>NC_051192.1:23637072-24887072 GCF_015220075.1 Falco rusticolus
TGAGTGTTTCTGTATCAGTTAAACTTCGTGTCTCTGAACCCTAGAGTGCGGGATGATGGCCTTTGGTGATGCCTAAGCAAAACTTCGAATTGGAGCTTAAAATGGCAGGGAAGCTAGCAAATAAGTGAGGAATTCATTTGGGAAGGAGGGAGAGAGATGGATAATTTTATTTCCTTTTCTGTCAGACTTATCCGACTCCGATGTCATGTGCTACAACTCAAAGGACAAGTTACATTTCCAGCCAAAGTTTACAGAAAACATTCTCATGGACAGAATGAAAAATATTGCCTAGGGGGATTTTGGATTTGCTGTCGCTGAGAGCTTCTAAGAGTAGCTTAGACTTTTTAAAGACTAGATTAGACAAATGTCTGTCCAGACTAGCTTATGTTGTGGGTGTACTTTGAGCAGGGCACAAACTAAGCCACTAATACGGTCTTCTGAACACTAGAGGTGTTTTACAGGCCTGTTCTTCAATTACCCTGTGCCACGCAACCGCTGTGCAGGACGTGATAATGTAGGTCCGGGCAGAACTGGGGAGGTGGCAATTGTAAAGGGAATACAAATGATGGAGGGTTGATAGACTAGCTGAATGCCATGTTGTTAATGCTATGTTGTTAATGCTTGGTGTGTGTCACCAAGTCCACTGCTGGTAACATTCAGTGCCAGGCATCCCTGATGCTAACAAATGAAATGTGTGCAGCCAAGGAGGTGGCTTTGCAGACAGAGTAAACAACAACAACAAATGTGATCAAGGGAAAATGTAAATATAACGGTAACCACTGTCAGTGCCATACTGCATATGTGACAGATGTGAAACACTGTAAGTGCTAAATGTACCCAAAATAAAAAGACACAGATGTCCTGACAGCAGGCAATCTGTGTGTTTCTTCTCTGTGCCAATTCCATATAGCACTTTGTAGTCCCCAGCTGTGGGCCCACACAGATAGCTCCAGACTCAAAAGTTAAAACTTAATCAGCCCCAAGCTTCTGTGCCCCAACAGGCAGCAGTGACATCACTCTCAGTGCCAGTGCTCACTGGCATGGTGTTCACGGGTTGCTGTGTCTTGGGGCTGCTCAATCCAGAAGAGAGGAAAGGACAAAAATGAGGAGCAATTTTGATGAGCAATCAAAAGGCATGTTGCTGATCACACTACAGTATGTGATGGCCAACGCATCTATTAGAGGAGAGGAGGCCAGGCACTGCAGTGATGTGCGGAATTCCTTTATCAGCTCTGTCATCACCTGGCAAAACACCAGAGTAGGTAGGGATAAAGCATAATCTATTAATTAGTGCTGTCAGAACCCTTCTCACTGTGTCGGGTACCTTTGTCAAAGAGGTCTGTACTACTAGTATGGACTATGCACTACAGTGTCTGGCCTGGTTAAGTGGAAGCAGGATCGTAAACCTCATTTTCAATACCCGCTAGAGGTAAATATTTGCCTTTACAGATGAGAAGAAACAAAGCAGGGAATACAGCATAAACAATGTGTGCCACATCAAACAGTTATCTGCTTGCAAAGCAACAATCCAGGACATCAGAGCGACCAACACTTCTGCATAACCAGGAGGGAAGGAAATCAAATTAAATTTGTGGTGGTTACAGGCTTCCTCAGGTTTAGCTAATAGTATCTCAATGCAAAAGTGTAGCAGACAGGTTTCTGAGTAAAAGAAAAAAGTCACAACTGTAGGCAAGGCCTCAGTCACCATGAGACCATTTGATCTCCAAAGATGCAGTGCGGTGCTGCGTATCCCATGTTTGTAACATGGTGTATCCAAATGTAGTTGATTAGTATTACAGGCCACAGCACCATGTGTAATGAAAAGGAGTTTGAAACCTTCTGTGCCTTCAAAGGCAGAGAGGGCACAATCCAATTAATACCAGGTGACAAAGACCTACACATAAACAACATAAACATCCTGACAGACATTGGAAATGAACCATTGTCCCAGAGAGCCTGAACTGTTGGCACCCAGAGCCAGGAAAGCACTGGCAAAGAAAAGCTGATTTCCAAATATGAGATTGCTCTCAGTGAAGACCACTGCCCAGCACACATATGGAAACAGCCAGGGCCCCAAGGAATACTCAGAAATGGGCAGCTGATAAAGAGATATGTGAAAAAGCTGTGTGAATATGGTGTTACTGTCACCCAATACAGCATGTAACCACTCTGGTATGTGGTTTATATAGCACTCACGCATAGTACTCATGTAATATTCCAAGTCCTATGCGTGCTGCTCCAGCAGTACCACACATGCACACAATACCACAATCAAAAACACATCTTCCTGGCAAATTTTGACAACCTATATACCATGTATTGCAACCACCCGCACACATATGACGTGATGATAACAGCTGCCATTGCATCACTAGCAAATACTTCAATGGACCAGCACACATTTTCTCAGAGAGAGAGAATCTTCACACAGTCTGAACAACCTACAAGCAGATGGCAAACTGCACATGAGGAAAAGCTTGATGAAGCACCCAACACAAAGGCAGTACAAGCAAATATGCTGATGATGAATCTGGCTAATTGAATGTTTCATGAAGTAAACACATCAGTAAAAGCTATCCCACCCATTAAAAACAGGCTGCATGGCAAAGAAGTTCAGAGCACTTCATTTTGACACTTGTGAACATTGCTGGTGGGCAGTCCAGTCCCTGACGTGCTGGCAATATTGCCACTAGTAGAAAACCATGGCCCAGCACAAGACATAGCATATAGCATTCTTCCTTCCTTCTTTACACACCTCTTGGATATGACAGGGGCAAGAAAATCTTGCCATATCACTAACAGATGTAGTTCAGAGGAAGTCTTGATATGCTGAAAATGGGTTCCACTATTCTGGCAAATATACTAGCCCCAAGTGTGATGATTTTGGTCATAAGCGTAAAAGCCTAAGGTTTCAGGGGGTTTTTTTAACCCAGAAACCAAGCAA
This sequence comes from Falco rusticolus, assembly GCF_015220075.1. Lineage (NCBI taxonomy): Eukaryota > Metazoa > Chordata > Aves > Falconiformes > Falconidae > Falco > Falco rusticolus. The sequence continues at coordinate 23,640,017 of NC_051192.1, forward strand.
ATGACTGAAACAACCCTAGAATAGTTAACAAAGAGAAATGAGATGTTTAAGAGGGTTAAAATAATTGCCTTTTGATGGAGGGGCTGAGCTAGAAGCCAGAGGTGACTGCAAGGGAACTGGTGTAGATACATGAATACCAAGCTAGTTTGGTAACTGCCCATGATGTGTGTGCCAGGGAAGTTCAGGACATCCATGTTTTGCTGTATGGCACTGTATATGGTCACAACAGTGCTGCTACAGGCCAACCTGTGCTTACAGCACAGCTTTCATCTCATCCTGCAATCATTTCTGTTCTTACACACCAGGCAGCAGAGCCACACACCTGTCTTTACTTAGCTGGCTGCATTCTTTCTCATTTCTCCAGAAACCGTCCTAATCTACAGAAGATTTAGCTTGTGAGTGTTGTCTGGACAGCAATGCTCTGAGCATTTTCATGTTGTGCTTAGTATAGTCATTCCAGGAATCTGGCATTTCTGTGCCAGGATGTGCTGTGTTGCAGACTGTGAGCAGCAGTGGCTCACAGGACCTATGTCGCACCCATGGGACTCCTGAAGCCAGAAAGCTCCATCTATCCTCCAGAGCACTCCTCCACCTCTTTTGCCGTGGGCTTTCTCACAAGCCTGAGTGGGTCTGGCTGCTGGCACACTGCTGCCTTTGCAGCAGCAATGGGCAGGGTAGCAATGAGCAAGCTGAAGTGGGGTGCAAAGCCGTCCCCACCGGCTCTGCCCCGTGGGAAGGGCCAGGTAGGGCCAGGTTCCCATTGGCAGTGGTGTGTGGATGGCGGGTGGTGTTAACGAGCCTGGCTGTGCCGTGTGTGCAGCTCTTCTGGAATTCTGTTCAGAAACACCATGAGAAACTCAGAGCATGTACTATTTACGCTGTTTATTAGAAGCAGATGCTAATGTTTCTTTGCTGCGATCTCCCAAGTATCCTGTCCTTTTATGATGTGTGGCATGTGTTTGCAGTGTGTATGTCTCCATATCACATGCAAATAAAAGGTTACTTTCACCATTTGTGTTGTGTTCATTGATAATGAGGACCTTACAACCTCTTTCTGTGGTCTTGCCCCTGCAGATGTTGACTGTGTAGCTGAGGTAAGCATCTGTAGTAATGTGTAGGGCTGCTGTATGGTGTACATGTGTGGATGTCTGGCATGAGCAATGGATGAAGTATAATATAAGTCAGGGCAATAGAATCATAGAATCATTTAGGTTGGAAAAGTCCTTTGAGATCATCAAGTCCCACCATTAACCCAGGACTGCCAAGCCCATCACTAAACAATGTCTCTAAGCACCAAATCTACGTGTTTTTTAAACACCTCCAGGCATGGTGATTCCATCATCTCCCTGAGCAGCCTGTTCCAATGCCTGACCACCCTTGCTGGAAGAAATTTGTGCTAATATCCAATCTAAACCTCCCCTGGCACAACTTGAAGCCGTTTCCTCTTGTCCTGTTCCTTGTTATCTGGAAGAAGAGACCTATCCGCCACCTGCCTACAACCTACTTTCAGGTAGTTGTAGAGAACAATAAGGTCTCCTCTGAGCCTCCCTTTCTCCAAACTAAACAACCGCAGTTCCCTCAGCTGCTCCTCATAAAACTTGTCCTCCAGACCCTTCACCAACTTTGTTGCCCTTCTCTGGACAGGCTCCAGCACCTCTACATCCCTCTTGAAATGAGGGGCTCAAAACTGAACACAGTATTCAAGGGGCAGCCTCACCAGTGCTGAGTACGGAGGGAAAACAGTGCTTTAAGCTGCCTCCTGGCACTGGGTAGCACAAGGGCAACCAGGATGTCTTACCTGTATACATACAGTTCAGTGTTTGAGAATGGCAGGCCCAAAACAGTGCAACATTCACATTTCTTTCTCTTTCATATATACTTGTATATATGTATGTTATATGTACATGTGTATGCACATATAAATATGTATGCATAAAGTTCTTTCCCATCAAACACCTCCTACAAATAGAGTCTACAAATAGAACTCAACATATAGAAGTTTATCTGGAAAATTATACTTACATACATAAAGCAAATACTCTTTGCCTATAATTATACTGGTATTTCTCAGTATAATTTAACTAACAGCATAGCTGAATTCATTGTGTATGTGAATTATTCAATAGCTAGAAGATTTGTTCACATAACTCATGTCCTTAAGTAGTGGAATACCAATAATTCAGTGTCTGTATCAGACAGAACAGGCTTAAAGTGATACTGTCATAAATCCAAGTCTTATCAAGCTTTCTTAATCCTGTTCTCCTAGGGTGGCTAGGCCCTGTTTTAATGGATCCATTTCTATGTCTAATTTCGTGTTTTCAAGTCTTACCTTTTACATGAAGAAACAGGGTATGCTTAGAAGATTTCTTAGGCTTCCTTTAGAACTATCAGCCCAAATTTGGGAGTTTTCAAGACAATGAGCAAATCTACACTTTCCAGAGATTTCCTTCGCAGTCAGGTAGCACCTCAGCCAAGATGTATCCACTTTAATCTGTGTTTATATGACATTTTGGATACATTTTAACTTAAAAGTAAAATGCACAGTTACGTCATTCCTACTCACCAGGTGGACACAGGTGTAGTATGTTATAATGCCCCATATTGGGAAACTTTCATCATGTGCCACAATTCTTTTCTTCCTGAACTTACATCACCCTCAAGATACAAAGTTAAAATACAATATCCTGAACCACTCCTGCTGTACTAGTTAGTGTCTTGTCTACCCATTCACAAAATTCCTAGGAATAGTTAATGGTTTGCTTTTGTAACAAAGACTTAAATTTGTGTCATAACAAATACTAGAAGCCTTAAGTAATCATATGGGAAGCAGGGGGTGGGGGCAGAGGGAAGCTGACTATGCTAACCGGGTTTTTTAGATGTGAGCAAGCCTAAACATTGGCTTGGTAAGCAATTGGGAAAGAGGTTGGTCACGTCCCTCAGGTGAACATAGTCTGGAGACAAACTACATATGGTTGTACCCTCCAAGGCCAAACATATCTTTCTGAAGAAAGGGAAAAAATAGATATGATTTAGTCTGAAGGTTCTCAAACTTTAGTGCATACATCACTTCAGAATAGAATCAAGACTGTTTAGTGTCATGGATGCAAGTCTTTATAAGAGAGAAAGGGGAGCTCACAGATCTGGGAGCTATTGCTATTGCTGCCTTCATGTGGGACAAAGAAATAGAGTAGAAGTACAGAGAACTGAGAGTTGGCAGTTCCTTACCTGCTGCTCATTAGCCAAAACAAGTCATCTTTTGTCCATCAGAAGAAACTGTAGAGTTGGACCTGGCTGGCTTCCACAGATAATGGCATTCCTGAATCCATAGGGAAATAGAGCAACTATTGCCATCTCTTGCTATTATAGTTCATGTTTGTTATTGGCTTTCTCCTCTTTTCCATACCTCTCCAGGAGCAGCATTTCCTTCTTTGGCCTTGTCAAGGCAAGACCTCATCGCTGAGGTCTTCATCTGGCAGCCCTTGTCCCAGTTTTTGGGGGTACTCCTACCATAGTTTCCATACCAGACTAGGTAAACAAGCTGGTGTCATGATAGTTCCTGAAGGGAGGACTTCTTTGCACCAAATTCTCAACCATTTTGTCTTCACAGACTGAAAGAGAAAAACATCCAAAGCAGTCCCATGTGCACCCATTACCATCACCAGAAACGAGAATATTTTTTGTCGTTGTATACTTCAGTGCATACTAAGTTGGAAAATCTCTGATCTAAATGTTTTTTCCCTTCTTTTCACATCTGACTTTAGCTATCCACCAATGGCTTAGTGTTGGTACAGAGGCAGCATTATTGCACATATAGTCTCTTCAAAAAGATGTGACTATGTGTTTGAAGTCAGCCAGACTGGCCTTGTTCCTGATCACACCTACTTCTTACTGTGCCAAACTCTTGATTCAGATTCCCCTTCCAATAGGGAAATCTCCTTTAACATGTTCAAGATTTCTGTAGATCTGAAGTAATTTGGACCACAGGTGTGCAGCAGTGTAATTTTTAAACATTTGATTGGAAGATTCTCCCAAAGCTCAGCTATGCGAAATGCTCAATATAGCATTCCAGTTGTCTTGCACCTTCATGAATTTCTTGCCCTTAAAACAGTATATATATATATATGATTATTCAATGTCTTCATAATTATTCTTATTAGGTACAAATAACAGGGATGAAAGCTATATTTTCAGTCACGAGGCACATTTGTTTATGTAAAATTATACACACAATTATTCATGTATCCTCAAATTTTAAAATGCCAAAGCTATGTGTACATCTGAAAAACAATTTAAACTAGTCCCAAGAGCATTAAAAAGTGCATCTGGATTATGTGGATTTTTATGGTTACAAATTCTTTCATTCAAAAAGTCTAAAAATGTCTATATACAAATTTGTATATGGAAAGAAGATTAACTGGCAATGTACAGACTACAGCTGATATGCCTAAAAGTTTTTTTAAGATACCATAAAGGTTATTTTTATATTGTATGTACTCACTTTTATTTGGTTTACAGCATATTGTGAGCTTAAAAATGAAATATTTATGTAGGGTTTTTTCCCCTTTATACAGTAGAAGGTCAAATATTCTGGTCTGTTAGGAAAGTCCTCTCCTGATTGTCCCTGCTGGAAATGAATGAAGCCTCAGCTTTAACAGAAACTAGAAAAGCCAAACACATAATGTTGGGTGAATCTCTGTAACAGCAATGTGCTCCTTCAAAGCTCTGCCTACCCTTTATTTGCCAAACAAAGGCCATTCTTTGCACCTTAAGCCAGGGTGGAGTAATTAGGGGGAGGGAATGGCAATTATGGTCTAAGAGGATGGGGAAAATACAGAGGACAAGCAAGGTGCACCTTGTAATGATGATTGTTTATAGTCTGAAGCAGGACATGAAATGAGGAATGCCGAGGCACTTTTCTGTGATTTGAGTATTAGGGCTGAGAGGTATTTTTCTTCCTTTTTAAAGTTCAGAGTGCTGGGAAGAACAAAACGGGTAAAAAGCTTCTTTAGCAGCCCTCAGCACCAGTGCTATCAGGGAAACTGAGAGACTATGGATCAAACAAAGCCTGCCTTCCCCAAGCTTGCTGAGTTGTGACTGCAAAAGAAGAAATCAAACCTGTTCCCTCTACCCACTAAGTCCTGCCCTGTTTCTGAGGTTGCAAGGGTCCGTTGGCACGATGCAGCCTGCCCCGTGCCCACCAGCGCCTGTGCCAAGGAACAGCAGGTGTGGCGTCCATGTTGCTACAGCAGCTGCCAGCGGTGCGACTCTGACACCTGGCTTTCTGAAACTGGCCGGGAAACTCATCTGAGGTCTCGCAGTGAAGCTAAAGGGAGTCGCACTGGGATGAAAGCATAGGGGGAATCCCAGCTTGCTTCTGATTCCCACCACCCGGTGATTCGCAGTGCAGTGTCCATGAGGTATCATCACCTGAACGGGTGGCGAGCTCCTGGCCTGAAGGACAGCCCTCACCCGTGAGGGCAGGGTGCAGCGCAGGAGCCAGCCCGGCATGGCAGCCCAGGCCCAACCACCTGCCCTCCTGGCAGGGTGCTCTCTTCAGAGGCTGGAAGGGACAAAACAACAACAAAACTACTTTCATAAAGGTGCCGGTGACTCAGGCTGCGGTGAGCATCTGGGGCTGTTGATGAGCGGGTGCGGGCACTCCTAATGACACCCCGCTCCCGCAGGGGGTGGAGCTGCCCTTGCTGGGGCCTTGCAGATCTCCCTCCAAGGCTACAGTGTCTGTCATGAGGGTCTCGGCCACAAGGCAGGGTGGTGGGGAGGGCAGCAGGGCCAGGGCAGAGGGCTCCCTCTCCCCGCCCCAACAAACCACCTCCTTGACACAGGAGGCACCATGACGCCCTCGGCTGTGAGCGCAGAGCTGGGGAGGAAAGTTCAGGGCAGAGCTCAGGAAGAGGCAGATCAGGTGTCATCCAACAGCACTCACTCTTTCACTGGGTTGTGTAATGCAGTCTTTTAATCACCAGAGAGAATCTGGATGCAAATGTGCCCCTTATGCAATGGGGTGAGTAAGATTCTGTGCTGCCTGCAGCCTCTTTTCCAGGCAGTGCGGTTGCCTTCTCTGCATGATGAACTTGAATGTCAAATATCAATAACAAAACAAAGTATCTCCACCCTATCATCAAGGTGTGTCGTGGCTGATTCCTGTTTAACGTCAAGGTTTCTACTGCTCAGGAATTCTTCCTGCAATCCTGGACTCCGGCCGTATCAGTTCTGTGAGTGATTAAGGAATGACAAAAATCCTGAAGAACTTCCTGGCATCTGAGCTCATCTTGATCCTCTTCCATGGTTTGCTGGGATGGGAGGAAAAAAACGGGAGCTCCAAAGATAGAATGGCTGGAGTAATTCTTGCAAAACCAGCATAACCCAACCGTCAAAGCACTTCCTTTAAGTAAAAATTCACACCCACCAAGCTTACAGTACATAAATAAAACTGTTTCTCAAAACAAAAACAGTGTCTCATACAATAGGATTTGTATAGATCATAAATGACACTCCCATTGTCCTAGCCACAAGCTCTTTTGTGCATTCAAGTATTTAGTCTGATGAAAGAGCATCAGAAACGCTTTTTAGAATGTAGATCAATTGAAGAATCATGAAGCAGCTGAAAAACCATTCATTAATAATAGTTCATTTTACTAGGGACTTTTTACTCTGTTGAAGTTACAACCAGTATATGGTTAATTTTTTGATTCCTTCATTTCTTGATAGTTCAGTAGTATCAGAGCACTATTCCTATTTTTAAATGACTCTCCTTAGCAGAGCCTGAACAGTGCTAACTGGTGGGTATGCTGTCTTGCTTACAATAAGTGCCATATCTAGCTCCAGATCCCTGCAGTGATCTAAGTCAGGGATCCTCAAACTATGGCCCGCGGGCCAGATATGGCCCCCCAGGGTCCTCAATCTGGTCCCCAGTATTTACAGACACCACCCCGTCCCTCGCCCCCGCCAGGGGTTGGGGGGGAAACCAAGCAGCCGCAGATGACTGCCTGCCACTGCATCCGCGCGCCGGCCCCCTGGTTAAAAAGTTTGAGACCCCCTGAACTAAGTAGTCATAGGCCTGATGTACAATGAAAGACCAAGGGGTGTTTGTCACATTTCAGAAGAGAAAGCAGAGGTGAGGTCTTAGAGCTGTGTTCAACTACCTTACAGAAACATAGAGGGGAGGCCACATTTCTTTCTGGAGGTGCACAGGAAAAGGACAAGAGGTGACAGACACAAACCCAATGAGGAAAATTTGATTAGATATCTGATTAGGTGTGAGGAAAAAAAATTCACAATGCAGAAGCTAGAGACTGGGACAGGTTGCCCAGAGAGGTTTTTTCTCCTTCAACATACTCAGCAGGACATGACCCTCAACAACCAGACCTAACTTCAGAGTTGGCCCTGCCCTGAATGGGGGCTGGAGCAGATCAGATGCCCTCTAGAGATGACTTCCATCTTGCATTATTCAGTAAATCTATGATACTATGGGAAGGGGTGGTAGCTGTGAATGGCAACGATCTGTTACCTTATCATTATATATTCAAATACTAAATAAAAAGGAGAAAGATAATGACAGTGAAAAGATGGGATTTTATAAGAGATAGAGTAATGTGTGAAAGAGAAGGGAGAAGGAGAGGAAATAAACTAAATGAGGGGGGAAAGTCCACATGAAGGGGCACAGAAGTAAATAAAATAAATAGGAGCAGATTCTCATTCATACGAGAACAACTTCAAAGCATGATGGCCATACAAAGAAGAGGCAGATGATAGGTACATCCACTTCAAAGCACATTACTGCATATTACTCTGAAAAGAGGGAAAATATGTCTTAATTGAAATGTGAATTCAGTCTACTGTTTCTAAAGGACTGGTGGCTCAAGGATGAAGGTCCCTTTCAAAAATGTATCCTCACTTTCATTTGACGAATAGATTTACATGTAAAAAGTAGCCTTTTAATAAGATTCCACTAATGGAAATACTAATTAGTGCACCAGTAATAATAAATCCTGAACACTTCAGAAGTTTAATCATAGGTTGTATAGTGGTTTATCTTACCACCAGTTCAAAATTCAGCCTCAAGAGATAATTAAAAAAATACAGTAAGTGGTCTCTTTTTCTCTTTCTGCAAATTATCCACATACAGATCATATTCTCATTCCAACATCTGAGGGTTGCTGAGCTCCTTCTGAACAGCCTACAGGCAAGCGTTTCTCTAAGCAATCAGACTCAAGGACTTTCATGTCAGATTTCTGTGCTTGGTTACCTGGCCATTGTCAACTTTCCTTCCTGATGGTGAGATGAACAACTTAACTGCAGGAAGTTTCACACAGAAATGCCATAAACCAAAAGAAAAACAACCATTTGTAAAGGTACACCAATGACTGAATGAAATGGGAAGCCACTAATCATTTTCCCTCCCTTCTCCTATCCTTAATGGTAATTATGAGTAGAAGCTGCATCATCTGATGCTTGCACGATGCCCTGTTTGACTTGGGTTAGACTGTATCCGTATTACAAAAAATGCCACAAAAAATGCCACAGAACTGGAAATAATTGGAATAAACCTCTTATAATATATGCAGATCCTGCATGGAACACAATGTCTCAGAGCAAGGTCTTTGATTTTTCTCAGTTATATAACCCCCAGGGAAGGAGGATGTTATTATTTGCAGAGCACATTCTCCCTACTTTCTGTAATGAAAAAAAAAAAAAAAGAAAAAAACCCAACGCTCAAGAACTTCACTAAGAGAGCACCTAGGAAGCAAACAGTTCTTTGATGGCTCCTTTTGTGTTATCTCGTTCACTTCCCAGATCAGAAAAGAGAGCTGAGTAAATCTGAATCCAGCTGTTGCATTGTTCCTAGAAGATTAATCAGTTACAGTCACACAAGTCAAAGAAAACTCATGCCTGATGGAGAGGTGGGGGGTTCTTGCTATTTCACATGCAGAAAGATTAGAGACACCACAAAGTGAAATGGAAAGTCATGGTGGTGGACAAAAGATTTTTTCTTGGAAAAATTCAGATGCTTTTCATTATGAAATACTTTACCTCTAGACCACAGTTCAATGGCCAGGAGAGAAATGGTGCTAATTACTGAAAGAGAGAAAAGTGCAGAGGGTTTTGGATGCATTCACAGTTCATCAGACAGGGCCTGAAACGGAAGTGACTGTTTTGTAATTCTTTGCTCTCTCATAAGGAGGGAGGACATTAATACCTTGTGACTCTGGTTAACCAGCATAAAAGTACTACAGTAGATTAAATGTATTTGCAAAAGTGAAACCAGCAGCTAATCATCTTGTTCATACACGTTGATTTTTCCCCCTGACTAATTTCTCTTGTAGTGGGAGTAATTAACTTTATTAGTAACACTGACTACTCTGGTACCTTCGGGCAAGCACTGGTGGAGCTGCTTATTAGCAATCACATAGTTTCACTTACACTGTTATCCTGAGCATTTCCTACAGGGTGAAGTGCCTGTTGAATGTAAAGGGGTAAGATTAACTTCCTACTTAAAAATAAATGATGATATGTAATGTTGGAAACAGGGGAAGGGAAGAGGCAGAAATTCTAAAATTTTTGCTTGCTCAAATTTATTATCACTTTCAATACACATTTTTCCTTTGTAAGGGGAGGACGACCAGAGCTGGGGTCCACATCCCCCAGTTGCGTCGCCTCAGGTGGGCTCTCCATGACATGTGTGCTCAGCCCAGCCTCTACCCAGGAGATTACCCATGTGAACGGGAAATCTCCCACATGGCTTTGCCAACAGACCTCAGTCAAGGTTTCCATCCAGAAGTGCAGAGGTGTAGCATGTTACTCAAGCAGCAGGCAGACCTGTAACACTTCCAGCACGGACGAACTGGCACTTTGCTGGAGAATAGGAGCCCGCCTGCTGCAGTTTTCCAGAAACACCTTTGCAGGTGCCAGCTTTCCTGCTTGGAAGAGACCACACAGTGAGGTGAGGAACACTGTACCTGTTCTGCCTTGCTGTTCCCAGGAATAGTTTCTCCAAAAATGACAGGCAACCTGGCAGGAAGCTTCAATGCTTGGAGGTTGTGAAACAGCTCTAGACCTGAAAAGAAGGTCACGTACCCACTCATTATCTGGGCATTGCAGTGTGGAGCGTGCAAAGAGGCACTGGCAGCCAGTTTGAGGGTTGTTTTCAGAGGTGGGGCAACTGGTAGCACACTGTACTCAAATGAATCTGAATGGTCAGAAGGCAAGGTCACAGGAAGAAAAACATCCAAAGAGAGGGAGAAGAAAGGCTCCTCCTGCTCTGTCACATCATTCATTGTTGCTTTTTCTACTATGACCTCAACTGTCCATCCCCATAATGCATATTTTACACTTACAATGACTTACTGGGATTAGGACATAGTGCTTTTTCCCCATACCAGACCTAGTCCCTTAAGGTTCCCCTTGTGTCTGAGAAGAAATTCAACAAAACACTTCTGTTTAACCTGTTTGAATCTATTTTATCCATTCTGTCCCCAGTACACAGATATTTCAGGAGACATTGCTTAGAACAGTTTCACTCTCAGACTTGTATCAGTGCTAGAAATCACAAATGGCAATTTACTAAATAGAGTGATGCACTACTGAAATTGGAAACTACTGAAGTCTGTATTATCTAGGCCAGGTGTGTTGGGAGAAGTGAGATAATATTTTTATTATTGTTATTTATTTAAGGAAAGGGAAGAAATGCTGGGGAAGGCAAGTTGCTGCACTTGCTGGCCCAGCTCCTGGTCCCTGCTGTGCTTGAATTTTGCAGCACACATCTGCTCCCAGACCCTGGTACAGCAGCAGAGGGGAGGCATGTGGACTGAGCATGGCTGAACTGTTGCAGCAGCGCCAGGCTGGCAGATTGACCTGGACATTTTGAACAGTTGGCAATAGCTGAAGCAGAGCTGGGATGTTGTTCCTGGGCTCTGGCTGGCCCCAGGGCCACAGCAGTTCCATAGAATGCATCCTTGCAGTGTGCTCTTTGCCAAGCACAAGTGAAACAAACCTAACACCATTATGCAGGTCAAGAAAAGGAGAAAGGAAGAGGTGGAATTGTTGTGTGGGTGGAGTTTATATCACATAAATAATTGGGAAATTATGGATTTACATTACTGAATTATTTTTCTCACTGACCTGTTCTTTTAAAGGAGAGACTCATATAGATGCAGTCAAACAACACCACTTATCAGATAAAAATCATTTGCATGCTGAACAACTGGCTCTGGCTCTTTCTGTAGCATATTTCACTCACTGACACACTGAATGCCCAAGACACTTAAAAAAATATCCCTGGCTCCATCAAGTTAAGAAAACAGGACTGCATTTTTAAAACTTTTTATTGAAGTTTCCTAAGCAGATCCCATTCTAATCTGTTCTTCTGTGCCATGTCCATAGAACTCAGCATACACAGAGAAAGATATTAAACAGCTACTTGTACTAATCATTGTCAAGTGTATCCAGACAGATTCTACTGCCTTTGCATGTAAGAGACGATACAGAGAAACCAAAGAACAGAGCCATGTCACTGGAGCCACCTGGGTCCCGTGTACAGTACCCCACTGCCATCAAAAAACAATATAATATCTGTGAGGGTATTATGGTCTTTTTTAAATTGAGGTGCAGTTTTGCACCTACACCTCCACTTGAAAACTTGTTTCAACACCTCACTCCCCTCATGGACTTCATCTAGAATCTATCTGTTCTGAGTTTATATCCAATTGTTTGAGATTTTCCTCTGCATTTTAATCTTAAAAGCTCCTCCTCCCCTGTATTTGCTGCCAGCTATAACAACGGAGAGCAATCACATCCTCTATCAGTCTTCAGTCCAAAGGAGCTAAGGTCTGGCTCAGATACAGGTGTGAATGCAACCCATCATTCAGTGGTTAATAAAGATCCTGTCCACCTACATTCACTTACTGCATTCAGAGTAGATAGGGTGAATAGATATTTTCACCCTATAAAATTTTAATTATGAAACTAAAAGTACAAGTTATATAATCAGCTTTCAACATCATCTGGCATTCCAGTTCTGCTTATATTAATGTTCAGCTTCCAGTCATTAAAGGACAGATTTGCTCTTTAGTAAACAGAGCAAACAGCTTTGCAAATTAAAATGATACCTGACCTGCCCTCGAGTATCTTTAAAGTGGGCCAGATGTAATGGAATGTTCTCACCACTGCCTCACTAAAACACGTTTGGTCTTAGCATTTAGGACTAACCTTTCTTGCAGTGATTAAATACATACTCCAGTCAGAGAAAGAACATTTATTTGGGATGTGGAAACTAATCTCAGGCCCAACCAAAGTTTATAGTGTAGCCATTCCACTCAGGAGACAGTTGTGGGTAGCTACGTCTCACTCCAATCAGGGAGGAAATCCCACTGGCATTAGCAGTAACATTTCAATACAGAGAACAAACATAAAAGCCGCTCTGGCAGGTGTTGCTCCTTGACTCTGGCAGTTGCCCCTTCTGTCATGCAATAGAGATCTGGCAAGAAGACTCCATAGTTTGGAACCACCAGCCAATGCAGCTGTCAAGCCAGGCTTTGCTATTTGTGCTGCTGATAGCTCCTTTCCCTCCACCCTGCACCCTGCAAAGCCTCCCCAGACCGTGCTCTTCTGGGATTTGTCTTCCTGTGAGGGTGGCAGTTGTCAGTTCAAGCCAAAAATCCCTTTTTATCATGTGTTCAGATACCAAAACACTGAAGGGGAAGTGTTTTACTCCCAGAAATGAGGGAAATAAACAGCTTCAGAGCTTATCGTCATTTTCCTAAAATAGTTGTAAGTTGAGCCAACAGGTTTAAGTAACAAAAATTTTAGGAATGGGCAACTTTCAACTTTTGACCTAAGACATTATGCCAACTTATTGCCTCTCATCCTGCCCTAGTTGACAGAAGGGCAGGATGAAAGTGTCTTGCCATAATGCAGCATTCAGTTGACTTCCCTGGCCCCACCCAGTGATGTTTTCCAGTTTCAGTCTGTAAGTCTCCCTGATTTCCTGGAGAAGATGCATAAAACATTCTCTCCCTTCCTCTTGCTGGGTATACACACACAAATTTTTAGTGTAAGTGGAAGGGAATTGGGAAAAGAATCAGGAACTTGTTGCATGTGATGTTGCAGACATGACCCCTTGGTATTTGGTAGTCTGCTCTAAAGCTAACAAAAAAACGAATTTTTGAAAGTATTTCAAAAATATGTTGCAGCTTTTAGTTGCCTAGCTCTCACAAATCCTACTATTTCTTTTTTAAACTGTTGACAAAACCAGGATTTGCATAAATCCTCCCTTAAATAAAGATTTCTGCTTTCCTATGAGGCTAGTTAGGATATGTGACATTTAAATGGCAGCATTTCTACATTTTGTGGACAAAAAACCCAAAAACTTAATTTCAACCAAAGCAGTATCAAGTTACTCTCATAAAGCATACCTTCCACTTCAGATAAGACACTTATATCATCAGATAATTACTAAATCAAGGTACATCAGGATCATTTCTTTGACATATATTACCAAAAATAAATATTCAGTCATTAATATCAAAGAACTCCCTCAGTGCACTGTATATCCTAATGCCTCTGGTATGTGAGCCTCAGACTTACCCCTCCTTAATTTAAACACTTCGTGGAAGTACCCAGTAGCCAAAGGGCTCTGCTTAAGTCTTGCCCAACTTTACACCTCCCCTGTATACTCCCTCTAGCAACTGTGAGTTGCCTCAATGGATAGGTGATGCCAGAGGGTCATTCAGCTCACCTGAGATCAGATATCCAAGAGTGTTCCCTTGCTATATTAACTACAGAGCAGGTTTTAAATCTTTTCCAGGCCTCCTCATGATCCCCAAAACATGATACACACTGTATTCATGCAGCACCTCTTAGGAGCTCTCCTCATGTCTCAGAGAGCAGGACTTTGTTGCATGTTATTAAACCATTGTAAAATTTCCCAGACAAGCTTAGAAAAAATATATTGAGTAGTCCTGCCATAGAGAGACCTAGATTGCATGCCCTCCGCTCTAGTACTTCAGGTCAGAGTCTAAACTTAGGGTTGGAAGTAAGTAGTTCTGGTGCATCTATGTGAAACAAATGCATTTCCATTAATGTGGAGCTCCTGCTCCACTTTCTTCTGACATGGCAGTAATGGTAAATATTTGCAAGCACTAACTTCTCAGGAGAGCTTTACTCTATACAGGTAAATCTGAAAACTCCTTAGACATCAAGTAAAAAAGATCAGCTTAGGGGCACCTTCTTGTCAAAATGTAGTAGTAAGGCTTGTCTGCACAGAAAAAAACAGCCTGAAATAGTTATTCTGCAATAACTATTCCACACACAGCATTCCACCATTGCTATTTTATAATAGTACCCCTAGGGACACATGGCTGAGTTAAACCACAAAAAGGCACTCTTCAGGCAGAGTAAAACTGTCCCCCCCACAGCGAGTGTGGACTTGCTAACTCTGGCGAGCTCTTGGTTCACTCCCTAGTACACTTCCCATTTGCATGCACAGCTGACTGAGCTTTTATTGTCTTCTGAATTTTTAGTCTGAAAATTTGATATCTAACAGAACCCTAGAAATTAGAATAAGACTTTCAGTAACTGGCCATTTCAGTCATGTTCCTGCCAATTATTTGCTGCCATGCAGGAACTTAAATGTTTTGTCCAGTTGAATTTTCATGCTTGCAAAACAGGAAGTTCTGATCCTGCCCTTTGGAGTCTAATCTACAGCACAATAGAAATCATTATTAAGAAAGATGCCTGATAATCATCCATAATTCACCTCTGCTTGGTCCTGTCCTACTCCTTGCACTCCGTTTCCCTTAGGGAAAGGCCCCTTTGCTGTCTTTGCAGAATGCAGTTGACAATAAGGGCTTTGTGGCTACACCTTGGAAAAAAACCCAAACAAATGGTCATAGTGGTGCCAAGGAGTTCTATTGCCAACAAAAGCACATGAAGGATGGTCTGGATGTCTGAAAGAAGGACCACTGGAACGACCTGGAGAATGACAAACACTTACAACCCCTCAACTGGAGCCCTATATCAGATGTGTTCATTATTCTAAGACAAGTGAAGCCAGGTTACCCAAACTGCTCTGTAGCTAAATATATGACACATAAATAGCCTGTTGTTTTCTTGCCAGTACAATATACTACCTCCTCCCCCACCTTTCCTTACATAACCTTGTTAAATAAAGACTGAAGAACCCTGAACAGCACAAGTAAAAACAGGCCATGGATTTAAAAAAGGGGTGTGTGAATTGCTTCTGACAAACAGGTCTTCCTTTGCTGGAAGGGGACTCAGGGATTTTTATTAAGGAAAAAAACACAGCACTTTTTGTCCTGATTGTTTCAGAACAACATTGCTGTAACAAGCACTTTCACCTGTAAGTGGAAAAATCCCAATATATAGAATAAATCTAAAAAGCTAGTAACAATAAAACAATATCTCCTGCAGTTTTTTTTCAATACAAGATTTATTCTATTTGGTTCTGAGAACATTGCATAACCCTTGTAATATTATAGCTTATTGCATTGCCTCATCATACTGCGTGAACTTGTGCTGTGACACGTCCACATTCAGATCTATCAGACACGCTGGCAACACCTATGACACAATAAACCTGAACTATGTTAATTCAAGCTTGATGGGACATGTGGCATTCCCATGTACTGGACTAGAACCCTTCTGCTGTACTCTTCCGCCAGGCAGTCTCAGACCACCCTGTGTTATACACTGTGGACCTAGGTACCAGTAGAAGGGATTAATCACATTGAGATAAGGCAAGGGCAAGTGGGCACTGGGCAGTGGTACCTATTCAGCCCACCCTTTTGGGAGCAGGTCATGGGAAGATGAAGTCAGGAAGGAGTCTCTATTGTTTGATATTCCAGTTGAAGGAAAAGTGAAAGGTCCAGGTTCCAGTTCCAAAATTATATTATTTTTAACTTTTGTAATTGCGCAGTGGAACCCAAACTACACAAAACACCAACTGTGTCCTCAAAAGCTCATTCATTTTCCCACTGCTATTAGTTGCCTGTTTCTAAAGGAGGCTTTTACATCTGCAGGACATTAGAATATCCTGCAGCATTTGTGAGCAACGCAATGAAGTGAAGAAAAGCTGAGAACAGTTACCTTGGGACTGAGAAATGATTTCATAGTCATAATCAGCTCTAAAGTGCCAGTCTGAATGAAGCTGCAAAATGCCCAGAAAGAGAGCCAAAAGAGGTCTGTATGTCTTTTCAGTCATCCTGGGTCTCCTGTTCTCACCAGCTCTGCCACTTTCTCAGCAACAACCCTTCTTGTTTTGCCATTTTTTTCTGCCCTTCACTCCAACTACAGTTGATAGGGTCTAATACATTTTAATAGGGTTCAAAGCACAGCCACATTAATTCCCTAATAGCTTTCAAATGTTTCTATCAATGCTTTTACGTCTTTAGTAATAAGAATGTGGAAGTATTTGTAGTCTGTAAAATAAAAGGGAAAATTGGCTTCAGACATAAGTTTTACTGCCAATAAAACTGTATATAACCATTTGCCTATTTTTTAACAAAGATGAATTAGTAGTAGAAACTCTAAAAATAGTCTGGAAAAAAAGCTTAGTTTTGTCCTCTTGCCACCTTTGTCTCCTGTTGCAGTAAGGTGAGGCTGAGAAACGTGAGATCTTATAGTCTTCCAAATCTCACTTTCCTGCTGTGCCTCCCTGACTGGGAAGAATCACATTCTTCCATTCTTTTCACCACTGCTTCTCAGCAAATCAGTTCCAAACCATCTAACACAATTAGAAGAGCAGGAGGGCAATGGCTTTGAATTTACTTTTCTTTCTAATTTTAGGAGGTAATAAGGTTATTTAGTACACAGATTCAGATTATTCATCATGACACTGCAACCTGATGAATTTTGTTTCTCTTCTGCTTTCAGAATATCTAAAACCAAACACTGATGGAAATGATTCAGAAGTGCTCATTCAATAGCTCTCTCATTGCACATGTTTTAAAATTGAGGATGAAAAAAAGCCTAGCCTGAATACTTCATAAGTATGAGTCAGGGTTGGTGTTACTGTGAATGGTCAAATAAATCATCTTTTGGGAATTGTTTCTGTTGTCTGATAGGACAAATAGTTCCAGCATGATCTTTGTTGTGTACAATTGTACAAATGTAGCAATCTGATTTTAAGATTATCCTCACAGGTAACTTTTGACAGACAGTCCCTGCAGTCAACTATCTCACTGTAGGTATCAGACTGACTAAAAAAAATCTTTTAGATACTGATACGTTTCTCTACAAAACTTACATGGGCATTTTTACTGGAGATTAAAAGGTTGTCTCAACTGAGAATAAGTTAGTAGAAACAAAAATACAAACCCCCACCTCTACAAATGAAGCGGGTTCTTGCACTGATTTAATATATCCTCATAAATGGGTGCTCTACATGCTTGTGTAAATCCCAACCCCAGAATGTAAGTGCTTCCCACTGATTCAATACAATAGAAGCTCAGTATTGATGAACTGAATCCAAACATTCACATAAATATATAGGAAATTATTTCATGATTCTTTTCATTGAGCTCTAATTTAGAAAAGTGGAGATTTCATGCTTCTTTTTAAAAATAAGATAGAAGTAGGGACAGGCCCAAATGCCTACTTTTGAATCTCAATCCAAATCTTATTTTTCCCAAGGTTGAAGTTTACTTTGGCTCCAATACATTGATTAAGATTCTTCAAGATGAGGGAAAAATATTTTTTTCACAATGCACCAACTGAAACAGGAATGCAAAGCACTCTTTCCTCATTTGTCCAGTCATGGAAAATGTTAGCACTGGTCCTGATTACCTCTAGCCAAGAAACATGCAAGGATTTCAGCCTTTAGAAAAGCTCACGTGACTAGTGCCACTCTCTTTAGAGAAGTGGAGATCTCCTGGTTGCAGAAGAGGAGTACAAGGCTCCTCCAATAACAGGACATATCCACTAACTTGATCCTAATGAAATCTCATCAGCATGTGAGTTTCCTCATATGTTTGTCTCATTTGCCAGAACAGGAAATCCACAGAAATTACTTTTCACCAAGATTAACCCAAAATCAAAATGACAGCTCTAACCCATTTTATGTAAACATCAATATTAACATGAAGTAAAACCATTCATGGGATGCGTTCCACTCTGCTGCTTCTTCCCAAACTGAGCCTTTGCACTACAACACGGTTAGTAGAGGCCTGAAGACAAGCAAATTCTGCTTCCAAAGGTTGAAGCCAGGTACTCAGCATGATCCTGTAGTATACAAATTGAGGCATAATATCAGATAACTGAGAACCAGTTCTGTATGTTAAACCACTGGACAGTTTTGATACACTTAGACTAGTTGTTCTCTATGCCTTTCCTGTTGTTACTTTCTTTTTTGAAAAAAAATGAAAGCTACAGTGTCCTTAGTTCCTCATTTTTCTCAGAAAAATCCCTTTTTTTAAATTTTGAGCAAGAGAACTCACCATTTTTCCTCTAGAAGTACACCTGGAAATAGTCCTACACCTATGGGAGAGAGAGGGCTATATAGGCAACAAAAGTACTGAGGAAAGGCAGAAAGGAGGATTCACAACTAATGTTTCCACTTTGTTTCCTCTAAGCAAGGCAAGTAAACCTGTTAACCTCTTTCATTGCTAGAGGTGAAAAGCTCCCCTGACCCTAAAATATGTCATTTGGCAGTAGGTCTGCTTTGCTGTGTCCCCTTCGTTCTTACTACTGAAGAAGAAAGACATCCCAAATTAGAGCAGGCCATCCTGACTCCAGTCAAAGCAGGTTGAGAGTGCAAAGTGTTTTTTACCGGTTGCAGCAAAGAATAAATCTGCTCTGGAAAATGGGTGGTGGAAGATATAGCCTACCTTGCCGGACACATAGCAATTTTACAAAAAGGTCTTGCCCGAGAACTGAATTATCAGATCTTCTGTTCCTTCTTGTGAAGTCTCAGAGTTGCTTTTCTTTTCCCTGAGGAACGGCTGTGCATGTCAAATGTTAATTTTATCTTAAAGTTCCTTGTACAGGCATACAGACCTGAGAATCGTACTGTTCTCCAAAGTCTGATTTGTTTAAAACTAATTGTAAGACAATAGTATTTCTCTCTTGACATTTGTTTTCCTGTTAAAGATAATGTTGGAACCCGTGACATGACCACATCCAGCTGCACCAGACACATCAAAATCAGTGACAGGATGAAACCAAATTACTAGGCCTTTTTGTGGCTGGGGCACCATGTGATGCATCACAATGCAAGATGACAATTGAAACATTTTAAACTGTAGTTCAAACCACAGCAAAGAAAACCTCAGGACTCAAGATCAGAGAGAGAGAGAAAGAGAGAGGTGTTTGCAAACTGTACAAGAGGAAGGGATTTAGCTCTCTGCTTCTTCACAGGTTCACCATCTGATTTGCTGCCAATTGCCCAAAGGGCTTTGACATCTGAAGGATATTACACAAATATACAGCACTTGTGAATAGCAGAGGGCAAAGGGAAGCATTTAGATCATATGTGCAAGAGATCTAAGCATTCCTATCTCCCTCGCCACTGCCTCCATGGGCAGAAATAACCAAGCACTGAATGGGCCATGAGGCTGGCAGGACTGGGAGAAGATGAGGTTACTGTCACATATATGAGAAGGAGACAGTCTGGCTAAGACTTTATCACAACAGTCATCCAGAAAGCAACTAAAAGAGCAGACTTTTAGAGTAGGCTCGCTCTTCAAAATAGACGTATATAGAATATTAAAGATGGAAAAACTGTTCCGTGCTTTTGGGGTAGTAAATTCAATACAAATGTAGACAAAATAATCAAATAGCAAGCAGTTCACTAAGCTATGCTTTTCTGATTAACTGTCCAAAGTGACGAGGGGATCCCTTTCTCAGATTGTAATGTAATTCTAAAAAATATAAAGAAATAGCTTGCTTTTATTTCTAATGTGCAGGTCTAAAATGTCAATTCTTTAGCAGAAATTGACACAGTCAGAAAAGTGCTTTTTGCTTTCTGCATCTCTTTGATACCCAAGAGTAGCCACGGTCAGTTTATATGTACAAAGTTTGGGGGGTTTTAGGCCTCAATGCTGCAACAGCATACTGCTCTGAAAGTCAAAGTCGTGTTATTCCCAGTTGGAGAGTTATTGCTACCAACAAAGACTCCATAGGCAGATTCTGTGCTGATGTGTGGTAAGTGCAAATTCTTCGTCCATGTTTTCAAAATGTGCCATTGCTTAGCTGAACATTACCCTTGACTTAATCTTCTTCTGTGAAGCACATCTTCTTCCATGTCAGTTCAGTGGTATCTCCTGGACATGTAACAGCATTACTAAATATCCCTCAGATTGCCCCTCTCACATCATGTGTATTCTCTCACAAATTTTTACATGCCTATGTGAAGAAAAGCATAACATTCCTATGTTTCTGTAAGGGCCTAGGAATGTACTTTATCTTTGACCTCTGCAAAGCAGTCAACAGTTATTGTCCCATTTTGCCTTTGGTTACAGCTACCCAGATATTTTTCATTTAAGGCATAGCCAAAATTTCTTTTCAGCCAGTTTATTGTAACTGTAATAGGTTTGGGACCTGGATTTGAACGTTAGGCCTAGAATATGTGGAGCTATTCCAGTGCTGTAGAAGCCAGAAGATCTTTCATCTGTGGTTGGGTGGGCCAAATGAAGTTGATGGGGCTAAAAGATAAGATGTTTATTTTTGTGTCTAGCAGAGATCTCTCAAGAGTGAGGAAGGCCTGTCAGGTATACACGTGGAGAAATATTTTTTTCTGGTAGTAAGATTTCAGCCATCATTTTTAAATTTAATTTTTAATTTTGCAACCACCTGTTTTAAGTATTCAAATCTCTATGAACAATTACATAATCACACTGGAAAGAAACTTCCATCCAACAGGTTTGTTTCAGAGTCTTGCTTTGTTTCACCTCTGAGACAGCAATGAATGATTAGTCCCATATGTATGCAGCATACAAGAGTCTTGGAGCTCTGTGCATACAAGATTTGCTGTGTAAAGTCATTATTTTTCCCCTTTCGCTCATCCTTAGAATACATATCAGAAGTATTACCTCCTGCTGCAAGATGTTTGCAAGCAGTTTAAGTTGAACAGGAGAAAGTGAGCCTTCCTACTCATTATATGTAATTTTCTTTTGATTTGTTTTGATTCGTCTTAATGGTGATGGAACAGTATGTAGGTGTGGGTGTAGATGATGGGGTGGGTAAATTTTATGGAGAATGAGCTGAGTAAGCAAGTTTGAAACTACCTCTCAAAATGATTCTTCATACAAGCCTTGGGGAGGCAATCAGACACTTGCTTTAGAATCCCTTCACAAATCCCCACGCTCTGTTTCACAAAATTGTGAAAGCAAAGGATTGTGCAGCCAAAAATAAATGGCAATGTCAGCTCCTTAAGCATAGGAATTTGGCTTGTTACTATGAAGTCTGTTGTCAATAAAACCGTGTGTCTTCTAGCCCAGAAGACCACATATATCATGTGTGTCTGCTCACATCTAAGGCTGTTGACTCACCTCAATGAGGCAATCATCTCACAGCGTTAGCAGGGTTTCCCTAGTCTGGCCCAGAGCTCTTGAAGTTGAGGGAGCTGCACAGAAAGAAAGGGTCAAAATTGTAGAGCAAGTCTATGGATGGAACAGGGCTTTCATCCATCCCATCTATCCATGGTCTCATAAGAAACTCAGCTAAATGTCAACAGGCAGCTCTAAGTTTTCCACAATCCACAATGAGGGAACCTAGAAGACAAAAGGGGTTCAGAAAGAGGAGATACAGGTAAATGCCCCAGCAGAACAACTCTGCTGAAATCACATGGCCACAAAGCTGAAGGGACTGGAGAACTGAAAGGAGGGGAAGAGATCTCCTATAAATAAGCAGATGTCTTGAAATTCCTGAGTGTATCAACAGGTTGTCACAAGTCCTGCAAATCCCACCCACTCAGCAGAAGAAACCTATGAAAATTCTGCAGGGGGAACTCAAGAGCTGCTTTCAGTGGAAGGAAACAATCTGGCCTATAATTAAGTTTTCATCTCCTGTTATTTATCCAACATCATAGCATCTCATCCAGCATCTACCTTGCCGACGCTGTTTATTTAGTTAGTTCATTATATTTCTCTTTAATTTGTTGCAGTTGAGCTGAACACAATGGCTTAGAAAAACACCATTCCAAACACTTTCATCATCGCAACTTTCTAAATGTCCCAGCCCTGCTTGTTGCCAAGCAGAGAAAGAAGCATTACTGTTTCTGTCACACTTGACTGCAGTCCTTTGCCCCTAAAACTGCACCCCCACTTGCTCTGGTACCTGCCATTCATTCATCCTCTGCCAGCTTTCAGAACTGATGAATGTGGAGGGCAAAGGAAGACCTCAGGAGATGCATAAATGCAGGATGTAAAAGAGAAAGAGATGAGTGACAGAAAGATAGCGACCGGCATTTGGCACACCCTGCTTTTCTAGATTGTAGTTTCACATTATTCTTTGTAAGCTGGATTTTTTTTCCTGACTGGGGCTGGGACCATCTTTTGTGTGATGTGGTAATAAAGCTTCAGTTACAACAGGTACGGGGCCATTAAGCAAGACTGCAAAGGGTCTCTGATCAGTTACAATCAACAAAACTTGAATGAGTCTTAATTTACTGTGGATGAAACTGTGCCAGGATCTGCATCATGTATGTGCACCAGCTAGACATGCACAGACCTGTGACATATACAGCAGTAAATACCATCCATAAGTAAGAAAGCCAGGGAGACCTGGTAGTTCAGGTCCTGTGTGCCCTGTAGATGATTGGAGACAGCCATCTTGGTATGAAAAACAACAAAATAATGAGGATCAGCAGGTCTGATTCTGATTTCAATTATATTTATGTAACCCAGGAGTGACTCCATCAAGATGTGGAGCAGTAATGGTGGAAACGGAGTGGCAGGCCAAGAATCTGTCTTAGGTAAATAGGCTTCATCCATAACACTGCCAGGGCATTGTAGATGGTTCAGTAATTGGAGGTGTGATGGCAGCGCAGTCATGTTCTAGCTAGCTTCAAGAGTATGGTAGGGAATCTGCAGCTGCGCAGGCTGTGGAAGGAGCTCCATATGTGTTTTGGAAGAAGGGAATGAGAGCCATGAAGCTCAAACCCGTATCTTCCTGGCTATTGTTAGTGTTAGATGAAAGCTGGTTTCAGTGCATCTCACATGCTGCAACTGCAGCTCTGACCACAGTGTAGGTACAGCGTTGGAAGCTGGCAGACGTAAGCTGTGCTTACTGTAAACCTTAGCTAAGAAATGCACTTCTTAAAGGAACACGCCAGGTAGTTCCCAAGAAGTTTGAGGTATTGCAGATGAGAAAGTCTTTCCACAGACACAGAAGGACTTTTTTTTCTTTTTCTTTTTTTTCCCCTTTTCTCTGGCAATCAGATGAACCAAGGGATGGTTTTGATTCAGAATCTGGAGCAGATACGGGGAGGATTGATTCATGATCCTTTTCTTTTTTTCTTTTTTAATGGGCTGACAGACTCTGCTCCAGGCTTGTGTTCCAAAGGCCTGATCCAAAACCCACTGAAGTCAATTCTTGTAGAGTGCAGTGTGCTGTGAATCTGGCTGCAAAGTAGTGCTCAACTACCACTCTGTAAAGAAACAGGCCACCAATTTTTTCTTAATTGCCACAACTATTAAACAACTCCTAAAAAAATCTGCCATGCCTTCTTCCTGCCAAAGCTTCCTGTCCCCTGTTCTGTACCTTACTTTTCAGCAGCTTGGCACTCCCCACTCATGGATCACCTGGCATCTGTCCTTACCCCGTGGCAGGAATACCTGCCTGGTCCCACAGTGTGCTTTTCAGTTTCCTTTGTTCCCTTCACACTGTTCCCAGTCAAGCTCACGTGGGCCTCTGAAATGAAAAGGTAACACTGTGTAACAGAAAAGAAAAATGTAAGCAACCAAGATGTGCCTGTAGCAGGAATATTTTCTCTCATCTTCTCCTGTTGCAAAAATCTTTGGCATTTGTATGTGCACACACACACACCCTGCCCATCCTTTACTGTCCTCTTTGCTATAATGACTGCATAAGATTGAAAACTCCTGAGGGCAGGGTCCTGGTGTACGGCTGGCTCTCAAAAGCATAGTCCACACCTGGGCTGTTGTTTTAATGATCAAGGTAAGGCTACCAGTCAACATACCACATTACCACACTGAACAGGCATCTGGTCCTTACACTGTAAAGTCAGAGCCTCAGAAAATCCTTTCAAAAATCCCACCTCAGCAGAGCAGTAGAGGTGTTTGCGTACATTTAAACATGTAGCCCTAGGGCTGTGCAAATAATGAGCTTTATCAGCTGAGCTGCTGGGCTAAAAAATTGTGGGGTAGAAACACCTCAGTTTGGACAGAAAAGAAATTAAAAGAATCTAATTGGTCTCACTGAAATGAAAACCTGTAAAATGTCATTTCATTCAACAGAAATGTTGCATTTGACTGAAAATTAAATGTTTCATCTTGGGAAATTTTGAGAGATCCAAAGGAACACAAGAGGCCAGATCACAGAATCCCAGAATGGTTGAGGCTGGAAGGGACCTCCCGAGATCATCTGGCCCACTCCACCTGCTCAATCAGGGCCACCTAGACCCAGTTGCCTAGGACTGTGTCTGGGTCATTTTTGAATATTTCCAAGGATGGAGACTCTACAGCCTCTCTGAGCAACTTATGCCAGTGCTGTCATCCTCACTGTGAAAAAGTATTTCCTTATGTTCAGATTCATGAGTACCTTAAGGGTGGGGTTGCCGGTATCCTTCCCACTTAAAATACCAGGATAAAAGCTGGAATGCAGGTTTTAATGCCCATGTCTCTCTCAGGGGTGAATAACCAAGCAGGTTATGAAGATATCCTAAGATGAGGATACTGCAGTCACTTTCATTACTTTGTGCAGACAATTTGGTCTTCACCGGAGCAACACTGAAGACTATGCTCTCCACTTCCCAGCAGGCTGGCCTCATTGTCATGACTCTGAAGCCATTTAACTCTCTTGCTACATGACTGTGTAAGTACTTTAATATAAACAGAGAAGCTCCTACAGGAGAGACACACCTCAATGTATTTATAACCTCATGGCTAACAGTGACTTGAGAGGTTGAATATGTTGGTGCAGGTCTAAAATCTCCACTGGTTCAAGGCAGAGGTCTGTATGTGAGGACTTTAACCCAGGACATGTTTTGTAGGTTTTTTGCAGCAGAGGCTGCCCAGTGTCCTCCTCTTGGAGCTATCCCATTTCTTATAAAACATCTAGATAGTCATGGAGGAAGAGTGTGAAGAATGACTCCTGACATGCTAGTTAAAACATTCTCCTGGAAGGTGTGACACACACGACACTCAACCCTACTCCAATTAATGTTTAATTGTTTACACAAAGAGGACAGTGTAAACAGGAATGAAAGACCTGGCCCTCAGCTCCCATCTCCTGGATTAGCTGAGAGGCAGCAGGCTAAGAGAGAGAGGGAGGGAGGGGGTGGAGGATCAGCTCCCCCGGCCCAGGCCACTGTCTCCCATAGGTTGCATTTCTTCTTGTGGACTTTTGGTGAAATAGAGTGCTCTCCATCAGCTCTGTGACCCCAGCCCTCTACTCCTGATGCTATTCATGGCAGTCAACCTCAACCCACAAATAGTTTCACACTGACAAAAAGTTGCCCAACACATTGAGTCTTCACCAGAAAAAATCCACCAGCTCCACAGGACCATTCACAGCCAGGACAGACGGCTGTGTACCCCTGTCCTTCTGAGTGTCCTTCAGATTGCTGAAGCAGGCCAGGTAGCCTTACATCTGTGCTCTTTTAAGGTACTGCTGTCAGCTTGCCAGGCATTTTAAAGTGTTTTGAGTGCAATGTCTAATTTACGTGCTAAGTGTTTGCACAATGCTGAGCACAATGGGGTCCTGACTCTGGCAAGGGTGCCCAGACACTGCTATCATTAACTGTAATTATGACTGATTACCTAAATCACGGTTCACGTCATGGGACAGACTCTTCCCCATGCACAGAGGCTGTGGGGGCTCTGCCTGAGCACAGGGCCCAGCCTGGGCCGCCAGCCCTGCCTCCGGCAGCCGGGCAGGGGCGGGCAGGAGGCTGGCAGGCAGTGGGCAAGGGTGCCCTTACCCGTGCCTCAGCCTCTGCCGGGGGCCCTTATGTGCCTAATGGCGGCTCTGCCAAAATATTCTTACGCTCTTCCCCTCAGGGCTGGTGGCTAGCCAACAGAGGCCAGGCCGTCTGGCCGGGCCATCCAGTTGTACTGTGGCAACCCAAAGGCTGCTGCCAATGTCTGCAGCACCCTTTTACCTGTGTGAGGAGACATCGGGACTTGGGGGCCACGTATACATCACGTCTTAGGACAGGCTTATTAAAACAGATGGAGAGCTATGAAATGCTGGTTGCTTCCATCTACTAGGCCTTAATTTTGGCACATGCAAATTAGTGAGCATTGCGTATTGGAGAAAGTATAGAGAAGAAAATGATAGCTGCTCATTTTCACATACTTAATTAGATTCTGATAATTACTACTTCATATGTTTTAACTCTGTAAGAGCAACACATAGCCTGTGCACATAGCACTGCACCACATGGCAGTGAATAATTCAGAGGCTGAGTCAGTCGATGTACATCAAACTGTTCTACATACATTTATCTGGCCTTCAAAATGCGCTGTTTTTCAAGGCACTCTGTGCACTTCATGGACATCTACTTGTCCAATGTGACACTCCTGCCAGTGCTGGCCTTGTCTTTTCCGCTGCACTAACAAGAAACAAAATTAAACAGAAAACATTGTCTAAAGTGAAGTCCAGGGTCACTGACATAGCTTTCAAAGCCAAAGCTGGTTTAGGGTTGTTTGATTCTCGAAGCATCACTCAAACCACTCCACGAAGTCAAACTTTATCTTCCAGCTGGAGAAACAGTGGCAGAGGACAAAGCCGGGAGCAGGACTTGGGCTCTGCAATTTTAGCATGGCAGACAAGCTTGTTCAGGAGAGAATCAGGTGCACAGTAAAACCTCACCTGTGTGTGGTGAAGGTTCACCCCCAAGCCTCAACTGTATCATTGCTGTTGCTCTCACCTGTCAAGTGTACATATTCCAAAAGCCCACAATGATATTTTCTATGAAGCTGTATAAGACTGTTGATATTTCTGATTTTCTTATTGCACCTTTTGAAATTTATATAAAATGGTGTTTTGTAATACCTTGGGCAGCAAATTATGAAACCAAAGCTGCTAGTCTATGATTTCAGTTCTGGTAGCGGGATGATGTATTTTGCCCTTGGACAAGGCATGATTATCTATGGCTGCTGTGGCACTGGGATGTAGCCAGCACTTCTTCCAACTGAGACTGAAATGTTTTTAAAATAACCATAGCAGAAGTAGCACAATAACACTGGAGATTTTAAATTTTAGAGTTCAGCAAAAACATTTTGACTTCCCTCTATGTGATTTTTCCAGCTCATTTTTCAAATCTAAAATATTTTGCTGATATTGTGTATTTAGAATAACTTCTAAATTTCCAAATTTATGCCATGATACTATTTTACACTTGCCTCCCAGACATTCAGCTCATCACAAAACCAGGCCATTGGACTCTTTTTGCTTTGTATCCATCTAAGCCACTCTTAAGAGTCATACCAAGGTTTTTCACAAATGCTTGCAAGATTTCATCTCCTTACTGTGTACACAGATAGCACTGAACAGGCAATTTCCCTTTAAAGGGTTTTGGGTATTTTTTAATCAGAAAAATATTTATTTTTAATCTCTTTGCACAGAAGAATTGGCCTGCTGAACAAAGAAGTTTTTTTCGAAAGTTGAAAAAAGCTTTCCATTTTAACATTTGCATAATGAGGTATTTATTTTCCACTTAGAAATCG
Source organism: Falco rusticolus (assembly GCF_015220075.1). Lineage (NCBI taxonomy): Eukaryota > Metazoa > Chordata > Aves > Falconiformes > Falconidae > Falco > Falco rusticolus. The sequence continues at coordinate 23,667,901 of NC_051192.1, forward strand.
CTCTCAGTGTAGAATTTTACACTAAAGAATGAAGTTTAAAGTAAAAAATTTTGAAGCCATCTTTTCAACTTCACTTTAATGAAATGTCTATCTTGCTTGATGAAATGTCTTGCCTTGATGCACATTTTCCTGATTATCCTCCTGAGCTTCCTTCCAAGAGGACATCTTTTTGTCATGGGTTAGGCAAGGAAAAAATGTAGAAATTTCAAAACCTCTTTGAGGACAGGAAGGCTATTTCTCATCTTCCTCCACTGCTAAATACTTTGTGATCCTTAGAGGGGGCAGTGATATACATAGGTGGCATTCCTGTGGTGGACTCAGAGAGCAGCTGGCTTTTGCTAGCTTTGCTGTGTGGAGGCAAACCTGAAACCTCCACTGGGCTAAGCCCCTCCATGCAATGGGTTCGGGTTAACCACAGGGAGCAGAGGCTCTGCAGAAGCAGGGAGACTGCGGCCCCTGGGTGGTACCCAGGAATGTGGCTCACGGTATATGAACGGCTCAAACATTTCTTCCAGTTCTACACTAATTGCTTTTTAGGTCAAAAAGGCAGATTTCTCCTGAATATAGCAAAATGTTGACAAACTAAATGTCAATTTTGTGATAGAATTTATTACTCTCCCATTCAATGGAGGGACCAGAATATGAAATGCAGAGCACTGAAAAACACCCTGAAGCTATATCTACTGTGATACAGAGGGAATTTTGGCTACATCCTTCTGAGTTTCATGAAAGGAGGACACGCATCTTCCACCTTAAAAGAGGAGCAGCAGATCGGGTGTGTTGTCAGCCTCTTTGCCTTTGGCATTTAAGCTTAAGGACAGTTTTTGTTAGGTAACTTTTACTCTTACTCATAGCAGAAGGCATCATATCCCAATTTCTCTCTGAACAAGAAGAAAAGAATTGCCCCTCCTGAAGTACTAATGCTCTTAGTAAATTCATTGTGTAATACTTTCAATATGCTTATATCCTTTCTAATTGCAAAAAATAAAATAAATTAAAATCAAAATTTTAAAATTGCACCATACTGTCAAAAGCCATAAAATGACCTAACTTGATGGCATAGCTGTGCTCTCTGTTTTGATTTTCAAAGCCATGTTTTCTCAGCAAAGCCTCCAAACAGCAAAAACATCCAGCATTGCAGATGTTTACAATTATAGGCAACTGAATGAGAAAACAGGCTTCATTTATCAGTCAGGATTTTGGGTTTGTTTTTATTCGATGTCATACCTACTTGTGCACCCTTCCATGAAGCTGCACAACTGCAGCTTTTGAGTATTCTATTTCATGATCGTAATAAAGGGGAAAAAGGTCTTAATACGTTTTCACAGTCTTATTACCTACTTAACCTTCCAGCACCATTACTCACCTAATTGCAAGCTTTACCAAAAAACCCTCATACGATATATCCTGTTGTGAGTTCATAACAGAAAACCTCTTAACAATTAATGGGATTACTCCAAACCAAACATTGACCTTGACAATCCCAACAGATTCCTGTTGGAAGCTATCAAACTATAAAGCCTGTTGCTCTCTTCTAATAAAGAGATTCATCTTAAATTCCTTCTTCCTTCTACATGTCCAGTGTGAGGGCCCCATGCTCTTCAGAGGTGGCTGAGTAACTCTAGAGATGCTGCAAAGTCCTTTTCTCATAAGTCAAGCAGCTTCCCCTGATTTAAAAATAAATGGTGGTGAATTCAAAGTACATGGTGACCCAGACAGTTATCTAGGTTAAAACAATGTCTTCTCACTAAAGCATCAAAAAAAGCCACGTCCATTTTTATTACATGTAACTCCAATCCAGAATCCAGAGGTCTTTGCTGTATTGTACAAAACCAGGCACAGTGGTTTGTGCTTTTGCTAAAACACAAAGTAGCTTTTTTAGAAGTCCTTGATCTCACATCTTGAGATGCTTTTATGATTTTTATCTCTACCACTGTCATGGAACACTGCTGCAAACACAGAAAACTTTCAGTCTTGCTCCAATGAGGAGATAACTCCCAATCTCTGCACCAGTGAAGTACCAGGCATAGGGTACAGCTAAGTCTCAGAGACAATTTTGTTTACCTGGGCTTCCTGCCAGCCAAAATTTCTCTTTTGAGGTGTTACGGTTAATTTTCTTACTTTTCCCTTCTTTTTTTTTTTTCCCTCCTGTACTGCAAGCTAACCCAGAAAGACTAAGTGTCTGTTGAGGGACAGATTGCACCTGAAAGACCTCCTCTCTCCATAACCAGACAAGCTGAGTCTTATGGGAGGTGAGAACTCAGTAATTGCTGCCCATCCCACATCCCATCAGGGATCAAAGGTATTGCTGGACATACAGCATCAGCCTCACTCCCATTCTAGGAGGGCAGGACACATATGGGATGCATCCAGGCATGTGCCAATACCCCACACTCATACACTGTCCCAGGGCAGGTAACAGATAAACAGGACAAGGCAGCCCAGGCTCCCTCCTTGCAGGCTGACTGGGCAAAGCTTGGGCACGGGCTTATCCTCCTTCTCACTTTGGAATTTTGTCTGCGAGGATGAAGAAATTTCACGTTTTCTGCAGAGGTCCCAAAGCAGCCAAGCAACCCCTGCTGCCCTCTTGTTGCCTGGAAGGCTCAGACAAACATCCCCTGTTCATTGACAGGTCAATGCACAAGGAACCTGACCCTCCTCATGGGCATCAAACCTCCAGCACATGCAGTCACAGCGGATCACCTGATGCACAGGAACCTGACATACTTGCTAAGCATGTGTCAGCCATCTGTGTGGTGCATGTGCAGCTGATACAGTGCATCCCAGCTGTGTCAGTCTTGTATGTGTATGTTATTATAGTACTCAAACCCTTATTTCTTCAGGAGATTTTCCAGGAAGACCATCGAGTGTCCTACAATTAAAAACTCCCTCTCAGTACAAAATAGTCTAAACTTGAAGAAGGTCTAGAAGAAGTCAGAGCATGTCGGAACAACGACGTTTTGATGTGTTGTCTTCCCGCTGGAAATGTGCCACAAGAACATACATGCAGAGACTGACAGTCTTCCTTTATGAGAAACTGAAGTTGTTTCAGCATTTGAAACTAAGATTGCATATCAGCACAGCAGTAATGCTTCTTTTCCCTGTGTAGGAAGACTATTTGTCCTTTTGTAGACTAAAAATTAAAAGGCTCTGTTTCTACTGTCATAAATGACATGATAAACCAGGTGTAACTGAAAAGCAGACAATGGGTGTAGTACATCATGCTCAAACAAACCTACTTGAGAAACCAGCCACATAGGAAGGATCTCTAGCTCTGGGACCAAAGGATCTCACAAGGAATACCTGAGCTGTAGACCAGTGTTAGCTGGGAAAGTACACAAGGAAAATATTGCTATATACCTGGCTCCTTCTCTCCTCTTTTTTTAAAACGTCCATCTAAAATAGCAGGTGAATTATGCCCTAAAAGTGCCCGTTTCTCTCTGTCTCTCTCACTAAGAATCTCTAGCCGAAATGTAATTCCCTACACTGTACATATCCCTATTCGGTCAAATCAGGGTAAGCTGACTCTGAATTTCCATGGAAAGTTTTGCTTTCCATACCAGCGCAACCAGTATTCATACCCTTGGACACATTCAAATTTTGGTGAGATGAACCTCCTCCCGTTCCTGTAGCCCAAGCACCTCTGTTGTTGGACCTTGGTGTTTTATGTAGGTAATGCAGAGCTGAGTGCTATGGGAGTAGAGGAGAGGAGAGGAATCAACCTGTGGTAAATTGTCTTCTTTTCTAATGCCCACAAAAGATGTGTAAAGACTTGGCTGATTTAATGAAGTGCATCTTACTATGGCCTGAAGGAGGAATGATGTGAAAATATTGCCCTTGTACTTTACTCCCTGTGTGAAACACCTGTTATGAAAAAAATACATTTGGAGAAGAGTAGCTTTAGCTAACTTCAGCTGTGTAAAAGCTAAGAACATAGTCCACACCAGGTATGTTGGCTCCCAGCATTTCTCGCAGGGACAATTCCAGAGGGCAATTACTCCCAACCTAAGAAGGTCTCAAATGTTTAAAGGTACAAAGTGTTTTTATGCTTCATCCTCTAGATTCTTGCTATATGTGGGGAGAAAAGCAATCTTTCAATGTCCTGCTTCCTCTAATGAGCTACAGAAATTACTAAATTATTTAGTTATCATCTCTGTGCCTGAACAAAATCATTCTCCTCCTCCTCTCCCCTTCTCTATAAATATTCAAGACTATTAAATGCAAATCTCTGGGTTATGATGAGCCAAATTAGCTTAAGAAGGCACATGGACCAATTTGTGTCTAACCTCTGTTGTCAGGTACTTAGCACTGTGACAGATGTGCCATTGCAGCACAGTTTTTAACCCCACAAACCAAAGCAAAGCAACGTTGGTAGCACTGTTACTTGCAGTGCTACCCTGAGACAGGGGAAAGACAGCATCAAATTCTGGTGGCATTTTTCCTGGAGAGCTGCCAAAGGGAGCTGGGTAAAAGGCATGGGATCAGTTTGAGGGTGCTTGGCCCTGGGTGAGTTTGGTATTATGCCTTGTTGTACAAACTCCACAGAGAACTGACACAAATCCTTCTCTGCCCTGTGCCTTAATAATCAATTCTGATGGAGAGTGAGGGCGCACTGTAACTTCTGAAAAGAGGCAATTTAAAGTCTAGGGTTTTAAAAACATTACATTGTATCCTGTCTCCTCTTTTTATGGTGTTCTTTCAAAAACAAAAACAATGAACGATGGGACTAGGATAGGCTTTCAGTGCACAACATGGACAAAAGAAGACTGCTTCAGGAACTCTAACTTTTCAATTTCCTATTTTCTCTAACATTAAATTAACATCAGTTTTCTTACATTTACTCAGTTAAAAAAAAAAAAAAAAAAAAAAAAGCTGCTTGCATGTATCTTCCAGGCAAAGGTCCAGCACTAGGACTGTGTTGGAAACAAGTACCGTTGTTAGACTGCATGGTCGGTCACAGCCAGGCTCTCAGGATGCTCATAAAAATCTGGGACTCACTTTCATTATGATCAAGTGTGTGGATGCATGCAAAGCACATTTACATCACAGGGCTCAGTGAATGCAGGCGCATAATAACATTTGAAGAAGACAGCAAGAAACAGAGTCAGTTATGATTACTTAATGAACAGGCTGCTAGTCCTCTATTTGACATGTGATTCTTTCTGCCTTAGCAAAAGTGACTTTAAAGCTTTCTTTATGTCATGGGATTTGGGATTTGTGTGTGTGCAGGCCTCCAATAATTAAATAATAGACACATCAGTAATGGAATAAAGAGAAAGACAATCAGTTTTGATTAAAAGATCCTAGTCTCTTTTAATGTCATCAGTAGGAATGGCACAGGCCAACATATGTTAACATCCAGCAACTATTTTTTCTTTCCTTTTCTTCCCGCCCCCCACCCCCAAGAAAAAGTGGTTCTACCATGCCAGATTACATCATTTTCACATACATTCCACATATGGCTCTTCCAAAAATTATAAACACAGATGCAGAACCATAGTTTGTTTGGCTCCTGCCCCTGAGAGTGACACCCATTCAACCACTAGCTGCAAAAGAGCTGTGCTGCAAAACTGAGGTAATGTGTGTGCCAAGAGGAATTGTTTCCACTGGGAAGCAGAACTGAAGTGATTCCAGGGTTTGTGTTTCTTCATGTACCTTGTCTGCTAAAGAGTGCAGAGGTCAGCATAGATGGTCTCTTTCTGGACACTGGCCCAAGTAGCCATTGGATTCAATGGGCCTTGTGGCCATCAAAGGCTTTTGTGTGTCTTGTTAAGAAACGTGGACAATTACAGCATTCCTGGAAATACATTAAAAGGACTCTTTTTTCCCCACTTCCTTATCCGATAGGTGTATGAGATATTCCAAATGCTTCAAAATCAAATGATGGCTACAGGCTTTTCACAGAATCCCAGAATGGTTGAGGTTGTAAGGGACCTCTGGAGGTCATCTGGTCCAACTCCTTGCTCAGGCAGGGTCACCTAAAGCAGGTTGCCCAGTACCATGTCCAGGTGGCTTTTGAATATCTCCAAGATATTCTCCAAGACTCCATGGCCCCTCTGGACAACCTGTGTCAGGACTCAGTTATCCTAACAGTCGCAAAGTGTTTCCTGATGTTCAGGCAGAGCCTCCCATGTTTCAGTTTGTGCCCGCTGCCTCTGGTCCTGTCACTGGGCACCACTGAAAAGAGCCTGGCCCCATCTTCTTTATACCCTTCCTTCAGGTATTTGTACACACTGATAAGATCCCCTGAGCTTTTCTTCTCCAGGCTGAACAGTCCCAGCTCTCTCAGCCTTTTGTCATAGGAGAGGTGCTGCAGTCCCTGCTTTTGCAGAGAAGTGTCTTTAGCAGCATCAAAGGTGTGTTGTTTGAGCCTTTGCAATTTCTTGTCTATCTACATGTAAAACTCCAGAAGCCCACTTTCTACTTCTACTAGCTACTCCTTGTGTTTAGTTCTCATGTAGCCTATTACAGAGCATGAGACATGAATACACCTTTCTCACAGAGGCTTTGTTTCTAATATGTTGCATCTTCTTATCAAATATGTCTGAAAGTGCTTCATTGCTTTGCTTACAGGGTTTTAAAAAAACCTGTAGTGATGAAGACAAACAAGTGACTGACTGCTGTAGTGAGTTGATTTATGGTTATTGCAACAGACTGCTGTGTTTTACCCAAAGGACATCTTTTGGGTGTTCTTTTTTTACTCCATTTTCTGAGTAAAATATTTTTGCAAGCTCACAGGAGCAAATAGGCAGATTTTAAAAATTATTTTAGGAACCTATCTAATGCCAAAGGCAGTTAAGTATCTAAGTGTACTTAAACATCTGGGCCAGAAGAACAGCAAAGCCAGATAAACCAGCTAGTAGGGCTATCACAGGGACTAGGTGGTGTCTCTGAGCAGTCTAGAATTAGCCTAGCCTAAACCAGATGGAAAGCAGGGCCTGTCCTTTTAATAAGTATTTGCCTAGTGACTCACATCATCAGGGCCCCCACCTCTAACTGGAGCTTTTCAGACTGAAGCTGCTGGGGTGCTATTACTAATAATAGTATCAGAAGCCGTACTGCAGAGGGGTAGATACATACCCAGCAGTCACTGCAGCATAATAGGGTGTAGCCAGCTCCAAAGGGGCTCTGGACAAGTTCCACCTCGATGATAGAGCTTGGGCTGCTCTCCATGGCTCTTTCAGATTGCATCTAAACACTCCTCCCTGGAACAAAGTCCTCAGGCACTTTTCTGCTTCAAAGGCCGCCTGGATAATAAGAATGAACAAATGCTTTGTCGTATATGTTGGAAGAAAGAAGACACATTTCTTGAGTATGAGGCTCCTTGTACATACAAGATCTTCCCTGAATCTTTCAGCTATGTCTAGTCTTCCCACAGTTATTGCTTGGCTATTCTTTGCAGCAGTTGCCCTGGTTATAGCAGATCTGTGGTTATATTGGTGTTAATACACTTTGGACCCACAGTGCAATTCCACCTGCAAAATAACTAGATCTGCCTATGCCAAGTCTTCCCAGCCTTGCTCCGCCAGTGCATCGAGCAGGATAAGGACTCAAAAGCAGCATTATAACTGCATGGTATCCCCTGTAGTCTGGGAACAGACACTGCTCTGACAGCCGCTGGGGACACTCTTTAGATGCACTTTCCTCTTTCCCCCTTAGCCTGACCAAGTGCAGTGACCACAGTAAGAGGCGTGATGGTAGCTGGTGAGTGAAACAAAGTAAAGCGAGTTTTCTTCATCAGCTTTCATGTGCTCTTGGTTTGGTCCCTATGGCAGGGAGAGAAACCAAGTTCACCCCATTGCTTCTGCACCCTCCTGAAGCCATTCAGGCAGCCCTGAGAGAAAAGGAACATGTCCCCCTTGTTTTCTCACTAATATTCATTGCTTTCATGTCAGACAGCAGCTTAAGAAAAATGTTTGCCAACACAATTGGCAGATTCTAAAAGGAAAGTGAGAAGTCTGCATCTGCATTTGGGACACTGCCACCACAAGCCAAAGCATTGCCCTTTCTGGTTGTAGCTGGGCTGCACTAGGCAACAAAACCAGGGAGTAAGGGAATAACTAAGCAAGGAGGCTTTATGGAGTAGAAGACAAACAGACAATGAAAGGGTGTGTTCCTGAAATCCTTCAAAGGGTGTTAACTCTTTCATAACAAGACTAATGACTCCCCCTTAAGCTGGTAGTTTCCTCTGTGCCTCCTTAAGGTTAATTCAGTGGGCCAGATTCATCCCAGGAGTCCTTTCATTGAAATCACTGGAGTGATACCACCAATAACCACAGCAAAACAATGAGCCAAACACTGTATATGAGAAAAATAGTTGTGCTCAAACTTTTCGTGAAACTTGATCATGGCCCTGCCAAACTCTCCTGCAACATTTCCTTGCTTGTGTGAATGGAAAGGTAGCATGTCAAAAGGATTTCAGAGAACTGCACTCCAGCCTAATGTCAGTTTGCAATATGGTCCTGCAAAATCAGCCTAGTCAAAGAGCTAGAAATCACTCGTATCTAAGAATGGTTCAGACACAGCTCATGAAAGGACTGCAACATGGGGCTCCACAGCTGGAACCATATGTGGTTGCATGCTGCTCCCTAAACATTCTCTTTCCAATGAATGAACTGCACAAGCTGCGCTATGCAACTGTGCATCTTCACCAGGACTGCGGGCACATCACTGCCTTTGCTCCAGCAGTGGTCTGATAACCAGGCAGATACACTCTTGTTCAGTCTCCATCACTCCTCAAGGCTGAGGAAGACACAGGTGCTGTACCTCCCTCTTGCCAGGCTGATGTCCTACCCACTACGGAATGTGAAAGGTGAGTCTCAGAGCAGCAATCATTTTCTCCTTGAGGCTGTGTTTTGAAGATTGTGCCCAATCTGGCCGTTTCGCGGGGGCCCAGCTGGACTGCAGGTGGACAGTATGCACCCCTAGCAGCCCTGACTCACACGCTGCTCTGCAGCGCAGGCACCTCCAATAACTCCCTGCCGCTACTGCTGCCTGTTAGGCAGCTCTTGGTGGCTTCCTGCTCAGCATGCCGGATCTTTGCATCACCCTGCCAAGGTGCCCAGGGGTGCTGCAGTGCATTGGGGTGTGGTCCTCCATCTACCTTTTTTGGCAGCAAAACAGGCTTGCAAGAGTCCTGCTCTCCCCACACTTTATTTCCACCCTCCCAGTTGCAGCTTGCCACCCCCTCAGTTGTGCCGACACAGCTGCTTACGAAGCCACCTCACTCAGTCAGGTTGCTGAAATGCCCTGCAGTGAACTGGGGCACAAGGAGGGAAAGCAGCTGGAGGAAATGGGCTCTGTGGAGCATGTGGGATCGGCTGCAGCCAGCCTTGCTGCTGAATAAAATGACTGTGGAGTTGCACCCCAGCAGTCTACACAGAAAAAAAAAAGAGCTTTAGCCACCTGCTCCTCTGTGTGTCTACTCTGCAGGTCAGAGGTCTGGAACAGAAGGGTTGCAGCACCCACCTTTCAGCGCCTTCTTCGCCTTTTATCCTGAGCCTTACTTTTCTTTCCAGTTTCCAAATCTGATTTACTGCTTTTGAACCTAGGAGAAGATTAAGCAGGACAGTACAGCAGGAATGAGACATTGTCTAGCTTGGAGTTACAGCTCAGGCAAAGACAAAATTTAAACCCCTGAAGATACGCTATTGTCCATGAGTTTTAACAGAGCATTTACAGCCAGCTCCAAGACATCACCATCTGCCTTTCCTAAGAATGAGAGTCAAACAAGCAGACAGAAGACGAAAGAAGGAAGGAAGGAAGGAAGGAAGGAAGGAAGGAAGGAAGGAAGGAAGGAAGGAGGGGAGGGAGCGAGCGAGGGAGCAAGGGAGCGAGGGAGGGAGGGAGGAAGGGAGGGAAGGAGGTCTTGCACTTTTGAGGCTGTCTTCTGAGTTCAGGGCTGATTTTCAAATAGGAATACATCTCTCCTCTTGTTCTCTCAGCAGGTCATCCAAGTGTTGCCAAGCACCAGATGTTTGAAGTGGCATATTATTTGGAGATTTAAATTTGTTTGATGCTGATCTGCTTCTGATAGGGCTTTTATTGGGTTTCTTTTTCTCTGTTTTTAAGACTTTTTTTTCCCCTAAGCAAAAGCTCAAGTTCACTTGAAAATCTGTCTTGTAAAAGTGCGAGTGAATATCTGTAAGAGGGAGGGAAACAGTGAGGTAAGTCATGGTCTGCCGTTGTGTCCTTGATTTCTAGAGATTCTCTCACTCTGAGGACTGAGAGTTGGTTCAAGTTTTTCTGTCTGTCTGCTGACTCATGTCCCCTTCTGTAAGGAAGAAGCAGTGAAAGAAAGACTGGACTCCGAGCATGGGCTTCTTTCTCATGGATTCCACAGCCTTGAGACCATCAAGTTTTCTGATTCCTTCACAGACTTCCTGATATGTTAGTGTTCCCTGGGTTGATTCTGCAGGGTGTTTGTGTTTCCCAGTCTCACTTACCTGCCAAGAGCTATATAAAAGCAGCACTATTTTTTCAACTGAAAAACCTAAAAGAATCTTGGCAATGATTTTTCATTAAATTGAAAGATATGCTAAAAGGGCTAGATAAAACATTTATGACGTATCATGGAACACCATGAAATGTTTGACACGTGGTGGTGCAATGAGCAGGATATTATTTCGCCTACCTTTGAGCTACCTCTCAGTTTCTGCAGAGTCCGTCTATGCCCAGAGGTACTGTTGGTGCAGCTTGTTACAGAGGAAATATTCACTGACCACAACTTGGATAAACGTATTCCACCCTCACCAACCTTCTTAGTCTAGAATAAGCCTTTATTCTTCAAGTCTGGAGGAAACAAATGGACTTTGACAAATATCCTCACTGGATTTATTATTTATTTGATAGTATCTCCCAGGTTTGGGATGGGGGATGTGGAAAGAAAATTAGTTTTATTACTGAAAAATTAATCTACACTGTAAGCAAAGTAATCATGCCAGATTAGATTTTTTTTTGCTTCAGAACTGAGTGACCATAGAGGGATCTGATCTAGAGACACCACAAAACAGCTTAATCCCCAGCAACTGTGCCAGCCATCTTCTCTGTGGAGGCATTTCTTACCAGTCTTGTCTGGCTTAACAAATTAAATATGATTAGCAAATGCATTACATAACATATTGGTTACTGATCTTTAAGTGCCACATGAGCAAAGAAGATTTCAATGTTTTCAAATAAATGTATATAGAAATAGCTTGACATCTCCAAAAAAGTTTCAGTTTGTTACTGTGAACTTAAGTCTTCCCAGGTTTGGTCACTGCCAGCTAACGTGTTTTTCCCTGGCAAGCTCTAGTCTACAGTCAGCGTTGTTTGAAATCTTGTTAGCCACTATGTTACCAAAAAAACCTTTCTTTTAGTGCAGAGTACACTTTAGAGTAATAGGTCACATATTTCTGTCTTTGCTCTGTCATTTTTAACTAACCATTGCATTCAGAAGTGCTTACTAAAGAAGATGAGATAGCAATCTGTTATATGCAACTTTAGGAAGTATGCAGTAATGCGAGCCTTCATGAGACCAGACCTCGTGTGCTAAGAGGGCTTTGTTTGGTTTTGCACTCCACAGCTACAATGAGAAAAAACGACATGGGCGTTTAGTGATTTTACCATCAATAATTCTAGCCTTCTACATGCTGCTTCATAGTCATTTTAGACTGTGCAAAGTGACTGAAAAGTGGGTGTACCAATCGGACCGATAGTGCGTTACTCCCACTCTGCAGGGACAATAGTGACTATGCATGGTGGCAGGTAATGGAGAATCATGGTCTCTGTTTTTCCATGTAAAGGACTAGATTCTACCACTCCTACTCAGGCTGAAGTCCTAGTTTTACAATGTGGGAACTTCAGCAGAAACACTGGTGTAAGGGGTTCATGCTTGCCACCCCCGCCTTCAACCGTATCTTTCCAGGTATCAGCACACTGCCCCTAATTTAGTAAGCTCAGCTCGATTTAAGAATATCCCCCTGTTTCTGAAGGTTGGTTTTTTTCTTCAGTGGTTCATGGAGGAGGCAGTGTGCACTCTGGGGGAGAGAGCAGGCATGCCGAAGCAGGCAGGAGTGCTTTCCAACAGCACCGACGCTGGTGCCTGCAGAGCCTGCCACAGCAGCCAAAAGCATATCTTCCCTACCCGAACCATGGGCAGCTCAGAGTCCTTGGGGTCTCCCCATGCACAATCCTGCCTTCTCCCACCATGGCAATGAAATGGTGCTAAAGAATAGGCTCTGTTTCCCTTTTGCATTCCTATCTGACTGGTGGACCTTCTGGCGCTCTTGCTCCCTTTTCTTCTGGTAACCTAGCCAGTGTGTCAGGACTGTACCTTCTCAAAAGTCATGTCCTTTCTCAGTAATTGTCATAGGCCTAGGTAACACCAAGGCTCAATACAGGGGCAACTGCAGCACAAAGGGAAGAATTTAGTATGTTCCTCTAGTGAGGCCACTTGTTGATGCCAGCAGTAGATCTTGTGTACCAGATCTTCCCACGCAAGGAAACTTAGACACTGACGGAACAATGGCTTTTGAACCTAAAGAGTTGTTAGGATGGGGCTTTTCTTTTTTGTAAATTATTCTTTTATTCTTCCTGAAAAGTCCAAAACAATGATCCAAATTTGCACTCAGACACAGTCAAAAGACCTTCCCATAATCCAGGACTTCCAGTATACAAAGTACTTCTCAGACATCCATTAATCCTCAAAACAGCCTGTGAGGTAGGAAATTGTAAGTGTTATTATCCCCACTTCACAGGTGGGGACTGTGAGGCAGGAAGATTATGTGATTTGCCATAGGCTACACAGCAAATCCATGCCAGACCTAGATTAAAATTCAGCAGCACCTGACATCTGGGCAAATACTCAAGCCCTGGTCTCTGCTGCCTCTAGAATACATGTTTACTTGTGCACATGCCTATCTTAAGCAGGTCGCCTGATGAGCATTCATAATCAACCACTGTACTTCCCTGTGTAGCGCAAGGGTGTACACACATACAAGAATGTACAAATCTAAGCAAAGTACAGGCTAAAACATGTCAATTTGAAGAAATCTCCCCAGAAGTCTAAAGGAAGATCTGCACAGCGAACTTTTGAAAGTTGTATATTGCTAGTCAACTTCAAACAAAGCAGTAGTCTGGAGCATAGTGTTTTGTGTTATGCCAACAGACATAAAGGATATTATTTAAATCAGTGTTTTCCTGTCCATTTGCTTTCTGAAGAAAATGCATAGACTGGCCTATGTTCAAGAACAGACAAAACTTCTGATTTCCTTGTGCTGGGAAACGCAGATTGGATCCTTGAATTTAAAAGAAACACCATAAATTTTCATGTAAGAAACGGATCTTTCTGATAAGGTTATTTTGCTTTGAAAAGAGGTAGCTAAAATATACCATTCGTTGTTCTAGTAGCATGCAGGGTATTCCTGTCTCTTTTCATACTACTGAGTTCTCTTTGTCAGTTCATTATGCAAAACCCTGATCACAGAAGTTTAATGTTTTTTGGTTTCCACAGTGGAAAGCACTTCTTTGCCGTAGTTGTCCTGTCAGCTCTTGCCAAAACGTGTCGTTGTTCATTTTCCATCTCAAAGACTGTTATGAAAGATTAATTTCTAACCTCGAGAGAAAGAAAACTTTTTTTTCCTGTTTTCTTCACAGTTTTTATGTAAGTTATTTCTAATGAACACTGAAAAAAGACAGAATAATAAAAAAAGTGGCAATGAATGGGAAGATTTTGGATCAGATTCGTTCTCTGGAACTGGCAAACCCTCCCTTTTTGTCTTCTTATACCCCGCATCAACAGTCTGTGAATTAAGTTTGCATAACACCCCATCAGACCCTTTCTCCTCTTTGATTTCTAACCTGAATCAATGCAGAACAGCTACTCATTTATCCATGTCTTCAGCAACACTATCCATTTTCCCTGGCTTCTCCAAGCTCTTCTTTCTGACTACAGCTTTGTCTTCTTCAGTCTTGCCCACTCACTTCTCAGTTATCTGCTTCCTTTCATTGCAGCCTTACAGATAACCAGAAGGTATTAGAAGCAGAGCGAGAGATGAAGAGTGAGGGGAAGGCCGAGAAAATAAAACGTACAAGGTTCTTTCTTGTTAAAAAAAAAAAACAAAAGAATAAACACAAATTTCTGCATCTTGGAAGTTCAAAGGTATGTTGAAATATTCCTACACAACAACTTATTTTATTTACTTACATAATCTTGCACTGCTGAGTGTATTCTGTCCAAAATAAAAAAAAGATGCAGTATGATAGTCAAATCTTAATGTCATTCAGATATTTCCTGCAAAGCATGTTGCAACACTAATAGGAAAAACTTTTGGAACCCTGCACTGCTAAAGGAAGCATACCTAAAAGCCAGCAACAACTCATCTGTCCCCATTAAAGCAGATTATCTATGCTATTAACCAATATATCCTTCCCAGTTCACTCAGCACATATATCACTTGCTATTTTCTAAATACACTGACTTTTTAATTTTGTTGCTCAGTTCCATACAACCATTCCAGTCACTTTAGTTTATTCTTATGTCTTCTTTTTTCTATACTCTGTTTGCTTTATTTCTTTTGCTTTTTTTCCCCTCATCTTTCCTTCAGCCGGTAAATATATTTTTCTTCTTGTTTTTATCAGTGTGCTTTATGTCCCATCCTTTTACATCCGGTGACAAATTGCTGCCACTGGAGATCCTTGTGAAGACACATCACTCTTCAGTCATAACTGTAATTAAATTATTCTTCTTCTGCAAGGTGGTTGCCTATCTCAACCTTGGGTTTGGTTTTAAATGAAATATTTAAAACTGCTTCTTGAGCTTATGTCACTGAGCTGTATAGTTCAAGTCTAGCTCAGATATGAATTCCTTGTAAACAGATACATCATTCTTTTTGAAACACAGGGAAGAGCAGGCGACAAGTAAAAATACAGTACAGGTTGCTCCACTTGAGCGTGGGGAGACGAGTTTCTCACCATATGCTTCTGGTAAGAAGTATGCCAGGTAAGAAGTAATTGGCTCCCCAAAGTCCAGTTCCCTCAAGAACTGTATCAGCCCTTGACACCTGGTATGGTAACACACAGTAAGAGTCATTTTAGAGATAAGTGATGCTTATAGTTAGTTAAGACTGTAAGGACCAGAAATTTACATGCAACACTGGTTCCTGCTGGGACTCTTCTGCCTGGTCTTAGTCATACAGATAGGGGTAAAATAACAATGATAATGTTAGAAATATTGCTTAAAGTTTATTTTCTTTGCTGTCTTCATTTAAAGATAAGAATGCCCATTATTTTTAAATCACTCATCTGCACTGGATAAATGTTACAGTTTGTGGGTGTGCCAATTAAATTTAATTATTACTTGACTGATCTGACTTAGCATTAAAATGTCTGGTAGAACTGGCTCTGATCTTGCAAAGGAGACTTTTTCTTCTGTGTTCCTGTGTGATTAGGAAGCTTGTTGTTTTGGGATCTGGATTTCCTGATCATCCATGTAAAAAGACAAGATGCTTGATGAACGCCAGAATCATTCCATATAAAATTAAATAAGTTTCTATCATATTATATTATTTAATAGAATATATTGTACATAATAATAAATATATCAATGTTATAATATTATGGTAATATAGTATATTACATTATAACATATAGTATTATACTATATAAAATTCAGCTGCATTGGGACTGATCTCCATTTCCTTGGACAGACGTAATTGGTACAACTCACCCCATTTGGCTTAGCATGAACTGTACAAATCCAAGCAGTGCCACTGGTCTCTTTTTGCGGCCAAAGGAAAGAAATAGGAACTTCTGAGCTGCCCCATCCTAAAAAGGTACTGGAGAGAGCTGTTGTGATACACATTCTGAGAACTTTTTCTTTCATGTCATTGGCTATAAAAGAAACTTACAGGGACTAGTTCAGGTTTAGACAGTAGAACCTTAGATGCTGAAATTAAATTAGATAAATCCCATTCATTTGCATCCAATGGCTGACCACGACTATTGAATTGGTGGTGGGTAGATTATCTGCATCAGAATATATCTCCCCCTTTCCAACTTTTTTGTGTGGTTTCAATTACAGCTTTCAAAAGTTCAGTTTTCAGTTCTTTCAAGAAAAAAGTAATTTTAATTTATTTTGGTTTAGTCTGACACCACATTTTTTTACTAGGCAATACAACAATAACAAGACAACAAAAATGTTTACTATTGACTGAAACTTTTCATTCAACCCAGAACGGGATGTTTTATTTTCAGCTTGGTGACTCTTAGCTGTTCCTTGATTTTTCTTATCCCTTTAAAAGTTAGCATTAAATGCAGACAAATTTTGAATGAACTATTGCCTCAAAACAAAAAATCAGAAAACTTATATTAGAAAATGTTGAAAAGAAATGATGCAAAACTCAAACAAAACTATCCATAAGATCATGCCAAATCCTGTTTCAGAACTTCTGACATTCTATGTTATGGAAAAATAAATCCTCTAAGGAAAAATGTTGATCAGTTACTTCAAATCCATAGCCCTAAACAAAGCAGCTCTTTCATGTGCCACCAAGTGCATAAAAACAGGCATTCAAAAGCTACATATATACAGAAAGGAAAATTAATAAATTTAATAATCTAAGAGAGAAAAAAGCAAAGACCAAGAATAAAGATGGAAGTGGAAGGAAATTTGATCCCATTTCTGAAATAATCTAAGCATGTGATCTGCTGCACCATAGCCTGTTAAACACTTTGCTGAATTGCAGCTCTGAACTCGGCAACTAAGAGATGTGGAAATATATATTAGAGCTTGTATTTCTAGAGAGGCAAAAAAAAAGAATAATGCACATGCCAAATTACATGCACGCTGTCCTGTCTTGAGATGAGCGTTGTCACTGGCAGATGTATGATGAAACAGAGAGGTGGGACTGGTCTTCGGTCTTCAGGGTGCTCTTGGTACTAGAGGCCATTGAGAAGAGCTGTTGTTGCACTGGAGAGCATTTAAAACACAAACACCCACTCACTCCTTTCTTATGTATGCTGCATTGTGCTGTTCCCACCTTTCCGTTCACAAATCCTGTTTTCCCTCTATTCCTCACCTCCACTGTTATTTCTTTCTTCTTTTTGTCTGTCGGGAGGCTGTGGGAGGGGGGCCCTCAAGTACATTTTCCTTTTCATTTCATTGCCAAATGAAAAGAAAGGACTCTGGGTTCCTTTCAAGTATTACTCATACCTTTCTAAAGGTGCTGAGATCCACAGTCATCTTCAGAATAAGCTCCATTAATTGCACAAAGTTCCTAGGGAAGATGCTGATTTTTGCCTCTTGTCAACATGTGTGAAAATAAACATATAAAGCAGATGAAAAAAAAATAAATCCAGGTCAGTAAGTAGAGTTATAATAGCACCTCTTTAAACTGTGTGGGTATTATTATGACATTTACTTCTTTTAAAAATTCATGCTGCTCTGTTTCATTACCATTGACTTCTCTGTTTTGTATATATAAGAAAGATAATATATTTCTTCTAATTGTTCATGCTTTCAGAGAGAGAAGAGAAAGGTATAAGCCTGGGGGAAGCTCTAAGTCCCAAACCTGAGAGGAAAACATAACTCTTGGATCGCTTATATTGTCAAACATTGCCCTATAGTTCTCACTTAAATAAGGGTACAAGAAAGTGTTTCTTGGAATGAAATCTGGAGTGGCTGAATTACTCCCACTGAGGCTCAGATGCATAGTATGCAGGATCAGACACTACGGAAGGATTCAGGTGTTCCCTTGTCTTTTACTCACTCGATGGATTTTACAACCATTTGTGTTCACGTTATACTGTGCATACATATGTCGTCATAGCCAGGGCATATTAAAGATATATATATAAAGAAATGCAATTCTGTGCCAAGAGATATTGTCACATGCTCTCCATATCATAACCAGCGCTGTGCATCTTTCTCTTGTGCTTGGCACAGCTTACTGACCATGAGATCATGGCAGATGGGAGTCTGGACATGATAATGCACTCGTTAGGAACTGAAGCTGCTGCTGGTAGTGTCATTAAAATTTTTTTGAAAGAATCCTCAAAGCCAGCCTTGGAAACTCCCTCATCTCATCTTACTCAGATTACTAGCAGCATTATAAACATGGCATTCCTGAAAGAGTATGGAGTCTGTGCTAGAAGTGAACCCAGAGCAAAGCCATCTAATCGCAGTAACACGAAGCAAGAGAGTGTAGCTCTAGAGTAACAATGAAATTTTGTCTGGAAACATGTTGGGTTTTGCAAAAATTCAGCGAAAGCAAGAAGAGAGTATGTCCCAATTATGCAGCTGCCTGCCAACTCCTGGAATGGCAGGAAGATGGTTGAAACCATGAACTGATACAGCCTTACTGAGGTAGTCCTGCGTGCCAGTTGTTGAAAGCTGATAGACAGCTTCAGTTAGGTCATCAGAGAAATTAGTTTTGGTGATACATTTTGAGGATAGACACTACAGTGTAAGAGGTATCTACATCTATCTTTTGTTTTCTGCCTCGGAAGAAAGAGTAACCCACTCAGAAAACAATTACTGAATTACTGTCAAAACACTGTAGGAGGGAATATTACATCAGCAGGGAGTATTAATGCAGCTGTTTACAATAGCTCGCATTCTGACTTCTCTTCCACTTATTGTCAGTACAAAGGGATGGTCAGGAACTGCGTGGAATGAGAACCAACCAAAGAGTATGCTAACAAAAGAAGGAAATGGTGCAGATGCAGTCACTCACCCACTCTTCCTGTGCCAGTATCTCTTCACTACTATCACCCAGATGTCAGGACATGCAGCTTTCTTAGTCGAAGCCACTTTGCCCCAAGGCTAGACTGGAGTGTATAGAAACCCTCAGCAGACACTGAAGGATGGCAGCTCAGTATCGCCATTAAAAGATGTTTTATCATGTGCTCTGTCTGTATTTCATGGTGCTGCCCCCCTCCAGCCTTTTGCCTTTTGATTTCTCTTCTGAAAATTGTCTTCCTCTTTCCTTACTAAGCTCACATATCTATTGATGGGCTCAGGGTTTGATTTCTCAGGGCACATGACTTCCCCACCTCCTTTCAGGTGTTATCTAATTCATGTCAGCATTATTTCACTACCCAGGACGGCAAGGTAAAATTGGAGTGTGACTCTGTCCACCTAGTCCCCAGGCAGGCTTACATGGATACCAGGTACGGGGCATGACAGAGGGCTAGGAGGTGGAATAGGTGGGGTGACAATCTGGCCCAGAGCTTAGGGAACTAACAGACATGATGCCCCCATTACTACTTATAGAAAAGACAACTTCAAATAATATTCACTTAATCCTGTCCACTGTCAATGGAGTTGTATCTCTGAAAACACTGGAAAGATGTTATGCTTGCTTTTAACGAGAAATAAGTGTCATTTCTTGCCAAATGATGGAAGGGGAGTTGTTATCTAAAAGATGAGCAGCTGAAGAAGTTGGTGGAAGAAGCAGACCTATTAATAATGCTACACTAGAAATAGACATAGGACATAAAACACGTGGTATCAAACAGTTTTTTCAGCATCAAAGGTTCAAACCATTTCCTCAAAGGACCTTTTAATGTGTAATGATCAGGAATGCATCCTTCCGTGCTGGTCATGATGCATGATAAGGTATGGCTTCAAGGAAACTCTTCGTAATTTCATGGAAAGATAAAGTAAAAGGACCTTGCTTTCTTAAAATAACAGGAAAATATCCCTTATGATACACTGCCAGACCTACCCATCGAAGGAAAGAATGTCTCGGAATTTAGTCACATTGCTGAAGAACCTGTAAAAGCCAGATCTCAATGAGTTCATCCTGATACATCCTTAAAGCACAGTGTCTGAAACTACGAGGGCTGTATGCACATATATTTACATGCACCCACACAATTGTTTTTAAAATACTTCTTCTGTAAGATACAGCTGTAGTGCATGCCTAGAAACATGGTGACTTTGGTGGTGACTCAGGTAGCTTGTGTTGATAGTTAAGACAATTCTTTAAGGTACATTAGGAAAGTTTCCAAATCTGGTTTCTCACCCTCAGAGAGCTAAGACATAAAAAATTATTTTGTAAACAAAATCATTTCCAGTATAGCAATGATGTGGCTGCATTGCACAATTAAGAGACGTGTTTAGGAACAACAGACTTGAACACCAAAGAACTCTAGGCTAAAGCTATTTGCCTGCAATTTTTAATAGACCTTTCTCCTCTGAGAGACCAGTGACTGCAGATCAGACCAAGTGAGGCCACCGTCCGCTAGTCACTCTACTTTAGGTATCCCTTCATGATATTTGCTCCACAGAGGGCATGGTTCATTGCAGGTCATAGCCACAGGGTATGCATCTTTTGAACAGGGCTATAAAGGTTTGTGCTTTTAGCTGTGGAGATCTTTGGTTTGGTTTCAAGTGCAGTCTGAGATGTTATACCATCAGAGTAGCTAGGGGAAGGCAGCTGTAAGAACACAGGACTTCCAGCAACCACAAACACATCTGGAGACTCATGGATAGCAAAGTTTTGGAAGCAGAGCAAACAGGCAACCTTCACAGCAAAGTGAGTGTACACATTAGGCTCTGGAGACTCC
Organism: Falco rusticolus; assembly: GCF_015220075.1. Lineage (NCBI taxonomy): Eukaryota > Metazoa > Chordata > Aves > Falconiformes > Falconidae > Falco > Falco rusticolus. The sequence goes on from NC_051192.1 coordinate 23,688,451, forward strand.
CCCATTCCAAGTGGACCTGAGCAGGCACAGAGACCAAGAGCCCATGAGCCTTTCTATTCCCCTCCAAGAAAGTGGTATGCTAAGTGTTCAGTGTGTGCTGAAAGTGCTCTGTTCTGCAGCCCAAGCATGCCACCGAGTGCACTCCTTACACAGAGAAGTAAGGTACTGCCGCTTGTCAAAGTAGACTGAGCTTTAGAGGTTGAACATCTGCCACTTTTCCTGAAGGTTTCAGACCTTTTCCCTATTAGTAATGCCCCATGTAATGGTAGCTTGCCAAACAAATTACAGAAATTTCAGGCTTAAATACCACAAGAGCTACAAGTTCAAGAGTTTGATTCAGTTTCAGCTTTGCGTGCTACAACATGAAATTAATCTACTAATGCATCTTCAAGTGCTTTCCAAATAACTCTACTGTTTGTTGCACACTTCCCTGTGTTTACAGAAAAAAAAAGCCATTATTCCTCTAGGTGCTCCTCTTTCTATAGCCCTAAGTTATTGTCTTATAGTGGGTTTTGAAACTGTGAGAAACAATTTGCATTGACTTCACAGCTATAATTTATAAGGAACATAATGAGTCATTGTCACAGGCTGTTTGCCTTTGTTCTCTTCTACTTCCTTCTTTCTAAAGGGAATTTTCTTAGAAAAAAAAAAATACTCATTTTGATAGATAGCTTCAGGACTTAAAAAAATAATAGGAGCATTTCTGGAAAGTAGTGTGAGTCAAAGACAAAGTCTGACCAAAGAACAAACACATGAGACATCTTGTATTTAGTGCAAAAACTTAAAAGAAGATTTGCATAAAGGGTATTATCCATACTTTACAAACACAGCCACCCATACTCTTGCACACTTACACCTATTGCCTAACAACAGCTTGGCTGTTGCAGCAAGTGAAAGTAGCAGAAAACTCCTGCTCAGAGAGATGTTTCCACTTTGCAACACTTGGGGTTTGGTCACTCAATTGGATTTAAGGGCAGGGTTAATAAGCAATTTTATCTCCCTGAAATAAGACTCTCTTTCACTTGAAGATTTCTCATCTCATTTCCAAACATAAACACTACTGACTGCGGAGGAATAGTATGTTCTTTCTGGTTTTGAACCTCTTTGAAAAACAACAAGGTAAGATAAAACATGGACAACTATGGCTGTCATTTTGTATCATGGTTTGTAACCCAGTAATTATTTAGATTGCTTAAAGCCCATAAAGTGACATGTGAAAACACACCCATCACAAATATCTTTTGCTCCTTTCTAATTTCACACAGGGACAAGTGATTTTATTTCCCTCTTTCCCTCGGGCTTTCATAAATCCCTGCTTTTGCCCTCATTGCAGATGTGCAGCAACCGACAGAGCAGCCTCCCTGGCTCCCCAGCAGCTCTCACCTTTCACCAGTCTGACCAAAGTGGTAGAAGAACCTGATGTGCTTTCATGGTCTAGCAAGTGGGACTTCTCACAAGTAGCCTTGATAGACAAATGTTTCATAAACACCTTCTGAATAAGGGATACCCATTGGCTATAGCTGCCAATCACCTTCTACTGACAACTTCCATAGATATAGACTCAAAACTCTGTTTATGTTTCCCTATTGAATACAGTATTTCTGTTTTAAGTGTTTAAAGAAAACCTTGGGCTTCACTGCATGTAGACAGAGGTGAAGCTCTAAAGTGAGGCTGAGACAGCAGCACTGAGCTGGTCTTTCAACACATTTCAATATGGGTAGAAATAAATTCTTGCCACTCAGTTCAGAGAAGTATATAAGTGCTGTTAGACTTAAGCAGCCCCTTAGAATTACTACACCCATTTTAAAGATCTTCCCTGAATGGCGTCTTACAGACTAATTTGTGTCGTGCGTGACAGATGCTGCATTCTTCTCTCATTCTAATATGACTGGTCATACATAAATTTTATGTATATTTGTATAAATACACACACATATATACAACAATCATGGGTTTATGATTAGTTGATGCTGACTATCTGACTAAGATGACACTAGAGTGAATCACTACCGCACCAAATTTGCTCAAGGTCAGACTTGCTTTCTGGTTTCTTTTTCCTTCATAATATGGCTTTTGTTCAAGACGATCCATTTAAAATATTAAAAAAACCTCCAAGAAGTGTCTTTGAAAATGGTTGTGGTTTATTTGCATAAGAAAATCTTTTGGAGGAAAAGAATAGGCACATTATATTTATTTGGTGGCATCTTTTTATCCCTTTACTTTTTTTCCAGCCACATTTAGGTTTCAACTTTCTCATGTAAAACCAAGGAGTTCTTTTCTCTACTGCAGACATAACACGAATGACCTGTCAGACACTCACTATGTGACTCATGTGCCATAATGTGGAGAGATCTACAATACACAGTCTGGAAAAAGTGGCAGAAGAAGTCTTCGGTCAGGATTTCCTCATTTAAGTCAGGAGCAGCTCTGAAAAATCAGCAGTTATGTACATGCAAAACAGCATCAGGCCTTACGCTTGGCAGCTGTAAGGTTATGACATACAAGCCATGGTGATTAAGTGGAGTGGCTTTTAAATTAAGGAAAAAAGAGCAAATGTAAATACTCTTCTCCAACCAGACAATCAGAGAAAGGTCCTGAGAAAAAAAGATGTCTGGTGTGGCTGGCTCTGAAGTAAAACCAGCACATCCCTATCACACTAGCATGAGATCAGAATCAAGTCCAGAAAACCCAGATAAAGATGTCTTTCAAATGGCACTGCTAAGAAGTTTTCCAGATAGCTGATGCCATTTACGGTTACATTTCCAACGGTCTCCTTAAAAGCATACTCGTCATCAGTTGCATAGAGGCCCTGAATGCCCGAGGATTAAGCTAGCCCTGCACCCACAGCTGAAACCAATGAGGACATTTGGCAAGATACCAAAAGAGTTTCCTGCCTTCTCAAAACTCCCACCTCCTTCTCTTTTGGAAAGCTGGTTTTTTCCCAAGCAAGCTATGGCAGTCAGCTGCCAGGTTTTTTCATATGCACAGATGACATACGTGGCAATGAACGGAGATGAAACATGAGTGAAGCTGGTCCAGGAGATGCAGCGGAGATGGAGGAGGTGCAATAAGCAACAACGGGCAGAGGCTGTCTTGCCGTGTGCACTGGAGCCAGGTTAGGCAGCCTGCAGGCTCTTTCCAGCTGTGCCACTGGCCCATTGCTCGATCCACAGCAAAACTCATCACCTCTCTGCCTTGCTGTCTCTCTTCTTATGCCCCCATCCCACCCAGTTGTATTGCAAGCCACTTGAGCCACACAGGGACTGTATCACATCCCTAAGATCTCTGTCCTGGTTTGTGCCTGCTGGTTTGTGGTCAGAGGGCAGGTGGCCCTGGCAGCAGGCAGAGGTGAGGAAAGGCAGCAAGCCTCTTTCCCTGGTGCACATCAGCCCAGGGTTGCCAGTCCACTGGTGCTCTGACCTGCACCCAGGCTGTTATATGCCTGGAGAAGGCAAATGTCTGGAGCAGAGCCCTGCCTCTGCCTGCAGGGAGGGAAGGGATGATCAGCTGAGTACACTGCACATGGTCACTCCATCAGTCCTCTCCTCAGTGATTTCCAGATAGAAGAAAGAGTTGGACATGCAGCAGATATATGCTACAGGCTGGAAGTCCTGGGTACTGGCTCTTATCCATCACAAGGTACCATTGTAGCCTGGCATAACTCATCCCCACGTTGATGGTATTCTGACATATATCTCCAACAATTAACATGCCTCACTGTGGGATTTCACTCCGTAGGGAGGAGGAACATTGTTTTTTTCATTTTGGACCATGACATAATCTGGTGTTAGGTGTGAAATTACATCACCATGTAAAATGCAATGACCTAGCTGGTGATATTTCAGTACCACGGCTTCCAAGTACACAATGCCAGATTGTAACACAGGGGCGGTACTGTGATATTGAGGTATCTGTAATACAGTGTTGTGCCCTGCACATCTGTGCCTCCACCATGAATCCATCTCCTTCTCCTCCTACAGAGGCTGGTGCTGTTGACAGGACTACATGCCCTAGCCAGGGCAGCTGGGCAGTGCTCTCCTTTCCCTGCTGACAGTGCCATTCCGTCCCCAGGGCAGTGATGGCACCAGGCAAATTGCCCAGTTTCAGGGGTATGCAGGATCCAGGAATAGGGCTGTGCTGAGCTAGTGGGTCCCATTATACCCAGGGAGAGCGGGAACAAGTAAGGGTGCCAGGGCCACTGCATGTTATGGGTTTCTCTCTGTGATGAAAACCCTGTACACAAGTCCTGGACCAAGCAGAGATTTTCAAAAAGCTAAAGCATAGGAGGCTAGTGAGAAGAGAAAGAAAAAGATCAGTGCTTCCACCACCACCCACAAATTCCCTTCCTGTCCAAGGGTTCACGATATCACAGAAAATGGCAATATTGTGATTCCTTCTGGTATTACCAACAGGAGAGATTAAAATTGCACTGCCTGCCACTACACCCTGCATGAACCAAACACAACCAGGCAAGTGTAAGGGGCAGAACCCTTTGGCCTTTTGTATGGTAAGTACAGCTCATGAAGAATTTCTTTATGGAGTATATTCTTCCGAATAGATTTATTTCCTGTAGAGGTTTTCTTGGAACCAGGACAGAAATTCTTTAAGGATCGGAGAGAAAAAGAAACTAGCAAACAGCCTGTAATCTGTGAATTTTGCCACAGTCTGGAAAGCACAACTCAACATGCCTAACATGTCCTGTGCAGGACAGGAAATTTGAAAATTGCAGTCTCCCTCATCTCCTGGAAATGTCATGACTTCCAGTCTTATGGCTATTCTACGCTTTTGGTTTCCTTGCCCTCTCAAGTTTCAAAATTTCAATGGTGTAATCCCAAGAACAAGAAATTCTAGGAAAATGTAAGAACAATGAATTTTTTCACCTAACAAACATATCTATCCTTATTAATATTCCTTAATTTTTAGAACAAGTACAGGTTTGTGTGGCTGCAAGCTTTACTCTTAGCTTAACAATAAAAACAAATAAGCCTGATGCAACTGTAATAGTACCAGCACAAATATTCTGAGTTTACTTTGATATCAGTGCGGAAGTTTTCAAGCCAAAAAAGAGACAAGCAAATTGAGGAAAATGAACCCCTTTTTCTTCTCCGCCATCTCTCATCTTTTATTCTGGTTCCTGCTAATCATGTATTTTCTTATTTTTTTTAAGCAGGCCGGTCCCATGCAGGTACGCTACATTTCTGTGATCCTGCAGGGTTGCTGAGCACTCTTCCTTTGATCCAAGAGAGATCAGAAGCATTAACTTACCTTCAGGTCTTTGGGACTATCTCTGCATGGGAGCACATACTTCAGCTCCTTCTGGGATTAGGGCCAGCAGGTCAGCACTTTGCGAGGCACAGAGCATTTTCATACTCAGCGTTAATGGCCTGGATGACATTGTGTGCTCCAAAGCACAGAACAGTTGTAATCCATACTGTCCACTCAAAGTCACTGTACATTAATGTGAAGAAAAAGGCTGTGTTAAATCCTACCTGATAGGAGACACTTGCTTGTCTGAGTTTTCATTAGATGGATAACCCAGTGGAATACATTTTTATGCCTGAGGATTTGATTTGCAAATGTACATGGTCTTCAATGAGCTCTCTTAAAAACAGAACTCTTAACTGAAACTGTGCCTACAACAACAAGAAAAAAAAAGATAATCGTTGCTGACAGATTTCTTCAGACTGCCCTTGTTCCCAAATTTTTATTTAATTTGTTGAAGCTGCTGAAAATGTATTTCTGCTTAAGATTCCTAAGACAAATCAAAATATACAGGGGTAAGGCGAGTGCTTAGCTCGGACTTGTATTGATTTTTAATTACATATACCACATGTTGCAGTATGGTTGTAAAACCTTATGCAAATGAGTCATTTTGCACAGCTGAGTTGTCCTTGCTGAGCTAATTTTTACCAATTGCATACAATACAATGCAGCAGACCAATGAAATGTCTAATGCTTATTCATATCTGCAGATCTTTGTAACTCTAAGCTTTGTTTTCTTCCAGACAACCTCAAAACTATAAAAGATGTCAAAGAATAATAACATTAGCAGAAAGAGAGAGCAGAGAAGTCAAAGGAGGAAGAAAAAAAAGTATATATCCAGGTAAGACCAAAAAAAGATGGAAAGGCAATGGCAGAGTTGACACAAATAGAAGATTAGGCTGTGTTTCAGTAACCCTGCCAGTCATGGAGCATGTCATCCAAATCCTGAGCTCTGGTCTTACTCAGGAGACTGTTCCCTAGTAAAACTATAATAGCATTAGAGTTAGAAATCTCAAGTACTGTAAAAGTAACAGAATTCCAGAGTAGTAAAAAGGGAGGGAATTCCAGACAGTAGGACTAGTAGCCTAGGGGTAAAAAAGGGTTTAGGCAGGTTCTGGTCTTAACTATGTGAGCTTTTTACATACACATTTCCAAGACTTCACTTACTTCACGGTTAGCCTGGTGCAAATGAGATCAGGCTAATACGTGCCTCTGATTTCCCTTGTAAAATTGCCATAGACTACAATGTAAGGATAATCTCTTACCCCAAATCTTAATCTAATTTCCGTTCATGAGGGAATCATAAAAGTGTAAAAGTTACCAGGCCTTTTAACATTTTTAATATGGCAAAATAACAGCTTAGTAAATGCATTTTGTCCCTCTGGGAAAAGGAGTGAAAAGGGCTTTTGCCAAAGTTCGTTAGGACATGAGGTCAGCCAAGCTAATTAGAGTCCCAGAAAAAGTATTATGTGATTCTTAGTCATAACCAACCCTGTTTTAAACTCAAAATGCACAGTAAAAAGCGGCTTCAAAATGATTTAAGGCATTTAGAAAGTGAAATACTACATGTTCTACTTCAATGACCATTTAACAGTTGCAGAAAAATAAATGTCGAACTCACTGCATGTTTGCAGATGCAGGTCCTACAGCAAGGAGCACTTTATGGTCCACAGGAAATACTCATCATAGCTGTACGATCAGGAGCTCTTCCACCAGCCTTCAGCAAAGCCATGCACCATCACAGCTTTCTGAAAGTCAGTAACAGCAGTTATCCCCTCCACGTGCCCAGGGAAATGTTACACTTCCAGAAGAGATTATGTAAAAATACTTTGTGACCAACCAATCCATAACCCCTTTGAAGAACTTGTTGAAAGCTTTGCTCCCTACCAGATTAGGTGCTAGGAGCTTGACAAGTGGCGGCACATGGTGTCTTGCTATTATTGTTTGGGGAATAGGTTTCCTTCCAACCACCTCAAAGAATCTGACAATTTCTTCCATACTGGTTCACTAGCTGCCAATTAATTCAAACATAAAACTCTAGGCACTCATAAAGGTCGATGGATTGCAATTATAATGGAGGGCTATAGGCTCAATTAAATTGATTGTTTAACATGAAGAATAAGAGACTGATTGAAACAAGAACTGGAGATGGCCAAAATCCTTCTTTTTGAAAAATGACACTGCAGTGAGTTACCTATTTCAGTGACTGTTGGCCCGGTCAATATTTAAAACTGAATGGCGTTAAGATATTTCAATAAGCAGCGTTAAGAGTAAGCACGTTTAATATACTATCACCAAGAATTAACTGGAAATTGGCCCCCGTTGTTCTAGATGCCATACAGAGAGAAAGTGGGACATAGCCACAGTACTGAACAGCTGGAATCTAGGCAGCTAAAATAGACACAGTGAGTGCAACAGAATCATGTAAAAATAATAATGGGTTTTGAAAAAGATGGGGAAACACAGACCATACTGCCCCCATTCCCAAGGGCGTCTTCTGCCTTGGTCCTGTGCCATGCTCAGTTTTGAGGAACCCTCAGGGCCAAACAGGATGATGGTCTTCATGGAAAGATTGCAAGGCATTTGTTTCTTGTCATATGAGACTTACAAAACATTGTGACAAACTATGGAGGTTGTTTGCAACAGCATAAATGCACTTGCTGAATTAGCTGAACAACAGCTTGGACTGTGACAGTGAAGTCAGATCTCCAGAGACAAAAGAGTGAAAAACTTTTTTCTCCGTTTATATCACAGAAGGAGTGAAGAAGTCCAGTGAACAACTGGTAAGTAAGCTGTCCTGAGAATGGACCTAGGATACAGGTCCGTTCCACCGGCTGAAGTCTCCGTGAGTTTCTCTCTCATCTCCTCATGCACAGGTGATGAGTCTGGAGGAAATCACGGTGCTGCTCCTCATGCCTCCAGCACTGCAGGGTCTCCCCAGCACAGCCGCAGCTCTGCTGTGTTCCTGGGCAGAGAGGACGGGGCCATGACAAGGAGGCATTTTTATTCCCTTCCTTGAAGTACCTGCTGTCCTTGCTGCAGAGGCCCAGCATTTCAGTGGCTTTGATGTGGTCACACAGGCAGCTTGGGAAAACCATTTCTGACTATTTTGACTGACTACAAGAAAAAAAAGTAATAAAAATGTCTTCACTGTGTATAAAAGCAGCACCAACTTCAGGTCTGTTTCCCCTATCACCAACATCAGCAGCAGTTCTCAAGGACTCACCACTCCAGGATCTCCAGGATCAAGCACTTTGGAAGCTTCTGCTAATGATTTTACTAGCAAATCTGACCAGTAGCTCCCTTAGCACCCCAGCTCTCAATTATACAGCCAGGACTGGAACCACACAACAGTGAAAAATGTGTTAAACAAAACTGTTAGAAAGGATTTGCTTTTCAAGGGTATGAACCAAGCCCTTCAACAACAATCAGCCCATTTCACACCGACTCCACAATCCACAGTGCAATAAACCTGGGTATTGGCTGATTTGGGATACATAGCCCTCCTGTGAGGACTCATATCATACAGCGTGTGCACTCTCCATGCACCTCTTAGTTCCAGATCTTCTTGGTAGAGCCCAAGTGTGCCTATTCCCATGACTTGGGCTTTCCACGTGGGCAAGCCGCTGGAGGAGCCTCGTGCTCTCCTGGCCCCCTGGACCAGGCTCGAGGAGCACTAGATTTCAATGAGGGCTGCAGCTGCAGCTGCAAAGTACTGATCTGGATCCAAATTTCCCAAAGTAGTGCTCAGATGATTTAGTTCCTTGTTGAAAGGAGCCAGCACTGAATTTTAAAACTGAAATCAGAGCCAAACTTCCTCAAAGTCTGGGAATGTTCTGATCTAGTGGGTTTGGTTCGAGCCCGTCTCTAATATGAACCATATAGACACAGGGCCCAAATCTGCTTTCATTTCCATTCACTTGACATGAGAGCAGGTTGGAAAACTTCCTTGCAACAGAAGTTTGTTGAGAAAGGCCTACAGAGTCAACCAGTTATTCTGATATTCTGTAAACTTCAAGGAAAATTCCTCCATGACTATATTTTAAGAGATAAATAGTTCTCTTCCCAAAAAGGTATTTCCAATAGTTTTCATTTTTGTTGTTTCTAAACATATCTATGCTGTTACTTTTTCACAATGTGTCATTTTTTCATGACCTAGCAGCAGCACTTTGACATACTGTGCAATTCTACATATTATAATTGAGGATATATCATCACAGCATGGTCATAAGTGATATATTCCATTCCTTTTATTTTATCTGTGGCAGTACTGCTTAACATGAACTGATACAGCTCATGCTTTCTTCCAGCTCAGTGTACAGCTTGTGGGAAAAATTGGCACTTAATGTACTGCTATACGGTGAAATTTTATTTTATTCTAAAAATCATTCACAGATGAAATGCTATTCAAAACCAAATGTAAAATCAAAATATGACATAAGAAAACTCTGTCTTTAAAAGTGTCTTAGAAGGAGCTCTTCCTGGATTCTTTTCACTTGACTTGATTTGATTTGGAAGAAAAATGAACAGTGACCAGTGAGACAGAAGAGCTAAATCTGACCAGTTCAGCTTTACCTGTATCTGCACAGACTGTAGAAGATTAGGTCCCAATTTATCTTGCAGATGAGAACCACATCTATGGAAGTAAAACAGCTTTTGCACAGAAAACTGCAAAAGCACAAACAAAAATAAAATTCCTCTCTAAAATGCTCCTAAATGATGGACCAAATGTAGTTCTGATGCAGAGCAGTGATCCTGAAGGTGGGCAAGCTGATGGAGGCACATCCATCCTGGCATGGACCTAGCCCGGAGGGCAAGCAGCGTGGCATAGCAGAGAAAGGAAGCCACGCTCCAGGATGGTGGCTAGCCCTAAGAGCAGCCTCGGCAACTAGAAGCCTGCTTTACTCTTGGCAAAGCCAATTACATTCCCCAGTTTCATTGCTTAGCCTGCAAGGTCAGAGCAGCCTCTGGCCCAACACAACATGCAGACCACTCTCCAGCACCGAGCTGATGTGCCTGGTGCCCCATGCAGCCCTCTGCCAGCTTTTGGTACCGGGACTTGCAGGAAAGATGGTGCTCAGGTGGGCTACAAGGCCGCTAATCATGCTGTCATGTCTCCCAGGATAAAGTCATTAACTTTGAAGAAATGCACTATACGCAAATTCAATACCTCCTTTGTTTTTAATGACCATGCGGTAATAGGACACAATACATGGAAAATCGCAATCTCAAATAACCCCACAAATGTATGAGCCTGGGATCTGCTGTCTTGGCAACTAACTCAGTGGATAATGCAGGCCACAAATTTTTCCAAAAGATAAACATTTCTGGCACATTAGCACACATGGACATCACAAACCAAAACTGGGGGAACTGGCATGTGCAGTAGTAATTTTAAATGTTGCTGTTCAGGGTCATTGGTATCAAATAGCCTTTGTTTGTGTGCTCTAGGGTTTTGTTTGCTTTGTTTTGTTCATTTTGTAGGTCATCCTGGGCATGAACATCCTGATTTGGGGTCTTAGATAATGCTTTCATCTGCTTTCTTTTGGACTTGACATATTTTCTTTGCTTAAAGACTTGCTATTACCGACAAATAGCAGGCTTACTTGCAGGAAATCCCATTTCAGTCACCAACTATTCATTTATTGTGGTTAATGCTTTAACTTGTATTTGTGTTAGATTAAAACCATTACTGTGATTATCTTAAATACCCATCAGATATAAGATTCCTCACTGTGAGGAGCCATGCATCTTTGAACCGGACAATCCAGGAACAGTAATTTTCAGCTAAACCAAGGAAAAGATAAGATGTGTGCCTATGTTCATAATAAAGACATGTGGCATTAAAAATTTGTGCTTAATTTACATTAAAATTATGATGTAAGAAATAAGCCTTTTCACTTGGTTTGTCCAAGTTTGTCAGGTGCTCCCAAACCTCTGCATTTTGCTCCAGATTCCCTAAGTAGAGCAACATGCCCCTGTATTTTACAACACCCACTGAGCAAGTATCATGACCATGCTCTTCACACAACAGACAATTACTTCGTGCAGTAGATCAAGGACTTCTGGAGTGCATCAGACTTTTAGCACATGCAGAGACCCTCTGGGCAGAGCATGGATATGATTTCCTCAAAATCTGCATTGACAAAGTTTCTGGTCTGAAAAACAGGAGGGTATGTCCTGGAAAACCCAGATGTGTGATAGTTTTAACTGAGTCTAGTCACAGGAGGGATTGTGAAGGGGTAGATTAGGCCACAGATGACCATAATTCTTAGAAAATGCCCTCACCAAAATAACAATCAGCCATGGCCTATATGCAAAATTCAATTTTCTTTTCATGGGGAATGGAAAAACCACACTTCTGGCATAAAAATTATTCTTCCCTGACAAGTTTCAAATCCTAGTCCCATGGGAGTATGGAAACACTAGCCCTTCCTAAAAGCAAAGGAACAAAAACACACTACAATAAAATTTTTCACTAATGTATTTTTCCTTAATGTCATCCTTAAAAACAGCTGGATACATGTTACTAGCTTCTGCAAAAGCATCTAAGTGAGACATACACCTAGGATGTTCTCAGCCAGAAAGGTAAGAAAATTAATTCAGAATTGCAAACATCTGGCACAATCAAAACTGCTCAAAAAAAAAGCCCTTATATAGGGCAGTACTAGACAAACTTAGCAATGCTGATGCTCTGTCCATAGCAAAATGGGTTTAATTCAATTTAAGAGTCTTCACAAATGATTGTATCTTTTTAATTAAATTAATTTAAAAGCCTATTTTATTTTTAACTGGTGAAAATTTCATGCATAAACCCAAGAATAAACAAACAAATAGAAAGATGCTAAGGAAACAGGACAATAATATGCCTTTATGTGCAAGACAACTTGATTCATTAGAGTAGCGTGGCAGAAGCAAACTTTTAAAAAGGACTTAAATGTGGTCGCTCTAATCCAGACCCAAATCTAGCCTGGTTACTTCACTGTAATTGAGATCAGATTCTGATGCCACCAGCAAAAGTTGCAAATACTCTTCCGAATACCATTAGTTCACCCTCACATTTGCTGGCAGAGCTTTAGCAATACATTTTGGCACCTGGGAAGCCTTCTTCCCTGGATTGCTTCTGGCTGCTTCTGCTGGCAGGGGTGCACCGCTGGCTGGCTGATGTCGAAGGCAAAAGCAAAGGCTGTCTTGCTGGGGCTCTGGCTAGGGGTGCACTGGACAGCGTCCAGGAAGCAAACAAAGCGATCAGAAGGCAAAGGTGTCTGCAGTACGCCGGATAAAAGGAAAAGTGACCTGTCTGGGAACAAATCCAAAGTTTGAAGGAGGGGAGGTGTGACTGTGCCTTCCTAATTCTGTCCAGGTCTCAGAGAGAGAGAGAGAGAAAAAAATAGCACTGGGGGAGTCATTTTCTCATGCCATCTCCAGCCAAAAGTGAGCTGTTACCAGAAGTCTTCTGAGCCACACTGAGTCAGGAACAGAAAAAATAAAGGGCTCTGGGACTTAGGGCAATACGTAGATGGCTTGAGGCACCCACTTCCAAAGCTGTCATCCACAAAAACTCCACCCAGCAGCCACACAGCCCTGGAAGTGCCAGCATCCACAGGGCTCCAGTGGGGTGCGGACACAGGCCTCTCAAACCCCACACCAAGCTATGTGGTGTGGGCAAGCTCAGGCACAGGCACAGGGATGAACCCCTGGCTACAGGCTGTTAAACCTCCCAGAGACCAGGAAATATGAACCGGGAGGGTTTTGTCCACAAGCATCTGTGCTCTGAACAAAGCTACATCTCTGCGGGCTGCTTCTCTCCTTTGCCAGAACAAGTCACATTTACCCCACAGGGGTTTTTCTCACATTTTATAGGCAAAACAGAATGCCTGGTGTGGGCCCAGGCTGGAAAAGGGATGGCGCAGCCCCACCTCTGGTCTGGAGTATTCCAGAGTGAGGGTCTTGTGCAGATGTTGGCAGGTTGCTCACATCAGAGAGATAGCAAGTATGGAACAACGGGGCTTGTGTTAGTTCACTTGAGTCCTTAAAGCAGCAAGTGAGCAGTCAATGGGACCTGTGCAAAAGCAGGCATTGCACTGTAAAATGATGTACTTTCTCTGGGCCACATCCATGCTTGGGCTGCTCCCAGGGTAAGGGTGGTGAGACAGGTAGGAGAAGGCTTTGTTGTTTACACATTTAAACAAGTTAAGGCCATACTTTTCCTAATATTCACACTGATCACAATTTTCTCTTTATAAGTGTATTTATATATGTATGATGCATTTTAATTGATGAACATACGTATACATATACTGCGTATTTATTTAGATTGTGAAGAGACTATCTCATCCTGCATTAGTAGCACTTCAAAACCTCAACCAGTGCTATTGTGAGGCTGGAAGCCTGCCTGTTTATGCAGATAATTGTAAAATATAATTCTTCCTTTATCTTACACCCTCGCTATTCATATAATACTGTAAAATCCGATCAAGGCACATCACCAGAGGCTCAGCAGTGTGTGTGTGCAAGCAGGTGTCCCATCCATCTCTGGTATTGATACGAACATCAGCCCATGCAAGAGACTCAAACAACAGTAAATAGGTTTCACACAGCTTTAGCAACACTTTGAGTTGTTTTGTTTTGTTTTAAAAAAGGGAATTGAAAGCAGTACTAAATAAAATGAGAGGGGTCACAAGTCTGTGGCCAAAATGGAACAATAACCATAGTAAACTGTTGGGCAATAAGAAACAAGAAGAGTTTTTCTTGATTGCTTTTGTTTGTTTGTTTGTTTGTTTTCTACCCTCCTTGAATGTTTTCCACTTCATGTCAACCACTGGATTGTGGAAATTGATTCCTTCTGGATCTTTCCCAGTTATGTGTGCTGGGACACTGGCAGTCTGCAAGACAGAGAGAATAGTTGCCTCTGATTCAGATTTCTTGTTTCTTCTGTGGGAATGATCCTCTTTCAACGGGTTGAATTTCTCCTGTAAGACTGGGAGCTACTAAAGGGTTAGGAGCTCCAGCATCCACGCGGTGGTGTCAAGTGGCTTCTGACCCATTTCAGAGCAGTCTATACATTGCAGCTGTTTATGAACTGCCCATCACAGCAGAAGGGGCGATGGTGTGCAGCTACTTCACTTTTCCTCCAAAATGTTTGTGCCTGGTTTGCAGACTGGCTGAGATGCCAAATACCAGTCCTTTTTGCTGTCCTGTCAGCCATCAAACACCAGACCTACCTGATGACCATCTCTACTGAGGAACAACGCAACCAACTGCCAAGCGCAGCAGCACCTTGGAATAGTGCGTTGAAGTGTCAAAACCAGGGTTAGGATCTCCAGTTATTTCAAACAGGCTTTTGATCTCTCACCCCTGTAAGATCTCATAGACTGTTACTCAGATGACTTCCCTTCAGCAAAGGCAGCTAATAAAGGCTTTGGACTACCATTAGGTCAACTAGCAGTTCCACCTGCAAACTGAGTCTGGGGAGATCAGGGAGCCACTGGAAGTCACAAAACAAAACCTTGTCCCACATGTCATGGGAAGGGACTTCCTCTGATCACCTGCAATGGGTGCAAAGATCTTCAAGCTGTCATAAAGCCATATACTCGTCAAGAAGAAACCGCTGCTGGTTAGATGAGGCTGGTGATCATTCCTGACTAATGGAAGAAAGCTCAGTGCTTGCATGACCTTTAGGAGAGCTACTCAAATGACTGTGAACTGTTTAAATAAAAGCAGAGTTTGGCTCTAAATAATCAGTAGCTTAAGAATATCAATAGTGTCTCAGTGGGTTAGGGGAAAAATGCATTACAGGTGGCTTTCTAATTGACCAGAGAAAATCTTGGAAATTTAATCAACACTTTTAGTCTACACATCAACAATTCGTTTCACAGATGTTTTGTTAAGAGGCCCACAGGCCTTATGTTGAGGAAAAACTCCATTCAACATTCTCTATTTTTACTCACATTGTTGAGTGAAGAGAAAATAGATGCTTCAGTTGACAGTCGAGGTCCCATTTTGCTACACATCGTCTACATGCGAAGCAGCAACCAGTCCATCCCAGTACATTTACAAAGTGAGCACATAGTGCAAGAGCAGGTGCCTAAAAGAAACAGGAGGTACTCAAACTAACAGGGAAATGATTAAGATTAATATGGTAAACATCAGCCACCCAAAGCCATTCTCAGACATTTTATAGATTAACTATCTTCTCAGAGGCATAAAGCTCAGCAAGTCTGAAGTTATCTGTGGAGGTACGAGACACACAATGTCTACTCCTTGATGCCTTTGATGAGTATGGCTCTTTCTGAAAAAAATCCGTTATTTATTTTTCGGTGAAGCATTTCATTAAACATTATGAAAGGAAAGATATTTTCTGCAAAGTGAAAACAAAAAGCAGTATTTCTGAATACGAAGCATCCATGGGAGATGTTTTTGTTTGTTCCTCCAGCACAAGCCAAATCTTTATCTGCTCATTTTTATTAGCATTATTGATGCATCAGGGAAAAAAGTAAGCAACCAGAGAGTGTTCTTTAAACAGATAATAAAATCCATCATTCTCAAAATCGAAAACAGATTGCTTCATGCTGAAAAAAAATGGTCTCATCATAGGCATTGTTTTACAAGGGAAAAAAGACTATACTCATTTGTAAAATGAGGAACTTTCACAAACAGTGAAAACCAAAAGTGCTGACACAAGAAAGGAAGAATGTTACCACATTGCGATGCGAAGAAAAGAGACCAAAAAATCCAAACCTATACACTTTCAGTCCTATGCATATACGCCCTCGCTACATTCACTCACTCACTCATTCTCTTTCTGATGTGATTCAAACATTTTAAGACGAAAAACTAGGAATCTCTTCCAGTTGAGTGGGCTTAGACCAGGTTCACGTGGGCAATGGGTACGTATGCCCAGAAGTGTTTCGGTCACCTTCTCCTTCCTGTATTTAAATCTGATTCTTTCTTCCATTAAGGAAAGAGAAATCCATTTTGTATCTGCAAACTCTGCATAAAGGTAGAATAGACAAAAGCATTCTTGTTAGTGATTAACTTTCTTCTGTCCCCTTCCTTGTTGTTTCACTTATTTGAAAGATTTTTGGGTTTGGTTCTCTGGAGCAAGGATTGTCTTACCCAAACACTATACAGCAACTAGCAAAATGGTTCCCTTGCTTGGATGGGAATTATTAGCATTACTGCAATATCTATACATAATAATAAAAGAAGATTTCCTCTTTAAAAAATGCCCTAGCCTTTCCCCACTGAGAGGAACTGACAAAAAAAGACTTTTAAAATTACTCTATTATGTTTGACACCGGGTTTAGTCAAGAAAAATAGGAAACTATGAGTATAAAAATCCTCAAAAAATAAACCAACATGGATAGCACAATGGGGGAATTTTGCACAAGCTGTAGTATTCCCATAACTGTTTAAGAACTAGGTGGGGAAAAAAGGCATCAGATTTGTCTACTTTGACTTCTGCTTAGGAAAGTAATAACTTTCCACCTAGGAAAATAACTCTCTTCTTCCTGACCGCTGTCCTGTCTGTTGAAGAACATCTTTTAAACACCCTGTTTCTTCAATACGTCTTTGTTGCAAACCAAGACTGTGATCTAATGCTTAGTCAAGAAGGGATCTTCCTGGCACAGGGCCTTCTGGTGGGTATCACACAAAGGCTTGGATGAGCAAAGTCTCACATGTTTGTTTCAGACTGTGATGACCACCTTAAATTGACACCAGAAGAGACGCTTCCTTCTCCAGACAACAAACTGTTGAAATGCTAAGACCAAACTTTTTAATGAAACCAGAAGGCTCAAAGACTATACTGCCAGCAAGATGTGTTTCATCAACCACGTAATATAGTCCAAGAAGACAGAAATCTCAGCAGTGAGTCAGGAAGGATGGTTATTTCAGATTTTAATAGTAGTAGTGAACTCTATACAAATCTGTAGGGAAAAGAAAAGGAAAAACTGAGGAAAGAACCTCTCTGTAGAAGGTAAATAAAGAAAGATAATCCTTTTTACAGGGCTTTCCAGTCAATGATAATAATAAAATGTTTTCAAAATAGCAATAATAATAATAAACAGATGAAGGGTTAGATATCTCATCAAACAAATAGGATGAAGAACTGGCGCAGTTTCTTAAATAGTAGTACTGTAGTTTGTGTTTAATAAAGAAAAAGCAGCAGAAGTGGGGAAGTAGAAGAGTACTCACAAGTCTTCACCTGGTAGGCCACAATTGTTGCAGTGGGTTCTATAGGTGTTAGGACAAGAAAAGAGCTGAAGGAAGATACGCAGCAGTGGCTTGAATTTTGGTGCTTTGGGAAGCATTTTGGGAGAAGGCATTGGGGGTGTTTAAAAGAATCGTGCATGAAAAAGATTCAGAACTGTCTTTGAACTGAAGGGAGATCCACAAAACAGCTGTAAACCTCAGTCATATAGACATAGTGACATTAAGTTGTGAAGAGTCCTCAAAGTAAAGACATAAAATATTTATTTAGCAAAGAGCTGAACTGGGGCAGGCTTTGTGTAAAAAAAGATTTTTTCTAGTATCTTTTCTTCTTTATATTTTCTTTCTTACTGTTTGATTCCTGCTTTCCCCAGTGACTGTTTATCTGCCTTTCTGTTACTCTATTTTATTTTAGATAATGACTTAAAATTAGAACTGCTGAATACACTTGCTAATTGGGGAGCATCAAGGGGATCGGTATTCAGATCATTTTATGTCCAAATAAAGCTCCAGTGGAAACTGCAGGTATTAGCCAGAAATGTGAAAAAATCAGTGCAGCTACTCAGGCATTAGGATATAAAAGATACCTGCTTATGCAAGTTGAAAAAGTATTCACTATGTGCATTGGTGTGTTTGTTGATTCATTATTATCTGAAAGATATTTAGTTAATTGTACTGCTGAAATATTCTGTATTGAATTTGACAATGAGGATAACAATATTCAGTGTTTTCTTTCTTCTCATTAAATTCAGACTTGCTTTTCTGTCTGAGACTTAAAAATGTTGGAAACAGCAGAATGGAAAGGTCTATGGGAGGTCTGGCTCGACCTTAACAGAGTCGTGAATCTGTCTGCTCATTTTCTATGACTCTGTCAGCTAATGTCTTCTACCAGCTATGCAACAACAGTGGAAATGTGGAGTTGAATTTTCAGTTGCACATGGGCTATGATGCACTTTGAAAGGACTATTACACTCCAAGTGTGGCCAAGATGTCCTTATGTATCCTTTGTGAATAGGTGATGATTGTCAGGACCTTCCTTTGATGCATAATAATGACTCCTTTTAAAACTTTTGCAAGTATAAGTTCAGATGTAATTCTTAATGACTCTAGGAAACAGGCTTTTCATTGTAATCTTAAAGAAATATGCTGGGCTTTGTAGAAGGAGAGAAGATTGAATCAACAGCAACTTTCAAGTGAAGTGTGAATGCAGAGAGAGACTAAATAATGATAGAGGTCACAACGTGAGAAGGCTGGAGAGGTCTGTGAGCAATTATGACAGAGATTTTCCTTTTGCAAGGTGTTAGCAGACAGTCCCAGTTTTTCTTTCCCTTATCCAACACATCTAATACAAGGCTGCTGAACAGAAGTTGAATTTGCTATGTGAATGCGCAATTGCCTTGATCTGTAGACATCATGTTAGTGTATAGCAATGGCTAGTGAAGTATTGAATCCCACTGGAAAATGCTTCTAATGGGTCTGGTTTAAGAGCTGTTGCGAGACTCAGCTCAAACACAGGTCTCCCACATGCAAGAAATAGGCTTACCTTTCGTGTATGTTTCATTTCATGTGTTTAGGCTTAGTGATTACAACATCCTGAAACTAAAATAGTAGGCTAATTAGGAGCTGGAATGAACTTCCCGAGTCACTGGGTTCATCATCTCCTGGCTTTACTGGCAACGTTACATAATGCCCCCATAAAGCAATGGAGCTTCAGCTGAAAGTTACTCAGTTCTTGCTGTTCCTCCCACACAAATGTTGCTCCACACCCTCCCTGCTCTGATGGTCAAGAATTTTCTTCACTTTTCCTGCACAATATCAGATCCACTTTGTACCCATTTGTTCCTGTGCCAGCACTGGATTATGGTATATATAGCTCTTTTCCCTCTCCACTTTTCAATTCTTTGATTTATTTGTAGTAAGCAATTCTATCCCTTTCTGGCCTTCATTTTTTTAGGCTAAGAGAGCTAGACTTTTCTAGCTTCCCCCTCCTGGATGACAATCTTCTTTTCCCTTAATGGTCTCTGCACCTTCTTTGTACCTTTTTCCCTCTGAATTCCAGCCTTCCCGATTATGCCTGACCTGAACAGTACATAGTAATCCAGATAAGTTTTGCTGTTTTTTGTACTAAAATGACAATGCTTCCCTCTCCCTCCTAGATGTCTTCTTTAAGACTGTGTCATGCTGGTAGCTGACGGTTAACCCTGTGATCCATTACTATGACTACATATTCTTCCTCCTAAAACATTTCCAAATGATGAGTTCTGGTATATAGAGAAAATTTTGGCATTAATCCCTAACAGTGTGATGACTTTGTACTTAATATTATTAAATTTCTACTCCTATTATGCCAGCCCTCAAGGTCATCCCAATTACTCTAGTATTGTATCATCTCAGTTCTCTGTGGTACTAAAAATACCCCAAGAAGTCACTGGAGAGAGCCTGACATGAGATCAAGCCTCAGCACCAAGTCCTTCAGAAACTGCCCTTGTCTACATCCATCTAAGCATACCATTTTCTTGTCAGCACCAGGTGCGGTTGCCTTCCCCTTTCACCAGCCAGCCTACCGCTCTTGTACGTATCCCCATCTCTCCAGTCTGAACCGTGCTGCCAGATTCATGGGTTTGATGAGTCCAGGGAGATTATAGCTGTTGCAGTTCTTTTGACCATAAAGCCAATATTATATCACAGACAAATGTGTGTGGGATAATATACCAATGCAAAACTTTTATTCTGTCCCATTTTCAGTGTCCTTGATTGTTTCTAGTGCTCAACTGTTTGTCCTTCAGATCAAGACATATGGAAAGACTGCCTGTAAAAAACTTTCTGTGGCTACACCTGTTTTGCAAAACTAATCAGAGCGTAGGCAAAAATTACACTGATACATAAATTTGGATAGCTTTAATACATTGCAAAAAATGAAGGCTTCCCGAAAACTCTCTATTTTTTTAATTCACAACAGACTTTACGTTTACAGGAAACCACTTCTAAAATGCACCAGATTGCAGTATTTTTCGTGTCAGCTAGTTAAAGTGTTCCCAACAGCTTTTCTTTTGCCTACCCTCCAAGCTCACTTCTCTCAGTTCAGCCTGGAATTCCATTATAATTGAGCTGATCCAATTTTTGCTCAAACCACTTTCACCGCTGGCAGTCACCAGCCTCATATGAAATAACTTTGCAAGGCTGACAAAAACTGGAATTTGATCTCCTATGCAGGTCCATGCTTTGCAAACATATTCTGGTAAAAGTAGGAAGAGATTGCATCATTAAAGCCTGCAGTCAATTCAAAAGACTTTTCTCATCGCACTTTGTGACTTTGCAAAGAAGCGTTCGGAACTTTCACACACAGAACAGACCGAAGTTGCCCATTTCCTTCATCATCATAGGGTGGAATTAAAACCTTTTGGCCAAGCTGCCTAATAGGCAGCTGCTTGCAATTAGATGGAGCATTACATCCATTTCTTAACTAACTTCACAACTGGATAACTACAGTATGAGCAATATACCATGAAAATTTGCCAGCATGTTTAACTTATCTGCATTTCTGGTGGTTTCTGTACCTTGCCCTCATTTTTCCAGTTCGCTCGCATACTGTCTGACGCTAACAGTTCCCACCCTGTCGCAATATGGCTGCTTATAAAGCTTTAAGCAAGACTTTTGTCAGTCTTTACGTAGATGTGCAGCTCTGTGGCAGGACATAGGTTGCAAAACTAATGCATTTGATCTTTCTAAAAATAGCCTTAGTGTCTGAGCAGAAAGCCAGTGATATCATGTTTTTTATATACTGCACTTTCATTTCCCCTGCTAAACTGACGTTAAGTCCCAGTCATCTTGCTCACACAAATAGCCTTGCTGACGTGGTTTTGCACAGAAAATCAAGAAAATTAATTTTCACTGTTTCTTCCAAAAGTAGAAACAAAGTGAACAGTACTTATGAAGAAAATGGCATTTGCTACCCCTTAAAAAAAGATGTCGCAAATTAAGAGACAGAATGTCTTTTCTCAAAGCCTATGTAAGAGAAAACACATCTAGATTCAAAAGTGATAAATTCTGCAAATGTAAAGATACTAAAAAAGTAAATTAATAGAATTCGTGCTCCCTATTAGTTACTCTGCTCTACTGGAAAGCATTAATATCCACAGGACCATAATATTAATGCAACTGGCCTTAAGGTAAGTTCAAAGACCAATAGGATGTATGGGAATCTATAGTGCTCAACCTGTGCAAATCCATTTGATGAATTTCCTCGTTCCCTGCCTAAGAAAATAAACAGTTTGGGCCTTGACAATTTTACTTTCTGGAGAAGAGTGAAGTGGGAAAAATGTAGCAGACAGACCAAGGACAGGGTGACAGGTGGCAAAGATCTCCTTCCTTCTGTGGACTCAAGGGAGAGGCACTGGAGGGTGTCATTTAAGGACAAAGGAGACCAGTTTGATATGACGGTTGAGGAAAGGCAAAGGCAGAAGGACAACACAAGAATGGTATAAACTGGGGTAGAACAAGCAGATGAAAGGAAGAGCAGGTTACTCTGAGATGCCAGGCAACAAATCCTGGGGCGTTAATGTGCACTGTGGGTGTCCCCCATGGATTCTTGCTGCCTCCACTGTTGTTGGGAGAATTGCTGGGCAACCACCCTACTGAGGTGAAGACCATGAGTGCCTTGTCTCACTCCACCCGAATGAAGGACAAGCCTACCAGGATTTATTGTCTAACAACAGGCAGCTTCTCCCCCAGTGATACAGGCTGGTATAATCTCGGGAGAAAGACAGGACACAGTGGACTCTGTACGCCCGTTCCAATGCTAGGGGGGGGAAAAATCTGAAGTTTTCAATGGGGGTTAATAAAGGAAGCATATCTAATATGGTGCAGGGACAGAAAAACATGCACTTAAAAACAAGCTGATATTCTTTATATTAACAATATTTAGTCTTTTATTAGCATTTCTCAAACCTACTCCAAATCAGAAATTTAAGCCTACCTCGACAGTTCACCTTCTGGCCAAACTCACAAGCCACTAAGCACAGCTGATATGTCCAGAATGAAAAATGTGTTTCAGGGACTATGTGTGAAAAAGGGGAAGGGGGAGAGAACCAAAGCTGTGAGCATTTATTGGTCTCTCGTTCTTAATTTTTTAGTTCACAGAACTACCTTGACAAAGATGGGCTTCCTAAAACCCACAGGTTTAAACTATATCTATAACCAAGGATCTCAAATACGGGTCCAAAATTTCATAAACTGGATAGTTTGCAGATTTCAAAGAATTTACTCTCTGGTATCCAAACTGCAATCTAAGTCACTGATAAGCTTGCACTGAAAACAAGGGGAACAGGAATTAGTTTTTCTAAGAGAAGTAGGACAAAAGCTATCTTAAAAGAACTAACTTCAAAGAAAGGAGGTCAAATAACCTGCTGTCACGTAACACATCATTACGTTGGCATTCTCCTTGGCTCTTGAATTTAAACTTTGCAGAGAGGATAAGGATACTAGAAACTAAGACCTTGGAGTTTCCACTTCCTGTTAGTAACCATGCTTTACTGGAAGAAATTAATAACTATAAATGTGTCATGGGATGCAATATTACTGAAAATTTTAGCTGGAAAGAACCATCGCATGCTTTCTCCCTCTCCCATCCCTACACACATATCCTGTGACACAGGGTTTTCTTTCTTTTCCCATGTTCAATAGCATGTCCAATCTAACTTTCAGAGCCTGTTTGTTTACTAAGAAAAACCCAGTCTTCAGACAGTCAGTGCAGAGAAATTTTTGAAAATCATACTGTATCAAAAAGCTTTCAAAAGAGCATTCAGAATCACTAGCCAACATAGAAAACAGAAAGATTCCTTCAGGTGGCTCACCATGCCCTGAAAGTCTTGGTTGCCTTGACTTACCCAAGCAAAATTAGTATCACAGCTGATCTCAGAGGTGATTTTATGTGGCCAAAATGGAATAATATCACTTTGAAAATACTTCTGTGCAACAAAAGATCCATATTTCTAGCACTTTATTCTCACTGACAGCTTGTATCTCCCAGGGGTGGCCATGCTGCACCTCCCAAGTCCGGCTTTTCAGCAGCATCAAGCTTTCCTGTAACGTAGCATAAGATGCGTAAGGTTAGAGACACAAGAGAGACTTGGGCATGGCAGATGCCCATGTTTGCGACCATCTAATTGCCCAAAACATGTACATTGTCTGTAATGTGCTCCCTTGAGCACCTGAAGACATGGTGGCTCAGAGAAGTCCTTTGCAGCCCATACATGCAAAGCGTCAGAACCAACGCCCAGGCATACTCCCATCACCTGCACAAAACGCTGGACGAAGGAAGGAAGCTATTTGTTATGCCCATTCCCACCACCACCTTTTTTAAAATCACTGGCTCACAGTTAGAGCACAGATGTAGAGGGGGTTGGAGGGTGGGTGGACACCCAATGCTGCAATCCCTCTTCTTCCTAAGGACACTTAGAGCTGTTCAAAGTAAATGCCTAAACAGTGTTTGCAGTCATTCTCACATCATAGTCTGACGCAAATGCGTTCAAATTAAAGTGAAATAGGTGCCACAAGAGAAATAAAAATACTTCCAATGCAAAGTTTTAGCCCTTTTTTATTGGTAACCTAAGTAATTTTTTCACCTGACCTGCAGTGCGTTATGAATCCCACCTGTGCACAATGCAAGGCAGACTATGCATGCAGTGCCTTATTGCAGTCTCATCCAGGGAGTCTCTTGTTTCACACACACGCCCTCCTTAAATATATGTTTTGATAGTAAACTTAATGGATTATGAGGGCTGCTCAGTTTTGATGCAGAAACCATTACTCTAAAACACACAAGCAATAACCTATTAGCAAGCACCCACAGTTAAAATGCCAGCCGACTGTCTACATTTCAGAAAGGTTTTTGTCTGTAGTGTGAAAAAGAAAATGTGCAAATCAGCTACAAAAGAAGGAAAGCCGAGGTCAGGGCAGTTCCCTGGAGCTCTCCCTGTTTACAAACATGGAGCGAGCTTGCAGAAAACTGGAATGAAGTTAATCTAAATGTTAGTGTAACTGAGATTGGAAACTGGCTCTGTATGCACCTCTGTAGAGATATCACACTTCTAGATTAAATGTGAGAAAAAATGTCCTTTTATAATCATCACCTCATTGTTAGGCAGCAGATCTTACCACAAAACGTTTGATGTTTGTCACTGACAAGAAGGTTCTATCCTTCTCACATGATGTGACACAGTTTCTGGCCCCAGACTCAGAATATATCAGCCGATGTCAACACTTTCTCCTTCCACTTTCTAAATATTGCTGATCAGGCCAAGTTTCATTTCACTGAAAAGGCCACTTTCTTTCCTGGCTGGGTGGAAGAGAGAAATTCAGAAGGGTTCAGACACGATAGCTGCATCTCTGTCAGTTTAGACTGCAGCCTCTCCGTATTTCAGCTGACAAGTTCCCTAGATGGCAAGCATGCAAGGCAGCAAAATGTGAATTTGCTGGTGGGGTATGGGTGCTTGGACCATTCTTAACCACTCTGCCTCCTCTTCTCCAACTCCCCGTCGCTCAAGACCCTTCTGCCAAAAGAGGTACTCGTGGAAAGAGCTGCAAGAGTGAAAGCAGAAATCTTTACAAGCGTTTTGCTGAACTAAACCACTGAATTTCAGGATGCCATGCCCACCCTTTTTATGTCAGCTTTGCAAAAGAGTTCAGTTAAAGTTTATGAGAAACATAGTTAGGGTAAACATTTTTTTGAGTTGCAGCTGAAACAGAGCTCTGCCACTATGACTGATGATGTTAGGTGCTAATGATACAACAGGGTGTCTGACAGCTGCTGGCTTTTGTCTTCTCTGATCCTATCTAATGTATATGGTGTCCACCCTGGAGTATTCAGGCCATGTTTGTTGGTTTTGTTCAGTGTCTTTCTACATACATGTTCACACACATATTTTGTCCTTTATCCCTTTTTTATCAACTAGTCTAAACCAAAAGATCTCCAGGAAAAAAAACAGCAAGTACTTTCCATGTGTATGAAGTTACATGTCATTGGCAGTTTTTGCACTTGAAATTCACTTTATTCATGTTCTCAGAGTGCCTCCTTCACATGCACTCCTCCATATGTCTTCGTTACCTTGTGCTTTGTGTTCCTCGTCAGGAGTTACTGGCACTATGAAAATAGAATATTATTTTTTTTCACTTAGGATGTAAAAAATACTGTGCTCCTTCTGATGGAAAGTCTTTTTGAAAATACAGAAAGCTAGGCTGAGAGATTCCAAAAGTGGTGGCCCTGATAACGCAATGTCTACACTGAAAACTTAACATGGGTTTGTTTGCAGACATGGTAGCCCAAGAATATTTCTGTCCAAATCTGAGTATTTATTGGATAGAAAGCACAAGATAAAAAGACATTGAAACACAGCAAAGGATTTGAAATGGCAAGATGTTTTAACGGGAAGTCCCTTTGGTGGGTAGAGGACATCCAGTTCTGATTTCTTATTCAATTAGGCTCTTTATTTTGGGCCAAACAGAAAATGTGATTTCACTCAGGGAATGTCAAGTTGGTCCCTTTGAGAGCTGTACGGATGTTCTGCTCTTGGCAAAAACAAACAAAAGGGTGGAGAAATGGGATAGTGCAATATAGGAAAAAAACAGGGGTGCTTGTTTCCAGAAGCAAAGGAGTTGGTCAGTCAGGTCACCTACTCTGGGGTGGCAGGTGAGCCACGGTTGCTTTTGCTTTAGACCTTGGGCTCACCTGGGACGTTATCTGTGTCTAACCAAGTCCTTTTCCTTCTGCGTAATTCAGTAGGTCTCTAAAATATGGCAAAGCAGGGAATGCAAGACAAAGGACTCTGCAGGGAAAGAGCAAGCAGAGAAGGAGGAAGAAGGTGCAAGGTGGCGGCCATGGGGTACGGGCACAGCAAGGGCCACAAGAAAGTGGCAGGTGGAGTGCAGTCGCAGACACTGAAGCTCAGTTCCATCCCATGGCATGGGTGAAGGGGCCTCCTGGCCGGGCTAGTCTGGATCACCCAGTGACTGAGGCTTGCTAATAAAGGGAAAAGCCTCCACAGCATAGGAGGCCTTCTGCTGGGGAATTCCCTAAATGTCTGCTCTGCCCAAAGCTTCCCTTTTCTCAAGATGCCAAAAAAAGCAGGGGGGGGGGGGGGGGGAAGGGAAACACAGGCTTTCATTATTTCAGTCACCATTTAGGACTGAAACACAATATACAAATTTTGTTCTAATATCCAGTTCCCACACCTTTTTTGTTTGCCAGATAGGAACTTCAGGCTTTGATGCTACGAATAGACTTTCTCGTCTGTACTAATTTTTCAGTTCATCTCTTTTTCATCCTCTTCGGTACTACTCATTGCTACAGGTAGTATAACACAAAACTGTATGCTTTTCTCCTCCTCTGAGTTCACAGTTTGTCCAGACGTGGAAGGACTTCGGGCTGGTGAGCCTGCACGGCTCCGTTACCTCACTGCCCACTCAGCAGCCCACAGCTGGCAAAACACATAGCACTGGTCCTGAAGACATCCTTTTTCTCTGTGCAGGCATGCTAAAGAAGCAGACAAATCTGCATGGAAAAGGCAAAAAAAAGGAAGTTCAGCTGGGTAAGCTTTATTTCTGGTACCACAGCACTGCTACAACTACTTTACGTAGATGGAGTCTTCTGTGGTTCAATAAAGAGAAGAGACAATCTCTTCTTTGATTAATGTAGCCACAGATATTACCTGAATCTGTGCTGCAATTGTCCCCTGCATGATAATGTCACTGCCTAACTCCCCTTCTTCACAGCAGCACAGGTCAGCTCCACACGCACCCCAAGTGCACTAGAAGACCTGCGTGCTTTCCTTTTGCTTGGTGTCGAAACCAGAACCCTTACTCTGTGCAAGTTCCCTGTACTGAAATGAGGACCATTGTTCTGAAGTATGTCCAGGATATTACAGACTAAAGCAATATGAACATTCACTCTAGTAAACAGATCTCTATTTAATTAAATTGCATGAGTACTATAAACTCAGAAAAAGAGAAGTATCTGAAATATAGGTTGATTTAATCCTCTGGAGACAATAGTCTAACAATACATGTGTCCAATTTTATTATTCCTGTGTCCAGAAATTACAGTATAAACCGATCGGTTGAGGGGAAAGTAAATCCTTGTTGGCAAACGGACAGCATTCGTTCACCAGTGAAACAAGTTGTACATTTTATTTGCCAAAAATGAATGATGAGCCAAAAAAGGCCTTTGTGAAGTGATTCAGCTTTTGAAAAGAGAAGTATTAAAAACCATATTTTTTTGTGAAAAACGTTTACCCCAAAATTTGAAACAGGTGAGATGTGCAGAAGTGATGCCATTATTCATAACGTATTTTAGTGGAATTTCAGGGTTATTTGTGTGATAGGGTTTGAGGCACATTGATTATGTTGCTGTCTCCTGGTTTTAGGTCGGCAGCTGATCCTCCCTTCATACCCAGGACAGGTCTCCTCCGTTTTTGCCGAAAGGCTCCAGGGGAAATCCTGGCCACCGGCCTCTGCAGGGACAGCCCGGCTTCCCTGGAGGGGAGTTTCCCATGCCCAAGTCCTGGAAGGCAAATGCTAAGAAAACCTGAGCCGAAGCGAGCAACAGGGCTGGGATTTGTTATGAGATTTTCTGGACTTCATTAGCAAAGCCAAGGCCCGGGAAGTGCAGGGACAGGACCCTCTACAGAAAACGCAGTCCGAAGCAAGGGGAGTAAAATACTAGCCCAGAGGTGCTCCCAGCGATGGGCACATAACACTGCACAGCTGGGCAGCAATTTGACTCATTTTTTCTATTATTATTTGATTGTCAAGGGGTGACTAGAAAAGGCCTTATATATATATATATATATATATATATATATATATATATATATATATATAATTTTTTACTTCCACAATTTTCAGGCAAATTTGAAGAAGCCTCTTTAGGTCATGCTTTACTACTGAGAATATCTTTTTCTCATATTACAGCTTTTGACAGTTACTTTATATCCCTATAGGTCCCAAGTGTGTCTGCTGGCCTTCAGGGGAATGGCAATACTAACTTATAAGAGGAACAAGAAGGGAGCAAGAAGAAACCTGAACAATATTTTTCTTCTTGCATGGATAATTTACTTGCTAAAAAAAAAAAAAAAAATTAAAAGATTCACATTGATCAAAACAAACAGGTTTTTTACAGATAAGAAATTTAAATTAATTATTTCAGTGTCTCCTTAAGGCAAAATATACTTATGTTCTCATTTTGAAAAATCTGAAGTGAAAGGGAATTTTTATTTCAAACTACA
The DNA here is from genome assembly GCF_015220075.1 of Falco rusticolus. Taxonomy (NCBI): domain Eukaryota; kingdom Metazoa; phylum Chordata; class Aves; order Falconiformes; family Falconidae; genus Falco; species Falco rusticolus. Next base: position 23,717,205 of record NC_051192.1, read on the forward strand.
TCAAAGTTGGTCTGACATAAAACTGGAGATGTCAAAGAAAATTTTACCTGGAAAAAAATGAAAGTATGTCTGTAGTGGTACAGAAACTCAAATTTCTTTTGAATTATGAGCTTTTAATGAACCATATAAATGTGTATGAATATAAGAGCACCATTTTCTTTTATATAGAATAATTAAGGTTGCATGGAAATAGAACAGTAGGTTTGCCTATTTCTTTTGGTGCAAATCATAATTACATAAAACGTTTACTAATAATTTCAAATATGTGGTGGGAATAGGTCTTCTCATTTTCCAAACTCAACAGTATGCAAAAAACCAAGCAAAAAATATCATCTATACTTCCCCAATCTTTCCCCAGGTATTAAAATAACTGCTACATCACAACCTCCAAGTAAAAAACATATTTATTTATGGTCATTTTCCATTGCCATTTCCTATGATGCAGACCTGTGCAAAAGTTTGGGTTACCCTACAACAGAATATTTTCCTTTTGAAAAATGAGAACTAGCAGGCCTTGGCTAAACAAAACCCTCTTCCTAGAATATTATCTAAAGACGTGGGAGAAAGGGCTGTTTTTAAAGTCACCTCTTTGTAAAACTTAAAATTTAGATAGAACAGAAAATAGAACCCAATTTTAATTAGGGTCTAATGGCCCCTCACTGGCTGTAGAAGAACTGTTTCAATTACACTGTGACCAGTGTCTTTGTATGTCAATAGCTGGAGCCTCTAATAATGCCAATAAACTATTTCTTTTGTTTCCTTTGTTGAACTGTTTGGTTTGAAGCTATAAATTGGGGACAACAGCATCAAGTGTCATCCTGTGCTTATGAAACCATTATGGGGTGCAGAACTGTTCTGGGGTTTTAAATGTCCATTTCTCACAGGACCTCTCACCGAGCTGGAGTGCATCTCCTCACTTGCCTGTTGTTCACGCTGTTCACACTCCAAGAAAGGGCAGAATTAAAAGATTACCAACCTCGGATCCAACTGTGATATACTCCTTTTCTCCTGTCAGTCTGACCAAAAAATACAGCGCTTGCCTTTTAAACTGACCTGATACTGCAGCTTGTTCTTAAATAATCAGCTAATTAAAATGTGACATATCACAAACACCGCAACTTTAAATAACTTCAGTCGCCTAAAAAAAGAACTGATAGCTTTTCCTAAGGGGAAAAGCACTAGTAGCTTACTAAGAAAGCTTAGCCTCCAAGGCCAGTCTAGCTAACTATGGCCTTAGGGCTTAATCCTTGCAAAGTCCATCTGGAGAATGTCCTAATTCCACTGCCTGCTCTTCACGATCATCCTTCTGCTTTTTTTTTCCCCACCCTTGCATCCGTTTAGTGTCCTCATTTGCTTTCTAATGACTTTCTAAAGTGAACTCCGCTCTGGTTTCTTTCCCAGATGACCTTTAGCTGGCTTTCCTTTCCTTGCTTCCCTACATCATGGCAAGGTGAGTCGTGATGCTCATATCTATATAAGCATCATACCAATACCATATGCTCCAGATACAGAGCAGGTAGCCAGCAACAAAGCTGAGCCATGATAAAACACACCTGTAACTTCCCAAAAGACTAGATGGAGCTGTGTAGGCGTCTGAGCCACTTCTCCTGCACTTGGAAACAAGCAAAGGTGCTGAAAGATTTTAGCCCTGGTAGCCAGGGCCAATGCTTTATGTCAGATATTTCCAGTGTAATTTCTTGTGGAGCCTGCTGCTTTTCTCAGCCTCCAATAATTCATCTTAGCAGTGTCAGAGATGAAGCAGTGACTCCTTTCTGGACAAGGTTGTGTGTCAAAGCGAGAGGATTTCAAGGATTTCTGCCAACCTGATTCTCAAATACTGCAAGTACTATGAAACCCTTGTTCTTCTTGGGGTTGTTATTAATCAGCTATCAGAGCTGTCATGTAATTACTGCAAAGATACTTTCATTTGGAGAGAAATGTAGCAATCATAGCCTGTTTTCTGGTATCGGGGGGGTGGGGGTGTTCACCTTTAGAGTATGAACCCAGTTTCTTAACTGCAGTCTTTAATTCAGAGGTGTTCTCCCTTTTACATACCCCTAACTTTCTTGCCTGAGAAAGACAAGCACGGAGAAGGGGCAGAGTGCACCCCTGCATAGCAAATGTAAAGCCTGCTCGTCTCAGGCTGCTTGTCTCGTACCTCCCAGGGACCCCTGGAGAAGAAATCTGAGGATCTCTAGCGATATGTGGGCCAACAGCCGACAAGCAGGAACCCAGAAGTCCTCACAGAAGGAAGTGAAAATACTGCAGTGTTGTAATCACTGTAACCTTACACGTACGAGAACATAAGGCAAATGAGACAGTTCATCCTTGCTGCAATTTCTTGTTACTTACACGCCAGTTTTCAAGCACAGACTCTTTAAGCAATTAAGTCTTGCAGTTAAAAGAGCTTGTGGGAGCCTTGTAGTGGCAGTAATTCTTTCATGTCCTGACACACTGACCTGAAACGCTCAATTCCCTTTACAGCATCAGGCATCTTAGTAACAGGGAAATCTTTGATAGCGAGGGTTTGACAACCTGACAATACGGTTAAATTTCCGAAGTGAAAAACTCCTGGGGTAAAAATAAGGTGGGTTAAACAGATACACCTAGGCTAATAACTAGGTACCTGTTTACACTTATTAGTCACCTCATTAAAAGTATTACTCTAAATAACATGCCAGTTATATTTGTTAAACCCATTTCACAGGAAGCTTAACTAAAAAGGAAAGAGGTTAAGGGCCAGATTTTAACCTCTGCATAAGTAGGTGGCTAATCACGGCTTCAGACACGCCTGGTGGAGGGGGAGGCCCTGAATCAGGGCAGCACGAAGAGGTAGGTGCATGCATAATCACTTCCACAGTGCCTGAGCTTAAGGCATGTTGTGGGATTGGGGTCTGAGCAGGAGGAGCAAACACTAGCAGAGCTGGGAATACCTTTTACTGCTCCGGGGATAATGCTTTTCTCTTTACGGGGAGGCTTTTAAATTATCTCTCAGTATAGCATATTAACAACCTTGGTTTTTTCTGAGTGCTGGTCTGCATATGTGGTGTGCCTGCAGATGCTGTGTGAGTTGTTCCAGCTCCCCTCAGCCCTGCCAGGTCTCTTCAGTCCTGACTTGCACACTGTCCTGCTCCACTTCTATCAACAGCAGAGGTTACCAGCTGTGGGATGCACTCTTATATTCTAGGAACTATGATGTTATTACCAAATTTATTTTTCCATGTAACTTGAGAGAGGAATAAAAAGCAGATTCTCAGCTAGCACAGATCATCACGGCTCATTTGTGATGGGGGAGGTTCATCATACTACCCAGAACAATGTTGATCGTTATCAAACAGGGATTTGACTCTCAAAACCCAGGCACTGGGGAGACTCCACCAGCCCTGACCTCCAGAAGGGCTAGATGGGTGGATAATTCCAAATAAAATGCCTTGGGTGCTACATGGGTTGGATCCCTCTTCCATTTTCAACACAGCTTTTATTTTTTTTGATTCTTGAACCAGATTCAAAAAGGCCTTTAACAGGCAGCAGGGGAAGGGGATGGGACTGAAGTCACTGTTTCTGCCATTTCCCCAGCTGCAAGCTGAGCTGTCAGCCAGTAGCCCCACGTGGGCCAGAGTCCACAGCACTCTCGTTCCTCTCTTCTTTGTCCTCTGGTGGGCTGCCTGCTCCTCCCCCATCCAGGTTTTTTTTGCACTTGTAAGGTAAAATTTCTTCCAGGCTGTAAACTGCATTGGTTCAGAGACTCTGACAAATGGCACAAAGTAAGCAAAAGGAGCCTACAGCTGGGGATGGGAAGTCACAGGCATGGGGAGGGTACAAGTGGGACCTTCCTCGACAGTGGTGCTGAGCTGTTGTATCAGCTCCCATGTATCCTGTAGACACAGCCCACACCCACCACCCTAAAAGCCCCTGTTCAGCTGTTGTCAAAACCCCAGAAGGCCTTTCCTGGTCAAAAGCTTTTGAGGTGTTTAGCTCCAGGGCTGTGTGCATTGCCAGGGTTGTCCTGACAATGAAAGCTGAGCAGCCTGGTGCCTACCCCACTGCCAAAGCGACCCAAGGTGACTGCCTGAGTAAGAGGGAATGTAGCAGGGTGGGGAAAGAAGAGCTCTGGGTGCTTGACCTTGCCCTCAGGACTACTTCATGATCACTGGTGGAGAAGGATATAAGGAAGACACTGGAGTGAGGGCTCTTACAGCTACCCATAGCACTGAAGTGGGGCATCTCATCCCTCCTGCAGAGTTTCAAAAGAAAAGATCCATCCTTGGTCAGCTGCATGGGCAATCAATGGTTTACACCTTGCACAGTGACAGGCCCAGAGCAGGGGAAGCCAGACATCTCCAAGTCAGATTCTGGAGGACCAGAAACCATGATGCACGAGGTGTCCCCTTGGGTAATTCCTGGCAGCTATGCTCAGGGTATTAACAAGAGGTGGGTCACTCTACTGCACATTGTGGAACCTACTCTGAGATGCTGTATAGGGTCTGGCTGAGCCCCATAGCAGCCCTCATGGTGCTGGGCTTGTGTTGGTAGCTAGAAAGGTGCTGATAACACACCAGTGTTATGGCTACTGCTGAGCAGTGCTCACACAGTATCAGGGGCTGTTTCTCCAATATTTCCCCCATACCAATAGGCTGGGGGGTGGGCAAGATCTCGGGAGGGGATATAGCCAGGACAGCTGACCCAAAGTGACCAGTTCCATACCATATAACATCTGCTCAGATATAAAAGCTAAGAGAAAGGAGAAGGCAAGGGGGACATTTGTTATTTACAACATTTGTCTTCCAGAGCAATCGCTAAACGAACTGAAGCCCTGCTTCCCGGGAAATGGCTGAACATTGCCTGCTGATGGGAAGTAGGGAATAACATTTTTTGTCTTCCTTCACTTCCACACACATGACTTTTGTTATTGTTTTGTTAACTGCCTCTTTCTTCACCCACAAAGGGGTTTTTTTTTCCATCTTATTTTCTCTTCCCCTGCTCTGCTGAGGAGAGGAGTGATAGTGCAGCTTGGTGGGCACCTAGTATCCAGCCAAGGTCAACCCACCACAGATGCCAAATCCTCCTCAAGGACTCAACAAGCATCCCAAAGCCCTCACACAGGGTTTAGGGCTCTGTGCAGGCAGTCAGACATCAGCAGGTGTTGTGCCATTTAACCTGTAGGCAACCATGCTCTTTATTGGATTGGGCCTGCCAGATCAGATCTTGAAAGTTATTTGTGTTTGTGCTTCGCTCAGCAGTGTGTGTAAGAGAGCAGAAATGCAAGCTATGTAGATATCCATCCTCTGTCAGTGCCTAAGAACAGCTGAAATAATTAGCAGATGGTGATGAAAGTGACCCACAAGAGAATCACATAACTCCATCCTAAACAAGCCTAGATAAAATTATTGTTGCAGAGGTAAAGGGATAATAGCAACAGGCTTCATTAAAGGAAAAGGAGACTTTTAATCTCCTGTACAGGGACAAGTTTCTCTTGCTGGAGATAATACCTGTAGGAATAAAAGAATCCTAATCTTCCCATGTTACCTTATGAAATACTTTGAAATGCGTTACTGGAAACTTACTTTAAATACATATCAAGGCTACTCATAAGGGGTAGAAATCATTCTGATTTACCAGAACAAAGAAAAGAGGTTTGTGTAGTTGTTTCTACAGGATTTAGCTTATTTACCTCACAGCTGGATTATAGACATACTGAAAAATGACCAGAGGCTTGATTTAAGTTGAAACATATATTATTCAATAAAGAGTCCAAGTCAGTAATTTAAGATCTAAATTGTTTCAGCAGGTTTTTAAGAGGGAGAAAGGTATTTAAAGAACCATAAATTCACAGGTATACTGCATTATATCCAATCACCCATTTAAACTTCTGAAATACCTTAAGTATACGTGAGATGAGATGACAACTTCCTAATTTTCTAATTGGAGTCTCGTCATGATACATTGCCTGTTTGGAGCTCTGTGGCTGCCAGGAGACAGGCAGAGCCTGGGCAGCGCTGCAGGAAGAGGATGCAATGGCAAGCCCCCCCCCCCCGGCACCCCACTGCACAGTACATGTCTGGAGGACATCAGCTGAGTGGGTCCAAAGATTGTCTCTCTTCAGGAAACACAGCAAAATCTCTCTTTTTAGAAAAGTCTTCTCACCAGAAAAGTAACTTGGAACAGATATGCTTCCATGTCCCGTTAGTCTGCCTTTACTCTACAAAATAGGAGAGAAAAGTAAGGAAAATTACTAGTGAAGTCATGGGAAGATGAAAGCCACTTTGAGTTTGAGTTTGAAGAGGAAGAATTCAGTGGAGACTGCATTGTTGCTGCTGATTTTATGTAGAGCGTACTCAGATACTAACAAGATTATATAACCCAGATAGGTGCCTAGATAATCAGGCAGACTGACTGAGCTTATTTGTTTGCTTGTTTTTTTCTTTTTGTTGATTTGAAGCCAAAGATCCAAGCAAAGATCTCTGCAAAGGCGCAGCAGTCTGTAAACGGTATTTTCTCACATAAAGTTGTCTGAGAGGCTGAGGAAGAAAGATGAAGAGAACTTAGAACAGCACTTTTAGTGCTTTTTTAATAAAGATGTATTTGGAGTACATTCTCCATTCAATGTACATGCAGATCAGCCTTAATAATAACATATATTATATTTATAAATTTCAAAGAGGAAAATACTTCAGAGAAAGGTTAAGGTAAGTCTGAGGAGCCTTAAACAAACATTTTTATACGGTTTTGTTTTCTTCCAAAAGTTTCTTGGAGAAGACACTGAATTTTGTCATTTAAATCACATTTATAGAAGTTGACATATTTAATTTCAAATGTAGTTCTGCTTCTTAATCCAAGGGTACATACATCCCCATGTCACAAAAACATCTGATTATTTATTAAATCTCAACTGTGCAGATCAGGCAAAGTTTCAGACTATTGTTTAAATTTCCCTGTAAGAATTAGGTCACTTCTAATCTTCACATTTTAATAACTTCCTCTTCAACTGAAATTTAAATTGCTGAGAAGCTTTGTGGGGGAGAGGAAAACTCCCATAGTCATCTCATTTGAATAATTTGAGAAAAACAACATGAGTATCACTCGGTACAGGTGAGCAGGATGCAGGTGAGCAGCCACAGTCAAGTGAGGGGTCTCATGCCATCCCACCATGCGAAATCTGGCTTGCCTTGGATTTAGGGTTAGGATGAGTAGGATCTTTGATACTGGGTAATTCATACCAGCCCTGTGCTAGGCATGGGAATGGATGGTGCCCCACACTGAGGTATCTCCACTTGACAGAGTGGAGAGCTGGCTACCTCTGTGGCTCTGGGTACAAGTATGCTGAATGTACAAGAGATGGGGGACAGGAAGAATCCCCAAAAGAGAGACAGTAGGTGCATTCTGCTAATTCCTGGGACCTATAACGCAAGCTGTGAAGTATTCAGTCACGTTTCCATAGGGAAAATGCTACATGAAAACACACTGGCAACAGATATGCTAGCAAATTATGTATGGTTCAGTGCAGGGATTTTCCTGTTGCAGTATGTCAGGCTTCCCAGACAGCCCAGTGTGGTGGGTGGTGAGAGCAATGACATCCCTTCTTCAATGGGGGCTATGGTTCAATTCCTCCCAAACTGGTTCTCTGGGATCTTTCTGAAGCAGCAGCCCAGCTGGAGAAGCTAAGCCCATCTAACTCTGATCTCACTGTGAGGAACCACGTGAGAGTGCTTGAGGAAGTGGAGAGGCAGACACAGCAGAGGACAGAAGGAGCAGTGGAGAAAGGAGGAAGGTGGACCCATCCCCAGCTTTCAGCCACGCAGTGGCTTGCCATTAGATCAGCAGCTCATGGTCTATGACATCAGTAAGGAGCTTCAGGAAAACACTAAAGAGAGCAATTCTACCTGTATATAACTATCCATCTTTACAGTAGCCTTTCCTTCTGGCAGTGCAGACCTTCCACTGCCTCACTTGCATTGACTGACATGCTGAAGGCTGCAGAGTCCTCTTGCACCACATGAAGTCGCAACAGAAAACAGCAGCTGCAATAATTTGTATCTTGTCCCACTCCTGGATGGAAAGAAGCCCCACTAAACCTGATCATTAATCATTAAACCTTGTCAGGCAGGCAGAAGTATGCAGCTGAACCAGCATTTCTTTTCATAAAGGACCTAACCTTATTTTCAAAAATAAGTAAATTTCACAAAGTACTATGTCAACGTTATGTTAAAGAGATCTCTAATACCATGAACACCAGCTTCAGGCTCAAAAGTGATATGTATGCTTTCTTACTGCAGATTGTGTTTATTTTTTTCCAGGAAGCTGGTGCTGAAAATAAGTTTCTTCCACAAGACATAGTAAGTGCCTCAGAGTCAAAATGGTATGGATCAGAAATGGTAGCTAGTATCTAACCCACTCAAAGTTTTGCTAAATACTCTCTGAATGTCATTCTTCCCATGCTTCCTTTCTCTGCTGAAGTATTTCTTCCCATCAAACACTGAAATAAATATACATACTTCGGCTGGCAAAATCTCTTGAACCACTGTTTTGTATTTGTGAAAGGAGTTGCTATGATGGGTGAAATGAAAAGTCAGGACTTCCAGGTGTCCCAAAGGGCATTCCTAGGACATCATCTAGAAAATCATGACAAACTGGCCACAACCTGGCACCAGCACTGTTGTAGCCTCTGAAGAATTCTCTGTGAGTCCATCTTTCATTCATGACGGCCATTGTATCCCTGGATCAGCTCCATCTGTTTTTGTCTTCTCTTAGACCCTTTACAGTTTGGAAACAGAGAATTTTGGACATTTGGAAACAGAATGGCCTAATCTGCTCTCCTGGGATGTGTAGTGGTGCTGTGAAAGGCACTAAAAACATAAATGCACACCTAATCTCTGCCTCAGAGTGATGCAAAACTACTTTGAAGACAGGACTGCAGAAGATTAGCGCTGTGAGCATTGTACCTGAGCAATCTAAGCTGCTGGCAGCCTCAGCTCTTTCAAAGCACTCCCATCTACCACTGGCTTGCCCTACATAATGTGACTCCATCACAGTTCCTAGAAACTGGTAGATAATCCTTTCTGAATCATAAACCTCCCATATATTCTCTATCGCTATATTTCTTTTTTCTTTCTGTCTCTTTCCAGCTTCGTTTCTATGTTAAAAAGCTCACAATTCATAGAAAAAGGTTTCAAATTGCTCAGCAAATAAGATTAATAGAAGTGTGGTTCAACGAAACAGGTCCAAAAGTCCATCACCCCCACTATCCTGTCTTTGCAAGTGACAAACAGGACAAGAAGGGCCTAGACATGCTGACTGCAATAGCTCATAGCCCTGAAGCTCCTTCCCTGCCTCCTTTTCCTTTGCCTGGACCAGGAGAAGCAGAGTAGGAGCTAGAGCAAGCTGACGTCACCTCACAAACTGCCACCACCACTTGCCAAGAGCAAAGACCTGACATGGCCAGTGCTGCACCCCATAACCATGTAGAGCTTCTGCTGGGTGCAGGCTGGTCCTCAAATCATCTGGAGAGCTGGCCCACTCACTGCTCCTCCTCTGCTCTGCACCTCCTACACAGAGGGAGTTGGGGGGTAGAAGGGAAAAGGGCAGAGTGCCCCCTCCAGCCCTGCCCTGGCTGCTCCACCACCCCCATGCCATCATTCACCTCCCTTCTCTCTGCAGCCTAATCCTCACAGGCCTTCTGCCACGCTGCCCCTAAAATCCCCAGGTATCAACAGGCTGACCTGGCTCAGATCTCACAGCTATCTGGAGTGAGTGCTCTGGGAGCAGGGTGCCCTCCTTTCTGTGCAACAGGGCTATGACAGCCCCTGGTCAAAGAAGGACCACAGAAACCTGGGGAACCTGAACCTAGAGCTGCTTTCCAGCACAGATGACAAATTAACACCATCTTGCTCCAAACAGAGTCTGTGCTGAGGAACATTATCTATCTAGAAAAGACCAAGACAGAGTGATCTCTCTTGTCCAGATCCCAGTGACCCATCTACAGCACAGGTGGTTAAGCTTGGAACAGGATGCTATGTGCCTTCTCCCACCACTTCCAATGGTTCCAACACAGCTAACAGCTTTTCACCATCAACTTGAGATGCCCTATCATACAACCCTCCAAACTGCCAGGATTTCCTCACAGCCTGGGGAGATCTTTGGAGTCACCAGATCTCCATGATCAGCAATGCCAGGTGGATCCCATGCTGTTTGCCCAGCTCACAGAAGGCCCCTCCTTCTCTGTCCCTATCCCATCTGGTCAGCATGCTCAAATCCCACAGTCTTCCAAGACACTCTTAAATCCTGCAGTCCCCATTTATCTTGACTAAGTTTACAACCCTTGCCAGGTGCACCCTCGCGTGCAGCTCTACCAGACAACATGATATCCAGAAAGACTGTCTTAGAACCACATCTTGACAACATCTTTATGAGTTCTTGCCTTCCCACTCCACTGCCTCATCAACCCATCCCACCTAGACACAAAGTGCTAGGAGCTCTCCTCACCAGGAGAAGGCAAGGAGCACTAGTGGGCTAGCATGTGCTCCGAGCTAATTCTGTGTCCCTGGGAAATTTGGCAGGTGGGGACTGTAGGTCCTGTTCCCAATGCCTGGCCCTGCCACATCTCCTTGCAGGGTCCCCCTGGTCAGCATCTAGCAGATACTTAGGTGCCTCAAGGGAGCATTTGGTGCAGTTGGGTGCCCTGTCAAGTCTCCCCTTCTGGTTCCCTACTTTTAAGCCATTGACTCCCCTTCAAATCTCTTTATCATTTTTGCCACTTGTGATCTCTTAGAGTTTTTTCCTCCCCAGTGTCTTCTCTTCATCTCTCCTCCCCCCGTGGTCTTTGTTTTTTTGTTGGGCTGGGGAGGCAGCCCAGCTCTGTTAGGGTTGGGCTGCCTCCCCTACCTGAAGGGGAAAAAAACATGGGGACAGTGGCCAAAAGCAGATAACTTTGGAGGTGTACAAAACAATGAAAAATACAGCAATGTTTTCCTGGTACAGTTTCCCAACCACCACACTCTCCTAGCCTCCAGCAACTTACAGGTCAGGGATACAAGCAAACACTTTCTTCAGAACTGTTCATCAGAACTCTCTTTCTTTAGTAATCCACAGTGGAGCACGTTCTATTATCTCCCACAAATAAATGTATATTAAAGGTTATGTCTGGCTATGGCAAACATTACTGGGTGAACAAGGCATGCTGCACCATGCCCATAAATAAAGAGACCCATGATGTCCTTGGAGAGAGAACAGAACTTTTATAAAGCCATGGAGGTTCTTGTAACAAGCTTCATTATAAATGCAGACCGTCTGCCCATAAACTAAAAGTCAGTTCCTGCCAATTTCCTTGTACACCTCTAGTTCCTGGTACCTTATGAACCAGGGCTGGGTTTCCTTTCAGTAATGAAATGGAAAATGAAAGAGCATGAAGGGGCAGCAATGGCATGCTGTAACAGAGAGATACATATGAAGAATAAAATTCTTACCTTCTTGAAGTTAGCAGGATGTTACCACTGACTTCATGGGGCCAGAGTTTCACTCTGATCTGTAGAAGCTGGCAGGCAATCTTATCAGTCTTTGGAAAGTGCTGCTATGCTTGTTATTTGTAACATTTTAAGCAATTTCAATGACATTAAGCCCTAGGAGGTGAAGCCCCAGGAAACAGAAGGATGCAGGCAGCCTGAGTGATAATATCATGAGCCCTGCTAACTCTCTGCTCAAGTCAATACCCTCAACTGCTCCATGCAGAGCTACAGTGAAAGGAAGAACACAAAGCTACCACTGGGACCTTGAAAGTTTTTGAGGGAAAACAAACCAAGATCAGCCACAAACAGAAAGTTCTGATGGGGCCATTTCTTTTTTTTTTTTTTCCCCCATATTGGGAAGTTCTGAAAATTCATCACTGTGTTTCTACTCACTCACTGGATCAGTCATATGGCAACTTATCTTATTTACATTTTTACTATTTCCATAATATCTACTCTAATCTCAGCTTGTTAAAAAATTGTGGGCACACTATATGCAGGTGCCTAACTCCACCATAAATATTTACAGCAGCGTTGCCACTTAAGGGTTTTCACATGTGGCCATTTTAGGTGGTAATTTATGTGTGTTTTAACTCTTCTGATGCATTAGAGCATGCAGGTGAAATTTCTCTTTAAAAGTGCAAACAGTGACATCAAGTATTGCCTAATAGCTAGAACATGCTTCACATAATACTCATGCTGTTTTGGGGTCTAATCCTCCAAATATTCTATGCCCTTCTTTAGATTTCTATAGCCTAACACATGGGCTGCTTTCTTTTTACAGTCTTTTTTTTAAAAAAAAAAAGTCCTCCCACCTTTCCCACTTCATTCATTGGCAAAAGACCTGACTGACTCAAATGGCAAAAGAAGTAAGAGGAAGCCTGCAAGGAAAACTTATAAAATTGCTCTAATCTTTTTTAAAACTAGTTTCTAAAAACACATGCAGCATTTATTGTTGTGTGAATAGAGCTTTGTGAAGGGGTCCTTTTATTATCTAAATTCAAGTAAGAATTTAACAAAAACACTTCTGAAGTTTAAAGAAGCGAAGCTGGTGATGACAGAGATTAATGTTCAGTTTCAGGGAATCCACTTATTAATTTTGTCAGGCTGAAAACAACGGTTAACAGTTTCCAAAATAGCTGAACAATGTCAGCAAACATTTGCTTTGGCTGAACTGAGACCCTCCCTTGCCCTAAGATCAGCTCCAGGACATTTTCAGAAAGCCTTTCTTTATCTCTTGACAGTGTGAAAAAAACTTTACCTGCAAATTGACTTGCGTGTAGAAGGAAGCTATCATTCATGCTAATGGAGCCCATCAGCTTGCTTTCACTGTACCATGATACCCTGGAGCAAAAAATGTGAAGCCTGTTAAGCCCTGGGCGTAGCAATAGGATTTAACAACTCTAAAATGCCTACCTTCCTCTGTACACGAATTGTCCACCGCTATCCCACACATTTCTCCCCGTTACTGTGACAGCTGGTCAATGTAAACTAGCTCTTAAAAGATTTTATGTTGATTTTTATGCTCTAGGAGATGTTTGCTTAAAATAAAACCTTCAAATTCAAAAAAGCAAAGGCACAAAGAGACCTTGGAAAACTGCAGTAGAAAAGAGAGCAGAAAATTGTACAGAAATTTGTTTACAAAGCTCCCAGTAATTTGGTAATGTGAAGCATCTTCCCTCCTTGCTGCGCTCCTCAAATAAAACGTTAGTGGGCACATTTTGAAAGCATTAGAGATCACAGCTCCTACAAAAACTTCGCTTTTATAAAATGTGAAGGCATGAGAAAGGTTAATCCCAGACCACAAAGCCAGAGAACAAAAGCATGAACAAGCTGGTCCCAACTGTGCTTGATAGAAAGGCTTTGACTGGGACACTCAGGTGGGTTAAGATGCACCAGATGTGTCTAAGTGGAGGGCAGCAACTTTGTTAGAGATAATTTACCAGTTAATAGTATCATAATGCTAACATGCGAAGAAGTGTTCGGTGGGGGGAAGAGATGGCTCTAAGCCATAATCTGCAAATGGGGAACATCAGACTGCTCCCAGCCTGGCCCCCTGAGATCTGGAGCCAAGCCAGCCCTGGGATCTGACACACCCCATCGCAGGCAAAAGAAAGGTCCAGACAAAGGGCTCATTGACAGGCCCTGCATCTTGGGTCTCTTCTCTTGCCCATAAAAAATGATCATAACCCTCCAGAGCTGGTCCATTGGCCCCTGTCCTTCACTGGACCCTGTTCAAAACTGTGAAAGCACTACCCTCCTCAGAATCCAATCAACACTACGTACTGCCAGGCAAAAGTTAAAAAAAAATAAGTCATTGACTATGAGAAAGGAAAAAAACCCTTGAGGATATGACTGAAGTCAAAAGAGAAGCAGCAAGATTAAACAGAGCACGAGCAGGGTGGAACAGCAGTCCTCGTGGATGGCACCGAGCAGATACCCTTCACTTCAGGTGAGACAACAACTTATACATCCCTCCACTGTGGATAGCTGGCAAAAAGAGATGGGTCAGGAGAGGGACAGATGGTGAAATACAAGAGAACAAGGAAGCAAACCATCATGAGAGAAGTGTTTTATGAAAGCCTGCAGTGAAGTGTAATGCTCAGAGTCTTCAGAGCCCATGAAACCAGCCTGGACTGCTGCCTGTGTAACGAAGGCATCCTTGGGGTCAGCCCAACTGCCAGTGCCCAGCCGGGACACATAAGGCTGGAAAAGCCACAGAAGGGGCTGGGAGTTGCTCTTCCCTGCCTGAGATGAGGTGAGTTTGTTTTCAGAGGATAAAAAGGACTGAGGTAAAGAAGGACTCTTTCTCTGGAGGTATCTTAAAAAGTCCCAAAGATACAGTAAGTTAAAAGAAAATGCTTGCAGACAGGTAAAAGAGAACGAATCAATATTTTCACTAAACAAAAAAGGTATCTTTCACAGGCAACTGGTGAGACCTTTCCTTCTTGCAGTGAAGCAGCAGCACATCTCTAAACACAAAGCGCTGAAACAATTGCAACTGGATGGTGGTGAAAAAAATAATGTGGTTGAACCACTAAGGAGGCACAAATAGGAGAAGTAAATCTCCCTTTACATTGTGGTGAGTTGATGGAAAAAGGGAAGCATCTTTTTTAGAGATGGGACAAAGTTGGATTGCTTTCATGCCAACAGAAAAAGATCAGTCATGTGTAAATCTTCATACAAAAGAAAAAATGCCTAACACAATCCCGGGCATGTTTGGTTCAGATGCACCACTGCAACAGAAGATTTAGATGACTTCCCAGGACAGCACAGGTGGGTACCGAGGAAGAACAACCAAGGCACCACAGCATCATCCACTAGTGCCTGACCTGTGACAGGGCATTTTAATAGAACCATGATCAGGTTTGGGTTTCTTCTACTGGCACGCACACTCCAGGAGCATCTGTCTTAAATGACAGTTAAACAGAATTCCATTAAGGTGAAAACAGAAATAATAAGACTTCCAAGATGCCTTGATACTGGAAGATGTAGAAGTTGGGACAGATATTTCTGGAGACTTTCTTCACCTTGGGATTTTGTAACAGTCAACTTTTCACACTACTAGATTTTTATTTTTTTAAATGCAATACTGGACCATTAATTATCACTTCAATACCTCAGTTAGTTCTTATATCTGTTTAACGCTGGGAGGAGAGTCATAATTCAGGAGACTCTGCTCTGCTAGGAGCATCTGCATTTGTTATTCATTGCCCTTCTCTGAATACTTGGGATAGCTCTGCTCACATGCAATACTACTTACTCAGAAAGTCCTATTTCTCAGCTACCAGTGCAGATCTGAGATGGCCTCCAACTCTCTTGCTATATGCAACATCCTGTTTTCTGGATGTGGAGGCACTGTTTGTTGTCCACAAGGTGCATTCATTCAATCTGTTTTCAGGACTCTAGCCCAGGCCCTTCCCAGCCAGTCTTGCTGTGCTACTTTGTGCAGTGATTTGCCTGGGATTCAGTCTGGTCTCACAAAGCCTTTTTCACTAAGTCCTCCCCCTGGCTATAATCAGCACTTCCATTCTCCATCAGGCAGCCTTGGACTCTTGGTCCGCTGCCCACCTCTCAGTGGGTATGGCACCAAAGGACCCTGAGGATAGACAGGAGTTTCAAAAGCAGATTCATAGGGCTCGATGAAGACTACAGAAGTCTGACCAGAAAGGATAATAAGTCTTCCAAAAAATTATTTCTTTGCATCCTGTCATACCATAAAAGTACATTACAGACCATAGATTGTCTGGACTTACAAATGAATTCCCAATGTTTAATCTATCTGAATTTCTTTCTTGTGGTTTTTTACTTCAGTGTAATCCTTCACTAAACATTTTTCAGCCATTAGCTCAGGACTATACATTTTTCATTATTAAACTGCCTCATGTTTTCATTATATCTGCATGTCAGATTTTACTTAGTGATATATCAGTGGGATCACCTCTCTTATTACTGCACTTGAATTCCTCTTCTGAGAGAAATACAGTTATTTCAGATGAAAAGAGGCTCCTCAAAGCTAGATGGCCATGAAGTATATTGTCACAACAGCTACTCAGATTATTCTTGCCCGACCCATGACAATTTGTATGAACTGAAGTAATATCAAAGTAATATCACCTATGAGAAGGGAACCAAACCAAAAATTATTTTCTGGGGCAAGGTGCTATGTGTAGCTGGAGGAAACACCTGCCCCATGCAAGAGTTGCCTAAATAGACAAGACAGACAAAAGGTGTGAGAAAAGAAGTGTTGTTGCCCCATGTTACAAACTGGGACCTGAGTCACAGGGTGAGTAAGTGATCCGGCGAAGGTCACACAGGAAATCTGTGACACAATTGGTTATTAAACCCAGATTTCCTGATTTGCCACTGAATCCCATAATTACAAGACCATCCTTCCTGTCCCTTCCAACTCTATCCATAAAGTACCTCAGCAGTTCGGCAATGCTTTATAGGAAGAAAAAGCCTTCTGTGCATCCTGCAGCGTGATCTTGGATGACTCGCATCACTGGGTCCAAATCCATGGCCCTAGAGCCTGGCTGAGAAATTGTATTTCCTCGTTCCCATCAGGCTACCTGCCTACCCTCATGCAGATGTCCTCCAACCCAGCTCGTGCCTTGGCACCCAGCCTGCTCCGCTTCCTCACACCACCATCCCTGCTCCTTGCCCACAGTTCCTCTCACAGCCCTCCGTGCAGGCATCTGAACCAATCCTGCCCCTGCCTTCTGGTTTGTTGCGGTTTCCTCACTTTGTTGGTCGTGGTCTGGCTAGTGAGGCTGTAGATAGGAGGCCCTGGAGTTCTTCAGGGCGGATCCTGCAGTGCATTCAGTGATTCTACTTGAAACAAATCAAATGAGGTCACAGTGCACACAGGTTAGCTAAATCTTATCCCTCATACTTCAATAAAAAGGAAAAAAAAGAGTAAAGATGGCTGTGTCAGGAGGAAGACCACCAAGAAGATTTCTACCAGCAGGGGGAGGAGACTTGCAGCTTCAGGAATACCGAATTTCTTAGAGATTTAGGGAGCTTCCGGAAATCCGAAGACAAAGAGACAAAAAAGATTGGGCTGGGACTTCTATGAATAAGAGACAGAAAAGAGATGTGAGGATATGAAGTGGACACAACTCAGCCTACCTAAGAAAGGAAACAACTGAAAGCAAACATCTGAAATATCAGGTTTAACAGGAAGATAATTATACAATGTCACAGATTTCCATAATGTGCTGAAGAAGACTCAGATCTAGATGAAAAAATAATTTGGGTCTGTTCTTAATGGTCTTCTGAAAGGTCTAAAAACTGGTTTTGGAAGTGTTAAAGAAGTAGGTAGTGGAAATAAAGAGAAGATACCAACAGGCAAGCCTCCCTATGGAAGAAGCAGCAAACTCATTTTCAAGTTTAAAAAAACAGAGCCATATGGCTGGATGGTAATGCAGGGCTGAACCCTATTTAATATCAGCATTAACACTATAGAAGCTGTTGCTATAGTAGTGACATCTGGAAGAAACCTTCAAATAGATTATTCTCTAACCTGGATGAAGGATTCTGCCAGTCTGTCTGTCAAAGAAAGCCTTCAGAGCAAATCAATAACAAAGATCTCATTACCTGAATGCAATGTAATTCAGTGGCTAATCAGTTTGACAACATTAAATATATAAGGAGAGAAGAAAAGAAGGGTGGAAACCAGAAGACGTAATTAACAGCCAGGAAGGCAGAAATTACTCCAGGAACATGAAAAGAAACATCAGACTTTTGTACGTCACTATCCACAGAACTTGATCAGAAAAATCACACCTCCACTCTATAAACTGTTCCCAGTCCAGCTGATACCGTTCATAGGCTCCACTTAAAAAGCAGCAACATTACCAATGGATACTATTATTAGTAAAGAGGAGAGCTGCATGCACAAAATGCTGTTAATTGCCAGAGCAGTGATAGATACAACGTCCCATCTTTGTTTAATGTTGGTCTGAATCCCTGTTTTTCTTTGGCCAAGTGGGAAGGTTCGTCTTGACTAATTGAGTCTGCTGAGCACAGACATTTGGCAGCCTCTGGAAATTCAATTCCTCCTTGTAGCTGGCCTCTCTGGCTGAAACAGTATGTGAAATTGTTGCTAGAAAAAGGAGTTTGTTGGTCTGTTTGTTGTTTGTACTTACACAAAAGCATTTTGGACCTGATTTATTTCTCCTCACTCAGCTGAAGTTGACAGGAGCAATTCTCAGCACCGCTTGCACCTTATGTAGTCACTGAAATCATAAAAGACTGTAAGAAAATTAACAGTGCCAATTCCATTCACTTGCACAATGTACAAAACAACTGCATGTCAAACACTCTGATGTGAAATGGTGATCATGACCATATGTTTTTGGAAGTTAACAGACTGTATGTGGGGATACAGCATTTTACTCTAGAGTTATCATTGAAAAAATCTTGGAAATAGTAATTGACATTTTTCATATTTGTTTTCAAAAAATGCTGCATTTTACATCCTTTAATGTAATATATCTATTTGTTTCCTGCAGGGAACAAAATTATTTATTCATTGAATAGACTTTGACATTCATCAGAGGTCTTATCCAGGCCCCTTCAAAGTCAGTGTGGATGAATACCTGGTCCAACCCTGTATGTCTTCACCATTCAGTGAGGCAGATCTGTCAGAGAGCAAAGGCATGGCACAATTCCTGACCTGCAGCCTATGGGCTTCCCAGGGGAGCAAGGCAATCCTGCTTCTCATGAACAGGCATGGGCCCACACTTAATAGGCTACATTATTTACCCTATGAAGCAACAGAAGTTTCATCGTACAGTCCAGTGGGAGCAGATTCTTGCAGAGTTCCCTAACGTCATCTAATGTGCCACCTGCAGACGTCTCAGAAAATTAGTGGTTTTATAGTTCACACTGTCCTGATTGTTCAAAGACATATGTGAGTGGGAGCTAGATACACTATCCATATGAGTAACATTTAATACCAATATCACCTAGAAGTTAACACAAAATGTGCTATTTTCAGTATGCCATAACCCTCACACAAACAGTGATTCTGGACTTTCTTGTTCATGAAGCAGTCAGAATGTACAAAGGTCAGGCACTGTTCAAAAGGTGAAAACAGAGACAATCTTTAGGCCAAAAAGCCCATGCTCTTTGCAAATTATTATTTTTTATTTAAATATACAAGGTTGGTTAAAGTTATTTAATACCAGAAATCATGAAGTCTAAGCAGGAGTAGCTGTAAAGAGAGGAAAAAGTAGATGGAGCACTAGAAAAAAAATAGAGATTTTGCTCCAGTTCTGAGAAAGTGGTTAAGAAGTCCCTGGATGGCTGTTCATGTAGTTCTTACTCTGGCAAAACTGCCACTGACTTTAATTGCAGTTCACTCAGTTGGATCAGCCTGCTAATCAACTAAGCACTTTTCATTTCATGACAATAAGAAGGTGTGCTGAAAATGCCATCATATCTCTAACCATCTTCAAAGCCTAGAATGTCTTCACACCATTTCATGGGTTTCCCCTTTCCAGTACTAAAAAAGGATGCTATAAAAGTCATGATTTAAATGATATATTGCATTTTTATGGACTTGGAAGCTAATTTTGCTTAGAAGTATTTTTATGGACTTTGGAAGCCGAGAGTGGGGGGAAGCAGAGTTCCTAAGATCAAAAACTTTCCTTCTGTAGAAAAAGGTTTCAGGGGAAGCAGTTTCTGCCTCCTTTGGACAGGTCTCAATTGCTTCTCAGGTTCCGATATTGAAAGGTTTTTGCTGAAAAATACATGTAAAGAGGGAATTCATTTTATCTGCCTTGCAAACAAAAGGGATTATTTTCAGTTTCTCTTATGAGAGGGAGAAGGGTGGGGGTGTGTCTTTTCAGGGAAAAGCTGTGAGATATTTTCCTTAATTAGTTTAATTACAAAATGTACTAAGACTATTAGATAAACATTAGGCTGTTTTCGGGTTCAAAACAGGCAGATGTTAGCAGGATTAAATCGAAATACTTTATATGCCTTTGAAGATTTTTTTCACTCAGAGTCCTCAGCTATTTTTTTTTTTTTGGTCTTTTTAGGCTCTGTAGCAGCTCATATTATTATTTTTTTTCTTTTGATTAAAATTATGTCCATCTAACTCACGCAAGTCAGCTTTCATTAGCAAAGCAAGTGGGATTTGGTCCATGGTATCACATTTCTGGAATCTGATGATTTCTTTTGTATTCATCCATTCTCCCTGCTCTGATCAGATTCTAATTACAGCCAAATTACAGCTATTGTCTCAAAGGCTGAGTAACATATTTGTGGTGGTGGTAGGGGGGGGGGGAACCAGAAGATGGCTGATTTAAAAATAGGAATTATACAAAGTAATAAGAGTTGTTTGTAATATTTTTTTAATGCAAGATGGCAATGGTGGGGAGGGGAAGGCACCTCTACATCCAAGTAGGAAAGAGTGTACAGTTTGCTGAATTGAAGCTGTCTTTCTACAGCTCCCTTCACTATTAAGACTCTAACAGCTGCTATGAGGCACGGAAGAACTAGGTAACTCCAAAGTAAGAATCACAAAACATACTGCTTTAGGACCTAACAAAGAGTTTATGGAATATATCAACAGGTAAAGTATCACTGGAGAAATAAACATAGAACATATAGAGAAATATTCATAGTCATGAGTAAATCTGCTATAAACTTCTATTTATGTCACAGTTATATACATACTGAGGGAAGAAAAAACACTATACTAATCAAATGGGTAAAGAACTGAACACCATGCTTGAGTACGCTCATAAGCAATAACAACGCTTCTCTCAAACCATTGAAATGATTTCCAAACTGAATACAGGCCAATGGCATTTCAGGCACAAATGTCCTTAAGTGTAATTATTTTATCACCTGAGAGTGACAACCTGACATAACTGCTTTTAAAGGTATGAATGTCATCAACTATAAATTAAAACAGAACTCAAAGTAAAAAGGGCAATGAACTATTTTGGTCAGAAAGGCAGTTTCCAGTGCTAACGTATTTACAAAGCATTTTTACTTTGTCACTTTTAAAATCTATTGCTAAAGAGCACCTCTAAGATTGGTTATTACCAGCCTGCAAATTACTCCAAGATACACGCAAAGCCAAATGAAAGACTTCTCAAACATTCTTGCATATCAATAGAAGTTGTTTTACAAGAACAAGGCTAAATGCAGTATATTTTACTGCATCACCCTGCTGGTCACTCAAAAGGAGCTTTGGGTACTCAGCAGCCTTTTGCCTCCAGAACTGGTCTAGAAGTGTGCGTTCATTGTTTTCTCTAAGTCTATCCTCACCAGCATCCACCAAGTAGAAATTAACAAAACCCACCAGGTAGGCTGATGCTGAACAGATAAGTTCACCAAAAAAATCCATGAAACACAAGAAAATAGTATATGGATAATGCCGCAAAAACAGTGATATATCACTACACATTCAGTAAAAAAATGTGAATATTGTGAATTGTAAAGAGTACACATCTTGAATGTCTGCTCGCATGTGCACAGACAGCCCAGTGCCCTACCTTTCACATGCAGTAATCTCTTTAAAAACCTCTGATGAAAAAATACAGGCTAAAATCCATGAAATGTTTTTCCTGTACACAAGCTGAGATGTGCAGGTCTTCCTCAGAAAGAACTGTATAAATATCGTCAGGTGTTAGTATAATGCAATGACCATCAGATTTCAGTAAATGACTAAATCTATTAAATGATTAAGTCCTTGAGCACACCAATTCATGTCAAGTGTAAACATACGGTGAAACACTTTTAAATCAATTACCTGATGATAAAGGAATAATCTTCTTACTGAAAGCAATTAATGTATGTCAGGGCTATGCATTTAAGAGGTTTCCAGGATCAGAACCATCCATTTGATAGTACCTAAACTCACACTTTCAGAAGCTAAATATCACTAGCAGATGTTGAGTAGTACTGAAGCACAGAGAAAACTAAATAGTGTTTAATTTTTTTTTCTTCCGGCACATTTCATACCGCAGGATCTCACAACATTATACTTTACACAACACTGAAATGCCACCACTGATTTCCCTCCTGCCGTTTTTTTCACTACCAGTAAAGGTGACATGGGGAGGGGAGCAGAAGTGGCGTGCTGCTCCACTTGTCCTGCTAAGAGTGGTATTGTGGAGCTCTTAGTAGCAAGGGTGACATGAATAGCATGTGAAAAAGAGATGTGATAGGGCTGGTTGATGCATTTTGCAGCAGTGTCTGAGCTACTCAAGGTGATTACGGTTGTGGAGCCAGACACAGCATGCCTGTGCCGGACTGGGCACATAACCTGCTTGTTCTGAGACCCCTGGACCACAAAAACTGAGACTTTTGAGTGGCCCCAACATACACCAAGCCAGCTGACAAAGAAGAAATACAGTCAGTAGTTTAACCAAGAGCATTTACAGAAATTGTGTATAGGACCTGCCACATTTTCTTTTGACTGTCTTGCCAGCCAGGCCCATCTCCTGTTGTCAGCAGAAACTGTGGCCCTTGGTCTTGCTCTTGGCAATGTCAACCTAAGGATAAATGAAGGACTGCAACTGCCTCCCTTTTCATACTCTTTTTCAGTCTCCTTTACTCCTTCCAGCCTTTTAGTTCCCACTTCTACAAATTACTATTTTTTTTAATTATTTTTTCAGTATTGTGGCATGGAGATGTGGGTAGAGGTGTGTCACCACCATGGTGACAGAGCTAGGAGTCACCCTGTACATATAACCACTAAGAGGTCACGTCCTGAGCAGAAGAATGATAGCGAATGCCAAGCATGAGCTCAGGGGGCCTAGCTGAAAAGCAGTCTTCAGCATGCATTATGTTGGGTACTTCAAACATGCTGGGAAGATCTCATAGCATTGCACTGTGGCTATGCTGAATGACATGCAGCGTTAAGTGACGCTCATGCGCAGCGTGACTATGCCCATGTAATGCACAGAGAAACTGCATTACACATGGCTTGTGCAAGAAGTCTAGTCTCAATGAATATGCAATGTACATTCATTCTGCAGCAGGGCCTTAAGGCAGCCCAGTTAAGTGGCAGCGACAACTGTGGGTGTTGGTGGAGTACACTGATACCCATTCCGCTGAGAAATAGTAGCATGTTTCTGGGGCAGTCACAGCAGTTCATCCAGCACAAGTTCTGTGTTCTGCAGCATTGCAGGCTTTGTGTGGGTTAGGCTCACCCAAGGTTGCAATAGGATGGCGACCTCTCCTTTCTCAGTCCCCCCTCTAGCTTTCATCCTAATTCTGTGAGAGAGAAGTTTGCTCTTCCCAGCACATGGGGAAGGGAGAAATTCCAGCCCGCTGCCAGCCATGGCTCAGAAACTTAAGCTGTCAGATGCAGACAAACAGATAGGTAAGTAGTTGCAGATGGAGTGCAGATAGAGATGGAGACGTGTCATGAGTCTTGGGACTTTCTTTTCCTTTGGTCGACTGGCCTTTGGCACCAGACTTTTCCTAAAGTTTCACTAGGTGCATCCTTACTTCATTTGGTTAGTCCATCTACCACGTAGGGTCCCGGCAATTTCCTCCTCCCTGCCCTTTCCTTCATGCTGTCCTCACACACCTGTATTGGAGGGGTGGGGTTTAGCTAGGGCTTCACTGTATCACTGAGTGATATCACTCATTGAGTGGTCTCAGTGTGCCTATGTCTGTATGGCAAACAAAATCAGAGGGGGGAAAAACAGTCGCAGTCAGAAACAGTTCCAGGATCACTATGTCCAGTAAAATCTTTGGACCTGTGTGGTTTTGCTCTGATTGTATTCTGAGAGCCACTTCCCGAAGTGACGTACAGGACCCTTAGATGTAGAGAGGTCCTTGGCCTACAGAGTCCCAGCCTTGGCTGACTGCATGACAAATGATGACAAAATTAATTTCCCTCCAACCCGCATCCCAGGTTTCACTGACAGGTTAAGAAGAATCCCCACCCATACAGGATGACACAGAACCAAACCCTCAGGGACATCGTATGCAGTATAGATGTATCACACTGAAGTATTTGACTTGTAGCAACTTTTCGCTCTCACTGCCCTTATATCCCCAAACTGACTGCTGGAACTTCAGCTATGGTTTACCTCCAATGTACAGTCTATATACTATACATAACCATCAGCAAAAAACTTTGAGCTTTCTCCCATGTCTGCTGAACTTCATTACAAATTCCCCTTAACCTTTAATGTGTAGATTCAAGTTCTTTCTCTAATGACTGAAGATCACTTTTAAAACCAGACCACTTCTATGTATTAAAACCTGAGAAAGAAGTTTAAAAGACCCTCTTCTACTGTTTCCAAACCCAAACAATTGACCAAATTGCTTAATTTCAAAGTCTTTCAGAGTGGAAAAAAATGTCCTCAGTCTCTGCACACCAAACTAAGCCACAAATATGTTTTTACCGTGACCATTTACAGCTGGGAAATGTGTGGTTTGTAATGGAATGATCATACAGCTTTAGCTTGGGATGTCACAGGCCTTCTGGTAAGGTAAGAGAGAACGGAGCTAGTTCTGATCTTTCTAGGTTACGTTAGGCACAACTGTTGTAGTAAAGCAGCTCCCTGGCCCTTCACACAGTTTTACCAGTTCTGGGTTTTGTGGAATTCTTTTTTTAATAAATATATGGTCTAAGGCCCAGCTTGAAACAAAAATGTTCGTTGCTTGCTGAGTTGTATGAACTTTGGAAATATGGCAATAAAATGGACACATATGTTCTATCATTATTATTATTATTATGCTTAAGGGCTACAAAAATAAATCATTCTCCAAGCTCACACGGACAAAATGAGTACTGCCTTCTGTGAGAGTCTGTACTTACATGTATCTGTTTACTTAGATGCATCTGTTCTTGATATCTCGTGGAAAAATCAAATATTGTATCTTATGAAAAACCATTGCTGAAGCATTGTTCAGAAAATCAATCGTAAACCAGAAGTCCATTAAAAAAAGTGAATACCTGGGTCTCTCTGCTTGGAACTCTCTTTTATTGTTATTAATAGATCATTTATCTTCAATATGGTTGGAGATAAAAATTCCTTTTTAAAGTGATGAAATGATGAGATTTGCAAGTGCTGAAACCCCCTGATCTCCCCCTCTCTCTCATCACCTGATACCGGCTTAAGGTTTCACAGTTTGTAAAAATCAATGGGAAGTTCTGCCTTTGCCAGTGGCTCAGGCCAATTTAATAAGTACCCGAACAGAGAGGCAGCCTGTCGAAGGGGCAGTCACCTTTTGCCTGGCAGGAGGAGCTGCGAGGGCCGGGACACTGGAGCGCATTGT
Source organism: Falco rusticolus (assembly GCF_015220075.1). Lineage (NCBI taxonomy): Eukaryota > Metazoa > Chordata > Aves > Falconiformes > Falconidae > Falco > Falco rusticolus. The sequence continues at coordinate 23,742,467 of NC_051192.1, forward strand.
GTCCCCGTGCAAAGGCCTTCATCAGCAGCGATGAGATTTCTTGGGATATCTTCTCCAAGACCTGCTTCCCACTCCCCCACCCCCCCAGCCTGCCCGTAACCCAGAGGGGAACCTGTGAGGGGATGGCCAGCTTCTGCCGCAGGACGTGGTTACTGGGATGGGGGGACTTCACATTTCCCGTAAAGGGCTTTCTCCTCTCTCACTGGGACAAGCACTTCAGAGGGAAACTCCAAGCAGCTGCTGGGCAATTTCCTTCCAACTCTGTCCCAACATCGCTGTTTACAGTTTTAGGAAGGCAGCTCCGACTGCCCCTTCTCCTCCTCTCCCTCCCACTTGTTCCAAGTTTGTCGATACCCGATCCACGACCATATTTTCTCCTTCCCTGGAGGAGTTTTGCGCTCCACTGACCTCAAGTTCAGCCCCAGCAAGGCTGGCAGGAGGGCTCAGCTGGTTCTCGTTCCCCCACTTGCTGCAGTCCCTTGTGCTGGACAAGCAAAACCAGTGTAATTCAAGCGGAGGGAACCCTTCCCTCGCCTGCTTCTCACAGCCCCGGGCTCTACTGCTGGGGAAAAAAGTTCATCCGCCCCGGTCCCAGCCCACGGAGGTGAACCCCCTACGCTCCGTCCATGGAGGCCACCGGTGCTGGGGGCAAACGAGCACGTCCAGACCCTCCCCCCGGCTCTGGCTGCCCTTAGCTCTCTCCTCCCCGGTCTGCACCGCTCCTCGCCGCCTGACACCGCGCACCGCACCGCGCACCTGCGGCCCTGCCCGCCTTCCCCAGGTGGGTCCCGGCCCCGCGGCACGGCTGTGGGTGCACGGGGGTGCAGCGCCGGGGGTCGGCAGTGGGATGGGTGAAGGGGTCGAGGGAGTGGACGGACGGACGGACGGACGGACGGACGGACGGACGGCTGTGCGTTTAACTTCCCTTGCAGCTTGATCTCCAGGTGGTTCCCCTCCCACCCTGTACCACCGCTCTTCACCACCGGACCTCTCTTGCCTCCCCGCCTCCCCTCCCCACTTCTCCCTTTTCGGCAGTGACAAAGCCTTTTTCTTTAACCCGTTCGGGCTGTTCGCTGCGATCCGCCGAAGATGGATTGACAAGAGGTTGGGAGGTCGGGGGCTTTCGCTCTGTCACCGGCTGCGCGGCCCCCGCCTTGCGCGCCGCCCCACGCCCGGGCGCGGGCAGCCGCGGCGGTGCGCGGAGCTGCCGCCGGCCACTCGTGGAGGGGACGGGCGCGGGAGCCTCGGGTGGAAAGAAAGGGTGCGCGGGCGGGCGCGGCGCAGACCCCCGCGAAACCCGGAGCAGGGGAGGGGAGGGATCCCCCCGCGGATCCACCAGCCCGGCTCTCCCGCCGGCTTACGCGGCGCCCCGCGGAGGCGGCGCGCCGGCGGGGGGCGGGCAGGGCAGGGCAGGGCAGGGCTGGCTGCCCGCGCCGCGGCTCCGCGCTGGCTCCGCGGCCCGGCGGGGAGACCCGCGCTGATTCCCGCCGCTCGGAGCCATTCCGACGCTGGCCCAACAACACGCGGAAACCGCGGCCCCTCCGGTGGCTCCTTCTGCGCCACTGGCCACCCAAACATTCGTGCAATGCCGGCATTCGTTGCTGTCTAATTAGCGGCGCCCGAATCCGTCTGCTTCGTCTTGTTCTTCAAGACGTGGCTGCTACGCGAGCGCACATCAAAAAAGGAAAAAAACCACACCTATATTTTAATTAAATTACCTCGCCCTGCTCGCGGGGGGCTGGGGGGAGGGAACCCCCAAACCACATTCTGGGAGATTATCTCTACTTTCTGCCCGCTCTGCCCAGGGTTATTCATTCCGGTTGCCGTGCTGTTATTTATTGGCGTGTATTTATGTTTCCTAGTAGTTAAATAGTAAAGCTGTTTACGCAAACTGCAGCAAGGGAACCGAGGCAAAAAGATTTTTGGAAGGATGTGAAAATCAGTGTGGTTTGATAGTGCCAGGACTACGGCGGAGCTCGCATTTAAATCGCACTCTTCGTCCTAGCGCTTTGGTTGCGCGTAAAAAGAAAAGAAAAAGAACAAAGAAAAGAAAGAAAAAATAAAAGTCCCATACGCTGGGAATAATGTGCTTTTCGCGGTGCTGCCGAGGGGCTGGTGGTGGAAACCCGCCCGAGTTTGCTCCGCGCCAGCCCGGGGAAAGCTCCCGCGGCCGGAGCGCCCCGCGCCCGCCAGCCGCGCAGGGGCCGCCGCGGCGGGGACACCGAGCCCCGGCGCGCGCGGCTCCAGCCCCGCCGGCGGCTCCCGCCGAGGCCGCCCAGGTGCGCGGGGCGGCGCGGAGCTGCAGGTGAGCCGGGCCGGTGCCCCCCGCGGGCTGAGGCCGCTGCTTAACGGAGAGCGGTGCAAAGGCAGAGAGACCATTAACGCCGCGCTAACTGAGCCTCTCCTCCGCGCCCATCCCGCCCCCGCCGCTGCGGCGCGGCAGCATCTGGGCACACCTCGCAGGTGGGGCGCGGGGCCTCGGGGAGCCCCCCGGGGTCCCCCGCGGGGCTGGCGGCGCGGCTGCCGGTGACGTTTTGCCAGCGCCCAGCCCGACCGGGGTCTGTTTTCCTCTCCCCTTGCACCAAAGCTGGTGGAATGACCGTGCGGCCGCCCGGCACAGCCTGACGCTTTGGCTGCCCGGGGCTGCGCACCGCCAGCGCGGAACTTGTCGGTGGTTCCTGCGCTGGAAGGTCGGTCAGTCACCACCGGCAAGTCCTGATGCTCAGGAAACGCACCCGGGCGGGTGTCGGGAAGGAGAGTGGGCATCTTTTGGATTTTTCCCTTGTTCTTCCCGGAGGTTTATGTGAAATAAAAAAGTCCCGTTACAGTGCGGTTTAAAGTGCACGATTTTATGATAAAACACGAAGTCCCTCGACAAAGGGTTTAGGTTCAGTCCGAGGAAATACCTTGTCCCTCCGCGCCGCGGTGCCGGGGGCGGGAGGCGGCCGGGCCGGGCCGGGCCGGGCCGGGCCGACCCGAGCCGAGCCGAGCCGAGTCGAGTCGAGCAGAGCCGCGGAGCGGGGAGCCGCTCGCAGGGGCTACTTCAAACGTGCCCCCTCGTACAGGGTTTATAAAAACCGATCCCCATCTGCAAGCAGCTCCTCAGATGCCAAATGACCTGTTATTTTCGGCTGCCTGAGTTTACCACTTGCCTCTGGGGTAAAACAACGGTAACCTTCCAACAATAAACTTACCCTGGGGGTGGAAATGAGATTCCGGGAGGCTGCTGATGTCTTCCTTGGATTGTCCTAAATGTGACATTTTGCATAGTCTTTAGTGGCTCTCTGGTCATTAAAACACCACGGAATTATTGGGGGGAGAGGGGTGTCAAAGACAAGGGGGCCTGTGCTTGCAGGGGGAGAGATGCACATGCTGGATTTTAGGAGTGGGGAACAGCGATCTTCCTTCAAGCACTTACTTTCCTCCTAAATCATGCTTTTCAAATCCAATTCACCTAATTCAGTGAGGACCTGAGCCTCTTCCTCACTGGTACAAAAAAGATCGGGTTGTTGGGGCTCTGGTCTGGTTGGCAAGCTATTGATTTCCCAGCTATCGGGCAGACAGACTGAATGCAATTCAGCAGATGCAAACAGGCAGAGCCTGGCTGAGAGATTGTTTTCCTCCAGAAAGTAACCTTGCAAGGTGCTGAGGTTATTGACTTTGGAGTGGAGAAGGAGGTGTCTGATAATCTGCTCACGCCCTATCTCCCTTAGATTTATAGATCAGGGCCTCCCTGTCACTCCTGAAAATATAATCATGCTGGCAATAAACCCTGAGGGAAGAATGAGACGGCAAGTGTTTTTTCTCAGAGCTAACGCAGTGACCTTTGAGTTACATACTTAAACGAGCCATGATGTTATAGCCAGCCCAGCGCTAGTCTGATTGCCCTGTCTTGGTTAAGCTGCCCAAGAAGGTGCCATAGCTGTCCCCGCACAAGCAGGGCTGGCAGCACCCCCCATACCCACAGCGCAGGGACACCCAGAGCACAGCACCTTGCTCTGGGAATGAAACTGCTGCCACAAGGTGTGGGGATGGTTCTGAGATACATCGCTTGGGAGCCAGGGAGAGATCTGTCTCACTTCGTTTCACCAGATGGGAAAGCTACACCAGAGGGACTGAGCTTTTTTTCTGCTGCCCCCCCCTCCTTTTTCTTTTTTTCTTTTTCTTTTTTTTTTTTTTTTTGACAGAAACATTTCCTGTCTTCTTTGCAAAAATGTATTTTATGACCATCTTGCTGTGCAGATTTCCCTCTTTCTGGACATTGCACAGAGTAATGCAACACCTTCAATCTGTAGAGCAGATACCTCTTGATTTCTTTATCTCAGAACATGCCTTTGTCTCTCCTTCGACCTGTTCTTGCTCTTCAGTGAAAACTCACCTTTTTACAAGCTGTCAAACGTAACACTAACAGCTGAGCATTCCTTAGGAAAAAAAAACATATTTACTTAAAAATCACTTAGTATTTATAGCTCCTTGATTTTTTATTAGCCTTTTAACAATGTCTCTCACTTTAACACTAATCCAGAGGGAAGGGGCTCTCTCCTGTGCTTGTGGCAGATATATCAAAACAGAGAAGGGGAAAAGAGTTGTTTAATCTCTTCTAGTATTTCTGATATTTAAGGCCATTTTGGAACAAGTAAAAGACCCCACTTTAGTGTGCCCCCTGCTAAAAAAAAATATTGTTTCCAAATTTCATGGTCTAGCTGGTTATAAGCAGGATTCAAACAAACAGCCCAAAAGGCTGCAAATGCAATGCTTCCACAATCCCATTCCACAGAGGAGGCATCATTTCCCAAGGGACCTCATTTAACAAGGAAGAACTTTTAATCAGGAGATGAAAGTTTGGCCCTTTGAGACAAAGATGGCCCAGGATTCACAGCTCCCCTTCACTTTCCTTCCTAAACTCAATTGAGTAACCCCAGCCTGCCCACAGTCTGGCAGATGGAAGGGGAGGATAAGTGCAACTAAGTGGTATCCATCTTAAATGGCGCAAGTGGTTACTTTGGCCAAATGCTTGACAGACTGAGAGGAATTTCAGAGAGGCCCAAGGCAGCCACGAAAATGGGTAACAGCTTGGCAAATGTTAAACGGCAAACACAAGATTTGAAAAACACATTCACTGATTTGCCTCTTAATATACTGTAGTGACTCAGGATGGAAATCTGGACATCACTGTGGATAACAGTGAAAACCTCTGGTCAAAGGGCAGCAACAGTAAAGGAAGCTAATTAAATATTGGATAGCAAAGGAAAGGGGAGGCAGGCGTGGGAGAAAGATTTACATAAGCTTCGTCATCATGTAAATCAGCGGGAAGCCCCTGCCAGGAATAGGATCTCAAAAGAAAAGCACAGAAATAAAATGGCCCAGGGAAAAGCACCACGAATTGTCAGCGGTATAGACAACACTGGTATTTGAAAAGATCATGGCTGCTTTGGGGAATATGGGATAATGAGAGGGTAAGATGAATAACACAGATGTGTAAAATATAATGGGTGTAATATAAGGTAGATTTGGAACTTCTTGGCCACCCTCATGACTTGTATGAGTAATACATAAACAAGACGAGGAAATGGAAAAGAGATCTTAGGAATTTTCTGTACAAGGCAGTTACCTTGTGGAATGCACTGTCATCACATGCCATTAAAAGCAAGGTCTTGATGGAATTCAAAGAAAAATATACATATGGATATTGTATTGATATGTATGGAGTTGTATTCCTAATCAAGGTAATAGTTTTGTACTATCATATTTAGAAGAAATGCAAGTCTTCATCTCGAAGTCCAAGTAATAGAACGTGTAGACAGAAACATGATTACACTAGCAATACTTTTTTTCGGTGGTTTTTGCAGCTTCCTCTGAAGTAGCCACCAACAGACATAATTTGAGGTTAAATACTGGATAAACCTTGGACTGAGCTAGTATGACCGTTCCTATGTTTCTACATCTCCTGGAGAGGCTTTCTTTCCTGGACAGTTTTTAGCCCTCCTTACTAGTGCCAAGTCTGGAACTGAATTCACAGAATAGAAGTACCAAATATGACACTAAAATATTAAGTAGAACAATTCAAATAATGTTCTATCCTTTTCTGCATGTTTATTACAGCACCAATGTGAATTAGGATGTCTCATTGACTGTCAGAAAAATATTATAAGTCTCCAGATTTTTGAACAGGAGACTTGGGAGTTTTTGGAAATGTTGCATACTGCCAAAATAATAATGTGTGATGTATAAACTGTTTCCTTCTCGACCTATTCAAAATAAGAATCATGACCATTTGTCTGTTTCTTCACACGTGGTAGAGTCAGTTTGACTGTCCTTTCCAATTCAAGTAATCACTACAGGAAATCTTTATATTAGTGTTCTAATTTGAGGGCTTAACTTTGTTTTTAGTGGAACTAGAAAAGAGTACAAACATGCAACGTAAACTTTCTTTAAAACTACAAAGAGAAAAGTTCCACTTTTATTTTTGTTCCTTAACTTTTAATAAGAATAACTTTAATTTAACACATCTGGGCAGCTTGCAGACTATCAGATAGTGCCTGCATATCTGGTGTTCTAAGTACCCTGGACAAATAATAATAAAAAATATCTCTAATTAAATAAACACAAGAACAAGCACTGACACTTATCAACTGCCCTTACAGACCTGCAACACTGTTTCTTTGCCCTTCCAAACATGCATCTATTCCAGGCAAGGCAAAAAGAGTTGCGGGCTTGCACCCTGACAGAAAATAGTAATATCAGGCTGTTTGAAGCTCAGCAATAAATTAAGCAGCAAATTTCCAGGACTCTAATACAGTAATTTCTCCCTCAGTACAGACTACCTCCGGTAACTGAAATTTCAGAGGTAAGGAAATTTCTCAACTAGACTCTTTGCCACTTCACATTTTCCATGTGGATTGCTGAAGCATGTTACAAACTTGAAAGCAACATTTACAGTTGCTGGGACATGGTGGACTGCTTTACAGAGAAATATCAGTTACCTTGTACAGAAAAAGTAAGACACAACATCCTGCCCAAGATTCTGGGAAGTCTGTTTAGTTCAGGAGTAGAAAGCTTAGTAGAATTCCCATAGCCAGACCACTTTTCCACATCGTGTTTAATCCGGCTGCCCCACCTCACACAGCACCACGCTTTTGTCACATTTTGTCTGTATCAGTTGTCTTTACAGACGAAGGACAAAAAAGGGTGTAGACTGCCCCAAAGCACTTTTCCATCAGCTCTTTTTTTCAGAACAGGATGCCATTTAGACTCATGCATACCATTATCATAAATAACCTCAGAACTACTTAAATCACAAAGAGAGTTTGCAAGCATTTGGAAACAAAAATATGCACCAGGTATACATTTTAATTTATCCTTCCGTCTTGTTTTTTGCTGATAAACGTTGGTAAATGAGAATATTGTGAAAACCACATAAAGGGACAGCTTTGAGTTCACTCATGCCTCTCTTCACTGCTCAGCACCCTGGTGCGTGTTTTCTGTGTACCTTAACATGCAAACACAGGCTTGGCTGTCTCAGATTATTCTGCTGTTGATCATAAAACATTATTCTGCTAGGCAGCGCTCCCCCCTGCAACTCTAAGGATGGAAAGCCTTTTTGTCAGTTGATTTAAAAATGTATTTCACTTGTTTGAGACCACTTTTTCTGATGTTGCAAAAGCCGATAAAGTCCCCAAATTTACTTAAAACATCACAGACACTTGATGGACGCTTAACTTGATATTCCTTTAATTCTAGCCTTTTGTAAGTAAAACTGATGCTCTTTTAATTGCAAATATTTAAATCAAAATGCTCTGTGATGGAAGTGTGATAACAAATAAATACGTTCCTGCCTCTTCTTAAACTGAAAAAAAAGAGTCAAGTTCCTTCCTCTCACTTTCTGTATTTTTCCATCTTTTCCTTTTCTTTTCTGAGCATCCAAAGGTAATAGAGATTGATAAAAATGTAGGAGCGGGTGGGTGGATGGGTGTCAGGCAGGAGGAGGAGAAGGAAGATAACATTATTCCAGACTCTTGCTCTGTTTTGTTAGGACAGATTTAATCTTCGGGCAGCATCAGGAGATAGGCCTGAATGACTGCCTGATCATCTCTTCACTCTCTCTTTTATCTGGATTACCCCTCCACTCTTTTCAGGGATGATATCTCACTATTCTTATTTGGTAAATTAGGCTATTGTTTCCCTGTATTTCACTTATTGTAAAATGTTTTCTTTCTTAACTTCTGGCCATTGTTCCAGGGCAGTGAGCATGCTGTCACTGGAAAGGGGATTCGAGAGAACTATATAATTGGGGACAGATTCTGTCCTATTTTGCCTGTTAGCAGTAGCTTGCTGTCTAGTGCTCTTGATTTCATGGGGGGTTCTAGCAGAAAAAAACATGGATAGAAGGGGTGAAATCAGGCCTTGTAATTAAAGGGAAAATTAAGGAAAGATAATGAATATTATAGAATACGGAATAGTCTCAAATGGCAATTTAATTTTCAAGTTAGCAAATACTCAGAATGACAGGCCATGCACTGGGTGGTTATTGAGAAAGCATTTGTTCACAGTCTGATTTATCAATGCTTCTTGTTGCCTCATGATAAACACTAAAAGAAGAAAGAAACACAAACACAAATATCACAGTAATTTTTGTTCTGTTTAACAGTGAATCTCAAGGCTAATGGTTTTAGTTCAGAAGCAGAAATTTCAGGACAGAATACTAAAATGTGTGGTGCCGGGACTTCATTTATTGTCACTGCAATGTATATTCTGTGCAGTAATATTTTATCTAACTGTGCTTTGAAAATAACCCACCCCCCCAACCAAATTCAACATAATTATATATTTCTTGTTCATGCTGAGTAAAACATGTCAGACATTTTGGGAAATCAGGCTGAGGTGCAGAGGAACCAAGCATACTAGGACTTCACAGGACACGCAGCCTGATGGTTAGCACCGGCATCAGCCAGGCTTTGACGAAAGCCAAGCAATTGCTTTGCTTGTGACAAGGGCTTAGGCAAAGGTGGTTACAGGCCAGCTCATGGAAGATGATGAACATGTGTTGTGCCATGTTTGATGACTGTTGAGAGAAGGCCAGAGTGAAAGAACTTATATAAAAGCATTAGCAAGGACATAATGCCAGTTGACTCACTCGGCACAATGTCATGTCTGCACAGGGCATGTGAAGCTGTAATTAGTGAAGTGCTGCTGTGTCTTCCAGAAACTGCTGGGAGCCACCAGCTCCGTTACATGGTTAATGACCACCTGCCCATAAGCACCATGCAGGCGATGGGCATTTCACAGGAGGCATGTGGAGAGCTTCTCTGGAGAAGGCTACTGCTCTTTTCTGGCTCTTTCTCGTCCCATTTGAATGGTACCAGCATTTAGATCAGAAGTGATCATGGCAAAACTTATTCTTCTTACAGAAAGGTCAGGTCCGTGAGAGTGGGGTGCCCACAGTAAAAGAGGGGAGCAAGAGCAAAGTTGTAACTCCTTTTTCCTATTTAATTGCTCTTTCAAAACGAAGCAGGGAGGCAACAGCATTTGACATACTTGTATTGAGTGTGCCTCCCACACCCACCCTGGAAGCTCAAAAAACCATGATGCTGGGCCAGATCCATCCCTGGCTAAACGTGCAGTGCTGGTCTCGCGGGTGGCGGGGTACTGAGCAGCTGGTGCCCGTAGGTGTGGGTACAGTGCGTTTTGGTGGGAAGTGCGGAGAGGACCGGTGGGGGCACCGCCACATCCCCGTGCCAGACACTGGAAATTGCCTGAGGTGACCCACCCTGTGCAAGCCTCTCCAGTGGCATTTTCACCAGCCCCTTTAGATAAATTGACTGAAGGGATCAAGGAGGTTAGGGGGGACAGGACATACATGTGATCAGTCCCCACTAGGCTGGGGAAAGTGTCCCTGCCTACGGCTCTGAAATGCCCCACTCCTACCAGTCAGCCCCCTGCACCCCTCTGCTGCAGCACTACATGGCCCTCCCCAGCCCGGAGCTCCCATGGACCCGGTTATCTTTTCATTATTCTCACTTTTTTCCTACTTCAGATGCGAGAGGAGGGCTGGCAGCGCTGGGTGCGCAGCGCCGTTACCGCCGCCGCGGGCCCAGGGGCGGCCCCGCACCCCGCCGGGCCTGAGGGGAGGCCGCTGCCCCGGCGCCGACCCGCGCCCTGACAGGGGGTCGGGGGTGCAGCTCAGCCCCGCAGCCCCCCCTGGAGCGAGGGGAGCAGCGGGGAGCCCCCTCGCTGCGAGGGCTTCCGTTGGGCTCCCGTTAGGCGCCGCGGCCCCCCGGGAGCCCCTTGGCGGGGCCAAAGTGAAAGTGAAGCGCCTCCCGAAACCCTTTGGGGGTGGCGGCAGGAGCCATGTGACAGCCGGGAAGCAGCGCGGCCGCACGGGGTTGCGGAGGGCGATTACCGGGAGGCGGGGGGGTGCGGGGGTGTACGATTCTAACGGCTGCGGTGCGCCCCCCCGCCCGCCCCGGCAGCAGCGCCGAGCGGCCCCGCGCCGCTCCCTGCCCTCCCCTTCCCGCGGTCCCGCACCGCCGGCGCCTTCCTCCGCGGCCGCGCTCAGCCCGTCCCTGGGGGCGGCGGCGCGGGAGGCCGGGCAGGGCGGGCGGCACCCCCTTCCCTCCCCTCTCCTCCGCCGCGTCCCCCTCAGGCAGGGCAGGGCAGGAGCGCGGCCCGCAGCGCTGCCCCCGAGAGGAGGGACTCCCCTCCCCGGCATGGTCACGGCGGCTTATTAGGGTGGTCGTCTCCCTCCTTTTTTCCTCTTAATTATTATTTTCCATTTTCCTCCTCCTCGCCGCGGCTGTCACTGCTCCCACCGTTACTCTTACCACGCTTCTTCCCGGGGCTCGCGGCGCGGCCCTGCCCCGCCGCCCCTTTGTGCCCGGCGCGATGAGGCGAGGGGCCGGCGGGCGCGGCCGGCCCGCGGCGCCCGGGGGCAGCGGCAGGTAAGCAGGGCGGCGGCGGGGGGCGGGCACGCAGGGCAGCCGCTCTTTACCGCCAGTGCGGGCGGGCGAGCGAGGTGCCGGTGCGGCGGGGAGGGCGCGGAGCGGCGTGGCGTGGCTGTGCGCAGTGACATCCGATGCCGGGCCGGGTTGGGACAGGCCGGGCCCCCCCGCCCCGCCGCCCGCCCGCCCGCCCGCCCCCGGAGCAGCCCGCTCGCCCCCGGAGCAGCCCGCTCCTCACCCGCGCCGCCGCGGCCAGCCGGGCTTGTACCTTCCTTTGTTGTACTTAGGCTGTGTATAAAAACTTGTTGTCACCGCCACCCAAAAGGACACCCTCTCCCATCCCCCCATCCCTGCTTGAGACCTCTGGGGTCTCTGCCCCTTCGCGGGTTGCCCTTTGCTTTAACTCTCCCCGTCCCTTCCCGGTATTAAACCTGTCTCCGGCTGCGTATCTTCCCTCTCTCCAGCCTGCCCACCCCGAGGGCCCCCCTCCAACTTCTGTCCCCGTTTTGATTATTTTTTCTTACCCCCCCACGCCCCGGTTTCTAAGGGACACCCTCCAACCTGTCTGTAGGTATGTTTGTGTAACCAGACACTGAGAGTAGCTGTCTGCCGAGGAATTAACTCGGTAACCCCCAAAGCTTAGTTTGCATTCAATAGAGGTGTTTGTTTTTCAGGTTTAAACCTCCAGACGGGTTGAAGAAATCGCCCGAAACGAACCACTTGGCAGATTTTGTTTCCTCCCTTGAAATCCCTGTGGACGTGGAGCAGGTGGGGGATCGGGACGGGAGAGATTTTGGGGGAGTGGGAGGGGGTGGTGGGATGGAGAATGACCAGGAGCTGAGTGGTGTGGGAAGAAAGAGAAAAGGGCTTTAAAGTTGGGAGAGTGGAGCCGCGTTTCCCCCCTTCCTCTCCTCTGAGGGCAGGGAGGATAGCTCAAGGCTCTCACTCTCGTTCGTTAAAAATAAATACTACAGAAGTTGGCAGATTTTGTAGTTCTAGAGAAGTGGATTCTCTCCAGGATTAACGTAAAAAATGTTGATGTTTGAGGAACTGCTCTTGCTCAACCCGTAAATAAAGTGGAGATGTTGACAGTTTGTCTAGCCTCTAGTAAACGAGAAAAAAAAAAACCATTTCATTTCTTGAAGGGCATCAATAATTGTGAGGGGGGGAGGGAGAGGAAGGAGTTTAACTATTAACCTTTATCTGAGATCGTAAATGAGTTGAAACTCGTGTTTCTGAAGCTTCTTTTATGCATTTGCTTTTCTGTTTCCCCCCTTCCGCTTTCCTTCCCTGGAGATGGTGAAAGGTAAATGAAAACGATGATGCTCACATTAATTGGACAAGCAGGCGATTTTATGGCTCACCAGTAAAAAATAAATGCCACAGGAAAGTTGCTTGTTTGTAGTGCAAGCAGTGGGAAAGTGGTCTGGAGGGTGTGTGTGTGGGGACGGCAAATCAGCGGGGCTGGCTGTGGGTTGTGCTCTTACTTTAGGGGGTTTTGGTTTTGTGTTTCCAGATCATTCACTTGAAGACGCCGGAGGACGATTTGTGGAAGGTAAGAGAGCCTTTTCCCCAACAATATCCTCTGGGGCCACATACTGTGCGTACCTCAGTATTTGCCTACCACTCAGGCCCACACTGCCAGCACACTCGTGCTGCGAAGTGATAAATAGGAGAATGCTGAGCTGTTGCTGGCCACGGTGTGGATATTGGGAAGCACAGCATTTTTTAGCAAACAGATGAGCTGCTTTTATGCACTAAGATGCTTGTGAAGCTGATTAATTCCTCCTGTCCAAAAATGGGGTACCTTTTCTTAATCGGGACATAGCGTAGGCAAACAGGAGATGAAGAATACAATGAAAAAGTTTCTGTCCTGTTTTCTGCATGTAGAAATAATATGCCTAACTTAACATGTAGGTTGTTTCCAACAAAGATGTTAGTAATTTTGGTATGAATTGGGGGGGAAAAAATATCCTTGTATTTCTTAATTGCAGCTTTCACAAATGTGTTGTTATGTTACTTTGTGACATTTGTCTGAAGTGAAATAAAATGGCTCTTACTACTACTGAAAATAAACCGTGTCCAGCCATCAGAGCTTTCCTCTTTCCTACAGGATTAATGAAGTGAATGCTGGAGATCTTGGGGAGGAGGCAAGGGTGGGAGAGATACAGGATCATAAAATTTGGCAGAGCAAGTGTTTGGGGGGTAGGTGTGTGTCTTTGTTAGTTTGTCAGTATTGCAATTACAAGCAAAGTACGCTGTTCAGTAAATGCAAATTCAAGTAATCTAAAATGAATATTGTAGAAATGCTTTCCCATTTTTTTTTCCTTAGGAAGAAAAGAGTCTTTCACTTGATTGTTATTATTTTGTCATTCTCTTGTCTAGGAATCAAATACAAAGACCGAGTAATACTGCTTATTCTCATGAGTTACTGTAGAAATCTGTACAGCATACTAGGTTCTGAGGTAGTTCCTCTTCCCTTCCCTTTAAATAAGTCCCTGCCAGCAACAAGTGTGTTGATATACTGATCTGAAGGACTTGGGCACGATGCCAACTCAAGCAATTTAAATGACATGGTTAATAGTGTTTCTACTGTCCTTATCACGCAGTGAACTTCCAAGTGATAATCGTGGATGACAAATTAACTCAAGTTGTAGCTCTCCTGTTCAGATGAACTTCATTTTGCTCTGATGGAGAAATATTAAGTGCTAATTCCAGATGAACTGTAAGAATTTGCAAAATATACCTCTCTCCTCTAAACATGTGATTTCTTTCTGGCAAATAACAGCCAATTAGATTATCTGAAAGAATTTCTAATGCTGAAGTGTTCCCATGGGTTCTACTGCTAGCAGTGTCGTTTTCTTAAGTTTTTCTGTAGTAATAAATTTACGTGGAACACTGCATCCTTCAAATGAATCCTTATCAAACACTTCAAAAGAGAAAGTAAATTTACATAAAGTAGGTAGACAGTATAATATGTCTAACAAATTAAACCACTCTGTAATTCCTGTAAAGCGTTTTGGATTGAAGTGAAAATGATTGTTCCATCAACTTCAATTTAAAATAGGTAACCTTTAAAAAGCATTTAATATAATTTCAGTAGTATGCACACTGGCAAACGGTAAGCTATTTCACAGTGGAAGTTTTAAAGTTTTTTGAGTACCCCTGGCACTCATCCTGACTTTTTGCTGTGTAGAATTAAAAATTATAGCATAATATGAAACTACAGAAGAAGAGGCAGAGTAGTACAGTTGATAGTTTAACTGCAGATTGCATGTATGATTGCTTAGATTATTATTTCTATTTTTTGCAAGATTTGATCCTAAAAATATCTTTGCTAGATCTCATCTTCCTGATTTCCAACACTGCTAAGTCTTGCCAAAAGCCATAGAAACACTCATGTTCTCAGCAGCTGTTAAGAACTTGCTAAAGCACTTAATAATAATATGTTTCGTGTCTTGTGGCTGTGATTAAAATACAGTGCTGTGTGCTAAACTAGTAAGTTTGGAAATGCTATTCTTAATGGCCAAGATTGTATTTTTGAAAATTCATACTTGACTGCAGATTGTCGAATTTCACAGGTTTGATTCCTTGTGGCTCTGTTTGCAAAATTCATTCCTTTGAGAACAGTGAAAACTTACTAGATTCTACCTGTCTTAAAAGTAAGAATAATAATAAAAATAATCACTTTCCTAAAAGCCTTGTACAATTGAAGAAGTCTGGCAGATTGGTTTTCCTTTTTTTTTTCTTTTTAAATTTGTGTCACCAATCATGTTATAGCCACAAAAAAAAAAAGTTATTTAAGTGTTAGCTTTGGTAAAATTGAAGGACCCAACCTGAGATAGTACTGTAGTACTGGAATCTTACCATGAAACTCCTATTGCCCAGAGTATGAGTCAAAGAAAGGAATGTGCCTTTATGTATATATTTGCTATATATTAGTTATGTTACTTTTAGTCATTCCTTGACCATATGGATCTGCTCTATTCAATAAAACTATTTGTTTGTTCCAAGTAACATTTGGAAAGACACTGGATATGAAAGCACAGTATCTCTAGAAATGCTTTTAGATTGTTGATCACTCCTCCTTTTCGATGCTCTGAAATTATGATGGTGGCTTTCTAATACTCAGGATGTGAAGTTAAAAGTGATCTTTGTTGTTAAGCCTTGTAATTTATGAGGTTTTTTTCTCTGCAGCCCTCCTCAAACCTGATAGCTCTTTCAGTTTCACAGTTGGCCTCATGTTCCACTTTTCTTTTTGCTTTGAAGGCTGGGTGGAAGGCTTGTCAGGGTTTGCAGTTGTACTGCTCTGTGCAGGTCTGGGTGGCTGTGCTTGAAACCATATGGGTGTTACTCTTCAAGAATTGTTGCCACTGTTCCCAGTTTCTCTTTCTTACTAAAACCAATGCCAGGGATCTCTTCAGTAGCAATGTATTACTTTAGAAATCCCACACGAAGCATCATATACTTGTATAATGACATTTTGAAACATAAAGCCTTGAAGACTTGGTGGTTTGGTTTTTTTGTGAAAACTGGGTATGTTAAATGCACAGGAAAAAGCTTTCAGGTTCAGAAAGATCAAATGTAGTGCATTCGAACCATTTGTCTCTAAAATATCTTAATCTTTTATCCTCCCTTATTTGCTCTGTTCATCTCTTAAGACCTGAAATTGCTAGTACGTGTAATAAGCATAATCTTAGTACTGTGAGGAATGCCACTGAAGTAATTGGAATAATCTCTGGTAAAGCAGTGCCCTGTGTTTGCAGAACAGACTAGCCCTGGTCTTTTAAGCCCCACAGGGCCGGGAATTGTCTTCGAAGTATTTTCTGTAAAGTGCCTGGCATGTCTGTGTGTGCCAAAAAATGATAAATAATAACAAACAGTAGTTGACAATTTATGTAGACTTTCTTTATTATTATTATTTTGGAATTTGCCTATAGGGTACTTTCTAGCAAAAAGAAAAATGCCAGAGTGGCTTCCAGCTGGGGCAAGATGTGCTGTGATGGCCAGAGAAGCTTTTAATCGAAATAGAACACACATATAATCTATAGTATCTTCTGTGAGGCCGTCGGGCCAAAACATTAACTTTTTGGCTTTAACAGTTTTCCTTTAATCTTCTTGCCACTTAACTTTTACTATGATCTGTCCACATTCCAGAAGTGTGGAATGAAGATGGGATAACTTTTCCTTACTTTCTTCCTCCTTTAAGCCTTTGGTGGCTTTTCTTTTGTGTGATGATATATGCTTCATTGGTTATATATGCTCTAGTCTTCCCTTCAAGCCTGTGAAGGTAGATGTCCTCAGAATCACGCCTGAAAAGGGGGGATGTTATATTCAGAAACACTCCAGTCTTGTGTAGCTTGCCATATGCAGGTGTATTGTGAATGGCTTCCTGATCATACTGTATCTGTGATTAAAGGTTCCTAAATAACGTTAGGAACCCTCTTATTGGCAATGTGTCACGTACAGAAGTTTTGAAACATTGCTCCCCACATCTATTTCCCAGGATAATTTTATTGTGTCTGCCAAGCGTCTTAATGTTTTAGTTACTAAACAGCATCATCCATATGAAGTAATTGAAAATGTTGAGAGTGTACAACTTGTGTGGTGGGAAGACTCAAATGATATTTGGGCAGTAAAGAGGAGAAATAAATTATTTATCTTCCAAGCCTCTAATAAACTTTTTTGAAGGCAGTGTTACTAAACTAGTTCTTGACCTGAGAAAACTGTGAGTAGAGACACTAATTTTCAAAAGTTCAAGCTAAATATTCTTCTTTCCTATTAAAGTATAATGCCATTTTTAGAATTTCAGCATAAATATTTTTAACTAAACCTGCTTTGTTAAGTAATGTAGAAAAGTAATCAAGTTTATTAGATGACTGTCCAAAATTTATGGTTTTGAAGAAAGACGGGATACTTATGTGTTTGTGTGTGTATGTTCAGATTTGGACACAGTGGAGAAATCATAAATCCTAACGGTCATACAGAGCAGCTATGAGAATGTGATTAACTGCCTAATCATACATTTTTGCTCAAATGTTTCTCACCCTATGTCCAGTTTTTCCTGATCTGTATAAACTAATAATATCTTCAGTAGAAAAAAAGTAATTAGATGAAAATATTGTGCCCAGATGCTGCACCGCAGGTCACACAGAAATGTCTGTAGAGCCTGAGAAAGAGTAGATTCTGCAAGTGGAAATGAGCATACTCCATTTCCTTTGAACTGACTGGAAAGTTACTTTCCTCTTTCCAGCTTGCCAGTTCTTCCAGAGCTGTAAAGGACTGTAGTAACTGAACCTTTCACCAACATTTTATTAAAGCAGGAAATATATGCAATTACAACAATTCAACTGACTCAAGAAAGATTCGTAGAAACCAGTAATACATGCAATAATTTCAGTTCTTACAGATGCTCAGATATTGTTTTCCTTTTCATTTGTAGTTAGGAAGAACTTTGGGTGGAAGTGGGGCTGCAGAAGGGCAAGAGTTCATGCCAAAATACTAAAGTTCATTTCAGAGCCTGCCTTGATTTTTTTTTTCTATCCGTGATACAGTCTTGGCGGAAAGTGAAAATATTCTGACAAAACTCAAAACTTGACTGTAAGGCTGTAGGAGCTAGCAATTTTCAAAAATGTGTGTCTCTTCAATATACTTCCAGCTTGTGTAAGATGACACATTTTCAGTCTTTTTTTGTATCTATTTTATTGTCAGAAACACATTGCAGGTCTTCAATTACTCTTAGTTGGATGTCAGCCCAGTTATGACAGTTTATAGTGGCTGAGGTTCTGTATAATAGTGACTTGAGAGCTGGGTTTTCGTAATGTAACATTCAATTAAGTCACATTTCATAGATAGCATGTTATGGTAAGGAAGATTAAAATTTTAGATTTTTATCCAAGAATTTCCTAAAAATACACATTTTTAAGATACTTTTATAGGAGAGGGAAGTCCTGTTATTTCGCTGTCTTTAATGGTTTTCTTAAACTTCTGTATGGTATTTACAAACTCCAGTTAATGATGAAGAATCAAATGCTATAAACTTGCACTGTAGATTGCTATGTCTAATGATGTTTTTAGGGTTGCAAATACTGGCATGTAATTTATAGCTAAAGTAAAATAATTTCTCTGGTCAGTTCATTAAGATTATAACAGCAGCTTATGAATTGGAAATTATTTTAAATATTTTCAAGTAATTTTTTTTTCTTACCTTTTTAATGAAATTGTAGAAGTGTACAAAAGACAAGAGGTGGATTTTGGGAAGTGATTTAGAGAAAGTAAAAAAAGAAAATAATTTTTTAAGAGAAGATCAGTAAAGCTAGAAATCACTGCTTTTGTGTGAACTTTGTTCCTAAAGAGAAAAACAGCCCCAAAATATTTTTTCTTTTAAAGTTTTATGAATATTTTAAAACAGTGGAAGAAAGTCTGTAGGGAGAATTTTTTTTAAGGCTAGATCTCGGAGGATTTTATATACCAACCTAAATGATTCTATGATTCTATATTAGCTACAGATCACTCCTGGCTAGTTACAAAACCTCTGCAGGATGCCTACTCATATAAGGTTTTTGTTTTGAAATTAAACTGGTTTTTGCTTCTGCATTATAAACAATTTGAGTAATATATTGGACATACTATGTTGAATAGCAGAACACCCAAAAAGTTTGGTGGATCAGGAGTTTTATCCTTGCACCTTTTGCTCTGTACTTGTGTTTGCACAAGTTAAGTGTTGTCATATGAATCTGATTGCAGCGGGAGGGGGACACATGGGATGATGCAGACAAAGTTGTTTGCGTGGGAGTGCTGCAAGATCAGAGCCTTGTGCTTTTAGGTTGTCCCTCATGATTTCAAAATGAAAGCATGTTAACCTATAAGCTTAAAAATAGTTACTCTTAATTTAAATATGCATTGGCAGAATCCTAAAGACTTCTAAGTGCTCTTCTGCTGTGACTTCATATGCTGAGTTGTCTGTTATAGAACTTACTAATGAAATAAAAAAAAAAATCAAACCAAAAAATACATCTGATCAAAGCAGTTGTTAGAAATGACACTATTTGATAAGATCATCTACTGAAAATAAAGGGGGAAATGAGATCTGACAGAGGTAAAACCAGGTAAATAGCTTTCAGCTTTGCTTTTGTTATTCAAGAAGAGAAAGAAACAATAGGTGCTGTTTAGAGTCTGGAGCTGCCCTTGTAACCTCTGCTGCTCTTAAAATGCCTGAAGGTTATTGCATGGTTCTTGGAGGCTTTTATGCTTGCAGTGCAACTTTTAATTTTCTAACAAAAGGAGATGCAGTACCAGCCTGCTGATAAACACCGTGCAGAACACTTGGAGAGAAAAATGGAAAAATTCCTCACGCTTTTTTCCTTTCCAGTTACTGAAGTATACTGGCATATTTTTAACAGAAGAGCACTGCCTCCTATTTTAAGCTGCCAAAGCTGGAGGCTGGTTTTTAAAAAGTAGGAACATTCTTTCTACGAGGATGGGATGTGCTTTTTGCATTCAGTAGCCCCAGCCCAAACAAATGACTTGTTGCATGCTGTTTTGGGGAGTGATCTGAACATTCATAGGGGCTGTATCTATTTCAACAAGATTCCTAATTCTTGTTGCACTGGCAAAATCAAGTCCAGTTAGCCTTAAATCCAGCCTTCTCAGCATCAGAAGTCCAGCTGCCTGGCCCAGAAGTGTTCCTGCTGGATGTGAGAAGCACCCTTTCTCCCTTTCTCTGCAAATTGTAAAGCAGTGCACAGTGTCATACAGGCAAAACTCAGCCAGCACTTTGGCCCTGTCCTTACATGTGCTGCATGAATTTGTTGGTGTGATCATTGCTGGTGTTTAGAATACCATGCTAGCTGTGATGCTTTGTACTTGGATACTGGTGTGATCAGAGGAAAGAAGGGGTCAACTTCTGAAGGTACTGTTTTCCAGCACAGCTGAAAGTCATGGAATGTAACAGTTTTAGGAATGTACACCTGTGAGTATATAATAAGAGAGTATCTGTTTGTGTATTTTCACTGCTGACATTCAGATCAAAGGTCCTAGGTGGTGATGTAGAGAGAAAAAGGGAAAGGGGGCCACATGTCTTACCAACTCTGACCTGTCGTCTTGCTCATTGTTTGCAAGTTTTCACTAGAAAAATCAGTCATGAGGCTGCTTAGATGAAGTGACTTACTTTCAGAGGTTCACTTGGCGCATATGGATATTCAGTTCAAAAAGCTGCAGATTCAAGTCTTAGTGATTAAAAGAAGAAAGACTTATCAGCAAGTGCCGCCACTTAAATATCAAAACTGATGCTTTGGACAGCGCTGGGATATCATCACAAACACTTTAAAAAAAACATTGTGTTCGGAGGCAATGAGTATTACTCCTGGATGACTGATGCCAGAAAGGCTGACAAGTAAGCTGAGAAACATCTTAAAGCCTTTTAAGCATCTTCGACCCTTCACAACTACACGCCAGCTAAAACAAAAAGCTGAGGAGGAGTCTGTTGCTGTCTTACAGCTAAAGGAAATGTATCCCAAATGGAGGAGGATCCCCCAGGCCCTGGAAGTTGTTTAATTAATCATCACTTTCAGCCTGCTCATTAAATGGCTATTCTTTTCTCACATGGGCAAATGAAAAAGATGATTACACCTGGGAGAAACAATGACACCTGTTACAGCTTCCTTTACTGTTAAGCACAGTTTAAACAAAACCCCCAAAAACAAATAAAAAAATTAAGATTTAATTTTAGATACACAGAATTAGTAGAACTACGCTTGCTTTCTTTTTATGTAGGTTACATGGAATTTGTGCAGGTACATGTGTGTCATAATAATGTATGCTATTATACCTGGCAGTAATGCTCATATTCTTTAAGTTAATTTGCTTAAATTGGAAATACTAGCTTTTTTTTATTTATTAAGGTAGAAAGACTTTGTCAAATTCTTGCTTGCTTCCTTGACACATCTGAATCAATTTATGTATAACAAAAGTGTTTTACATGAAAGTGAAAAGTATCCTCACCAGGGTCTTCAGTGTTTTCTGCTCCTGTTGCATTAACATTTTGGTCATGATAGATGTCTTGGCAGCTTATGATGTAATTTATCATGTTGCTTCAGTGCTGGGGCTTTGTCAGCAACAGGGAATTTCAGGAAGAATTTTCCATTGGCTCAATAAAGCCAGCAGCAGCACTGTGAGAAATCTACATGGAAATCTGAGTGTAGACATGGCCTAAGGGAAACTACTTGTGTCTGATTTTGGGGCACATTTTGTAAGAAGTAGTAAGCCAGGGGTGTTGAGTAACTGTGGTCATCAAAGCTTAGCTTGCTGTCCATGCTCAACGTGCATAAGACCGCTTGCAATCTTTTCTCAAGATGTTGTGGAAAGTTATTAGCACTTTGATAATACACATTTTTCTTTTTTTCTTTTGGGCTCTGCAGCTCCAGTTTGCTCTGTGTAAATTCCTGGGGCACATTGCTTACTGTACTCAGGCCTGGGAAGTCAGTATCTTACTAGGCGATAAAAACTGTTGTTCAGGCAGTTTGATTTAAGATATTATTTCAGAGACAGTGAGTCACATTGAGTCCTCATTTTGCTTTATCCGGATTTATTCCAGAGAAAATGACAAGCTGGGTATAATTTGCAAATGTTTGCTTTAGTTGCGCAGTTTTCACAGTGTGTTCTCCCAGTCGAAGGCAGTAAGACCTGTGACACCATTTCACACAACGCTTGGCCACATGGTTTTGTTTTATTTTTGCTTTCTGTTGGCAAGCACTAAAGGGGGTGTTAATTCGTGGCCTGCTAATTTTGCTTAGAAGGTCTATTCAGCCATGAGCACAAAAAGGGTTACCAGCCTTGCTGTTGCCTATGGCAGCCGTGGTGCAACACCAGCATGTGCTGCTACAGTCACGATGCTGGACTATTGTAATTCCGTCACAGTAAAACCTTCAGCCCAGCTTCTCCTTTGCTTGCCCACTGCTTCTTCAGAAAGCAGCAGCATGGTTGCTTGTCAGCTGGTCGTACTATATGCTAGCTGTGTCAGCCTTCTATTTTTTGGCTTGGCGTGCTATGAAATAGTGACCTGACTTTAAGATGGTGATGCTATACATATTTCAAAGCTACGTGGTAGGACCTAGTTGCCTTAAAGATTGCTTCCTGGAGCTTTGGTCTGAAGGATGTTTGCCTTCAGATGCTAACCTGGTTTTCCCACCATTACATTGGCTACGAGCAGGAGTGGTGAAATTTTGACTTACTAGACCCTGCCCCAGCCCTTCAGGTTTAGCTTTAGTTCATTCTTCGGTCTTTTGGCCAAAGTAGCATTGTTCCAAGAGATGCAGGTCCACAGCAGCTTAAGCTCTCTTCTTCCCGTTCCTGCCTTCTCCCTTGCTCTAGAGCTGGCTCCTAGCTGATCCTGTACAAGCCACCTTACAGTCCTCAACCTGCAGACTAAGTCACAGAAAATGGAATAGTTTTCTGCAGGGTTATCTCTCAGAGCTGGCTTGCGACAGAAGTGGACGTGTTCCACCATGAGCAGCAAAGATGTGGTGGGAACAGCCAGCCTGGACAGGGGGGAATGGTAGCACGGCCCTGGCACCAACTTTCCTAGCTCTTTCCTAGCTCTGCAGTTACTACACATTTCTAAGCAGGAAAGCCTTTTCATTGCTTTATCACATGAGCAAGACAAAAGCTAGGGACATTTTATGCATCACTTTTAAAGGGTCTGGGGTGGTGTTGTTTTAAATGTTATCAAAATCCTTGTGGTTGCCAGTGACTGAGAACTGATCTGTATTGTTAAATCATTTTGCTTTATGTTTGGAGGTAATATATCAGCATAAAAATTTACAAACTAAGAAACTATACCCCTTTAACTTAAACCCAAGGGACAAGGGTACAATCTATTCAGCCCTATGCCTCTCTAATGCTTGCTTTCTGTAAAAGACTTGGCAATACCATGGCAGGCATTTTTGGCTGAGGTAAGGAGTCGATTTGCAGTATTTACATAAATATATTTTCTGGAGCAAATGCCATTCACTGTACTTCATACCTAAGGTGATCAGCCAGTGGGAGAAAAAGAGTTCATTGCTCTTTATCGTGCTAAAGAACATAAAACACTTTCTGCTTACATTTTTGCCTTTTAACTATCAGAATTTATCTTCCCTGGGGTTTTTTGTTGGTTGGGTTTTTTTTCCCTTTTTTTCCTAAAACAAGGCTAAAGAACTGAAGTAGGAGCTGTCTGAGTCTGGAATTGGGAATGACAGATCTTTTATTAAATTTATTTTCTTATTTTGGTCATCAGCTAGTGTTGAAAAAAAATAAAAATCCCCAAAACCTGAGTGTATGACATGCATAGATTTAAAAAAAAACAAACAACCGAAACAAACAAAAAAACCCCAACCAACAAAAGTCTGATTAAAATGCCTTGCCCTGCCAATTGCTTAGCTTTTGGTCTCTTTATATATTTGATGTTAAAAGCCAGCAAAAATAGCTAGTGGGGTTAGAGTTCAAGGAAAGGAGAAAAAAAAAACAATTGACAGGCAGATTTTGATACAAAAATAAAAGCAGCAACAAACATAATGCCTTCTGTCTTCAGAATAATGTTACAAAGGGTTTGTTTAAGTTTTATCCGCAGAAGGGCTTTGTTGTGTTCCAGTGATTCATAGGATAAAGTGATTTTTATGTCTTTTTACTTATATTTAAGTGGGATTTCTCTCAGATAAACAAAGTAACACACACTCAAAGACTCTTTCTGCCTCATTTAAACACCCCACCTTATCAAAACTCCATTTCCATGAGTGATGGATCTTGACTCTGGATGGGAGAATGAAGTATTCAATTACCTTATTTTCATGTGCTAATGAAGCAGAATGTGGCTTTAGGGGGTTTCTTTTCAGCAAGGTAGCCTGTTTGGTTATGCACATGCCGCCTTCTTATGTTTCCTTCCACGTCTCTGTCTACACTCAAGCGGTGGTCTTAATGGGCAACAGTGGCTAATCTGTCTGCGTGACAACAAGCCTTGGCCTTCTTCAGCTCAGCAGGAGCACCCCTGGCCTGTAATTAGCAGAGCCATCAAACCAACTGTTTGGCTCGAAATGATTTCTTTTGGCACGTCTTGGAACAACCTTATATGCTGAAAATCTGAAGGTTGTTTTCTTGTTTCTGAATTTTCTTTGCTTCATGGAGTGCTGATGTGAGCAATGTGAGCTCTGAAATCCTCAGCCTGAGCGGCAGTAGGTTTGTACTCCAGCTGTCCTCAAAATGGGAAATGTCCAGTTTAAATGTTTGCCATTATTTGTTCAACTGAGCTTAAAAGTGCAGGTGCATTTTTGACTGAGAGTCAAACGGTTAAGGCAAGTATTTTTTATAGCATTGTCATCCTGCTGCCGATGCAGGGAGAGGTATGTATACAGCTTGGGCGCTCTTCAGTACTGGGACCCCCTCCTCTGGCAGCCTCAGCTTTACTTCCATGAGAGGTACTGGTTTAATGGGTGAGATCATTCATACTCTTGAAGCTAAGCTTTTACTTAGTGCTTGGCTGAAACAGGAGGTAACATTCAGTGCTTTACATGATAGCTCCTTAGCTGCAGTTGCATGTCCTTTTAGCACTGTATAATGAAAATGTGTGTATTGTGGGGGTTTTCCTAGCAGCTGTATGCTAGGAATTAGGTGTGTCAGCTTCACCACAGTGGATGATGGAGGGAAATAACCATCCAGGAGTTAGTCGCTGCCAGTTATGAAGTTGAGGAATTGGAAAAAGGCAACACATTTTCGTTTTTTTCTTCCCCAAAGAATTAAATTAAAAAGCTTTACAAAGTACATTGAAACATATCCAAGTTTAGGTGTTGGGTTTTTTTGAGGGTTTTTTTTTTTTTGAGTTGTCTGAAGAAAGTGAAGAGAGGCTTAAATGGCTATGGTAAGTATAAGAATAGTCACCTTCAGTTCTCCTGTAAAGCATTAACATGGAGAGCAATAGACTTAATATGTTACACTTTTTCCCTCCAAGATTCATGAATGTTCCTAAGAATTATTCAGCAGCATAATGAACCTCTGCTCCCACTAACTGATGGTAACTAGTAAGTAAAATGAGGAAGTGTAACAAACACCAAGTATAGCACGGGTTTTGTAAGGTGCACCAATGCTACTGGGTGTTTTGGATTCTCCTGAAGGAAAAACAGGGGGAAAGAAATGTATGAAAACAAAAACTGAAACCTTTGGATATTCTTTTGATGTAGTCTTTCACAAAGGTACTAAAGTAAGTGTAAAGTCCTGTCATGAATTAAAACAGGTGAAAAAAATAGGAGGCGAGTGATAAGAGTTCACAGCTTTCAACCTGGAGGAGACTCCTGTTTAAGTGGAGCTTTAAAATATTGGTATGGGGAGCGGTGTGTGTGCAGGCAGAGAGGGATCAAGAAGCAGCGGTGATCAGCAAGGTTACCCATCTGGTGGTTTGAAGTTATGTATGTTAAGGCTTGTACCCCCAGAAGATAACGTGAGAAGTATGCAAGAAAATTAGGTAACTTAATAACAGATATTGTGGCTGAAGTACATCACAAACCAGATTTGATCAGTGCAGTGATGTTACTGGTTCCCCTTCATGGAAATAAGGCTGATACTGTGTTCTGCTGCAGCTGTTGAATACGGCTTTCCTACAAATGCCCCAGCCTGTGCTGGCTCCCAGGAAATTGACCTCCTGTGAAGGAAATTCCCAGCATGCTTCCCACCCCTCCAGCCTTCCTGCCCTTGGAGGGGAATTTTCATGCCTTTCCCTTATCTCTTGGCTATCCTATCTCCAAAGTGAGCTGAGGGAAAATAAGTTGTAGCTGGAGATCTGCAGAGCACCAGCTGCCTTTGGCAACCAGAGAAGCATACTGTGATCTGAATGAAGTCACAGCAGCTCTTTTATCCCTTAAATTTGGGGAAACAGTCCTGTGCTTTTTAGCTAGAGTTGGGTAAAAGAGGTTTTCGTGACTAATAACTTTGTTTGCTAATATGTGCTGTTCTGAAAAGCAAAGCAATTAACTTGCTTGGTTATGAGTTCATGAGTTCAATTTGTTGTTCTCATTAAGAGCTGGAGAGTTTTCAGTTGAAACTTTTAAAAGTTTTTAATTTCTTTAATCATTCTCAAAGCGCAGTATCTCAGAGCGTCACTTTCAAAATAAAACATGTACTTTTTAGAATACACAGACTTTCTTTGGGAACCCTTGGTGAGACATATTTTGTTTCACAGTGCTTGACGTTATTCATTTGTCCCAAACCAAAAATTTTTCACTGTGCAGAAAAAAACCAAGCCCTATTGCCGCCTTAACTGGTTTTGAGACAATTCTCCTCCTCCTCCCCTCCACCCCCTTTTCTATGTCCCTTTCTTGGATCTACATAGTAGCGCATCTGGTATCTCGGTGTGGCTTTGAAAAAAATAAAGGGAAGCAATGTAGCAGAATTGTCTCCTGACTTGAAAAAGTAAACTTTTTTATAGTGCTGCACTCAGCGCTAGTCAGCTTGGCAAGAGCAGATACCTAATGTGCATTCGGAGCTGATAGTAAATGAAAATTAATAATAAACTGCATATCTATTTTACAAAAGTGTATTTATTCTCAGAATAAAAAGAAGTTTGTTACTTAGGCTTTTAGCTTATTTCCTAGATGTTTCTCAATTGAGAACATCTCACTAAAGTTGTTAACTCCTGTTTCACTTTCTGGTTCTCATACACCAGTACCTCGCTGCACCATTTACATTGAAAACGGTTGCAGAGGTCTTTGTTTCCACCAGCATGTTTATTGAACTTTTTAGAAGTTAGTAAACTGTTGTGTTTTGGAAAACTCCTCAAAAAACCTAAATTTTTCAGCACCTTCCATTTTAGA
Source organism: Falco rusticolus (assembly GCF_015220075.1). NCBI lineage: Eukaryota > Metazoa > Chordata > Aves > Falconiformes > Falconidae > Falco > Falco rusticolus. Next base: position 23,769,237 of record NC_051192.1, read on the forward strand.
ATTATGATGATAATGATAGGAAAGAAAAAAAATGGTGGTAGAGGTAGTATCTTTTACATTTTCTATCGAGGAGAAATGTTGAGTTCACTTTATAGTGAGATGTGTCTTGGGGACTGTGATACAGCTTTGTATGTTTAAATGCATAATACCTAGGCATGAATGCTGTGTGAGAAGCAGTCGTCTTACTGAATCTCATCTTACTGTAGAGGGAACTGTGAAAGTTTTATGATCATACAGTGTAACTTTTGTATATAATAGGTATAACCACTGAATTCAGAGTACTGAATTGCAGTATTCAGTGCCTAACAGTTTATAAGATATTTGGGTGTGTTATTACTTCATAGATGCACAGACTAGCAGTCCTCCTTCTGCCTGGTTATAGTTAAAGAAATCTCTACTGAGAAATATAAAGCAAACAGTCTCAATAACCAAGCAAAACCAGTAAGAATTGAGAGAAGAGTACAAAAATAGCAAAAATCATCTCAAGAAGAGAAGTCTGCCTCCCCAGTGAACTGATTAAAAACTGAAGATTAGCATTTAGATCATGCCGCTTCTGGCATATCAATAATCTTATGCAGATGTATAGTGCCACTGAATTGTCTTGCAGCAGCATAGGCAGACATGTATCTTGGGGAAACTGAAAGCATTTACAGTTAAAAACCTATACCACTGAGTTAAATTCAGCCTGCAAACCTTCTTGCATAAGTAATCATAAAGCCACACTTAAGGCTGTTGTGTGTTGGATTTCACTTCAGCTTCTGAGTAATCTTAAGGACCTGAGCAAGTAAAGCCATCGCAGTAGCCTGTTCTTGAGGTGACCAGAATATGGTAAATTTCAGAAATCCACATCTGAAATAAGAGGTTGCAAGCTCTTTACCAAGTGCAGACAAAGAAAAAAGGCTCTTTGATGTGGCTGTAGTGTAGTATCAGCTTTGTCTCTAACAAGACCTCTGTGCTTCAAACTTGATTTGTGTATAAAAGGCTGTACTGTTGGATGGAAGGGCTGATACAGGCTTATCCTGTCATCTCCACCCCCACTCGCCTTCTGCACCTCTCAGGTCATCTCTGTTTTGGCTGGCTTGAGTCTCAGCCAGCTAGTCATCATCCCAGCCCAATCACCTAAAAACCCCGGATAATCCCATTGGAGTGCATAAACCAGAGCAACCGTAACAGCAATAAACAATTGCATAGCAGCTGCTTATTGCAGATGTACACCCACTGGAGATGCCTTGGGAGGCAGGGGGACCTCAAACGCTGCTGCCCAGAGAGCAGGCACGTCGTGTGGCAAACAGTGCCTTTGGTGTCTCCCCCTGGTTCCCAGCATGCAGCAATTTTTCTGCCAACAGCAATTTGTACTTCAGCTGAATGTATACCTCTTCTTAATATTAGCATTGCCTTTTACCTCACTGCTACTCCTGCCGCTTTCTGTGCCTGTACATAGTAAGTACTTCAGGGTACATAATAAGTACTGAAGGGTCCCTCTTTCATGCTTTCCCCTAGCACAATCCTCCTTTGCCCAGGAATTTATTAGTGTAAAGGAGCTAGTTTTGGTATACCTCATCTGACAGCGTAAGATGGGACAGTGGCCTTCTTTCAGCCATAATTATTTACAAATTAGATTGCTGTAAGTGGAGATGTGAATATGGTAAACTTTCCAATACGGTATTGTAGACTGTGGATGTGGTAGGAAAATGTTAAAGGATGAAATAACTAGGAACCTCCAGTGAGGCAACTTCACTGCCCTTCTGCTATGCTTTTTTCACGCTACCACTGCCTTTTAAGTAGCTTTATGTTTTGGAAAAAAAGAGGTTAGGTATTCTGCTAGGTAAGAAATGTCTTGTCAGTCACATTAGTGTAATTAAGCTGTTACATGGATCATTGGTCCTTGTACTTCAGCCATGAAATGGCGTTGGCCAGTTTGAGAAGAATCCTTAGCTCCTGCATAGGTAGTGCCTGCTTTAGGGCAGCCGGTCAGGGAAGCTCATGAGGGGGTCTTCACTTCCTTCAGAATTCAGGCTGTCCATATACATGGCAGAAGATGGGATTTAGCAGTTAGTTAAGGACATTCTCAACTTGATTATTGAAAACTAAAGGGGTCCCACATAGTATCACAGCAGAATAGCCACTGTTGTGGTGCGTACATCGGCATGCTTTCTTGTTGCAGCGACTTGGGGTGCTGTGGCATAGAAGGATGGCCCGCGGAGCCCTGCCTTGCTGAAGCCCCACTGCATCCAGAGCCAGAACACAGCACAGCATGGCATCGGGCTTGCACTGGAAAAACACTTTAACTGGCTCCAAAGTCTGGGTGTCCGGTTAGGGTGTCATCGTGTTTCAACTGCCGAATGACTAATGCCCGGCCCAGGCAAACTGGTGGTAGTAGCCGTTTCTGCTGTCCTGCTTCTTACCTCTCCATCCCAGAAAGTACTGATGTTTCCAGCTCTGCCGATACAGCGCTGGTTGCACTGGCGTATAAAAATGATTAGTGACCAGCTATGCAGTGTAATTGCTAGCATGGCTGTGGTTGAAAAAAATACGTATGTTTGGACTTCAGGCAGGAGCTTGAGCACTGAGCTGCCTGTTATGCTTTTGCTGTGGGGAGTGCAAGAATGAGAAGTGACGGGTGAGGTATGCCTACAGCCCCTTCCTCCCACCCCATGGACTCACGGGGCAGAGCTAACGTGCCAGGTAGGGCACTCTGCTCCCAGCCTGGAATGTGGTCTCCTTTTATTGATTTTCTCTTATTTTTCAAAACATACTGCAGAATATTTACCAGGCCATAAAAAATACACTGTGAGGAGTTATCATGTATAATTGCAGCTGCCAGGATGAGAAAAGTCCTATTTGTGAAGATGGTGATAGTATTTAGAGGGGACTGAGTTACTTTGGGTTTTGATGTTGTGGTGTTTACATGCTACCGTACAACACTCAGCACAGCATGCTTGAGCTCCTAGTGTAAACGAGTCACAGCTCCACTCTCCCAAGAATGTCTTCAAACAGGGGCCTGTAAGTCAGAATAGCAAACTTGATACCTGTGGTGCCCGGACCCCCATCACTGTGTGGCTGTGAGTGGAGTAACACAGGTCTCTCCCCTGTCATTTGCTCAGCGAATGAAGAGAGAAGACACAAGTGGAAAAGGTGACCAGCATGATTCCCACGTTGGCATGTGGGCAGCAGGTGTGCTCGCAGTGGCTGCCTGCCCACAGATGGGGCTGTGAGTTGTTACAGCTACTGAAACTGGACAGGTTGAGGGAATTCAGAAGGCAATCTGTTGATTTGTGTCCCCCAGATGACTCCTGTCCCTGATGATGGCTGCATTAAGGAAAACAGGGCTGCTTATCAGGCCTCAGTTGTCACTCATCAGCCAAGCAGTTGTTTTTTCCCAAATACTGCTCAGAGAGCGACACATAATATATGGTGGAGGCTGTATTGTTTTCATTTTTTTCTTTTTAAACAAGGCAATTATTAATTGTAAAGGAGGTATTAGTCAAAGGAGATTCATACCTCCTGGCAAGCTAATCCACCCTATAATCTTTTACTTTTGGTTATATGGTTTAACATGTTTGTATGGCAGTGTTAGCTGTTATCACATGTTTGTGTCGCAAATCAGTTTGGTCAGGTCTAGATCTGCTGCAGAGGCACCTCAGATCACAGCTCACATGAGGGACTGATCCTCCAAGTATCATCCTGGGAATTTCTCCTCCATGCATCAGAAATCTAACTTTTTTGTTATCTGGGTAAGGAACAAAAGAGGAGCTGATAGAACTCACTCATTGCTGTTAGCCATGAAGCAGCCATGACCTTGTTTGTTTCGAGCTAGTTTTTGGATGAAGAAGGCATTGACATTTCTTTCCCCTCCTTTTAGATTGATGGGTGGAAGCAGTCCTTGGGATTTGGCTATTTTCAAAACAAAATATTTGACCTGAAAGGTAATATTTATAGCAGGCAGCTAATAGAAAACACGCTTGCCCTCTCTCTGTGTCTCTTGTGTATGTGTGTGTGTGCACTCTGGGTTCCCTCCTGAGCCTGACCTCTGCTGCGCACACTGTAGCTTCATTGAATTCACCTTCTATTCCCTTCTCCTGATAAATGAATCACTGGAAGCAGCAAGGCTCGGTATGCGGGGAAGCAGGGTGCAGGAAGTTCATGGAAGTCCCGTGCCATTCTGACCCTCTGCAAATGTCCCCTCCTGCTGGAGTGATGGATGGCACGGGGCTTCTGCGTCAGTCACTTGTGAACTCCGAAGGTCACCCCAGACAGCGTATTCTCTCTTTGGAAAGACACCCTGGAGGGATGTTGATTTAGTGACATCTAGCAAGGACTGACCCTGTCAGTCAGTGCAGTAATGTTGGAGTGGGGAATGGTGTTAGTGTTGGGTCACTGGATGTAAAGCAGGAGAAAATGATAGCTGGACTCCATAAAAGCCCTCGTCTGGGTCACTGATTGGATCTGGCAGGTGGGAAAGGGCTATTTTGGATGAGGTATCTGGCTGAAAGAGCAACTGCAGTCCCAGCTTTCCTGCAGCAGCAAGTGCTTTGCATTTGAGCAAGGACTGGGTAAGGCCTTCTTATTTGCTTGCAAACAGGTGCTCTCCCATTTTTTTCCTCAAGGAAAAAATATCAGTGGGATGGTAGGGTCTCTTAAGGAGCTTAAAAATGCCTGTGTGATTAGAAATGGTGGCTGTAGTTTTTTAGACTCCAGTTTTCTGTGAAGTTTGGATTTGAACACATCTAATTTTTCTCATGTTTGAACCCCTGTGTGCATGTTAATAAATCCATTATTGTTCAGTGAGGATTTGCTGTGATGGGGGACTGGCTTGGTGGGATTCAAGGTAGGCACAGAATAGGCAGTGAGGTGCCTATGTCATTAAGATGAATGCAGAGGTGGTGGAAGCAAACAAGGTGCAAAAGCAGCATCTGGAGTGAGATGTGAAGAACCTGAGCTGGAACAAATACAATTCTGGTCTCCCTTCTCAGCCCCTACTCAGATGCAGAGCTGGTGGGCTTACCATCGAGGCATTCGCAATACTGTAGTCTGGCCATAGCCGTAGACTTACCATATTATTTGAAAACACATCCTGGTTTTTTCCAGACAGAATTGCTGGTACACCAAACAGCAGTGGCTTCACAACAGTCCTGGAGACCCGACATGAAAACCTAGTATTCCGCAAACATAACAAAGTTCCTGTTCTTGGTTTAGACGTTACAGGTTTTAACAGAGTTCATACTCGAATCAAGTTAGAATTTGTGTGAATTTAAGCAGAGTATTTAATAAAACTCTACTTAGACTGGGCCGTGGTGAGGCAGGATTGCAGAGATACAGACTGTGATCAACACTCAGCAGGAGGCTGTTTAGATTAAATACCAACTGTCTTGGAATGGTGGGAAAAGTTTCAGACAGAAGTTTTATTTACTGGTTTTTTGGACAAAGTTGTGGGCTTGCAGTATTATTTCAGGAATTCTGCTGGACAGATAGTTTTCCTCCTTGAAGAAATGTTCTTTGTGCATTGCAGTGTTCTTGAATTCAATGACTCCCTTACATATCCTCTGATGTATACGGCTGAGATCCAATTTGCTCCCCTCCTTTATCTCCTTACTGTGAGACTGTAATCATCCATTTGCTTTCTTTCAGTCTGCATTCTTTTTGCCAAGAGAAAGACAAGGGAGAACTTTCGTTTGGGGCAAGAAAAAAAAGCTTCGCAATTTTGTAATTTTTCTTGATTTTTTTTTCCCCTTTTCCCTCTTTCCTTTTCCATTTTTCATGTTGACCTTCCTTCTCACCTTTCCTTTTCCTGTGTCCTATCTAAAGGGGAGGGCTTACCCTCCCTTCTCATCTACTCTCTTATTTTTGAAAATAAGAATGATGACTGATTGTTTTATCCCCCCTTGTTGTTTATCTACTTACTTGTCCACACCTGTTTCTTTCACTCTAGTTTCCTTCAAGTTTTAGCACGTATTTTCTCTTGTTCTGCCTTTTGCTTTTTGTTTCTCCCCTGTGATTATGCTGGATCCCCTGGTCTCCCCTCTCCTTGTTTCCTAGCTGCCAGCCCTGGGCTTGCTTCCTCCTGCCCAGCCCCAACAGAAGACTTGGCAGCTTGGCTGAGCAGCACCCACTGCCACTGTGGTGCCTTTCCATTTCTCCCAGCACCGCAGCATCAGTTTGAGCGCTAATGTGATTTGCATAATTTTATTTTGGGGTCAACCCTTTCAATTGCTAATGCATGTAGGAAGCACCATAATGACTATGTTACGGTGCCAGGCTTGAACTGCATAAAACAGGGTCCACTGACTTACTTTCAGAATGAGTGCGCAGTATATAAAAATCACAGAGAGGAAAAATGATACTCATGCAGTCAATGTCCCTGTAAACAGAATGAGTGATTCCATAAACAAATGTGGCAAGCACCTCCCTAAAATTAAGAAAAACGCATGTTTCCTGTAAGACTGCTTCATGTTTATATGGGGTCTACTCGTCTATTTCTGGCTCCATAAAGTGAGCAATACAAAATACTGGAAATTATAGTTAGACTCTTTCTCACTTAGGCAAGTAAGTGAGATTTCCTGTTTCTCCTTGTCATCTGGCTACCATGATGGAGATATTTTTTGCAGTTGCTAATTCTGTCTAAAAGTTTCTCTTTTTTAGGCATTCTTAATTGCTGCAAAGTTTTCCTGAAATCAGTTTTACTAATTGGTGTCTTTCTTTTGCCTCAGTTACTTTTCTTTGTCTGGCTTGGGTCTTGGAGGTTCCAGGTGAGACTGTGCCTACCAAAACAGTCAGTGGAACTACACAGTCCTTGTCACACAGCACTGTGAAATAAATCACCACACAATGGGCCTTGGCTGTAATGGGCTAAAAGCAGCTGCCCTCCAAAAGCCACAGACACAGGCGTGCACTGTAGGTCAGCAGGGAGCTGGTTGGAAGGTGGAAGTCTTGCAGGCACAAACTAATCAAAGAGTCAAATGCTGGAACAAAATGAACTGGCCCCATGGCCTGTGCAGATGGATGGGAGGGAAGTACAAAGACTGAAGTATTTCATCTGCAGAGGTGCAGTTTAAAAGGCTGATGTGTGAAGTGTGGTACTGCTCAGCATAAGCTGAGGAAGCCCGGATGATCTCAGTCGTCAAGTGAACCTTACACTTCTTTGTGCGAGCCATGCAGGACAGGCTTTGCAGCTGGCATCCACTGACCATGTCAGAAAAAGAAAGTGACATAGACTTTGTAGAATACAGGTACTTTTTATTAATAATTCCAACAAAATACAAAAATTATAAAATTTGTTAAAATAAAACTGAAAATACTGAAAGCCTTCGGTCAGAATTGACTCAAGCTCAAACTGAAACTATCTTGATTTTTCCAGTATTGCAGTGAAACCAAATACATATTAAATCACTGTAACAGTTAACATCCTCATGTCTTTTAAGTAGTCTAATGAAGTTTTTGTTTCCAATAAAATAATTTCACCAAAGCAACATTTATCATCTGAACTGCGCTAAGTAGGTTAATCAAACTGTAATATATTAAATGAACCACAAACACCACATCAGTTGTGCAAAGCTCTCTGGTTACACTTTCAGGTCTTGCATCCTAGTTACTCCTCTTCCATCCTGCCCAGCATAGAAATGCTGTAACACTTTAAAAACTCATAGCTCTTAACCAAAACCCATACGTGAACAATTTCAAGATGCACAGCACACTTTTAAATACTGTCTCCTGCAGACCCTTGCAGTGCTTAAGCACAGACTGTTTCTTGCAGGACCTATCTCATAAGAGCTTTAGGGGAGGGTCCCATAGGGACAGTTTCATCTTCTTGTCCTGACAACGAAGAAACTGGAAACACCCTTGCTATTTAGTTTAAAAAGATGTCAGCAGACATTGGAAAATTAAGATGGTTAAAAGAGAAGAAACATGAGTGAAAAAAGCTTCACAGGTTCTCAGCTCGTGCAGCATTCTCGTTCATGAGTGGCAGAAGTGCGAAGTAGATGGCACTGAGCTTCTCGTGAGTTGTTTTCAGCAGGGTAGAGACAGACTGATCCTTGGATGGTGTCCATTGACTTACACAGCTTCCTCTTTCCAAGGTGCTTCCTTGCAGAAGGTGTGACCAAAATGGCAGGCCATCTGAGATTATGCTAAATTACGGTGCTTTAGGAATGATGCTTGGTGTTGGACAAGCAGTAGCCACCACAGGGATGTGTACCATGGCAGCTCTGGTTTGTAAGCAGCTGGATCCATGTTTGCAGGAGGTCTCAAATAATGCATTTCTGTTTGCAAATGTTTAAACAAAATTTTAAAGTAGTTTGGGGTTTTGTGCCAGGGTCTATGAGCACCCCTCCATGTGCCCCATCAAAATTCCTCATGAGGAAGGCCACTTCAGAAGGTATGCTCTTCTGTTGTTGTAACAGCTCTACTTTCCAGAGAATTAAGCATAAAACTATAATTAATACGGTTATTAAAACAGACAAGCAGCCTCTCTAAATACAAGCATACAGCTCAGTAGCTAAAATGATTGCATATCAGCAATAAAAAAATAAATTCCTGTACAATAAACATCATTTTCTCTTTTGCTAATCTAAAGAGAAACATTCTTGTTCTTCATGTAAACAAGGCAACTGTAGTTACTTTCCTATTTTGGATTTCATCAGTGCGTTGTCACAGTTTATTTTCCAAAATCTAATAAAATGGATGGGAAAAATTCTTTGAAACTCATTAAAATGAACCTTAATATGTATAATTTAAAATGTGGTTTCTCTGCTTCTACAAGCTGTTTGCATGCTATGCTATACTGCTGGTTTAGGATCTCTTAGATGAGGGAAGAGTGATGAATAATAAAGCTGCAGCTTTCCCCAGTGTAGGGGTGACTGCTTGAACAGAGATTTCTACCAACACAAAGAGAATTTGTGAGAAGGCATAAGGCTGCTATTTGTTGTGGTAGCTTCTGAGCCTAAATAATAACTCTGCAAATTGAACATAGGGGTCTCAAATTGCTGCCTCATACCAATTCCCAGGATATTTCAAATCTCAGCTGAAAACAAAACCCCAAACTTTTCTTTTCCATGGGTTTCTGCAAATAATGTATTCAGGTTGGGTCTGTGTCCTCTCTTAAAAGTTTGGTCCTAGGTTCTGGCTCTGAACCAATGGCAAAATTGCAATCAGGAAAAATACAGTTTTAACTTGGGTCTGTATTGAGACCATTAATTTTATTTTCAGTCATGCAATTTCAAGACAAGATCATGAATTAATGCAAATTTTTAAACTGTATTTCGACAGTTTCACAGCACACACAAAAATCACACAAAGGTGATTTATAGCTTATCACTTGCAGCATCATCAGGAAGGTTTTATGTGGGCCTGAATTTGTTCCATGTGCTCACAGTAGCTCTGAATGGCACAACCTCCTGTAATGTTTTAAGTGTCACAGAAGTATGAAAATATACATTTCTCTGTCACTGTTAATGTGATACTGAGCTGTGACAGATTTATGAAAGAAGCTATGTCTAAGAGGCACTATTTCTATATGAGGTACTGCAGGAAATATATGAGAAATGGTGCGGAGTTAACACACTTTGACAAAAACTATGGGTTCAATGTCTTGCACGTATAGAGTATTATTTTCTTCTCCTCTCCCAGATTAGTATATTGTGTTTAGATGACAGAGGTAATACAAATAATGCTCTAGCTCTGCAAACATTCAGTGGGATTGCCCATGGCAGAAAAGCTACATTCATTTGTCAGATAGGCAATTTAGAGAGATAGTAGGATTCATAACAGAGCATTTTGCTTGCTTGCTTGCTTATAAACGGTTTATTTTTGGCTGATCTTAGGTTGGCTGTGTGCAGACGGCATCAAGCCATGTTCTGAGGCAAACCTGCTTTGTTACGTTTTGGAAAAAATGGTTTGGATTATGGTTTTCCCTCAAATTATTAACAGGCACAAATGGTGTTTGATTTAACTTGCTTTTTATTTACGTAATGATCAATAATAGCGTAATGTCTGAATTAACTTGGAAATCATACAACTGTTTCTGTTTGACCTGGTTTCTACATTTGGATGAGTTTCCTTTTTCTGCATATAAATATCCATAAAAACATGTTGACAATTTCTGGTCTCACCTAGTTATTCACTTTTTTGTGGCTACTGCTATCTTTATGAGTTTGATTCTCACACACTTATGTACCCATGTTCCACTTGATGGCCTGTTAACACATATTATACAAATAACCCCCCCTCAGTTTCATCTCATTCTAGTGTAATATTCTTCTCAGAGAATCACAGAATTAAGAGATAGGAAGGTCAACTTGTACGTGCTTTTTAGTTGTGTAAGACTGTTCCCCAATTCCAGACTCTTATCTGTTCTTTTTGATTATTTTTATTACTTATCAGTTGTCTGTTACTTAATAGATGGCTAGATACCATGTTATTTAGGTAGAAAGCTTTCTTTGCCCCTGAAGCTTGAGCAGTTAGTCATTTATTATTATCCGCAGAACATTGTTTTTCCTATGGAAAGACTGGTAGCTATGCTGTTTATAAGCTGGCTACTAAGAAGGCGTAAAACCCCATACAGTTCTGACTGTTCCTCTATACATGGAAAGTACAAAATAATTTAAGAACTGTGTTTCTCCTTTTTACTCAGGCAATGTTCCGAGTAAGATTTCAGCAGAATTGCTTTTGTGATGCAGCAAAAAAAAACCTGGCCGAGGACTCCAGTTTGTCCTCACTCTCTTTCTTTCTCATTTTTATGTCTTGCAAGCAGATATCGCCGTTACCCAAATTAACCTTTTCTGAGTTTTGCTTTCCTGCACCCCCTGTATTTGGATCAGGCTTCTTTCTGGGTGGGGCGAAAAGTGAACTCCTCTAACATACAGTACAAATTAGGTCTTTTTAAAAACAAAAACTTTTCTTAAGAATAGCTGTATTTTCTTTCTGACAAAAGAAGGGAAAACACAAGTGCGCACAGTAAATCAAGAAGTCAAATGTGTGTAATCTGATGCCAAGTGTAAACATGTATGGACTTTACAAGGCTTGCCGACACTAGATACTCTGATTTTCTTTCATTTGAAAAAGTGCTTTTGAGTTTTCACAGTAGTGCTTGCAAGAGGCAGTCAAAATCGCAAAGTGAATAAAAGCAGGTCTATACAACAGCTCATGTTGAATCAAGGCTTTTCTAATTTTTTATGGACACAGTATTTTCCACTTAGAGTAGCTAATATAAATTTGGTAGATCTAGCTCCATATGCAGCAGGGCTTTTTGGCAGAAAGTTTCTTAAGTGAATACTATAAAAAGCTGCTAAAGAGTGAAAATATAGTCCCTCATATAGTAACAAAACTGTTTGATTCCAGGGGAGGTTAAGCACCTAACTACCTCAGGATATTGGCCCTAAAGACCACCTGAATACCTTTCCAGCACCGAAGGCCCGAATACCTACCTTTCTGTGTTGGCTGAAGGAAAAACATTGCAGAAGTTAGCGATTTAATAAATAAAAATGTTGTCTTGTCTTCACTACTATTCTATCAGGCTGCTGCTGTAACAAATCATGGTATTACTCCATTTGTGCAGAAGTACTGCTGTAAAACTAAATTTTCAGGCTGCTTAACATTTGTACTGAACGGTTCAAGCTGTGTTAATTATCTATCTGTGAGTGCTCTGGTACTGAATGTTGGTTGGGTAGATCCCAGAGGTCTGCCAAGGAATTTTTCACATAATTTTAATGTTAACAGTATTTTTGTAGCTGGGTATTTATTTTAAACATAAGACCAGAGTTTCTAAGCACTAAAAAAAATCACATTTGCAGTTGCTGAGTGGGACTTCTGTTCTTCAGCCTTACCTCTAATTACAACCCATGACTGTTAGAAGGGGTGTTTCATTTTTGCTTGTTCATGCTTTAGAGCAGTTACCAGATTGCTTTGATACTGTTGTGAGGAGGCAAATGTATGAATTTAGCCCTCTACATATCTTCTGGAGATGGTGAGGCATGTGGTAGTCTTTATTTCTGGCAAAGAGGGAGATACTGATCAACATGCAGTTACAGGAGCTTTTCTGTGCTGAGAGACAGCGTGCCTCACAGTGGACAGTCTGAGACTCTGATGTCCTGGCATGCAAGGAAAATGAAAGATCAGGGAGATGTTACATCATCTTTCTTCCTCCCCTCCCTCCTCTTCCTCACTTGGCGGTGGCTGAGGGCTGGTTCAGCCTACCATGTGAGCTACAGCAGCCATAAGACTGGTCCAGCCTAAGCCACTTGGCACTTCTGAAAAAAATTGGGCACCAGAATCCAGCTTGAGGAATGGATGACTTGCAGCTCTGGAGAAGCATGGTGCTCGAGGAGCTGTATTGGTAGTTCAGGATTGCCATAATAAACCCATGAACCTAATGCTGGGCTTTCCCCACATAGGCCTATAGGCAGAAAGGACAGCAGGATGCTGGGTTCACCCAGTGTCGGTGACATCCTATGGCTGGCAAACTCCCACCTGCCCCAGCCTGGACACATGGAGCAAATGTAGCACTAGCCAAGTCCCCAGCCCCAGAGCTGTCTAGGGAGCGACTCATTCCCTCCTCATAACCACCTTGGGCACAACCGCTTCAGTAGGTTGTGATTGCTCCTCAGGAAAACTGACAGGAAGGGATGGGATGGCTTGCTACCGCCTGCCCTGCTTGTGCCACCAGACCTGAGGGACACCTTCTAAAGAAGGATCTAGAAAAGCCTAGATGGACTCATACAGTGCTTCTCTTTCCCTCCCCTCCTCCCCGAAGCTTTTTCCATGTAAAAAACCCAGAGAACTGGCTCCTAGAAGTCATTTGGATTAATATAAACTCTTGATAGTGTCACGTAGCCCTTGGAATAATTCCCAATAAACCCCGGCTTATTTGGAAAAATTGCTTCTTAAAAGAAATGCACAAACATTGGTCTTGATCCAAAGCCATGAAATCAACAGGGAGACTTTCATTACAGAGGGCTTTGGATCTGGCCCATTGGTGGCTATGACCAGAATGATGGTCTGTTACAATAAATCATTTTTAGATTCCTAGTTTACAGATGCCTGCAAAGTTTTGGTGAGAGGAGAAAGAAAAGAACAACCTTCAGCTGCCTTCCAGTGAAATCTCCTTCTCTTTTCCAAACTCTTTGAAACTGTAATTTATGGACTGTCTTATTATTCTACTTTGAATGCAGTACCTTTTCTTCTCTCTTTTTACAAAGATTAGAGATATATCTATAACGATTTAGAATGCAGAGTGAATTAGCTGTGCCAAGGGCTTCTGATGTTCTTAATTTTCTTTTTTTGTTTTCCTTAACTGCTCAGTTTTTTGGATTATCTGAATCCATAGGTCATAGTTTAAATACCCATGACACAAAAGAAGAGACAGAGAGAACAGCCGGGACTGAAAGAAAAATTTGAAGTTTGCTGTAGTTAATGTGTTATGTATTGAGTTCTTCATTGTGCTTCTGCAGAACAGAAGCTTGAAATTGCTTATTTGTTAGTATAATTTGCTTTGCATCCAGTTTTTTATCATTTGAGTTTGGGTATTATTTTTTTTTTTGAGAACAGTGGACACAGTGCACTTGCTTTGTCAGAAAACTACAGGCTTCACTAGAGGAGAGTTGCTAAATACAATAATACAATGAAGAACAAAGTATTGGTTTAGAGGTTGGAGAATGGAGTTTGTATGAGTTAAGAGTATCAAGGTAGAATGTTTTACCTGCAGGAAAGCCAAGAAAAATATTTAAATTGGTGCAGAAAATATGGGGTCTTTAGATTATCACTTGTAATATAATCAAACCCCATCTTCCAAGAACTGTGAGTCAGGCTTTAAAGTCATGAAGTTTTTTTTAAAAATCACAGATTATGAAAGTAATACTTTGAATATTTGAAGGCTTTAATTAGCCTTCTGGGTTTGGTGCTATTAGATTTCAGTTTCAGGTTTTTCTTTGTCACCAAGAAGACTAGACACTTCATTTCTTTCTCTCATGAAGGCTGAGATCCCCACAAAATCATGATTTTTTTAATACAAAGCCTTACAGAAAGCCTGTCTGGTAAGACTCAAAGTAGAATTCTTAAATGCTCACAGCACTGGTCTTGCATAAAATACAAGCTGATAGTGGATAAGCAGAGTCTCCAAACTAACTCTAATAAACACATTCTGTTCCTCACTTCATCTGATAGATATCACTGCAACATCCTTAAAAGCTGTGCTCATAAATTCTTAAAGGAGCACCTGTTACCCTTAACTGTGCAGAACAGTCTCTGCTGTGCCTGCAGTGGGAGAGGTTCTCCATCTCCCAGGCCATGCTGGCGGCTCCAGGTGTGTCTTCTGCTATCCTTTGTACTGAGGAAGGAGAAAGCAGGGGGCAAGAGGGTGCAAAGTGGGCTCTGTCTGTCTCTCTAATTAGCAGCTCTAATTAGTTGTCTTTTTCCAGAAGCCATGGAAATGGTGGAGGGGTGACACTAGTAGTAGGTTTTCCCATTGACAAGTCTGGAAATTAGGTAGAGACTGACATTTTTCAGGTCATCCACAACAGGCAATAGCACATCTGAGGAATTGATGCATGGGCAGAGAAGCAGCACAGGATGCTTTAGAGGGTTTAATTTACTACCCTGCTAGGATTAGAAGTATGGCTGTATGGTGTTTTAAGTGTCCCAGAGAGATGAATTAAACTCCATTCTTCTGTTAGGCTCACAGTGAAGACAGTAATGTTCTGGAAACAGGACCAGATTCACAAATAAGTGCTATATCTTGGACCAAACTTTTGGACTCGTGATGGCAGGATCTCATGAGTGAGCTTTGATTGTTTTTTCTGGAGGAGGTAAGAACGCTGAAGAGAAAAGATGGTCCATATTTTTGCCCTTAATTTTGAAAAGGGGTGACCATTTCAAGTAGAAAATGAGTTCTAGCTGGGGTAGGGACACCTGGGTTAGGATGAAGATGTCTTACTGAGTCCCAAGTGAAGAAGTCTAGGCAGTCGCAGGGAAGAGACACAAGGTGATCTGAATGGCTAGGCCATGCCCTCCCTTGTCCATCAGTTCTTCTGGCTGGAGCAGGACAGTACTGTGCAAAGGGAACATACTAATTCCTGATTTTGCTTGTCTCACTACATCTTACCAGCTCCTTTTTCTGAATGCATGAGACTGAGCAAACAAGGAGAAGCTGTGGCACAGAGATGGGGACTGATGTGTGGAAGGTAAAAGGCCTCTTAGTCCCCCCTTCGACCAAGAAAATCCATACTTGGCCCCACTTGTGCAAGTTACTGCCTCTGGTTTGAAGAAATGGTTAAACCAGTGTACATTGGTTTGGGTTATTTTTCTGTTTTTGTTTTTGTTTTTTTGGTTGGTTGGTTTTCGGGTTTTTTTGTTTTGTTTGGGGTGGGTGGTACACTTTTGAGGTCTTTATAATGCTGAATGCCCAGAGTCTACATGCTATCGTTTATGTAAGTTGATGTGATTTCTTTAATATTCTGCATTCCTGCAAATACAGGATTATTTGCTTTCCAGCTTTTGAATGGTACAGTAGGATGTGTATATATATATAGATGTGTGTGTAGATGTGTTCACTTATGGTAAACGTGGAAATGGAGGAGACTTGAGAAGGATAAATGAAGAGTCAAAGTGAATCTCAGAGGAGATAAGTGGTGAAAATGGGTAAACAGAAAACTCCACTTCTGTGGGAAAACATGGAGGAACAAAACCACAAACAGGAGAGGAAACAGCCAAATCTAAACAATGAATTGCAGCAGCAAGCTGCAGCAAATGTGATTTTAAAGAGCAGAGTGATCACAACAGACATGCGTCACTGCAGAAGATCAAGTATGTCAGCACTGCTTTCCTGCTTCCCCATCCCCAGTACCTCCATGGAAAGCTCAGCCTCTCCTGTCCACCTTATTTGTTCAGTAGTGGACTTCATACGACTGATTCAGTTCTCATTAAACTGATTTACTGGGCTTGCTGGCTCTGCTCAGCTTCAGTTTATTCCTACTTTGTTTAAAATTCGGGAAGTGCTGGGGGAGGGGACAGGACACTAATGGCCATTCTCATGCAAGTGGAGTGGTAGCTGATTTATTGCAAAGGTTATAAAGGAAAAGTATTAAGTGTGTTCCATTCTGTTTGGCAAAGCCATCCTGCACAATGTCCAACAAAACCCAGAGACCGCTGGTTTGTACCAAAAAAAAAAAAAAAAAAAAAAAAGGGGAGGAAGGGTATGCGTGTGTGTGGAGGGGGGACGCTCCACCAAAGATGTGCTCTTCTTCTTTTGAGCATTAATTAAGACTGTAAATCACAGGCAACATGAAACAACTGTATTCGATGGAACGTGGACAGTTCTGGAGTTCTGCTGTGCTTGTGCGATCAGTTTGAATACCTACACTGAAACACTAATGGGAGAGCAAACTTCAAAGAGAAATTTTGGCATGAAGAAGTGGTCTGCAGGACCATTACATGGATAAAGTTGTAAAATAGACTCCTCTGTGCAAACAGGGGATGGAGGTGGAATGAAAGTTTGAAAGGTTTATAGGAAATCAGGCTGCTTTTCCTTTTCATGCCCAAAGTCAGTCCCACATTAATTTGGTCTTGTCTTGAAATAGGCTCGTGTATTCGTGTTTTGAATGAAAGGGGGGAGAGGAGGGTGGCAGCAAAAAAAAAAAAAAAGGGTACTTGAATAATGAAAAGCTCACTTAATTGTCTTTAAAATTAATTTTCCTTCCCTAATAAATAGTTGAGGAAGGTCTTTTGTCATATCATAAGTAATGGTTGTTACACATTCCCAGGTTTATAGAATTTAAAGCCTAAATTTGTTATGATCAAGTAGTTTTATCTTCAGCAGAACATGAGTTATAGATAGCCAGTACTTCCAGCACAGATACCATGTCCTAAATGAATGTGCTAAAGCTCGTTTTTAGGAAGCCATCTAATCTTGATTTAAAGGCATTAAGTAATGCAGAACACCCACCACCACCACCTACCACCCCCACGTCAGGTTGTTCACTTTGTTATTATTTTTTTAAATAAAACTTAAATCTTTAGTATTCTGCTTTATTTCTCCATGACTTCATCTAGTTTCAGTTTCTTGCTATCGTGTCTCTACTGGGCTGCAGTGGAGCTGTTGTAGTGTAGTTGAGAAGATGATTTTCACCCATTGTAAAATATGGTCCATTTGTTCCTCATTTTACTTTGGTGTAAAGCTACTGGATGCAAGTAACATCTTGATGAAAACCGGTCTGTCCTTAATAGTTAATTCACAAGCAACATATTTCCCAGCACAACATATTTACGTAATTATAAGTAGACTTCTGTCCAACTACTTGTCCGGGATTCCTCAAAGCATTTTTGGTTTGCCAAGTGTGGTTTGAGATGTTATTCATAACATGGGGGATTCCAGAATGACTGATGAGGTTAATTTTCCTTCTTGTAGAATATGATATTGTAATAGAGATGCTCTCTTTAGATATGCAAGACGTAAAAAAAAAATATTTTTAAAATTTAAAGAATAACTTTGAAAATGAAATCTGGAGTTAACTGCCCAGAGAGGCTGTGGATGCCCCTTCCCAGGAACTGTTCAAGGCCAGGCTGGATGGGACTTTGAGCAACCTGGTCTAGTGGAAGGTGTCCCTGCCCATGGCAGGGGGGTTGGAACTAGATGATCTTTAAGGTCCCTTCCAACCCAAACCATTCCATGATTCTGTATTTAGTATATAGGAGTCAGGAGCCCTGTTTACAGCAGTAGTCCCCATGCTTGCCATAAAGCTGCTGCTTTTCACTGACCTTACTAATTTTATGCCATCAAAGGATAACCACCTGATGTCATGATACTACTCTGAAGACTCTTCATTAATATAGATACATTATTTCTGTATTTAAATATAGTATAAGTGTTTATGCAATAAGCAGGGAAAAGGAATTTGTTGTATTACAGGAATGCGCATGCAAGAGGGTTTATGGAATGAGAACTCGAGTGCCTTAAACCAAAGGTAGGGTTCAGAGTAATTGGACTTGTTGTAACTTGCAGAAAGGGCCAGTTTATCTGTATGCTTATTATGTTGTCAAGGAAAGTACTTGATATACAGCACGTGTCCACTGCTTTGCCACTGTGTTAGTACTTCAAGACAGTACCTCTCCTTTCCTTAATGACAGAAAAAAACATTAACTGACCTTCTGTTACATTTAAGACAGCATCTTTTTTCTTGGTTGGGAGCCAGGATTGTGCTGGCTTAGTATGTTGTGCCATTCAGAGGTACTCAGGTGGTCTTGAATGAAAATAAATGTGTGCTGTTTGCTAAAAATCAAACCATAGCACTGTCATATATTTGAAAAGGCTTACACTTGCATGTAAGGCTTATGCTTGTATGTCCAAATAGTTTAAAGGGTGCAGTCTTGAACTGTATCTATGCTGGAAGAAACGTTGTCAAGAAGGCAGAGGTAACGGTTGACACCACTTAGTAGCATTCAGCTACTAAGGATATCATGTGCAGTCACCATGCAAAAGCATACTTTCATTATACAGTTGTCTTTCTGGCAGTGCTGTGACTAGTTTAGATTGGCTGTGGCTAAATACGTGGTCACAAACTTCTGGCCTGAAATGATAGGCAGACGCAAGGGATCTGTCCCAGGCTCTTTAAAACAAGCATGCTATCACCTTGGTTCCTTAGTTGCCCTGGTGTGTATATTCCTGTCAGTTCTTGGATCAGCCAGGAACAGTACCTATCCATAGCCCAGGGATTTATGTCAGTTCACAGGTAGTTTATATGTATGGGAAGCAGGCAAACGTTTCTGAATGGGAGGTGATAAAAGGAAGCAAGAACCAAGGAAGGTGCTGGGTTTTCCATTTCTTGTTGACTTCAGATCAAGATTCATTGTGTTCCACGGAAATGCACTCCCTGCAGATGAAATGCATGGAATTAGTAGCCAAGTGAAAAACACTGGCTAGTGCTATGTAAATGAATGGGCTTTCTGCCCATGCCGGTTGAATCTGTGATAGCAGAACAGCTGAGCAAACGACCTTCAACGGCATTTGATACCAATGTGGTTGCTGTTCCACAGTGATCTTGTATCTGTCTATACTCACAGGCAAGGATGCTTTAAGTGTCATGTGGTAGCAAGCATATTGACTTGGAAGAGAGAACATCCAAACTGAATTTCATGGTCTCCCTTTGTCTCCAGTGTGATTCTGGGCAGCGAGCTGGGGTGGCATATTTTTCACCCAGCTTCATATACCTGAATTTGAGTCAGTTCTCTCAGAGTTCCCTTTTCCGTCCATAGGGAAAACCAGCCAACATTTGCAACACATTTATCAATCTCTTTCAGACATCTGCAACCAAGAAGTTTACCTTTAGTCAGATGAAACTGACACTTAGCACCAGTCTTTAAAATGTTTTGAGATGTCCGATAATGCAGATGAATACATACTGGACATATTATCAAAAGTTGGTGGAGATCACTCTAGGCTGTTCTGCCTCCCCCAGGAGACTAAATACCCTTAAATCAGTTTCTGGGCCTCTGGATTAATGATGCTAGCTTACTGGGCATAGGAGCCCTGGGTGCTGGAAATCTATACTGCTAACTGGTAGGGATGGTTACTAGCAGTTTTGGTCTGACTCAGCCAACACTCTTTTGGACAATTTCTGGGCACAGTTCAGGTGTTAAAAACAGACCAGGGGTCATTGCTGGCAGGTGACTTGGATGTAGCCCTGTTGCAGGGGCTAAAAGATGCTTGTAGGTTGGACATAGGCCCTTCTGGGTGAGTAGTTTGCAGTGCTGTAGAATGGTTACAGCCATGGCTGTAGCCTGTGTGTCCCTGTTTCTTGTTTATTAAATTGTGGCCATAGCGTTCCCTGCCTTGTAGTTGTTTATGAGTGTAAGTTAAAGCTCGTGGAAGAGTGCCCAGCCAGGGTAGTTTACAGCTGGAGCAGTTCCTTGATCCATTTTGCACACAACTGTAAAAATGCTTGTGTCTTTATCAGTGAGGACAACTGGGGTGGGGGAAGGTAAATGTGTCTGCAGGTAGAAAGGGGGTAGCAGCAACTGCCTTAAACCAGCATTGCTGCCAGAAACTTCTTTAAAAGACCCCCTGCCAACTTCACCTGCCAATCCATGGTCGTTTGCATAGTTCAGTATATTGGCTTTAGGGAGCCCCAGAACAAAGGGTTTCCTTAAAAACCTCAGACTTTACTCAGATAAAACTCCCACTCATGCCCCAGGAAGTTTTGCATGATGAAGAGTGATGGGATGGTGTCTCAGCTTTGCAGTGTGTACTGCTTATAGCCACTTTCTAGTTTTGTGGATGAGTAAGACTGTTCCTGTTTAGAGGGAAACTTGGAGTATATTTGCTCCCGCTCAGTTTGCTGGAAAGTTTTTTTTACCATCTTCTTTGTGGATGGCTTTTGAGGAACCTACAGGTGAAGAGGAAGGGCACCCGCCAGAAGGAGGTGCCTTGGGTGAGTGCTGAGAAGGAGGGGGCTTTGAAGATCTTAGCAGGCAAGCAGTGCCATTTAAGTTTCTTAAGTTGCCCGTACTCCCACCCACATGAGACCCAAGATTTTGGAAGTGAGAAGTTACTCAGCCCTGGCAGGACTGCTGCTCACCCCAAGCTCAGCCCGTCAGTCTGTTCAGTGTTTGGGGATTCTGAGATGCCTTTTTTGCCCTCCTTTGCTGGTGTGGCAGGTATGCTGCATCATGTCTTTCGCTTCTCTGATTCTGCAATTACTCATTGTTATTTTGTGTGAGCAAAGCAGGCTGATCTTACAATACCTTCCTTGTCAGCATGTCTTGCAGTTTCTGTTTCCTTGGATGAAGCAGTAAAGCAGTGACTTCAGGGCCAGAGAATTGGGCCTGATTTCGTCAGCTGGAAGGTGACTAGTTAAAATCTAACTAGCAGTCTCACACCCAGTGCCTGACAGGAACAGTCTTTGAAGACTATTAAGAAAACAAAAATTCCCTGCTCTGTCGTATAATGGAAATGAGTATACTTCAACGGCCATCCCCTCTAATCTGTTAGCCAGTCCTTAGCAGCTTACCAAGCCTGTATTTAACCTATTTCCCTAATGGCAATTAAGAAATGTTTTCATTTCCCAGGGAGAGGATTGCCAATGAAATCCCCCTCTCCCCCAATCCCCATCCTGTGGCTCCGCTCTCTCCCTCCTCTTCCCCACACCCCAGCTCCTTCTTCCTTAGCCCAAGGCATCCAAAGCATTCCCCCTGTGTTTGGGTAGCATGCAGTGAGGAAGAAATGATTAAGCAGCTGAATGTTTGAAATCCAGCTAAATGCACCGATTATTATCTGCTTAGGGCTTTCTTATCTCGAACTGTGTGGTGCTTAATGGCAGGCCCATTGTTTTCAGCTCAAAGGTATTAATGAAGGAATCAGGGCAGCAGGCTGATGTCATAGGTGGCTGAAAGGTGACTTGCTGCACTGATTTCCCTTACTCCACCCCTTCACAACTCCCTTCCAACTAGTTCAGGAGAAGGGTTAGTATTTTTAGAGTGGAGGGGAAGGACAAAAACAACCCCACCAACAGGCAGGTTGCATTTGTGTGTCTGGTAAAGGGATTGCAGAGGCTCCTAAATATCCTGCTTAAAAGATATACTCTCTTAGCTTCTGCTCTACTTTCTCACTTCATAAAGACTCTGAACTGCTGGCACGGGTCTCAGTGTGAAAGCGGTCGGCTGGCCCTTGCTCACACCTGCCCTAGGCACTGGCCAGCAGACTGCACCTTACCTTCTGACCTGTATCCGAGGTTTCCACTTGGTGCTTTCAATGCGAAGAAAGAGCTGTAAGTAGCTGCTACCAAGGGTTACTTCTTGAGGCGGATGCAGCCCCCAAGACGATGTACAACTTGAGAAAGTGTTTATGTAGTCAAGTATCAGTTGTACTTTTTGGCACTCTTCCGAGTTAAATTGCTTTTTTCTTTTTTTTTTTTTAGTGTACATTAGATGCAGAGTGATGTATGTTTGTGTGAAGAGAGGCTTGTCTCTCTGGGGTGGGGTATTGTGAGTGTATTCAGTTTTCTGTTACATGGTACAAATAGGGGAAGAGGTGAAGATTCAGAGATTAGTTTTCACTGTCATTGCTTGTATTTTAATCATATATTATTAACTCTGTAATTCTCTTTGTAACAGATGTAATCTGACATTCCCTGCTTTTTTTGTCATGGACTTTAAAAACATGCTGCTTTCTGTGACTTAAGAATGAATATTATTGCTGTACACTGTAGACTTAGCATCACACTGCCTAAGTATGGTAAATGCAAATAAAATTTCATCAAGTTTTTTTTTTTTTTTAACGGACCCAGCTATGAATTTGAAGAAAAATGTGTTACCAGAAACTGACTTGTGGAGCTTTTGTGATTTATGAAACAATAAAAGAAAAATAGGTTTTAGACAGTGGTGTCATAAGGTAGTAGGCAGAGGTCTTGTGTCCATACATACCCAAGCAGCTCTCAGACAAGAATAGAAAATAATGCTTTTTTTTTTTCTTCATTTGAATGAAACAGACTTTTCATGTAGCATGTAATTTAATCAGAGGCTCTACAGTTAAAATTAATGTCTTTGCTGGCATGTGGTTAGTAGGTTAGGATTTCTGTCTTACCTAAATGAATGAGTGAAGAGTTTACTTTTTTTTTCTTATTTTTTTTATTGCTTTGGGGTTTTTTTTCTCCTTCTCAGTTTAGTTTTAGTCTGGTGAACACGTGGTAGCTTTCACTGTTCACTGGAGTATTTCATGCCTCTTGAAGGAGGTGTCTAAATAGTCCACAAGCAAAGGCTAGACCTCAGAAGAGAAAGCGGAGGCAGGAAAAAGTGGCACTGAATATCCACACATGCATCAAAGCCAGCTGCTATCTTGATGACAAAGATTTGCTTAACAGCGTATCATCAAACATGGAAATGTTCCCTTCCATTTTTTTTTTTTCTGAGGAAAAAACCCAAACCTGTATACTACTAGATTTCTTTTGATACCAGGTAGCGTTCTGAAGGAAAGACCGGAGAACTTTTAAAAAATACTAGCTGAGGTGCTCCAAAAAGATTTGAGTGAACTGACCGGCACTTCCAGTCCTGTCCTCTCCCATCCCCCCTCCCCATTTCTGTAGGCTCAGCAGTAAAAACCTATTGAAATGTGAGATTACCGAACTGAAGCAATCAGTCTGAAACGATTAAGGAAAATTACTATTCTTTTCTTCAGATGACCAAAAGTCATTTTGTTCAGAGTTCCTTATCTTCGAGCTGCTGTTTCACAACTGTTTCTAAATTTGTATTTCCTATTAAAATCTAGGAGTGCTTTTCCTAGTATGTAAGTTTTTATGTAAAACCATCACCAGTAGTTATAGCAGTGGGGTCTGTCTTTCCCCTAAAATTATTAAATTAAAGGAAAGAGTGTTTGTTTATTTCTTCAGTAATTTAGCAGATTATGTGTCAAGCCCAGGGTGAAATTTTGTTTGCTGAACTTATCTTAAACCTCAGGAGGGGAGGAAGGTTCTGTTTAAAGGTCAAAGTATTTCAGGATTTGAATTCAGTGTACTTTTTACCTTTAAAGTTTTCCCTTACCCCACCCAGACCTCGGACCTTAGAAGCTTTTCAGATGTCTTACACATGTTCATCTTGTATTGAAAAATTTGAAATGGTTCTAAATTAAATCCTAGGATAGTTAAATATCCACGTGTATACCATCCACTGTGCATAGGCATCGCTCTGGGAAGAAATTCGGTGTTTGAGGTTAGGGGAGAATGCTGGAGCTGACAAAATTCAGATGCTAATGATAATTAATTTATGTACTGGCAAAGATAGGTGCACTGCCAGGTGCTTTACAGGCAGATAAGATCTGGTTTCAGCTTCAGTGAGTTTACAATCTGAGGCCCTGGTGTTGCAGATAGTTATGCATGTGAGTTGTGCCACCAAGTGAATGACAACTCATGCATGTGAAGTTACTCACCTGTAGTGAGCATTTCTGTGTACAGTTTCAAATACATAAGCTTTTCAATTGATTCCGTGGTGAGTCAACAATTATTTGGTGTGATAATTGAAGTTACTTAATAAGCTGTGCAAATCAGAATTTGAAAGAAAATACAGGAGTCGCCTTTCCTGAAGGGAATGGAAAACTGAGTTTTTTCTGGGAAGTTTTTTAGAACACAAACAGCCCATGTTAGATCTGGCACTTCCATGTCACTCTGGCTTAAATTATGTCTATTTGCTTACAAATCACACAGGAGAAAAAATCACCGGATAATTGGAAGGGAAAAGTGTTATTCCCCTTCCTCATTTGTCGTGATGCTGATCTTGGGGCCACATTAGGAGTGTTTCCAGTGAAATTACTTTCAAGTCTGGGAAAATTTAATCAGCAGAGGCCTTGGTAGCTGTAAATTTGTGGCAGCAGTCCCTAATTCATCTTGTAATTCTATGACAGGCTCTGAATTGCCCGTATTTGGCCAGGGATCACCTCAGTGGACAGTTAATGAAAGAGTAGAGGGAACTTGAAGGTCAGTCGCACTGAATTCTTTCTTCTTCCTGGATGTGTCTTTTTTATTGCAACCTATCTTTCTTTGTATAATTTATTAAAAAAAGTCCTTTTTTTTTGTTTCCTGCAAAGGCAAATCTATCCCTCTTTGTTCATCTGCCTTCTTTTCTTGAAGCATTTATAACACAGCCAAAAAAGTCTCAAAATAGATGTTTCCATTGAAATTACTAAACAGAATTACACTTTAGCCAATTTCTGTTTCTTGTCCGAGTGTGGCTGTGAGGATAAAACTGCAACAGATGCTGCAACCAGGTATGTTTTTGAGAGTGGAATGCGTACATTGACCTGTAAATCTGATCTCAGTACAATGAGAAGACTTTAGTTACTAGCTCAAGCTCAGAATAAATTAATTTGAACTTCAGAAAAGCACAAGACTGAGGAAAATAGCACAAGAAAATGCATTTGGGTCTGCTGGATTGAAACTAACCAGAAGATAAGCTGAAATAGCTTTTGTTTATTGAAAAACTATAGTAGATGGGTACAGACTTAGCCAGAAACAGAATTTTCTTGTGACGAGTGTAGTGTAACAGATATGTTGAAAATAAAATGGAAAAAATCAAAACAATGAGAAAGGCACAGAATAAAATTTATAATGGCCTTTCCATTTTCTTCTTTCCTCTTTCTTATTTAATAAAGTGAATGCCTGTTAACACTATTTTCTCTTTTTCAGGATCTTTTCTTTCTTTGGAGGACACCAGCCTTAACTTTTGTTTTTCTCAGTCACTTTCTGCCTTGGAGTACCTTGTGTCTTAATCTCTCTCTAGCTTATTGCTTCACCCAGTTTGCCTCGGTTTTTTATCTTTTTCCTATTGTGTTTTTTTTTGTCATTCATTTTGACTTCCATTCTGAAATGCAGTATCTTCCTACCTCAGAGTTCCCTTCCCCTGTTTAACCTGTGTCACAAAAAAAAATTTTAGGACTCACCATCATTTGACACTTCAAGATGAAGTGTTTTGAATGACCACTTTGGCTTCAGAGGAAAAGAAAGTGTTGGTAGATGAAGTAGTGGTTTTTCAGCACCTGATCTCTTAGCATCCTTTCAGTCACAAAAAAAATCACTCCTGCTTTCTCTCAGGTTGAAATAAAAATCCTTTGCAATGCTTGGACAGCTTAATATACTATTAAATTGAACATACAAAGTGGGGAGAAACAGGAGATAGGAGAAGTGGGTAGAGAAGTACACTTTCGGCCTGGTATACAAGGAAAAAATTAAAAAAAAATATTCAGAGGTGAGTTTGTTTTTCAAAGTACATTTAGTTTAAACTATCTGTAAGTATTACCTGCATTTTTATGGTTATCATCTAGTCAAGGATGCCCTTACTGTAAATACAGTACAATGAGCTTTTCTATTTGTAAACTTGGGATTTCATGTCACTTTTTAATAGGCTTCAGAAGCACACGTCCATTTGACTAGCTGTGATACAGCAGTGGTCATTACTAGCTGCAGGACGTGCTACTTAGCATGCACTAGCTGTGGCTGCCTCAGGTGATGGGACATCTTTTGTGAACAGTGTGACTGTGACCACTTGTCTTTTACCAGCACCAGGGGATTTCAAGCTTCAGCACTTTTGCAGATTGCAAGTGTGGTGTGGGAAGCAAGATGATGCCTCCTGACTTGGTCATGCTCTTGCATCCGTGCAGACAGGATGGGGTTTTGCCCATACTGCACTCTTTCAAAGTGATGCCAGCACAATCTCAGTCAAGTCCTATTGAACAAAAATTGTCTTTGTTCTTGCACAAGCCAATGTGGGGAACAAGGTGGCCTCTCACAGTGTTAGCAACACAGCATTTCTACACGTGCTGAGTTTCCCATGTTTGTGCAAGCAGCCACTCTGAGAAGGTTGATTGGAAGTGATAAGGATTGTTTTGCATCTTGATTTTGTGTATTTCTGTTTAAATCCAAGTAAGAGGTCATATTTGAAATGCTAGAGTTGGCAGTAACTGCAGCATAATAAAATTGCTTGAAGGAGAACATGAATATCTTCTGGGTTTTTGTAGGCTATTGTTAATTTAATATAATGGGGTGTCAAGCTTCAAAAACCATCATATGCTGTGTGTTTATGAAGCCCTTTTATTAATGGTGTAAAAAAATCCAATACCAACCCGAGAAACTTATCATTGTGAAAGGAGAAAAATATTAGTGCCTTTCCTGACAGGGTTTCTTTTCACAAGAGATTCCTCTGTGGAACACTAATCAAGTCTATTCAGAAAGGCCTTAATTAATTTAATTAAAATCTGTCAGATCAAACTGATTAGCCTGACATCCAGCCTGGTGGGAGGAAGGAGACTGGTACATGCGTTGTAACTGTGTTGAGGTGGGCTTGCTGTCTGCAATCAGAGACGTATGGCTGCTGCAGTGATCAAAGCCGTCTTTCATTGTTGTTGGAATAAATGTTACAGCTCCCCCAGGCAAGTGATCCAGTTTCTTTTTGTTGGAAAATATTTTATACCTCCATAGCCCTGGCAGCTCACGAGGGGATGGCAGGTACCTGGCTCTCGTGTGATTGAAGGGGAGCACCAGGTGACCTTTCCTACCCTTCTGACGATGGGAATACAGATAAACATTTTTCATCCCTTCGCCGTCCTCTGTCTTAGCCGTTGGCCATGACCACTGCCACACAGACAGGAGAGAGACAAAGGCCATGTCGACAGGGGTGGCTGTGCGCATTGATGGTGAGTGTGAGTATTACTGCAGCAGAGCCTTCCACGGAATGGTGTGTCCGGGTGGGGCATGTTCCTTTCGAGGACTGAACTGAGGTGGGAGCTGAGAAACTGCACCCTCTGCTATCTGGCAGCACTCATCCAAAATATGAGGAACTACCTCAACCACAGAGGCTTCTTAATCCTACAGCTGCTAATAATGATGTGTGGTTTCTATGGCAAACATCAGGGCAGCCAATGCAATCTGTGTCTCTAGCCCTTTCCACTTCCCCTACCCCACACATGTACTTACAGAGTATCTCTCAGCTTCAAAGCTTTTTTTATAAACACTTTTATCCATTGTTATAGTGGGATGGATCCATCAAAAGGGTAATAGCTAGTAAATACTCAGGTTTTTAGGCCCCAATCCTGCAGGCGCTTAGGCATATGTTTTAGCTTTATGCTCTGTAGTTCAAGCTTCAGTGGAACCATTCACACTGCACGAAGTTAAGCATCTGTGTAACTTAGGAATTGCAAAGATTAAATAGCATTCCCGTTTGCTAGAAATCAAAAGGTAGATGAAAACAATGACCCCAGCTACAGAGGAACTGCAGTTCCTGAAGGAAGAGCAGCAGCAGCTGACATGAAAGACTTGCTAAGAGGAGACCTGCTAGTGACATGTGTTTGGTCTCCATTTGTGAGAAGGGCCCTTCTCCTGGCAAAATGCTAAGGACCAGTTTCTCTGAGTGTGGAAATCATCTGGAGCATCCTGTTCCAGTTGCATGGGCACATACATAGTGAAAGCATCTTTCTACAGTTTCACACTATGTATTCAGTTTTAGTACTTGGGCTTGACCAACTTGTGAAATGGTAAGAAATGCATTATTGGAAGAAACAGAACTTCAGTTTCATCTGCAGGTATTTTCCCTGACTTGTAGCTTACCAATATTTGCTGGCCATGTTAGTTGAATTGATACTGATATCCTTGAAACAGGCAAGGTAGCTTTAGTTTGAACAGTGAGCCTGCAGTAAAAAGGGTATGTTTGGTCCGTTTAGTTTCTTACCAGTGGAAAAGCATGCTTTATGGAATAATTCAGGGTCGTAAGGGCAGGGCAGACAAATACATAAGAAAATGAGTCAGTAGCCAGTATATTTGGATTTTTTGAAAAAATGTCATACTTTGCCATCTCTGCTATCTAAGCCTGAGCTTAGATGTGTAGACACATTTTCCCCTACCTGCCAAGAGCTTCATTGATCCTGATCTTGTATTATCTCCATGCTGGCCCAAGGATCCACTCATGATGAGACCTTTTTGCAAGGGAATGTATTTCACAGTGTCTGCATCGTTTCAGTTGATGATGACTAAACTCTAGCGGTTTCTTCCTAGGGGAGTACAAGAGTATCTTATTTTTCTTCTTGCTTTTACCATGGGGTCCCTTCCCTTGTATCTTCCCAATGGCTCCATTATTTGTGTCTTAAGATAATACAAAACTGAATTCTATTCACCTGTACTCAATAAATTGGATTCTGCTCTAAATTTTTTTTTATACTTAATCATCAGGTACCTAGCTTGAAAAACTTCCAAGATTCCAGTAATGTAACTGAGAGTGAGTGGTTGGTTCAACACATTGCTATAATGCATGTTTGTAGATGTAAATGGGCAACAAGAAGTAATTTTTAATGAGATATTTCTTAGTAGGATTTTATAAAATTTGTCTTTTCCCATAAAACAGCTGTACTAACTGTACGTACTGCTTGAATCAAAGTGAGTTTTATTTTTATTTTTTCTTAATCTTTTTTCTTTCAGCTAGCTTAATATTTGTGAGGAAATAACACTAAACATTATTGATCTATTTTTTTCTTTTCTTCCTGGCTCCTAGGTCACAGTTTAGGCCCTAGTTCAGCAAAGTACTTAAGAAGAGGCTTATCTTTAAGCACATGTTCAAGTCTCAGCGGAGTAAATGAGAATTAAGCAAATACTTAAGTACTTTACTGAATAGGGATAGAATTAAGCACGTAGTTGAATGTTTTGCTGATTCAGGGCCTTAAAATTAAAAATTAATCTTATTTGCTACAAAGATTGAAAAGCTAGGCACTAGATTTGGATCTTGAATTAATATAAACCAGGAACAGGGTAGCACCAACTGTCACAGGAACAAGGGGGTATAGGTGTAAAAAGGGGTAAAGTTGGGGTTGTTAGAATTGTGGGTAGGACAGGAGATGTGTGTTCCGTTCCTGCAACTGTTTTACACTAAATTAATGGAGATTGACAATCCCTCGTGTTTCAGGCCTGGTGCTGGTAAGCCCTGGCATGTGTAAAAAGCCCTGTAATGGTAATAGCTGCTGTGCTAAGTCTATAGTTGCAGAAGGGGCTTAATCTTTCTAAGCCTCAATACATACTCTATTTGTCCTGTGAAGTGAAGGTAATGCCACTTACCTTGTTTCACTTTATGTCTCCCTTCTCTATCTGATTGCAAACTCTTTGAGGTGGTGAAGTTTCTTTCTACATGCTTGTGTGATGCCTGGCATGGTGCTCTTGCTCATGGCTTCTAGATGGTTTTGTAATAAAAGTCCATAATAATAAAACTTACGCTTTGAGCTTGACAAAATAATTTGTGTGATGTGACAGAGTATCATTGCAGCTAAGGTTTTTGTCAAGTTTTAGGTTAATACGGTTAATAATAATGGCAGCACTAAGTAGTTTACTGACCAGTGTAAGTAACTTGTGAGACTCTCGAAAAAAAGATTTGAAAAACAATGGTAACTTTACACTGTTTTTTAGAAGACAGCTGCTGTTTTCAGCCTCTAAATTTGAGCAGCTTTTGGATGAATGAAGAGGAATGTTTGCATGAACGGGTTTTAAGGACATTCGTTAAATCTGTGAACACCTAATGTAAGTTTTTAGTGCCCATGAATTCCCTTGGAGAATTTTTTGTATTGGTAATAAATGTTTGAGTTGTGTAAATGAAGTGATTTACAGCCATTGTTTCTACAAACATGGAGCTTGTTCCAAGGCAAGCTCAGTGTGCATCATGATGCTCTGTGTTGGGGCAGTCGATGTTACCCTTTAGCCGTGCTCAGAGAAGACTGACTAACCCGAGTGCTTGTCTTAAACTAAATTTCGTTTAAAGGATACCTTAACAAGTATGCATAGTGAGTGTAACGTGATCTGTAGGGGTGCTAGCTAATAGTTAACCTAATGGTTAAACCGGCTCTGTTGAACCTGTGCTCCTTGAACAAAGCTATCAGTGTGGGATGAGTTGTCTTATTTCTGCAGACAGGCTAGTGTAGGTTGGAGACTTAATGCTTTCTTCTTAGGAGTAGAAGACAGCGGGAGGGCTTTCACTGCCTGCTCAAACAGGGAAGGGAAGGATGGCATCACGTTACCAGAGCTGCTATTTTCAAATAAAGATGGGAGGGATGAGGGTAGTGGGGTCTCCGAGTATGTCCTGAAGTTTGTAGGGTGGCTGACCTCAACTCAGCTGTTACTTTGATTTTTTAACTGACTGTTGTCTGAACAGGTGCTTGGTGCAGTATAAAGCTTCTCAGGATAGTTGGCGTAACTTTGCTTTCATGCTTTGAGAAAGGGGAGAGAAATAGGCAAGATCATGCTTTACGCAGGAGGTTACTATGTGGAGATACTCTGTGCAGTGCATGCAGGGGCAAGATAGT
Organism: Falco rusticolus; assembly: GCF_015220075.1. Lineage (NCBI taxonomy): Eukaryota > Metazoa > Chordata > Aves > Falconiformes > Falconidae > Falco > Falco rusticolus. Next base: position 23,800,027 of record NC_051192.1, read on the forward strand.
GCTGAAACTTTGAGCTTTCTGTACAAGGCAAAAACCTAATAGATCAGGTGAGTCAAAACTGTGCATCTTGCTTATATGCTGGGGGATTTGAAAATTTTGTGGAATTTGCTTGTCATAAGGCATATGGGATTGACAGTCTTGTTTTCTGAACTTTTACCAAGGCAAAAATGTGCATTTTATATATGGGAGAGACCTCTCACCCAAGCACAGTTCTTGCAGTGATAGCATTGCATGGTCAGCTTGATTAATCATCTTGGCTTACAAATGGGTTGAGTTAGCATCTTTATTCTGAACAGTTCTTGAACTGTTAGAAAAACACTGGTTCTGGATGACTTGTAATTGTCTCTCTTTTTTTTTTTTTTTTTTTTTTTTTTTTATGGCAAACACAAGTCCCCTCTATGCATATGAAATAAGAAATAGAGGCTTTTGTTGAGCATAAGCAAATTATTCATTCCTATGGGTAGAAACCCAGAACTCAGCATGAAAGGCTTCAAAAGCACATCTAGAGCAAAACCAATGTATTTTGTTTTGTTATGGCAGATGAAGTTGGTGTTTCAGTTTTTTGACCGTGGGCAGTGGGTGATATATTAAGTATTTAAGAAATCGTCTCTTCATGATTATTTTTTCAGACTAACTTTTCCTCCTTTGATGAATTAAGTGACCTACCTGTACAAACAAATGAGATTGTTAGCTCTGAATAAAGTAATGGATTTATAACTTTATAGCATCCACTACTCGCAATAGAAGCCTCTGTTTAGGACAGAAGTTTAGAATTTGATGCTTTTAAGGTATTTTTATTGACCAGGTAAAAATTATTTGTTAAAACGTTGGGTATTCAACCCCCTCTTCATTTAGGTTATCCTTGCACTGGTGTAAGTACATTTAATTCAGTTAAGTTCCCTGTGACTTAGACCATTAAACATGTGGCAAGAAACAAAATTATGAGATAATTAAAAGATAACTAATTTTTATTTTTGTGTGGTTTATTAACAGTATACTTAATTTGACTGTGGTTGTACAAAAGGTCTGTCAATTAAGTTAATAGTAAATGTCAGTTTCTAGTTAATATGTCAGAAAAGCCTCTAGAGTACATAATGATTATTTTAGGACTCATTCACAAAATAAAATACATAGCTGTAAATCTTTTCTTATTTAGTCTTTTAAAATTACTATCAAAGAACAAAACCTTAATTTGTAGCCTGAAGTTATTTTGTTGAAGTAATTTTTCTTGACAGACTCATTCATACATGAGTATAGTTTGATATAACTGATTTGATTTATAATGGAGAATGAAATAAAAGTGAAGATATTTTAAAACGATAAATGAGATATTGACAGGCCTGTTTTGTCAATTCTGCAGTAACTTTTTTCTTAGGCAGAAAAATCACAGACTCTTTCTGTGAATTATTCTACTAACTGCAGAAAGTTTAACATTATAAATCAAAATTTTTGAAGTTAATCTGAAATCAGGAATCTGGAATGACAGGCTGGTTTTGGACTCCGTGTTTGTTAAGACAAAAATGCATTAGCTATTTTGCTAGGAAGTGCCTCTTTAAGCATAGCAGAGTTATAAATATTTATCTCCTTAATACCGTTTTGGATTAAAGTAAGAAAGTCTCAAATGACTCTATGAATGCAAGTTTCAGATATTTTTTTTTTTTGTTTCACTAACATCCATTTTATGGAGGCTTTATGAGTTCCAGTACAGCTTCCAAATATTGACAGTGCCGGGGCTGGATGGAAAGTTCAGACAAATCTTGAACCTTCTCCTGTTGGTTCTACAGACTGTCTGGAGTCCAAAGGTTACGAACTGCTTGTAAACTATCTCCAGAATAAAAGCCTGTGTGCCAGGACATCAGTGCTGGTATTGTGTTCTCTATTCTTTTACTAATTTGCAGTTTCTCTCCACCCTGCCCCCGTGGATTCTCAATGGCCTGAATTGCTTCAGTCTATTTAATTCAGTGAGGCTATGCTAATCGGTGTCAACTGAAAGCATGTCCTGAAACCCTGAGACTTTTCAGAGATGTTAATTTGCTTAGTACTACCAAAAAAAAAAAAAAAAGTTCTAAATTGTCCTCTCCTGAGGCACAAACATTAAACCCCTGGATTCAGCAAGCTATTTAAGTGAGTACTTTGCTTTTAATGGTACTGATTTAACAGAACTTGCTTTTAACCGTAAGCACCACATACAAACATGAGGTAACTGATGTAATTTGTTAGCAGTGAAGGGTCCTAAATGGTCCCTTTGCAGCATTTTTTCTCTGCTGGTGTCTGGCAACATAAAGATTAAAATTTGCATTCTAAATACTTTGTACAAGATTGACCCAGTGACTACTGATGTCAACGGAAGTCTTACTGTGTTTCTGAAGTTAGTTTGCTTTGCTTCACTCTGCAAGACATGCAGACTAAATCAAGTAAGATCATTTATGTCCTCAAACGTGAGACAATAACATATTGCTCAGCCTATTTCCCAGAGTGGATGTGGACCCACTGGAGAATCTTCAAGCTTGAGTTAGGTGCTGATGCTCTCCAGGTAGCTCACTGGGAGAAGATAGTGCTCAGGAGAGGACTCCCAGGAGCCAGCGAGCTCAGCCAGAAGAAACATCCTGAGTTCGGGTTCAACAGTACAATCTGTGAGTTTTTACAGAGTGGAGAGTGGGACATAGTCCAGCCTCATCCTCCCCCAATAAACTGAATTGCCTATCTGTGCTGGATAACCTTTGAGGATCCAGGCTTCTCAGGCAAAGTGGTAGACTTCCTCAATGTTACAAAAAAATGTGTTTCTAAATGAACATTTCTGCCTAAAGCCCTTTTCCAAAGAAATACTTTTGCTAGGACAGGGAGCGATCACTTACAGCTTTCCACAGGCAAACACTGTATGTATTTTACTTCCAACTGTGACAAATTTACCTCTATTTTAGTTCATTAAAAAAATTTCAGTAGGGAAATGCAATTCCTCCTCATTGTGTAAACATAACAAATAATACTCATCTCCTTTGATTGGTTGTTTTTCAGACATGAAATTCCTCTAAACGGATCTAATTAATATAAAAATTTTAAAACCAACATAGTATTTCCTGTGCATCAGTGTGTGGGTTTTAGTTAGTACAGAGTATGTAGAATCGATGGTTCATCCAAGTGATCAAAGGTCCAGTGAAGGCAACTTATGTCTTTAACTCTGAATTGCTCCTCAGTGGTCAACTTGTTGCTTTATTCACCTGAAGTAGCTTTCTTTTTCATAGAATAGCTTTTACCAAAAACTTCTTTTGTGCCAAAATTTTTTAACAAGGCTTTGAATGTTCTTAACTCTTAGTGAGATAAACTGAAGTTTAGTGTGTTAAATATTTTGAAGAAATAGGCCTGCTGACTTTTAATTTGCAGGTCTGTCTTGTACAGCATGCAGGTACTCGGCATCTCTTGTACTGCATAACCCATATTGCATGCACAGCTTGCGATATGGGCAATACATTTTGTTACTATTTATATAATAACACATATATAACATATATAATATAAAAATAATAAAAATAAATAATAAAAATAATAAAAGTAATATTTTGGCAGGCAATTTGTGGGGCATCTTACCGAAATACGGAAAACTGATGCAGAAAGAATGGTGATTAAGGCATATTTGGCCTGTAGTCTTAATTCTATTTTAAAAATAGGCAGCAATGAATTATTAATCTTCAGAGCTGTTAAAACATTGCAGGTTGTGGGATGTGAAGGCAAGCCCTGCAGAGGCGAGCCCTGCAAAGGCGAGCTGCACGGGACACCAGCACCCCTCGCTCTCCAGTGGCCAAGCATTCCATGCCCACCCCCACCCCCCCACCCCCGCACCCCCGCACTCACCAAGATCTGTTTGTCCAGTGATGCAAGGGTTTGCCAATTAAACAGTTCACAGCAGTGTTTGGGGCAGAACCTGTGGACATTTAACCAATTGAACAATTTATTGCTGTAATTGAAGGGGTTAGCTGGTGTTTATTAACTAGCCTTCCTGTCACATTCGAATGGCTGGACTAACCCTTGGTCCCTGACTTGTTTTCAAGCATCCCACTGGTGGTGTTGGCGCTGCAGTTGTCACTCTTCAGGCTGCTGCTTCAAGGCCAGCACTTTACTTATCCCCTTTTGCAAATTCAGCAACATTACTGGGCTTTTTTTTCACTTGCAGAAGCTAGTGTTTTATTACAGGTGAAGTACTGTCCCTTTAGAGCAAAAAGGAAACAAAAAATAAATTGGGATAATTAGGAAATTTCAGCAAACCACTTCTAGCTTGAAAATGGGTGTTAGGCTTTGTAACCTCAATGTAGCATTAGTTTATTTTCCTTTTATGTTCATGGTCACCTCTACTGTCTCCATTGCCATTAAAGCAAGTTCAGGACTAGGATAAAGGCATCACTGCCGTGGCATGCAGCAGGGCTTCCAGTCAAACTGCTGAGGCACACACAGTGTGGAACACAAATCTCTGTTCAGGGGAACAATGAGTCCTGATGGTGATAACAGGCTGCTTCTCCCCCTTACCCGTGGAAGCTTGTATGACTAGAACTAATCGGCTGTTCTTAAAGTGCAGTTAGCAGGGATGTTAAATCAAGGCCTGACAGGTGTGAAATGTGTTCCTTTGAGTCCATTCGAAAGACACCCTGTCTGACCAACCATAGGAGGAGCCTGAAGCAACTGTGTCTATAAACTTGTAAGGTTTTAGTTTGTTGGAACTTAACAGCCTGCTTTTATTAATCGCATTTAAGTCAGACAACATTAACTCAGCAGAAATGGATGGGAGGAACTTCACATAATACAAACATAATACTTGGTATCACTTCCATCATCGGGAAAGGAAATGCTTGCTTCCGCCTTCATTTGGGTATGGGAAGAAAAGAGAAGACTACTTAAAACCCCCATATTTTAATTAGTTAGGTCTGAATAATCTTGCATTAAGGAATATTCAGTGTTTCCCCCTCCCCCCTTAACTTCTAGTGCAGTTTGATAATCTCCATTTGTAATGTTTGCTACTTCACTCATTTAGTTGTTCTTCATCCCACTAGGCACAGCACATAGCAGTGACTTTAAAAGGTGTTGCCACTGAGAGTGGCATTCTCATCAGCTGTTCAGGTATTATGTAGCAATCTATGATGGAGCTTCAGGACTTGTTTAAGGAACTCAGGCTGGATACATCATTACCAGTTCAGCTTCTTTACATGTGGTATAAAGGGGCTCAGCCCAGTGGAGCTGCACCAATTTATACAGGTCCGAAGATCCTGAATTCAGCCAGCAGACTCTGTGGGATGCTGAAGGGGTTCCAGCGGAATCTGCGGATGGCTGCTTGTGCTAGTGGGCTTCAGGCTTGGAACTAGATGAGGAAGTTTGTATTTCTCATTTTAATTAAAAGGGGTGTTCACAATATAAGACTAAAAGACAAAGCCTACCCCAAAGACATGCATCTGTTTTACATAAAATAAATGCATTATAAAAGTGAGAAATTGCTTGAAGATGGTCTTGATACTGAAAATTATGTGTGTTCATGGGCACGCATATGCATGTATACTGCTCAGTCAGCTAGAATTTTCTCCAAAAGAGAAAAAATCTCTATTGTTTTATGATGCATAGTCTGGTCTGAAAAACGTATGTGTAATGCTTTGCTAGTTCATCCTTCTAGGAGTACATGAATGTCTAGAACATTGTAATAATATTTCTCAGAAATATCTTAGAAGATTTGCTAGAAAAGGTAAGTCTAGAAGAGGTCTCCCTGGTCAGTCAGCCCAGTCTCCTGATGGGAAAGGCAACTTCATAAAAAAATTATTAATGAACAAGGCCTGTCATACCAAGGCTAGGGTTTTTTGCCCCACCGCTGTAATGGAAAAGCCCCTCTCAGACTAAAGAACTTCTGACCTTAACTTGCTCAGGCCAGTTTTGTTCTTCTGTGAAAATCTTCAGCTGAAAAAGCTCAAGAAATAGCTCCTTGCTGTTTACCCCATAACATATAGAGCACAACCATGTCCTTTCCCAACCTTGGCAAAGCCAGAAAGCAAGAAAGATCATGCTTGCGTTGTATAATCAAACAAGGTTCAGCAGCCCTTAAGGGTATGAGCAGTGATTGAGATAGCCTTAGAAACAGTGTAAGTATGTCTCTGGAGTTAAATTTGTGTGCCTTTCTGAGCTGTAATGCATCTGCATTGCTTTCTTGATGCAGCAATGTCCCTCACAACACTGCAGTTTTCCACAGATAGCAGGCTTGGTGCTGGCTTTGTGGGCTTTACAGCATGATGTAGACATGCTCTTTTGCATCTTTTCTAGGAAAGGCTCTGCATTTTCTAACCTATTGCCATCTAAATTGGTCTTGATTCAGCATGGATGACCAGCCTAAGAAATGACACCTTCCATCCAGAGCAGTAGCAAGGTTTGTTATTTCTTTGGAACCCATTGCCATTCCATCAAGACATCTGAATTTTCCAGGTGATTTATAGGTTTAGTATTCAGTTCTTGATTTGTGAGGGCAAGGCAGGCTTTTTCTTGATTGCCCCAGATAGTGCAAAAGATACAAGAGGAAGGAGGGTCTTGTGATTGAGACGAAGGGCTGTGATTCAGGACATGTGGGTTCAGCTCCTGTCCCTGTTGTCTGCTTTCAGTGAAACCTTGGGGAAGTCATTCGATCTCTTCCTCTTACGCAAAATCTCTGACTCTTTCTGTCTTTTCTATTGAGCTGAGAAATTCTTGTCATCGGCTGTGCATTTGTATGCCTTTCCCACCGTTGTTGTCCACTAATGCAATCTGGACAGTCTGCCTTCTCATGTTTGGGGAAGAGGGGTTCAGGTATGAGGTTTTGCGGTCTATTCTTAGAATGGAGAACATGATCCCACACCCAAATCTGCTACCAGGACTCCTGCTCGCTTTTCCATCTCTCCCTCAATTCTCTCCCCCCAACTTGCTCCTTTTCTCCCCCATCCCTCCTGAACCACCCAGAAGTGGAGAGGAAGGGTAGGGCTAACTTTATACCTCCCCACTCTGAAGCCAAAATGTATTATTATCAGTCTCCTCTTAACTAAATGTGGGAACAAGATTACTCAAATTCATGTCAACTGAGTACCAGTTGTGCACTTTTGCATGTTGCTGACAGAAATTATTGGAATTACACAGAGCTAAGTGATTTGTTATAGCTGGAACTTGGTGAGCCTTTGCTGTTGACACCATTGTTCATGGTGGAAGGGATAAGTCCTGCTGCTTCACCTCTTCACCCTTTTTATAGACAAAAAGGGTGAACAGTGAAGATGTTTGTTTGTACTAGCTTAACCTCAAATGTTTTGGACAGTTACTTTCTTCATACCTCAGTTATATTTTCATTCCTGTTCAGAGTTTTCATTAGCAAGTTATTTTGTGGCTACCCAGAGTGATGTTTAATAATTGCATTGAGATGTTTCTCTCAGAAGTCTAAACTGTAATAATGTGGTAAAACCTGCTTTTGCTCAAGAGGTACCTGAGCAGAAAAAATCAGCGATTAAAATAATGGCAAGTAATCACTGATGTGGTATTTATTGATAGAAAGCTGCAGCTCTTTGCTGTGTGGCTGGTAAGAACTGAGAATGAATAATAGCTACCAGTGTCCCAAGTTTGAAAAGTCAGAGGAAATGGCAGCAAGAAAAAGCAAATGAAGATGGATGAAACCCCAGGAGGGTGAAAGGAGACGTCCTCCATGCTGGATGTGGCTGGACGGCTGACTCCTGGGTCACCTCAGCTGTTGCTTTTTGGAGTGGTGTTTTGAAAGGGCACTGTTTGGGAGAAGTGCTTCCTGGCTGCCACCACTGTGCACCACTTGCAGATGCTGCTTGTGGGTCAGTGGGAGGTCACCGCCAGTTAACTCAACACCTCCAGCGAGGAGAAAGCTCTTGGGGATAAACTGCCTTACTATCACTGTCGAGCCCTCACTGAGAGAAATCGCAGATGCTTAACTTGTCCCTTTGCTTTGTCTTGAAGTATGTTTTCTGGGCATCGTTAGTGCTGCCAACTAATACCTCTCCCTCACTCAGTACAGCGGGTTCAGCATCGGTTTCTCCAGCCTGGTGGTTGGGTTTTCTCCTGGCAGGTTCCTCTCCACATGCTGTGGCCAGGGCCAGGCTACCCTCCAGTGCCTCACTGGCTCCTCAGAGAAGCTGCCAGGGTCCAGACAAGACCGCGGGGTCTCCAGAGGCAGCATCATCTCGTGCACATATGGGTGCCCCCAGGGCTAAAACAAGGCCAGATCCCCATTGCCATGGTGCTTACAGCTCTGTGGCTCAGCACCAAAAAGGGAAGAGGCAACTCTTGTACCTCTGCCCGTATTCAGTGACTGTGTTGTCACTAGTGACATCAAAGGTGACAACAAGAGGGGATAGAGTGAATGTGAAGGATGGTGTTTGCTTATAAAATACAAAGTCTGAGTATGTTCAGCAAACTGCATCGAGTCCTGTAGCTCTGCAGAAGTGGAGCGGTTACATTCAAATCATGGCATTTTGAAAAAGATTAATAATGCAAATAAATGGCACAGGTAGTGCAGGAGCCCATTTCTTATATATACGTAGAGGTACATGAGAAACTGATGCATTTTACATTGCTCCCACATTTTTGCTTCTGAAAGCAGGTAGAGAGCCCTGCTCACAGATGAGTCTGGGTGCAGGCGCTCCCCGGTTACTTCCCTGGGTGTGAGAATTGGTGGGGCTTTCTCAAGTATAAGCACAGATTCTGGGCAAAAGTCTAGAAAAGGTAAAATGCTGAGGCAAGGGGATTGAACTCTGCAAAACCTCTGCAGGTTGCAGACTGCTCTGTTCTTGTCCATAAAAGAATTTAGTAGGCATATATTTTATGTGTGTGGGTGCATCAGTAGATGCATAAAAACACATATGTCTGTTTTCAATAAAAGTACTCCATGATCTAAACATCTTCCAGATAACATCTTAAAAATCTTAAGCTTCACATTTTCTCAAACAGGCTTGTTCAGGGAAACGAAAGAGGGTGCTTGACAAGATTATGGTGTTGCTTCTATACATTTCCTTTATTCTTGTGGCTAAAAGGAAATTACAATGTGTTGTTAAGTCAAAGCGTGGTCTGTGGAGCTGAACCAAAAAACCTTTAAATGGACTAAAATTCCCATTCTGATAAAAGGGAAAACTACACAGCAGAGAGACAGGATATCTTTAATTTAAATAGTGGGTTTAGGTATATTAATTTGAGTTCAAAGCATCTTTCAAAGGGTATGATGCCCACATTTTTAATTTTACCTAATACTGAGCATCTGGTGTGGACTGGTTTGTGGTACTGAGAGCAAAAGGAAATACATTACTCATAGATGAAAGGAGTGAGGGGGAATCACTGTCCTGACTAAAAATAGCCTTTTTTCCACCAGTTAATATCAGCTGGAGGTTTGATTAAATAGTAATTGTCTAGAAAAAGACAATAATTGAGTGTGACTGTTTCCTTTCAGGGGCCAGGCCCAGGTGGTGAAAGTTAAGTATTGTCCTTCAGATAAGGTCCTGAAAGCAGTTTTCCTGGATGTCCACCAAGCCCTTCTGCAAAATGTCCTTTCTGGGTGCTGAGCTGCAGACAGACAAAATCCAGGCCTTTTCGCAGGGCAGCAGCAGCTTTCGGGGATGTAGCGCCGAAGGATTTTATGGCTGCATTGCAGATATGAGCTGGCTCACCTCTTTGACTGGAACTCTAACCCAGAGGCGCAGAGATCACAAGAGACAAATGTCTTGAATTAAGAAATGGGGTTGACATCTATAAAAGTCAGAGCACATCTAGTAGGCAACATGTGTAATAAGACTATAACATTATATCTAATAGGGAGATCGGAAAGCTGTCTAAAAAAACGCAGCTTCCGTTCAGATCTGCGTGTTCAAAACCAAAATACCCTAGATTAATGCTTTTTGGGTTTTTTTCCTCCCTTAATTTATTGATCTGAATCCCTATAGTCTTTTCCTAAAAATCAGTCTGTCTTTTTCAGTATGAGGTCAGTGATGGTACCAGTAACAACTTTGTCTAGCTTTAATAGAGTCCATAGTGAAGAAATGTGTATTTCTGTGAGGTTAACAATATTTTTCTCTAGATTTCTGTAAGGTTACTCTCTCTGAATGACTCTTCTGTGTTTTGTAACATTAGCACTTACCACTTGTCTGAGGCTTTGAATATTAAGAATATCTAAGCGTTATTTAATTAACCTTTGCAAGTGTCCAATGAGCTAGAGGGCCATTTCCAGGCAGGAAATGCTTTTTGTGCCTTGTGAAAGTTTTCAAATTGCTACTTATTCTGAGTGGAACGGCCTCAAAACTTTGGGGAGGTTTTCATGAAGCAAAAGTGGAGGAGGAGAGAGCGTGAGAGACATACTGGTTTGCTGCAAAATAGCCAAAAGTTACAAAGTGCTCCCTGGGGAAGGGGAAAGCTATCGTTTCATCCCTTTGTCCCACTTGATGAAGATCTGGGACTTGAGCCTTACGCCCCCACATGCTGAATTAGGACCATAATGGCTGGGGCAGAGTCAGGCCAGCTCTGCTGGGTGGCCTGGGGACAAGTGCTTGGAGAGGCAGTCACCATAGCCTGCTAGCAAGAGCAGCTCCCAAAAGCTTTGCTTGCTGTAGCTTGGACTGTCTTTTCTTTTCTGTTCCAGGTAAGCGGTCTTACTGCATGGTGAGGACTGCAAGGTGAGGTTGAGCTCTCATCCAGCCAGAAATACCACTCACTTGAAAAATAGCACACACATTCTACCAGAAAGCCTAGGCTTTGGCCATTCAACATTTTCCAGGGGAAGCTGACCCCTTGGATAGGTAAGGGTAGTTGCTTCAAAGCCACAGCAGAAATTGATACCATATTCAGTTTGATAATTCAGATGTCTTGATTCTGTGGTTTAAACCACTAGACCACACTCTTTCTGAAATAGGTAGGAATATTTGCATTTTTATATAAGGAAACTGAGGCACGGAGAGGGTACAAGTTATGCCAGAAGCCATGTAAGAAGCCAGTGGCAGAGCTAAGAACAGAACCAACATTTCCTGATACCAGCACCTGTGATTCAGCTACACTGAGGGCTGGACAGGAAGGAACAAAATGATCAAAATTTATTTTTTTCTGAAAGTGAAGACTCTTCTTGCTTCAGTTAGTGTTTTCCATTATATCCAGAGCAATGATAACGTCAGATTGATTGCTGCATCCCTATGATCTAATTTTTCTGTAGCAGTTGGGTTTAGCAATGAATATTGCTTTGGCATCTACCTCAGGAAGCTGCTGGCCTTCTGCTAACCGCAGATCTGTAGGCTACAGTGAGAGACTGCCCGTTGAGAATGTAATCCTGGTCTGCAGGGGGCACAGAGATTTCTTCACCTCTGGGAGGCAGCCTGTGGTTTAAAGTAACTAGGGCCTGAAACGCCTCATTTAGGTACAGCATAGCATGCTGAAAGTTAACATAAACTTTAAAGGGGGGGAGAGTGGTCTTTAGCTGATGAGAAGGGTGACAAGTTTGCTTGTAGTCACTAAATATGTAGAAGATACACAGAAAAATTTAAAGGGCATGTTAACTATCAGTTCAGGAAAGCAGGTATTTTCATGTCTTCCTTCACTGCAAATATAATGGGAACCCAATATAATTCTGCCCACATTTATAAATGTGTTTTAACAGAAAAAATGGGGTCAGTAAGTCCTCTGAAAAGAGGCTAAAATGAAGGAAGATTGAGAGTTCATTGCTTCCCTGTTTTGAGCCTGCGACTTCCAAAATCAAAGGCCTAGTAATCCTAATGGATTGACTTCCAAAATTCCTTGGATTTGTATTGCTGGACTTGTCTCTCTCCAGGGCTTAGCTGGATCCCTGCAGATAGATTTTCAGGTTTATATGCTGTAATTCCACTTAGTCCAGCTGTAAACTTGTGATGGCTGAATTAATATATTATAGGAGGGGGGGAAAAAAAAAAGAGTATACCTACAAACCCCCTAGCTTGTATATCAAATCCCGAGGGGGAAAAACCGGGCATTTCAATTAGTTGGTTGTGTGGCCTGATTGAAGAACAGCCCTGTGGCTAACAAAGCTTTGTCTGTAGTATCAGCTTGCTCCTCATCCACCAGGACAAATAGAGTGGTTGGTCATTAACGGGCTAGCCATCGGGTAGGGGTTTTGTTCTTAAATGGGGGCTTTGTCTTATCCCTGCTGTTTAAGCCCTCTCCAAGCACTCCTCACCTGTCATATCTGTCATACATTTAATTCATCACGCTCTCTGGCCAAAAGCTACACTGGTAGTATCAAAAAAAGAGGAGGGGGCTTCTTATAACTTTAGCGATCAAAGGAGATTACCAAGCAAATAAGATTTTAATGAAGATGGCAGGTTTGGAAAGGAGAATTTACTGCCCTGTGAATCGCTAACACATTAAGATTTGTTTTATCTGTATAGTATTTGAGAGTGGAATCCCAAACTATTACAAAAAGAAGGATGGGTATGTGTGTTGGTTTGTGGTTTTAATTAAAAATGTAGAGGGAGGAGATGTAGGGGGGATAAAAGAGCTCTTTTATTTCACTCATAAAGGTCATATTTTTAATCTGTAAATATGATAAGCGTAGCAGATTGTTTAAACACAAGTTTATTGCAGTGCTGACAAACACATCAAGCAATTTGCCACTGAACTGGTATTGTCAAGCCAAGGCTTTCTGTTATTTGACCTGAGTGTCAAAATATCAGTCACAATACTGAAATATGCTTGGCCTCACTGTAAACACTCAAGAGGCAAAGCAGGCAGGCAGTTCCCGGTTGCGGGCATGGACACCCACACACTCCTGTGATCATACATGATGGAGGCCAGAGATAACAGGGATGCACTTTTTGGGTTGGCAGGCCTTTTCCAGGATGGCAGCCCTGCACCAGAGCAGCAGGGAGCACTGAACGCATTCACTTACAGGTTTGCATGCAAAAGCACATGCTGCCCCATGGTGCTTTGTCATGGAATGCGAGCCTGCAGCATCCGCACTTTAACTGACAATTATTTTCTATTAAACCTGCAGTCTTTCTGCAGAGGAATTATCCCATTTGGGGCTGTCAGTCCAGAAGACTTACTCCATTTTCTGGTAAAGTGGAAACACCCAGTGGGGAATCATCTGTTACAGTTCCTACTGCTACTAGCATGCAGTAGCAAGTGTTGCACAGCCGTTCATTCAGGGATTCGATTAGGAGCAAAGATGGAAACATAAAAGTTATGGAGCAGATCATCTTGAGTGCCATCAGGCGGCACATACAGGACAACCAGTTGATGAGGCTCAGTCAGCACAGGTTTATGAAGGGCAGGTCCTGCTTGACTGACCTGATCTCCTTCTATGACAAGGTGAGCTGCTCGGTGGATGAGGGAAAGGCTGTGGATGTTGTCTACCTAGACTTTAGTAAAGCCTTTGATACTATTTCCCACAGCATTCTCCTGGAGAAACTGGCTGCCCATGACTTGGATGGGTACATTCTCCACTGGGTAAAAAGCTAAACAAGTGAAAAACTGGCTGGATGGCCAAGGCCAAAGAGTGGTGGTGAATGGAGTTACATTCAGCTGGCAGCCGGTTACAAGTGGTGTTCCCCAGGGCTCAGGATCAGGGCCAGTCCTGTTTAATATCTTTATCGACAATCTGGACAAGGGGACCAAGTGCACCCTCAGTAGGTTTGCAGACAGCACCGAGTTGAGCGGGATGTTGATCTGCTGAGGGCAGGAAGGCTCTGCAGAGGGAGCTGGGCAGGCTGGACCGATGGGCCCACGCCAGTTGCATGAGGTTCAACCAGGCTCAGTGCCGGGTCCTGCCCTTGGGTCACACCAGCCCCACGCAGCGCTACAGGCTGGGGGAAGGGTGGCTGGAAAGTGCCTGGGGGAAAGGACCTGGGGGTGCTGGTCAGCAGCCAGCTGAACGTGAGCCAGCAGTGTGCCCAGGTGGCCAAGGAGGCCACCAGCATCCCGGCTTGTATCTGAGACAGCATGGCCAGCAGGACTGGGGCAGTGACCGTCCCCTGTACTGGGCACTGGTGAGGCCGGACCTCGAATCCTGTGTTCAGTTTTGGGCCCCTCGCTGCAAGAGGGACGTGGAGGTGCTGGAGCGTGTCCAGAGACGGGCAACGGGGCTGGGGAAGGGTCTAGAGAGAAAGTCTTATGAGGAGCAGCTGAGGGAACTGGGGTTGTTTAGCCTGGAGAAAAGGAGGCTCAGGGGAGACCTTATTGATCTCTACAACTGCCTGAAAGGAGGCTGTAGTGAGCTGGGTGTTGGTCTTTTCTCCCAAGTGATAAGTGATAGGAGAAGAGGAAATGGCCTGAAGTTATGCCGGGGGAGGTTTATATTGGATATTGGGAAAAAAATAATCACTGAAAGGGTGGTCAGGCATTGGAACAGGCTGCCCAGGAAAGTGGTGGAGTCAGCATCCCTGGAAGTGTTTAAAAAATGTATAGATGTGGCGCTTAGGGACATAGTTTAGTGGTAGATTTGGCAGTGCTGGGTTAACAGTTGGACTGGATGATCTTAAAGGTCTTTTCCAGCCTAAACGATTCTATAATTCTATAAAGCAGTGCTTCAGCCACTGGCTGGCATCCATGCATGTATAGAGCCAAACCTGCCCTGTTAGCAGCAGAACTAGGCAGCTTTTTTTTTTTGCAGTTTTTCCTGGTGATGAAAAGAAAGTGTCTGTGACTCCTGAAGCCTTTGATAAAAGAAGGGGTAGTTGTATTATTAGCACGGATGTTAACATCTTTACTTAAAAGATGGGGGGGAAGTGGCTGCCTGACTTTCTTTAAATTGAATTAAAAACATGGGGTCCAGGAAGGAGCGCACAAAACCATGTCTGAGCTTGTCAGCCTTTGTGGGTTTGGGTGGAAAACTCCAGTTCTCACTTTCCGCTGAGTAATACTGAGAGGTCATTATTTGTGTGGTTTTCAACCTGGTTATGAATTATGAATGATTTATTTAAGAAGTGATAAACTGTGGGCCTGCCCTTCAGCTATGAGGAGGTCCCTACAGCTGAGATGTTTTACATTCAGTGAGGAGATGGTCCTCAGCACCTTTCTGACATTGGAGTTAATACCCTGTATTTTCAGTTGAGGGCTGGTATCCATCACTTCAGTTTCTTTTCTGTAGCCCACGGAATCTCCTGATACGCAGTGAACTAGTTTTACTGAAAGATGAAGAATCACATGCTCTCATCTGGTGACATGAATTCAGCTGAACCAAACTCAGACCCAGATTTATTTGCAAGTGAAGATGGGATAAAGATAAAGCCAGCACCAGTTTAGAAACTCCGCTTGAACTGTGCTTTTGAGTAAGCATGTCAACAAATAGCTTCTAAACTGATTTGCTTGAATCAATAACTCTAAAACCCACGTGTGAATGGGGCCTGTATTTATCTGATACTGTGAGGAGAAGTACAGCAGAGGCAGCTGCAGCAGGGCTCTCCTGGCGCTCACAGCAGTTCAGTGGATGGGTGTTAGTGGCGCTGGGGGGTTATTCTGCAAAACTCTGCCCTTATAAACAGGGTTGCCATGTGTGCCAGACACAAACATTTGCATTTACTGTTGGTTTAAGGACCTCCATGCTTTTATTCAGCTGGAAACTTGGTGGTTTTTTTCTTTTTTATTCCCCTCTGTCAGTTAAGGAGGGCAGAGGCTAACTTACAGTGTTGTCTCTTCTGTCACAAATGAGAAACTCTGGGAGGGTGCGTGGGGTACCTGAGGTATGTATGGACCAGCCATCTCGACTAACGTGTTCTGGGTATAGACCTTCACAGGTATTTGCAGGACCGAAGTGCTTATGTAAAGAAGTGGTTTTTAAAATAAAGTAAGTCCACATGACAGCATAGAAAAGCCAAATGACAGAGCAATTAATGGGTTATTGTTACAAAATTAACCTTTCTAATGAGCTCCTAAAATACTCTGTGGTTGGGAGTTTCACTTAAGGAATTTACTTCTAAGTCACTTTCTCCAAGTTTAAATCTGTCTACAGAAAACTTCAAAAACTTTTTTTTTTTCCTTAAGGAAAAGATGGAAGGAAAAATAGCATCCTTTTTTCTGTGTTAAAGCAAATGCTTTTGAAACATACCACCCTATACCTGACTGGAATGAAAAAAATATATTAACTACAGAAACAGGGCATCAGTTTTCTTTGACAGAACAAAACCCACTGTGCCAACACCTAGAAACGCACATCAACTGCTCTTATAGTGCATAGTTTATTCTCTGCATCAAAGCTCTGGTGGGGGGGAGAAAAAACAGAGAGTGAGAGAGCGAAAGAGTCAAGCTCTTCAGAGCCTCTAATGACGCGTGCCAAACACGTGGAAGGTAAATCCCCTAATTCAGTCTATTCTTTCAGCATTCCCTGGCAGGAGGCCAAGCTAAATATTTCTGCCGGATAAAAAATGCACCCTCGTATGCGGCACTTTCTTAACAGGATGGCTCTCCAGCTTTAGCGGAGAGGGCTTCTCTGGGGGAAAGCCAACATGTGTGTTCTCTTATCTATTTATTTATTTTATTAAAAAGGGGCTTTATGGGCTGTGATTGGATTAACTTAGTGAACCCTGGAGGAAGAAGAAAAACAAATTGGGAAGCTGGTTTAGCACCCCCACCTTTTTGTCATCTTCTTTTGGGATTTCCTGGCTGGCTGCCACCTTGAGCCTGTTGAATGTTCTTTAGATCAATCAATTAAAAAGGCTTTAATATTTGGGTGATTGGAACGCAACATATGGGCTGCTGGTGCGGATGTCATGTGGTGTGTGGAGTTAATTGAAATGATTAATAGAGGTGTTAGTTTCTTCAAGACTAATTGAAGAAAGAATATAATTGGAAGCATGGACTAACCATTATTGTTGACTTTTTAAAACATTTTGTGTCCATTAAACACTTTTACGTGTTTATAAGCATGCAGATGGATTTTGTTTAGATTTCTTTGACGTGGTGATTTGCAAAATCATGTCTACTGTACAAAAGTCAAATCTGGTTTTATGTAAATTAATCTGAAAAAAATATTCCCATGTGTCTTTTCTGTTTCAGTAACCTGTACATACATGTAATTTCTGGTACCTGTTTGTCTTTGATCCTTGCTAGACTTAAAGCAATTTACCCAGCCTTACTGTTATCTGTGGGGTTATAGCATCCATCCTCAGAAACTGATCATGAGCCTCCAAAGGTCTGTTCGGGCACTCTTCTGTCTGCACAGTGAGTTGTGATAATTTGCACTCTTCTGGTGCCCTAGCAATGTGCCGTGTATTTCAGGGAAATACCATCTCGATCGTAGTGCCCCACACCTTGTCAGCTTGACCATATTTCAAAGGGATCCAGTTGTCCATACACAGGACTGGCAAAAGCCTAGCTTTGACAGTCAGGAAGAAATGACATGAGAGAAATTCAGAGGATTTAACTGAGAGCAGATCTTTTGGCCTCTCCACCTTCTTTGAGAATAATACGTCCTTTTTTTCAGTAGTAGTAGTAGTAGTAGTAGTCTCTGAATTTTTACCAAAATTGTTAAGCTATTGCGAAACACAAAATGAAAGCCATGAACCGGCCACAGAGGACATCTGGCAGCAAGGAGAGGGTACAACGGGATGTGCCTCTCAAAGTCTTCCTGCTGCACAGGGTAGCTCTCAGGTTAGAAGTGGGGAAACTGAGAAAACATGACAATCTCTCATCTGTAGTCAGCAAGCATGAGCTGGCCGCCTGAGTGCCACACAAGGAAGAGCAGTCGCATCCTGCTTACTGCTGGGCTGTGGTTATGAGTGCCATAGCAAACTTCAGCTGGGGATTTCTTAAGACTGAAGATCATGGCTTAAATTACTTGTGAATCTGCTAGAGAGCAGTTACCTTTGGGAGAAGAAAATCAGGCAAGATGGTAATGGAGTGTTGATCCAAAAGGTAAGTCAGTTTGGATTTAGGACAGATAATGTGCATTTTGAAGCACAGTATTTTCACACCAGCCTTGGTTTTGCTGGCTTTTGGTAATAGAGGAAAAGTTTATGTATAATTTTAATGTTCTGGAAGAGAACTGTCTGGAAAGGACATACAGATTTTCTCTGTTGTTTCCTTTGCACATGTGGTGCAGCTTATGTGCATCTTTTTCAGTAGTCAAGAAGTTTATTCTGCAGCCCAGAATAAACAGAACAGGGAAGTGATAGATAAATGCAGAGGGGGTTTGTTGTTGCCTTAGAAGAGTACAGGATGGTTTTAATATCTTAGAGTCTTCCCACACAGATTTCCAGTGATGCTTTGAAGGCAACTGTGTGTCTGCAAAGACTTTGAGCCTCCCCGGAAGATGTGGCCTGTCTTGTGTACAGATCTGAGCAAAGCATTTGTAGAAAGGAAGTGGCTGTACTGGGGGCTGAGAGGAAGGGAAGACATTAGGTCTGATTGCAAGCTTCCCTTACTCCCTGTTGCCTGATTTGTGTGCATGTAGCGCTAATAATTTTAGATGAGGAATATGCAGGGACAGACTGGTGCAAATTAATCTTCCAATTTTTTTTTTTGTTATTTGGTGAAGAGATTAGTCACTTAAAGATCTGATTTTATTACAGCAAACTACTGCAATTAGATAGTCACTTGTTTATTTTTTTAATTTTAACAGCGATGAAAAAGAGTAGCATCAGCATTTTTGTTGTCTCCATTGCCCTTCAGGATTTAGTGTATGAAAAGGAGTACTTTACATAAACCTGTTGGAACAGGAGCATCCTCACTGTCTCTATCAAACCTTGCCATATTGTATAATTAATACAATTCTAGTGCATTGGCTTGGGCCACTGAAAGAGGAATAGCAGGCCAAGGAAACAGGGTTTAAATCTATGCACGTGCTTTCTATGTGATTTGTGTGTGATGGTGATGTTCTCATACAAAGGAAAATGTTCAGTAACATCCCCCTAAAATTAATCTCAGGAAACTGATCTCTAGTATAAGCAAGGCTGGTAGCATCACCTGTTGCTAAGAAAGACCATTTGTATTAGGAGATCCTACTTCTAGGTGCTCATAAATCTACCAAGTTCTAAACATCTGGCTCAATTGTCACTTAAATTTTACTTTCCTCAGGCTGCATTTTCCCCCAAAATCTATTCTGCCGTTTCCAAGAACTTGGCTATGTCAAAAATTGTGTTGCTAACATTGTGTGATGACTTTTCTTTTGAAAAGCAATCTCCACCGTGACAGCCCCCATTTTTTAGAGCAGAAGTTTGAATGACAGGTTCAGTGGCTCTGGGAAGGAAGGACAGTGTATGTGGCAGGAGAGGGGAATGGCTGTTGCTGTCAGGGATGCTCAAATACCATCCCTCTGCCGGGTTCTCTTCCCAGTTCCTGGATCTGCACATGTGCTTTACCTACATCAGGTCTCTGTCAGAGCAAGACCTGGACACACACCAGTCCTGTCACCACCTCCATCCCTGACTCCTACGCCCAGGAGAATTGCTTTTGAGCTAGAAGCCAACCTAGATGACTGGCAGAGCAGCCCGCCCAGGAGCTGTAGGAGGGCATCACATCTTGCTTCAGTGAGTGAATGCTGTTGGGTCTAGGACTGAGTGCCTGAACTGAGAGCAGAAGGGTGCATGTTTAGCGCATACCTACTGCAAACCATCCTAAGGACAGAGAGTCGTCAGAAGGAGCTGTTTATAAAAGCCTATGGACAAAAGCTGAACCTTGAGGGGATTATGAAGGAGGAGAGACTGTGCCTGGAGATCAACAATGTCAGGGAGGAGGGAAACTGAGAGTAAGGTTGGTACAAGACCAAGGGATTTATCTTTATGGGTTATTGTAGACAAAGACGAGCAAGCTCGGTGTTAAAAGCGGGTGGGATGTAAGCCAGCTCTGATCCAAAAGCTGCCTGACTGCATTAGCACGGTGCTAAGCCCAAGCTAATATATCCGGCTTCTCACCAGGGCTTATTAGCTTGGGCTCAGTGCCATACTAACGTAGTCACAGAACTTCCAGTTGGCTTGTCACCATGTCTGTTTAACGTGTGAACTGAGCTCACTGCTACGTGCCTGCGGAGGAGCACCAGGAGATGCCTGGAGAGACTTGACTACACCACGCTGCTGTGGGGGCCAGGCCTGCCAGGCAGCAGGAAGGGGCACATGGGGATGGAGAGTGTACCGTGTGCTTCGATCAGGGTGGGAAAGGAGTGCAGTGCAGGTGAGGAACCAGGAGGGACTGAAACTGGCTCGATGAGAAGACTTGGCACATAGGGCCTGGGTGTGGGAGTGGAAAATGGGAATGACTGGAAAGGGAAACTACAGGAGGGGTCAGGAGGAACAAGGCAAGGACTTGCTGGGCAAGGAAACCAATCAGTAGGCTGAGATGAGGTCTGAAAGATGGGCTGAGACCGGAAGCAAGGAGAGTAGGAACAAACCACACCAAACCTGGCATGAAACCAAGATGCCTGAAAATAGTCATTCTTCTGCTTCCAGCAGGTCACCTGGGGAAACCCACCAGCAGAAGTGTCCTATCCCTTCCAGTGCTTGTGCTGAGCTTGCCAAAAACAACTGTATGGTTGGTCTGAGCCAGGTCTGCTTAGCTTCCCCCTAGAGGTCTGCCTGCAGCAGATCAAAATATTCCAGCTCTGCTGATCCATCTGTATGGGTGTCAGTGTGATGCCAGGTTGTGGGATCTCTGCTTTTTCTCTTTGCAGTTTCAAAAACCAGCACAAAAGCTGTGGAAAAACCTTACTGAAATTGCAGACCCAAGTTCTCCAGTTTAGGTGGTTTGCCTAACTCCAATTTGATCCTCATGTGTTATGATACAGTCTTTAATTACTACTTTAATTACTGGGGAGGGGGGGGTTCTGCTGGTTACTTGCCTCATTCAGGCATCAGACAAGTTTGCTACGGGACGTGAATTGGGGTGTGTAATAAAACGTTATCTTTAAGACGCCTCTTCCCCCCACCTCATTGACTGCCACGTAAGGCAGTAAAATAGCCATGGTAGGAAATAGTGTTGCTCTTCTTGGGGCAGGTGAGCTCTGCTCTGAGGAACCAGGTATTATATCTGCCCATGATTCTGAGTAAAATTCATGCCAGTTCACCTCAGCAAAGCCTTTTGCAGATGGTCATTAATTTTGGCATCTTCCTGGGTGTCTGATGTGAAGACCTGCAAAATGCAGAGCCGTCACAGATTCCAGGAAGAGAAATGCTTTGAACATAGAAAGTGATATGCCATGCTGACTAAATCAGCTTCTCTGCATCCCAAAATTAATGTATGCTTTTGATGTTAATGTCATTGTGTCTCCTACCCTTTGTGCAGAGTGAGAATAGCAATAATACCTTCATCAGCATATGGAGGAGGTACTGTGAAAATCAGATTAGTCATTATTTGATATTTGTGAGGTATTCTAGTGTTGTTGTTGTCATAAGCAAAGTGGAAAAATAGAAGACGGAATTGGTTGGCCTTCCATTTGAATGGTCTGTGGTAAAAGTAGAGGCACTGGGCCTTTCAAGGACAAAGAAGAGAGAAAAAAAGCTGGAAAAATTACTTTTTCAGTCAGCACTCTTCTTTCTAAACACCGAATGAGGAAGCAGTCTGGTGGAAAAAAAGATGTACAGTGTATGCCAGGAGTGCAGAACTGAGTTTCTGTATGCAATTCTGCGTTTGGCATTTCCCACCATTTGACAGAGTGCCTGATTTTGCACCGTAATGGGCTCCATTTACTGTCATTTTGGACCGTTTGTCTCATTGCAAAGCGTAGCTTTTTGTGTGAGAACGTTGTCATGCAAAGCTGATGGTTCACTGTAGGTTTTTACAGAACTTTGACTCAGCTTCAGGGAAGGAGGAATGAAGAAGCAGAAGAGTGAACTTCTGGAAGCTGAAACCCTCCTTTCCCTGTGTTTGAGCAATCTGCACTCTTATGAAACTTTTTGAAATCTCATTTGCTGATGTCTTTCTGACCCCCAGAATTATTCTTGTGCAAATGTTGACACCCAGCATAGATGAAATCGTTGGCTTAGGAAAACATATCTAGCTTGTCAGAAGCTGCAGGATTCCAACAATACACTAGCAATACCAGTCTTTTTTTCTTTCTTTCTTTTTTTTTAAATTGTTTGTGTTTAGTTGGCAGATGGTGTTGTGAATCAGGTTATATGTATCTGAGGGAGCAGAATGTTTTTCCAGTTCATATGAACCCGAATCCATGTCATATACCAAACTGGGTTTATTTTCTGGTCTGTTTTCTGCTCATGAATTTTCCTGTGTGTTTATAGTTTTGATATGTTTACTGATTTTATGTTGACAGTGTTAATTACACGTTCCCAGAGTATATAAGCAGCACAAGAACTAGATATGTTTCCCAATTGAATTCAGGCTATGTGTAAATTTTCTGTGTGGGTTGGACTCCATAGCTCATGAAATCAAAGGACATCAAAGTTTCCCCACTGACCACCTGAAATCAGTTAGTCCTCAGCTGTTTTCTTTTTTTTGTGGTTTTTTTTGTTGTTGTTGTGTTTTTTTTTTTTTTTTAAATGATTCTGACCCTAATTTCTTTGATTTAATTGCTGAAGGAAAGTGATGGGTGGACAAACCATCAGAAAAAATTTTGAGGCTTTGGTCTCCTATGTCATGCCATTAGGCGACAGGCAGGGCAAAAGAAACAATTACAATCCATTTATTTGTGGATGTCTGTAAAACTAGAAGATGCATTTTTGATTTTGCATCTTGAATTTTTAGTCTCAAAGTAATTAAAAAAAAGTTTATATCGAATTTGCTGTGTATAGGAGGAGGGAGCTGCCCTCTAATAAACTAGCAAAAAAAGAAAGTAGTCTCCTTGGTCCAAAATCAAGTTTTGAGTTCTGCTGTTCAGTCCTGAGTTTGGGGTTTTGTGTTTTAAATTAAAAGGGTGGCTGAGTGTTCATTATCCCTATGATAAAGGCAGTAAAAATAGGTGCAAAATGGCTCTTTTGCAATGTTGTAATTTACCTTTATTTTAAACTGGCTTACACATCTTAATACATTATGACAATCAGAATTATCAGGCCACCAGGCGGAGAGGAGTTTGTTTTGTTAATTGCTCTTGTTAAGCCTAATTACAGAATGGGGTGGAGTGGATGTGAGGGGAGGGAGGAATCTGCTAGCAAGAGGAAATTCTAAAATCCTCGGAGCGGTTCCAGGCAGTGCGTGTTGGGGAGTGAGAGCGCTGGTGTGGTGTGCATGTACGCATGTGTGTGTGTAAGGGTGTGAGAGTGAATGACAGACTTCCCATATGGACTAAAATCCTGAGATGCATGAGCTGGAGGTGGGGAACCTGTGCTGTGCGGACACATGAAGGTACAGCTGAACAAAGAACTGTGCGGTATTTTGCTTTATGAATGAACTCCTTTTTCTTCTTTTGGGGGGGGGGAGGTGGGGCACGACGTAGATTAATTACTTTGCTGTTAATTTTTGAGTTTCATGTTATCAGATTGAGTGTTAGAATGGTTTGCTGCTGTGATGTGCCATCCTTTGATGTTATGGGTTGCCAGCATAAGGTGCATGTATGTATGTCGCTGTGGGTTGGTATTCTAAATCCCTTTGAGCTGTTTTCCTTCTTGGTGATAGTGGCAGAGATGTGCTGCCCACAAAATGTGTTACTTGTTTAGACTTTCCAATGGAAAGCATACATCCAAAGAGCCCTTCAGCCTTGCATTATTGCAGTTTGTTTGTGTGCCCCATATTACGCTGCTGGCGACTTACTGTGCCTGACCTGCATTGTCAGCCCACTCCATTGCCTTGGGAGCCTCTGGGACAGAAGTTTCTGATAAGGCAGTTTTGAGCAAGCCAGATGCAAAGTAAATGATTCTGTAACAAATCTGTGCTCTTCTCTGGGGTATGTTACCTGACTTGTTTGCTGCCAAGGTGGTTTTATTGTTTTGGCTACTGGGCGGAGGGAGGAGACTAGAACAGCAGAGGACTCACGCTTTTGTTTTGCTTAATTATAATGTATGCTTTTAATAAAACCTTTTAGTGCCATGAATTAAATGGTATTGCAGTCCTGCACAGGAAGAAAAATGCTACTGCTGTTGTAGCTGACAGCTGAGTGGTTAGATGGCCAGTGTGGGTCTGAGACTCAGAAGCCTTTTCTTTGCTGGCTGGGTAAATGTGTTTACTTTTTCCTTAGTATTTATGCTAGTTAATGTGTCGCACTAGATAAATCTACTTCCTGAGTCCATCTTTCAGCTTGCTCTCTTCCCTCCCAGTTGACAAATGGTTTGAGTTTGACACCGTTTTATCAGTTGAACCCCTGCTGGGTGCTGCATGCCTGCTTGTTTCTGCTTTATCGTGAAAAGTGAATTATCTGCAATATTTTGTTACCATCTAATTAGGAGTTGGCAGGCTTTCCTATATGAACTGATTTAGATTTCAGCAAGGGGAGGCTGTTGTCTTTCTCTGCAAAGCCCCGTTGTTGCTCTCCAGGAAAACAAAAGATCCCGGAGCTTTCTGCACCACAATCTGCTGCTGTCCCACTTTCAAGGAGGTGTTTTGTTTGTTGCGGCAGCTTCCTATCTTAAAATGATAAATTGAGCGGACATGTGCACTGTTTGAAAACCTCTGTCTCCAGGGCTTTTGTGTTCACTTACGATAAAATACATTATTTTGTGGTAGGCTCTGGTGTGATTTAAACTTGATTTAAAGATTACAAAGCAAAAGGGAAAGCATCAACATCTTCAGCAGTGGTAGTTTGATGAGGAATAGCTGTCAGGAGAAGAACTGTACCGGCTTACCTTAAGTGGGTTGCAAATGCATTAGGGATTCATTAATATTAATAGTAGAATAGACATTTCCTGCATTCGTTTGACATCTTCCATGCTTTTTTTTTTTAAAGCAGCTTGGAGTGCAGTTTTAACACTTATACAAGTTAATACAAGGATGATAAGCTAAAGTTAAACAGAAGGAGACCCCTAAGTGTGTGGGGTTGGTCTAGGATTTCTGGAATTTGGTGCTGTGCTTTTGAGAAAGATTGTGGTAAACTCTTGTGTCAAGCTTTCAGGGCAATTTGCAAAACAGGTCTGCTAGGTACAATTGTAACCAGAAGAAATTGTTCTGTGAGAGTGATGGGATGGTCGCTATCAAAATGGCATGTAAGGGTTAGTAGCTGTGTAGATTTCTAAGGTGGACACGGTAGTGGCTTGTTCGCAAGTTCAGGGGAGAAAAAAGAAAATCCAAACCATTCTTCAGTCTCCAAATGCTTTGTGAGGTTGGCTGAACAGTTCAGTTTGAAAAATAAATAGATCCAAGGGTAGGTTTTTTTACTTGTTTTCTGTCTTTTAAGTCCTGTGATGCACTTTTTCATGCTTCTGTTCTGTCACCAGCAGGCTTTCAAACTTTCTTAAAAAAAAACAACCACCAAACCTCTGAGATGTAAAATAAAACCACGAATATTATCAGCACCAGGAGGGAACATGTAATTGCAATGATCGTTTTCAGCATCCTGCACAGCACATCACATCACAATTTCACCTACTGAGCCCTTTAACTAGGAGAACTCGTGGTAGTAAAGTGAGGCAGGGGCTTGTAAACACAGCTAATAGTCCCAGTCCATAAAATGTCAAAAGAAAAAAAATATGCCCCCACAAAGCGCCTAGTTTGGCACGACTAGTGATGCAGCAGCTACAAGCACAGAAGTGCGCAGGAGTTTGGCAGCTCTTGCAGATAGGGCAATTTGAATTGTCACTGTGTGTCTGCTCTACTTGTTGAGCCTAATGAAAAGTACAGTTTAATCACTGGTGTGCCAAATTGACCATGATTAGCTGTTATTGCAGATTAGTGCATTGTCTGGGGCTCCAGAATTATTGATCCGGGTGCTGTGCTCTGGTGTTTTCTGTGCCCTCTATCGTAACCTCTTCTTAATGCTTAGGAGAGGGAATCAGGAAAGGAGAGTAGGAGGGAAGAAGTCCAGATGGGAAGAAAACAGGTCCTGAAAAGACCACATAGGAACTAGGTCAGGTACTGTGGAGATTAAAGAAGCATGCTTCATCCCTGGACGCAGGAGGCAGGGACAAGTAGCATACAATTACGAGGAATTAGAACGGCAACAAGTAGTGCAGATTTATCAGCTTTAATTGTCTATTGTCAGGACAGAGCCCTTCTTGTAGATCAGGCGCTGCCAATGCTTTAATACCTCTAATGGACTCTCTATTGTGGGATTATCTCTCCTAAGGACAATGTCTTTCTTAAAACTAGTTGTTTTGGGAGAGGGAGAAAAAAAAAAAAGAAGAAAAAAAAGTAGCTGCAGCCCTCGGGTTTTTTCTCTCTGGTTTGTCACATTCTGCAGGAAGTAGTTGAGAGCCCAGTGTTGCTCTTCTGTCAGCAGCACTATTCCTTCAGGGGAACTGATAGATACCTATTGAACATTAACCCCCTTTGCTCCACCTTCCCCAATGAGCTCCTCCAGAAACAATAGCTGGTTGATAAAGAGCAGATAAGCGAGGACACCCGGCTTAAGAATCTCTCTGCTATCTTTATTTTAAAAGCTTTCCTGGGTTTTGCAAAGTAAACATTACAACATTTAAAGAAGGATAAGGTGTCAACTATTTAATGAGAAGTTGTGTTTAATAGCAGAGGAATTCTTCCCTCCCCCAGCCAACACACAGGTATGAAAAGACTGTTATTTCACCACCCTGGGGTAGGAAAGGTGGAGAAATGACAACTGTACTCTTAGAAGCTTAAAAAGTGGTCCTTCAGCCCACCCCTACCAGATTCCCTAATCAGCTCTAAACATGCAGTCACTGTTTTGAATCCTTTGGTCCTAGATGCGTGGTAGTCACATTCCTGGATCTGTGATAATCTGTGGGTAAATATTTTTGTTTCCACCATATGCGCTTTGTCATGGTGTGTAGCTGTTGTTTTTGTTAATCTGTTTTGAAACTCACTCTGTGGCCAGTTCTTTGTCTGAGAAAAGTGGTGTGGTTCCACCCATGGATCTCACCCTCCTTCTGCTGTGTTCGTCAGCTCCATGACGCTGGGTAGCCTGGAGAGTATCTGAAATGAAAACTGAATTGTGCAGGAACAGAGTCCAAAGTTTTGCTGTGGTTCATATCTCTATGACTTTCCAGGCAGGTTGAGGAGAAAATACCCTGAGAAATGTCATGACTACAGAGTTGGGAAGAGATGTGAAAGTTGAATTAATGCAATTAATTCTGAGATGGTTTCGTTATTTCAGGTTGTTGTGAGCTCTCTGTGGGGCTGATGTCTTTTAAATACTCACAGGAGTGAGCCTTCTATAATATGTATACTGTTCCATCCCTCCTCAATAATAATCTGGAAATCAGCCTATTTTAAAAGAAAATTTCCCAAAGCACACCCTTTTTTTCAGTCCTCTGTCACTAGTAAGATTGGCAAGTGGTTGGAATGAGTTGGCCTGTTTTCATTCATTTTTCCTCAGACTCAGTTGCTATGGTCAGAATAATCAAAAGTCTCTCTTTGAGATGTAGAAGGTTGATTTTTGTGCTCAGGTTTTCTTGTCCGGTGTAAACTTGGGTTGTAGAAACATGCAAAGACAATACAAGTATTATTGTATGGACTCCTGGCTATCATCCCTACCTTTCCCAAGACGACCATTGCTCAGAAGTGGGATGGGAAGGCTGAACTGTGGTCTTTGCTGTGAGGCATTTCACTTCTCATAAGGGGCAAGGAGGTGGCTCCTTACGTTTAGTCCAGACCCTAAAGTCTACTACCTTTACCCACAATGAAAAGAGGTGCAATGACAAAACAGCTGCTGCTGCTGCTGTCTCAGTAGCTTCACTCCAGCTTGCTTCCTAGGAAACAAGAGCGAGTGGCTTCAAACTGTTTTGTCTTTGCTGCTCAGCTGTGTTCACAGCGAAGAGAAGCCCAGCTTCTCACAGCGAAGTGACTTCTTGCCCTCCTTATAGCAGGCCCAGATGGCCTTGACTCCTTCTTCTCAAACTCGAGCCTCAACAAGAGGAAATGGCTGAAGCTTAGTTCTCACTTCTGTGTGCTGCAACAGTGTTTTTTCCATTGGAGGAGGGTTGTTTTGGCTTATTCATACATCATCTGAACATTATTTTAATAAGGCCTGGCTGGAAACAAAAAGGCATATGGTATTTTAGTTTGATTCCTTTTTTCTCTTCTTAAGGAAAATTTCTTGAGAGAATAAAACAGCAGAAATCAAAAGAGATGTTAAAGCTTGCACTAGGCAGTAGCTGAGAGTGCAGCCAGAAGATCTGCTTTTGGTGTTGCACAGCTGCGACAAAAATAAATGTAAAGGGCATTTGGAAGTGCTACGAGGCAATGACCAGGGTGCTCTGTAATTAAAGGCAGTCCATGAAAGCTGCATGTGTTAATCCAGAAGCCTCCTGGCTACAACATACAGCACCCTAAATGCCCTTGCAAAAACCTTCATGTAGATTCAAGTGTAATTTTAATTTCTCTCCTTATAGGCAATACCATGCTGTAGCTGTCTAGGGCATACAAAGCCTCTGAGATCGTATCTGAAGCCTATAGGCTGTGTTTTGCAAAGTCAGGCCAGTCTGTGAGAAGGCGGCTGTAACTTTTCCTGTTGCACAGTCACTAGAGCGTGCTGGGTCTCTCTCTTACCCTTGAGTCTGACAGCAACCACGTTTTCAGAAACGTGGCCCCAAAACAGGAGTGTGTCTCAGCAGAACTTGAAAGCAAGTTCTTTGAGTTTGATTTCACAGTTGGCTTTTAAAAGATGTGCAGTTGTGCAACTACATCATGTACCTTCTCCAAGTAATGACCACAACTGGTCCCCAAATGTTTACCAGCACAAGGATGCCTACATGCAGGAAGTGGGAAATGGGGGTGGGTCTGGTAGTTACTCTTGATGTGGTCAATCTGCTGCTGACCTTGTTTGGGTAAGGGGAAGGGGAGGATGTGAAAATGAGACTCTGCTTTAATCTCTTGTGTGCATTTTATCTCCCCTCCAACTTTCTAAAGAAGTTTCGTCTATTAGAGCAGCTCCCTTCCCTCCTTCTTCCCCCTACAATTACAGCAGGCACAGGGAGAAGAGCAGCAGCAGAGGCAGCAGAGGCTGAGGCTGGGTTGCGCAGGCTTGTTGTTGAGCTGAAGTGGTGATAGCATCAAAGGAAATGGATGGGGATTTCTGAGATCAGAGCTGTTAGGGCCATTCATGATTTGTTGCCAGGCTGAAAGCTGCTGCAGAGAGAGCTGCCTGAGAAATGCTGATTAATACAGTAATTGAGGTTTTCTATGAGCAAGAAGGAAAAAATGAAAATATGACTAAAAATGTTCTTTTTGAAATGAACATTTTGAGATTGCACATTCCAGACAATAGCAGCTACTGGTATGAAAGATTTCTATAAAAGAGCAGAAAACTTCTGGTTGAACAGGGTGTCTTTTTATGTTTCTCTATTAAGGAGGAAGGTCAGAAGGTCAGTCTATGTATTTCTTTAATGGCAGAGTTTCCTTTGTGATTCTTACTTTAGTACACATCCTTAACAATTTGTTTCTGTCTCTTCTTTCTTGATAAACTTAGTTTTATTCCAGATCAGGCAGGCACTATTAGGCTAGACCTGCACACCAGTGAAATCTCTTCTGCACTACAGTAGTTCCGGGCTCAGCTTCACTGAGACACCTGGAGCTAATTTCAGGATAGCCTCAGAGTGTGCCACAGAGTTATTTGAAGTCCATAAGCTTCGTAGGCTGTACTTGCCTCCCCAGGCTTCGGGGAGAGAGCCACACTGACCTGGGATGCTGGCATCCTCCTGTCATCCTGACGAATATTTCACTTCATCTGATCTGATCTAATCTCTGCTTCCTTTTCTTCTCCAACGCAAAAGCACTCTCAGTTCTCTGAAAGGCAGATTTGCTTTTCTCCTGCTTTCCTTTACATTAAGATCAGCCCCCTGAAGGAAACACATCAGCCCTTTTTTCTTGCCCCCCCCCCCCCCTTTTTGTTTTTCTTTCAAGCTAACAGGGAAGTGAAAAGCTCCGAAACAGCTGCCTCTCAGAGTGAGACTATTTTTCAGTAAAATAATCACCTTCAGTATGACTACATTGTTTTTCTGTTCTATACGGTGTGACTCAGCATCAGTTAATTAACCCAATCAAGTAGGCCGGATTTCTCTCCTTTAATGAATGGTTCTTCCTACTTCAGAGCCTTCCTAGACCTCATTTTGGTTATGTCTCGGTTTTACTGGGTATATCTAATTACATTTATATCCTTCAGCCCAGTGTTCAGGCCACCTCTCTTGTGGAATTACGCTGTGGTGGAAGTTAAGCCAGGACACTCACTTGCAAGCAGTTGCCCTACTTAGGTCTGCTGCCATGAGCCCTCATGTGTTAGCGCATACAGAAGGTCTTTACAGAGATATACTATTCTCAGCATTGCAGACTGAAAATGGCAAGTAATCCTTTCCAAATGTCTTTTTATCAGAGGGAGGAAGAGCAGGTTGAGGGAAGGGGATGTGTGTACACCCATCAGAGAGACAGCCAAGCACTTGATTGCATAAAACGTGCTTCCCGCCACCCCCTCCCTTTTATCTTCTGAAGAATGACGTAACACCCAGATCACCCCGAAATATAAGTGTGTGTGTGTTTAGAAGAATGTGAAACTAGCTTCCATGTAAAGTGCCAGGAAAGCTATGAGAAATATGCTTGCAGACGTGTGAGGAGAAGGAAAAGTGGTAGAGTTGCCTTGTAGAGAAGCAGCTAGCATTCGCACTGGGCTGTAGACAGCTATAAATGGAATTGTGCATCACCGTTCTCTGAGCTCGAGGACGCCTCGCTGAAGAGACAGGACCACTGAAGGAAGTAAGGCATCTGGTTGTTTTGTAATGAGAAGCAGGAATGCTCTTAATAATAAACAAACAGGACATTGTATGCCATCATCACAGGATGTCCTTCCTTCAGCCAGCGTGCTGACTTGGATCGGAGGAAAAGAAAATTGGGTGCAGTGTCTGCTAATTGCTATACCAATCCTCCTTCCATCACCGTCGTGCTCCTGGATGGTCGCTTAGGTACTGCCCTGCGCAAGATCACTGTTCTTACCACGCTGTGAAAGAGGCATCGACTTTGGAAATGCTGCCTGCCCTTGCCCTGCTCCTGTCAGCTTCCCTGCTGTTACTTGGGGAGAGGGGAAAGATTTTATTTAAAGGAAGAAACAAATGTTTTTCCTAATTCCTTTTACAAGTGTTGCTAAGAGGGACACTCAGGAAGGGGATAAAATCCAAACTCTGAAACTCCAAAATTGGTCGTGTCATAAAGCACTGTAATCGTTAAGGTTTGGGAGCAAGCACTTTTTAAATCGGTTTTTAATCGGTGTTCTGGAACCTGGGAGTCAGTTTTATTGTTTTGCGTTTGTTTGTGGTTTTTTGAACGAAAGCGGGCACGCGTTGGCCTCTGGAGCTTCAAATAGGAAGAAAAATAAGATTTCCCGTAGAAATCGTCTCACACGGGCTTCTCTGCAAGGGCTGGGGCGCCCGCCCGCCGCGGGCCGCAGGGCAGCGGCGCGGCTCTCCCGGCTGGCACACAGGCCCTCCCCGGCCACCACATCTCGGTCGAAACGGGGGCAGAAAAGTTATTAATAATAATATTTAAAAGGGAAATAAAACGGCGGCCGGGCGGGTGGGTGGGGGCGCGGGCGCAGGTAGAGCCCCACCTCCCGCGCCGCGGCGAGAGCAGCCGGGGAGAGGGAGGGGCCGGCCCGGTGCGTGAGCGCGAGCCGAGCGCGGGCTGCGCGCGAGCCGCGGGCGGGCCGAGCGCGCGCTGTGGCAGGCGGCCCCCCAGCGTTTCCCAGAGGCAAGAGCAGGGCGCGCGGCAGCACCTGTCTGACAGCGGGGGAGGAGCGGGAGGGAGCGGCGGCTGGAGGTGTGAGTCAGTCTCCCGGGGACCCGGCCGCTGGAAGGAAGGAGAAATGTTTACTCGGTAGAGATGAGCCAGGTTTGCCGCCGACGGTGGGCTTCGGTGTGGAGACGCGCGCGGACTCTGCCCCGGTAAGGAGCGCCATGGCGACCCTCCGTGCCCCGCACCTCCCCGTCCGCCGCCCCGCACCTCCCCGGCCGCGCCGGCCCCGGCCCCGGCGGACTGAGCAGAACTTCCCTCGTCGCCCTTCCCGGGCCGGGAGCGCTCCTCCGACCGGCGCTAAGCCTCCCGCGCCGCCGCGCACTGAACACCCGCCCCCCGAGTTTCGCTGTTCGTCT
Organism: Falco rusticolus; assembly: GCF_015220075.1. NCBI lineage: Eukaryota > Metazoa > Chordata > Aves > Falconiformes > Falconidae > Falco > Falco rusticolus. The sequence continues at coordinate 23,832,105 of NC_051192.1, forward strand.
CCTCTCCCCCTTTAACGCCAAGTCAGTCGCTGTGGCACCGCTCGCCTCGGCGGCGCTGGGGTCGGGGCGCGGGGGCCGGTCCCGGGGCCGGGGGGAGCTTGCCTGCCGCGACCCCCGCCCCAGCCTCGCCGGGCGGCTGCGGGCGGCCCGGCCGTGCCTCCCCGGCGCGGCGCCGGGGTCTGCCGGTAACCCGGAGTCCGGCAGCCCTTAACCTCTTCCTCGGAAGACCGGGTGCTTTCTGTCTCCGCGTTTCGTTTTTCCCGGAGGAAGGGTGTGAATTTCACAGTGGCTGTGTATCCGAAAAGGAAAAATGAAGGGATTTTATGCCGGGCTTGAACGTCATTCCCGGCTACCAGCGCAGGCACAGATTGTGGTCCCTAATGAACCTTACGGAAAGAGCTCGACCTAGTACCTGTTTGGGGATAGGTTTGGTAACAGTGCTTCTGTCCCGAATAGACAGAGGGGCTGAGGGACTTGGTGGAATTGTCCTGTGAGGCTCCTATCAGTGCTTTGAGGTATTAATTCTCAGAGGTACCATCAAAATCAAAAGGGAGAGAAAAACTTTCTCTTATTATTGATTTTATTTATTTCCCTTGCTCCTTTTCTTTTTTGGCCCCCAAGAACATGTTGCAGTGCTTTTTGCAGGGCTGCTGCTGCTGCAGTGATGCTGGCAGGATGTCGGCTTTCTCAGCCTTCCATGCCAAAGGATAAGGGGACGTCAGGAGGAGGCGGGGGGGCCAGGTTGTTTTGAAAGTTGTTTGTGTGTTGAAAGCTGGTGGGAAAGTTCAGGCTTCCCCATTTGGAAGAGGCAAGGCTGGGTTCCGCTCTTCCAACATGCGCTTTCCATTTTTAGCTTCATTCAGACGCAGACAGCAGCTCCTTTCCTCTTCCTCTCCTTGTTTGTGACACTTTTCTGAGGCAGCTTTTCCACAGGCGACTAAGTGGTCTTGTGGCCATGACCCCACGTTTTCTTCAGCACGGAATACTTTTTTTCTCTCTGATGCATTAAGGAAAGTGTCTGAAAAAGGTAAAGTGGTTGTCAGCCTAAGGATTTTTTCCTCTTTGTTTTTGTTCCCTCCTCATTATTACTGAGGCTGGCATTTTAAGGCGCTGCTTCAGTCAGAGCAGCTTCGTTTATGCTGCTTTTTGGCTATTACTCAACTATACCAACTATCCTGCATACGCTTTTAAAGTGTCACAGACTACTGTATTAGTCATGCTGTATCAACGGAAACCACAACACTGAAGGACAATGAGGATTAAAGGCTGTTTTCTTTTTTTCCAGGCTGCTACACAGTGTAGCTCGGACGCTGTGAGTTTCAAGAATCTGGTGAAAGGGAGAGAGTGGACAATGAAAATGGACATGGAGGATGCTGACATGACTCTGTGGACGGAAGCTGATTTTGAAGAGAAATGCACGTACATTGTAAATGATCACCCGTTGGATCCCAGTGCCGATGGAGGCACCCTAACTCAGGCAGAGGCTTCCTTGCCAAGGAACTTGACTTTCAAATACGCATCTAACTGCAAAGAGGTAAGCGGCAATGCTCTGGGGAAGGTTGGAGTCGGACAAGCCAAATCACAGCGCTTCGGAAAGTGTGTGCTCACACTGGCTTCCATTCTTTAACACATACACACACCCACCCCACCACCACCAACTGCTGCCTGCTGGCTTTTAAGATGGGACCCTAATAACTCTTTTAAGAAACTGTGAGCTGGTTATCTGTTGTGTAATATTTTCACTGGAAGTTGCAGCAAGCCTATCCCTGAAACTGGTTCTGTACCAATTCACAAACAGTTAAATTTTCACAATTTGAACAGCATCTGAATAAGCATATTTAAACTGTGGGGTAGTTCTCTGTGCCAATTTCTAGACTGCTGTTTGCCAGGACCATTCATTGCCTCTGGCTCAGAGATTAAAGTGCCTCGGTTGTCCAATAAATAGCTTTAAAAAAAGTAGAGGGAAAAAACCCCACCAAATTCCTGGAAATGTGTTTAATTATTTCTTTTTGTTTTCCCTTTGGTTATGAAATTGCTTTATTCTTTTCATGAGCTTGCTGTATTCCCGACTTCCTAAATTCTTAAAAACTCCAGCATGTTGGTTAAGGAAGTGATGGTGGAACTGTAGCAAGCTTGACAGAGGGGTGGCCGTAGCTTAAATTAACTTTAGTTTATCTGGGACAGTATCTTCACTGGTAGCTAGCCGTGCAAGTCTGTCCTATCCTTGTCCCTGGAGTGGGTACATTCTTTGTTGTTGTTTCAGAAGGGCTGGAAAGAAATGAGCCCGGATGAGCAATTTGGTTTTGTGTTTACTCCTTCATATAGAGTAGCTATTATAGCTAGGTGTGATGTTCAGCAGGGTAATAACCCAAGGGACAACCCTTCATTTCTCCTTGTGCTGAGACTTGTGGTACAGCAGCTATTACCTGTGCTTCTACTTTGGCTAAACACACTGACCACAGAGCTGAAAAGAAGAGGTACGCTCATCTGTGCCTATCAAATATTTCCTTTCAAAGTAGGTACTTGTTTAATCCTGTGTGCAGAAATAGGGCGAGACCCCCAGCTGGAGGGTACTGGCACCGTGGAATTCAGCTTGGCAGTGCCTAATACAGTGCCTAGTAGGTTTGGTAAGAGTTTAAAGCTAAATTTGTCTTTAAATCACTCTTGTCTTCCCATCTGCCCTGCCCTGCAGAGCTTTGGCAGAGAAAGGACGCGCTCCAGAAAATAAGTGCGAAACCTTGTTTTGTGTTAATGCGTCGTTAGACAGATCTTACTTGGGGGGGGAGAGATAAAGCCGTGACTCCACTGTGTGATACGGCACGATTTCTTGGTTGAAGAATGAGCTTGCAGCGCGACAGCTCAGGCAGATCCTGGGCAGACGGCTGGTGACTGATTGGCTGCTCAGGCTGCTTGCTCTCTCTGCCCCTATTGAGTCCTGCTGCCATGGCAGGAGATGTCCAAGGAGCTTTCAAAATTCCCAGCACTGTGTTTGGAAACACCGAGGTGTAATTTCCTTATGCTATAGCTCAGGTTAGTGAATCAGGGTAGGAGGATTGCTGCCATCTCTGTGTAAGAGGTGGGGGGAGAGAGAGAAGTTGTTAAAAGATTCCCGGTTCTTCCTTGTAAAATGTGACCCATGCAGCTACCTGCTAGTGGGAGTCTGAATATAGGACATCCTCCTTTTGTTCTCCAGAGTTCCCCCCGGTCTTTTATTTGTGCTGAATAGCACCTACTGTAAGGAGCAATAGGAACTTTTGAACCCTGACTATTTCAAAGGTAGTTCTGAAAGAAAAGGCCGGTCTGATCCTTTTTTTTTTTACCCCACTTTCCGTGAAAGCTATAGTCCTGTAAATGTACGGACAGGGCACTTGTTTGCTACTTGTCTGCAGGGTGAAATAGATGTAAATGGTGTGATCCGTTTGCGTTCCAACAACTGCTGATGTGAAACATTATTTTTTTCGGTCTGTCTTCCGAGTCTGATTTTGTTCAGTGGGGTCAGGACAGGGTGTATGTTGCTTTTGCACATCAGCATTTGTGGGGTCAGCAAGGGAACCTGATTCTGGTTTTGACCTCATGGAAAACTGCTGGAGTCCTGACAATTTGGTAGGATGGGATTTTTTCACTTGCGAAAGGATGAGGTAAGACTTCAGGAGATGCATCGTGCGTGTTTGCCAGGGGGTTTCACATGTGAGCTGTCTTCATTGTTAACTTTGGGGAGAGCTGTGGCTTCATCTGGTTGAGAGTTTTAAATGCTGAGTCAGTTTATTGACAAAAACATACATAATACATCGCTTGTGAAATGCTAATACTGTCATGATTAGATCATGAAATCCTGGTGCTGTCATGATTAGTATTGTATCTCCACTTGGAGTAGGAAAAGTACTGGCGTGCCTGCTTAGGAGGGAGGAAGTACAACCGCTGTTGTTTGGGGAGGGTTGCTTTTTGTGTTTCTTTTCCTTGCATGCTTTGTGAAGTGAGTAGCTCCTCTTTAAAGGTTTATTGAATTTGCAAGGGAGTCCATGACACGTCATACTCTTGTTTATTCTTGGATCTTGGTCGGGGATTTTTCTGAAGGACACTTTTTTCATTATGAGTTCACAGTATGTGTCAGCATTTTAAAAAATGAATTACTACTGCTCGTAACATTTTAGGCTGCTGGATTTACATGAAGTCATGTATTTATTTTTATGCGTGAATTATTTATTCTTTCCTCCAGTTTTAGTGATTGACAGAAAATGATGAAATGCAGTGCCAAAATCACACTCTAGAAGGCCATATGCGAATCCTCTTTTTCATGCAGATATTTAAAACCATCTTCTTCTTTTCAGTAATTTTCCCCTTTGTTTTCAGTCCTTAAAGCCTGAACAGCCCTTCTTGATATGAAGTGCCAGTTATTTTGCTGTCTTGAATACTCCTAGTGCCTCATCCTGGTCCACGAGCTTGACAGAGAGAAATGTATCTCAGCAAACCCGTTACTTGTTGCATTTCCCTGACAAGGCTGTTTCTTAGACCCTGAATCAGTGATTTTAACGAAAGCAGTGATTTTGAGCTGTTTCAAAGTGTGCCTTGCTGATCTGCGACACTTGCTCTCCCCTGTTGCTTTGATTTCGTTGGTTTTGTATGTGATCACCAAGGAAGCAATCTGAAATTTCATGGTGTATCTTCTAGATTCTTTCATGGCACTTTATTTCATGGCACATCTTCTAGAAAACTGGTCACTGAACGAAGGCATAAAATTTATGCAGTTTTATGTAACTGTAGAACTAGTAGTTTAAAAAAAAAAAAAAAATCGGTGTCATTCCAGGACACGTGATGGCCTTCCCGATTTGCATTTGGAGAATACTGTTATTTCACTGAAGCCAATAAGAGTTCGTTAGGTGCTGTGTTTCGGTTTGTTTTTTTTAAAGCAGTTTAGGGGGTCCCAGCTGCAAAATACCTTGCCCTTGCAGAATTAGCAGGGGTGGTTGTTTACTCCCAGTGCCCTCTCCCCAACCAAAGATGTAGGAGCCTTGGTCTTTCCAGGCGCCTTCTAATACCAGATATGGAACGGGAGCCCATCCGTCTCCTGTCCGGGGGGAGCGGGCGGGGCGGGCTGTGCTCCGCCACCGGGCCCGCTGGCCGGGCTCGGCGGGCTCCGGGCGTGCCCCTGCCCGCCGCCGGCCCCCGGCGCCGCATTAGGACCCTGGTCAGTTCCAGGGCCGCCGCCGCCCCGGCTGCTCCCGGCCCCGGCCCCGGGCAGCCCGAGCCGGGCCAGCCCGCAGGCGGCGGGGCTCTTCCCGCCAGCCCGGCCGGGCGCCGCCGCTGCAGCGCCTCCAGGTTGCAGCTGGCCCCGCTCGCCAGCCGGCTCCTCTGGGCGCACCCCGCTGCGCTCGGGCCGGGAGGAGGGCGGGCGAGCCTCGGCAGGAGCCGCAGCAGCCCGCAGCGCCGGGTGCCGGCCCTGCGGCGGGAGGCTGACGCTAGGCTTCATCTTCGTGCTAGAAATGGCTGGTTTACTGGAAGGAAAAAAGTGGTAGCGGCCCGCTTGCAAGAGCGTTGAAAGCTGGAGCTTCGAAGGGAGAGGGGTTAAGTGTCTGTAGAGAGGAAATTGTTCACAAAATAGCGTGTTGCTCCCTTACGGCATCGTTCAGACCCAGGAGGCTACACAAGGGCAGCAGGGAGGGTTTTACTTGCGGGGAGCTAGCTCAGGTCGTGCTTCCCTGCGGTTCCCGGCCACGAGGCTTTTTCGGAAGGTCTCATCGCTGAGGCGCAGCAGTCTGCTGAAGGACACCTGGTGGACACAAGTCTGAAATGCCTCTCTGCGGCAGCTTCCCGGCAGCCCGAAGACGGCTTCTCCTCCGTTCTGGACGTGGAATTCCTTTGCCGTTTTGCCTGCAAGCCCTCGGCAGCTCTGTACTTCGTGGCCACTTGTTAAATGACACCCTTTAAGCTGCAGCAGGGCAGGAGCCCCTTTTGGGGGCGGCTGCCAGCAGTCTGGAGCCACCTGGCACTGCTGATACCCCTCTCCTGGAGGGTAACTGAGCTTGTAGGGGCACAACGGAGGCCAAGAATTGCTGACCCGAAAGCTACCCTTAGTTAAAAGTCATCTGGACAGCTTTGGTCTGGTTTAGCAAAACTTCACTGTTGGCATACGTGGATGTGCAGAGCATTCTCTGCCAAAATAACCTTCTGGTGGGTATAGGGTGAGAAATCGTCTTCGTGTCCAGCTGTGCTGGAGGAAAAGCAAGCACTGCATGTAAGGTGAATATCAAAAAGTATCTGCTATGTCAGAGACAGTAGTTCAGTGAGTGTTTCAAGTTGACTAGTTCAAGGATGATTTCTAGAGATTCTGAGAATTTCATTAAAGTTGTTTTAATTAAGGCCAGGCTATTCTAAAACTATGAAAAAACTCGAGCTACCATGCAGTAGAACTGATAGGGTGTGCTGTAGCTTGGTTGTGAACTTTTCTTGAGAGGGCAGATGGATGTAAATGAAGATATATGGGGAAGATGAGAAGAACATCTGCCTTTTTCAGCTATGAGAAATGTACAAGCAAGACAAAAATAAAACTGAGCCACCGAGCTTGTTTCAGCTTGTGGTAGGTGTAGGAAAATTTCTGGAAGTCCCTTTTCTCTCTCTTCAGTCCAGATGCACAGATCAATGGAGCATTTAACTACCTTTACTGTTGACGTTTAATTTTTTTGTAATATGCTGAAACACATGTTGAAATGCAGACAAGCGCAAACACTCACCATGTACACCCAGCAATCTGTTTCCGGCTGGATTACTGCCTTGATTCCATGGCTATTATTTGTCTCCTTTATTTTGACATTTAACGTGAAATTACGCTAGGCGTTAGTTGTTTACTTGGATTTTCAGTCTTGACCAGTACACAGGCAAGCATTTCTCTGTCTGTCTTTCTCCCTCTGTCACACCAAGGGTGATACAACAGAAGAAAATGCAGCATGAGAAAATCACAAGACTCAGCTAGTTTGTGAAGTGCTGCCTATAGTCCACGGGTTTTACTGTCCTTTGCTATGAAGGACTGTTAGGAACAAAAAGACATGCTCACTGAAGTGAGCTATCTGTAGGGTCTGATGAGGGCTAATCTGCTTTGGTAAGAACACTGATTCCTTGTGGGGTATAGACAGCAGTAATCTCAGTTGTCAACCACTTCTGCTGTTACTGTCTTGTTCTGAAATCCTGGCAAGCAAAAAGACAAATGGCAAGATATTTGAAGGGGATAAGATTGATGCATTTTGCCATGAAAGTTTGGTTATAACACCAAATTAATGGGCTTTTTACCTTCCTTTTTTCCACTATCTAAGCAGTAGGATCAGTCTTGCAAAGGCTTGGGGTTTTTGCTTTACAAAATTGTTGGTTTTCTAACATTGTTTGGATACATTAAATTTAAGAAGATTGGTGAGGAACAGAGAGAGACAAAACCAATAACTCAGCGGTGTTTTGCAAAGGGTTACTCCAAGGCACGTTCTTCTGAATAGTGATGAATTGCTTCCTGATTTGTGGTCAGTGACTTTTTTTTTGGTATAATTACTGTCAAGAAGGAAGCTGAACAACTAGAGTACATTTCTTAGACCTAGCATAGTGGAGCATTTTCATCAAAACCCTTACGTCTTTTTGACCAAACCCACTTGGCGTATGTTACTGGAACTGCTGCCTCCTTTTTATAAAAGAGGGTGATCTGTGAGTACATGTCCCAAAGCCTTTTCATACTCTGTTTTGTATGCCACTGTATGCTGGTGAGAGGATTGTAGGTCATCTTTTTTTGTTGTTCTCCTTTTAGCTATCAGGACGGGTACAGAGTTAAGGGGGTGTGGGGGGGTGTGTGTGTGGCGCGGTGGGGGAAGTTTCGTTTTGATCTGGAAGAGCAGTCATTCCAGTCCCTAACTTATTAGAAAAAGCAAGCTCTGTAGCAGTAAAGTGATTGATAGCTGTTGAATATTTTTGTTTGCTGGAACTAGACTTTTGGAGGTTGCCTTTGATAAGAGAAATAACTTCTGAAGATATTTGACAGTCTCTATACATTTTGTTTACTGTTTCTTCTTGTAAATGTATTTCCACAAAACACACTTTTCAGGTGGTGTTCATCTTTGGCTTCTGTATGTCTCAGTAAGATGCTGGTATCTAATAAATCTGGTGATACCATATCCAACTTCGTTAATTTATTTCTGTTTTGCTGACTTGTCACTAAAAATTTCTTTCATCGGTTGCTTTACCTCATTAACCTTGTTAAGTTTGGGGGACAGGGGAGAGGAAGGAAGACTCTTCAATTTCCGTTGGCAATGGACTGATCCTGTGCTGCTCTTCTTGTAGGTCACTGGAGTTATAAGCAAAGAGTACATTCCGAAAGGAACACGCTTTGGACCCCTGGTAGGAGAGATCTATACCAGTGATACAGTTCCCAAGAATGCGAACAGAAAATACTTTTGGCGGGTAAGCAGAAAAAAACAGCACCATGTTGTTGCAGTAAGCAGATCACTAGATGAGTACAGCTGAGAAGCTGGGTCACTTCCTGCTTCAGACCTGTGTGAATGCAGGGGGTAACTTCTGTATGCGGCCAGGCACGAACAGGGCCAGTGGGGTGAACTAAGCCGAGTAAGAGCCTGGCTGTCTTGGATATAGGGACTGCGTGGGTGTAGAGAGCAGAGATGCACAGCCTCTCCTGGCTCTGTCTTCGAAACAGATTTGTGCTTGATTGTGTAAAGAAATAGTTCTGCTGCTTGCTGTAGGGGCAGGTTATTTTGCATTTCTTTACAGCAGAAAGTCATTCTTGTTTATGCAAATATCATGTACCCTTGATTTTTCCAGCTATGAAGAAACTGTGAAAGTACTGCATAATCTTTTAAAAGTACTGCATAATCTTTTAATCTGGAATTACGATACGTTTTGTGACTTCCCCCCCCCCAATTTTGAATAGAACTACTGTAACATGGTGGTGGTGGTCTTCAGCATATATCATTCAAGTCATAAGCTTTTCTAGTCCACTTCAGAGAGTGTTAAAAAAGCAGCCTACAGATCTTAGTGAAGGGGCAAATCCATTAATGGCAGACAAACGCTAGAGGTGATGCCTAATTTGTACTCTGTAGTATAAGCTGGAAGGGAACACCAGGCAATTCGTTTTGGCTTGGGAAGTCTGTGCTGGGGAATGTGCTTCCAGTTTATCAGTTGACATAATCCTCGGTTTCCTTTACAGACTCATTATTAATTGTTAAAGAACATTCCTTCAGCCCCATCTCCTTCCATGGATTTGTTTTGCTGCCTTCTAGCCATTTAGGTTGTGTCTAAGTTGGTGGATTTGGGAGTATATCCAAGCCTCTGTGCCCAGGTGCCTGTCTGCCTTAGTAATATCCCAGCCTCATATGCAGGTGAAACCCAGGGCAAGCAGCAGCGTTCCCCACACCCCTTTCTTCCTACCTAATTGCATCATTTTGGTTTTCTCAGATCTTAATACAGCATTGCACAGGCAGTTATATGCATGAGTGCTTTTATGAAGCAGGCAACTGTTTTCACATTCATAAGGCTACAAAATGTTTCTTTTAGCTGAATTTTTCAGAAGCTTGCACCCAGCGTAGGAAGAGACCAGTATGCCAGCCCTAGCTCTGCTAGTTGTTAATAAGGCAGCAAGCATCGGGAAGAGGGACTGCTAACCATCTTGCAGGTCTTCATTCATATGTTGCAGCGAGAGAGATTACATCATTCTTATGATGTGACTTTAAGCCTTAATGCAGAGGGATCCTCAGAAATAATATCCTAGGAGCCATCTAAGCATCATTAAATTCTCTGTTACAGTTTCTTGATTCATTCAAGCCAGGCTGCTGCAGCAAAAATGAATTCCTTCCTAGGGGTCTGACACAGGCTTGCATATGCAAAGGAAATTGTGGGAGATAACTTCCCACATGTTATTAAAGGCATCCTGGGCTTGCTGGCAGGAGTGGGAACATCTGCTACACGCGTGGGGGGATGCTGCCTGCGCCTTGCCTGTGTGAGGGGAGTGGGGCCACCCGGGGCCAACGTCATTTCTGGGAACTGCGCCATGACTCAGCACATCTGGTCTCGCCTTCCCCAGAATAGGTGGGAGCCTGGTGGGGTGCCTTTGCCCTGCAGTCGGAGCACAGTGACCGGCAGCATCCGTGGCCATGCTGTGGGAGCGGTGGAGGGCCAGTTTGGGAAGCGGCGGCAGGCGTCAAGTGCCGGAGCCCCGCGTTCCTGGAAGTTTGCTAGCTGGGGTGAGCAGAGAAACCCAAAGGCTCCTCTTGATGCAGCACAACTTGCCCGGCTCCCTTCCATTTTCTCATAACAAACACACCGCAAAATCTCTCACAAGCTGCTTTGATGAGGCCACATGTATTTCCCCCTTCTCAGTTTACAGGAAGTTACTCTTAAAGAAAGTGATTCTGGTGTTTATGGCCCGCGTTAAAGGGCCAGGCTGCCTCGCCCCTCTCCGCTGGTGGCTCTCTCCAGAAGAGAGGTCCCAGCTGGCCGGTGGGCGCTCGCAGGGTGTGCTGCCTGGCCAGGTAGTTGCAGAAGACAGTGGTGTGAACACGAAGGCAGGAACAGGCCATGGAGTGTTTTCCCCCTGGAGTGAGCTCTGTCTCCCCTTCAGAAGGGCATTTCCTGCTCACCGAGGTGCGTCGCTGGTGCAGGCTGCTCCCACTTCAAGGTCTGGCTATTGCCCGGCCATCTGTTTTGCAAAACCCAGGAACCCCATTTCATCCAGAATGGAGCTGGTTCCTCCTGAGAGTAAGGGATGTGTCTTTAACAAACACGTCTCTGGCATTTTTTTTAATGTGTTTTGGTTTTTTTTTTAATAACTTTCTTATTCTTATGGCTTTTAAGAAACAGTAGCTTCTGTCAGTGATTGGGTCTTCTTTCTCCCCAAGTCGCTGAGCGGTTTTTACATTCATGTTTTCTTTCCCCTCGTGGACAAGCCAGAACATGTCCCTCGATAAGAAAAGTGACTTTTTTTTGGCTAGCCCCTCTCCAGGTCTTTCAGTTATGGCAGGTGAAGTTCATCTTTGCCTCGCCCAGCCTTTCCACAAAAGGGTTACAGTCCAACTGTGAGCAAGTGTTGCTTAGGACTCTGGGGGGGGTGGAGGATGTTTGTATAGTTTAAACCTTTGGGTGGAGGTGGTAGGAAACTGCAAGTACAGAGGCCATAGAAAAAGGCAAGAAAGACTCTGACGTAGCACAGCCAGTCAGTCTTATACACAGGTGACTCAAAGCATTAATGCAAGCATGCACTCAGACCTGCAGTCATCAGCATCACCCACTTGTTGATCATAGCACCGGGAAAAGGACTCTAAGGTACACTGTTCACACAGGGAGAGTACTCTGCATTTCATATTTTGGGTCTGATTTGTCCATACTAGCAGTGACACAGGATAAGCAGAAATGGAAAAAGTGATGGTGAACTTTGAATAAGCATCTATTTCCTTACCGCAGAGGATAGCATAGCTGGAAAGGGGGCAACCCAGCTTGAATTATTATTACAGTATTATCTGTTCATGTAAAAAAAAAAAAAACCACAAACAAAACCCTGTAATTTTTCCCCTCTGGACTCTGTGTGCATGTGTTACGTATTGTGCGTATATATATTCATAAGCCCTTACTCTCTATTCCAGATCTATTCGAGTGGTGAGCTTCACCACTTCATTGACGGATTTAATGAGGACAAGAGCAACTGGATGCGTTATGTAAACCCTGGCTACTCTGTTCAGGAACAGAACTTGGCTGCTTGTCAGAATGGAATGAACATCTACTTCTACACCATCAAGGCCATCCCTGCCAACCAAGAGCTGCTTGTGTGGTATTGCCGAGACTTTGCAGAGAGGCTGCACTATCCCTCTTCCAGAGAGCTGACGATGATGAACCTTAGTAAGTGGATTACAGTGTAAACAAGGAATGCTAGTAATGTCTCTTCTGCCTATGTGATCTAATAATAAGTTGTATAATTACACAGCTGCATCACCTGTTGTGTCACAGTAGGTAGCTCAGAGTGGAAAAGGGGAATTAAAAACCCCAACAGAAAGAGTTCCCTTTGCCCATTCGAATGTAAACACAGTATAAAAACTGTGAATGGTTACTGTTTTATTCTGGACAGACAACCTGAATACATCCTCTGCCTTCAAAACTGTAGATGTTTGTTCACTCTCAAACTTTCCACGTCTAGATTTCATAGTGCATTGAGCAAAATTCTGCTTTGATGGCATATACTAAAGGCTGGCTGGTCATGCTCCCAAAGGGCTGCCCTCACTGTACAAGGAAGTGGCTATGTGCCATGACTCTGTCTAGGTGTCTTGACAAAATATATGTTTACTGCATAATGCTCTTTGAGCCTTGCATCTACGCTTATGGGAGCAAACCTCCTGTCGTCTTCTCATCTTGCTACTTGTTTTTTAAGCTCAGTCAGTGTATTTCGTCCCTGTTTCTTGGCTGTGTATTGCAGCTTTCATTTTCTGTTCAAAAATAATAGCATTGGTAGCAGGGGGAAGAGGTATTTCCAGGAGTTTTATCTCTGTGTTCCTCTGCGGTTTCTGACCATATCCAGCCTCAGCGCTTTACTCATAGCTTAATCACTGCCTAGCGCATCACCCAGAGCCACTTGAAGAGAGGGAGAGATTCTTGCTGACTTCTCATTTGACTCTTAGGCTTACTCCCCCCCCCCGCTAGCTGCTCTGAGATAGAGCAGAGCATTCTTTTGGCCTGCTAGCCCCTACACTGACATTTGAAGGAAGAACTGCAAGCAGGTTTTCTTATAAAAAGGACTATTTGCTGTTATTTGGCAACAAATAATGGCTTATAAAGTATCAGTGTTACTTTGGGGATCATTAGACCTAAAATGTAACCCCGCATCATGAAAATGATGTCACACATTCAAATTAATCAAAAGTACCTCTGTCCTCCATGGATGTTGTCCTTCTACCAGTTTTTGGTCTTTCCCTACAAATTACAGGAAACAATTTGCTTTGTCTTAATGGCAGAGGGAAGAGAGGGAGGGGATGTCCTATGCTGCTATATTCCATATTCAAAATATATCTCACTGATTCTGTTATCTTTGCACATGTCATATCACCACTTGCTGTGCAGTTTTATTTCCTGATATGAGGAACTGTTGCCTCTTCAGTAGGACCTACATGTGGTACGAGACAACAGCATTAAGGGTTTCTGTGCACGAGGAGTTTGCAAACATCCAGCCAGACATATTTGGCCACTAGCTAGGAGGATACACAAATGCAGCCTTGGTTTCCTGCGTCTGCTGGCATCTTAGGTTGCCTTGCAGAAGGAGCAAGGAATGTATTTCGAAAGTGTCAGTGAATTGGCTGGTTAATCTTTATCAGGTCAAAGCTAGGGGTGTCTGGACATGTGCAGAATAATCCATTTTAATAAAAGTAGGCTCAATATATGGATTTAAAGAGATGGGATCTTTAGCAACAATTGTGTAGTTCAGTCTTAACATTCAAAAGAACAATCTTCCCAGATGCTGAAATCAAAATATCCCTTGTTCTTTTTAAAGATAATTCTGCTTAAACTGTTCAGAAATTTTGTTAGCCCCCTACACCTAAAGAAAATAGCCGTTCAAAAAAATGAGAAAAAGTTCTCACTTTTTTTATTTTGCCCCCTCATCTTTGTGACAAACACATTCAGGCTTAAAGCCTGCAGTTGGGCCAGAAACCCTACAGATACCATAAGGACTGAGGTTTTCTAACGTTTGGGTACCCTTTCTTGAAAAGTATGGAAAAAAAAATCCAGACGTCTCCCAAAGATGCTTATTTGCTGAAGGCCCTGTAGCAACAGTGCAAGCAGGGATGGTTTTTCCAGCGTTAGTACTGGAACCAAATGAATTTAAAGCATATGTGAGTACTGTTCAGTTTTCTTTTTCCCCTTCCTCTCAGGCCACTTCTTCTGGTTAAATCTGAAACTAGTGAGCATCCTGCTGCCCCTCTAACCTTTCCCTCCATTGCAAGCCTGGCCAAGGTGCCCTTGTATTGTGTTCATCTATGAATAAAATGCAGAAAGCTTGGCCCCAAATCGCTATCATCTTGTACCTGCTGCAGACATGGGGCTTTGCCCCATCTTAATACGGTCTTGTTTGGGGGCACCCTGCACTGGTCACCTCCTCCGGCTGCTAGAAGGTCAGGAAAAGCTCTCTCCAGCCAAACGGATTGCTAATAATTCACTGTTTAAAGTGGCACAGCTTCCCTCAGAGGAGCAGCTGAGCATTGCTGCCTCTCCCAGCTCCTAGCTGCTGGCTTTGGCACCCTCTGAGGAAGAGGGAGGGAAAGCTGGGGACCAGGTGCCGCTGCAGGCTGAAGTCAGGGCTCCACCCTGCTGGGACACACGCTAGTGTGAGCGTGGGGCAGCAGCACTGCCAACTCCTGGCCCTGCTGTGTTGCACCCAGCTGTCTCCCTGCACCATGTCTCTGTGCCCACAGGAGGCTTTGGAAGAGCCGTGCCTTGGCTGGTTGCCCAGCCTGGCACAGGCCACCTGGGACACACACCTGTGGAAAGCTTCCAGCCTTGCCAATTTAAAATACAGGCAGTTGCTTTAGGTGCCTCAGGGGTTTGGGGATCACGGTCTTGGGAGTTTAGCACCTCAGTTCCTCTTTAAGCACCTGAGCGGGATGGGCCTCTGGGGAAAAATGTATCAGAGAATTTCTCTGGCTTTATTTCCTGTAATTAGTGGCCTCAAAAATGAAAGAACTACCACTTTAGAGCATAAATATATATTACACATCCACATATAACATCTACTTGCCTCTGTAACAGCAAACTTTCAAATTAAAGGTAACTTCTTCAGCATTAGTTCATTTGTGCTGTAGAAGGAAAGCATCCAGATTCAAGACAGCAGTTAGGCATGTACTTAGTTATGGGTTTAACCCTGTCCTCTGTGTTTTCTTGAATTGGGGCCTTTGACCTGGTCCTTCAGACGCTGAAGCACACACTTACCTTCACAGCCATGATTAGCCCTGAGTGGAGCTACGTAACTTTGAGTGGATGTTGGAGTGCCTGCAAAGAGTTGCACAATAGTGGTGGAGGCAAGACTGCATTATCCCGGTGGCAGAAACTCAGTCTCATTTCAAATGATCCCCTTCTTCCCGCCTGTTTTGAAGCCACTGATGTTGTTTATTATCAAGATTTGAGATATGTCATCTTCAGATGGTAGTGTTGTGCATCAAATGGTTTTAAGTGTGATGGCACAAGATTTATGTATTCTGCTGGCCAAAAAGTCAAATTCCAGTAATGTGTTAAATATGCTTGGCCTCATTCAACTGGACTCTCGGTTTGTCTTGTCTGTGATATTTTATTTTTGGACTAGCAAACAGACAGAGGAAATTTGCATTGGGGGTCCCACATAGTTTAGCATATTATTCCTACCTCATTGTAGGGGGGATTATTTGGGGATGGAGGGTGAAGAGGGTAACAATAAAAAAAAATAAATAAAAAACCCCAAACCAAACAACTGCGTTGACTCAGGACATGACTATTTGATAATAATGTTCATGTATTGCAATCATATGATGCAACTTCCTGCTGCTCATGTCGTGTTTGTCTCCTCAGTCAAGTACAGGCAGGTAACATCTGTTGGTCAAGCTTCAGGAAAAAAGTTTGAGTTGGGGGAAGACAATTTGCATGTTTATAAAACATTTGGCAATCTTTTTGTTTCATTAACAGGCTTAACGAGGTATTATTTAAAATCTTTCAGATTCTGTGAAGATTTAACTTTTTAATGCTTGTTTCTTACATGTGGTTTATTCTTTTCTTCTTCCTGCTGGCCCTGACATGCTAGCCGTTAGCTAAGCCCTGCTGCTTGCTTTCCCTTTTGTTTATGGGCAGTTTCACTTTCTGGTTTTGAAGCTTTTTTCTGTTTGGGTTGGGAGGAAACATCTGCACTTGCTTAAAAAAAATGCCTCCTGGAATCTTCAAAAGAGCTCAGGAAAATGATTTTGAAATTATATGAAAGGTTGTCTTCACAAAATCAGAATTGGAGGGCTAAAGTTGACTTAAAGTTGAGGATTATTTGAAGACTTCCTTAAAAACCTTCTCTGAGCAAAATGTTTTCCAAGGCATGTCACCCTGCCTTGGACACGTTTAGAAAACAGATGATCAAATTATATACTTCTAATGTATAGGTCTCCGTTCTCATTTTGAATGGAAACACTCTTTGTTTTGCCTGCTTCACAACTTCGAGGTTCTCTTTCTACTAGCAAAAGAGGTGCTTAATTTAGATCGAAAATGTGAATCGGCATAATTAAGCTCTACCACTCGAAGTGTTCAGTACCATCTCACTCCTGAAATTACTATTGAAATTACTGGCCGCCTACAACCGTTTTTCAAGTTTTTAGAAAAAACAGGTCATTGTTCTTATGAAGTCTTTCTCAGGCTACAGCTCGGAGCACAAGAAACGAGAGCAAAGCTTATAGCTATGCAGCAGTCTGTAGCTGGAACACCCACATTGGAGTGACTTCAGGCAGCCCCTCCGCTCAAGTTTCATTAATACTTAAAAGTCAGGAGTTTTGTCCCTTTTCCTCTTGCACGCACTCACTGATCTCAGATCTGAGCAAATAATCTGTCGACCTCAGTTAGAAGTGGATCAGGCTCCTAAAGAGGCACGTCTGGGTTTTTTTCTTTCTTTTTTCCCCCTCTCCCCCCAGATCAGTAACTTAGAAATGCAGCTGCACTGTTCTTGTTTTGTCATGAACTTCTTTTCTGTGTGTCTCTCTGACCACAGAAACTAGACAGATCTTGGAAGAATATGTGCCTATATTTACTGTATATGTATGTATGTGGGGGTGGGAAGGAAAAATGCATTTCAAGAGCAAGAGGGAGACATTGTCATCAGTGAGAACTTAATTCTAAAATCAGAAGTAAAACCAAAAAAATCATGTATAAGAAATACATCTTTTTATGGCTCCTTTAAGAGCAACAAGAAAAGTTGTAAAACTCTCAGTCAGTTTCAGCCCTGGTTTAAATCCACTTTCAGTATAAAAGGTAAGAACCTCTCCTTGGCCCCCAGCACTGCCTTCTCTTGTTTTACACAGTGCTGACACACTTGATCATGTTTTGATCTCTCTGGTGTTGTGAAGCATCCCTTATGCTCAGGTAAAATAGGTGAAAAAGCCAAGAGGGGGTTTATGGACCAAAGATAGCTGGTGAACTAAAGAGAACTGTCACAGTTAGACCTGAAAAATGATCTTTAAATATTGCAGCTTCTGTCTACACATGGAAATTAGTTGGAGGGAAGGCTTTACTGGGAAAACTTTGAAGGGAAGGAAAGAGCAATTATCTTTAGCCTGTCAGGTGGGGGCATGGGCCTGTTGCACAGAAAGTTACGTTCTTGGTGTGAGCTTCCTTTTTGTCACTTGCGGGCTTTCTCCGGCACATAAGGCACATATGTCCCCACCCTGATGTTTAACCTTGTGACAGTAGGAGCCGTTCCTCTAACTGAAGTGGCCCCAGTTTCTCTGTCACTTTTCCAGCAGCGCCAGCACTTCTCCTTCCTCTTCCCCTCCCCCTGGATTTTCTTTCTTTAAAAGAGAAAAGTGTCAATTTGAAGTTCCTGCTCGACAGATAAGGTGGTATTTATTTATTTTTTCGGCTGCAAGGCTTCACAAGTCCTGCTTCCCACCCGCTGCCCAGCTTTCAATACTTCCAAGTCTCGATAATTCCCGATGATAGTGTCACCAGGAATGCTTGCTCTGAGAAGCTGGCATGGTGACAGGCAGCTGATAAGAAGATGTAGATAGTACTATCCACAGTGCCATTATGGAGCTTCCTGAACCTAGCAGGATCTCTTGTGTTATATGCAAAAATTTGGGTGGATAGTTAGAAAATGTTTACCAGTCTACAAGTACAGACAGAACGACCAAACAAAATAGATTATTTTTGACGCCAGGCAATATGACACACTATTAATTTATTATTGAAACAGTTCTGCATTAAACTTTAACATCAAGAGAAGTAATCAGGAAGCTACTTGCACACTTACGTGTGTACATGCTTGCTGTACAACACACCCTATATTTTATCATAAATATTTTAATTGAACTTAAATGTGTTCAATTGCATTTCATTGCAACTTGAAAATCCACAAAATGCCCACATATCTCCAACTAAAATTGCTTGCTACTAGTCTAATGCCGTTTGAAAAAGGATGCTACTGTAAAGCGGGTTGCTGTGAGTAGGAGCATGCTTTGAAAGCAGCTGCTTTCTTGGATACGTTTAATAGATGGCTGTTTCTTTGCCTTATAGGGTAATGTTGCCAAATGATAGATTCTGTCAGGGCAGTGAATAGTGAAGCAAAGAATCCGCGATGAAAGCAGCGTGGCCATTGCCTGTCTGCATTTTCCTCACTGGTCCTGGTTCAGCTGGTCCTCCAAAAACCAGAAATAACTGCTTCTCACCTCAGTTAGTGAAGTAGGAGCAGTCAGTCACAAAAGTAGAAACCTGGCTGAAGGGCTGTGATACTTTTGAGTCACGCAGCTATTGGCATCAACTTGTACCTCCTGACGGAAAACCTTGCACATAACTAACCATGAATATGAAACCTTCTTGTAGATTTTCCCTTATAATAAAGTATCTTACAAGTCATCGTTTCAAGATTATGTAACTATTAACTTTGGGAGAGCAGATAAAAGCAGACTTCTTTTTCTGTTGAAGACATCTTTCAGTGTACTGTTTATATTCTGTTGTGTCCAGATAATGAGTCTTTGAATACAAATAAACAGTGTATGTGCTGAACTGAGCCGAACGCATGCTAGCTTCTGTTTTCTTCTAAATACATATTTCTTTTCCTCCCTCTTTTTTTTTTTAAGTGCATTTCAACTTAAGCTGGAGCCAACCAGTCTTGCTTTCTTTTGCTTCACTTCAGCATTTTTTTTATAAAGTACAGCTGTAAGCAGAGGAGTTTTGCATAGACTGAATGCCACAGAAATCTGCAGTAAATAGTCTGCTTTGTTGTAGATGTTCCTAAGCAGTATATTTAATGAGTAATGATCTGTTTACTGATGGAGAGTACCTTCTCTTTGAAGAAAGCTTTCATCCTAGCCAGCCATGGTTTTTTTGGTACTGTAAGTAATTGAACTGGCTGGTGAAGTGACTGCTGCGGTTTGGCAAAAGCCTATTTGTCATGCCTTGTTATTTATTGAGGAACATTTCTGGGAGCTTGCGTTCTGCAAAGTCCTTCTGTTAAACCTGTATTGTGAGCAAATGCTTGTTACTGCGTTTATTAGAAATACTGCTTAAACAGACGTCGAAAACAGACAGCAAAGCTAGTCAAATGTAAAGGGAAAGAAAGGTGAAATCAGTTTGCAAAGTGGAGCCTAGCATTTTAGGAATGAATCATCATTCAGATCTGTATGTACTGGCTGGTATTCCTTAAATTAGCAATGTTTTTTATTAACACTTAATACCAGCAGGCATTTCTTCGCACAGAAATTAGGCTTCTGGTGAGTTAAATGATTGCTCATCTCTGAGAGTGGCCCTTCCTTCCCACTAAACTTGTGGGAGTTTGATTGTGTTTTGAAAAGAGGTAATGACGGTGGCATATCTGAATAATCATTAACTTGTCTTTGTATTTCAGCACAAACCCATGTTAATCCAAAGCAGCACAGTGCTGATAAAGATGAGCTCTATCAGAAGGGCATCCCAAAGAAGGAGCACAGTGTGAAAGAAATCCTGAAAATGGAATCTAATCCTCCAAAAGGAAAAGACTTCTTCCAGACCAACATTTCACCAGTTACTCCAGAAAAAGACTTGGATGATTTGCATAAGAACTACAGCCCAGAGAGGTGTTTCTTCCCGCGAGTTGTCTACCCGATCCGACCTCACATTCCAGAAGACTATCTGAAAGCTTCCTTAGGATACGGAATGGACAGACCTAGCTACATTACTCATTCACCCATCCAGACGTCTACTACACCAAGTCCTTCTGGGAGGAGCAGCCCGGACCAAAGCTTAAAAAGTTCAAGCCCTCACAGCAGTCCAGGGGTCACGGTTTCACCTCTGGCACCTACTTCCCAAGAGCACAGAGAGCCGTACTCTTACTTGAATGGATCGTACGGCTCAGAAGGACTGGGGTCTTATCCTGGATACGCACCCCCTGGCCACCTCCCGCCTGCCTTTCTACCGTCCTATAACCCCCACTACCCCAAATTCCTATTACCTCCGTTCAATATGAGCTGTAATAACCTAAGCGCTTTGAACAATATCAATGGCATCAACAATTTCAATCTTTTCCCAAGGATGTATCCTCTTTATGGCAACCTTCTCAGTGGAGGTAGCCTTTCCCACCACATGCTGAACCCCACCACGCTCCCCAGTTCATTGCCCAGCGAAGGAGGCCGTCGACTGCTGCAGCCTGATCACCCGAGAGACTTCCTCATACCAGCACCTAACAGTGCCTTCTCTATCACGGGTGCTGCCGCCAGCATGAAGGACAAGCCATGCAGCCCTACCAGCGGGTCGCCCACAGCTGGAACAGCAGCCAGTTCAGAACACATAATGCAACCTAAACCTACCTCAGTGGTGCTGGCTGCCACCGGCGGCGAAGAAGCCATGAATCTCATTAAAAGTAAGAGGAATGTGACCGGTTACAAAACCCTCCCCTACCCACTGAAGAAGCAGAATGGGAAGATCAAGTACGAATGCAACGTTTGCTCCAAGACCTTTGGCCAGCTCTCCAATCTGAAGGTAAGCAGAGGAGACCGAGACGTGAGGCTTCTTGAGAGGGTCTGGTTTCTCCCTGTAGGTTATCTAGGAAAAGCAGGGACGGGCCTCCCTTGCTTGTTAGGCTGCTTACCAGTTGGGGCTTAATAGGGGCATCTCCCAGCCGGAAAGCACGGTTGTAAAGACAGTGTTTTCATACTGACGCCACCTAAGTAACTAGATGACATTGTGTTTTGGTGATGGGAATCTCCCGCTAACTTTAGGAAACCTCTGAAAGTACTTCTGTTGCAGTACTGGAAACTGGAAATTGTTAATTGCTTTGTTTCTCCCTAGGTGCACCTCCGAGTACACAGTGGAGAGAGACCGTTTAAATGCCAGACTTGCAATAAAGGCTTTACGCAGCTGGCGCACCTCCAGAAGCACTATCTGGTACACACGGGAGAAAAACCCCACGAGTGTCAGGTATGCCACATGCCACAGAGGCAGCCTCCCTTGGAGGCCAAAGGGGTGGCAGCGCTCGTGCGGGCGCATGGCGTGCATGGCGTGCAGGGAGGGCTGCGTGGCGAGCCCCCAGCTGCTCAGGGCCGCAGTCAGTGCTGCAGCTGTTTCCAGCCCTGGTGCGGCAGCATCTGTAAGAGCAGAGTCGCCTTTAGCCTGCTAGGGCAACGTCTGCCCGATGCAGTTTTGCTGTCGGCCATACTCAAAATGCTATTTGGCAATATTTACATAAAAAAGGTGGGGATTTTTTCCCTTTGTGAGAAAGTGTGAAGATATAAAAAGCTGCTGCTTCATTCTGCTGTCTCCTCCTAGGTGTCTGTGATTTAAACCATAAAATCCCCTCCCACTCATTCCCTGTTTCTCTGCTCTCTGCCACCCCCCCCGCATTAGGTTTGTCACAAGCGGTTCAGCAGCACCAGCAATCTCAAAACCCACCTGCGGCTCCACTCTGGAGAGAAGCCTTACCAGTGCAAGCTCTGCCCAGCCAAATTCACCCAGTTTGTGCACCTGAAGCTGCACAAGCGTCTCCACACCCGGGAACGTCCCCATAAATGCATCCACTGCCACAAGAGCTACATTCACCTCTGCAGCCTCCAGGTCCACCTGAAGGGCAACTGCCCCGTTGCCCCTGCCTCGGGCCTCTCCATGGAGGACCTGAATCGAATCAACGAGGAGATCGAGAAGTTCGACATCAGTGACAATGCCGACAAGTTGGAAGAAGTGGAGGACAATATCGACTTAACATCGATCGTGGAGAAGGATATACTGACCATGCTCAGGAGGGAAATGGAAGGAGCTAATCTGAAAGTATCTCTACAGAGGAACCTGGGAAATGGACTGCTCTCCTCAGGATGCAACCTTTACGAGTCGTCAGATATGTCAATTATGAAGTTGCCTCATGGTCACCCACTACCTCTGTTACCTGTAAAGGTCAAGCAAGAAACAGTTGAACCAATGGACCCTTAAGACTTTTTGGCAAAGTGATTTTTTTTTTTTATTTATGACTTGGCAAGTCAGGGTGCCTGTAGCAGTTGCTTGTACATAGTTTCAATGCTGCAAAGCAATCTTGGCTTACAGTAGTTTCCCTACGCTCTCCAGCTGAAAGAAGGAACTCCAAAGTTACTGTTTTCTCAGGGCATAAAAAGGGGCAAAGGACTCTACGTTGCCTCGCCAGTTACTAAAAGACAATCATCTATCCATAATTATTTTTTCAATGATAGTACTTCATAATTTATTATGCAATTAATCATTCTAAAAGCAATAATTAGGAAAATGTTTACAATGACTGGAAAATTCATTGTAATTTTTACTTTAAATGTTTTTATTTTTTGTTCTATGGCCATTCTTTGTAGATATGTTTTTCTGCACATCTGTTTTAAGAACCTAAGATCGGGGCTTCAGTAAATATGTTTTATGTACCAATGTCTTTTAAACAAATGTGGTTTTTCGTATTGCCAAAGTTGGACGTTTGACATACAGAATCCTAGATCTGTTGGTTTGAAAAAAATGCTGTGTACTTTTATGTACAAATCACCCCACTGGGAATTGAAAAGGGAAAAAAAAAACCCCGCAGAGTAGCAGCAAGCAGGGAAGAAACTGCTGTCCCTGCCTGCCGGAGGATAGGAGAGAGATTCTTCTATCTGCAGCTCTGTCCAGAGCAGATGTGGCACAGCAAACACCTACCTGCCATGGACAATACCACAGGTTGTTAGAAAACAGCTCTAGCCCCACACGTTGTCATGTGATGTTATGACCAAAGGAATGCATCAGCTTAAAGTGGCTTTTCCAAAATAGAATCTCACTTACGTTCTTTGTTTCTGAAAGCAGTTTAAAAGCAAACACACAAATATTCTTAATATTCTGCCTAAAAGGAAGTTTTTGGCAGGCTTCTTTCTTCTCTCTCTCTCTTTTTTTTTTTTTTTTTTTTTTTTTTTTTTTTTTTGCCAGAGCCTTCCAGGGATAAAAAAAAAGATGGTAGGGATAAAAAAAAGATGGTCAGATTCCCTGAGAAAGAAGGGGTTCAGTTTTATTTGTATTTTTCACTCCCACTTTGCCTGGGTAAAAGTGGGTAATAGAGTCCTTTCCTGGCACATATTTTTTTTTCTTCCTTCCTGTACAACTCTCAGTATTTGTGTTTGTACATTTTGTGGTTAATTTAATTAAAGAAGAAAAGGGCATTGCAAAGTTGTTGAACAACAATTACCTCAGTGCTTGTGTCCAGTGGTGCAGACAATGCTGTTTTATCTAAACGCTTTGCTACTTAGAGAAGAAACCAAAATGTGCACAGGGAAAGATAGAATGCACGTCCTTTTATCTTTTTGTTTTGCTAAGCCCAAAGATGATATGGTGACGTTTGAGGTGTAGCAAAGAATACATGTATATTTATAGATATATTTATACCACTATACTATATATGTATATGTATATATATTTATACCACTTAAGTTGTGAGCCAAACCATGTAATAAAACCTATTTTTCATCTAAGTGTGAAAATCAAATGTTATCCAGTTTTGCATACTACCAATGACCTCAAAACCAGAAGGTTGTACGAAGGCATTTATCACTCGCAAGTATGCTTGCGTGGCTGTCCAGGGGAAGCCTGAACTTGCAGACAACCTGATGTGAATAACGTCACGTCACGTCACCCACGCGTGGCGTCTCAGCAGATTTGGTGGGAACGACCCTGTTTGCAGAATGGGGGGGTCATCACTCCCCTGCTCTCTGGGCAGCGTGTACTGGGGGGGAAGGAACCGGGTGGTCAGTGAAAACACAGCCAGAAAACACAACTGAAGAAACTTGAGAGGCAGCCAGGTACCACCCACACACGGTGTGTTCGCAAAACGCAGTGAAGGGGGCAGGGGTAGTTGGGATGAGCCCCTGGTCTTGTTTTACCCTGCTGTTAACGAGCTGCACAGTCAATTCACGTAGCATCTCCCCTCCATGTACATCTTCTGTCTGGTTATACTTACAAATTTTAAGATGACCCACTTCAGCAATCCAGGATTTGGAGATTCTTTTTCTCAGCAAATTTCATTTTCATGCCTTCTGTTAAAAAACAAACAATCCTGAAATAATAAGTCTCTCAACACAGCTTTTGAAGGACTACAGTTCATTACATTTCCACTCCTGCAAATTGTGAGGCTGACATCTTTTAAATGTAGCAATAGTTCATAAATATAGTACTTACTTGTAGGATAAACCAAAGTATCACTACTCTGTCACTGGACACACACTTTTCCTATTATTTGCCTGTAGTGCTTTCTTGTATTTGATACAAATTTTACAAGAATTTATATGCATCAGCTTTAAGAATTGTTACTTCTCTTTACTGTTTCTCCCTTCCCTTAGACGTTTTACATGTGAATGTAGCAACAATCAATCAACAGTGTTTTGGGGTTTTTTTTTTTGTCTCTCTCAAGAAAGACTCTGACCAAAGTTACCAGGCTTTTTACTTTGCTAGAACAACAAACTATCGTATGTTTACGTATTGGTTTACATCATTATTTATGTGCAAATTGTCAAATGTAAATTAAATATAAGTGTTCATTGCTTTACTGATGCTTCCCTTGTCTTCAATCTCTCTGCACTGACCGCATGCGCAGCCTCGTTGCGGGGCGTCTTCCCCTCCCAGCCGCAAACACGCGCAATGCCGAGGGCGATGATGTCTCCAACAATGCCGACTTCTGCCTTTGTGGGCTCTGATTTTCTGTGATTGAAAGTTGCAAACAGCAATGCCAGAGCCGAATACCCTGGCGCTGTTAATTACGGCGCTCTCGTCAGTTTTAGCCAATACCTCTTTTTTTTTTTAAAAAAAAAAAGGATTTTTGTTCAAAAAGAATTTTCAGTGTTTTGATGGAAATCCTTGAATGCAGTCTGCCTCACAGATATATGATCAGGGTTCTCATTTACATTTTTCCAAATGATTGTCATTTCTGGCCTGAAACCCTAACCACTGGGACCACAATGACACACTCAAAAGTGTCAGCGTGAGACCACTTTGTCCTGTATCAGCGTGGTGGGAACTGCATTCAAAACAAATGTGGATCTGTTTTCACTGCTCACAAAGGAGATGCAAATGCAAACTAAATCCAGGAGAAGGTCAAGTGTCCGTTCCCCCCGCCTCGGCCCCCCAGCCAAAAAGTTAACAACAGGCCAGGATGCCCCAGAAAGCTAATACAACATTTGCTACTTCCATCATTTACTGTGAGATCTAAACCAGAGAGGCCATGTGCTGCCCTGCCCTACCTGAACGCTACAGAAATAATGTTCCTGCTCATATTGAGACACTCAGCACCATATGATGTTTTAAAAGTATTTCACTGTCCTCTTAAAAAATTCATTTAAACATCTGTCTCAAGAATTTGAAATACTGCCAACAGCGAACTGTGGAGTTAAGAAAACCAGAGCACTGTTGTCATAAACGTGCCAAATGCAGCATGTTATACTCCTATATTTGACAGAGCTATTGCTGTAATAATTTTTTAAAAAACACATAGGATAACCGTTACCGCTGTAAATCATACTTCATTACTTGGCAAAGCGTTATGTTGCACTGGAGAGTTATGTCCTGGGGACACTTGCAAGCTTTAGAAGATGTTTAATAAAACGTATTACATAAAAAGACAATGCACGTTATAGATCACAGCCTTGTGAGGCTGAGCCCGGCAGCTGCTGCGTTGGTTTCTGGCAGCCCCCAAGCCAGTCAGAAGCCACTGAAGGCGCATTTTGCAACCAGAAATACAGTGGGTTTCAGCCACGGCAGCACCACCACCACCAGGCCAGCTAACCGCAACAGCGTCAGCGAGGTGCGGGGTGGGGGAAGCTCCTTGTTTTGGGTGCTGCCATGAAACGCAGCAAGACCGTGCGCCCCCAGCACAGAGCCGCGGGCTGTCTGTGGGCAGGCCACCTGGATGTGTGAAAATGCTGGGGGACCAAGCGTGGTGTGCCCAGGAAGGCAACGTGCACTTTCCGCCCACAGCTTTGCCAGCTGAGCTGCTTTGCCATGGGATGGGGCAAATGACAGGTGAAAGACTCACACACGCACATTTAAGGAGGATCCTGCCCTTCTGGCTGATTTATAAAGTCTGGTGTCTCTCAGCTGGGTGCTGGGGGAGACACCGCTAATTCCCAGCATGGGCAATTATGACCTTGAGGTCAAAAAACGAAATATGTGACTCATCAAGGGGGTATGAGCCCTTCGGGTTCAAATCAGCAGCTGCCGGTGCACGGCTGCGTCCCAACATGCGTCCCGCGCTCCGTGTGGGATGGAGCCCAAAACCTTTGCTGTCGTTCAGAGGCATTATGTTACAGTGAGGGAAATAGTTGTGGCTGTAATTAAAGGCAGCCAGGAAACACTTGGCTAATTACTGCGTGAGCCAGGACTGAGTGGATGCGGTGTGGCCTAGGAATGTGCCCGTCATGGGGCAGGTATCTGCAAAATACGAGCTGTCACGGTGGCCTAAGAAAAACTCACCGACAGCACCAAGGGTTGCTGCCCTGGCACGGAGATGGAGGTCGCCCTCCTGTGCACCGGGTCAGGGAGAAGGCAACTGCCCGGGCTGGGATGTGGGGGGCACTGACGGAAATTTTGGCAACTTCAGCACTAACCAGTCCTGCCTGAAGAGCCGGAAAAAGTGACTTTTTGTCCAAGATGCAACACTTCCCAAAAACATGGCTATTTAATTTTTCATCAGATGCTGAAAAAGGACTATCCTGCAACCAGCGCGGCTGCTGCCATTCCCATTCTCATGAGCAGTACGTGGAAGTGCTGGCAAACAGCACATTCACACACCCATCAAGGTCGCATTTGCACTAACTGCAGTCAACAGCAGAAGGCTTGAGAGTTCCCAACATGCTGCGTGACATGCTTTTGCTCATTTTTAAAACAGGTTGGGGAAAATTTCCCAGCAATTCACAGTGGTGGCTGAAGGGGAGAGGAGCCGCTAATCCTCGCCAAGCCCCTGCAGCCTTGGTGCCTACTGTGGCTGCAAAGCTGTATTCTTGTCTTGTGCTAGAGGGGTCAGATGTCAATTGCTTAGAGATGCACACAAGCAGAACTTGCCTTCTGCTTCAAAACCAAGCCTCCTCACCTCCACCGTGACAGCTTGCAGCTTGGCACAAGTTGAACGGCACTCTGCGCAGGAAAACGTGGCACGGGGAAGATTTGATAATGCTTTCCACCTCCAGCCAACACGGGCTCAGCTGCTTCGGGCCTTTCAGCTCTGCAAACTTCAGGCTGTGCAAACTCACCTAGGAAAGGCAACTGAGATGTAACCCAGGCTGCTGACATGCTGTCTCAACCCGTGCTGATGTTGTCTTACCACTAGCTATAAAATTCTCCCCGGCATGCTCTCCTAGGGCAGGGCGATGCAGTCCTGTGCACCAGCCAAAACCCAGTGCCTGAACATCTGTCTCCTGGCACTTCAGAGGCACCTGCCAGCCATCACATCTGGGCCCAAACCGCTTTCCGGAGCTGGGGGTTAAACAGCCTGGCTGCCACAAGAGGTAAGCCAGGGCCCCAAGCAGATACCCAGTAGTGGGGCAAGGAGCTGCAGTCACTGGGCAGGTGGCACACTTCCCTAGGACAAGACCCTCCCTGGCAGGGACCCCCTGCAGCTGGCAGGGGAGAAACTGGTGCAGCGCATGCACGAAGTTCTGCTCCTTTTTGATGCCAGGGCTTGGGGCAGAAACCTGCGAGCAGAAACCCAGAGCACAGGGATGGGTGGCACTGGTGTGTGTATTGGGCACAGATCTCTAAAAAGAGATGCCCAGCCCTCCAGGAAAGGGAGATGGGCACTCAGAGCTCACCCTGCCCCATGAACCAGTGGCCAGGCACCTTGGTGGCACACAGGTGCAGTGGCCCTTCCCTCCTCCTTCCCCAGCTGCACAAGCAGGAGATGGTTGGGATGCCAAACCACTTAGGTAGGTGTGACCAAATAGCCCTACTGAAAGGAGCCAAACCAGTATGACTTCCTTATTGTGCAATGATTAATAAAGGCTTTCGGCTCTTTTTTTTCCATTAATTGTGAATAGGCAAGTCCTTGATCATTTCCTTATCCAAGAACCGAGTGAGATTCCTTACAGCATTCCTGCCCCAAAGAGAAGTGATCCCTGCAATATTGAAACCATGCACAGCAAAATCAAAGGCTGAAAACCTCTTTTCCGGCTCGCCCCTGTTGAGGGCAGGCATCACCACATGATACCAGGCTTAGGGTTCGGGGGACCCCAACATGCCTGCCTTTGCCGGTTGAGTTTTACACGGTAAATCCTAATGCAAATGAGCAACGCGGAGAGTAGCTTTTGGGCAGGAAGAAGAGTGCGGCAAGCAGCAGTCTGTATGGGATGGTTTAGATATTATAGTCTCGGTTCCCAGCTTCCCCACAGCTCTCCTATGGCAAAACTTTCTGTGTGAGAACTGTCCCTCTGTGAACCACAGGGGACATTTGCTTTCCCTTGTCCTTAAGTTTACCTTGTGTATTCAAATGACCTTGTTTTTTTAAAGGACAGGTCCTGGTCCTGTGCATCTTCACAGGCAAGGTCTGCTCTTCTTGTCAGCCTTGAAGCCCTGTGCAGAGATATTTCAGTAAGCAGGGAAGGTTTGGTTTCTTCTGGTTGCGCTGGGGCCGAGTTGCCAGGTGGGGACCCAGTTAACCAGGCTGGGTGGCAGCCCTGAGAGGCCTCACTTTACTTGCAACTGGTCATGAAAGAAACAAAAGTTAAAAATATTGTAGAAACTGCAACCAGGTGTGAAAGGGAGCAAGAATACATGAAAAGTGAAGATTAGCCTTTTTAATAAGCTGTCACAAGTTAGTTGGGTGTTTAGGAGGGGACACAGGCTGGCGCCTATAGTCATTCAGAGAAGATTTTGTGTGTGTGTGTGCGCGCGCGTGTGCGTGTTTTTAATGAGACCAGAGGCTGCAGAACAGGGCTCCTTTTCTAACCTATATTGCAGCAATTTGTGCATGTCTGTAGCTGTGGGTGTTATGTGCTCTCTACTCCGAGTGGTAAGTTTCAGTTTGATTCTGCTCTCGAGAGCTGTGGGGACAGTTTGCACTCGCCTTATCAACGCAGAATCCAAACACCCTCACAGTGCGCCCAGCCCCCTGACACTGCAAACTGAGAAAATATGCTTTAAGCACAGGAAAGCGAGTGAGGTGACGACCGGATGGCTTTTTATCACCAGAGCATCCCAATCTCCCAAAATACTCATACCCCAATCAGCGGAGCAATAAGCTGCTTTGAGAGCCACATCAGCGGCACCACCCTGAGAGGCCTCAGCTGGGACCCTGGGGAGCGGAGCCAGGACCCCGGAGCTGGGGCTCCTTTCCTACATCTCCATTGCCCCAGACCCCTGCACCGCCTCCTCTAGCTCTTTGCACCAGTGCCCCAGCACTGGGGGCCTGGCCTGGACGCTGCAAACCGGACAGTCGCAGGAGGTGCTTGCCTGCCCCCATTCCTCCCTGGGCTGGCCCTGAGCAAGCCTGGCCACTAGCCACTGACTGAAATTGTGCCCATGGCAGCAAGGAAATGGCAGGGCAGGTACTTCCATGGCCCTCGCGAAGCAGATCTAGTTTGGCTGCAAAGACTCGTGATCTCAACAGTAACCCCTGTGCCCAGCCATGCATCTGATTTCCAAATGAGTGTTGCTATCTTTACACCTGTTTGCTAAAAACATCTGTCTTTTGGACTACACACCAATGTCTGTGCTGCCTGTCCTGCTGTCCCCAGATGGGCTGTGTCCCCTGATCCCTGTGCCTCCCCTGCCTGGGGGTCCTGTGTGGCCACCGGCCCCACAGCAGAAGCCCTGGTGTTCCATCACCCTGAAAAAAGCCTGCTCCCTGCAGAGACACCCCACAGCAGCCTCAGCAGTCGCTGCTGAAATCTGAAGAAAAGTGCCCCCTGAATTTGGAGCCATTTGGGAGGAATTCAGCACACTTTCCTTGGGACACAAGTTCTACTCACCCTCCTCGGGTGCTGTGGGCTGCTGTTCACTGGGAGCCTTGTTCGTAAAATACCTGAATGTTTCTCAGATGAAATTATGACCTACATAGCAGCTAAGAGCAACATTCAGATTTCCTCCCTCCCTCGGATCTGCTTGAGGTTTTTAATCCCCCCACGCCACCCCACCCCCAGATACAACATTGAGGAATGACTGCGGTGTTTGCTGCACAGTCACCTGTCTTGCTTGAG
Source organism: Falco rusticolus (assembly GCF_015220075.1). Lineage (NCBI taxonomy): Eukaryota > Metazoa > Chordata > Aves > Falconiformes > Falconidae > Falco > Falco rusticolus. The sequence goes on from NC_051192.1 coordinate 23,862,455, forward strand.
CTCAAAAAGGAGCCCAGAAGACAAGGTGGAACAGTGGCTGCAGGTACTACAAGTGGTCCAGGCTCCTCCAGGGAAGAGGCAACATGGCATGGGCCCTTCTGCTCTCTAGGGCAGGATTATCCTTATTCTGCTAGCGAGCACCCAACAGAGAAGCAGGCTGACGACCAAAGGGTGCAGACCATACTGGAGGCACAGTGCTCTCCAATTTTGGTCAAAAGCACAGTTACTTGTCCAAATTAAGGAGTCCAGAAAACAAGGGCCCTCCCTGACCTTCAAACCCATTCTCCTGAAGCAGAACACACCCCTGCAAAACACTCTAAGAGCCTTGTTAGACACGACCACCCTAAATCTCAGTCCTTTGCTGCTGGCCTCCTGCCTGCTAACTCCTCCTGTGCCCATTAGCCACAAGAGAACACAACTCCATGTGAGTCTGACGTCAAAAACACATTCAGGGGTGGATGGACCTAGCCACAGAGTTCAGCTACAAGTTCTCATTCCCCCCTCAGATTTGGGGTATTTAAGTCTGGGAATACCTGTTGATGCCATTCCTAATGCATTTCTTTTTTTATTACTATTTTAAAATAATTAATTTTCTATGTAATTGTTTAGACCAATCTAAACACTACAGCAGTGATGTGCATCTACACAGGGGAATATACCCAAGTTTAAGCTTATCTAACAATGGAGATTTAAAGACAGACTTCGTTTTATCTAGAAATTTCAGTACTTCAAGGCCAGAGATAAGTTTTGCAGCAAGGACAGGAACCCAGGAGTCAAGATGACTTGATCCTGGTTTTGGTATCTCCACTGACTGGTAGCGAGGTCTGGAACAATCCAGTTGACCGTCCCATACAACACCCGATTCATTTGTAGAATAGGTACAAGACTTGTGCAAGTTGTGGTGTAAGACTAATATTTGTACCTTCTTTTGAGATCCTCAGATATGTAACAGCACGTATTTTTGTTGTTCATAGACAGAACAAGTTGCTTATGATCTGCAATATTTAGAAGTCCTCCCTTAGAAGGGCTACGACTACCCTAAACGCAACAAAAAAAAACTCTCTCTGCCCCAAGGAGCTTACAAACAAAGCACTATTAAAAACCAAAAAAACCCCACAGCGTCTAGGTGCAGAGCTTAAATTTCCATTTTCTCTTAGCATTTTCCCACGAGGGGATAGCATGTGAGAGCACACAACAGAGAGTCAGATCACACCCGGTTCGGTTGCTCTGGCATGCCATTTGGCAATACAAGAATGACATAAATTAAAGTGAAACCTCTTCACCTCAGCGTAAGTGAAAATGTGAAAAGCAAGGGGGGTGAGGAGGAAGGGGGGATATTGATCCGTATCTACTCAACAGTCAGACCAGTGGTGTGGTGGCAACAAAAGATGTGCCATTGCTTTTTCAGTAACTAATAATCTATAGAGAACCATTTCCTTTTCTACTGTTAAGATAACACATTCACCACCTCAGCTGCATGCAAATAATTTGTGCCTCTGCTTAACTAATTGACCTCTCTGGTGCAGACAGAAGGGCAGAAACCTCCCACCAGCATCGACTGATGTGCAACACTGAAAAAGGAGCCAGCTCACCCAGAACTTTCTGAAATGTTTATATTGCTAGAGGACAACTGCACCAAACGCTCTGCAAGAGAGACATGGCTTCATGAGATTAAATGGATTATTTTTGCTGGTCTTCGGTCCTGCCTCGGATCCACATGTGGGTTGCAGGCTGGAACTGACATTATTCGAAGAAAAGCATTTGATATCTCTGCACATAGACCACAGCTGGTCAACAACTCATCCCAGATTTAAACACAATATATTAGCTCTCATCTGTTGCCAGAAATATTACACACTATTAAAAGCCCGGGCCCCCAGAAGTGTGCTGAAACTGAGTGGGCCTTCACTTCACATTGCTTGAAAACAAACAGGTATCAGGCTGGACATGTGTCTGTATCTGATGGAAACCTTGTTCTAATCAAAAAGCTCATGCTACTTTCACTCACTCGCATACGCACACCTCTCTCCCTGCATTAACACAGTGCAAGCAAGGTTGCAATGTCAAGCACCAAGAAGTTATGAAATGCCAGAATTAATTAAGCTTGTCCACACATAAGCTTCAAGAGCAGCCCTTGCTCACAGGTTCACACACTGGTTTTCCTGCGGGACTTCTATTTCACTCAGCCCGCAAGACGGGAGATGCTCACCCTGTGTGGGAACAGGCAGGGATGCCTTCCTTCTCCTCCCACCTCTCCCACCTCCATTTCTGGCCACATGACTCTGGCCTTTGTGCTCCTGCCCTGCTCTCCAGTTGGGGCCGGTTGCATCTCATTGCTTTTGGTGGGTTCATCAGGAGGATGACTGAAGGCTTCACCTGTATCACTCAACATCCACGCAGAAGAGGAAGGTGGTATCCCTATGCAGGCAGAAAATGAAACAAAATACAGGAGTTGCAAGTCAAATATTCTCTTTGGGCGCACAGACTTTTCAGGGCAGTTTATCCCAAGTGAAGCGTCACTTGACTGTAGCATAGCTCATCCTAATTTCAGGGGTCACTGGGAATCCTCAGCGCCTTCAAATCAAGCACCTAAAACCACAGAGTACCGTACTTTACAGCCTGTGAAAACTTGGATTAAGTGACATGCTCCGTGCTATGAACAACTCCTTGGAAACGTGTTTCCCCCAGGTAGTACCCAGCTCCCTGGCCAAGACGGACCCTCCACCTACCCCACTCCTTTCAACAAAGACCACCACCAAGGTGTAGGGTTTACAGATTAGAGCCTCCTTCGGTTTCCAAAGCCAAGGGCCATACGGTAAGGTAACACGCATCCCGTAAAGACCATGTCATTACACACATCCATAGGGGCCTGACTCAGCCTCAGTTCTGGCTTTTCTCAAACCCTGAGTGCCTGAGCTGTTCTCACAGGCTGCCTGGACAAGCTCCTGGGTTTTGAAAAGCACACAGGCCAGAGAGATGTGTCCCTTTCTGTGGCTGGCCTGCAGTATGTCAGTACGGCGCAGCAGGATTGGTGTTTTCCATGAAACAAGCTACCAGCTCTGCTGGCTGTGGCACTGCTGCCAGGAACAGCCCGTCACCCTTTATGTAGACTAGCACGGGTGTGTGGTGAGCCCCATGCCCTTTCTCGCCGTCCCTTTTACCCTTCTCATTCTTCCCTTCCCTGTGCTCAGTCCCATCCTCTTGCCTTCTTGGTGAGCACCCCCAGGGCTCTCAGCTCCCTGCTAGCTAGCCACAGGGGAAGGTGGCCACCGGCTTCTCCAGTCTCTCCAGAGGGAGACTTCCTGGTGGATGGAAGTAGTGAAACACCACCTTTTCCTTGGAAAACCCAGTGCCTCCTAAGCAAAGGGACCTGCGCAACAAAGGGCAAGGGTGAGATGAAACACTAAGAGAAGGAAAAGAGAAAAAAAAGGGAAGAACATCTTTTCATAGTCCGTAGATGCAAAGTGAAACTATTTTGATAGATTCAGCTTTCCCATGTTGAAAGGCCCAGAGTTTCTCATTTCTGACTTTACTCTGAGGCATGAAATTTCACCCATGACTTAAACTATAACATTGACAATGCTTTGCGGCTCATCTGCTGCCACCCTGCCAAAGCTTACCTTGTGTTTTGCTGGGATGATACTGCCAAATTACTTCCTTTTTTAGTGTTTTCCTTATTTTGACACATCTTTCTTTGCTAATACTTCTCCCTGGAGCTGAAAATCTATTGATGTGGAACTGGTCCTCTTGTTAGTACACTGGCATCTCCATTACTGGATACAGGCAGCCAGAGAAGAAAACTGGGCCCACGCTAGCAAAGTGTCCCCTTTACTGGCAAGTGATCACCACTAGCTTTCCTATGGATGCTGAGAAAATTGCTAAGCCGCTAATTTGCCCTCACCCTCCTCACAGGGACCACCTAGCTCAGCAGAGGGCAGATCCAGTTTGGCAGCCTGATTTTGGACGGTCTTCATAATACAACTCACATAGTGGATGTATAAATCATTGGTTTACACAGAAGCATTTTAAATGAAGAGAACTGTTTAAGCCTGATCTTATGAAAGCTCAGCCATGTGTTTGGCTTACTGAAGTTAGCTCAAAGACGTGATAGTTCTATATACTGCCTTTGAAAAGATGCAGTGGTTTTGCTCTATTCTGTTTTAGTAAAAGAATAATCTAGCCACCGAGATGAAGGAATCGGTAAATGTTTCAGTCTGGACCAGCCATCTTACAAAAGAAATGGTCTATGTCAATCAAGTTGCAGATGGCTTCAAAGAAGTGGATGACACTTAGTAGTTTGTACCATACAGGAAACAATCATGGATTAAAAATCTATTATTCTGGGATTACTGTGTGAATTTTCCTTGTAGCATTATGAAACGTTTCTGTTTCCCTGTTGATAGATCATCTTCTACAATGTCATCTAAGTACAGAGTACCTCATCCACTCACTGTCACCATTGTTGCACCCTTTGATTAAGGGGAGATAAGAAGACAGATCAAAATAGAGGTAGCAGGTGATTGTACCACCTGTGAAATATTAATGTCTAATATGTTGTTTGCTAGAGTTGATGCTCAGGTACTTAAGATAAGTTTCCTGCTTTCTTCTCCTTCAAAACGATTTCTTCTTTATGATTGCTATATTATCTTGGTCAGTTTTGGTACTGACACGTGTAGGAGCCTGTACATACACTGCTGGGCTTCAGGGATAACTAATGCACCTCTCTAGAATGATTTTAAAAAGCCAGGAATGGGGAAGAACAAAAACAAAAGACAAACTCAATGCTTTGGAGACCTTTTGTCCTGGTACACACAGGAATTTTTTTGTGTTTGTCTCCTCGCCTGCTCTAAAGACAGAGGTGGCATTAATAACGCAGAGCACATACCTTTTCAAGCTCTCTTGCAGCTTTTAAAACATAGAGAGCAAATGGCAAATTTACCTTTCATCTCCTTTTGAAACTCAAGTTAGGCCTTATTGGTAACAAGTGAAATTAAACTGGTTGTTGCTGTTTAACTTCTCTGTGCTATTTCCTCACATGAATTAGTCATGACCAACTCTACTTGGCAGTTGTCCTCTCAAAAAACAGAACAGAGAAGGGTTAAGCACTCCCATACAATTTACCTAATAAATTTGTCATACCCCTTATATAGAGTTGTCCCTCCAGTTCTGCCTGTTCCCTAACATATCTGGCAGTTTGAACAATGTTGGCAATATTTGAGCAATTAGGCATTCCAAGTGGAAAGGTTAATATACCTTACCCTCAAATGCAGGGTGTGTTTTGTCTTGTGCCTTCAACCATCCTTGATGAGCATCGATTGCACAACAGTCATGAAGCAGGAAGGTCTTCTTTCAATTTCAGTATGGCCTAGATTGTTTTGGTTTAGCAAAAGGCCAGTAGCCCAATAGCTATGATGAGACAAACACGCATTGACTTGGGTGCTATTGAGGCAGATCACAAAGAGGGGACTTCATTGCTGTTAACACTTTCCGGGTGTTAAATGCTTTGGTCACACTAGCACTGGTGCAAAACCAGGTAAAAGATAACCCATAAAAGAAACCCCTCTGATGGAGCCTGCATTAGGACTGGTCAAGGAGATATGACATTTGTGGTTTATTTCCCCCTCTTTTGGTTGAGCAGCATTGGCATCTCAGTTTCTTTTTTGGCCAGTTCTCGGAGACAGCACTTTGTGGTCCAAGTCTGGCAGATAGCTCTGGGGAGGAGCGGGCAGGGCTGCAGAAGTCCTGCAGCCTTGTGCTGGGCAGGACCTGCAAGACCACAGTCCACCAGGACAGAGACAAAACCACTTCCCAAGCCAGCCAGCCCAGGAGACAACATCCTCAGCCCAAACCTTTGCTGAGGTTGAACAGCCAGTGCAAATTGCAAATGACAGTACCACAGAGGAGCACCCCAGGTCGCCAGGAGGCCAGCAGCTGCCAGACCGGCTTCCACAGCCCTCCTCCACCAACAGCAGGGCACACCCAGTGGCCAGCCTGCCCGCCCTGCCCAGCAGGGATGCTTGGCTGCATAGTCAGGACCTGGCTTAAGTAAGAAAAAAAACAGGTCTAAGCAGCAGAGAAGGAAAGTTTGCAGGTCACAGCCACCACCGGTGCCGATCCACCCTGAGCCTGCTCAGGAGGTCCGGAGTGCTGGTGGGCAAAGGAGGTCAGGTCCAAGATGCCCGGTACATGCCCCCCCTCCTGTGAGACCTGAACGGGTCTGAATGACCCAACCTGTGCTTGGGTGCTCCTGCAGGGCTCCACATGCGCACGAGGGTCTCTCATGTGGAATCCCTGTACCAGTAAAAACTGCTGAGAATTGGGTATCAGCTCAGCCTCTCCACTTGTGGCTGGTGGTATTTTCCTGGCTGGGCTGATGTTGATGTTTGTAATGAAGCTTTGGCAGAGAAAGAGAGACATGTTGTAACCATTAGCAGACTTTGCATTTAGAATTTATCTCGGGAAAGGACAAAGGATAATTCAGCTCGATGGGGTTTTTGTGCAAGATTGGGTCTACACTTTCTATTGTAATATCAGTCCTGGTCTTCACCATTCTCTTCCTCTGACCCAGAAAAAGTTGTTCGTGAAAATAGTGTTAGTTAGAAAATAGTGGAACTGGTAAGTCATTACAAGCACATGTGTGTCTCATTATACATCAGTTTGGTTTCACTATATATTTTACACTATATAACATAAATTTCACTATGCACCACAAGTATTTCAATATGTGATAGTCAGAAAGTGGCAGTTTACACTAAAAGTTTCAGTATGTGGTAGGATATTTCAAATACTATAAATTCTCCTTTTAAATGAAATGCACTGTGTAGATTAGTAAGAAATGCAGTGTTTTAGTTCACCCAATGTGGTTTTCTTTCAGAACAGTATTTAGTACTGTGCTGTTCAATTGCCATGTTTATTTTAATCATACATATTAATGGATGATTAAGTGAAAATTCATTAAACATACCACATAGGATCCAGGCAAACCTGAGTTCTGTTTCTTAAATCTTTTATCTCAACTCAGCTTATACCATATTAACAAACACATTATATTTACAAAGACTATATTAATGAACAACATAAGCTTCCTGTGTGAGGCCTGTTACTGGCCTGTTGACTTTTTAAAAACAAATTCTCCTTGAGCAAGTAAAGTCTGAGGGACCTGAAATCCCCTGTAAGGGTGAATCACTAAAGCAATGAGCAGGCATATCAAGGGTCTGCACTGACCCCCGTTTATTGCAGATGATCACCATTTCAGTTGCAGCCAGCAGCAGAGGAATCTGCACTGCCAGCACAGTGCTGCTAATCATGGCTTTAAATCTCTTGATCAGTTGGTCATACAAGTATCATGTTAATCAGGCCTTTTGCTAGCAAACTCTGTTGCAGTTGCTAAAAAGGGGTATTCACTGTGATACTACTACACCAAAAAGCTCTGTCATATATTAAAATTACCAGGTCATAGTATTTTCACATGTGATGTCCTTCAGTGCCAGAGGGTATAGATTACCTTGGAAATATACTTGCCATGAACCAAGACCATATCAAAAACAATCAACATAGCGTAGTAAAGCCAAGGCACAGCAAAGCAATTTCCCCATATCCATCAGAAATGCAGAAAGAAGAAAAAACATTAGGCTAAATTTGGTTAAGAGTTCTCCCTCATTCTCATCTCCTCTAAACACAAGCTACACCAAGAACAGCTCCATGCAAAGTTCTATGTTATTCAGAAAAGAGCCTCAGCAGAGACAACGGGGCAATGCTGAACTCCAGCCCAAGAGAGAAACATCAGCCAGTTATCTCTGCTCTGGCTTCTGCCCCTCAAGATATAATCACACAGATAATTTCCCAGCAATTTTTAACGGATAATTTCAAAGTACTAATGACCTGTACTGAAGTTCAGTGTATAGAAGAACTGGAGGCCTCATCTACCCTGTCTCGCACTCCTAAGACAAGGGTGACCCTGCACTGGCGTGACTCTGGACAAGCCACTTAGAGAGTTACAAAGGTCCTGGATTAATTAGAAACTGGGTCTTTTAACATAACTCCTTGCTCCATCACAGGCCTAGCAGCCCTCATTGGCTCCCTGCCAAATAGTTCAAGCACCTATTAACCAAGGAAAAGATAAAGAAGCTTGGGTTCTAACATGCTGGATTTCAGCCCAGTGGTTTCAAATCTCCTAACCTGCAAGAGCAGCTTATCTGTGTTTGGAGGTCAAAGACCTTAACAGAGCCCTGTTAATAGGTGCATGCTGGCACAAACTCAAACATTTGGCTCTTCAGTTTACAGCAATTCCTTGGTTTCTTACAAGTGGGGCAAAAAGGGCCACCAAAGTGGCCAGTGACACTCCTGGGGATGGCCTGAGTCTTCTTATGCTAATTTATTTGGCAAAATGAGTGCTTCCTTAGCTCACAGGAGCTGGAACCAAATGCATCCAGTACAAGGCTTGGCTATCCTACTCTTCCAAAATATAAACCCAAGACCCACGGTACTCCTTGTTTGTAGCCTCCACTGACCATAAAAAACAGATTGTGCCCCAGACACATCACAAAGCAAGCTTACGAGCTGTGTCAGGTATTTCCCAGGGACTGCGTTGGAGGAAACGGGAATGTTTGTGTCAGACGTGAGGCATGGGGACAGCCTGGAGAGCAGCGATTACTGCTTTCATCCCAGACGGGGGCTGGGTGCGATGGGTGCTGCATTCCTGTGCCTAGCCTAAACCCTTGAACCATGAGTTTCCTCATGTGCCTCCTCCAAGGAAGCTTGAAAGCAGCCCTGCTGTCTGCCAGAGCATCCCTGCATCAGACCAGATAAAACATGGGCTCATCTCTGCATTCAATAGGATATTCGGGATGAAATAAAGCTAGTGTTTTTAAGTGCATGTCTGCTTTCCAGCAGGACCAAACCTGAGCTGTTCCAGTTTAAGAAATGGAGAAGCAGCAAAGTTCAAACTTTCCCCTGTTCACTTACTCCTGTGTTAGATCTGGGCTGAGATACATATAAAACAATATATTTATGTCCTAGATTCCACTGCCGATACTGACAACAAAAGCTATATTACAATGATTTTCCTGTAGTCAGGTTGCTAGTCCAACAAGTTTTGGTAGGAGGGAAATACATTACGCACATCCTCCAAGTCCCCTCCTCAGGACTGTCAGGCTATAATTTTAGCTTACTCTTATTACTGATCATGTATAATTGTTGTTGAGACATCCTTCAGCCAACAGGAAAGTTACATTATCTAAGCTTTGCATTACTTTCACTAACTCATCTTGTCCAAAGTTTTTAGTATTTCTTGACTGAAAAGGCAGAATAGCAACAAAAGTTCACAAAACTCACACCAACTCATTTATCAAATCCAAGCCTTTTCATTTGACCAGTTAAGTTTCACCTGTAAGCTAAACCACATGATTTCAGGAAAAGAAGTTGCAGCGCAGTTTGGAGTATTTGCTATTGTGATTTCAGAAACAGCTGGCATTGGCTTGAAGACCGCAGTTTCATGTGTACTAGTAACATTTAACAAAGGACTTTTCCATCTTTGCTGACTGAAGTAGGACTATTTGCAGCATACAATTAATCTGTTAGTTTCTGTTGTTTTGAATGTGACCTACCTTTTTTCCTCTTCATTCAACTATGGCTGAAGCTAACATCTCTTTGTCAAAATCCTTCCGTTTTGAATCAATGTATCTCCATCTATGCAAATCTGAGAGGGAAAATGCTCACAATAGTTCATATTCCTGATTGCTGAAATATTCCTGTGGCATCTCTCTGCCATGTTCATATTTTCAGACACCTCTCTGTTTGAAGTCAACTTCCACAGGTTTTCACACAGAAAATTTTCATCAGCCTCAGTCCTTCCAGCTTTAGCAGTAAAACATCATCATCAGCATGCAATAGGCAAGAATCTTGCAAAGTGACACCTTAAAGGAAAAAAATTGATAAAAAGGTTGTCTTGGCATGGTGTGAAAATTTTCCACATCACACAGCTTCTGCTGATTTTCTTCAAAACAGCCTTCCCTTCTTTTCTAAAAAGAACAAGTATTGATTCTTCTTTTAGCTCTGATTCATAGCAACTGAAGATTTCACCAACATAGCACAGCAGTAGTATTCTGCTGATCTTCGGGAAGGAAAAAGACCAATTAGACCAAACTTGCTCATTCATTGCTGCAAGTCCCTGCCTCTAACCAATGTTCTCTTCGGGACAGGGACATCAGCTTTGCTGGTAAGATTGATTGAGGGTTTTAATGGGAAAAAGGCCTCTCCTCAATGTTCATACTGTGGCTTTTATGCTGTGAGACATAAAACAACTGCAAAATTCAGCATCTGTTGAGTTCCACCTGTGTGGACAGGGAAGCATTTCCCTGCTCTTTAATTAGGGTTTGCAATATTGTTTACAAGGACACCAAAATCTCCAGCTTTCACAGGCAAAATGCTCCACAAATACAGGTGAAAGCCACGAAGGAGACTCAGTGCTCACTTTTGTATCTTAAGCTTAAGATGGCCAAATGAAAAGAAACAGCCTGCCGATTTAAAGGAATGCTGTGGGAAGTCCTCTGCAGTAGCACAATACATTCTACCTTCTGGACAACCGCAGAAAATTAACAGATCCCTTGTTTAATGCTGGATTTCTCTACCTAGATGCCTGCTGGTTCTTATTTCCTGTAAGCATAGGTTAACACAGATTTCATTCTACCAAGTAGCAGAAAACAGTGGTCAAAAAGAGGGCAGCACAATCAGCAGTTGTCTTCTGAAGTTGGCATATATAACCATTGCCTCATGTTTTATTTTTTAATTTTTAAATTTTCACATGCCATTATTTTCACACAGCTGGCAGATCCAAAGAGTTGGAGAGGAACAGACCAAATCCAAATAATTCCTTACATGCACAAGCATCAGCAGGTGCTGCAATCCCAGAATGTCTCTAGGAAACTCCAGAGCTGGGGAAGTTTTCTGCTACATGGGGGTTGTGCCTGGGATTAGGCACTGAGGCACAGCCTTTGGAAAGGACACTGCTCAAAAGGCACAAACCAGTGCTGATGTAAAGGAACCTCACTGGTTCAGACAAGCCCCAGGTCATCATGGCCCATGCAAAAACCAATCATTACAAGCAAAAGTACTCTGAATTCATTCTCAACAAGTGCCATTGCAGATCAGATTCACATCTGCCCTGGAAAAGTTGACATTTGGAATTTGCATTTCTCTCTCAACTGCTTCTGTGGAAATAATGAAAAACACCAAAATGAAACCCAGGAATCAACCCAGATCCTCACTGCAATCCAACTAGGCATATCCTAAACTCTGGGTGGCAGGAGAGGGAAGCCATGATGCCTTTTTCTTGTTCAGATAGCAATACCCAGAGCATACTGAAAGCAATTATTTCCATCTGCCACACACAACCCAGAAACCTGAAAATTGTTCTGCTAGTAGAAATCTAATACACCAGGGAGCAACCAGAAGCAACCTACTGCTTTCTTTTGTGAATGGCCACAATGTTCTGGAGATGTCAGAAGTGCAGTTCACTGTTCTGCTATGCCTGGTAGGGCAGGTATTTGGTACTGGCCTCCAGACTGAGCAGCCAATCAAGCAGCAGGTGGTAGAGAACAGAAGTACATAAAATGCTGAGCCACCGCAGAAATGACTTCTGTTTGCCTTTCAGTCTGCATTTGACTAGTCAATTTTTCCCCTTCTTTGGAGGAAAAGTAATGATCCAATTAACTTCCTGCAGGAAGATAACTACTTTGAGATTACGAAGTTCTTTCTGCAAACAGCCACCATTCGTAATAAAAACTAATTTCAGGGTAAATGTGTAGGACTTCAACAGGTACAAACATCCGTTTAAGTAGTGCAGTTGCCATAATTCAGCCCATAAAATTCCCAGATATTTAGCTGGTCACTAATATTGAGATTACTGACCACTATCAACACAAGCAGAGATGTCACTCCATCAGTGCACCAGCACTGCTCCTCATTCCTGTGTATCTGACTTTTAAGCTGCTGCACCCACATGTCTGCACCCTGCACCCCCATCCCCCTTTCCAACAGGCGCACAGTACTGGGTGGGGAGGAGAAGGGAAAGGGAAACGAGCTGTAGGCGTCATTTCTGTAGCCATTTAAGCCCTATTTGGTAAAACAAGGACAACGTCAATATTTTATGATCAACTTGCGTAAAACACCCCAGGAAAAGAAAGTGTTATCATCTGAAGGCACAACTTAACCTTTGAACAGCGTAACAATCTTCCTCTTAACCATAAATTTAGGACTACATACACTGTCTCTGTCTTCCATAGGTTGGTGAATAGCTGTGAATGTTGGACCTTGGTCAAAAGTATGAGGACAACTGAGCAGATTCTCAATCACTGAAAAGTAAGCACGCTAAAGAGGGAAGCAGATGACCTTCCTACAAACAGCACAGATGAAGTCTGGTACCTGACTCTTTATATCCAGGCATAGGCTCTGGATGCACCCAAACTGTCAGTCACCGAAGCTAAACAGTGTGACCAGCCAATCCTTAGCAGTCAAGACTCAGTCCCATGCACACAAGACAAGCTCAGATTGAGTTACCTGGCAAAGAGCGAGCTGCTGGTTTAGCAGGACTAGCAGAATTTTAAATAAAAGATGAGATCACACTTTTTTTTTTTTAAGAGAAGAATCTCAGTGGCAAACACATAAAAGCAAAGCTCTCACGTTTGCTAGAAAAAAAGATTTTAACTGATGAAAAATCTGCAGTTACTAAACATGTCACAGTATTCCCCATGAATTTCTCAATAACTGAGAAGTGGACTGGCTAGAAGCAGACAGGCTAGGCAGCCACTCTCCCATTGTTAAAATAATTGGGATGTCTCAAGATTCTCAATTAAGATAGCAAACTAACTAGTGTGGTCTGATCTTGCTGACATATTTTGGATATTCTGTTTCTGACAGTCCAAGGAATTCTATTATTTTGTTTGACAAAAGAGGCAAAACCAGTAGGTCTGCATGATGAATCCCCACGTAATCACCCTCCAAGCCAGATCAAAGAGGAGCTCTCTCAGACTGCAATATTCATCTCCCCCAGCTTCTTATTTATTGGAGCTGGATTTACCAGACACAATATTTTCCAGAACGGAAAGCAAGGTCCAGAATGCCACCTCCCCCTAACCATATATACTAACTTCAGCCCTATCAAAACAGTCAAGAAAATCTGAGGGTGCTGCACTGCATTGGTTCAAATTAAACACGCCAAGCAAAAGATTTTAAAAGTTTTATTTATGAGATGTGAAAAAGTTGCCTTCTACTCTCCAAACCATAGTGCTAAATACCAAAGACACTGTGAAAGGGGTGCCTCTATTATTCAAAAAATATTTGTGTGCTTTTGGTAGATTAATTGCATTTAACATTCTGGTTAAACACACAAACAAGCACAGCTTTTTGTTGTTGCTTCAAATGAAGCCAGAGAGAGAACAAAAGGCATTCAACTGAACCAATTTAGGTTTATAAACATATTAATTTTAAGAGCGCTATGTGTACACTTAAAATGAATTTAAAGCAGTCAACCTTTGCAGTGCGATGCCCAGTTTCACTGTATCCAAATAATCCATAAATCCAGATGCAAGTTGTCACAGACACTTCTTTGGAGAGCTTGCAAAGTTAAAAGTCAATGTTTCCTATTAATTAATAATTGTTTTCAGCTGTTTTGGCAAGTGATTAAAACAAAGTGTCTGCCTTTAATGTCACAATATAAGTTTTCTTCTTTAGAGGCCTAAGTGCCAAGCGGGAATTACCTCATTTGCAGGAAAGTGTCATATGTGATTGCTTGGAACATTTGTAAGCAAATAAGATGAACAGATATTGTACCTGCCAGTGCAATGATTTCCATACCACGTCCATTAAAATTACCCACCAAGCAGTTTCAGAAGAACATCCGCTGACATAATTAAAACAATACTTCTCATGTTAATGGAGTACCATGCCATGAAAGTCATCCCATAAAGAAACCATAGAGGCTGTGCATCATTAATTAAACTGTGCCATCTCGTGAATTCAGTATCACATACCCTCTAAACTCTGCACTGCAAAGCACAATAGATGTTTCTGACACCCTTGCTCAACGGATCAGCAGAACCGCAGTTCTGACCAATGCCTGCTGCACAGCAGGATTAAACTCAGCTTTGAGAAGGACCTTCTGCCGTAAGTAGCCCTCTAAACATCATCTCTTATTCCCCAAATTCTACCAATTCGTTCCCCCAGTAAAACTGAAGTAACTTCTCTTGGAAGCTGCATTTCTACATGTCTGCAGAGGAAGGGTAGCAGATTTTGCAGCACAAGCTGAGAAACTCTGCTTGCAAAGTGGAAGGTACTGACATTAACATAAGCAGAAGTAAGATCTCTATTTACCTTCCCTGTCTGAGCACTGGACAACTCACTGAGATAACTTTCACTTCTGTTGCATCGAGAGGCTTGCGGAGTAATGAGAAGTGCAGCATCTGACGTCCTCTTTTTGGTACATTATGGGAGTTGCTGCCGGCTCCTCTTAGCTCTTGGCTTCTGCCTCTAGTTTTAAAAAATTGTAAGGTGTTCTTTGTTTGTTGAAGTAGAATTTTTTTAGACTAAATAGCATGCTTTATCTCTCCAAGGCAATGAGTCCAGATAAAGCTGCAGACTATGCTGAGCAAGCAACAACACGACTGTCCTCGGGGAGTATATTCATGACAGAATTCAGAAGAACCAGACTCAGGTTTAGGTCAGCCCTTATTCTGGGGAAGATCTTTCCACCAGTACAACACCCTTACTACATGGTATGAATGGCAGAGGGATACTTCAGCGCTTCAGGCAGATAGTGACCCACCAAAACACTCAGCAGAAAGACAGCACAGGCAGGAGCATTCTCTTGTTCCCTGTGATCCTATTTGCCATTGCAAAATAAACTCAAATAATTCTCAATAAATTCCCAGCCACACCATTCACACTTAATCATATCTCCATTGCACAGTGAAATGAAATAAAAAACCCAGCCGCTAATTTGTTTCAAGTAATTCACACCAGTGCCAGTCAATAAAATGATCCCTTTTCTAAGGTTGCTTCAAATCCCTGAAAACTCTGTTAGATATAGATAACAAAATAATTCAAACGAAATCCTGCAGGTAAAAATGAGCACTCAGACTCATTACTGTCAGGTCAAGATGCATATGTGGTTACAGAGCATCCGGCAAATTTACAGTAATTATTCATCGCCACATTCTCCTCCCCAGCCAATGCCAGAGAAAGCACCCTGCTGTTCTCAGAGACACAAGCAACCTGTTTACTCTGGGGCAACAGAAGGTAAAAGTTCCCTATCTTGGGGCAGCTCTGAAAAGCTCACACCCTTGTTTATGAATGTGGCAACTGCAGCACATGCCCATATGCTAAAATGTTAAGGATCTTCTCCTACATTGATGGTATCCACATTCATTTCAGTGTAGCACTTCACAACACATTAGGATCAAAGCAGAACACCTAAATATGTTACAGAACATTCCAAGTATATATTACATTAAAGATGAAGACTGCATTTTTATCCTATCCAGTCAATAACTTGCAGCAAAGATGCTGCATACTCAATGCCTTTGATTATTTCAGCACCTTCCAATGATAAAGACTAAACTCCCTTTAAAAAATAAAAACATTTTTTTCCTTAAGCTCTCAAGTCTTCTGATACCATCAAATGGCATTTTGGAATAGGAGCTGCATGTGGTTTTGAAGCACTGTTAATTGCCTGCAGTGACACAAGCAATGACTGACTTGGGTGTGGGCAGGGGGAGGGGAGTTGTGCAATAGGCTTCTTCCATACGCCATCACACGATCTCAATTAGGTTTGCTTTTTGAAGGTATATAGAAAGCTGATTACACAGAAACAGCAAAATAAATGTGAACAAAGGTAAGTATCAGCCTTTGTGGATACTTCTAATTACTTGAATGCCAACTTTAAAAGAGAATTTAATTTACACCTTGTGTTATCTTGCTGGAAGCTTGCATGGTTACCCCAGACCAAGTCTCTTTTAGAGGTATGGCTCAATCTGGAAATACCAAAATTTCAGAGCCCCCTGAAACGATAGCTGCAGAATTAATTGTTATGTCCAGTAGCTATAGTTCATCCACTTCATTGTTCAAACCATGCAACAAAAAAACCAGAAGGGATGCGTTATGGAAAATGGCAGCACCCAGTCTGGGGAAGAAGGGAGGGAAAAGTGTAAGTAGGTAGGCTTCAGAGAACTGAAAGATTTTCCCCCATGTCCCCGAAAGACACTGAACCCAACATGATTTATGGAGGTCAGAGGGGATATAAGTCCTCCTGCACCTCCCCAAGGAAGCCAATTGCAGCAGAACCCTTGAATGCATTCAAGTTTCAGTAAGAGATAAAGACCAAATAGTTCTTCTTATCTGCATATTAATTACAAACACAGAATATATTTCAAGGAAATTGTAAGCTGACCCATTAGGATTGCACCCTCTTACCACTGAAATAACTGAATGTACAACCAGAAGTAGGGCATCATGAATTTTGCTAAAATCTGACATGATTTCTTAGTGAAGGACATTTGAGCAATAAACTAAGCTTTTTTCTTTCCTTTTTTTTTTTTTTTTTAATTGCCATTATGGCTATTGTTCTAGTGAATTCCTCAACAGCTGTCAAGTATAAATTCACATACAATAAACCAAAACTGGACAGTTTGCGTAAGGGAGCAGATCCCCCAAACTGCAGAGAAACTGCCTGGGTGGTTCAGCAAAACCACACCTCAGCAGCAAGGCAGAAGTCCTTTACGTGTCTTCCTATCGAAAGGTGTCAAGATGTAAAGTTCAGAAATGCCGATGATTAAAAATGACACGTCCTCTTTGTACTGCCTATACAGCCTGATTATGAATATTGACATATTTTTCTACAGCTAAACCCAATATAATGGAATCTTATTCTGACTGGAAAATGAAACTGAAAAGGCTTGTGACCAAAACTGGGTTTGGTATTTATCACACACATTGAAAATGTGTTCTGCTGTTCTGTATGAAACATTCATAACAGTATAAAGTAAAACCTTCAGAACCATGAAACAGTAATTTTCATGACACAAAGGTTCTCGAGCAACTCCATCGTTCATTCCCTGAATAAAAAAGCAATGCTGATGATGCAGTTTTCCATGACACAATATATT
This sequence comes from Falco rusticolus, assembly GCF_015220075.1. NCBI lineage: Eukaryota > Metazoa > Chordata > Aves > Falconiformes > Falconidae > Falco > Falco rusticolus. Next base: position 23,879,611 of record NC_051192.1, read on the forward strand.
AAAACAGCAACATGAAGTGCCCGTGCAAACCGTGCTGCCATTTTGTGCGGGACCTCTTGACGCCTCAGCTGGAGGCCCAGGCCTAGGACTGGCTGCAAAGGAAGCAGCTCTGAAACAATTTTTATAAATAAAGGCCTTCTTAAGCAACATGCTAAAACAACAAGGTGAAATACACCCTCTGAAGTGTACTGTTCGCTCTGAGAAGGCAGCTATGGCAGACGGTGACAACAAAGGTGCCAGACATTTCGCTTTGCAGATGGAAGCCAACACACCACCACATTCATGGAAAGGACGCAAAGGAAAGCACACGGTGGGAGCTGTAACATGATGAGTGAACAAGAAACCTGGGTGAGATCAAGAATCCTGCTCTGTCATTTCACTCCCCATGAAGTATTTTTCTCTTGAGCCCCACCTTCACTGTTTTTTCATTACTCTCATTTCCCCATACCCTCCTCTGCACCTTTCTCTCACTTGTTTTCCTACAGGGCTACCCAGTTTGTGGTAACAGCCAGCAGAAACAAACTCATGCCTCAGATGTTGAGGGAGAAGCTGAGCAAGAAGGGTCACAGAGTGCTCCAGAAATCAGGGTTTCAGTCACAGTCACTGCACATTACTGATAGCAAGCCTGCAAGGGAGGGACAGGCACTGGAGAGCAACGGGCAGGTTCAACCTCATCTCCAGTCAGCTGAGGTCAAGGATTAGTTAAAAAAAAAAAGTGAAGCTGCAAATTAAAGAAGAGTTTGCTAGTAAGGGACAGAACTCGTATGGTAAAATTGCTGCCGTGGAAATAGTGAACAAGCCGTATAACTTCCTGGGTCATGCTGGCACCTCAGGCCTCGAGGCCCACCACCGTGGCCTGACCTCTGCCTCCCTCTGCCCTGTACAGACTGGGACAGACTTTAAAATGAAAAAGGCAAGCTTATTTCGCTGATTTTGAACTGTGGAAAAAAATCCAATGAGGGCGTGTGTACATATGACTGATGGAAATCAAACCTCTGAAGTGCAGATTATTTTAATTATAGCTAGAAGAACATCTAAGGTGCAAGTTTCAGACAGTTTCCATTCTGATCTTTAATTCCGTAGCAATGAAAATGTGAGTGCCTCTGTCTAGCTGAAATAATTACAGACTTTCTTTTTTATGGCAGCTGGGACACTACTGACCCTATGCAACAAAATCTCAATATACACAAGGAGAAATTATATACATATCTACAAAATTAGACATCACCAGCTTTCACATGTGCACTCTCTCCACATACATCACACTGTAAGGCACCCATTGAAGGGAGAGGTTTAGAGAACAATGCTATTGATTTTTTCTTTCCCCCACCACAGCCCAGGTTTCTTGGAAAGAGGACCTAAATTCTAGCAACTTTTAAGATGTGCATGTGAACTTACTAAATGCATCTGACAAAGTCTAGCAAGTGATCCTCCAAATTATGGCAGATGCAAACTATATCACATACCTGCTTTACCCTTTCCACCGCATAATACTCACAATTACTGTGAGTGCTAAGATGAGAATATAATGTGTATTAATAACTAGATCACACATTTGCCACCACAATGTATTCATTTTATCTGTTGACCTATATTAGTGAAATGATGCAAAGATTAAAGCCTTAAACATCTTCAGTGGAAAGTGCTATTTTAAAATCTGATGAATTTTGGCAGTTTCAAGTGCAGTAAAGTCAAGCTCCTCCAACCTCCAACCCTAACCTGGTGTTTGAGTGCCTGCCTTTCTACCCTGTTTTTTATCCACATAAATACTATTAAAACCACGTGGAAACCCATACCTTTAAACTTCATATAACTGCGAGTTACTTTATACACCTGAAGTACACAAAACTCCTCTTTGTGTACCTGTTTGCATAGCTGCATTTGAAAGAAGTTTTGTATTCTTCTGTGTTCTTTAATCTATTGTTTAGAGAAACTGGTGTTTCATTTCACAGTTAAAGAATTTAATTACTTTAATCGTAGAGACATGAAAGGCAAAGGAAGGAAAGAAAACATCTCACATTTTAAACTCTTCTTCCACAAGCTATTTTGATAGTGTCACTTGAAAGTACAGAACTCTGAAATCTACTTCTGAGCATTTGAAACTTCACGTTATTTTTACCTCTCTCTCAAAAGACAGTACTCAGGTTTAGTGTGACATTTTGAGATGTCACCATCCCTGTCTCAAAACCAGAAGTTTTAATGCATAATAGACACCTACCTGTTTTAATTCAGAAGTCCATTCTATATGTGATGTGATATTCTAAGAAAGTCTGTGCATACCCTTTCTCATCCTTAGGAAAGAAAAAAAATAATCACTTCAGGAATCTCTTTCCCAACCAAATAAATGGGGATTGCTAAAAATCAATGGCTGAAGTCACCTTCTGAAAGCCTTATTATTCTGATACAACCACAAATTTTGAATAAAAAATGTATTTTGGGGGGAAATATTTTCCCCTGAAATACAATTCTGCCATGTCAAGAAAATATTATTTTCTCAGTAAAGACAGAGTAATTTTGGTTTTCCTGGAAGGCTGAAGCTTGAAAAAGTGGTAGTAATTGCCAAAGATCCACTCAATCTCCACATTTCATCCTTTTGCAGCACCAGAATAATGGCACCCACTGGGAGCCCTCACGATCACTAACACTGTTCTCTTTCTGGCATAATTTGATAACCATCAGTATTAGTATTTGACTTTTGAAAAGTAGGTGATCAGTTTTAACATATACATATGGCAGCATATGAATAAATACATTCTATAAGCTACTACTGCTAACCCTGCAAGCAAACTTACATCTAGATTCTTCAGTTTAAAATCATCACATGTAAAAATGCTTGATTTGGAAAGTACCTGTGAAAGGGACTAATCTGTCCTTTTTTTGTCCAGTCCCTTGATTTATTGATAAATTATCACTGGCAAGCTGTGAAATTTGCTTAAAACATTCTCCAAAGTGAATAATCATTCTTTAGTCCCAGAAGTCTTCTAAGAGTGTGCTAATACATTTGTACAGACAAGATACAGATTCCTAAATATCAAAACCAAACAAACACCAGCTACTGTCAGTGCCATAAACCAGGATTTGTCACTCAGACATCATTCGCCATGAGGAAATAAAAAAGCGCCATAATTATTATGCAGGATATAAATAATACAGGACGTAATGACCAAGAGTCTTCATCAGCTGATATGTACCTGGCTGTCAAAGCGAAACATGCAAGGACACAGAACCAAAAGGACTTTCCCAGTCACCGAGTCCAATGACTGCTATTGTAGGCAACCAGCTCTTAGCCTTTTCATAACTTAACCTTTATAGTAGTTTACTCCCAAAACTCATGGTGGAGAAGTAACTGGGTTTGGAATAGCTCAGTGGTTTTCCTTCCCATAAATTTATTAATAGCTAGTTCATACTGCGTGTTCCTGTGCCTGATCTGTCCTCAAGATTAGTATTTCTTCACATTCCTACAAGATTTCCCAATCATATTGATACACAAATTCAGCAGTATCTGCATTTCTGCCACTAAGGCAGCACAGTATCTACACTAGCTTCATCTTTCCTTTCCACAACTAGATATTCAAACTCCCTCCCCTCGGCCCCCACAAACATTCCATGTGAAAACATCTGCCTGGGCAGGCAAACAAGTCCCCCCTCCCCATTTTCTGTATATAATAGGAACCCTGGATTAGAGGTGCTTTAGCAGTGTAACTTACCGTTGTATGAGCTTCCCATACATATGCATGTATTTCCCAGCAGAAATCCTTCTGTGCCCACTCTGTATATTCAGTTCAACATCTCCTGTCCTACATCCTTCAGGGTTACTAGTCCTTGTTGCATTTAGGGTGCTCCTCCCCCTCCTGACCAGGTATTAATGGAAAATAATTTAAAACTAAAATAAATTTCTAGCACTTAATGAAAAGGCATTGCCTTATGTGCTAACAGCAGGCTGAGTGACAGCCAGTGGTATCAAAGGAATAATTGGAAAATTCACTCTTCCTTCACTGAACAGCCAAATATGGAGGCAGCCATTACCAAACATCATGAAATACAACAAGCTCTATATTCTGCTCTTTTTTAAACTATAATTTAACGTGTTCACCAGATACACTTAAATTCTAAATGTAAGAGTGCTTGTATATATTTGACACTCTTCCGTATTATTTGAAATCAGTTTAGTGAGCACTATGTTAGATTCTAACCAACTTAGACCAAATCTGTTTTTTCCTGAAGTTACAGTATTTCACAGTGAAGAAAACTGTTTAAGCCACAACACACCTTCTGTTCCTATTGTTATTCACAAAGTAAAAGAAACTACAAAAATGTGATTTAGATCAGGTAAAGACACAACTTCATTTTTGTGATGATGTGCTTTTGTTTAGATACATCACCCAACCAGCTCTTTAAGAAGTTCCTACTTATTAAGTATTAATTGTTTTCATCACTTCATGACAAAGATGCTTATTTAGCTGCAAATAAAGACAGACTCAAACTTTGGTTTATTTTTTAATAAAGTTTAAATAGTTAAAATAAGAGGAAGGAGTATGTTTTCAAGCCAAGCTATTCCTTTGTTCCATGCTAGGCCTTAAAAGTTGGATTTACTAGCAAATATGGGCCATGAGAAGACAGCTGTATATTTAAAATGCTGGTGTAGAATATACTAAAATAGTCAGTGATTTACTCCATCTTACCTTAATCAAAGGAAACACAACCTCTACAGTTTTTTAAATGTACTACCTCTTATCCTGATTAATGGAAGAATTATCCCTACAAAAGACCTTTTTTTAAAAAAAATACAAAGACACTACAAAATATTTGATTTATCCATTGGCAGGACTTTGCAATTCTCCAGAATATTTAGATATGTCTGCCTAAGAAAGTTTATAAATGTCAATCCAACACTGCAACAAAAATTCCAAACAGAACTGGAAATTAGAATAACTCGACCAAATCATCCCACTGTAAGAGTATTATATTTCAATTCTGCATGAACATGATCAGCATGGTTTGTTTTGTTTTAAAAATTCTTCATGAGCCACAGAATACAGCATAGGTTTATTTCACTGTTATCTTTTCCCTTCCATTTCCTTAATTCTATTTCTTCATTTACATTTAAAACACTACCTAATTTATCTACTGGCTTTTTCTGCCCTTCTATCCTCACCCAAGGAGATCCTTCCCCTCTTACACTTTGAAGAGGCTTTTGTTTGATTGATTTTCATTTTCTTCTTTTTCAGATACAGGCAAGTATCCTACCACAAAGGGAGCATGGAAAAGAACGGGAACAGTGCTGGGAGTTACTGGGACATGTGCAAACCAAGACCTTGAGTAGGAACTTCAACAGTTACTATTTCTGAAAGAAAAATATCATGCTTTCTTTATATTTGATATACTTGACAATATGTCTACTATAAACATAGTCTTGTGTCACAAACAGCCACAAACTGCAGACAAAGCAATATAGCACACCGTTTGATGAATTCAACATAACACACAAAAAATGGTAGAGTCCTAGCAGCAGCTGCAATGGTAACAAACATTTAGAAACCAAAGTGATCCAATAACCTAAAAATACAGCTGCTAAACTAAGGAAAAATCTGTGTGATGAGATTAGAAGCTTCCAAATTTCAGACTAATTGTTCAGGGACCACAGTAGAAAACTAAACTCAGATGTAAGGAAGTATTAGTTTGGAAAAGCCTTAGCTTTCCAAAATTCAGAATTATTAAAAAGCAATACATCTGTTCATCATTCCACAATTTAAATGTTTTCTAGTCTAAGGGAATAAACAGCAGGATACAACTGTTTGCAACATCCATTTACTTATTTTTTTGGAACTTTTAAAACTAAATTAAGAAAATATTCTTACAGGAAAAAAATTCAGATGAGGAACAAAGAAATGCCATGATAAATCCTGAGACAAATTATCCTACATCATTGCTTGTCTATGAAAACTAGTTTGAATAATAAACATACTGGAGTATTCAGTGACAGTATACAAATCAAAAGTATTTGTAAATTATTAAATTGTGCATGTTTTTAAATGACAAAACATGCTCATGGGTTTACTTTAAAATCTCTCACTGCTTGTTATCAAAGTTAAAAGATCATTTGCATACCAATACACATACTGTAAACATGAACTTCTCATTAAGGAGAGAGGCGTTTACAGTAATTTGATCTTTTACAAAAAGCTATTGGTAACTGAATCTCTCAGTGTCTAACTTTCTAGAAAATTAAGCCGAAGTTTCCACTCTCAAAGTTGAAACACTAGTGCTTTAGGAAACAGCCCTGTTTATTTGTTAATCAGAAATACAATCAAGTGGCATATTTCCATTTGCTCTTCAGCTGACAGTTTCAGCTTCATTATGTTTTACAAGAAAACAGCAGACTTGCAGAGGTCCTGTAAATTCTTTCATATCGCAACTGATTTAATTACAGCGGTGAAGAAAAGCAGTGGTGATGCAAAATAAGATCAGCCCAATTGCCCTTATCTGATGATAGGATCTTCTCTTCCTGTTTGGCTTGCAGCAGTGAGGACTTCTTGTTTTATTTCGTTTTTTTTGTTGTTTTTTTTTTTTTTCTGGTCATGCTGCCTCTGTCAAGACTGACAGAAGCAAGTTGACATGCCCTTATAATTCCAGCTTGAGAACGATCCTCATACCCATACAGCTTAGTTTCAATCAGTAGGTCGGGGAATGATACTAATGTGGAGAAAATTATCTGGATAGCTCATATGTTCACTTAGCCACTGTATGGGTGTTTCCAGCATTGGCTCAATTCCATGAATCATCACTTGAGTCTTCTGCTCTCCATCTAATTCAAAGAAAAAGAGAAACCACTAGTATACCAAAGTTCACAGAAATATTAAACATTTACTTCATTTACGGTAGATTTAATTGGTGTTAAGAGTTTAACATTTAACAGAATGAAAAGCAGGAAATATTGGTATGGAGAAAGCTGAGATTACTATCATCCAAACCAGAAACTAATTCCAAGGGAAAAAAAAAAAAAAGGGTTAAAATGAAACAATGAAAATGCCGTTCTTCTTTATTAGTTGCAAGCGTTTTTTTTCCTACAGTGATCACAGCTTGGTATCAACACATTTAAGGCATATCCTTCTCACCCAGCTATAAGCCATATGAATTTTACACAGATCATGCTTAAGATGTTGAGCTTCCTAAAACATACTAATAAAACTCTGTTCTTAATACTGTCATCTCTTGAAAGAGCTGGACTACATGTAATACATAAATATTCCTGAAGTAATTTTGTTTCGCTAAGATTAAGTCACTAGCAATATTTCAGAGGTAACTCAGAGGCTGAGTTGGCACCAGCTTTTTCTCACTTAGTTTCATCTCTTGGAAAAGTTAAGTTCACAAATGATTCCCAGTATGACAAGAATATTTTCTAAGAATATTTCAATTCTTTTTATTTATACTTGTCCCGGAGGATGCAAGTACTTTGATCCTTTGATTCAAATGATGGGAACCAGCTAAAGCAACTGACATAACTGTCAAGAAATGAACTAAAAAAAACCCCAAAAATGAAAATTTATTTCAGAGCCTTGAGATGAGAAGAACATCTGAAATATGCTCCAAATAATGGTTAGGGGAGAAAAAAAAAAAAAAGTAGGCAGTGACCTTTTACTGTTTTTATACTATAGTCTGGCATTCTCACATGGACCTACCACAGCGAAATCTACATTGCTCAAAAATATCACTGCCTTCTCTAACTGACATTTTATGCTCCCCCTCAAGTTCGCTGGAAGAAAGCAGAATCTACAAGTAAAGGTACCATTACTGGCTCTTTCATTCTGCTTCCCCAATTGCAGCACAATTCCTATTTTATAACATAGATAAAAAAAACTTATTTGCTTGGTAACCAAAATGATTTGACAGCTGCCTGAAGAAATTTGTATTACAACCAGGTATCTATGCCAGCACAGGCTAAATTAGACTAGGAGGAATCATACTTGAATACGGTGTTGACTATGCTAGTAATAATTCTTCCTGCAAAGTAAACAGTTATGTTTGCCTAAAAAAAAACCTTACACGTTAGTTATATATGGTAACACATTCTGCACAAACTCTTGATTAAATATATAAAGCTTCAGTCTCTACATGGCACAGTATACACATTACCACACTAAATCAAGCATAAACAATTGCTGTTTTCTGGTTTTATTCCAAATAGGTTAGAAGAACGCAGTATGTCATTTAAAAATAAACTTCTGATATTTCCAACCAAAGCAGGCATTTACCGGGCTGAAACGTTACCAGTCCAACTGTCAAGACTGTAAGCTCCAAAAGAAAAATCTCAGAAACCAAGATTTTACAGAGAAGTCAGGGAACAGCAAATATTCTCAGTATAAAATACATATATTTGGGAGTTACTTTAACACTTTCAAATTAAACTCTATCTATGCTATTCCCAAAATTTGCTGCAGAGTCGGTGGCATTTTTTTTGCATTTTATAATATAATTTAATTTTCAGAAACAACTAATTTGCATACACAGACAGATGGCAGAATGCTGTTTTGGCATTAGTAGTGTGCTAGCCACCTATATATAGCTGACTTGGCAAAAACTTGCACAAAAAAATAGATTAAAAGCTTTAGAACACCAGTATAATTTTCTTGTCATTGGAGGAAAAGCTTATAAATGATAAACACTTTATTTGGCTCTTCTTTTACTGTATGATAGAACAGTATTGGATGTGTGTGCATATGCGCGGTACTTTGATGCCGATTGCTTAAAAATGAAATGCAGTTAATCTGGGTGTTGCCATTCCCTGCTCCCTACCCCACTTTATCCCTTTCTCATACAAATCTTTTATTCTGTTCCTCAGCAAACCGAGAAAGTCTCAGAGGTCAATGAAGAATTTACAGTTTAATTAAAATCTAAATCTCTGCATTAGCATTGTTTGTGCTTTAGTATTATCGCTAACAAAGCTTAATTCCTTTCCCCCTTGAGGCTTGACTAAAGAGATCTTATCTACCAATTCTGTATTTACTGTAGCTTTCTTTCACAAAATCCATTGTTTTTACTTCAGCATTCTTCCCTCCTTTTGTTACTAAGGACAATAAACTCTCACTTAAGTCACATGTACTCAAACTTTCTTCAACTTTCATGTTTTCAGTAACTTTCCCATTTTGAATCACATACAGAGTCTCTCTCCTATAGATGGCTCCTCTGCTTTATGTAGCAGAAAGGCTGTCAACAGCAAATACGCCAAAAAAATTTCTGGAAATTATTCGTGTTTTCTCAACAGCTTTCTAATTCTTATCCACCATTACCTACTGTGATCTGGGTTCTGGATGATTTGCAAGCTATGAAAGCTTCATCTACCTGGTTTACTGATAACAGTAGATTTACAGAGTATTTTTCCTTCCATTACTGTTCAGTCTTAACGGTTGTAGCTTATTTTGTATGTATCTTGACACACCAAGTGCTGTTCTCTTCTTCCCCACCCTGTATTCTATGATAACAGTCTTTTTAGACTGAACAAATACCTCTGTAGAAGTGTACAAGTTGCTAAACACAACATATATTTAAATGAGTGGTGTAAGATTTAAATGATTTAATTACAAAGATGATGAATGCCATTCATGCCATTGGACCAAGCCTATAAAAATTAGGGCAAATAACTCTGCCCATTTGTAGTGCATGGGGTCTAGACCTGATATCATTACTGTCAATATCCATTTTACGATATTCAGCAATGTAGTTAAAAATCCCCAGGATTTCCTTAAACCAAGAAGTTCAAAATTTCACCTCTCTGACTTTTTTTTTTTCCCCCTTTTAAAATCACAATAGAACAGAGTTACATGTTAGATATTGTATGATCGAAGATGGTTTCTTTTACTTTGTTGCAAATTAGTCTCAGTAAGATGAAGTGGAAATATCAAAAAATAAAAGCATAGCCATAGACATTTCATAGGAATTTTTTTTATAATGTGTGTACATAGTAACTATTTACTTAAAATCAGCATATTTTTGTATTACTGAAATTTACAAAAAAAGCCTCAAAATCAGTTAAGCTGTCATCTCCTATCAGAGTGGTTGTCCCAGGATTAAATTGTCTTTGCTTTACTTGTGGAAAGCCATGAACAGGCATTATAGCCCCCCAAAGTCACTAGTGGCAAGTGATAAGATTATAAAACAGATTATAAAACTTTTTGGTAAACCTTAACAATATTCAATCTCCAGAAGGTAGATAACTATGCTTACATGCTGTATACTATGGCATTTTTGAGACCACTTAATTTAGATACTAACTCAAAGGCTGCAACACTTAAAGCAGGTGCCCGACCCAGGCTAGTAAATCATACCATGTAAAGTCAGAACAGTTTTCCAACTCTGCACAGAAAACAGAGAAACAAGCAGCTCTGAAGTGAAGGTTTAAGAAGACTTCTGCTTAAACCTTCTCTATTCTGATTCTCTATTGTCTATAAGATGCCTCGGTATTCCTGATCAGGAAACCATCTGATCCAGCCAAAGAAAGTATTGACAAAGGACTTCTGCAGATAAGCATCTGCTGGACGGAAGAGATAGCGGCCGTTGCATCTCGACAGTCCTCGAGGCAGTGGCTCAAAGCCCTCCTCAACCTTAGGCAGTTTGACTCCACTCTCCCTTCTTTAAGGAGAATGCCCTAAATACTACATTTGGTACTGCTAATCCCAAGCTTCCTCTAAAAATCCTCAATGTTCAAGAATCAGTGAGACACAGAGAAGGAACAAAGAAGAGGAGATCTGTAGTCTTCAGAGAAGGTAGGAAGATGTGCAATGTCATGGTATCACATGGGAAGTTTTTCTGTTTCCTTTAGCTGTGTAAGTTACTGCTTGCAAAGGAAATCACTCAATATTAGGAAACAAAAGAATTAGCATATTCAGCATAAATTCAGATTGTTACACATACCCCTAATGCAATCTAAATCAATTTTTCTACTGAACTGTCTTTTCATTTAGAAAGGAAGAAATAAAGATGTAGGGAAAAGAAAATGTTTTTGAGACAGGTTCAAGTGCCTAAGAGCAAAATAGTGAGAAGGCACTACTTCTGGCAAAGGTATGTATTTCAGCCATTTTTCACTCAGATTACCACCACAATGCTCACCAATGCTGCAGAGACATTCTCCCTTTCACCTACACAAGATCAGCTTCTCCAGTCAGACTAGATCTGTGATGCACCACTTAAAATTCTTTAGTGGGATGAAAAACCTCCCTTTTGATTTGCTGCCTCTAGCAATCACCTGTCAGGGCAATTTAGCTGGCTTAAATTCTTTCATTGACAGACAATACAAGATAGTCAGGATTTAGCAAAAATGTTCCTGGAGTAGTACAGTTAGAATCCTCCACATGCAAGTCCTCTGCAAAGCAAGTCCCAGAACCTGCCTGTAACCATCAAAATGGACAACGCAGAAACCACAGCTTCTTACTGAGGGCAGCGCCACATACAAAATCGGCTTTAAAACCCTAAAAAGGGAAACAGAAGTTTGTGCTCCAAACTAGAGGCAAACAATGCACTTTTTGCATGATACACGGCCACAGGGCTATATTGGACAAGGATACTAAAAAGTGTGAGGTGTAAATCCAGAAAGTGTCACGGAGAAGCAGCCTTTATTAATAATGTAATAGAACTAGTTTCCAGCTTTTTCAGCTCTGAAGTGAGCCATAAACATTTGCTTGCTTACCTTTAGAATACACGATATATTATACTCTGGATTAGGTGATACTAAAGGCATTCCTGATGACAGGTCGTACCACACTGTAGGAAAACTCACCTTGGGCCAGTGTTATAAGGAGCAGAGTTCTTCTTTTGTGACTGTGGTGGGGCTCCTTTCCTTTCCACCTCTCCTGCTCCTCAGATTACCAGGCAGGACAACAGGCCTTTAGGTGCATGTAATGGTGAAGCAGCCACAGTACACGTGACAGCATGTGCTCAGCAGCTAGGGCCCTGGACATCTCTGAATAGCAGATAGGGCCCTGGACATCTCTGAATCTGAATAGACATCTTCCCCAGGAAGTCAGTCGTCTACTTCTTTAGGCTCTCTTAGGAAATTGCATACAGATACATAGCTTTCAGTAATATGCTTCATGCATAGATGCAGCCACTAAGTTTGTTACTGACAGGTGCTGCTGATTCAATTTTTAAAGCCTAAAGACAAAGCTGGGTGGGGCTAAGCCTCTAGCAAGCAAAGGTGAAATTTTCCTTCTTGAAAGCTACAATTCTGGTCAAGCACAGAGGATCACACATATGAAACTATGTGCAATTATTTACAAAAGTCTACACTATATTAGCAAGCAAATTCAAAAATCATGTTCTAAAGTGGTAACCACAGATGGTAAGAAAGAACTGGACAGTGGTTAAGTTATCCTTCCCCTCTCTAGGCATCTCACATTAGATATTCTAGGACATCCAGAGAACAGACAGCACCACACAAGCCTCAGTCTAAAGTAGTAGTACTTGAGTGACTTCTGCACCAGTAGTAGAAAATAAGCAAACAAGCACTTAATAAAAGTGCAAAAAGTGAAGTACATTCAAGAAGGTAACATCTCTAAAAAATCCAAAACCTCAATATTGTCAGTAATGGTTCAATTTGATACAGGAATCTTGCAAATGCTAGCGCTGAAACTGATGAATAGCATTTAGGTCTTCAACAGTCCAGAACTGAAAACTGCTCTCATGTCTGATGTTAAAATTTACAATGACTGGATACTGTTTACAACAAAACAAGCTTCACAATTATTTTCGTTTGTGTGTACTACAGGAGTCACATGTGCTGATAAAATTCCCATAAACTTCAAAGAAATTAAGCTAAGGGGTATTTATCAACATATTCGTATCACTTTTGTAATATTTGCATTAACCAGATATCATATCTTCTTTCAATTTATGGCAAAATATTTATTTGCTCAGTGAGCAAGCTTAGCTAAAGAAAGAATTCAACCCATCCCTATATATGCTCTCTCTCTATATATATATATATTATATCTATCTATCTATGCTTTGTTTTTCTTAAGAATCTTTAAAAAAAATAATTAGAAGTCAAAACATTATTTCAGGTTTTTTCCATTCATAAACTCAAATTTAACTGGAACATTTCCACAATAAGTTTCTGGCCCGTGTATGCATAATAGCAACCGAAGTACAGAAATATAGTGAGATATTCAGATTCCACAGCAATGATGATGTCAGTAGAATGGCCTCAAATAGAAAAACAAACTTGTATTTTAAACACATTTTACCTACTCAGCTGGGTACTAACAGGTGCTCAATACCTACGCAACTTTATAGGAAGCATATACAAACAAAAAGTTGAACTTGGTCAAATCTCTTGGCCAAATGATTACTTGCTCTTTGAATATGCTTAGCACAAGTACTTCAGACAGTGAACGTTTCAGTACTCCTTAATGATAAAAATATTTCATAGTTAAGAAATGATAGCTTCAAGGTCTAAGGTTACCATACCTTCTACTAAGCAGGGGCTTTTTTTCAGTTAAAATAGTTTAAATATGAATAAAGTCTTAGTATGAGTTTTCAGAAGCTTCACACTAGCCTATTTCAGCTACCATATCCCAGGCTTTCCTTACTTTTCTGTGAATTCCACCCTGTTGTAAAAAGGACCCTGCTTGTCACAGTAGCAGGCTCTTAGAACTTACTCATTTTCCATAGCGATCTTAACATATGGCTCACTAATGGCACATAAACTACCAAAATCCTTACTCCCTTCCTCTCCCCTAGTTTGGAATAATTATCAGTTTAATATATTCAGATGATACATTGGATCACAATCAGCAAGATATGCTATTCAATATCCTCTGACAAAAAGCAAGAACATACAAAAAATTTTGCAAAGCTGACTCTAAAATAGCCTAGCCACAACAAAAGGTTCCTCTGACCTCAAAAAACTCAAGAGGCTGACACATGACACGAAAGCACAGGACTGGCTTTTCCTTCCTGCCTACATATCCCACCAGCCCTGGGGAAAGCCACTGATGCCGATTTCAGGGGAAGAACTTGCACACAGAAATACATGGTCAATGCATCATTCAGAACAAGTCTTTTTCCTCAAAATGATTCTGTATCTGGAATAAACATTGTTCCAAACATAAGATGTGGTTTAGAGCCTAAGAATTTCAGTTCCTGGATACAGTTCAACTACCCAATACAAATATAAATCACCAATCAGATAGATCTGGTGAACCGGCAGCAACAAGAGAGTATCTGTCATTTCAAACATTGGTAGTAACATGAGTTCTATTGCTCAAACTGAAGGTCACAGTTTTCCTAAATGTATGTTCTCAGCTTTGGATATATTTGATATCTACACAGACACCCCAGAGAGCTTTTAACTATGGCAAGTTCCTGGCATCAAAGACATCTAACAGTAAATAAAATCCACAACTTTGTATTTTGTTCAAAAAACTTTTAAAAGGAATGTTCATTTCTAATAGGTTTATTGACTCCGTACAGATAATAGCAGTGCTTAGTCTACCTTTTCTAATTCCTAATTTTTTTTTAATTATTCTCTAAAATAAACAGCTCAAAACATCAGTTTCTCTCCACCCTAAATGTTTTTCATTCATACTAAGTGTCCCAATTTCACCCCTGCAGCGCTTTGATGTCATCTTGCCCATCACAAGAACTACTGCTTCTTGGTCCAAAATGCTACGGTTGAACTAGACCTGTACCAAACTCAGTGAACTCTTCTTGCAGAATACTTGACTGCAAAAGCCCAGCTCCAGGCAACATATCTCAAGCATTCCTCCATTGCAACACTGCCATGAAGTCCACATTCACTGATTTAGCTTTAATTACTGCTGTATTTCTTTATGTGGTTTTGACACAGGCCAGTTGGCTGATCTCTACATGATCTTCTCATGGCATAAACATCTCCCACTTGAGTTTAAATGTTTGTGACTTCAAGGAGAGAAAAAAAGTTCCTTTGTTACAGTTCTTAGTATGATTAGATTCCCTGGATTATATTGCAACACAGTCCTAGCTTTCTCTATCCCCAGAACAAAAGTAGATGAATACACAACATTATAACCTATGTTAAGCATCATTAAATACTGAGATAAAAATCAAATTCTTGGCATCACCCCTATTAATCTTTTCCTTCTCCACGCAATTTTCCCTCTCTTGTTATTTCCTGTCATCTTCTACCTCAAGTCTATCCTCAGGTCAGATATGCACATTTCTGAAACATAACAAAAAAATGTGGATTAAACTAATCACCACAAGCACCAGTTTATAACCCTTTGGAACAGCTTACGAGAACTTGGGTTACACTTCTAATCTCACAGCAGCCAGAAAGTACGTAGACAATAGAAAACTTTTTTCTATTAATTGAAGAAGTTTTTAGAGAAAGCAAATTTAGCCTCAAGAGTCCAGGTTGCCTGAGCAGACTATTTTCAACAATCCTCCATGCAGTCCCAACCAGTTAAGACTGACAGTAATGCCATCTAAGCAACCAAGGGGATTTTTCCTTCTGTAAAAGAATTCATGCAGCTCAATGGAAAAGTTGATAGAGGATGGAAATGAAAGTTTTACTTAAACTCTGTTGGTTTTAATTTTTATTTTTGTATATTTAATAAAAGTTTTTAAATGGGGTTGTTGTAATAAGTCCCAAACTAATTTGACAGAAGCCTGAAATACCTTTCTTAAAGATCTAACATTTTAGTAGTTACAAGGTTTTAGAAGACCTTACAATGACTGAGCCTGAGATACTTCCCATCAAACATCTAGCTTCAGGCAGGAAAAAATCACCCCAAGAAACATTTTATAAGACCAAACTCAGGAAATATTCTTAAACTTCTTCTTCCTTAGCATCAGTGCCTTAACCTCAGCCCCGAACCAGCAATAAACCTGTGCTAGTTTATAAAAGACCGGGGTTTGCAACTGAAGTTTGTGATTTTCTGTAATGTGTTTGCACATGTGAACAGCGTGGCAAAGTTCAATGCAAATCATGCTGCTGGTCCATGGAACAAGTAAGCACACAACACATTTATATATACAAGGAACAGGCAAGGTGTGCATTAAAAGGTAAGCACTTGAACACATGACAAATTGAGCCCAACTCACCCATGGTATGTTTTCCATTGATGAGGGAGAGCTAAATCACTTTTAGAAGTTGTGCAGCTTTTTTAAACAGCAGGCATCTTGACTTACAGTAAGTTAACCCTTCCATGCACCATGCCCTTAATTAGAGATGAGGTTTTCCTTCCCTCTAAACTTTATACAACTGACCTTCAGAAATTAAAGGTTAGCTCTGTATACAGTTAGGGAGCTAAATATGATCAAATATGGCTCTTGGAAAAAATGAAAGATTTGATGAAGATTTTTCTCTATGAAGACCGGCATAAAGCAAATTAATTTGCTGTAAAAGACCTCTTGTTACTAATTGTTCATGAGAACTTTTATGTTATTGTTTTTAAAATTATGCCAATTAAATAGAAAATTCTCTATGCAATCGTATTTTATGTTCCCTATGCATATGCACATTCATACACTTTTAAAGGTTTTTAATAGCATTCTTGAACTTTCAATCTCTATTTTACTTCATTTTGAAGTTACTATAATTCACATCATGCCTGCAAATATTCTTTCATTCTAATGGCCGTCCATCTTTTATAATGAACTTCTCAGATAATCAAATTATGAGCTATTCCCAGCAAGGCAAAGCAAAGAAGGATTACTGTTGCTGCATAATCATTGTCAATACAGGAAAGACCAGCAAATTTACTTGTTTTCATCAATCCACAATGCTAATTGTTAGTCTGCCTGCCCAGTTTAATAAATCAAATTCAAAAGTAGACATTCAGGCATAATTATAGTTTAAAAACATTTGCCTGAAAAGTGATAAGTAGCATATACAGATCAAAGACTTAATGGTTGCTATTTCATGTTTTGTACCTTCCCCTGTCTAACTGGAGAAAAATAAACTGGTTTCGCCTTTTTTTAAAGGCTGCTTTGTTAAATATCATCATAATGTTGCTGGAAGTAAACAACTTCGCAAGCAAACTATACATGAAAACAGAGATGAGCTATTCAATTAACTCCAAAGTATGGACAGTTTTGTTCCATGTCTGACAAATTCTTCAACCTCTGCTAAGCTGATTAGTAAAAACTCTGCTAATTGAATCCATTGATGTGAAAAACCACAGGCTCAAGTCTGTACTGCATACATCAAGCTGAAGGATTTCTGCTTCAGCCGTAGCGGTAATAGTCAGTGGGGTCAGGTCAAAGAAGGTTAAAGTGAGTCAGGATATAGCCAAAGGAATACATCAAACACTGATTTTAAAAGGGCAATTAATCTTAGACAGAAATGCTTCCTGGGGAACGAGATCTCAATCTTAAGAGCACACTACATGATGTAGCAGTAAAAATGTACATATACAAGCTTAGAGAGCTTTCATCCTGTGATCACAAACAGAAGGGGAGTGCTGTTTATCAGAGAAATACAAACCCTTGCTAAAATACTTACATTAGCTCTTCCGGGCCCCTACTCATTGAAAAATAAATTCTTTAATGAGCAGGCAATAGAGTTTACATGCATGAAATCTATTTTTCTGTACATGTACTGTAAGTTCTTTTGAACAACTAGCAGATCAAAGTATTCAGAGATCTTTTAGCACAGTAAAATTTAAAAATTTAGTCTTGAAAAATTAATGAAAGAGGGGAAAAAGAAGTAATGGTATACCTGAAGGGCTCTTTACACAGACCAGTAACTTAAAATATAAATAAAGAACTCCCCATCCCTGCGAAACAGCTACCTGTTCAGAGTCAAGGTTGGAAGTGAATTTTCATCAAAAGTTCAACTTAATTTTTCCATTCCAAAATATCAGGAGTTAGCTTCAAAGATGATAAATTATCATATAATCTTTATTTTTAGAGTCTGACTAGCAACTTAAGATTTTTATTTTTTTTTTTTAGAGTTCAGAAAGTATTTTTTCACTTTACAGCGGAACAGTAGATCTGTAAGATTTGTAACACATACATATGGCATTTGCAAACAGAATTTGCTAAGTTAGTATCATTAATTAGTTAGCAGCATTACTAGAAATCGTCAGCTATGTGGCCAAAACACTGCTGGTACATAGCTCTGAAATGACTTACAGCTAATTTTACTGCATTAGTTTGCAATTTTAAAGACAGCTGGCTTTGTAGCCACCCTTCCCTCTGAGGATACTGATCCCTAACATCACAAGTGGCAGAATGGCATCTATTTGTGTATCTGGTCCATACATCTGCCTTCTTTGCTTAAATTGCCAGCGAGTAAGAGTTTGCATTAAGATCCTGGAATTAGTGAAGTTACCCAAAGTGTAGACACCCACTGCATTTTGCCATTTTAAGTGTGGTGATGATATATCAGGAAAAAGGGCAAAGAGCACAAGAGATTCAAATCTTCAATGATTACAGCACCAACGTGCACATGCCAAGCCACTGCATAAGACTTTGGCTTCAACATAAGGAAAAGTTTAATCACTATTTTCTTACAAATATTCTCAAAATTACTACAGATGCCAAATAAGATGGAAAGTACAATTAATCCACTGAATGCGAAGTTATCAAAATCTCTGATTGAAAGTTAGGTATTCAAGAAGACAATTACTGCTAACCTGTGCTTCTAAATCCTTAGAGTAGGACACAGTAAGTAACATTTATTAGTGGATTTCTGTGCTTTACGTTATTGGTAAAGCTGCTACTTTTCTCCTAATTATTTTGTGTAGGTCCTTTAGTTGTGCAGGTTTCCCTTTTAGCCCTGTAAAATGTTTATCTCCTGGGAAAAATCAGGTTATACCTATATGCATCAAGGCAGAATAAAACAAAACTGCAAAAGAGAAGCAAGGAAGACTGGAATGATTTTATTCAGTTCCCTCTCCCGATACAGTACATATACCTAATTTAAAGGTATAGATGTAGCACACAAAATGGACCAGGACCCACTCTTGGGACCTCAGGGCAAGTGTCAGAGAACAGCTCACACCTACTCAGTTAAATTATGTCCCCCTCCATATTGCTCACTGAGAACAGTCCCCAGACTGTTAATCCATGAACGCTGCTCAAATTTTCTGGGAGAGTATTAATTAGCCCAGACCAAAATTATGCCAGAGAACTGGTAATAGTCCTACTGCACAAACAACACATGTTCTAGCCCTCTTTTGTTTACTAGTATAAATAAAAACAATGACACCACAGTGTCTAAATCTAGTTGTGCATGGCAGTGGCAGTGTCCTGGTTCAGAACTTCACACTGGGAATCTTCACAGAGGTTTCTCCTGTCTTCTCCACTAAAGTCTCCAGTTACAGCACTAAAGGCAGCAGTGATTATACAGCATATGAACATTAACAGAATGACGACCTCTACTGAAAAAAAATAACATTGAAACATTCTCACATTTTCTATGAAACTAACTATAAAAAATATCCTGTAAGTCTATATACTTTGTGTACTTGAGCTGTTTGCTGACATGCTTGTTTTTGTGAGCAAGGATATATGAGAAACTAGAAGAAAGGTTTGTTTTGGGTTTTTTCTGTGAAGTTTTTGCTGGCTCAGTCATACCGAGTAACCTCTGTGATCTCCTTGGGGTGAGATAGACTGATTTAGATCAGGATTCAAAAAATCCAGTTCTTAACTCTGCTACTGACCTCAGCGTGACCGGGCGCAAGCCACATCACCCCTCTGCGTCTCTAATTTCTCCTTCCTTTTTGTCTCTCTTCACTCATCTATTGTCTAAGTGATAAATCCTGTGGGAACACACTGCAATGGCCATACAGTGCATAAAGAACCTGAGGTCTCCTCCTAAAACACAAAAAGATACTCTTTTTAAAACTGAAAACTCACCACACCCAAAACATTTTATCAAGATGCTTTGATTCCAACAGTCTTCCTAAAACTCATATGCATGGCTGAGTATTGGCAGAAAACCTGCCCAATTTCTAGGAATTCTCCACAATGTTTTCTTCACTGCCTAGATTTTTAGATCAGAGCATTCTATCAGGGATTTCAGTGTAGGACACTGATGCTCCCAAGAAGCACAGCTCTACTGCAGCCCATGAAGCAGACTGCTCCAGGATGAAAAATCCCACCTCTCTTCTGCAGAGAATTTTCGAAGTGCCGACTTGTGATTCCCAAACAGAATAAAAACCTAAATTTTGAAAGAGTTATTTTGCTCTGTGGAAGATTTTACTTTCTCCATTTCATACTACTACTAGTTAATAACAGACTTAAACTTTGTTGTGCTTGAATAAAGTCATTGGCCTTCTGACAAATTTAAAGAGAATAGTTTGGAGTCTGATACTAATAAAACTTATTGGGTGGTCGACAGAACAAATTTAGCTGAAGCTGAACAAATTTCCAAAGGCTTGTCCGAGAAACAGGATTATTTCCCTACTTGCTGTACCTCTTCCTACATTCTGTCTTTCAAATGTGCAGGCATGTGCATGCCCAAAACCCACTTCCAAGTCTCAAAGAAAAAGCACGTTACTCTTGTGATACTAGCAAAGTTGCTGGATGGAAGAGGAATGATAGAATAGAATACTTCAGTTGGAAGGGACCTACAATGATCATCTAGTCTAACTGCCTGGCCAAAAGTTAGTGTGTTCTCAATGGCATTGTCCAAATGCCTCAAACACTGACAAGCCTGGGACATGGACCACCCCTCTAGGAAGCCTGCTCCAGTGCTTGACCACCTCCTCAGTGAAGAAATGCTTCCTAATGCCCAGTCTAAACCCCCTTTGGTGCAGCTTTGAACCATTCCCCTGTGTCCTAGCACTGGATACCAGGGAGAGGAGCTCAGCACCTCCCTCTCCACTTCTCCTCAGGAAGCTGTAGAGAGCACTGAGGTCACCCCTCAGCCTCCTTTTCTCCAAACTAGACAGTCTTCAGCTGCTCCTCATAGGACATGCCTTCCAGCTTTGTTGCCCTCCACTGGATGCACTCAAGGACCTTCGCATCTTTCTTAAATTGCGGGGCCCAGAACTCCACACAGTACTCAAGGTGAGGCCACACCAGCGCTGAATACGGTGGGATAACGGCCTCTTTTGACTGGCTGGTTATGTTTGATGCACCCCAGGCCGGGGTTTGCTCTTGGCTGCCAGGGCAATCGCTGCCTCACATCGAGCCCACTGCCAACCAGCACCCAGATCCCTTTCTGCAGGGCTGCTCTCCAGTCACTCCTCTCCAATTCACAACTGGGCCCAGCATTACTCAGTCCTAGATGCAGAGTCCAACATCTGGATTTCTTAAATTTCATCCCATCTGCCACCAGGAAAGGGGCAGAGGGCTCACAAGCTACCAATTGGATAATCCTTGTATAGTTGATTGAGGTAAAGTTGCAGAAATCCTTAAAACTAAGTCATGCTTGCTGTTTCCTGAGAAATTCTATGCAGAAAGATAACAACTAGCCCCAGATTCTCACCATGTTTTTTCTCTTCTTTTGACAGCAGCAAGCCAGCCAGAACATTCTGCATACACAGAAGCCCCCTCTGATTATGCAAAGAGCTTGTTAGCCATTTTCATTTCTAAACAAGCCATATAAACAGCACAGCTGCCACACTTAACGCTCAGATTGTTTGTACCTGTCTCTGTAGTCATGCCAAATTAATTCTATATTAATTAATTCGGTGGCCATGACAATTCTATAATCTGAAGCCAACCTTTGGACTTCCACCCCTTTTGATCAAGAAGAATTACTAAATCAAAAGGCATGCAATTTTCACACAGAAAAAAAAAATCTTTTCATTTCAATTTAAAAAAAAAACAGCTGTGGCAGGTAGGGGTATGAAAGGCAGATGTAGAATGATAATCCAAGCAGATGGTTGGGTTAGAAAAAGGTAACAGGCACAAATAATGACTCACACCAGAACGGAGATGTACATGACGACCTCCTCCCAACATGGAGAGCACCACTGAGTCAGGGACACAAGGAGAGTGGAACAGCTTAAGCACTGGTCTGAAGTTCAGCTCTGCTGTGCAAGATGATTCTCATAACGGAGGAGACAGTGGACTAAAATTCGTATCACTGGTGAGCTTTTAATCATCTATTTAGTATGCCCGCACACTACAAGACCTCTAACTCTTCACAATACCGTCATATCCATGTGGCATGGAAGTGTGGCTAATAAACTGCCTAAAACTGACCAGGGCTGGCTATATTTCTAAATTTAGGTGGCCTGGAGAAGTATTTCAGCACCGTACCTCCACAGCACTGAAAAGCACAGAGAAGCCTGCAGAGAGCACAAGCTGTCAGACTTACTAGTGAAACACGGGGAGCAAAAGCTCCCCAAGTTTGCTCACCACTGGAGCAGCAAGGACGGGGACGGTTCTGTGCAGCTCCCACGGCAAACCCCAGGTCCAGCTGCTTCTGACCTCAGACAGAGCAAGCTCAGTTAAATTTCATGTCAATTTAAAGACATCCACACTGCTTACTTTTACCTCCTTCTACTGCGCTATTTGTCACTTGCATCAGGAGCCTACATGGCAAATCTAGACTTAGATTCAATTTTCTTTTTGACTAATTTACTGGAAGTCAATGCTTAGAAAACTGAGGGAGAACAAAAACAATTAATATGTTGTCTCTCATACAATATGCATTAAAAAAAGCTGAGAGTTAATTGAAAACAGTTGATCCCTAATTTTACAAAATCATTCAGTACAGCAAGTCTTAAGAGAAAAATCCTGGAAGTCTTTTTGATCCTTGTTTTATTTCTGAAAGAACTAATGACACTGCTGTAGAAAGAGGTCAGTTCACACAGCTTTTCTGAATGAACAACAATGCTGTGAAAACTGGGATTGATTGATAGCCTACTGTTTGCGTCATTATGTCCAAATGCTTACCATTTGAGTCTTCAAGGAAGCCTGAGACAAAAATCAAAACAAGTTTTATGAAGACTTCAACAACACTGGCAAATTAAAATTGTATCCAGAATTGTTTAGACATGATAGCAGCGGAAGAAAACTGTTTCCTTCTGTATTATCCAATTTTTATCTCTGCATTATGCACAATGTCTTAAATTTCTGGTGTGGAAGAGGAAAGAAGTTCTTCCCTCCCCCAGAAGAACTCTGTTTTCTATCATTTTAACCCTTTGCCTCTTCAAAGCATTCTGCTGAACTCAATACTGTTTCCTCTTGCAGTTGTTGCTCTGTAGTTACATAAGATCATACTGCGTTCATCCCCTTCTCCTAATAAGATGAGTCACCATTTCTAAGTGAACTGTTTACAGTATTAGGATGTTATTTTACAGGAACCTCATAAAAGTCTACTAAACTAATTTTATTTTTTTTAATTGCTGTGAATTATACACTTTTTTTTCCCTGAAATTTGATGAATTCTGAGATGCAGAGTTTACATGTCACTATATTCTGGAAACAAAGGCCCCTTAATTGGCAACAGGAACACCTACCATCAGATGCAAAAAACTGGGAAAATGCAGAGTGAAGTCTCTAGCAGAAACAGATTGATAACAATTTTATTTATCTTTTAAACTACATTTTGCTGTAAGCAGGCAGCCTAATCTACCTAATCTCAGTAAGACAGGTTATTAGACATTAGGGAAAAATAGCCACAGTGCTATCTCTCAAGCATAGATCATTAATTTTGTTATTCAGCAGTTTTGGGAAGTAATACGTTCTACCATATCAGTTATGTGACCTTATGCTGTATTTGCAAACAACAACAGGGTCTTAACACCTTCTCTTCCTTACCTGCATAGAAAGTGTAACTACACAGTCTAAGAGACCACAGGCAATATCAAGCTTCATCTAAGACTGTTCCTCCATAATACGCTAAATCTTCTCACAAATAGTAATAACTCCCAATTTTTTTTTTTTTAAAGACTATCTAGTTTTCTGGAGCTGAAATTCCACTGACAATTCCACTTTACCACACAAGAAATATCCAATTAAAGGATCAGCTTTTGTCTGTGCAAGTGGCATCCACAAGCATAGGAAAAAAGAACAGACGAGTTTACAAGCTGTAGCATGAATAATCAGAATAATCTGATTCTAACCCTGGAGTCCTCGTGAATGGGTGTTTCATATTAAAACACAAGACAACATCTGTCATGAGCTTAGATGCACAGTCCTATGAGAAGTAAAACTAGGACTTGGGACTGTTGGCTGGAGAAGATCTTCAGGAGTGCAAAATGGTGAGAAGAGAGACACTGGATAATTTTACTGCTGACTTCCCTGAGTAAACCAGGACATTAATCATCTTGGAGGACATCTGAAAACCAAGAGATCTAAACTGGGAAATAGAAGAATGTTGATATAGAGACATGGTCCCTAGGTATCTCAGTATTTTAGATTTTCATATCCAATGGTACAAAAAATTGTTGGAAAACTCAAGGAAACTGACATGGAAGTGTAGATAATGGAACACCACAGGGCAAATGGATGGAAAGCAAGAATAAAGAACTAAAGCAGAAGTAACAATGACTAACTACTTCCCTGAAGATGGAGATCTATTTCTATTCAGAAATCAGCTAAGGTTTGAAAAACTACAAAAATAGTTATACAAATTATTGTGAGCTTGGTCAAAGAAGTAGAAAAGCCAACTTTAAAGGATACTCTTAATATCTGCTTTTGTAACAAAGGACAGCAAGAGTTACATATGACTAGAACAAAAGTATTGAAGAAAAATGATGCATAAAAAAAGGAAACAGCTACAGAACCATTGACATGAAAGAAAATAAGATGGGTCAACACAAGTTGAAAGAAAGAACTAAAAAAATAAGTGCCACTCTTCCATGATTCTGGGATCAAGATCAGCAATAATTAAACATTACCCCAAACCTAAATGACCAGCTTGCCTCTGGTTTAAGTATAGGCAACTAGTGAGAAACAAACATAAAACCAAGCGCAAGCATGCCATGCCCCAACAGGATATGATCACAACTGAGAACTAGATTTAATATGCTCAAATTGCAGAACTTGCAAAGTTCTACTTTAAAAGACTGAAAACTAAAATGAAAGGGCACATCTTCTAAGTAAGGATTCCCAACAACTGTAGGAGGTCAGGAAGAGTAGTCCATGAATGGCAAACTAAGTATTACCTATACAATCACAGAACTCTCAAGTTGAATTTCAACTGTATGCAGCCTTTAGACAAATTTAAGTAAACAATTATGGAAATAAAGTGAATAAAAGATGTACTAATACACAGCATAAATTTACCCCATAGTAAAATTTCAGACTGAGGTGTTGGTCTTTCATTTATGAACTGCTGTGTAACTGGCAAGTATAAAACTTATTATTGCAGTAACTAAAAAATAGAGGAAGTGATTAATGGATTAATTTGTACTTAAGAATATTTTAGTATTTATTAAACATGACAAGTAGGACTTCACAGCTTCCCAAACTTCATGTCAACACAAGAGGGTCAGAACAAAGAAAAAAATTTAAATACATTAAATGCATCAATATTAAATGCAAGGTGATGCACTTTCTGTGATAAGTGGGTCTTACTATTTCTGTTACCACATCACCACAACCACTGCCTGTGAAGTGGTGAAACAGGCCCCAAGGAAAAAGAAAAACTACTGGGCTAATGAGAAAATTTCTGATTTGACACATTTGCTGCCTAAATACTCATTTAGACAGAAAGTTAGAGGGTTTTATTAGATCAATTCTAAACTAGTCTTCCCGAAGTACTGTACAGTACTGCAGCAGGAGTACTGTAAAGTGAAAGAAGTGCATCTTCTCTGAAGGCTCTCTCAACACTGTATTATTGTTAAAGAGGTTTGCTACTAATAAAGGTAGCCATTCTCCTTGTTGTTCTAGAAGAACAGGGTATCCTTGACAGTCAAGATAATGAATGTAATTGCCAAAAGTTTTAAGAATTACACTGGCTTCTTAGTGCTTGTTCTAAGTATGGCTTTTCTTCACACTTTCTGATCATTACTAGTAGTGTTTAAATTGCTTGATATGCGTTTTGACAAATGGGTTCCAAACTGCTATGCTCTCTGTGACAACACTGTGGCGATCAAGGACAAAAAAAGTCAGGTTAACACTCCTTACAGTCTGAGGAGTTCAAGGATAGACTCCAAGTAGAAGCCACTCTTTCCTTTGGTCTAAATAATGCCCATGACAAAAAGCCTTAACTTTCATCCATCAGTTTTCCTCTGATTAACAGTTTATGGAGATTAAACTATTCAGCAATCCAGAAAGGTGAATACTGTATAGCATTCATTAAGCAGCAAAATATATACGTAACTGAATAAAGGACCAATTTGAGGAAAGACGGGGAAGTATGGGTTGGGATAACAACTGCTCAAGTTTTTATTTTTTAGAGCAATTCAATAAACAATAAAAGCCTTGAATAAATTGTTTCATAAGCTAATAAAACGCAGTATCTAAACAGTTACCCACAGTCTGTAACAGTCCAAAGTAATATTGACATGGTATTTTACAAAGACCATTTTCACTATCAGTATTTTAATGTCACTATTCAACCTGTTCTACTTCTGACAATGTTCTTTACATTGTTTTCAACCGAACATACATGTTGATTATGAACTATCTACTTTATACGTAAATACATTTTTTCATTGAAATATTTTTTTCTCAGCACAGTTAACAAAGACTTAATTGTATCCACGTTTCCTAAAGCAAAGGCGTATAGACACTGTGGGTGGTTCTTGAAACCCTTCCCTCCCTCTTCTTGTGGTGGGTCCTTAAGTATCTGGCAGCAGGAGCAGCTCATATATACGACTACAAATGCTGAGCCTGAAAAATCATATATCCTCTGCATTCCCACGGCACACTTATGGATGTCACCATAGACAAGCAATCACCACAATTACCATCAAGCTTCTAGCTGAATGAAAAGTCATTGGAAAAAAACCATAGAGGAAGAAAGAAAGAAAAAAAAAGTTCAACAGATGGAGAAAAACAGAAAGCGAGAGAAGCTCATATTGTGTTGCACTGACAAAGAGATGCAGCTAATGTAATGGGTGCATTAATTCACTGTGGGGTTAAAACACAGTCCTGGAAGAATATCTAAATTACTTTTTGAAAACAAGAGCTAAAAAGGTCGAAAACAACTTGCTTCACCAGTATCTGTTACGTCTTTAAGCATATTTTTGATGAGATACTACTATTCTTTCCTTTGATCAGAAAAATTAGGTAGATCTAAACTTTGATAACACTGAATGAAGTCTGAAAATCCAGATGTGGAAAAGAATTTGCCATCATTTTCTACTCTACCTTTGATAATGTATTCTATTTCATTACAACAGTATTTTAATGCCTTGATCAGAATAAATATAAAGTGTAGATTAAGATAAAACATGTAAATTTACCCAAACAAAAATTAGAAGATGGCAAAAAAGGTCCAAAGAGGAAGGATTTTTAATATGAAATTCAAACAGTCTTAACCACAAGCTGTTTTTCCTTCAGAAACTATTTCATCAAGATTTTCCTGTGGAAACAGACTGTAGTATCATTTTACAGATCACATATGAAGTCAAAGGGACATTATGGCCAGAAGTATCCACTTTTTGGAGGGTGGGAGAGAAAAGTAACGAGAGGCCTAGAATTTGACTTCAGAGGGTGCCTTGCACACTCAGAGCTCCAGAGCTCTCATCAATTTCCAGTGCAAACAAGCAAGCTGTTCAGGAGAATGCTCATATAGGTCACTGGATTTTTCTGGTGCTCCCCTCTGGAGGTGATTTACCACTTTCTGGGTGGGTTTGTAGCACTCTGCTTGCCTAGTATCACATATGAATGCACTCCCTAGGGGAGAAAGAACTGAATTCAATTCCCAAAGGCAGTATTCAGCTGCTTAAATTATAATACTTCCTGAAGTACATTCATTCCCCATCCACTGTTTCAATAATCAGGACAACGATCTTTTCACTACACAGCCCTGACACTAAAATATGCCTAGTCTGTGCAGGAAGACAAAAGTCTCACAGAAGGTAAAGGCAGAGGAGCGGTAGAGAGTGATTATAAGCTGTATAATGATCGCTGTGTATGGAAATTAAGATTGTACAGGCAGTCTACAAATCTGACACCTCCCAAATTTTAAGTATTCAACTTCAAATGGAAACAACTACTTTACAAGAAAAACTTTTATACATAGTTTTGCAAGTTTCCGCAAATGCTTTCAAATTAAGTTCTCATATGTCTATAAAATTAATAGAAACACTCAGCTCTACAGTCTGCTCTGCATTTTGATCTGATGGAGCATCTATTGACACAGGAAACTTGTTAAACTCAAAGTGAACCAGCATCAGAGAGAAAATTAGTTGACCGAGTAGCTTTCACGGATACTTCAGCAGCACAGATGTGCTGAGGTTCTGTAGTCTGGAGTCTTGCTCCACTTGCTGGAAAAGAAAAAAAATATGCCCTCAATATGGCTGCTAACATTTCTATAGGGAAAACTCAGAAGTGAGTTAGTGTTTTGGGGTTTTCTTAGTAGCTCAAAGCTGTATTAGAGCATGAACACTTAATATGGTGAACATTACATCTGAGTAGTGAATGAGATAAGTGGACTAACCCAAGCAAGAGAATAATCAAAGTTCACTTATTGGCTAAATTGAATCATCAGTAAACAGAGTACAGGGAATTGAAGCAGTCAGGCCTAAACCAGTGCTGCCCTTCACACCTCTTAAGTGCACTGACCTTACCTATGCATGCTCCTCAGCAGTAAGAATCGTTGCTGTTATGGGCATCCATCTTTTCAGGTCATTTTCCGTAAGTCTGATCCTTTCTCTGTCATCCTCCATTTTGTCCTAGTTCTGCTTCTTCCTGATCTTTTTCCTAGGTCTTTTTTTCTTTCCATGTTGCCATGCTTAATTTTCTACGTTGTATTCCTGTCTGGTATGCAGTCCACTTGTACAGCAAGCCCTGAACAAGTTTTTCCTAGTCCCTTATCTGACCCGGCTCCACGTGACCACCTGCATCATCTTGTTCTGACAGTGCAAACCACCCTTCTTTTCAACTTTTGATTCAATTTGTTTCTCCAAAAGGGGCTCCAGACCATCTGTATCACCTCGCCAGCAGGACTTCCACTCCCATTTCTCTCAACGGATGCCTTGCACAATCTCCGTGCCTGAATCACATGCAATATGCTTCTTTTTCTCCCTCATCCTTTTATCATCTCCTATCCCACTTACTCTCTCCAGGTGTTCACAGTTATTATGTCAGGTTTTGGCTTTTGCCCCAATCCCTTTCATCCTGCCATATTGTTTATAGTTGCTCTCCCCATCACATTTAATGACTTCCAGATCTGTCATTTTCCTCCAAATTACTTGTTCAGTCTGTCCCCCCCACATCTCCTCAAGAGTTCACATTATTTTCTGCATTTAGCTCAGACAGCTTTCCTTGTGTTACCCACCAGAAGAGGAGGAGAACACTCAGAGCAACTAAACAATGTAACAATGCAAACAAAGCTGCATTACAGGAGAAATTCTGCTGAATCCTAGATAGCTCACACCCATATGAAGGACTTAATTTATTAACCTCTAAGTTTGCAAGTTGCTCAGTAGAATGCTAAGGATCAAAGTTAAGCCAAATTTAAGCAGATTTATAGAGGAACAGACAAGTATATTCCAATACAAGGAAACCCTTCTGCCAGATTTCAAATAGCTCCTAAATGTAAGGATAGTACCTGGTTCAGTTTCTTTTCTTCCAAGTAATCACCGTTTTTTGCCCCCATTGGGTATAGGGGTTTTTTTAGCCTTTAACAGAACTGAAGCAAGCAATTAGCATAGCACATTTCTATTCTGCTATTAATGGTTGGCACATTTGTCCACATCTGAAAAGAAGGCCTACTAATGGGAACAATCTAGTCACTGGTACTCAGTTACATTCACGCTTTTAATAAAGGCAGTAATGTAACTTTATCTAGCACATTACCCATCTGCAGCTTTAGCAAATCAACATAAAAATTACCATCCATTATATCATGGAGTAACTTTTGCATAAATGCTTTTTGAGTTTCTTTCATTTAATCTGTGCTCTTGACTGTCTTCCTAGTTAAAATGCACCATCCTTTTTTTAAAAAAATTCACTTTGCACCTTTTCACCAGTGTCTGTAGGATCCCCACACTTAAGTACTTAAAGATGGTTAAACTTGGTTGTACCAGCATTCAAGTAGCTATTAGTATCTTGCTTTATCTTTTGGACTGTTAGTTGAAAACATTACCTAAAATTATGCTCGGAAACTCATAACAGTTTTCGGAAAAATAGACACAAGGCTAGCAACATTCCAGGGTTTTTTTACCTTCTTTATATTTTTTGAAATTGTTTCCACATGTTAACAAGTATTAAAACAGGGGTAAAAAAATATGTCAGTGTTTCAGTCTATTTCTAAGATCACCATACTTAAAAGAAATCCATGACAAGTGTTCAAATCTAATTTACACAACTTGTGTATAACACCTTATAGATTTTCACACTGATTTGAAATTTAGTGCTTTACTGTCAAAAGGTGCTGATACTACACCAGTATATTCTGTGCCAAGATCTTCCCTAGAATATCAGACATTTCTCAAAACAAATTGCAATTTATTGACTGAAAAAATTTACCTATTTACAAGTAATGGTTTGACAACAGTAAAAACAAGACTAAAAACATTTCATGTTAAATAATTTTGATCTTAATTTGCAGAGTACATTACTTTTCCATTTATCCCACCTAAAAAGTAGATCAGAGCTCAATAGTTATAATCTTTGAGGCTAAAATAACATTCAGAAATGCTTATTTTTCTGAGTAAGTGCTGATCAACAAACACTAGTGTATGAAATGATATAATGCTACATGAACTGATTGGTATCTTGCCACACAATGGTACTTAGTAACCCTACATAAACTCTTACATACTTAAAATAATCTCTTTCTTTTCTGGTACATTTTTAAAGGCTGAGTTTCAACAGGGAAAAAAGTATTCTAAAAACATACCTAATTTTTATGTTTTTACATATGAAAAAAAATTATGCAATTGAAGGTAAATTTAAAACTTCCATTGATGCTACTTTAAGATTATTTTTTAAAAATGCAGAAAATAACATGTGACTTTTTATTAAAAACAGCATGATGGCAAAGGAGTACATGAATTTTAAAGCAAAACTTCCAGACATTAATTTTTCAGGAGTGCCTAAGAACTCAATCTTACGCTCTCCAAACACTGTAGGTGATGTATAATGGACACACTAAAGGGCCAGGAAGGAGTGAAATCTGGTACTCTGGTACTGAGACAGAATTCTCCAAAATCCCCTCCAAAGTTCTCCTCCAAAATGCCCATATTAAAAAAATCAAACCAACCAAGCAATAAATCAACAGAAAAAAATTATCTTATGGTACAGAAATTATTTCTACAGTACCTTCAGGGGTGATAGCACTAGGACACACATCTTTTAGTAGATCTCCCAAAGTATGCAACTCTCCTCCTGAAGCAATTGGTCGAAATAGCTTCTGTATAAAAGGTCTCTCTGTTGTTGCCTGTTTTAATAACAAAATTGGCAAAAACAACAATTTAAGAACCATGCAAATGTGTAGTATTACCATTTGAGACACACAGAAGATAGGACAGAACAAGAGTTTGCAGTACCGCAACTGCAAATGCAGTATGTCTGGCATTTCCATTCCCACCCCCACCCCTTGCATTCCATTCATATCATGAAATGCAGGGAAGTTCTTGTTTGTTAACAACTGAAAGTTGACACTCCAGAAAACTGTGAAGATAGTTTATAAACAGTATCATGAATATAAAAGTGTTTAAAAAAAAAATATTAAAACCCCCGCTTCTGTTACAGCTTATTTTCTTTTTTCAATTTTTGAATATATTGAAAAACATTTCAATATATTCCTAAATTAAGTAAAACAAGCAGTGAGTGCAAATTTAGGAGCTCAGCGTATGCCTATACGTATTGCTAAGTCAAAGCAATATTGTAACAAATACCCAATGCTTTAAGCAATAGTCTATCTTCCTCCTTTTTAGAAACATATTAAGTACTTCCAATAGCAAACAAGTACCCTTATAGCTCAAGCCAGGTGAAATTTTTTTCCAGTAGATTTTATGTTGAATAAGTCAAACTTTCAGCCACAAAATCCAGAGTATAAAACAATTCAAAAAAGCACTCTGCTTTGACAGACAATTTAGTCTACTGCCTGCTTAAGGAATTACTCAGATATAAGGAACATATATGCCCCACTTTTGCTGCAGATATGCACAGGAATTCAGAATGATTTTAACTGTGTGTCCTTAGATTTTGCACAGGTCATAATTTCTTTTGGAAACAAGAAAAAGCAAATTAACTGGCAGTAACTACTGCCAGTCACTGTCCACAACCTACTTAAAACTCCCAAGACTGCAGAAGCAGCAAAACAGCTTGTGGGATCACAGAGTAGGTTGAGTTGGAAGGGACCTTAAAGATTACCTAGTTTCAACCCCCCTGCCATGGGCAGGGACACCTTCCACTAGACCAGGTTGTTCCAAGCCCCATCCAGCCTGGCCTTGAACATTTCCAGGGATGGGGCATCCACAGCTTCTCTGGGCAGCCTGTTCCAGTACCTCACCACCCTCATAGCAAAGAATTTCTTCCTTACATCTCATTTAAATCTACTCTCTTTCACTATAAAGCCATTACCTCTCGTCCTATCCCTACAAGCCCTTGTAAAAAAAAAAAAATAAAAATCTCTCCAGCTTTCTTACAAGCCCCATTTAGGTACTGGCAGGCTGCTATGAGGTCTTTCTGGAGCCTTTTCTTCAGGCTGAACAACCCCAGCTCTCTCAGCCTCTTCAGCTGAGAGAGGTGCTCCAGCTCTCTGATCATCTTTGTGGCCCTCCTCTGGACTTGCTCCAAAAGGTCCATGTCCTCTTTCTGTTGGGGGCTCCAGAGTTGAACACGGTACCCCAGGTCTCGTGAGAGCAGATGGCCAGAATCACCTCCCTTGACCTGCTGGCCACACTTCTTTTGGCACAGCCCAGGATACAATTGGCTTTCTGGGCTGCAAGCACACACGGCCAGGTCACATTGAGCTTCTTGTCAATCAACACTAATTTTTATTCTCTCCCCCCTTCTAATCTAGTTTAAAGCCATCTCAATGAGCCCTGCTAACTCCTGACCTAGGATCCTCTTCCCCCTTTGAGACAGGTGAGGCCCATCTGTTGCAGTAGGCCTGGTGCCATGTAAACCGACCCATGATCAAAAACCCCCCAAATTTAGCTAGTTTAGCTTCCCACTGACTTCATCTCTGAGCACGGACCCAGAGCTGCTGCTGAGGATGTGACACTGGCTAGGTGTTTCTCATTGAAATATGTTACCTTAATTTCTTTGGAAGAGTTTCACATTAATTTTTGTTTGCTGCACAGATAGTTTAGAAACATGTGTTTTCCTCCCGAGACAAATGTATAATGACATCTATCCAAAGAATGCATAAGTATTCACACTTCAGAGAAACTGACCCACAATCCATTCTCTTCCTAGCCTGCACTTGTGCTTGGGATTGCCTTAACCCACGTGCAGGACCTTGTACTTGGCTTTGCTGAACTTCATGAAGTTTGCATGGCCCCACCTCTCAAGGTCCCTCTGGATGGCGTCCCTTCCCTCTAGTGTGTCAACTGCACCACACAGCTTGGTGTCATCAGCAAACTTGCTGAGGGTGCTCAATCCCACTGCCCATGTCGCTAACAAAGATGTTAAACAGCACTGGTCCCAACACTGAACCCTGAGGAATGCTACTCATCACTGGTCTCCACTTGGAGATCAACAGACCTCAACTCTTTCAGTGCAAAGACCCACCCAATTCCCTATTCACCCAGCGGTCCATCCGTCAAATCCATCCAAATCTCCACTTTAGAGACAAGGATGTTGTACGGGACCAGGACAGTGTCAAATGCTTTGTACAGGTCCAGGCAGGTGACATCAGTTGCCCTTCCCTTATCCACCAACACTGTAGACCTGTCATAAAAGGCCACCAGATTTGTCATGCATGATTTGCCCTTAGAGAAACCATGTTGGCTGTCACGAATCACCTCCTTATTTCCCACGTGCCTTGTCACAGTTTGCAGGAGGATCTGCTCCATGATCTTGCTAGGCAGAAGTGAGACTGACTGGTCCATAGTTCCCCAGGTCTCCCTTGTTTTTCCTTTCTAAAAATGGGGGTTATACTTCTCCTTTTCCAGTGAATGGGAACTTCACCAGACTGCTGTGACTTCTCAAATATCATGGATAGTGGCTTAGCCACTTCATCTGCCAGTTTCCTCAGGATGTGTGGAGCGATCTCAGCAGGTCCCATGGACTTGTGCACCTCCAGGTTCCTTAGATGTTCTCAAACCTGATCACCTTCTAAGGCAGATGGTTCTTCATTCTCCCAGTCACTTTCTTTGCCTTCTGTGACTTTGGTAGTGTGGTTGGAGCACTTCCTAGTGAAGGTGATGGCTAATTTTTTGCCTCAACCAAGTACCTCAGCCTTCTCCATGTCCCTGGTAACCAGGTCTCCTGCTTCCTTCTGGAGAAGTCCCACATTTTCCTTGGTCTTCCTTTTACCACTGATGTACCTACAGAAGCATTTCTTGTTACCCTTGATGTCCCTGGCCAGATGTAATTCTGTCAGGGCTTTTTAGCTTTCCTAACCTGATCCCTGGCTCCTCGGACAATTTCTCTGTATTCCTCCCAGGCTGCCTGTCCTTGCTGCCACCCCTGTAGGCTTCTTTTTCATGTTTGAGTTTGTCCAGGTGCTCCTTGTTCATCCATGCAAGCCTCCTGGGCCTACATGATCTACAGATGCACTTATTCAAGAAGGTGTCATGGTTTAACCCCAGCCGGTAATTAAGTGCCACACAGCTGCTCGCTCCCTCCCCTCTCACCCCAGGGGGTGGGGAGGAGAATCAGAAAGGAATGTAAAACTCAAGGGTTGGGATAAGAACAGTTTAACAATTAAGATAAAATAAACCCAAAAGAACAATAGTAATAATAAGTTACAATGAAAAGGAGGGAGAAAGGGAGAGGAATGAAATCCAAAAAGAAGGGAGAAAACCAGTGATGCACAATACAACTGCTCACCACCCCTGACCGATGCCTGGCCAATCCTGAGCAGCAATCTGCACCCCCGCCAAGCCCCCCGCACCCCCCCCAAGTTTATATCCCAAGCATGACATCCCATGGTGTGGAATATCCTTTTGGCTAATTCAGGTCAGCTGTCCTGGCTGTGTCCCCTCCCAATTTCCTGTGCCCCCCCAGCCCTCCCACCCACAAGGCCTGAGAAACCAAAAAGTCCCCGAACACACTGTTCCCACACCAAATTCAAAGCACAGCACTGCACTAGCCACCAAGAATAAAATTAACTCTACCCCAGCCGAAACCAGGACATAAGGTAATACCCTTCTTTGAGTATCTGTATAAGCAAACCAAGGGTCAGCAAGCATCTGATATTGAAAGGACAGGCAAAGCTTTTCTTCTCGCCTCACGACCTGACCTCTCCTCCAAACTGGGCACCTGAGCCAGAAAACAGAAGTTAAAACCTCATATTCAACCAATCTAAAAATTTTAATCAAGCTCCGAATTGTTGCCGACAGATTTCTGCTCAGAGTTAACTCCAGAAAGCAGCTGATGTGGCCTGCATTGTGGGTGACTGGGCTCCAGCAAACTACACTTTCATCACATACTATCTTAATTAGAAAAAGCAGTACAAGCCACTGCTCCTTCCAAATTTAGTTTCCTACCTCTCAAAAAGTGGGTCCTGTCCTACTACATTAATTAAAATAGAAACAGAATGACACAACTCGCCATCAAGAAGTGTTTTATCACCTGGTAGAGGTTTTTAGGAAAAACACAACAAATCACCACCACAACAACCAAGTATAGTAAAAAAATTTGAAAATTAAAAATTAATTTTGAAAGGAAGTTACGATGTGGTCTCTATCACCTACCTACATGAAAAGCCACAAGCAGCAGATTAACCATGAGCACTCAATTGTCATTCACCTCTCTGAAACAGCAAGGCAAGCAGTATTTTCATAAGAGCAGTACGCTACCTCAAAGTAATTCCAGGACAGTACAGTGCAGAACTGTTGACACACAGCTACTTGTTACTTCTTGCCAATAGTCTCCAAAAATGGAAAAATAGTCTTTTTCCAGTTTTTTCACATAAGGACTGATCAGAAGGAGCTGACTAGCTGCTGTAGTCAATTCTCTGTGTCCTCAGGGTAGCAGAATGTGGATACAAACAGTGCTAATGAAATGTCTGAACATTTGAAGAATGATGGGAGGCACAGAGCCAGAAGGATCCATCTCAGACAAATCCACACTTGAGAAGTGAACTCCAGCACGTTATATTGAAGAAGTACACATCCAAAACACTAAAAAAAACCCACACAACACAAACCCCCTGAAATATTGTTATAGCCAAAAATATTTTCTGTGGAGTTTATTAAAAAAATAAATTATTCACAGAAGTCTAATCACAACTCCCAAGTGCTTGCTATCTGAAGTAGCAGAAGAAGAAGTAAACATCAGAAGGATGCAGGCAAACGTAGTTATCAATCAACTTTTAAGATAAGAATTTCCCAAGTGCATACTGCAGTTTTTCATTATTTATTAATAAATTACAATCATTCCCCTCCGTTATCATAATTTAATACCAAGAGGGATAAGTCTAAGATACATTTTCTAAGGTCTCCCACATAGCTGCCGACTGCTGCAAAGCAATATCCTCAGCTGCTATCATGAAACAGACAATGAATTCAATTTTTGTGTTTTAAGTGTTAAGCAATACAGATGTGGTAATGTAAATAAAAACCACTGGCCTCCATCAATGTTAAAATGATAAAAGTAACTGCATGTTGTTTACACAAAGATTGTGGTTCACAAGTATAATTCTACAGGCAGAGTACTACCCCAATGTGCTTACACTTCTTCCCTCCCATACAGCAGATGCTTTATGCATTAAAAAGAGTCAAAAGAAAAGTCCCATCCTACAATCTAGAATGTTTATAGGACTTTTCAAAGCATCTTAGTCATATAGGAGCATAAATAATTTTAGAAAAATCTTACCATCACCCATTTTGAAGTGTGGTAGCTAGTAGTATAAGCCCAACTCAATTACAGCTTTCTACTCTAGTATTTACTAGAGCACATGAAGGAATTGCCAACATGAGTGATTGTTTACATAATGTTGTGCTTTGTACAATATTTGTTTAATCAGTCATGTAAAACAGTACTATCTGTAATCAAATGCACAAAGACACATTGCATAGCTGTTAAGTGACAATTATTTTAAATAATCTACATCAGGCCTACAGCATGTACAGGATCCAGCATTTTTTCCTCCTAAGATTATCATAGCTTCACCAGAACATAGCACTTTTAAATTATTTTATTTTACAGTCTAGCCTCAATGTAGCTGTGAGCTGTTCAAAAGATGCTGGATACATTTGCAGGATACAACAGGTGAGACTCAATCAGTAATTGCTGATGACAGATCGACAAAGGAAATGCCTTCAAGTACATGAGCATGTGAAGACACCTGGCCCAAAATTTACAGTGAATTTTACACTGATCATGTCTACAATTAGCATAGAATAATCAAATTTTTATGAAAGTAAATATTCAACTTTAAATTCACATATTTTCCAGAAAGTTGGACTTATTGCAACTGAAATTTTCTCATTCTTCTATACTACTACATAGGGCTACAAATCTTGTGCTTTACAGAAAAAAAATGAAGACTTTACTCCTTTTAAAGAAAGTTTGAACAACAACAGTGATAGTGAAAATAAATTTACACTACAGTGAGTAAAAACAGATTAAAATTACCTATTTGGGTATACTGGCATTGACAGGAGTTATAGGTGAGGGGAAGTTTTAAGAGGGCCTTCAAGGCAGCATAAAGCCTTTACGGGATCAGAGACAAGCTATGTAGTTACACATTGTGCTAGCAATTACAGCTCTTTTTCTTCCCTATCATCCTGCCAAGAAAGAAAAAAAAAAAAAAAAAAAAAAAAAGGAGTAGTCGTCAGCTTGCCTGGTCCTTTTCAGAATCAACAGAACATCAAACACTGCATGAAATCCACAATTTAATTAGTCAGATGTTTTATACAGGATGCATCTTAAAATGAAAAACATAACTCATGAACTGCTGGGTTTTAATCTGGACAAATCACAGAGTTACCAGTATTTCCATCTAGAGGAAGGGATTTGGATTTTCTGCCTAAACACTCTGCTGCTACTCTTAACAGTATTCAAACAAATAAATGTTGCCATATATATTGAACCCAGAAAGTAAAAAAAAATTCCTTATACTGCCCACGTATACATAAGATAGTTGCCCAAAACTGTAAAAGTTGATTCTTCCCTACACACTTCATTTTTTCAGTAACTTGTCAAATTCATAGTCTGCTGTTTTGTAATGAGCGTTACACTAAAAAAACTCTCATTCTGTTTAAACTGATTTAAAGTCAACCAAGTACCTTTAAAATTAGTAAGAGTTTGCATAATGATTTATTTTATGTAAAAGTACAGAAAAATCACTTCCTGAAAATACAATTATATACATTTTATTAGACATTTACTTAGAAGTACCTTTTCTATATATTTTCTAAGATGTCTTCTGCTTTGTAGAAATATTTTTAACTAAAAAATCTCAATGCACAGTAAGAGTGACTAATCTAAAAGATGACAAATTGCTGTAGTTACAGAACCATCACAATACCATGTCTGTCTGAAAGCAAGAGGCTGTAAAGCCCCCCACTGCTGCTGAAACACAGTCTTTCAAAATGGTATTTCTGGGTGGGTATCTTTGGCTTCTTTTTGCTTAATATTAGACCAGAATCACTGAGTACTTAATTGGGGAAAAGGCTCAAGCAATGTTTCTGTGTTTGTTTGGGCGTTTTGTGGTTTGTTTGGTTTTTTTTTTTAATTTATTTAAAATAAAGACTCCACTCACTGGAAACCAGACAGGCAGGTTATAGACTTAGATTAGATGGAAGTGGCAGCTAAGACTGAAAATCAATGATAAACTCAGGTAAGAAAGAATTAGTGTCAGAATGGGAAAGAACTATTTCTGGGTGTGTAGAAAAAGCAAGTTCTGAGAACCTAGCCTGAACTTGCCCCACCTCTTGTCTCAAGTTCCACGATTTTAATAATGTTATCTACAGTTGCTTCAACTGCTGCATATTTCGATTTTCATTCAGAAACTAGTCACATGTTAAAGAGGGGTTACTTGGCTCTTAAGCTTATTTAATATATCCTGATACCTGCACGATAAAGCCAGTAGAAACATTTGACTAGCTTCTGGAAAAAATCACCAATAAACAAAAAAAATACCATGTAAGAGTGCTTTTACATATGTAAGCAGCTAACATTAGATAGCCAAAACAAGCCAGCAAGGCAGTCTATGCAACAAATCGCATCAATGGTATAGGAGGGAAAAGAACATTTGAACACCAGGGAAAATGTTGACTATCACCCAGAAAACAAACAGGTGACTATACAGTAAAGACATCCAAGAGCAGATTTAGTCCAACTCACATTATTCTGATGCCTGCAGGCTGCATAAGCTGATGATCATAGATAACAAAATGCTTTTTAAGAAAAATTATGTGTACATAGACCTCTAATTCTTTCCCCACCATTCAGTGCTGCTGTTCTCTGTTTTAGTCAGGATAACCTCAAAACAGTATTTTCAAAACGCGCTACAAAATAACATACTTACACACTCTAAGGCTAGAAATTTGAGTTATAGCATAACTTGAAATCCATTATTTAAATGCTAAAACACAACATCAAGGTGACTTAATTTTCACTACTGCAGTGTACCTACGCACCAAACACTACAACTATGTTCCAGCAAGTTAGCTGCAAACCTACAGATTTTTTAAAAAATTATGCAAAATAATCCATGTTTGTTACTTACAAATAAACTTATTTTGTATCCACTTCCCAAATAATTCAATAAAAGGTCATTTATTCATTTCAACACAAATGACAAGGCTTTTCTCAATAAGCTGCCATTACTCAAAGAGCAGATTGAGAAGCAGAAGGAAAAAAACAGATTCTTCTGATACAAAACATATTTAAAGCAAAACACTGCTTGATTCTTACATCTTCAATATATATTTGGAAAAAAAAATGTAAGGAAAGAATGTTTCTTTCCACTTCACATCATCTGACAGCAAACAAGACTCAACAATGGCTACTATGCTAGATGGAATAATAACACATTTATTATGATCCGAAGACAACACTTTTTGACTTTGGCTTTTAAAAATCTCAGTGCAAGATACGGAAGTCTTATAGCCCAAAATACATCTACTAAACAACTCCAAGCAAGCGGAAATGCAAGATCATTTAAATGAAAATTCTGATAAAATGGATCACTAGAGCAGAGGGAGACTTCCCCATGGACACCGAAATTATTACTACAGATTTCCGAAGGAGGAAAATAATTTCATTCACCATGTATCTTTGTTAAATTATACAATTGGGTTTTACCAAGATGAATGTGAGAAAGCCAAACATGAAATACATACATTACATTCAGTAGTGCCCTCAGACAACTGAAATTACAATACGAGAGAGAATACAATGTTAATACAGTGACCAACTAAAAAATCTGACATAACAATCTACTTAAATAAATGACTCAAAAGTATCCCTGGATCACTTTTTCTTATTAGTCCAGTATTTTTTCTCTGCTGCAAAGAACTGTAATCACTGTCCTTAAAAATCACTGTATTATTCAACACAGACATGATCCAATTTGTAGTTATAAAATTCAATTCACAGGTTTTGTTGTAACAGCAAAGCCAACTTCTAGAAAAATAGAAATTTAAATAATTAAGTTGCTCAGAATATTCATATTGCTTTATTGAAACTTACCTGAATTTCTATGTTAAAAATATTAATTACCCCCCTCTACTTCCTTATGTGATTATTTTACTTCAACATATCAAATTCAGTGCTAAGCATCTGCAGACTAGGGGGAAGAAAAAAAGAAAAAAGTGGACTGAATTCATAATTCTGTTATTAAACCTTTTAAACAGACTTTTATCTCTGTTCCTTCCAAAGATTCAGTAGGAGGTCTTAAGCTGCTAGAAGGCACGGAGTTTCAAGAAAAGCTGTTCCCTCACTTTTTATGCCCACAGGTTTACAAAGAAACAATTTTAGTGTGAAAACCAACAGAAACTTCCAGAGAAAGATGGGGCTGAAGTTTACATCTTTATTTTTGGCTTAGTATGTGAGAAGAACACAAGGTAACTATATCTTAATTATTCCAAAACCCAAGACTCTGCAACACTCAACTAATGTTTCAAGGGTCTGATTGCAAATAGCTGCTTTCTGGTAACAGGGAGGAAAGTCAAATGCTGCTAATATTTATTCTACTGGAATACTAAACTAGGGTATTCCTACAAGCTTGTCCCACTTAAAAAAAACCACCGTAAACCAGCTTATTTCTACTCAAAGCATAATTCACAGCCACAGTGCAAGGCTGTCTCTGCCACTCTAGAGCACAGCATTTCATGTTATGCTGAACTTTCCAGTGACAAAATGAGAGGTTACCTACCTCTCATGAGAGGTTACAAAATGAAAGGAAACGTGATGGTCAACCATGATCAAAATGAAGCACACTAAAATACCTCTTTATTTTTACCTATTTTTTAAGAAGAACATGGTCCCCATATTTAAAATAATTCCCTTAGAAGCACTGGTTACACTGTTGCCAGCACATATAATTTATCCTTGCCAATTTCTTTGCTAGAAGGACCACACCATTCTCTCTGAAAGCATACTACTGCACTGGACTAAATCTCTGAACAGTAGACCTCACAAACTGACTACTGATTTTACTTTTATTTTTATACCTTTACAGAGACTCAGCTAAAAGTCAGTAACTGCTCTCCCTCCACTTCCCTCAGCTAGCCTTCATATGAAATATTAGAACAGCAGGTTGTTATGAGACATCCACAGAGCTCCAGTAAAACAAACTAAAAGAAAGTTACCGTTTCTCCTCTGCATTTCAAGCAACATCCCCTCCCAAGTGACTGTATGAAGGACAACTAGCTTAAGTTAAACTTAGTAAGAAATACATATGTACGCTGAAAGAAGCTTCAAAGAACTCTCCCTCAATCATTTATTCAAACCCCATAAACTTCATCTCTTCCATAAGGCAGCAAGTTCACCCTTGATGGTCAGCTCCGCAAGCTAAAGCGGACAGATACACACACACATAAAAGGAAATTATTTCCGTTTACTCATTTGAAATCTGTCACCTTTCAAATTTCATCACTATTTTTCGAGCTTCTATTATGAGAAGCACAAAACATGATATGATTTGTCTTTATCCTGTAATCATTGATTGCTCCCCTCTCTTCCTTCAAATCTTCCAAGCTATAGAGGGCTTCTCCTAGACACCCCATTGCTTTACTGCACACCTTTGATGATTTTTCTATTCCAATTACTCTCCAAGTTATTATGACTGGAACAATGTTCCAAGAAAATTAAAAGACTATTTCTAGTATTTCTTTAATTAGTCCCTGAACTCCATCTAATAGATGCTCTAGTTATGATTTTGTGTGCTTTGAACAAGGCTGGCACTGCTTTTGTGAGCATTCGGAATTTTGAACTGCCAACCTGCAATGTCATGCCACTGTTCAGACAATACGGTACATGACAAAATGGAACTAATTACATTTTTTTGAATAAAAGAACAAAGTAATGGGTTTATGTGTCTAATATGTAACTAAAAAACATTAAACAAAAAGGAGGTGTATAAATTTACGCTCAACACACCCATCCAGAATTACGAGAAAAATTGACTCGCTGACAGGATGCAGGTTGTAGGTTGCAGGACTAGCTGCAAAGTCAACATACAGAATAAATCAAATCACTTGTTTTTCCCACAATACATTTTAAACTGCTAATAAATTAAGTATTTGCAGTGGCTGTAAAAGTTACAATATATGCCTGATTATAACCTCTAGGAAAAAGTGCATGCTTTCATTTTTTCTTGAGTTTGTACCAGGATTTCTGTAGTTATGTGGTAAGAAGGAAGCACTGGTTTCCTCATGAAGTTACAAGTCTTTATGATGATGAACAGTAACTTTGCACTCCCTAATATTTAAAAGGCATGCAACAACAACAAAAGGATGAAAACCAGGCTACACTTCATACATTTAATTCACACTAACTGCAGTCATATAAAGTAGTAGTGCAGAAGTGTATCGCTAGGTTGAAGCTTAACATAATTCTATGAATACCTACACATATGCTTTAATATGGTCACGACAAATGTGTATTTGGATACATGAAATAACATGAAAGGGTAAGATATGAAAATAACATACTATTAAAAACCACGCATAACATGCAGGACGTACAAACTTATTCAGTGGATTATTTTTCTCACATAGGAGTGTGCAACCAATTTAACTCAATTTGATTTTCTTACATTTGCATGCTTTACATGATCAAGAAAATACAAACTTGCAGTCAAAATTGTAACTTGTACACATATCAAGTGAAAATTTTGTTATTCTTGAAAGCACTCTTGCCAGTATTACACAAGCTGGAAATCCTTTAGTTTTTGAACATTAATGATCACCATTAAAAGCAAGAACAATTATATGTGTTCCCTTGA
Source organism: Falco rusticolus (assembly GCF_015220075.1). Classification (NCBI taxonomy): domain Eukaryota; kingdom Metazoa; phylum Chordata; class Aves; order Falconiformes; family Falconidae; genus Falco; species Falco rusticolus. Next base: position 23,923,187 of record NC_051192.1, read on the forward strand.
TGGAAGCTTTAACTTGTTATGGTCTGTTAAGCAGCAAATTTTACATCAAGAATTGATGTAAGTAATACTTAATGCCAGTACTAACTAGTAACTTAGTTGAGACTGTAGTCAAATTAAAACCACAACTAGAAATATAAACACATATGGAATAAGGTTAAAAATTTATGTAGTAGGCGTTATTAGAGTTATGTCTAGACAATACTATTGAACATTTTTTGGGCATGAATGATTAAGGACTGTTCTTCTGACCATGCATGGGCAACAACTAACATCATCCTCAAAGCCCTTCACTGAACAGAGCACACTCTATGAAGCGACTGCAGTTCTATGCTAACTTCCTACACCATTAACAATAGTTTAGCATTATTACAAATCTACAGAGAAATATGACAACTATTTCAGTTAATTCCCCTCCACATTGAGGGATAATTCTTGCTCATCTTTAAAAAGATTCAAGAACCATTTAAAATACCACCCTTTTCCGTACCATTTAAACTGGCAACATGCTTCCTTACAATCTTTTAGAAAAAAAACATGTAATAGCAACAAAATGAATTATAACCATGTAAAACATTTGAAAGTTAAAGTCCTAGCACGTTCTACTAATCTGACAAAGATATGCCTAGTTAGAACACATCTTTTACCAAATTCAAGTTGTTAAAAAATTTAATGGGTTAACTTAATTGTAACACTTCAGAATAGAAGAGGTTGCTTCAGTTTCTCAAGATGCATCATGCTGTTCACATAGATTTGATATCCATGCCAAAGATATTCACATATTGCATAAGGGTATAAAGGAGAAAAGGAACAATCTTCTCTCAGACTCCTCTAGGAATCCTAGATTTTAGCTTTGTAGCATCAAGTAGGAGCCTGTCACAGAATTCATAATGGTTCTTAAGGAATAATTTAAGTTTCTATGACTTGATAAAACTTTTGTTTTCCAAATGGCTTCTCAGCATGCTAGCATGTTGATTCTGAATCCCAGCATGCTTGAGACTGGAAGGGACCTCTGGAGGACAGCTGGTCCAAATTCCATGCTCAGGCAGGGCCATCTATAGACAGATACCCATGTCTGAGGATGGGGACTCCACAACCTCTCTGGGCAACCTGTACAAGAGCTTGGTGAACCTCACAGTAAAAAAAGTGTTTCCTGATGTTCCGGTGGAGCCTCCTGTGTTTCAGTTTGTGCCCACTGTCTCTGGTCCTGTCGCTGGGCACCATCAGAAAGTACCTGGGTCCTCCTTCTACATACTTTTCCTCCAGAGATTTATATACATTGATGAGATTCCCACCTGAGTCTTTTCCTCTCTAGGCTGAACTAGGTCTCTCAGCCATTCCCCCCCCCCCAGCTCACATTAAATGGACCAACTATTTCATCATCCCAGTGGCCCTTTACTGGATTCGCTCCAGTAGCTCCATGCCCAGAATTGGACACAGTACTCAGCTGTGGCCTTACCAGTGCTGAAGAGAGGGGAAGGATTGCCTACTTCGACCTGCTGGCAACATTCCTCCCAAAGCAGTCCAGGATACCATTTAGCCTTCCTTGCCGTACATCCCACTGCTGAACTCCCTGTACTCTGAATTCAAAGGTTATCTAGGAGAACCTTCAGATTTATAAGTGTGGACACCGAGACCCTTATGAGATGTTCAGAGATTGTAATCTCTTCCACCTGAAGCGAATCTGTCTCTTCTATAAAGAGTTCTTATTGTAGAACTTCAGTCCCACTGGGTGCACTTGAGGCTACTGTGTGTAAGAGTGGTTGCAGACTTGTTAAATTAAGAAAGGCCAGAACACATCCACATCCCTTTAAAAGTATTTTCATACTGTTGTTTGAGCAATTCTGTAACTGGTGGGTAAATTCCATTGCTGTTGGAAAATATGGATCATTTATTAATAACTCTTCTTCTCTGAAATGTGTTTTATATGAACAGAAAATTCTTCTGCAAGCTGCCAGACAAACCACCCATGGAAGGACTGAGTTTACTCTTTCTTCAGTTCTCAACCACGATTTTCTTAGTTCTTCAAGGTTTCTTTGAGAAACATTGATCAGATGATAGGTTGAGAATGTACTTCAAGTTTTTGTTAAACACTATCCTTAAAATGCCCATTACGCTGTGACTCCAAGCAATATTACTTACAAAGCATGATCATTTGTGGAATGGATCTGAAGCGCCTTGTCAAATGAAGGCTGAAGAACCAAAGCCACAGGATTTTTGGTTTCCATAACGTGAGGAAAGTTAACAAATGTGTGAAGAATCTCACTAAGTCTGCAAAGACAGCCACCAATATTGCTAGAGTCAAAGGAGACTGAGCCTTAATCAATACTTGCTTGTATCCTGACCAAGTTCGGTAAGATTCTTAACGGAATATGTGGTTAAAAAGAGCTGCGTTCAAGTGGCCAGTGCTCTGCATTTTTTTGCCAAACAGATGAAGAACTCTCCTAAAGGACTCTCCCCAGTCGATGTCAAACAACGAAGGCCAAAATACACCAAAAACATGCAGTGAAGTTCAGTCTGGGCTGCATGCAGTTATGGACAAGACTGGCAACACAGCACCTTGAACATTCAACCTGGGAAAACCCTAAGTATTTAGGACTGTGCAGAACATGTTATTGCTTCTTACATGTACTGATATAAGAAGGATCATCAACTGTAAGTCCTTGTACAGTCCACCCCTTTCGGTTTAAAAGAACTGCTTGGAGCTTTAATAACAGCTAATAGTAACATAAAGACACTAAGAACAGACTTGTTCATTCATTTCCATAGAGGGAAAAAAAAAATCTCTTACAAAAGAGGAAGGAGAGAGAAATCAAGATCTAAGCTGCCTAAGCAAATGAAAAACACTGAAAACCTTTCACCTGCAATTACATAGCAGATACACCCAACTAAGTGACCTTTGCCAGAAAGGGTTAAAAACCTCTAGCACTAACAGAGTTCGTGCTGTAATCCAAAATACAATGCAGGTACCTTACCTAGAAGCAGCAATTTTGCTTTGCTACCACCTAAAAGCTCAAACTGTTTCTCTAAATAGGCATTTTATTGGATGCTATCTGCACTACACCATTTCTGACAGGGAAAGAGTACATCTATAATACTATGAAAGCTACCTACTATCAGTGTTGCAAGGAAAAGGGAGCAAAGGTTTGAAAAGGTGGTGATGATCCAGCTGCTTTACAAGAAAGGTCTAAGAAAAATAAAGGTTGATTTCTTGGCACTGAAATCAAGAGGCAGAATGTACCAAAAATCAAAGATTTTTAGGACAGCCTGGAACAAACATTATCCAAAATAAATGTCCTGTTATACCTTGTGGATCATTTTAGCAAGACTGTATGTTGCCAGAAGTTCCATATCAGAAGTTGCACAAGTACCACTCACAACCACTTTCATGTCAAAACACCTAACAAGCATGGCTGAACCACACTGTCTGTAGCCTGGTCTTCCAAATGATCCATTAAAATTGCTTGTGCAGGGAAAGCAGCCCTATCTGAACAACCAAATTTGCATTATTTAACCTCAGGTGAATTCTACAGATCCTAGAAGCAAAAGAAAGTCACTCAAGAGTGGTAACACACAGGATGGACATAAGCCAGCAACAGTCATAAGCCCAGAAATAACACAGCCTAAATACAAGAAACAGTTTCAGGAGACAGTTTTGTTGACCAGTGAAAAGACAGAAGACATTTACAATACAAGCATGGCCTTCAAGTATTAAATTTCCTTCCCAGGAAAGGATTCATATTTCCAATTGGTAAAATATCAAGGTATCTGATGAGTCAGTGACAACAAATGTATAGTACTTTTCACAGCCACAGTCTTATGTGCATTTGCAGACCTAAGCCTCACATAAAAGTAAGCAGTTGAGTACTACCTGTGAAGCAAACAACTTTAGAAATCGATTTACGTCCACAAAAGCAAACATTACATTCTTTGCTTAAGAGCAATGAATAGCACAATATTCCATACAATACTTTCAATCTGCTTAAAAGGATTAAACCCAATAATTTTCCTTAGCTTTTCTTACAATAGTGATTAACTAGAATAAACTCCTATAGTCAAGGATATCAAAATTTCAGAAATCTATGTTTGTTAATCCATAATGTATTCCTAGGGTATGGTGCATATACCACTTCCTTGTAAGTTTGTTACATTCCACACCTACCTCTGTACAATTTTCTTTCAGTCTTCTGGAAAGCACAAATAAAAGTCTTGGTACTTCCCAGAAAACAGAACACTTTCTGTATTTTCTAATCCTCAATTCTGTGCAGAAGTCAACCTGCTTTATTTATCTCTTTTACTTAAAAGAAAAATAAGATCACATACTGATATTGACAAATCAAAACAGGTACTGTTGTGATTTTCATCTATGCAGAGTTAACTTTTTGCACCATCATCATGGTGCTAGGCTAGGCTTTGTTCTAGTTTAATTCTTAAATTCCTAAGCAATAGGCACTGCATATGCTGCACGGCCGCAGAAATAACCCTCAAGGATGAACTTTCTTCATCTCTCTGAAGAAGAAAAAATTCCGTATCTGCTTTTCCCCTTTTTCTGAATGCAAAGCAGTTCACCAGCTGGGTTTTGGTTTGGTTTTTGGATTTATTTTTTTTTTTGTTGGCACTTTTTTGTTGGTTTTGACTATTTTTTGCTATTACATCAGAGTACAAAAGACAATCTCTGAGGAATACAGCTCCAAATTGCAAGTTTCAGCCAGAAAAAAATCCCTCTTCCTACAAAATGACAACCTGACCACATAATGAGGTATGTGGTGAAAGTGGCAAATCAGTTTATATTGACTAAACCAAGTGAAAGTGAGAAGTAAAATAATCAGCTTTAATGATCCAAAGAAAGGCAGCAATATACTAAAGAGCACTGCATTTCAATTACAAGATCTAACAGTAACTCTACACAGACCTAATTCAACTGAATTACTGCTTCATTCATTGTCTTCATCCCAGCCTCTCAACATATTCACCTACCCTTAAGAATTATCACTCAAGGTTGAGGGGAAAGGTGCAATTTTTTTTCAGAGCTGCAAGAATTCAAACTTCATGATTTAAGTTCAAATTTGTACCATGAACATTTACATGAACTTACTACTATCCAAGTTCATTACTGTAAAACAACTCAGTGAAGAGACGACAAATTGGAATTTTATACAAAAACAATTTACTAAAAAAAGTAACTACCAATTTGTGATTAGGGAGTTTAAGACATCTAGTAAGACTAAGCCACTTTCAAGATAGGAACAGACAAATATTTTTTTTTCCCCCAAGAGGTGTTCATTATTTCATCGTAACTCAAAATGTATTTTGACTTACCTTTTGCCAATAAAAAAAATTCTATATAACTGTTTACACAAATAAATTAACTGCTGAAATAAATGCTACTAGTGTTTGATACACAGATTCCTCTAAAATCTATGAGTATCTGATAAGATAAAGGATTTAAAAAAATACTACCCAGTTTTCCCCATTAAGCAGAATCCTGTATATTCCTAAATTGTTTTAAACCAGTTATGTTGTAATTCAGAACCTCAAACAAGCTATTTTTCATACAAGCAACCCTACTTTCCTCTTTGTATACAAGTTATCTACATATACAAGTAATTTACAAGTTAAGCTCTTTTTAACCACATATTCAGTTAAGAATCTTACTGAATTTGGTCAGGATACAAGCAAGTATTGATTAAGGCTCAGTCTGCTTTGGCTCTAGCAATATTAATGGCTGTCTCGGAGACTTGTTATATACAAGTTTGTATACAATTATCTACATTCAGTGCAGAAGGATTAATACAGCTCCCATTGCCAAGCCTGAGCTAGCTTAAAATTATCCAGTTTGGTAAAAGTTCAACCACGGCTCAGAGAACCTACCCAAATCAAGGTTTTATAGCCCTAACACTGCTGCGCCTCCTTCGCTGAGCACCATGCAACTTTTATAATAGCTTTGAACTAGGCAGACTGACAGTTTTACAGGTAACCTGGGCATATATATGTAAACTTTAGTTGTCTCTGACAACAAATACTGTTGATAATCTCAGAATTTTTCTTTTAAACTCTGACTGACAGCCCTTATCCTGTACTGAGATTCTTAAAGGTACAAGGCTGATCTCGCACATGGGTTCCCTGAAGTCTTCTTTTAAAAGAACTGCATGGACATTCCTTAAAACAAAACATGTAAAAACCAGTAATCTTTAACAGCATTAGCCTGAGCTAGCCCATTTCACTTTGCACCAGGAAAGCTCACACAATTATGGAGCCTCAACTGTGATGACAGTGACCTTCAACTAAAGGTGACAACTTGGCAATTTGCTGTTACTTTCAGCACAGAACTAAGCAATCAGGTTCATGGCAGCTTAAGGTTCACGCTGCCCATGTGCAATACTTGATAAAAGGGTTTGGTCCCATCCCCCCCGCCAATAACAGGGCACTAGGAAAAATACATGCCTACAAAAGCTTTTAAACTGTCTCATGCACAGAGCTTTGATTTTGAAGCAATTTAAAAATGGTGAAAGTATGCTAATGTTTCTTTAGTGCCAAACCATCAGCTATTAGATGTGTGCTCAACTGATGAAGATGCTTTTTTTTTTTTCAGCACAGAAATTCAGCTGAACACAGCTCTGTTACACAAATCAACCATCATTTCCCATTATCTTCCTATTCACATAAACTTCTCTTTGAAAAAGGTTGATCTATTTTCAGCAGGTCCTTTATGAAAACGTCATTTTTAATAAGTAAAACAAGAAGTTAAATAAGGTATTACACACAGGTCTATTAAAGAGTATTTTGCACTAGCCAACAAGACACTCAAACTTGCTGTGTTGTGTTGCCCTCTTCAGGTCAACAGCACTTATATTTTCTAGGTTTTTGCTTGACGAGTCATTGTGTTTGAACTTCTTTCATAATTTTCAGATTTGCTGTTTCAAGTAGCAGCTAACTTTACCTCTATCTTACCAGTGCTTCAAGTATTTTTAAATCTAAAATCCCACAGCAATGAACTTTGGTTTTGGCCTCCAGGTCTCCTTAACTTTAATACTGATCTTGAGGATTATCAAAATATCAGCTAGTGTTTGAAAAGGTGACTATAAAACAAACTTCAACATTGGTAAGCAAGCCTCATGACAAGAGACTTAAAAAGCTCAACTGATTCAGCTTACCAAAGAAAACTGAAGCTGCTGAAGTCAGTCTGTATATGAACTTGGAGACTAGAAAGTCAGATGACTTTAAAGTGGTGTAAGGCAAAACAAAATCTAGAAATGAAGTCAGACAAATTCAGCCTTGAAACGTAGTGGAGGCTTTTCACCCAAAACAACAAAAGATTTTAATAACCGACTAGCATAAAAGGATGGATTCATTATTACTTGAAAACTTTAAAGATTGATCCAGCATCTTTCCAAACAATCCATTCTGTTCAGGTTTTGAGTAGTTGTTACAACATGGTCCAAATTATGATGCTGATTTGCATACCTGTAATTAGTTTTGGAATTGATCATCTGCGTTCTGCCAATTAATGTGGAAATACTAATAAAACAGTCTTCCATTGCTTGGGAAAGGGCCATGCTTGGGCTTCTGATTCATTCATTGAGCCAGATATTAATTCATTTCCCCCTCCCACCTTGCTATTTTTAGACGACAGGTCATGGTAGACATTTAAATCTATGTAGACATCTCAGTAGCGCAACTTTCACAGTAAGAGCCAAGTACTGAATTCAACTGATGTATTAAGTATGGAGAATTTCACTCACGTAACTAAGGCAGATGTACAATCACAAATTGTTACGATGTTTGATTTAATCACATCTTAAGGGACTTACAATAGGAAAAAAACAGTTCAAAGCTAAGGCCTACTATGTAATTAAGCAATAAAATTAATAACCTAATCAAAATCCTAATAAAACAGAGGCAAATGAAATACTCCTTCAAATACCATGGCACATCCCAGTACCAAATAAAGGAACAAGCTAACAAACAATCCCAGATCATTCCCTTTTGGGCTGGCAAACACACAACCACCAGCTTGCCTTAAGCCAAGCGTGACTCCAGAAAAAGCTCAGAACTTGTCATGAAGTTTTCATGCCTTTTCTTGCACATACTTCTGCAATTTTATTCTCAAGAATGAAATGTTATTTACAGCTTTTAAGTCCTATATACCTAGAGGGCAGACTCAGAGGAAAGGAGGGAGCAAACAAGAACAAATGGGTAAGCATGACATCGGGAGAGAACATGATAGCAAACCTCGGGGACGAGTGCAAACTGCAACAGCTGAGACTCAGTGCAGACCCACCTGCAGCATAAGAGAGCAGCTCACCGGGGTAGTCTATCAGCACATAGAAACTCCTCTCCAGTGCCCGACTAACATGTCCTGTTCACAGTGCCTGGAGCTAAAGACTGATGAAAACTTCCTGCCATCTATCAGCCATGTACTCTTGTTCAACTAGAAAGTGCAAAGCCAGCTGGTCTTACAAACACGGGGAAAAATTCCAAGCCAAACTCTAGTACTCTACAAGAAAAGCAGCACTCTTAAATGCATAATATACTCAAAACATTACTATTTTCTCTAGTGAGAAAAGTGAAAAAAGTATACTGTTCAACAGTACTATTAGACAAAAACATTTTGATGCAACTGTCAACTGAAGACACAGGCACTTACATCTCTGAAGTGATGAAGTGGGGCACTTTTTTTTTTGACACAAGTAAAAGTGTCACAAAATTATAATCACTATTTTAAGCCGTTTCCGGTAGAAAAAGTTTCCACCTATGTCAAAGGTCTGTCTGGTGTAAATTCATACAACATAATCTAGACGATGGCAACTGGTAATATAATCTCCAAGATCTTAGCTAACTTCTAAAACTCAGTCTTTTTCTTAATCTTCAACAACAGATGCCATGATTCTGGTCCAATCTTAGCTACTGCACTTAGAAGAGGTGCTGGACAAGGGCTTTTAAAATTACCTGTGGTTAGTTTAGTTCTGACTTACCCAAGATGACGTTCATATTTTTGCCATCTTTCTCCCCCACACACCATCAGATTTGGATACCACATGAGGTATGATTCATATTATTCTTTAGAAATGTATTTTAATAGACAAGCTTTACAACTGAAAGAACCTTTTAGTTTTGAAAATACCAGGCCTTCAGCAAAAAGCATGTCAGATCACTTTATTGCATGCACTTTTTCCTATAGTAACTTTTCCCAGTCATATTTAATCATTGCTAAGACAGACTTTTCTTAGTTGGTATCATAACCTAGTACATTCCTTTGAAGGAAAAGGAATTCATCCACCTCATACTGCCAAAACACAATCTAGACAGCTCCCTTCACAGAATTTCCTTCTAATAATTTTGGGGTAATGGAAGGTATGGAAACTAAGAGGAGGAACTCACTCTCTCCAGTGAAGGCAATGCCTAGTGATTTCCTGCCATCCACCTGTATATCCTTAAGTATCTACAAAAGCACTACGTGAAAACACATAGGGAATAAACATCCACTGTAATACGTACCCAGGCTAAACTAGCATTTATGGAGGGACATGCAAGCAACCAATGAGAACACAAAGCCGACTTCTATCAGCACTGATAGAAATTAAGTGCAATTGGGGTGGGAGTTACATACATCTGAAGAATACTTTTCAATCAGTTATTTCAGCATATGCAAGTCTGTCACTAAACACTGCATAATTATGTTAAAACTACAGAAGTTAACTCCTTGGAATCATATTATCATCTCACTCTTCCTAACACTTTTCTGAAAATTCCTTTAAATACATAGATTTTTAATGATGAGCAGTAATCAGTACACAAACCAACAAACCAAACAAAAAAGCTGGAAAACACTTGCATCCACTTTTTAAAACAAGAGGAACATTACAGAAAATATTCAGAAATATTAAGAGCAGTATTACTGAAAATAACATACACCAACCTTCTCAAAGGCTGTCTCAGCATCATCTTTATTTGTATTTGGTCTTCTATTCTTAGATATTTTGGGTTTAAACTACAGCAAGTAAGGGTTGCTAATTAAAAAGATAATGAAAATCAATGTAAGTACTACTGGCTAAAGGGATAGATATTACCAAATATTTTTTTTTTTTTTTTTTAAAAAAAAAGCTTTACTAGCACGAAATCATGTGATATCACGGAAAATCTCCCTCATGGTTTTAAGGTCTGTACCTTATTCAAACAGCAAAACCTCAATTTTGCAAACGCATTTATGTGATTTCTATGAAGACACTTTAAAAAAAACCACCTACCAGAGAACAAACAAACAACTTAGTTACTAAACAAAAAGCTGTGAACTACTTTTCCTGATACATACTTTTTGATACTTATACAAACCTTACCATCTGCTATGTTCTCTGACAAAATAACTGACTTCCGTTCTCAATCTAAGGTTTCACTATGATGGTGCCTTATATCTAACATTAAAAGTTACTTCAGTCCCATTGCAAGATTGTGTAAGTTTGTATTGTCATTAAAACCTGTTACAAAGTAGTATCAGACTACTCAGTACTACAAATAAAGTAATTTGATAGTTACAGGTATAGAATGTGAATGTAAATAGGTGAAAATGTCTCAAAGATGAAACAAAGCAGACTAATTTACAGAGAGGCGACAAGAGTTCTGTATAAACTTTTAACAACACAATTCCAAACTTCATTGTGACCTTAATGATATAAAAACTAAGAGGACATTAAAAAAATTGTAATGATTTCAAGGAATATGTCTTCAAATAAACTGCTGATAAAAAAAAAGAACACTAGCATATTAAACCAGAAAAAAAGTCAAAGCTAGTTTTGGATTGTAAAGTATACAATTAGAAGACAAAAAGTAAGCATAGGTCTTGCATCTAGTTCTACTACTTTCATCTTGTAATGCCAACAAGAAGTCTACGCTGTGGATGAGAGAAAAGTATTCCTCCTGAAATGTTTGACAAACTTTCCAGAGGACATTTTGCATCCAAACCAGTTTTCATAGCTAGCAGTTATTTTTAGTGACAGAATTAGCTTTTTTTAAAAAACCCCAAACAATCTATACCAGCCTTAGCACATTCTCAAGTATGACAGACTTACATCATAATGAATGGTAACTACCTATTAGAATACATACAATCTATTTTGTCTAATTTATACAATTCAAGGGTCCAGCAAAGATGAGCATACAAAGTTTTACCATGTTAGAAAAGGGAATGTATAACTCTGAAAATAGATTATGATATGACACCTCAGTGGAAGATTTGGTTAAAAGTGGTTTTATTTCATTGTCTCCTACCTGATAAATTCTAAATGGGATGTATCGAAATCCACTATCTTCTGGAGGATACTCCATGAGTTTTCGATTTATTGCCCAAAACTGCTCAAATTTATCTGTGAAGGTAAAATTATATTTTGTTAATATTAATAACACTTTTTTTCAGCTAAAAGAGGTAAATGAGAAACGATTGGAACAACATGCAAACTTCTCTTACAGAAGTTTGATCTGTACGAATATTTTTCCCACATTCCTCCTCCCTATTTAGTCTGAAGCCAAAGGTAAGTCATCTGCATCCTCCTATGAAAACAGTGATGGGGCAACTTACCAAACTGAAAGAGAAAGCAACTCGAATTCATAACATATGTCCCACTGTAAGGGAAATACTGGGCCACTAATTATGGACTTCATTGCCTCAATTAACAGTGCCTATTTCTCCACTCCCTGCTGCTACTGGTCCAGTCTCACAGTTTGTAAAAACATCTAATTGTTCTTAACTATAGATGAACAATAGGTATAAAGTACAGCAAAACTAAAGAAAGAACTCCTTGAGGGGTTTACATTTGGATATGCAAATCTTAAAATAATCTTTAACAACATATGATATAATCAAAAAATATACTGTCAGTTTTATGACACAACCTGGAAATAATAAGTTTGTGTTTGAAACATTTTTGTTAGTATTAGCAAGTAACTAGGTTTAGTAGAGTAGCCTGAGGCAGCACACCATTTCATCCTGTTCAGAGATGACAAGAACCGAATAGTTTATTGTGCTTAAAATGTATAAGGACAACATAGGACTAGAGTAGTAAAGAATTTTATACATGCAAATCAATTATTCAGATCAAGCAAACAACCAACACCAAAAGTGACAGAAAGGAACATGAACTGAGATGGAATAAAGCTGCTGCTAGCCTTACTGGAGAAGGCAGCTTTAGGAGGGGAAGAGCAAGACAAATTTCCTTATAGGCCCTAACTGTCCAAGACAGCAAACAGCAGACACTTCTTCAGAAGGAACACAGTCTCCAACTTTGCTTCCTCAGCACATTGTTCAGTGAGTCTCAAGACAGCTGGCAGTATAACAGTTACAGAATTCAGGCCCCCTCAAGCAAGGTTAAATTCAGAAATCCATTTGCAGAACAAAAGGTTCGTCCCACTTCCAAAACTGCTGATAACAATTAAAGCAATTGCTGAAAATTAAAAGTCTGAGATTTGGTTTACTCCAGTGTAGAGCACAGATGGCTGTCAGTCTGCTAAAAGACACAGTTAATACATATTGCAGGGTTTATAACACAGTGCTTTTCCTGACTGAACGTGATACAAGACAGGAATATCCAGGAAACCATAAACCAACTCCTGCCAGGTATTCTGTAGGAGCATTTCCTGATGCTTATCTCAGAAAGTACTTCCACACGCTTGTTTCCGGATTAGGAAATGCCTCTTGACAAGCACTTACCTGAGCTGAAGTCAGCACCACCACACAAGCACCTGCCTGAGATGAGGAGCTGCCTGGACACAGGGTGCTACCCCATAGCTCACCAGCTGGGAAGCTCTGCGGGCAGCAGTGGCAGCCCTGAAGCTGGCTGTACCCAAGCAAGCCTGCTATGAGAACTCCAGCCGACAGAGTCAGAGGTTTACTCTTGCAATGTCTAACACAAAGACAGAATACATCCTCCCCACAAATTCTGTCAGTGGGAAAGTGAAGATTTAGTATATTTCCCTCACCCTTGGAGACAGCATTGAGAATGGCTTACAGCTTTGACTACAGATTGTGTGGACAAGCATCCTATGGCAGGCGCTGATGAATTTACACTTCAGACTACAAACGCAGTTGATAAAACTATCAATTATGGCTATATACAAAACGCAACAATCAAGACTTACTTAAGCTAGTGAGCTTCAGCAGTCTTAAATAAGGAACCTACATGTTTGGAAACATCCTACCTGAAAAAAAACAACTAAAAGAAACAGTGACTTCATTTACTTGTTTCATGCTCATATTACACTAACTAGGAAAGCTGGGTGAACAGCTTAGTGTCCTCAAAATTCATTAGAGATGAGCAACATACATTATGAATCAGAAAAACACCAAATTCTGCACATATAACAGGCTTACAATAGGAACTTAAGTATATTGTCCCTTGTGGCATATATGGCAGAGAAGTGAATCTTGTTTAGAAGGACAAAAAAGTTAAACAGTGGTAATGTACAGTTAACTCACTTCTGTTCTTCATTCCAGCTTCCTCACCTCCCAGAAATTGTGCACGTGATATTATTTAAGGCAGGGAAATTTATAAATTTGTACTTCTCAGATCATTCTCTGAATGCTCAAACAATGCTCAAGACAAACTACTGTTTTATCAAGATGTTCAACTTTCTAATAACTTCTGTAGTTTCTATATATTACAGCAATAATTGCAAGAGGTGAATGACAAACTTGTTGCATTTTGTAATCAATTACGTTCTGTCAATTCAACCAATATCCTAGGGAATGAAAAACTTTCTGGTAAATTAGCTAGACAATGGAGTCAGACATCTTAAGACAGATCTCCACTGTGTGCGCAGCATGGTCTGAAGACATCTAAGTTAATCCTCATAACCTTATATTGCTGTTCTCCAAACATCCTTCCACAGATACAGTATTTTTACTACAGGAAACCAAGCTGGGTATAAGAAAATCAACACAAATTTTTAAAGCAAGCAGCAGGAAAAGGCTATTCAGCCTGCAAGCTGATATATGTGACCTGGCAAGAACTTTTATTAGCATTAAAAGCACTGGCTGAATGCCAGAATCCTAATGCTCCGAAATACAAAAATAGCTGCTTTCACAGAACCCTGAAGACTCAAAAGCTCAAAACAAACAAACAAAAACCCCAACACCCTCCCCAATTCCCTTGAAAATGTAAGCAAAAGGATTCATCATTCTCCAATTTTTGTGTCGGTACCTCCTATTTATGCAGAACAGACTCAAGGAAGCTATTAATGCTATGAACAAGCTATAAGAACTAATTAGTGCTTTGGATAGACAGGACTTAAAGGTGCTAGCCAGAAGTTTGACAAAACAAAACTGGAGTTTTCATCAAGCCAGTAAACAAGAAGTTCTCTACCTATCAGGAAAAGCACTTTACACACTCATCCTCCCTTGTGAAAAGCTTATGCAGCCTACATGATATCTAAACTCCTGTAATAGTCAAAAGTTATTGCTTTTGTTTTCCACAATCCAGCTGTTTTTAATAAAGTGCTTGACTGATGTATTAGAGAGTTTCTGTATTAGCAAAAAAACCATACTTGCAAAAGGCAGATGTTCATATCTGCATAACAGTATTCAAAGTAATGGCAATAAGACTTGGACAGAAGTGACATTAGTGACAGGATAAGAGTTCCAGATGACTCTACTAATCACATTCCTTAAATGAGAGGATGGTTGCTATATATAACTTTGCCTAAAGTGAAATACTAGAACTTTGCTTTATTTTATATCACAGATCAGAAAGTTAAAACCCAAATAATGGAGGAGAGAGCTCACAGATTTTTCAGCTGGATAAGTCACTTATAAATATAAATATTCATTTATTAGAAATGTAGTCACTGAATGCCCAAACACTGCGCACATTACCTTTCAGTACTACAGAGATGCACAGAATCTAATGAGAACTTTGAAAATATTATTTACATATATAGAAACAGTGTGAGTTAGCAAAACCACAAGGACTTAACATGAACCATAACAATAATCTCAGTACACAAATTCACTATGCAACAAATTAAACCTCAAACAAATTTACAAATACAGTGTGCCACATTATGTATGCACTTAGGGTTCAGAAATCTATCACTGAAATTGTTTGTGCCTTTAATATGTCCTTTAAAACAGTTTAAAAGGACAGTTACAGGGAAACACTTTGAGAATTGTTCCCTCCATTAAGCAAGACTGAAAATCCTTTAGCAGTCATTGATGTTAATCCGAATGTATAACTATTATATTAAAAGGTTGTTGATAACTCCAGTCATAGTTTT
Source organism: Falco rusticolus (assembly GCF_015220075.1). NCBI lineage: Eukaryota > Metazoa > Chordata > Aves > Falconiformes > Falconidae > Falco > Falco rusticolus. The sequence continues at coordinate 23,938,445 of NC_051192.1, forward strand.
ATTGTTGATAGACAGTAACTGCTGAACCTTTTACTATCAAGCTGTGTTAACTAAGGATTAGTCCAGGCTGAAATTTTGAAGGCTAGGCCTCTTTCTCAGGCTGAGACCCAGGGCAATGATCTTCAGACAACCAGAAAACTTAGTTTCATTTGTGCTACTGTCTTACACTCATTCTCTGAAACTCAAGTACTGCCATGCTTCAAACAGCTTGAAATTTTGCATGGATCTTGATGTTAGATGCATCTCTTCCACTCACATGACTCTATGAAAGGGTAAATGGACTGCTTGAGTGCTTGCCATCAACACATGCATTTCAATGCAGCACAGCCTTAAACCAGCATACACAAAGAATATGGGCAATTATCACAGAATAATACGTTATATTTACAAGTAACTTGCAATAAGACACAGTTGGTCACAGCATATGGCCAGTTAAAATGGACTTCCCACTGTAGAACAGTGGGCAGAACAACTAAAAAAAACCCCACCCTAATCTTTAAACTTAACAGAAATATCTTAATAATAAGGAATTATTTTCTTTCTGTATTTGACATTGATGCAACTGCTACCAGAGTACTGACTCCGGAATTGCATCTATTTCAAGAAGGCTGTGGAGATTGTTTAAATAACAGAAAGGATTAATGCAAAAACAAGGGAAAGATTGTTGAAATTCAATACGGAAAATGCACTCATGGCTTTTATGTTTTAGAAAGTCAAAAAAGAGAACAAACAGGTGTAGTCCTCAGGGTAGCACAGATGCATGATTTTTTGTCTGGACAACTTGTGCTTTCTTCTTAAAGCCATCTAGTTGTATAAATTTTTAGAAAACATGCTTGAATTGAGTTGTATCTCTCAGCTCTATGCAAGCAATACCCATTTCCAGCTTGCATAAAAGTGTACAACCCTTAAATTTTAAAAACGCAAAGCTTTTGTCTATTTTCAGAGGTTCACCACTCTCTAATAACCATATGAACCATAGAAATGATGCACAGCTAGAAGTAGTTGGACAGAACCAACCATAGCATTATCTAAGAGACCGAAGACTCTCCAAGTGTTATATCGGAACCATAGAAAACTTTTAGATGGGAAGTGCCTTTGGAGGTCAAGCTTTGGAATAAAAGCTCCTGCCCAAACCAGAAGAGCTGTCTACATAGAATTAAATGAGTTTGCTCAAAGCCTTGCCCAGTCATGTTCTGACTGTCTCTGCAGGTTCCCACTCAATCCCTTTCACTCCCCCTGCCCCAGTATCCCATCAGCCTTTCTCCTGCCATGACTTGTAACTGTTTTCTTCTGTAATTGCCCAACTTCACGGCCAATGCAGGCATGTCTGAGAGGAATCAAACTCCATCTGCCTACAAGTTTTCCTTTTAGGTAGTGGAAAGCGGCTATTCGATCCATCTTCAGCCTTTACGTCCTCGGGCTAAACAAGGCAGTTCACCCACTCTCTTTTAATACAGGAATATGCTCCAGCTCCTGATCCATCCTACCACCGCTCTGCTGGCCTCTTTTTCCGATTGCCCACATTTCTTTTGTCCTGAGGTCCCAAAGAGGACAAGTATTCCCAGCACAACCTTAGATGTGCTGAGTGAGGAGAAAGTACTCACCATCTGGCTATATACTAGGGTGCACAAGGGCTAAAGCAGCTCCCTGGTTCATCTTCATTTCTGCAACACCACACAACAGATTACTCAATCTGTTTGTTCACCGTTATGCACATCCACAAAGCTGCTTCCCAGTCAGTCCCTAGACTGCCCCAATGTAGGGTTTTTTTTCCTGGCTCTGGTGCGGGACTTTACACCTGTACCTGTCAGCTCCAGAAAGCTCCTGCTTGCCTACTGCTCCTGCTCATCATGGTCCCTCTGAATGGCAGATCTGTTCCCCAGTCTATCAACTGCTTCCACCAATATTTTCTTTTGGTCATAAACTAAGGGTTTAATCATATACATATAGTCAAATTAACTGTACTGTACAGAGAACTACAGCTGCAAGTCAAGGACATGAAGTGTATTTTCTTAACAATAAAGCAACTATATTTTCCACTCACTTGGGCTCTAGCAAGCATTGTGTTCAACTGCTACAGCCAAAAAGTAGTCTTCTCTAAATTTAGTTTCCAAGAAGACTAAGACTCTACATGCACACGTAGTTCTGTTGACTGGTAAGCAATTTTAACCAATTTTATAGAAGGTTAAATTTTGTGTGGTATGCCTCAAGCATGAAGCAGCTTTGTTGACAAAATAGAATTATTTTAAATACTTCAGTACCTTGCTATCCAGAAACAGCATTTACAGCTAGTTACTCTCATTTCTCAGCTATTTAAAGATCTGTCTCTAAAGTACTCTAGGCCATCTAAATTCATCATTCTTATTCTTGTACAACAAAACCACAGATAATTATGATTATCAAGGGCTTCAGGAAGACTCTGATACATATTTGACTCTTGCTGACTACTACAGTTCAGTGCCAGCCTTTTTGAGAACACAGTTTGAAATACTGTTATAGCATCATTAAAGCACAAGATTTCCACACCATACAACCCCACATTTTACACACTGACACCATCCACAGTTAAAATATTCTTGCTATTAAATGCTTAGGTTACTCGGGTATTTTGACAGATCATGGTACAGAATATAAAGCCACAACTGAAGAGGGCACACAAGTTTACTAGTTCTTTCAGACTATTTTCAGGCACAAGTAACTATCATTATATATAGAGATAGGACCTTAGGACTGCTTTGACTTAATGTTAATTGACAAAGGCTAGGTACAGAAATATTCTTAATGTCACAGATAGCAAAGTAACAACATTCAACATGAATGTACGTATCTGAAGTCCTAATTTTGCCTTGTAAATACACAACAGTCATTAACTGAAATATCTCCACTGCATGATGTGCCCATTAATCTTATATACCCTCCAAATTCACATTTAGCTGGTATATTGCTATAGAATACTGCAGGAAAGCAGCAGATTGTAAAATTTTGAAGTAAAAAAAATAGGCTTTACTTTGCCTGTCCATGCTAAAAAAGACATGGAATCACCGCAAAGAAGCATCATGCTAACGAGCTCAAGTACTAATAATAGTAAAGTACAGTGGTATGGGCCTTAAGGTTGACTGTCACTCCCTTTTTAGTACTATGATCATGTAAATTAATTACATCGATGCACATCTGCTTGCCTATATGCACTATACCAACTTTTTAACAGCAGCGTTTACAATCAGAGAAGAATTAGTAGAAAATTCCTTCTGTATACTTAGCTGCAAATTCTAGTTTTTTAAAAAATAATTTATAAACCACACTATAAATGGAGCTGTAGATGCAAATCAAGAAAAAGGGGGGGGGATCCCTCCCCTAATAGGTTTGAGATCAGTGTATTTAACACATTTACTTTTATGCTGTAATTTATGCGTTAGTTTTTATAGCAAAGCAGTGTTCTGAAGAAACAAAAGCATACTGCTTAAACTTTGCCGGTTAACAGAACGTTTTTATAAACTGTATGATAAAGCAGCATTTCACTCTTCAGATTAGCTATCTGATCCAAAAAGGCCTTTCCTCCCTGTTTTAATATACATAAGGTTGCCATACCTTATCAACATTCTTTTCGCTTGTTAAACACCATCTTAAGTACATTGTTTCCTTAACACCACCTCCCTTCACTTCCAGGTCATCAATTTATCTGTTAAAGATTCAGGGGAAGAAAAAAATCAAGATGGACTACTTTCCTTTGTTCAAATATGAAAAAGCATACATCCTATGAAGCTTAAGCTTTCTGTGTAGCCTAAAAGCAGGTGGCCTCAGTAGGTATTGTCACTTAAGCTAAAAAGAAAGCTGTGATTATTAAAAAATGTGTAATCCATTTATCTTTGAAACACATAACCCACAGGTTTTGTAAGAATAGAGCAGCAGGGCTTGTTACAGACTTCCTTAAGTCAAAGGGAAAAGGACTCCTGACAATTTTATCTGTACTCCAGTTCTGTGCTCCACATCTAGATAGCCTGGATATTTTAATACCTTCTTTGCCTCTGATTATGCTCTGTTTATATACATAAAAATAGAGCAGCATCTCTCCATATAACTCACTAACCTACTTTGCTTTCCCTGTACTATGCCTTTTCTAAAATACAGCTTTTTTTAAAAGTTAAAGAATCTTTATATTAAGGCAGCTGTCAAATTCAGTTTACCAGCAGAAAATAACTTTGAAGCATTTCAAACTGCAAAGCAAAACCCCCCCAATAACCAAAGTTAATTTTAAAAATTAAGGCTGGTTTTTTTAAGAGACTGTTTACTTTGAAATGTAGTTAGACCTTACACATCTTTCAGGAAATTAAATACTTTGAGGGGGAAGGGAGGAAAGAAAGCAGGAGGCAGTAAAAAAGGAAAGTAAAATAGATTTAGAGAAATACAGTCAAAGATTCTCACAATCTGAATCCAAGTCTACCGAATATCTGTAAAAACTACAGAAGACAGAAGCAGTGAATGTAGAGAACCAGTTTGTGTGTGATTCAGGTTGAAGATGAAAGGCACACCTGCTTCAACAGGAAGTCTGGAAGGTGGCTATCTTTCTGAAGAAATGGTAACGTTCCAGGAGGAATAGTGTCAAAATGAGTACAAGACACGAGCCCTTGAAACCGCAGCAGGTTTATAAATTAGAATTCTGCAATATATATGAACAGATTATAAGGCTGGCAGATTACCTGTGCCAAAGATGCAAAGACCTTCAGGTGTGCTCCTTCAGAGTTTAATGTTTTCAATTAGACACACGGGCTTCTAATACAAGGTAGTAAAATCACTAGAAAGCATTTCTATCTACCTATCTCTATCTCCTCTCATGGTGGAGACTTCAGTATAAAGTAGCATTGCGAGCACTGGGTTACCTTTTGCTTTCCTCCCTTCATGCAGTTTATGTCCTCCTTTGAGACCCACTGATTCTCACTGGCCTCACCAACGCAGCAGCTCTGCTCTGTTCCCTTGTTGAAAGCAGAGCTGAGAAAGCCAAGGGGGGAATTCAGGCTGCCATCAATTCTCCACCTTTGTGCTGCAACAAAGAGCAACTATGCAAGTAGGCACCAGACCAGCACAGGAGAGTAACAAGGCAAAAGTCAGTTTCAGGGGGTGTGTGGGGTGTGTGTGAGAGACAGTTCAGAATCATGACACAGAACCCATATGGCTGGAGCATCAGTTTAGTCATTTGTGCGGAAAGGGTTACAAGCCAGTAACCAATGCAGAACCAACACTGAAGTCTATGCCACGATCCATTACCAGAAAAAAACCACAACCAAACCCCAAACAAAAACTACCACCACCAAAAAATAATATCCCTAGGAAAGCCTGTTCTGATGCATCTGATTGATTCTGCAGGTCCAGGCTGCCTGAACCTAGCTGCAGCTCAACACCAAAACAGTGCTGGGCTGACTGGGCAGATCTATTTGAACCTGTCCACACCACACCCCTTGGCTTCCATAACATCAGCAACCCCAATGTTTGGTGTATGCCATGCTATCTAACTCCAGAATAAGCAGGTATTGACACTAATCATAAGAAAATCTGATGCATTGCCAGAAATTTTTAACCACCAGCCCAGGAAAGTAATGACTTGGGATATCTTTTTTAATCCTTTTAACCAATACACCCATTTTCAAAGCTCAAAAGAATTGTTTAGTCTTTCTTCACAGTTAACTGGATCTCTACAGATGAAACATGGAAAGACATTACCATTTTGATAGTGACACAGGGAAAAGGAAAGAATGGCAGCTTTGTGATCTAAAAAAGCCTCATGGTGTGTTCATTCATTTTCCTGTTAAATTCCTGAAGATATTCTACATACATATTGCCTAATTTAAGTTGCAAGGGATCAGGTAAGATTAGAGCGATTTGTTCAGCTACCAAAGCATGCTCATCACCTCGGACTAAGGTAAAGAACAGCATTGCTCCAACCAGTTCTCTAAGAGACACACATACCAAACCTGAGTGGGCCATGTGTACACAGCACAAAAGAGATACTGCTGATGTACTGACACTATTTCTTTTTGGCAGTTCAAACATTTCTAAACAGCAATATGATAACTCAGAAAAAACAAACCTTCTGCCCCTCAAAAATCCAGGACTGGTTTAGATATAATTTAGAAATAAATGCAAGACAATACAGGCCTGACACTGTCAGTAAGACAAAGATCACATGCATTAAAAAATAAAATATTGCATATATCTGAATGTTTGTAGGATTTTTCTCCTTTAACATGAACAATTCAGTACGGCCATTTAACTTCCGGTAAGCCCTACAGCAAGAATGAGTATTACATTCTTTTTCCATAATATTTTTCAGTAAAAAGACCTGCTTTTATTTTATAATCTATAAAGAAGCTGTAGAAATGGCTATGAGTTTTTACTGTTTATTTCCATCACTCATCTATCAGAAATACTAAGTCTGGTCTTCACCGGTTATAAAGGATGCCTGTGAGAATTCCAGGGTATGGATGCTTATGTCCCTCCACAACTGATGAAAAGCAGCTGTGTTGCATCTAAGAATCCTCCTTTATCAAAACTACTATATACTGAAGTTATGGATATTAATTCTTTGAACCATGCAAAAAATACAGCTCTCCCCCTAAAAACAGTTGAGATTTCATTTGTTTGAGTCATCACTAGGCCCACAGTCTTAATGTTTCAAAGCTGAAAGTCTTTATTTTTCCACATGAGACAAGAAGAAAAAACCACCCATTTGAAAATCCACTTTATCCATACTAAAAATGTCCATAACACTATTAAAGCACAAACAGTAGTAAAATTTTCCATCAATTCTGATCAAAGAAGTTTAACAATTCTTACAAAGGGACAGAGGTCAGTATAGCTATATAGCCTGCCTTTATCACTTTCCTAACGCAGTCAGACATCCATGATGCTGGTCAAAATTAAGGCAACACAAATGTACCTGTTCCAAAGAAGTGTTCTAGCTAAGGAGTATCTGGTTTATGGACAAAAATTGGCTAACCGAAGTCTGAAGAGCAAGCAAAACCACAGCACAAGCAAACAGAAAAGTATGTTTACCTTCCTGATTTGATAGCAGATTAACACAAAACCAGACATGGTGGGAGGAGGCATGTAAAGGTTGTTATGAATACCTACCAGCTGTTACTAGTACAAGACTGCCATAAATTCACTATTAAAGCTCTTCCCCTAAAAGCCATCTACAGGCAACTGAAAGTTTCTCATGCTACCTGTTCCAAGTACTTCCTTCTCAGTAGAAACATTCATCTCAAATTACACTTGTCATTGGTAGTTACATTTCTCCAACATTGAAATTTTTTTTCAAAACTAAGTTTAATACATATCCTGTAAGTATTGCTATCTTTCCTTAAACAAATAACACTTCCTATATTTAAGTACTGAATAATTTTTTTTCAAGTCTCACAGAAAAAAAAAGCCTGCAGATGTATCATTACTTACAAGGCAGTTATCACAAACGCTACTCTCTTTTCTTTTTTGTGGTCATTCATTGTTTCATAAAGAGGTTTAAAATTATTACTTCTCAAACGAAAGCCTATAAAAACATACTGAAAGATATAACATGCTTAAAAAGAGTTTTCTTGGTTTCATAAGTTTTTCTTGTTTCTCTTATGAAGAGCTGAGAAATCAAAATTAGCATTTGAAAGTATTCAGAAGATTGTTTAAACTCATTTAGGTGTCAGATTTCACAGGTGCAATTCTTCATTAAGTAGTGAAACCCTGAAATCAGCCTTGCTAGGCAACCTCTGTTCTTAACCTTAAAAAGTAGAACAGCAAAATTCTGGTTTCCTTACACCTGAAGATACTTTTAGACAAATAATCAACTAAAAGATAGAGCCTAAGATAAGCACAGAAAGAATGCACTGCACATCTGTTCTCCTACCTCACATATATTGAGGGTATCAAGGTTCTGTAACTTCCATTAAAGAAAAAGAACCTTAACTCACACTATTTCACTGTGTAGTCAATTCATCTGCCATTATTATAACTTCTGTTAGAGGTTTAATTTTTAAAAGCATTAATAAAAAGAGCACATAAAGTGCCCTGCGCTGGGAACACTGGAGCACTGGGATGAAGTGACAGGATTCTTTTTTGCAATAAAGCTAGTAATTCTCCAAATAGAAAACAAAATTATGTTTGCTTCTTGAATGGCCTACAAGGCATACTATTCAAGCAGAGTACTTTTTTCACAGAATTATTAAAATTGCAGTTTAAATTGACTTGTAACAATGTAAGCTTTAGGGAAACATGTATTTTATACCAACTCTGGCTTCTAGTGGACCAGTACTCTCTATTTACTGCTAATTCACAAAAGTGAACATAGCAGTTTGCTGACTAGTGTCTACTCAAAACAGGATGTCTCAAGAAGTACTTTGAAATTAACCACGTAAAATGCAATTTCTTACTTGATACATTTTGCAATTATGTACCACATCCCCCAAGATCTTACCACTCAAATAGCAAATTAAAATAACCCCTCAATTTCTATCTCTCCATCAATTAAAAAATAGAAACCAGAGTTTCTGATAAGCACTCAATCTCCAGAATTACAGGAGTATGTTTAATATGAAAGACAGTACAACTACACAATAACAAAAAAAAAATTAGAACCCACACACTCACTAAAGCCACACATTAAACCCTAACTCACTCAGAACCTCACTGTCTAAAGCAAACATGTCTCAAGTAGTCTTGCATTCAAAGCCTCTCCCATTTCATTTAATTCTCACAAATGTAGGAAGATGTTAATTCTAAGTGTTTAGTATTTTGTACCTCAATATAAAACAAACAACTTCATGCTTACAGCTTCTGTAAAATAAATTTAACAGTAATAATATAAATGACAGCTTCAGGGGATGAGAAAAATATATTGCAAGTGGCATTACTACCCATTTCAGATAGTAGTTTCTGAAATATTTACAAAGCTTTTCAACTTACAGGCCTCTAAGAACCATGAGAAAGAGGACACAACTCTTTGTTTGTAAAAACAAAAGAAGTTACATTTTGCAGTGCAATATGGATTCATGTTATCTGTGCAAAGTAAGAATACTAATTATTTTAGAACATCCTGTTCTGAATTATTTTGCTGACCTTGCCAAGTTCATACTTATCTATGCAGAAATCTTTGTGAAAGCCATGGTAATATCAGCAGTAAAAAAAAATAAATTTAGCAGAGAGAAAAGTAGAATTATTAATCTACTGTGCAACTTTTTTTAAAGTTTACCTGTATTGTTTATCAGTGACAATCCTCAAGCATTAACTCGAGGAGGCAACCGTTTTTACTTTATGGTGCGAGATGATGAATACTGAACAGCACTTACACCCCAGATGTCTCCCAAATAAAAACTATCAGTTGCACAAAAGTATACTAGACAGTATTTATTTTGTTTTGTTCCTAGTTTTGGTTTGTAAAAACCTAATTTAGTTCCTTGAATAACTTAAGCCACACTTGGATTATTACATAAATGGTGATTAAAAAATACAAACTTTTCCATGACAGACTAAAATTCTGCAAACAATGACATTTTATATCCCGTACCATGACTAAAATTTGAAGTAGTTATTTATTAACATGCTAGACCTAAATATAATTAATACTTGATGCACTGTATTTACCATTCTGTAATCCCATCCACAGTTGTTTATGATCCTTTTTTTGCATCTCATTAATGACTTGACTTTTGTGCTTTAAAGCATCTGCTTCTTTTATACAAGCCATAAAATGAGCTTCAATCACATCCTTAGAATGGCAGTGTAGAAGATCCTTTTCTGGAAAATTCTACAAAAAGAAAAGATAAATCAAGAGAAATGAATCTATCACATACCTTAGAAGATTAAGAACAAAGAATAATTTTACTCAGGTTTACATTTATACTGAAGAAGCACACTGGAATCTACTTCTGGAAGAAGGTAACAATCATTCTCTCATTCTGCTGACAAGAAAGGTTTTACAGGGGAAAAACATTTCAGGAAAAACAGAAGTTGAAGAATTTTCTGTGAAACCAGAAATTACTCTAAATCACCCAACCTCAACTTGATATATACATTTAAAAACATCAGCAGATTTATTTAGGCCCTTACATCCAAAATTCAGGAAACAGATTTGTAATATGTTTTCAAGATGATGTTTAACTCTGGCAATGAACAAAAGAAAAGGGGGAGTGTAGAGGAATGAAGCTGGGTTAATTAGCATTGATAATATACAACTGTGGGCTGGCTTCAGGGGCATGTTGGCCAATGTAGATAAGGTGCAGCTGTGGCTGGTTCTGTGAAGAGGTTGGGCAGCCAAGGAAGAGAGAGGAGGAAGAAGCAGAGAGAAGAGAGAACACGTGCCCTGGGTGAAGAGAGACTAGGAGAAGGCAGCAGAGGGACTGGTGTGAAGAGTATGTTGGTATGTGATGGTAAAAGACCTTGCTGCAGCCGGCTAGTTTGGAGAGTGCTGCGACAAGGGAGAAACAAGCAACCACCACTCAACCCCTATTGGCTCTCAATGGCAGTTTAGCACCCATTTCTATACTGGTCTTTGAAAAACATTTCCTCCAAATATCACCATCCACATATATGAACTATGGCATGTATGTCACTTACAAACATTTTTCCTCAAGAGATACAGGAAATCCTTGTCAGCTCCAACTTTACCAAATATATGAGCCTACTACTGACCCATGCGACTTGATTCTATACCCCTTTTATTTGGCACACTGCATTCAGTATTGCGGATGCCATTACCACTCCTCAAGTAACCGTTATCCCCTCAGTAAAAGATAACTACCTTTCCTAATTCATTTATTAAGGAATTATAATTGTAAATCTCATTCAGGTACAGAAAGATTTATTTGGAAATTAACTCATCAGAAGTTCAGCATTGTATAGGTACACAGGGTTGTTCTTTATTTTTTTTATTAACATTTAGTATCACTTGTCATTTTACAGTAATACAGGCATTATCAAAAATTTATTGTCTTTAGTTTTTAAAGGTTTCAAAACTCGCCATGTTTTAGCCCCTTCTTATCCATCCTCTTTTCACAGTTGCTTATGACAGTGCTGAACAGTGGAAACCCCCAGAGCCAAACTAGAGCAGCATCATTCAGTACTCCCTTTCACAACAAGGGCTTGCAATGTATTTTTACACTTTAATTCTCATGTTATTTCACAAGACTACCTCTCCTCTTAACGGATTACAAACTGGCTATTTAAAAAAAGCTTTTGCAAGGGACTGTTCAACCCATTTTGGAAATACAAGTACATGCAACAGGATATTTTTCAAAGGCGTTTACAGTGTAGTTAACATGTCACAGTAGGAGCAATATAATGCTGGAAAACCTCACACCTTCTCTCCTCCACATAAAACCAGGAAAAATAGTGAAGACTGCTTCGAACAACAGGAATTCAAAATATCCAAGAACCACAAACAACAATATGAAAGGGAGTGGGGGATTGCCTTACCTTAAGGAAATTGAGGACAACAATGATAGTTCCCTCCTCATGAAGTTACTGAAAAGAGTGACATTAAATAATGGAATTTTATATAGTGGATTCCTCCTTATGACAGTGAACCCAGACTCTGGAAACTGTGGATCAAAAGGATGAGTATCTTCCAAAAACAGAAGTACAAAGGGAAGAAAAGACTGCTAACATCTCTTCCACTGAAGTATACATGGCTTGGCGTTAAACTCACAAAGGAAGTGCCATTGTTACTTAGGGACTGATACATGTGGAGCTGACTAGAAATCGAAGAGATAAAGCTTGCTTCTCCTATGAGGATGGCCAAGTGTAGAGACATTAAAGAGGACAGATCAGAAAGGAAAGTCCTCCTAGGGCAGACCTCGCTCACTTTCTCCACAAAGCTGAGGGTCTCAGCATAATTGGGCCCAAGATGAATGGAAAATATCACTGGGATTGTTACTTGCCAGCTGACATCTGTCTAGGCCTATAAAATGCTTTTAGAAGTTTAACTTACTTGCTCAAATAAAAAAAGTCAAGTCTAGTAACGAATCCAGATGAAAACAGTTAGAAATAGCATATTTCAAGATTGAGAAAGTTCTTTACATGCAAGAAATCAAAACGAGACACTAGCATCCCTCAAAAGAATACGAAGCAGTGGAATGTACTTAATGCCAAGTAATACAGGAACCTAGACACTGGCTTTCACAGTTAAAAGCTGAAGTTTTATCTAAGTTTATGAAAACAACAGTTTTGTTACAACAATATTTTTATTACACATGTCTAAATACTGAACTGCAGGATCTTTTTTTGGACATTCCTGTCTTTCTAAGGGTAGGGATCTCCCTGACTAACCTTCCTCCAATGAACTTCAAGTTAAAGGGAATATCACTCCTGGGGAATGTGTTCCAGAGAACATACATAGGGTAGTCTGCAGAACAGCAAGGAAGTATTTAAAATTGGTCAAAGCTAGCTAAGCTAGTGAAAAGAACCAAGCCACTGTAGTACAAAGGTGTGGCATAGTTAATTTTCCAAGCTTGTAAGGGATAACACTGTGGAAAACACTCTTACAATCCTCAGTGCTGTCTTACCTTTAGAAGAAAAACACTGACACATTTCTATGCAGTACTGTAAGCAGAAGCTGAAAAACCTAAACATGAAAGTGGTAACTTGAAAAACACAATGCTGCATCTACAAGACGTGTATGAAAGTTTCACCTACATGAGACTACCAATATCCCCACTGATTTACAAAATAGGGCACAGAATAGTGAGTTTTATACTTAAATACAGAACATGTATATTTTTTGTTTTGTTTGTTGGTTGTTTGGTTTTTTTTTTTTCATTTCTACCAGCCTTCTTTCTACTGGAGGAAAGAGTCAAATGTAACAACTTTATTCAGTTGCCTGAGAAAAGGGACAATTGTTTAACAAGGCTAGTAGCCATGCCTGGCTATACAACTGTGAGATGTGCAGAAAGTTTTAACAGATTCATAAGCAGCTTTAATTCAGGTACTCTTATTGGCGATGTCTTATTGCCTCCATGTTCTATATTTTTTGCAAGAAAAGTTATTAAGGGTTGACTGATTTTCTTAGAAAGCTCAAGCAACACTGGGTTTGTTGCATATACCAGTAGACACCTGCAGCATAAACTTAGTCATAAAGAAGTACATATCATCGGTACAGACAGGACCACTAAATGACCTCTCACATAAAACTGTTCCAAAACCATCACAGGTAACTTCAATCTAGTTTCATAGCTCTATTCCACCTATGTTTATCTATCAGTTCTACCTCACAAAAATACCTGTTTATACTGTGCCAGTTTAGTTGCATTAGGCTCCACTTACAGAAAATTACAGCAACAATAGAGCTTTAAAAACTGTGTCCCCTGGCACACCTCATTTCCTCTCCTCCAACAGCACTACCCATTTCCACAGCCGTTTGCCACCTCTTATCTACTATACAAAATCTGGAGAGCTGGTTACCAGGCTGAGAACATGAACAGTACCAGGCATGCCGCAGCGTGGCATGCGATAACAGGAAGGGATAGTTACCCCCCTTAAAGCCACACCTGGGTAACAAAAGCAAATTTTCAGACTACAGCTTCTCACAATTCTCAGTCCTTACTACACTTACAAGCTCATCCTTCTAAGACTACTTAAGGCAACTGTATTTCAGCTTTACTAGAGATATACACGCATGTTATTTTACTGCGTATCAGAAGTACAAATTAATAAACTGTTTCTTCAATGCAAACAGAAAGCATGTCTATTATTTGGCCTGCATGCATAACACAAGGAAAATTACAACTACCTGTCAACTTTCAAACTTCTGCTGAACAGAAATAAACTTCTTTCATATTTTTAACATGGAACAAAGAAAACTGATGGGGGAAGAGAAAAGTTAAAATAAATGTGAGACAACTGTTGTTGACTGCATGCTTTGCTAAAAGAAAGGAGAAAGCCATGACAGCAGAAGTTAAACCCCAGAAAAATCGACTACTGTTCAATTAAGCAAAAAAAAAAAAAAAAAAAAAATTATGGCTCTTTGAAGGATTACCACACACAAGTGAAAAGAATAATTCAGGCAGCAATCTCACATCTAAACTATTTAGCTGTAAGAAACTAAGACATGAAAATATCTTCAATATTTTTACATCTTTGATATATTTCAGTTATGTTTTGACTTCAAGGATTAAGAGGGGTTTTATTTAAATAAACTTCAGATTACATCAAAAACAGGAAGAGAGATTAAGCAGGTGCTTAATCCAAGGTGTTATATTTTTTAAAAAACTAAATTACAGCTTTAAAATACTGCCATAGCAGTAAATTATTTCTGCTGATCTTTAATATAGACCTTTGAGACAAACTTAAATTAGCTGATCTTTTGGCAAGCAGCAATATAAGGACATTAAAGTCACTTTACATTACTACATAAAATTAAATGCACTGTGGTGCTGCAACTTATTTCTCAAAACGGCTCTACTTTTGGATGGCAACATTCACACACTGCCAACTGTTAATCTTCCAGAGCTCTCAGAAGGTGTAACAATTAAATCATGACATAGAGATGCCCTACAGTTTCTTCAAAACACTCTGGAAGCATCTTCATCCCAGCTCTCTCTGACATTGATCTGACAGAAGTGTGGTAAATACAATGGTTTCAAGAACAGCCCCAACTTCAGATTCATTCAGTCAGTCATTTTAAAAGTTTCAACATGTGAAAATATGTATCATAAGAACGTATGATTCCAGTGCATACTTTCAAAAAACAATCAGACTACTCCTGTTAGCAAAACCTTTCCTAAAACATCTTCAAGAAAAGAATTCTTCCAACAAAAACATTCAAAACACGTCTGCTTCCCAGTAGACTTTTTATTTCATGTCACATCTCACACAGTTAAACCAAGCCTATTAACCTAGTCCTTCCCTTTGGATCAGTTTCCTATTGCATTGTTTCTTTTACAATGAAGAAATTAAGTTTCAAAGTTAAATACCATGATTTCTAGTTGTGATTTTGACTTCAGAACATACCTGGGATTATTGTCTCAATGCCTTTTCAGAGTATGAAAGAATCCTGCACCAAGCTAACCCTGCACAAGTACTCTTCTGAGCAAAGATCAGTAGCTATGAAGTCATACCTAATGGTTCTACAATGTGCAATCAAAATAACGTTTCTCCTGTGACTAAGCTATCACAAGACCAAACTCCTTTCCCTCAGTTCTCTAAAGGGGACCCACACGAAGTACAACAGCACTCCCTGACTTCAAGTATTTCTACAGTATCTCATACCCATGCTCATGTCCCTAAAGGGACAAGCATTTCTCATTCTTTCCAACCTTCAGTCAACTCAAGCTGACTGAGTTAAAGACATAGAAAGTTCTCCCCTTCAAGTCATACCATTCACTTATTTACAAAATAATTATGAAGCCTCCTAGCTTCCAAATTTCATGCAATCCCACACTCACTTGTTCTTAACTAAAGGTGTATTTCAATTTTACCTTGAAATGCACTGTGATGCTCCAAGGAAGTGCTGTATTTGATGCATGGAGATCAAACAGCAAACCAATTGGGTAATGCCTAAAAATGAAGAGATATTAAATGAACAAAAAAGCTGTGCATTTAACTCTACATATGGCAGTTAATATACCTGCATTTATATGAAAAAAACTAGCTGTTCAACTCCCACAATTAACATTCATTATTGCCGATTCATAAAAGTTACACAGGCAGGTAGAAATGACTGACAGTTTCTGGCAGAATCAAGTCTACACTTCATATGTTCGGTATCTAAAACAGCGATCTCCAAGCTGTGCCCACAAAACACTGCCAGTTTTGCAACAGCATAGGTAGCTGCCCTATGGAATCCTTCAAAACAGTATTTTTAGTTAAAAAAGCTTGATAACCGTTGGAAGAGCTGGTCTGACAAACTTATACATGCTTTTAGGTACTGTAATGCCACAGGTTCATACCACACTGACCCTTAACATCTCCTCCCTCTCCCACCTGCCTGATGTCACTGTGGAGAGTTAAGTAGTCAGGTAAAACAAGGACATGCCTGTAAAAGGACTGAAAGAGGATGGATCAAGATGAACTCTGTAACTCTACTATCAAATTAAGAAGGGGGGGGGGCGGGAATATAGGACTTTTGTATTTCAGTGGCATTCTAGGTTGAAGACGTCAAACAGAGAAGCTGCTTCCTCCAAATATTCATTTCTGCCTTATAACTTTGTCTCCTTTAAATTTACTAGAAGATACAGCCTCTAGTAATATAAGGAATATATATCACAGAACAATACTTCCACAGGCACTGTAAAGAGGTCTTTTTCTGCAATTTTCTCACAAGCAGACACTAGCAAGATTTTTGATAGGGTGGATTTTGGTTTGTTTTGAGTTTATTTTTGGGTTTTTTGTTTTGGGTTTGTTTGGGTTTTTTTTGCATTCAGCATACCAACTCCATTCTTTTATCTTTCAAAATTCGTAACTGAAAGAGCCTTACTCACTTCTCATCCTATGGAGAGATAAACACACACTTAACTGTAAACTCAGTAGCATCACTGAATTAAATGGGACTGACCACAGGACACAGAGCCAAGCACATACATAAAAGTTTTGAAAGTCCAGACTTTTAAAAACCACCTGTGCCAAGCCAATTTCCTGACTTGCTACACTTTCACACAACAGTGCTTTAGCACCCTCTATGGGTGAGCTAACCCCAAAGCTAAAGACAAAGTCACCGCAATAGCAAAATAAAACCCCCCAAAATAGTACTACGATTCTTGAATTTACCTATTGCACTGGTAACTTCTTTAAAGAAAGAATAGAGGGAAATGTCAAGAAAGTATCTAGATCTGTGTTTTCCTGACAAAAGGGAATGAAGAATACAGCTAACGCATATCCATATACGCTCAAGTTTTTACCACCAAGACTTATTACTACTAACTGCCAATCACGCCTTCAGTTCTTCCACAGAGATTCAGCAAGAGTTCCATGAAAGAGTGGGTTTTCAGGTGAGCTAAGTAACAAAGAGACAAGGTGAGAAGAAAAAGAGGACTTGTCAATGCACGTGGAATAAAAAAATCCCAACATTCCCTCACTCCACTCTTAAGTGTGTATCTACCTTGTACTATGAGCCAGTATTCCCCGATTAAAATCTTGCTTCCAGTGTCACTGCTGCAATACTGTTCCTGAACTTATTTGAAAAAGAGGTACTGCAATTAAAGAAATATACAAATGCTCTCTGGAACCTACAGTAACCAGGAGAATTAAAAAAAAAAAAAAAATCAAACCCCCAAGAAAGCCTTTAAAGAGTTGCCCCCCTCAAAAAAAGAAAAAAAAAAAAAGAAAAAAAGAGAAAACAAACACAACAAAGCCAAGAGAAATGTCCAGATACCAGAAAGGTATCATTTCGAGAAATATTATTGTATTGCTGAAATCAAATTAGAGTGGGAGCCAAGAACAGGCAGACTGTGCAGAACTCAAAGGAAACAATGGGAAAAATACCAAAGAGAAATCTCTAAGAGCCCACAAATCTTTTTTTTAAAGTTGCTAGAACAATGACCGGTTCTGGAAAGTCTTAAATCTATAGAAATGTAACAGCACCTTGACTTCCAGCCACTGTCAATTTATGATTGCTTTTATTGTTATACAGAAGGTGGTTTCAGAGTATGACAGAATTCCTGAAAAACACCACATTAAGTACTTCAAAAGTGACGGATTGACAGTAAGGAAAATTAATTATTACTCCTCTAGCAATTTCTTTCTGAACCCAGGACAGAAAATGACAGCGCGAGTTGGTAGGCTGTTTCCAGACCAGAATAATTTACTGTGGTAATTCAGTAATTCACTGTGACATGAACTGATAAAACCAAGACCAAAAAAATCCTATGTTCTAGAAGTATCTGAGCTACTAAGTATATCAAGTGGCCAAAATCTAGCATTTAGGTATTTCTATGAACAAATGTCTCATTAAGGGAAATCTTGGCTGCATCAAAAAATAGTCTCACCTTTTCCTTTAGTATTAATTAAGAAATAATTTTTTCTTAGATCTTTTAAGGAAACTCTAGCATTTTCCAACAACGTCAGATATGTCTGATCAAATGGTGCTTTGACCTGCTGAGATTTGCTGCTTGTTAAGAAGCTGCAGACAGACTGGCGAGGTTTCTCCTGTGCTTAGTTTATTAGCCCTTACTGTTTAACCACACTGGCACAAATCCTAAGAACTGCGAGGGAACACTTGAGTGTTACCAAGAATGACTATACAGTTCCAGGGGCAAGGTGGCATCTCCACAATTTTGCCATTGAAGGAGAAAGGCTCAGAGGCATGAATGCTGGTCAATAACTGCAGGTCAATAACTGGTTGTGACAATAAGGACTTGGCTTTTACAGTCACAGGACACTCTTCGGGGATAAAGGACTGCTAGGGAGAGATGGAATCCACCTAGGCAGGACAAAAGTATTCACCTTCAAGTTGGCCAGCCTGGTGAGGAAAGCTTTAGACCATAAACGGGTGTGAATAAAATCCCACAGACCAGCAGAAATTAATGGACACAGGTGGAAAGCAAGTGGTGAAAGGTGACAGCTACAAGGGAGATAGCAAAATCATAAAAATAGGATAGAAGCGAGTCTGACACAACTGTATCTACATAAAAGTACACAGCCTGAGGAACAAGCAGGAGAAACTAGAGCTCCACATGCAGTGACATAACTGACAGTATTGGGCTACCTGAGACATAGTGTTATGGATGGATGGACACAAGCTGCTCAGGAAAGACAGGCAGAGCAGATGAGGGCAAGAGAGTTGTCTTTCATGTCATGGAGTAGCTTAGATGTGTGAAACTTAATGGGACAGACAACAGGTTGTTTGAGACCCTGTGCTTCAGGATCAGAGAGACTAATAAGAGCAACATCATGGCGAGTTTGTTACAGATCATGCAATCCAGGTGAGGAAGTAAAGTCTTCTTCAAACAGCTGAAGAAGTTTCTGCATCTCAGACCCTGATTCTTGTTAATCTGTGACATCTGCTGGAAAAGCAACACAAGTAGTCAACATTTCTTGATACAGGACCAGAGCTGGCCTGCAGGTGAATCCATTACTTACTAACAAGACAAAATAGTTCTGGATGTGATAATCAGCAGCAGCTTTGACTGTAGTGACCATGAAAAGCCAGAGTTCAAGATCCTGGAGAGGCTGATAGAGCAGAGTAAGAAGAATACAGACCTTTGACTTCACTCACCACTTCCCTCCCGGTGCCCCTTGCACAATTCACTCTCGGCCACCTCGGAAGCACCACTGGACAGAGCTTTTAGTCCCTCACCTGCAGCCAGAGCACTGAACCTATCCTGTAGTTACAGAAACGCAAATGGAGAAGGAGCCTTCCTCCTGTTGCCACAAGTCACAAGCTTCCAGCCCTTCCATCATCTTAGGAGACTGTTTGCCAATCCAATAATCACAGACTCTGCCTGCATCTCCTTCAATGTAGCTGTAAGTTTAGGTTCCTGCAGGGTCTCCTGAGAAGATCTGATCCATTTCCTTTTGTAGTCTCTGATGCTGCACAGTCTGATAATTTCTTCCTGCAGCTCCTTACCCCTTACCTTGGTGACATAGACCTGCTCCCAGTACACATCACCTACAGGCAAAAAGACCATCTTCCCCTGCTCCAACAAGCTCAGTGGGAGGCCCCGGACCCCTGCAAGTCCAGACCTGGAGAACTTCATCCTCCTTCAGGACCCTGACCTGAGTGCTGCAGACTGTGAAATTGAAACTACATTTCAGATTTCCTCCTGTTTTCCAGTGAGATTTTGAACAGCTGCAGCTGAAAAGAGAGACACTACATCCCAACCAGGTATGAAACCACACACACTGTAAGCAATGTGACCTCACAGTGCAAAGTAAATAATTAGAATAAACAATATTATTAGTAAGTTCTATTTGATTCTGAATGTGGAAGTTATACTTAAAAAGATTAAGCATTAATGCTCACTATTCTTTCTCTACAAACTACTAGCTCAATCTAATTCTCAGTTCTGGTATTTGGGTCTGCCCTGCAACAAGCTTCAGCTATTCAGAGTATTATCATTCTCCTAAAACAATGGTTTGCTGATAGCGGTTTCCTTAGAAAAGCAATTATACTGAAACTGGTGAAGCTCTTCCTGGTAGAATACGCTTAGGCTTTCTGAAAGATCAGAGTCTTAATTAGCAGACCATAATTACACTATTCATTTTCATTTCAATGTTCTATGAGTTTACTAACTCTTCACTTAGAATTATAATTCTAATTTTTACTCTATACTTTTATTCTATAATATAGGTTGGGGTTTTTTAAATTCCAGCTTCAACATCATGGTATTTGAAAACTTACAAAAAATACAGATCTCATTTTGGTTGAAGTAAAGAGCCTCTCCTTCCTTTCTTGTTACAACTTCAGTGAAAACTTACAAAGTTTCCCCCCATGATCTACCTAAGATAATGAACACACTGGTACCTTGTTTATTTGGATGGTATCCATGACTCAAGGTCACCATGGCACACCAAGAAACCCTGGTGTGTATTTCTTGAAACCAAGAAATCATTGTTAAATTTCATGTAATTTAACTAAGATGCCTAAAGCTGGGTTTGCCAAGCAGTTTTGAAAAAGTGAAAAAAGCTAGTTCTTATGCTTTTCTATTTACATGTTTTTAAGGTTTACACTAGGTTGGTCTCAAAGAAACAAGAGTAGAAGATATCTACTGCATCACCAAGTCTAAAGAGATTCTATGATGTGATGCTCACATCACAAAACAATCCAGGTGCAAGAAGCTAAACCAGCCACCGTAAGTCTTCTTTCCTATTATGATACAGGAAAAGAGATACAAAATCTCTTCAGCATTCAAAATACTAAATACTTTCTGGAGAGCCTATGTTATCTATGCAGAGCTAGCAAACACTGCAGCTCTATCTTTATGGCAGAAATGGAAAGAAACAAATCTTATGAACAGTACTTATGAATGAAAACTAATAAATGAAACAATGTCAGTCTTATTCCCCAACCTTGGGGGGGACAGGATGGAAGATACTTTAATAGACCATATGACAGAACAAAACCAGAATCAACATCAATCAGTTCAGTAAAGTTGAACTAATTGAATTCAACAAGAGCCTGTGCATCAATATTAGATTATCTGTTTTACAGTGCAAGCACATATCACACCAGTAAGAAGTGAAGGCTACGCACTTATCTTTAAGCATATATTTTACTTGCATTCAGACTCTAGAAATAATACTTCCTATCTGTGTTATTAGGCATCCTTTAAGGAAGTAGGATAACCTAAACGAAAATTTATTTAATGATTCTACTGCAAGAAACTACAGTAAAGCCAAAGCCACAGGTACTTTGTATTACAGTAAACTAGAACAAAACCAACAGGTGCAGCACAATCTCTGCCATATACATATAGTAAGTACAAGCAGAATAGTCAAAAATACATTCAACATTAAACCTTCTGATTTTCCTCAACATGCTTTTCTTACTCTCCTCCTCTTTTGCCATCTTTGAAATCCAATGGAGTGACTGGTTTAGGAAAAGTACTGACAACATGCTGAACTTGGTAACTCTTTACACAATAAACTAAGTAAAGGTACAAAGTTAAATAAACTCACCATTTCAGTGGTGTACCTTCATATTCAAACCATATTTCACTAACTTCCTCTTGTCTCATAACTTTCTGAAAGTGTTTCTTTACTTTGTCTGTTACCAGTGTCAAGTAGCTTATCCTTGGCAAAAGCAGCTGAAAAAAAATATTACAGAAGCTTTAAATATTCATAAAATTTACTATATTAATAAAAATCTGTAACAAGTATGCATTTTCATAACCAAAATTCAGTCAGCATTCTCCACACACACACACCCCAAACGTCAGATGTCTGTTAGACAGTTTACTTATTAAAGGTCAATGAAAGGCTATAAAATTATGCTCTCAGAAGATGTATAATAGTAGCATCCAATACAATAACCGACAAAAAAATAGTAAAAAAGTTCTTGATTCTTTTGATGTGGTGCTAGGGAGAAGAGTGGAATTTAATTTCTGCTTTTCTGTATTTAAGCAGGCCAAAGAGCATTTTAAACAATTTTTATATGACCAGATAGGAACATGTTCTAAGTTCTTATTGAATATAATGAGCAACTGTGTAACAGCTATTATTTCAAAATAGAAATTCCTACAAAATTTAAAAAAAAAAAAAAAAAAAAAAGAGTGAAAACTAGCTGCTTAAAGGTTTGGTTTCCAAGTATGTTTTGTATTACCAATAGCCGGCAATTTCCATTTTCTTTGCACTGGGTTTGCCAATTCAAAATCAGAAAGAAAACCATCAATATTTTATCAGTTGAAAGAAGAAACCTTCTTACAGCTTTCTGATACACTAACTTTTTTTCCTCAAGTGTAATGTTGTGCACTATCCAAAACAGAATGCTGTGTTATTTTTATTTGCAACCCCCTCCCCACCGCTCCCCCCTTTTTTTTTTTTAAGTCTCATGTCTAGTAAGAGTGGTTAAGCAGACTGCATCAATCAGACTGATTACTGTATAGCACATTTACTTACGATTTATCAGTCTGTAAGCTTTAACAAACAATGCCTTTCGGTATTCCCAATGAGGAAAGTTTAACATCCCTGTAAACTAACATTTAGCTTTGGAGCCCATTTTAAATGAATGGTATTCATCCTGTAAAGTTAATTTAATTTCCTAATTATTAATAGATGGGTCTAAGGAATAAATAGAAATAAATTGCATTTCTCATATTTAGAGAAACATTTGTTTTCCAGTGTTCCTCACAACCAGTGCTGTTTCTTAAAAAGTTTTCTTTATAGTATATGGATAATGCTAGGCCTTAAGTGAATGTCTATGGCACAGACATCCAAAACTATGTAAGGACATATTACAAAAACTTGATCTCTGCTGCAACATTCTTCCAGAAGCTCTCCAACGATTAGACCACACTTTGATCTATAAATTAGATATTTTGGCCATTATACTAGAATTTATTTACAAATACCAGATTCACAAAGAAGTAAGGAGAGTAAATCAAGAGCAAGTTCTTATGAAGGAGAATGGATTTGTCTTTTTGATAATGCTGCATTAGGTTACTAATCTGCATACATCTGTGAAACAACTAAATTTTAGGATTTATATAAAACTACAAGATTATCAAGACTCACCACTACCACAGTCATCAAGTCAGTTAACACTATCTTTTGTGTACCATATGGTTTTCTTTTTCCATCTGTTGCTCTTATTACCATCATCATATTGTTTCTACCTTCTTTCATAGGAGTCCAATCCAGCAAGGTAATTAAAAACAGCCTTCAGTTTTAAAATGTGAACAATCTCAAATTCGATGAAGTCATGTACACACTCAAGTCATAATTGTCTGGTACCTCAATGACTTGAATGACAATATAATCTTACCCTTTTTAACATAATTCCACATATCTACACTGATTGTTCTTGAGACAATATAGTCTAGGCTATTCCAATCAACCCCAAATATTTTGGTAACAATTCCATATTATTTCTGTGTGATATTCACAGTTAAATTAATGCTGGTATATTCTGCTATGAGACCTATCTGGACTGCTACAAAAGCCAGTTTTCAGCATGCTGCATGTGGCACAGCCCTGCAGGAACTGATAAATACATTAGTGTTATTGATTGCAACAGTTTGACATAACCCTTTAAACTGCATAACTAACTTCTCCTGTAAAATACTTCAGTTTGTAGTGTAGAAGAACAACACAGTTTCTATTTCAACACAATTCCAGATCAGAGACTATAACCAAGCAGCAAGTAACTGAATTTAACAGAATGCGGTCAGCACTCCCAATGGGCCTCTGGAGTACAAAACCTAACAGTTAAATCAGGTTAACAGGGACTGCCTGTTTTTCAGAGATGCTGGGCATCTGCAGCACCTACTGAACTTTTTTTTTTTTTCAGTCTTCCCACCTCTTGTACCTTGCTACAGTCTTTCCCTTCCATGGGAGACATGAAAGGATCCAATGTATTACTTTTCTAGCTTTAATTATTCTAGAGATTTACAATTATACTAAACCTGTTAAGTGAGACTTTTAAAAGCATAGTTTAAAGACATTTTCATTTTGTTACCCCTTTTAATATCCCTTCTCCACCAGTTGCCTGCACTCTGTTAAAGATACCAGTTAACATAAAACATTTTTACTCAAAAAATCTTGTAATTTTTAAAAGCTATTACTGAGTATAGGTACTCAAAAATACTTAGAAAAAAGCGCTTAATGTATTTAACTATATGCTGGGCTTTAGTCAATCTCTCTGACAGCAGAATCATGTTAATTGTTTTATAGAGGCCTCTATGTGCAAACCACAATTCTACACAGCAATCCACCTTCTAGACTATTAGACACTCACAAGCTTCGCCAAGACTTCAGCGATGTGGCAAGGAGCCTTCACAAAGCCGTGTCCACCAGAATGTCACCTCTCCCACAAACACTTTTGCTGCTGACTCCTAAACCAGTCCACGCAGCCAACGAGGCTATACCCTTTCAGCCTTTGATTACCCTACAGCAATACTTCTGGATGCTGGGAATGAACAGCCCTTGGGTTAGGGCTGTAATACCCAATTAAGAAAAAAACCCCACATGATCATATAAGATCTATCAATCGAAGTTAAACACACCCCACTAGGTGAGATTTGCACAATTACCTTTCTTTTTTTGGACAAATAACCTTCTATCAGCAGGCTATGTGCTAACGGTTAGAACATTGCTATGAAAATCAAACACGCCCAACAATGCAAGTAATGTAACAACCTGAATGCAACCTGAATGTAGGACTGATAGATCAGTACACAATATGCTAAAATTACATATAATAAATTAAATGGCCTAGAGTACTTCACGGGCAAATATGCAGACAAGGTAGTATCAATGTTTGTAATGATTAGACTGAGCATGCATTTAGCATAGATTCAATATTTTCTCTTACACTATTTAAACTTAGAATTAACTAATACTAAAGTGCATGATATAGCATATAAGGAATTAAACAGAAGAGGATTCCAGTTTTGATTCAAGTTCTATGGCAACTGGCTCAGTCATGCTGCTCAGCAAAAGAAACCTGAATGAAAAACCCTGCTTTCATTTGAGCTTTGTGGCTCAGAAGGAGCCACGTCCGTCTTGTCCCCTAGAAAGGACGGGCTTGTAAGAAGATTCAAGAGAAGTCTAAAGAGGTCAGTGGGTGAATTTTAAGTGTCAAGACTGAGAAGGATTCCTGATATGTTAAGTGAAGCTGGGAGCCTTTCCTTCCAGCAATCGGTTGCATAAGTTTTCTCCCACTCAGCATACAAACAAAAAGCTGGCATAAACTCCCTCAAAGTAGTCAGACTATATGGTATAAACGCAAGTTTACAACCCACTGGGATCAAATTGCCCATTGCAACAGTAATGAAGACATCACAAACAAATTGCACAGCACTAACAATTAAAAAAATAACATTTAAGAACATGAAAAAAACCTTGAAATTCATATTCACATCTGAATTCTTAAGTCAATGGCCATACCAAATGTAATTATTTAATCCTTTAAAAATAAACGGGTACTAGTTCTTCATTAAAAACAAGACACAACAATAATTAACTGCCTTTGATATGATTTCTAGCCTTAGCTTTGAAAGACATTGTGAAAAACATGTACACAATTTACATACGCTCAGCTTAAGCCAGAACAGCTATACAAAACTGATGCGGTGGAGCAAACTAGTAAGATTAGGAGTTCTCCTCATTAAATTAAGAAAACAAAAGTGAATCTCCAGACACATTAGCAGGCAGGATAAATCCTAGTAGGCTAGAACATGCCATCCCCAAAATTACAGAAACTGCAACACCTTCCTTTTGCATATTGTACATTGCTACAGTATTTAATCACAATAACCAGGAATGCTTTCTGTAGAGGTTAAATGAAATGCAAGCAGCTCTTAATGCCTAAGGAAACGCTTGGCATTATCTTTGTCTAGAAAGAGTATCTCTCCAGCTATCTCCACAGGTTTTGTTGCAGAACAAAACTCCACTTTACATGCAAAACAGATTACAAACCAGAAAAAATTCTAAATTTAACAGGAACTGGACTGGTCTGATCACCAATGTACCCAGGATGAAGAAACAAAGCATCCTAACATGGAATAGCTTCACATACGGTCATCTCAATAGAACAACCTGACACGGAGGAAGCTTAAAAGAATGGCCCAGTCAAGCCTAGTCCCTTGGGCTGAGTATCATACCAACGACTGCCTTCTGCTACAACTTTGTTCTTTACATCTGATAAATCTCAGCCAGTGAGTACTCTGCTTCCTATACACATTTTATTTCTAATTGTTTGCATCAAAAGGCAGACAATACACCATTTAAAAATAAAAATCATAATTTTAGGACTAGAGAAAAATCAGTTCAGCCACAAAGGTAGTTCAACCTTACTGGTCCTAATTATGCTTCCAATTCCAAACACAAGCAACTGTAGGAAACACTCCAAAAAACCCAACGTATCCATTTCCAGTGTAACTCTGCAGAAACCTACTTGGTTTGACTACAGGACAGTGCTTTACTTGAGAAGCTTAGTCTTGATGTCACTACTCTTTCCAAAAGATAGACAAGCTCATCTTAAATTAGTTCTGCTACCCCCACGCAGTGCCATAATGCAATACGCACCTACACCACTCCTGTGCTGTGCTAATACATCTAACAAACAAGGGTCTCCTATCACACCACTTGCAACAAACTGAAATCCATCACATGGATTCTAGGTTGTTTTTCTAACCCCGCACCCTCCAGGTCTATCTTCCTTCATCTTCATAAAGCAAGTTCCTCAGAGCAAAAGCATTTTTTCCCCTCTTAACGATGCCAGTATTTCCTTCCCATGCAGCCCTCCCATTTACGGAGGGCAGTCTGGAATACAGAGGTTGTATCTATATTAGCAACTAGTGAGGTGTGAGGAGACATGTAAAGCTGAACAGCTTGTGTCACAGACTGGGAATGTTCATGACACTTTTTTACTACAATTTTAGTTCACTTTTTTCACTTCAGTTTAGCTCCAGTTTGATCCCATACACTATACCCGTTAGCAGCTGAAGCACATCTACTTCAGCTTCACATGAAAATGATTCAGCTTGTGGGCTACAAGACCACTGTGTGATGCAAACCTGGGCACATAAGTGGGAAGGATGAAGACTTGCTTCAAAAATGCATTATAGATCTAAACAAAAACATTAACACAGATGCACTTTGAAACCACAAGAACTAAACCACGATTTAAATTTTGATATTCTACCTTTTACTATTATAAAACCTTGGTCCCTTCAAGAAGCAAAGCTATGTTATCAGCTCCAACATGACCTGAAAAAGGAAGCTAAAATTTTAGAATTGCAATTTCTGAATAACCAGATTTTGCAGAAATAGAGAACTAAGCCTTGAGAATTTCTGTGTACATTTTAAGCAGAATAAATAAAAGAAACGCTACCAGCTTAAAACTAACTCCTTGGCTTAGAAAGTTGGCCACAGCATGAAGATAACATGCTTTTGACACCGATTGTTAAACAGATCAAGACTGCATTTCTCCATACTTAAAATCATACCTTTCATGTAACTTTTAAAATGTTTTTATATATAAGAATTAAAATATATATGTATACATAATACAAAGTCTGAGACTTTTAGATGCTCAGAAGCATTTGGCAATAGGTC
This sequence comes from Falco rusticolus, assembly GCF_015220075.1. NCBI lineage: Eukaryota > Metazoa > Chordata > Aves > Falconiformes > Falconidae > Falco > Falco rusticolus. The sequence goes on from NC_051192.1 coordinate 23,966,129, forward strand.
AACCACATGAAGTAGAAATACTTCTGTTTTACCAGTGGTGAAACTAAAACACAGAAAGATGAGCACTGCCATCACTGCACAAAAAACATTGATGGTTTATTAGGTTTCAGAAACACACTCAATGCACATGTAAATCAAAAACTGATGACATAAAGATACTGTTAAACACAGGAAAAATTATTTCTGCCCAGTAATATTTTCTAAAAGAGTAGAATAGGATATGACAACACTTAAGATTTCCACATAAAAACTCATAACACAAGATTTTCCTACCAATTACTTGTGACATTTCAAATTTAAGTTTCACTGAATCAGCAAACATTCTCTATCAAGCCAATGTCTACCAGATGCTGAGAGAATGAAAACTGCTAGGTAGACTACAAACAAATACCACATAATTACAAAAGGCACTTCCAGTTTACAACTCAAATACAGCCATCACTCATTTTTATCATCAACTAGCAATCCAGTTCAGGCACGGTACTGTTAAGACATTATAGCTGCTTTTCCTACGTCTGAGCTAGATCTCTCAACACTGCTAGCATTTAAAGAAAAGAAAACTAGCTGAAGTAATCCATGAGCAGAAATACCAAAGCCAGCGTTTGTTACAAGTTTGTGTTGCACAGGTGACTGACCCTCGTGTTTAAGATTACACAAAGCTCTGACTGAAGTTACTTCTGTAGTAAAGTAACATCAAAAATATCTCTTCTTCTGGTCATCATCCAAGAACATACAAAGTCACATAGAGCCACCCCCTCTTACCTACTTGTTGACTTTTTCATCATTTTTTAAATATCATAATTATTCATTATAAGTTTCACTGGTGAAAGAAGCTTAAAGTTTTGAACCACTGTGAAAAGAGACAAATCACACAGTATGGCCATACGGTTTACTTTCATAAGGTACCAGGAATAAGAAGAAAAAAATTTGGGTGGTTATTTTTGTTTCCTCAACATTGCAGCACACATGTAAGAATGAAGGAAACTTAACTATGACATTGGACTACCTGTGACTACCCTCATTATACTCACATAGTAAGGTTCAGCTTCCCTTTCAGTTACCTCATCCTGATACAGAGTGAAACAGGTTGGTATTCGTCCAAACCACACATCTCGAAGTACATCTTTGTCATCTGTCATTCTTCCAATGAATAGTGAAGCACATGTAGATCTGTTTACTTCTTCAACTAGAACTGCAATCCCGCTCCCCCCAAAAAGAAACAAGTCAGCAGGACTGCAAATAAAGCACATCTTGTTAAAGGTCATCGTGACTATGCTCCCACAAGCATTAAACGCACCGGTTTGCACAGAGAACGGCATGAGTTAATGCCTCCGCGTTAACGCTTTCCCAACTACAACACAGGGTGGGATGGCGAATAAACGAGCATTTCCTAAGCCCGCATCACGCCGCAGAGGCAAAGACACCTTTCCCGCTACCGCCCTGCGGCCGCCCCGCAGCTCCCACACCCCTGCGAGGCCCCGGCTTCACCGCGGACCAGCGGCCCCGGACCCAGGGGGAGCCGGCAGAGCCAGCGCCCGCAGCCGAGCGGGACACGCAGCGGTGGGGACGACGAAGCGAGCGGGTCTCCCGCCGGCGGGGCCGCAGGCCGGCCCGGGGAGCTCACCGAGGCCTCAGGACGGGGCCCAGCATCGCCATCGCCCGCCGCCGCGCCGAGACCCGGGGGCCCCCGCCAGCATGCTCAAGGCGGAGGCCGCCCCCCGCGCCCGCGGCAACGGCCCGGCCAGGCCCCGCGGTGGCTGCCCGCCTGCCCGTCTCCCTCCCCAGCGGCCGCCCGAGGTGAATCAGCAGCGCACGGCACGGGGCCGAGCCGAGGAGCACCGCGGCGGCAACCCCCGGCGTGCTCTCCCCAGGCAACGGCAAGGCCGGGGGGCGGGCCGCGGCGGCCCCGCCCCAGCCTCAGCCCCGGCCCCAACCCCAACCCCGGTCCCGGCCCGCCGGGGGCGAGCGGCGTCCCGGCCCCGGGCAGCAACGCCGCCGCGGGGGGCGGGAGAGAAGGAACAGCCGGTACCTCAGTCGCGACCCGCGCCACCTGCCCGCACGCGGAGCGTGCGGCGCGCCAGGCAGGAACTGAACCGCGGCCCCGCCCCGCCGTGGCCCCGCCCCTCGCGCACGCGCTGTCCGCCGCACAGCTTCCGCCCGGCTCCCGGCGGGCGGTTCCCGGTGCGCCCGCCCCCAGCCGGCGCCGGAAGCCGGAAGCGGGGCGGGGGAGTGGAGAAGGGCCGGCGGGGGTGGGCTGGGCTGGAGGTCTGCGGGTGGGAAGGGGGCGGAGGGCCTGTGGCTGGGCCCCTCAGGCTGCGGCTCTGCGGCAGCGTGGGTGCCGGGAGGGCGGCGGGAGGGAGTCAGTCCCGCAGCTGCCCCGCTGCGGGGATGCGGCCGCCTGAGCACCCTGCGTGCGCCGTGGGAGCTGCAGCGGCAGGGCCGGAGGCGGGGGTCGCTGGGCTGCCCGTGTGACCGGCCCTGGGCTCGGGCCCGCTCCTGAGGCGTCGGCGGAGCTGCTCAGGCGATAGGCCGCGCTTCTGCCGGCGCGCGGGAGCCCGTGAGCGTTAGTGCCGAAAGCCTTGGGTGCTCACGGGGTTAAGCGCTCTTCCGAGTATTTTGAGCACAATCTAACCGCTTAAGGTCTCTCTTCTCTCTTACCCGACTGTTCTCTTTCCCTGTTCTTTATGTGGTATATTTTATACACGATGGTTTTATACCGTGATCACAGGAGGTTGAGGGCATCTCTTCCATTCTGCATCATTTTTTATTGGTCCAACGGGTGCAAGGTCACAGTGAATTCCATCTCTGCGTTTTATAGAACATCTGCATTTCTGTCGCTGTGCGGATCCCCATCTCGCTGTCCTACAAGAGTAGGGGGGAACAGGAAAGGGGCCTTCTCAGGTGGGAGGGAGCATCGTAATTCCAAGATCTGTGTCATAGCTTCCTTGCTAGTATGTGTCACACACCAGCAGTTGTCAAAGCTGGGTTGTTCTGTGGCAAGCCGTACAACTGTAGCAAATGTATTACAACTGGTATTTTGGCAGTTAACGTTTGAAAGAAAACAAAGTGGGTTTTTACCCGATGTGGATGGCGCGCACTGCAATTTCAGTAGCGCGACGTTCTTGCTATGCTGGCTTGTGGCCACCAGATGTCAGACAGTGGCCACCGCTGCTGAAGGCGTCATGAGGAATTCGAGCACTACCGTTACTGCTGACTTTTTGTGGGGTTTACCCAAAGACTGGTATTTTAATGGATTTGTGTGTTGTTTATTCAACCATAGGATCTGGGGAATTTTGATATGTTTTCAGTGTCATCTGGAAGATTAGAGAAGTCTGAAGAGCTTTTTTTTTTTTTTTTTTTCCAGTTTAAATAATCTTGTCATGATCACCTGTTTTTGATAAAACATAATATTCTGAACACAAGCCCTATTGTGAATTATTAGAAAAAAACCCCACCTTTTTGTTAATGCTCTATAAACAAAAAGTTTAGCTGTGGCACTTCTGTGATTTGGGATATACACAGTGAAACTTTGCCTATCTTCTCCTCAAGGGTTTTTGTGACACATTAATTCAAAAAACAGGTAAACTGGTGTAAACCTGAAGTAAACTTCATATTTGGCATGGTCTACCCCAAAGCATAGGGAAAGACAGCACACAGCACGTGCTATATTGCAAGGGCTTTAGGCTCTCAAGTGAACAGTTCCCTTACGCTCCTAATACTTACACTTGCTTTGGGTACATGTATTGGGCAGCACCTCCAAAGAGCACGCTAATGCTGAGAAGATGGAAGGGGAGGGTTTCCTCCAGAAAATACTCTGTGCACTCACAACAGTTCAACTAGTGTGGATGGTGTGGAAATTACTGTCTTGCAGACCTGGAATGGCAGAAATTTCTGGATGCTGGAGGAAACTTCCACATAGAACTGCGCAGAACTGATTCCGCAGTTACAAATGCACTGCGGAATGCAGTTACAAATGACCCACAAGCACTGGTCACTGCTACAGGCTTCTCTATGGAATTCTACAAGGAACCCCCTTAATGCTGTTCCAGGTCCATTGAAACTGGTTTGATGACGATGCATTGACTAGTGGAGCTCCTATGAAGTACCAGTTCCACTGCAAGGAAAACCCCACCCTGCCCTAGTTATAAGCTTTATATATATATTTATTTATATATATATATATATACACACACACATATATAAAAAGTTATAAGACTTACAAACTTTCAGGCGGCTTTGCACATATGGATTTCCCTACAGGAAATCAAGAAGAACCACATGGGGTTTTTTTGCCCTTTCCTCCTATGAGTTCCTCAGAGTTCTTCTATAGGAAAGGATAGTTTCGGTAGTGCTGAAGGGTTTGACTGATCATTGTAGCAGCATCACTAAAGATAATGCCAGCTTGTATTGAAAAAAAAAAATGGCCCAGAAACATCCACTGGCACAACTGCTCCCACTCACTTTTTCTCATGAACAGGAAGAAGTCTGCCAGCACTGCTCTTAGCTGTAATATTGACAGTGTTGTATAAACTGAGGATGTGACACATTTTTGATGCTGCCTGTGCTTACCTCCTGAGCCTTACTTAACCTCTACTGCTACAGCTCTTGAAACACACTGTTGGCCAGCTAGACTGTGTAATCAGAATTCTGTTGATTATTAAGGACAACTACCAAACAGATTAAACATTTACTTTTGCATTATTCTCTCACGTATAGTATAAGGAACATAGACAACCTGACTCGGGCATATGGATTCCACTCCATAGGCTGAAAATCGAACACCATTGAGTGCCCAAGTCTTTTGCTGGATCTAGATACAAGATGCTAAGGAGAGAATAAAACAGGAAGTTATAAAGTGAGATAACTTGCTGTTTAGAGTTATCTTCCTATTTAAACATCATAGTATCTTCCTATTTAAGAATCTGCTGATTAACTGCTGGTGTAGTTAGTGAACTAACTACACTAATGCAGTAATGCACTAATGTATCTTACTAATGCAGTAAGATACACTGTAAACTCTGTGTGAGATTACAGAAACAATAGTTCTATAGACAAATGAGGCTCTGCTTCTGAGATGAGCTTGGCTGTAGATAAATACTGAATACTGAACAAATAAAGTATACCTGAAGTGAATCCCAAGTTTGCTATTAATAGGACTATAAATAATGAATCTGAATTCAAACATGAAAAATAATTGCTAGGATGGAATGTCAAAACAGATACAATAAAAAAGGAATTACCTCCTTTGGCATATTGCTTTCCTCATTGTTATCTAATGCTTCAAGTTGCACCATCACTCAGCAGAATGGACCAATCTAAATTGGAAGGGGAAGAGTTCAACAAACATATTTCCAATTCCAAAGATCCTCAAGCAGTATTCTCCCATTTTAAATGTCATCATCAGACAACACACAGTGAGTCATTGCCTAATGGCACCCGAATTAAAACACCTGTTAGTGACTACATATGGAATGCGAAGATGCTTGTAAAGAACAAGATTGTAATTAAAGATGCATTAATTCTAACAGAAATAAGAGAAATGGAACAGATGGTTTACATATTTGTGGGCAGTTATGTTTTTGTGTAATGGTAGTGGAGATGAAGATTGTAAACAGAGCCACTGTATAATTTATGTTGGAAGGGACCTTTGAAGCCCTTTCCTGACCTCTAGGCCAACACCTCTTCTCAAAGCAGGAGTAGGTACAAAGTTAGATCATGTTGGTGAAGGGAAATAATGCCAACATTCGGTTGCTGAAAAGCTACCTGAAATAAAATGTGAAATATTATTTCCCTCTATATTTTGCTATAACTGGGGTAACTGATATTCATTGCTTTGATCACATGGAACAAATTTAATGCTGCTTACATAGAACTGGTATTTTATGGCACCTACATACATATACACCAAGTAAGGATCACTAATAATAAAGAACCCTGGCAGGTGGACAAAAAATTCCTTTTATTCAGGCCTGGCTCCTCTCTGCACAGAACCCTTACTCGATTAAATCAATGGCAAAATACACAAAGATATGTGAAACTTAACTTACTCTACTGTTACTTTATTAGGAACTGATCAGCAGTCACTACTGATGTTTTGATTTCCCTAATAGTTTTAATAGAAAGCAAAACATATTTTGTTTTAATTTCTTAGCTATTGTATGTAAACAAAAACAGATTGTGAGAATCATGACTGTATACCTTTTAACATGCAACAGTGAGTAAGAGTCAAATGAAACTCATGATGATGCTATTCATATCTAGTTAAACAGTTCATTGTTGCCTACTCCCAGTGCAGAATTGATTTGATTAATTACATGAGAAGCTGACTCATTCATCTGAGACCTGTCTGGAAATATTACAAGAAACAAGTACCACATCTGAAGGCACTTAATGTTTTCTCTTACCTGGATATATTTCTCCTTTCATGCCCTCTTCACCTAGTAATACTGGCTTTCTATGACAGGTGAATAGGCTGAAAATATTCTGGACTGTTTTAAAACTCTTTCTTGTCTAAATAACTGAAGTGTGCTGGCAGCTGTCGTAGTTTTCCCTCACAGAGTTAACTGTTTTACTTTGCTGATTTCGTATTTTAATTCTAACTTCGAATTCCTACGTCATATTTCAGACTACCAAAATAATCTTTTATTGCTAAAAGAAGTGACTGGACATTAGGAACTCCTAGTTCTAAGTCTGCCACTTACTACCTTGAACAAAATGTCTTGTGTTTGCTACTTTGTCATAGCCTCATTAAGACATCTTGGTCTTACTAAGGAGGGTGGGAAATACTGTCTTTAAAAATATCAGAACATGTATGTATGGAGATTTCTTATGAAAATAGATCAGAAGTTTTCTTTTTAAATATATTAATAGTGCCAAGAGCCATTTGTTCACTTAGCTATATTTTCAACCCTCTGCATGTTAACTAAGTAATACTTATTCTGTCAAGTATTATCACTTATCAAAGATGAATGTCTAGTATTCAAAAGGCATTAGGACAATGATTCCCAATTATTCCCATTTTTTCTGTGGGGAATACTGACAGAAAGGTTAATGGCTTTGTCAGTACTATCTTGGTATGTGACAGGATTGGCTCCATCTACGTATGATACATAAATTTAGCTATTTATGACTGAGGATTCCACTTAGTGCTGAATCCTAGCATGGCCAGGAAGTAAAACAGAAATATAAGGAGGATAATTTAATAATCCTGTGCTATTTGGCTATTGGAACAGCCTTTAGGCAAGAAGACGTGTCACCTGTAATCTGAATGGAAACCTCTTGTTAATGCTGTTGGGATGTCAGCTTCTGAGACAAGGGCAGTCCTGTTCTCAGTACAAGAAGACACTAAGCACCCATGTGTCACTCGGTACTCAGGAACTGCCAGAACTGAAACTAGCATTAACTCCTGTCTATCAACAAGTAATCTTTTATACTTTGGTAAGAAGACTTCTTGCTGTACAGCTTTATATTAAAATTCTTTCAATAAAGCTGCAAAGGAGTCTCTGCTCCAGTGCCTGGAGGATCTCCTCCCCCTCCTCCACTGACCTTGGTGTCTGCAAGGTTTTTTCTCTCACATATTCTTATAGCTCTCTTATGACTGCTGCTATTGTGCATTTCTTTCCCCTCCTTCTTAAATACACTATCCCAGAGGCACTACCACCATCACTAATGGGCTTGGCCTTGGCCAGCGGTGGGTCTGTCTTGGAGCTGGTTGGCATTGTCTCCATGAGACACAGGGGAATCTTCTAGCAGCCTCTCACATAAGCCATGCCTGTAGCCCCCCCACTACCAAAACCTTACCATGCCAGCCGAATACAACCTTGAACCATTAACCACTACTCTCTGAGCCCAGCAGTCCAGCCAGTTTTTCACCCACCTTGCAGTATACTCATCCAGTCCACATGTCCTCAGTTTAGCTACTAGTATACTATGAAAGACTGTGTTGAAAGTCTTGCTTCAGATAAGCTGTATCTGTTATTCTCATTTCATCCACAGAGCCAGCCATTTCATCACAGAAGGCAGTCAGGTTGGTCAAGGATGATTTAACCTTGATAAATATGCTGTCTGATTCCAGCTGTCCTTCTCTCCTTTATGTGCCTGAAATGGAAAGGACTTGTTCTTTCATTTTCCCAGGAGCTGAAGAGGTTGTAGGTCTTCCTTCCTGGCTTTTTGAAATACTGACGTAATATTTGCCTTTTATGAGCAACTGGGGAGCTCCCCTGGTTGCCACAGCCTTTCAAAGACGCTAAAGAGGAGCCTGATGAAGCCACCTCAACTTCCCTGGATGCATCTCATCTGGTCCCATGTCCAGAATTACTTAAATCCTACCTAACTTGATACTTCTGTACAGCGTGTAGTACCTCATTTCCCCCAGTTTGCTACTAGGCACAGAGAACTGGCCTTGCCAGTAAAAACTAGGCAAAAAAGCTATGTAGTTTGTCACTAGGTCCTTTCTAGCCTGCCTGCAGCAAATGTACATTTTCCTTCACCTTTCTTTCAAGGCTGTTTCCCTGTAGAAGCCCTTCTTATTGCCCTCTGCACTCCTTGGTGTTTTCAACTTCAGCTGTGTGTGGCTTCCCTAATTAAACTCTTGCATGCCTGGGTGATGCTGACAGATTTCCTGGTACCCTGTCCCTGCTTCCACTTTCTGCATACTTCCTTTCTGTGTCTGAGCTCAGCTAGAAATTCTCTCTTCAGCCAACCTGACCTCCTGCCATATCTGCCCATCTTCTTGTGCAATCACAATGGGCCATTCTTGTCCTTCAAGGAGATTTTATTTGGAGATCAACTCTAATGGGATTTTTTTCTTTCTTGGCTCCCCGGAGATTCCTGCCTACCTGTTCCCTGACCAAGCTGAAGTCCACTCTCCTGAAGTCCAGGTCTTTACTTCGCTACGTACCTTCCTCACTTCTGTTAGCTTCTTAAATTCAACCTGTTTCTCTACTTCATTTTAGGCTTTGAGCTCCATACTCTGATGAACCTGCTTAAAAGCCTTTCCCAACAGATTATCAAGAGTTGGGAAATTGGGAAAGATGCTCTTGCCTCTCTTTCTCATGCTGGTGCCATCACTCCCCACCAATTCTTGCTCCCAGAAGGCAATCCATGGGCACAGAAGCCAAAGACCCTGCCTGTGATGCCAGCCACACTCGCTTTGATCTGCAAGATACATCCTCTCCTACCGAGCCTATTTCCTTGACTGTTAGGATCAAAAAGGAACATCACTTTGGCCCCTTTACCACAGCTTAGAGCACAGCAATCATCTTTGATCTGCTCAAGGTCTCTTTTGACAGCAAGACTCATGGCCAGCAGGGTGAGCAGAAACAGTAATAGTGCAAAGACAGTAATAGATAGTAGTAGTCCAAATACCCCATCAATCCTTCTGTGGTGTCCCATGTCCAGGGCCCAGGGCAAGCAATCAGCTTCCCGACAGCAGGTGGGTACTCTAGCTCCTAGAGAAGGGAGTCTCAGCCACTGCTACCCATCACTTCATCCTTATGGTGCTGGTTCTAGCCAGTTTGGGATTTTCATTGGATGCCTCTGGAATTCCCCATGAACTTCTCTGATTTTAGCTATCTCCCAAAACTTTCTATCCCACATAAATTTTACTGTCTTGCTACATATCACAGCTCATCAATGAATACTTAAATAAGAACAATCTTATTACAGATGTTTCGGAAGTCCATTGCTTGTTTCAGCTCATATTGATTCTTCTTACTCTTTATGTTGGTCTACGACAACTCTTTTCTCTCTCAACCCATAAGTATATAGTTTCCTTGATAACATATTGGGAAGGGCATGGTTATAAAGGCTGAATAAATTTCAGCTTACTCATTCTGCTTCATCTACTTTTTTGTAGACCAGCTAGCAGATAACTCCCTAATTATTGTTTATTGGTGGTAGAAATCCATTGACCTGCATTCTCACAGTCACTCTGTGTGCTTGTTTTAAATATTACATTCTTATTCTCTGTGATAGCAACTGATTATCATGGGAAAAGCAAATGCTGATGAACAGCTCTGCCATTTGGTGCTTCTACTCCTTGGGATTCCCAGTAACTGGTTTGCTTCATTAGGCTGTTTCAACACCTCTTTTGGATAACTTTTTGTGGGATGGTGTAAGGTTTAGATTCATCTCAGAAGAGGACAGAGCTGATGGCTGCATAGAGCAGTGCTGGCTGACGGTTTCACAGGGTCTTCACACAGATAAAAGGGTTTGTAAAATACAGGAGATAGGAGGAAGAAGTGACTGCTAGACATAACTATGAACAGACAGTTTCAATTTCCTAGTAATGCTCCTGCATTATCTGCAGATATGTAAGAACAGTTATGCTCTTAATTATACCTGGTTAGCTTAATACTTAATTTCAGATTCTTTAGCACCTAAATAGGTTACAGAACACTGGATAGCTCTTGGATTTGTCACAGGACACTCATATCCCATAGCAATTTAATCAGCTGTGCTTACGCTTCAGTCTTTAGCATGTTGGTTTTAGACTGTAAATTGCTAAAGATAGACACCTGCCTTCCTGCATGCTTGTACGTCTCCCAGCTCATCTGTTAGTCAGTATAAATAATAATAAATAACCGATATTTATGTATTTACTTTCCAGGGCTAGTGATTAAGTAAGGTACTTGGAAACTCTATAAAAAAATTAGTGGTAGTTTCTGCTTTCCTTCTTAAAAGCTAAGAGTGAAAGATCCTATCCTAACTTCAGCCATGCTGGATGATAGATTTCTGTGAGAATATGATGAAAATACAATAAAATGGCATTGCTGATTTAGTCAAACTTAAATTAAAAACTATTCTTTAAGATGAAATGTTTTCAAATTAATTTCAACCTAGAAAATAATTAAAATTTAGATCAGGATGCAAAATAAGAACATCAGATATAGCTTAGCTTTTAGGCAACCATAAAAGCATAGCAGTACTATGGACACTAGTGGAAAACTGGAAAGCAAGAGAAACAAAGCCATAAAATATTAACCTGGAAATATATACACTTCAGCAAAGCTATACCTACCCAGGAAAACATAAGCACATCTTGATATTAAGCAGTAAATTAACAATTTGCCAGTATTATATTCCTAATGCCTCATTATTATGTTAATTTTGGTATTTTTTAATGGAATTGATTTATGGTATTATTAGTATACCTTTAAATTGTGACTACAGGAGAGCAGTGATAGAATTTCCGCCCCCCCCCCCCCCCCCCCAAATGGAACTCCAGAGGAGCCTGGAGCTCCCAGTTGACAGAGCAGCACAATGCTGCCAATCAATGGCATTCTGCCCTCGTGAGAGGCAGCATCTCCCACCTCCCACTCAGTTTCTGTCAGTCTACAGAACCACCAGCATGGGAAGGAACAAAAAAATCACCACAGTGTGGAATGTTCTTTCATCTGAGTAGCATCTACAGCATTTGTTTCAGTCATTATAGAGTCTGTTTTCTCATAAGTATTTTATTTTCCCCTGTTACAGTTTCAGGAAGGAAAAAACTACTTACTGAAAAACCTCAGACACCAAACAAATGCTACAGTGAACCAATGTTGACATTAAGGGAACTGGTATGAAAAACATAGCGTACATATAGTGTTTATGATATTTTAGTGTTCAGCTTGAGACCAGGCACAGAATCTTTATGTAAACTCTTTATGCAAATTGGCAGGTCCAAAGATTGAAAGCTTTGAAGAAACTATGAGAAGAAAAATGTACAGAGGAAACATTCATCTTTTACAGGGGTGCAGAAGAACACAGTACTTGGATACTCAGAGTGAGACAGAAGTAGATTGTAGGTATTTTCCTGACTTTGTACTGACACTGCACTTCAATAAAAAGTAGTTATCATTAAAAGAAAAGTAACATTGAGTCGTCATTAACAGCATGAGAAAAGTACTTAGCAGGTAACAGAGAAGGAAACCCCTGAAAGAAAGTTTTCTGTGGGACAGGTTTTTTTTCTGTGAACTGATTGGAGAAGAGATAAAAACTACTACTGCGGTTGTATTAGCAAGAATAAAAGTGATGTCCTGCACTGGGAACTCCTGAACATTTCATAACTGAAATCTGTTTGGCTATCTGCCCGGACTCATGGGCTGCACCTAGTTGGCACTGAAATCAAATAAAGCACTCTGACTGTTAGCATCATGATGGGAGTATTATGTGTAGGTAGTAATGAATGCAGAAGTAGTTTACTTCTACATTTTAGAAAGCTGGGATGGCTCTGGATAGCACTGTAAAACTCCATGCTATAGTTAAAGATCCCATGCTATACCTTGGCCATGTTGTGGGACACTTTTAATGGGTAAGCACTGAAGTCATAGAACCCCATGAACTACATACATGACTGACTGTTTTCTTCCCTTGAGCTGTAGGATTCTAATGCAAAAGCCTCTTTAAAGGCCCAAAGATGGGTTGCAGGACTCTTCTTTGAATAGCTGACAGGAGGTGTGTGGGTAGCAGGAGAGTCTATATAACACCTTCCATCTATGTGAATATATATGCAACTCAAAGGCTCAGATAATTTTTTTGCGTTTTACAGCAACAATAAGAATAAGAAACCATGCTAATATTGAATAATTGAATGTGCTAATTTCCCATTACAAAATCTATCCACTCCTATCTGCTGTGGCCTACTCAGTTTAAGGAATAAAAATATTTTTAGAATATCAATGGGTTCAGCAGAACTATCCATGAATAACCAGATTACAAGTTAAGCCAAAGCTATCAGAATGAAGGTGAAATCTTGACCCTGACAAGGGTCACATGTTTTTTACTTGATCTGATCAGTTACTAGCACCTAAAAGATAGGCATTACATGTTTTCAACAGGGGTACCAGCTCACAGATGGAGTTAAATGCCAAAGATGCCCAAATTGGACCATGATGGGAACAAGATACCTCAAAATGAGACCAAAATCATCCAACACACAAAGCTAAAGTACTGCCTGAAGTAATCATGCAGTGTGTACAAGAAAGAAATTCAGAGCATGAGGTTATGTAAATTCATCCCCACTCCAAAACGTCCCTCAGAGCCTGAGGTGCCTCCATCTACTTCAGCTCCAGCGCCTGCCTGCTCACCTGTGTGCCTCCCCAGGCAACCCAGCCATACGGCCGCCAGACAGGCCAGGGTAAATCATGGCAACTGGCACGCCAATAACGTTGACTAAGTGAATATTGCCCTTTGAGCCTGACTGGTGTTTTGCCCCACCTAGCAGGTACGTAAGGCAAACCCACAAATTCTTCTTGGCTTCCAAATGTACTTCTTGGTTGAAACTGAAATCCCTGGCTCTTGCTTCCAGATTCCTTAATCCTAGTCTCATTCAATCTCTGTTTGCTGTTTTTCCAACGTCCCTCCCTGTGACATGGACTTGCTGACCTTTATAGGGTTTGCCCTGCTATTTGCTCGAAGGGCCTCCTGGCTTCTCTGGCTTCCTACCTATTGCTGTGGCTACAGTTCTGGCTGGCACATTCCTGAGCTAATTTAGCTCCTAGCCTCGGCTTTCCCTGGTCGTAATACTTAGTTGCATTTTCCATTTTTGATTTCAGGCTGTCTTTAACCACCACGAATGATCACCTACATCCTGGCCATGTCTGATAATATACTGAGGACACGTATTTATGCCTTTTCTTTCAAGGCATGGAGTGGGACTCATTCCTTCTTTTTTCAGGTATAGCCAGGGAACCTCTAGTCTTGTTGGGCCAGAAAAGAACCATTAGTGGTGATATGACTGTGAGGTAGAACATCCCCTTGTACGCAGGATCTTCCTGAATTAAGGCTACCATTTCTATTACTATTTCTACATTGCAGCTTGAACTGTGGGGAAAAAATGGAAGCCAGTGCAACATTTTATATAAACCCTGCTATTAGTATGTGTGTTAAACAAGACCCAAATACGCCAACCACAGGGAGTCCCAGGGGAGATTTAGGCCAAGCAATACCCAGGTTTTAGCTGCTTGTCAGACTTGGGCAAGAAGCAGGCACCCAGCACTCAGTCCTGTGAAAACCGAGCCAGTTCTGGGCATGTGGAAAGGCGAATCCCTAAGTACTTGGGACACTTCCAAGAGAAACAGGGAGGCACTCATGGAATTTAGGTGCCTGTAGGGTTAGGTGTCAAATTAATGTGGGATTTCAGGACCATAGTTTGGATCTCACATGCTTTATGTGGGACACAGGCAAGATTTTGGCCCCTGCATACTTTATTTCTCTTTTATCACCAGCTCTAAAGTGTGGGAATCCAAACCACTCTTCCTACATTCTGACACTGAATTACCTGAATCCCTAATTTTGCATGCATGTACTTTCTGGAGGAAATGTCAAACCTCTGTTGTATTGGAAAGGAAAATAAAGTATTTGGGGTCAAAGTTGATGATAGTCCATTCCTATTTTTCTATTATTTTCTTAGGGGCTTTAGATTGTCTTTTTCACATATATTGTGCCATCTATTGGACGTTAGAAGGGTGTTTGAAAAAATAAAAAGGGAGGATCAATGATTTGAGTAAATAGCGTTATCTCAGCTTGTGTGTTATTTAGTTTCTGTAACAGCTTTACAAACATTGAGTCTATATTTGTCTGATTCTCATCGTAATTCCAAAATTTGTGTGTTTCTGTTTCTTTCTGTAAATCTCGCATACAGCGTGCAGTCAAGCTATGTTGATATTGAATAGGATAAAGTCATTCCAGATACCAAATCATCTTCTTTTTCACCATGTTGGAATGAAACCAAACAGGAGAAGGATAATTTGTTGCATAATATCTTTCTATGATATGAATTACTACAAACGGTTGCAAAATTGTGTTTGTTCAGATAAAAGCTAGACTGACTTGTTCTGTTGCATGTGTCAGGACTACTGACATAAACACAATCATCATTTAAAGTTTCCTAAATTACTGGCTAATTCTAGTGAATTTCTACCTTAACTAATGAAATTAAAAATGCCTTTCCTCAAAGAAGAGGTCCAAATCTTCTAAATAAGCCTAAGAACAAGTACTGCAACAAGTACTGAGCCTCCACAAATCTCTTTGGTTCAAGATCACATGTTGTTCTGCTACCACCATATTTAACACCCAGACTTTAATTCTGGCCAAAGTTGGAACAAGTATTATCAACCAAATCCCCTTCACCTGCTTTAGTGTAACAGGATATCGTAGTGTATGTTAGCACTGAAGTACAAATGCTGGATGCCTCAAAGCTGGTGTTGCATGCTTAGTTCTTACACATGTCACTCCAGAGAGATACTTAACTCTGCATGTTTTTAAGGTACTTCATGATGCTAATGCTGATCCAGACCCTGCCAAAATAATCTAAAAGGATTTGAAAAGATGCATGCCTTGCACTTCTCCTTTCTTCTGTTCTATGATTTAAACTGTATGTTTTCAGGCCATGCGTGTCTTTTTTTGGTGTGAAATGAAGTAGCACAGATCTGCTGACTGTACCCTTGGCTGTCTGGCCTGCCGAAAACTGTGGGTACCTAGTGGGTATAGTGGCAGTGAGAGGAGACACAGGGACTGCAGTGGCCCAGACTCCTCTCTCCCCGGTGCTGTTTAGCTGAAGTGGCTCACCAACACCAATTTATTCACCTGTGTTCTGGCACAACAGAACCCCCATTTATAACGGAGACCTAAATGGAAATGTAGTATACATACTTAGTAATATGTTTATCTGTCTTCTTCAGTGGTGAATGGCATAAAATCCCATGGTTATGCCAGTTGTGGATCTCTAGCCAAGGAAATAGAAAAGAGTAATTTTAGGCTAAAATAAGAGAAGAGGTATAGCTATTTGGATCTTTACAGTTTACAGCCAGTGTCCACAAATCCTATCTAGGCACAGGAAACAGGACTTCCTGCTTTGTTCATGGCCATCCGTCAAGGACAGCATGCTACCTGTCATCAGGTCTCCTGTCTCTGACCTTGGAGACACCTGAAACCCAACTGGACATCATCCTGAGTAACCTGTGCTTGCTGACCCTGCTTGAGACAGGGGGGTGTGCTAGCCAACTTTCAGAGGCCCCTTTCCACCTCAACTATTTGGTGATTCTATGGTTTCCATGGTTATATATATTGCTTTACTGAAACTGACCTTTTTTTTTCTTGATCCCTTATGCATTTTATGAGGGTACAACTGTCTGCCTCTCTAGTTCTGCCCAATTTTGTCATGACACATATTGAATTTTGGGAATAATTATTTTCTTTGTAGGTCAACCTGTTTAGCTAATCACTAGCCAAGCAAATTACACACCACTCAGGAAAATAACTGAATTTGCCCCCCAAACAGGTGTACATATTGCTTTGGGTAAAACAGTAGTATAGGTAGGGCTAAGCTGCCCGTCTGTATTTTGTCTTCCCCTGCCTACCTCACATCCTTGTCCTCCTGATGTAAAACCCCAGCATTAATTTAGGTCCATCGGTTTATATAGTGTTTGTCAATTATTGGCTGACCATGACTGTTTCGTAACAGTGAACTTGAAGTTTTTCCAGCAATACAGACTGCCAATATTTTTATTATCTCAGGTTAGCATTTTCAGCAGACAGTTATAACCTCCATGTCCCATCAGTAGTAAGCAAAATCAGAACTAAAAAACCCAACCAAACCGCATCCTAAAAGCTCCTTACAGCAGAGGAGCGGATGCTTGCCAGCCACAGTTTAGGACACGCCGGTATCCGTCAGCGCAGAGCAGTAAGGCTCCCAAGGAAAGCTGAAGAGGACCTCAAGGTCGTTTCAGAGAAGATCCTGGAAGCACCGAGGGACGCGGGGACCGCCCCGCCAGGGGGGCTGGTGCCGGGGGGACCCGCCGCGATCCCGCCCGTTGCAAGCGGGCCGGAGGCGCGCGCCCGGCCGGCCCCTTTCCCGCGCGAGCGGCGCTGCCTCCCCGCGCGCAGCGAGCCGGCAGGACGGCCCGAGCCGATTTATTCGCAGGGATAAGCAGCTAATTAATTAACGTCGCGGGCACCGGGACAAAAAGCAGCGCTGCGAGGTTCGGAGCGTGCTGGCTCCGAGGCCGCGCGGGGACGCGCAGCCCCCGGCGCTGCCCTTGCGCGGGGCGGGCGGGCGCGCAGTCCCTCCCCGCTCCTTGCACAAGTGTCGGGGCGCGGGGCTCACCTGAGGGCGAGCAGAAAACAACAACAAGATAATGGCCCCTAATGCGCACCCTGGGCACGGATCACACGCGGGCCGCTCCCTTCCTGTGCGACCGGCGGGGAGCTGCCGCGCCGCGGCTCCCTCGGCGGGGAGGGACCGACGCGGCCGGCGGTGGGCAGGGAGGGAGGGAGGGAATCGCCTTATTAAACGCATACAGCGAGGCGGGCGGCTGCCACCGCCGCCCCGTCCATGCCCGCGGACTGCCCGCAAGCGCCGGGAGCGCCGCGCTCCCCCCGCTGCCGCTCCTGCCCCGGCTGCCGGCGGGCAGGCACCGCCGACCCGCACGACCCCGCCGCCCGTCGCGGCGGCACGGAGCCCCGCATGGCGCGGCGCGGCCGCTTCCAGCGCCTCTTCGGCCGCAGCGAGTCGGAGGACTCGGACCCCGAGGGGGCGGCCACGGCCCCCCGCCGCCGCCCCTCCGCCGCCGCGCCCAAGCGGCGCCCCGCGTTCCCCCACTGGCGCCCGAAGAGGAAAGAGCAGCACCCCCGCGCCGCCGCGCCCGCCTGGACCCCGCCGCCCGCCTCGCCCCCCGGCTCCCCGGCCCCGCGGTAAGCGCCACCGCCGCGACCCCTCCCCGCGGGCGGCGGGGGAGCGGGCGGGGGCCGGGGGGCCGGGGGGCCGGGGCCGGCGGGCGGGCAGCGCGGCAGCCGGGGCTTCCCCTGGCGGGGGCGGCAGCGGGTCTGCGCGTTCCGCGCTGGCCGTGGCGTGCGGCCGGGCGGTGCTGGCCAGCGGCAGCGCCTGGGTGAACGAGTAACAGTCACCCCGTGCCCGGAGCAGGGGGAGGCTGCCCGGGCCAAACCAGCCGCCTGAGTAGCTTTTACTCTGCCCCGGCGGTGGGCTTGCTCAGTGCTCGCTTCTCCTGGACGTAGTGAAGGAGGGCGGGACGAGGGAAGGGCTTGACGCCGCTCTCCTGCACAGCTCGCCGTAGCCGTCGCTCCCCGGCGCGGTTCGAGGTCTCCCATGAGCAATGACCATTTGATGCACGCTGTCGTACAAATCCTTGAGGACACGGGTGTTCCTCGGGGGCTGTTAGGGCCGGTGGCAGCTCGGTGAGACGCCGGGGCTGCCGAGCAGCAGGGCCTTGCGACGTGAAGGTGGTTCAGCAGGGTATTGTGAACTGGGGGTCACGGCAGGAATGGGTTGGGTTAGTGCTGCTCACATTTGAACAGCAAGACCAAGGCTACGAGATGTCACAGCTACTTGGATTTAAATAAAAAGAAAAAAGTTGTAAGTTATTGGTCTTTCAGGTGTTTGGTCAGACTGAGAAATATGTCAGTTACAGAAGGTGGTCCACTGTGGTTTTTTTAATATATATAATATGTATATATAAAATAAAGTATATAGAAAATGCTAGTACTTGCCTAAAAATAGACACAATGTAGATGTATGGACTTGACTAAAGTATAGTCTAATGATGTTTGCATTTGGTTTTGAAATGTATTATCAAAAACTTTAAACACCAACATCTTTTACAAAAGAAAAAAAAAAAAAAGACCTTACATTTACATATTTACAAGAAAAAGAAAATCTGCTTTTCAGAACTGTTAAACAAGAAATTGATGTGTTTCACACTGCTGTTGAGTTGCCAGGCTCAGGGTGATGCTGCAGGTGACCTCAACCAGGAACAGACCCCTCTTCTGCATTCCAAAAGCCAGATAAAACAGAAGGGGATCATAGCATAGCTCAGGGTGGGCGGGAGCCCCAAGCATGGTCAGCTCTGAGTTCAGACCCCGGCTGCTCAGGACTGTGTCCAGTTGAATTTTGGAGTCTTCCAGGACAGAGAGTGCACAACAACTCTGGTCAAGGTGCGTCACTGCCTATGTGCGAGAAAGTTTCTCCCGGTACAAGGTTGGAACATCTCTTCTTTCAATTTATGGCCTCTGCTGCTCCTGCGAAACACTACTGAAGAGCCTCTTGGCTCTTCTTGGTGACCCTCACATGGATATTGGAAGGCAGATGATGGGTCCTCTCTGGGGTCACCTCTTCCGTGGGCTGAACCAACCCCATTCCCCCAGCCTCTCATCTCAGGGGACAAGCACCAGCCCCTGCGCATCTCAGGGCCCTGGGCTCAACTTGCTTCAGTTTATCAACATCAGTTTTGTGTTGAGGGGGCCTGAAATTGAACAGAGTATCTAGATGTGGCCAAATGAATGGCAAGAAAAGTGGAATAAGTCTTTAGGTGTGAATTCTTTTTTCTTTGAGATGCCTTACTAGGTCTACACTGCTAAACCAAAACAGAAATGCTGTGTGAGATTCAGGGTTCAGTTCTTACACCTGAAAAAAATTGGAGGATGTTTTTACTGCATACATTTATTACCAAGTTCTGCCCCTAAAAATGCAAGTGAAGTCTAATAATTGCAAGGCTTCTGAAATGACAGGGTTGTAACTCTTGTTACAAAATACTTTTTTTTTTGCTTCTTGGTCAGGGAGCCAATCCTTCTGCTATTGATACAGGTTGGGCTTGGGCTTTGGCACGTGGAAGTACACATGTATGTCACCATCATTAACTGCAGTTGGTCATCTTCAGAGATCATAAACGTCTCTTGTTTCTGTACCCTTCTACCACCCTCATTTAAAAAAAAAGGAATAAACTAAGCCTTTAATACACAGTCAAAACCACTCAATGCATTTTTGTGATATGTTGGTAGACTATGGTAGCATTTCTCAAAAGACATTGTAGTATTTTATTGTTATTACATGAATGGTAGGCTGTAATGCATGGCTGCAAGAATGCTGTATAGGCCAAATAAAAGTATAGTTTTAACAGTGATGATTTTGAAAATTTGAGACACTTAATAAGTGGCTGTGGCTTTTGCTATGTCAGAGACATGGTTTTGCACATAACCAGCATGACAGCTGGCAGTTTGAAGACACCTATTTATATGATAGTCCAGTTTAAAAAATATCTGATGAGCTGTTCTGCTATTCTTATTTTTTCAGGTAGCCGATACTTTTCGTTGCTGTTAGTTACTTATCTTGAAGAGCAGTAGCCAATATGGCATAAAAAAAAGAAATATCTTACCATAAAAACCAAACAAGCAGCCCAAGTCCTTTAGACTTGAGGCTGCAAGTATGCATTGTGCTGTCTTGATGAAGTTTGTGTTGTATTGTTTGTGTTCATGGGTGTCTGGGTTAAATCAGGGAAGCCAGCCTGGTCTCTTTTTTCCAGCAAAAGCTTGTAGAATCTCTTTCCCAGAGATAATAGCTACAGTGTGGAGCCTCTACACAGAAGAAGGTGCAGTGAAAGAGAAGAATGAAAAAGAATGGTAATTGTCACTATGCCATAGAAAACTGCACCTCATTAAGAAATCAATTTTTACTTGATCCCTTGGAAGTCATGTCCCTACAAAGTTGTCATGTCTTGGACACTTAATGATCTCCACCCAAGGGCAACTTTAAAAATTAAGATGATGACTTGGATTTGAACTTTGAAGCAGGAAGTTGACTACAGGAGGACAAAGAAAACTGTCTGTCTTTGAGGTGTGATTGTTTAGCAGTCTTTCTCACAATGTGTGCTACTCTGTGAATCTGGAGCTTTTGGTATTTGATGGTCAACACCAGACAAGTTACTTCAGTCCAGTTATGAGCTGGCTAACACATAAATGACAGTAGCTAGATCCTTGCCCAGAGAGTGGCAATGTAATCACCATGAAAAAAGAGGACATTATTGCTGCTTATTACTTCCTCAGTTTCAAGAAACACTGATAATTTGGTGTTCTCCTTGTTATTGAGCATACTAGGACTGCTACCATCAGCAACACTTCTTGTTTTTACTACTTTCCTTTTCCCCGATTCCCCTGATTAAATTCAACTCAGTTTGACCTCATCAACACACTAAATACATGAAGGCAAAGAAACCTGTGTGAACTTAGTCTACAGCGATTTGGCAGGGAAACAAAAAAGAATTAGGGTTCAGTAATAACATAAAAATAAGCAAAGGGAAACAGCATTAGGCTACATCCAAGGAAAGGTGGACTGTGGAATAATTTACCTTATCTCAGAGAGAAACATGCACGTTCAGATGTGTTGAATGTGAAGAAATGCTGTGTTGTGAGTGGAGAAAGTGGAGATGAGACCAAGATCAGATACCTCTTCCTTACTTTCATAGTCTTTGAGTTGCTCTTCTTTGACTTCTGTATTAGAAGAGTTGAAGGAGCCGTGCTTCACAGCCCATGTGTAACATCACACTTCACAGAAAAATGAAGAATAAATGTTTTACCCTGTGAAAAACAGAGCTTATAATAGTATAATAATATAGAACATCAGTAGCTTGATTGGCAAGAACAAAACGTAGAAAAGTCATGCCATCGGTTGTGTTAAATAGTAAAACCCAAACACTTAATTCAGCGTACTTATGTGTGTAACTTGACATTTGTGCATCATTTGGTTGAAAGAAAAAATGGATTTGTTCACCAGTGTTCTTTGCAAGATTGAATGTGGATGTGTAGAAGTGTTCCTGGTTGCACTTGCTTTATGGGAGGTGGAAAAGGGTAATTATGTTTGCAGTATAATACTTGATACTCTGTAATGGAAGCATAATGCCTTAGGAATAAAGATTTATGATGTTAATTTTGTTTTATAGAGGAAAGAAGTTCTCTTAAACTATCATGGTTGAATAATTAACTGCAGAATTTTTTTTCTCAACTTTTATCTGCACTGTGACCTGACGAGGAAATCAGTGCTTATTAAAAACAAGATGTTTCTAGAAAGGTACTAAGGTAAGAGGAATGGCATGCTAAAGCATTCACCTACTTTGTTTGCATTCTTAAGAAGTAAAAAATACCGTCCTGTGAAAACCTACATAATGACATCTGTACCATGAAAGTAACAGTCTGTCTCTCCTGCATGAGTTTAACATCAGCTGCTGTTTCTGTGTTGCTGATTTTGCAGGTTTGGTGGCTGTGAAAACATCAGTGTGAGGAGCACTTTCCTTTTTGTTTTGTCCTTTTAAAGATCAAATTACAGTCTGAAAAATCTGAACCAGTAAGACTGCTGGTGCCTTCCTGATCAGCCTGCTTGGATGCCAGTGGAAGGCTAGGTCATGGTGGAGAAGAGTGAGATCCCATTCCTGACTTTTGTGGTGCAGAAGAATTGCTGTCTTTCTTTATTCATGCCTTTTTGCTTAAATTAGAAAAAATGATCTTAAAACATAAAGGGAGTCAATGGGCTCATGCCATTCACAGTCAAGGAGTTTTTTGTTGGGCTGTTGGGTTGTTTTTTTTGGTACTTCTACCTTTGTTGCATGTTTATTTTGGAGAGATGAATTGGGTGTATCTGATCCATAGTAGTGCTGAGTACCAGTGATGTGATAGGAGTTCAGTACTGAATAGTCAAATGCCTATTAAAAAAAGGACTGTTGAGAAAAAGCAGGTTCTAGCCTACTCGAACTAGGTGCCAGTCTTGACAACTTTGATTTTAGTGTGTCAGATCCACACTTCGAAACGGTTACAAATAAAAATATAAAGGTGTTTTGAGGAATTATTGTTATAAAACACCATTGTGGAAACCACCCAGGAAGGTGCACAAACAAAAAGTTTGTCCTGAATGCAGGTACATACAGTTAGCATTTAATAATGCATGGAGTGCTAAAAACAATATTAAATATTGAATGCATACCAGTTCAGCAATTACCATTTGTCTAAAACTGAGAACAGTGGTTTTCACTCTCTTCTTTTTCTTAACATTGCTATCTCTTCTCTTTTCTACTTGTCATGTTCCCTTGTTCCTACAGCCCCTTGTCCCATTTTTCCCTCTATTTTCACCCTCTGGAGGTTTGCATCCAGCAGTTCAGCCTTCATTCTCTAGTGGGCTCTTGCTTACATGGAGCAAACAGAAGAGTGATGCGTTACTGTACCTGTGAAGGCCTGAGGGCATAGGCAGGATAACATTTGTAGATAGAAATTAATATTTGTTATTGAAACGGTGATTATAATTAGTTTGACGTCATATACAAGTACAAGATGGGATCCATGTCCTCTAATTTCACATATCTACATCTGAACTAGTTATTCCCTTTGTAATCAAGGAGGGCAAATAGCCGCATGTGGTGTACAATTCACCTCCCCTAAGGTGAGTGTCTAAAACAGGTTACATGTATTGCATCTTAGTTTTTCATCATTGACTTTAAAAGCTGCCTGAAGGTGATGCCTCCAACATGTGAATTTGGGCGGCTAAATTCTATCCATGTTACTTGATAAGGGGGAGTCCACAGGCTGATACTTGCATGCAGGAGGTGCTACAGTGCAAAGTCAAACAGTCATGAGCTTCAAAAGCTATGTTCTGGGCTTTTTGTGTGCAAGTTCAAGGCATCTTCTTTGTCCGCAAGCAGTCTGCTTTTGAAGACATTTTTCTACAGAATGTTATTCAGTTGATGGTGGTTAAGAGTTTGCAAGTTTCTTTAGGGAACTGGGGTTGATCCCTACTTCTGCTGTGTTTCCCAGGGAAAGCTGCACAAGTAATGGGCAAGTCATGGAAAACAAACCTTTCACAAATGGTTACAGAGAGAATAGGGGAAGCAGGGGAAAGGGGAGGGGAGACTACTTGACCTGGGGTATGATTTACAGAATTCTAGCCAAAATGGCAATGCTTAGGAAAGTTAAAGGCTGCTGGAAATGGAATATTATAATGGGAAAGATGGGGAACTGTTAACACTAGGCAGTTCCTTTGGCAGCTTGCATTTTGAAATAGAATAAAAACATAAGGACCTGTTCTATAATCAGAGGTTCCTGTGTAAGGGAAAAAAAAAATCCATTCATCAGCTTTCAAAACAGACAGGGAAAAAAGTCATCTATGGTTTGTGTGCATGTAATACATCTGATAATAATGTGTCTTTGTATATACTATTCTTATATTAGTCACTTCTTAAACCTAGCAAACTTTCTGCTGTACAGTTTACTTTCTCACACATGTTTGTTCATGTGGCCACATACTGTGAGCTAACACAATCTATCATCAAATATTTCATCATTTGGTGCACCCTCAAGAGAAGAAGGGAAAGATAGGCAAAGACTGATCAGTATAAGGGATTAGTCATCTCTTTTGGTGCCCTCTGCAAAAACAAGCAGAGTAATCATTTAAAGAAAATAAATTATCATCTTCCATATTACTGTCTATATTCTTCGTTCCCAAGCATGCAGAAGTACTGTCATTTTTTCATTAGCCTCACTGGGGAACTGTACTTGGAAATTCTGATATGAAAATGAAAGAATATTAGTTGGATAAAATAGTAGGTTTTGCTATGGGAATCCCTTATTCATCTAGAGTTTACAGTTATAAAGTAAACCAAAACAAATTTTAAAAAGAATGTTCTGAGCTATGAAGATTTGTGAAATGGTCATGTTTAATGAATTCCCCAAATCCAATGTTTCAGGTAGAGTCCAACACCAGAAGTACAACTGCTGTTTTAACAAAAAAATTCTGCACTTGCTTAGTTAGGATACCTTACGTGGATGACAGTTCTCTATCTACTCTTAAGAGTCACTCCACAAGTACTTTAAGAACTCTAGGCGGGCAGAGGGGCCTCAGTGCATCCTTTAACCAACATTTTTATGGTTGCTGTTTCATCTTTGTAAGCTACTGTTATGTTGTCTCTGGAGTGTTTTGAACTGTTGCTGGTGCCACGGCTGTGGTGCTGCTGTTGAGGCAAGGCTGTAGGTCAGGTTTGATGCCATCCACATCAGTGAGGATCAGTGCCCAAACTCACAGAGCTTGATCAGGCTATAAACAGCGGAGCAGAAAATGTTTTAAGTTGCATGGCCTGCTGGAAACCGTCATTTCCCATTTGTCCCTTTTCCTGTGGCCAGGAACAGGTGCCACAACAGAGTCTGTCAGGGCTCGTGCAGTCATAGATGACTTCTTGTTAAAAGAAAGTGGGAGAGAAACTCCAAAGTGGACTCATGAGAAGAGGCTGTTTTTTTCAGAAGTGAGAAGGTTGTATGTTTTTTCCTGGTAGGAAACTAGCAGAATGCTCTCCTCATTATACCGTAGATACAAAATAAGTTGGTTTAGGTTGTAAGAAACCTCTGGAGGTCATTTTGGCTGACTCTCTACTGAAAGCAGAGCCGATGGCAATGTTAGATCCCGGCCCAAATTTAGATTGCGTTGCTCGGGTCTTTGTCAAGTGTTGAATATCTGTATGGAGAGACTCCACAATTTCTCTGTGAAGACTGTGAACATCTGTCCACAGGCCTAATCAGAATTTCTCACGCTGCAACTTGTATCTCTCTCCTCTTGTCCCTGTGCACATCTGAGGAGAGGTTCACCTCTGTTACTTCACCAGCTTCTACTCTACCAGCTGCTCCTTGTACCTCGTACCCCAGCCCTAAGCATCTTGGTAGTCCTTCTCTGTATTCAAGCCATTTTGCACACTTTTTTTTCTACTGGAGATGTACGTGTAGCCTTCATTGCCACAAGGGCACACTGCTGATAATGTCTGGTAGTAGAATAATGTGAAAACTAAGGACTTGTAGAGTCTCGGCACTGAGAAGTACAAGGTAGTTGCAAGTGTCATTGTGATTCTGTGGATTTTGGAGGGGAGTGTATATAGTTTCTTATTCTCTGACTTCCAGAAGGTTTTTCTGATCTGGTTATTTTGGTTTCCATAATTTTAATTCCTTGAAACCATCAGTTGGGATTTCACAGTGGACATTCCACAACAGTCAGGGAGGTACTCTGTGATTAGCAGTGCTACACATGTTTTGCTGCCCTTGGCTGGAATCCTGTGCCATTTATGAATCATTTAGTGAGAAACCAGTAATTCTTGTGACAGAATGTATATTTAGAATTTTGGAACAGTATAAGCACGTTTGGCATAAACCCAAACCGTATGATTACTAATAAAAGTCTGTAACATTATAGTGCCATCTCAGTCTTCAAGGAGAGTGTTCTGATGATTCACCCATGATTACCCATTTGCAGATAAAGTACAAATAATTCATACTCCACGGTATAGGGAGGACACCTGTAGATTCATGCTGAAACTTACCTGTTGTCCTCTGTTGAAGCATCTTTGTGACCACCCTTAGATGTGTGAAAAAGCTGAAGCAGTAGGGGAGAAAACAGGAATCGAAATGAACGGGTATCTACCTTACGCTCTTTCTATTTGAAGGATATCTACATACTTGATGAAGAGGAAGAAATTGTCCAGCTTGTTTTTTTCTAAATATGTTTGACAGTAACACTGTAGATAACTTAGTGGAACTGCTGAAATGGCAGCCCTCATGTTACCTGTGGTGTTAACTCTGTATTCTTACCTGTGCAGACTAGGTTGCGTAGATTTGTACATGTTCAGTCTTCCTGGGTTAAAAGTTGTCTAGGAGCAGGGTACCTTCTGTGTGGAAGCAGCACGGATGGGCTAGTGTAGCTAGCAGGGGCACAGCAGCTTACACTGTCACATCCTGCAGAGAGGCAGGTTGAGCGCTGGTTGGGTTTTTACAGCACTGAGAATAAGCTCACATGCTCAGCCTGGAAGGAGCAATGTGCAGGCACAGCACCTAACTTAGTGACACGGCTTGTGAGCTGGAACTGCTTTTTACCTGGCTCATGTAAACTGGGACACATGGAACACAGACGACTGCCTCACTCTACCGTGTGGACGTGTTCTGAATTAACCTCATGGGTTTCTTCTGATTTGGGGCTGGATTCCCGAACTTATTCAGTGGGAGGCAACCTTGTCTGTCCTCAGTTTAGGCAGTAAGAAATCTATTTCTCACACCTTTTGTCTGTGTCGTTAGTTTACTGAGTAATCTCTCCCAGGCTGCGGTGGCCTTGGGTTGTGTGTTTATCAAATGTCTAGAATAATTGAGTCTGATTTTGACTATGGCTTCTATATGCAAATAATAAATAACAGCACAAAAGACTGAAAAAAAGTTGTCGCCTTTCAAAAGCTCTGAGTGAATACATACCATTTGCAATTTCAGAGTGGAACACATCAGATTTATAACCCTTGTGTAATTTAAAGGGTGTGTATGACATGAAGAATTAAAAAAGAGGCTGAGAGACCTATCAGCATTCCACAGGGCTGTATTTTAAATACAATATAGGTGACAGTCCTCCAAGTGGTAAGTCTATTCACATGAAATTGGCTGCTTGGTTCCCACTGAACAGCTCGATACCTGTTCCTGTCACATTTGTCAGAAATTGAGCATAGTCAGGGCTTCGGGGAGGCTCTTCTCTATTTGGGATAAAACGTGCTGATGTTTTCAGGAAAAAGCTCGTCTTTAAATTTCTAAGAAACCTGAATCTCTGTCGATAGAGTAGAAATCCAAAGGCAGCCAGAGTTCTACAGTTGTTCATGTGAAGTCTGCCTCATTGTTAGCACTATCTTGGGCCACGTATCCGTGGCTTGGAGCGACTGGTAGTTGAACTAACCAGTTCTTTAATAAGATCTGGATCATAACTTCCTTGCTTGGGACAAATAGAAATCTTTACTATATACAGCCTTTGAGGTAGGGTAGAGCTAATAGTTTTAATGCATGATTTTACCGTTTTGTACAAGATAAATTTATGAGTAAGCTAAATTCCGTGGGAGAGATTTCATGGTTTCACTATAATTCGCTACAAAAGGAAAAAAATGGATAGCGAAAAAACCAGTACTCTCTACTGGCTCATTACAGTTAATAAAATGAGCAAAAAAACCCGGAAATCTAAAAGCAACTTTTTCTGTTAAGATAGCTGACTTCTCATCTTGACTTTCAAGAAGTATTTGTTAGCACAATTATACTATGTTTGGGTCAAAGCAGAGTTTAGAAAATGTGTAACTTTTACAAACAAGTTCAAAACAAATAAGAGTCTTATCCTGAGCAATTTTTACATGTGTGACGGTGTGCTAAGAATGTCTTATAAATAAATAATAAAAAAGCACATACTTCAAAATGTAACTACTTTTTGACAGAAGCAAATCTAGTCAGATGACAAACTCTATAGTCTTTTTTGTGACATGAAAAGTCCCTTTTTATCTGTGAATACTAAATACAATGTGATAGTAAGACTTCTAATTTGAAAACAAGTGTCCTCAATTATAAATGTTTACTAGTATGTGAAACTGTGTAGTAATTTAGGCCTGAGTATTTTTACAAATGCTCTGCATCCTAGATGAACCTAGCTTTAATGGGCTATATCTCTTTTCTTCCCACTTTAGCATACAGTGCTAAGAAGCTGTGCGTGAGCCCATCAGGTCAGGAACTGGCAGGCTGCTGGTGCTGGGAAAATGTCCCACTAGCTGCTAAACCAGTGGGGCAGCATTGGAGGGAGTAATAATAATAGCTCAGGGCTTACACGGAGATATTTGAGTGACGATTACATGTTACAGGGGTGCTCACTGTGACTGCCAAGGAGGAATTGAACAGAAAGTATCCGGCAAAATTGGCAACTTTAAAATATCAAATTCTGTGTCTAAATGAGCTCTAGCAATTCAAATATTGAGCACAACAGTATTTTTGATGATGTAGTGTCACCTGATGTAATCAGATTTTTGTGATGGGTATTTATGTTTTAATATTCTGGCAAGTTTCTTTTAAAACTACAAAATACAATTAGTGCATGAGGGGTGTTTTACTAGTTAGAAAGGCATCTGAATCCTTCTCACTGCTGGCTGCCTGTTTTCTTTGTCTAGTTTGTCTTCCTAGGTTTATTTAGCAGTTGTTTTCTTTGGAATTGTTCTCAATCTTTTTGGTGATTTTTTTGGTGATTTTGTGAAGTATGATCAGGGTGATTCCTTAATATCATTGCAGTTCTGGTGTGTTGCTGTACTCTGCTACTACAACTATAGAGCTGCTGTACTCTGCAGTTTAGTTTTATTTGGTTTTAAAAGAAAAAGAAACCTCTTTATACCTGTTTGGACATGTCTAATCTCTTCTAAGTTAGATCAGAGTTATTTGCCAGCCTTTGGCATATTTCTTTGTTGTCACTCTTCTGTTAGTGTTTTTTCCCCCGTTACTGTTTTCTGCAGAAGTAGTGCTTTTTCTGCATCCACCTTAAAGCAAGTCCTTTACTCGCTGAAGACTCCACATTTTGATAATTGGTTTCTTTGTGGTTCATAAGATTTATCGAAGTCCAGAAATTCTCTGTTCCTGCTCTTCTACAGAATTCCTTCTCTTCCAGTGATGGATTGGATATGCATTTCCAGTTGAAGCTGAATCATCCACTCATAACCTGGGACAGCTGTCAAACTGATGAGCTATTATCCTGTGCTCTTTTCTTTCCACAGTGAGAGGTATCAGTTCTGACTTTGATCCACAGAAACGCTGATGGAGTTGATGGACTTTAACATTTATTTCCTGATTCTGCTTCTCTGGAACTAAGACAGATTTCTCTCTCATCAATAGTACTGCTTATTTTTTACCAACATGCAATTCCTTCAGTTCTTCTGGACATAATATTCCCCAGACTGTCCACCATGTGATCTATTCCTGTCATCATTATGAAATACATTTTTTTGTACTTCTGTAGGACTCACTGATTCACAGCCTATATTGCAGCATAGGTGTGTAGAGTAGGTTTATTGGATATAAATGAATAACAGCTAAATTATTTTTATATGCAACACGTAATACTTGTTTTCATCATAACATATACTATTTTAGTTTACTGACTGCATTTTCTTACTGGCAGGATGTCCACTACACTTGAAGATGTTTATAAATCAATTTTGCTGCTGATGACAAATCAGGTGTTCATGTCATCTCATGAAGGAGGTGTGACCAGCCACGTGTTGGCAGTAGCAGGTCATGGTGCTTACTGTTTTTACTTTCAAAAGCAATCAGGGTGCTTTTCCAAGGGTAGGTGTTTTTTATTTGGTGCTTTTTGGTGCTTTTTTCTCTGTGTGTGTGTAATATTCCATCTAGTGGTTGAGTCATTTCTACCTTTAAAAAGAGTTTCGAACCCTCTTCCAAGTAGCATCTTACTCAGTTTGTGGGAAGAACACATGCAGTGGCCTTTACCTCTCCAGTCACATTTTCCATGTTTCTCAGGCAGCACAACATCGAGCTCTCCTTTTGAAGTCTGGGTATATTCCTCTCTCTCAGTAAACTGTAGTAGTGTTGGCAGTATTAAAGTATCACTTTGTTTTAAAAAACCTCTCACTTTATATGATGGTCTGGATGCCATTCATAAAACTAAAAAATTCCCACACTGAATTACTTTGTAATACTAAACTTGATTTTATAATGTAAATAAAGAGTGTCAGGGGAAACAGCTGTGAAATAAAGGATATTGACTGTCATAAAACTAAGTATTATTTAGGTGCATACTGAAATGTGGACAGAGTTACGTGATTTAGCATTTCTTACATGTTCCCTGGGTTGCCCTTGCTTGCCTCGCTGTTCCTTGTAATTTTAGCCTGAAAACACTGGAACTTTGGAGAGTCTTTTGATTGTGCTGTTTTCTGAATTTTAGGGTCAGGTTTTTAAAGGAGATGTTAGAAATTGGTCGAAAAGAGAGAAATGATTACCATGAACAGCTCAACAGAAAGAGGATTTTGCAGAACCTTTTATTTCTTTGCACATGTATCCTAAATAAGCTGTTCTGCTCTTGAGCAATCCTCATTCGTGTTCAGGTGTGGATGTGTGTGGTTACTGTGCTCAAACATAAGGACTTTCTAATCTAGCATTGTCACAGGTATCCATAGTTCTGCTGCTGCCACTTGTGCTTCATATCAGAGGAACAAAGGGTGAAATGTCTTCATGCATTTCAGTCACTCCCCAGCCTTAGTGCAAGTTTCTGGTTCTTGGGGAGCTTTTAACTTCAGTTTTCGATAGTTTATATGAGCCAGGGTCGATGAGTTTAGGTCCTTTGTCGCAGGTTTCACAGAGCTGAAGAAGGACCCATGAACAAACAAGGCAGTGATCAGGGGCATCTGGAGGAGGAGTGAGCACCTCCCAAAACTGGAACCATGAATATTTTCCAGTAGTGCTCATGCAGCTTCTGAGTTGGTGACCTGCTTCCAGAGTGCCTGGGTGAGGAACAGGTGCTGTGGTACTGCCCGTGCCCTCTGCTTCTCTTCCAGGGCTGAATCACAAGCAAATGACAATAAAGAAACAGTTTGGGCACTGATCCTCCCTGTGGCATCTTGTTACCTGGTTCTTGTTACCACTGTGGCATTCAGCACCAGTGTTGGCACAACCCAGGGTGCCAGGTTATGTTTGACAGAGAACCCAGGATACGTCAGCGCATCTGAACAGCAGGTAACACTGACTAATGCTCCAGGACTTGAAACTGCGTTGCTGAAAGCATTCAATTCCTATGATGGTCCTGTTGCCTTTGGCACCAAGGTTACCGTTGTGGAGGAAGGGTGTTGCCTTTCTGTATGACTCTTCGCCATTTGCAGGAATCTAGGAGGATGTGATGGATGTAAATATTCTCTGTCATGCCAATGTGAGTGGGTCCTGGAAAGAAAAGATGGTTTCTGAGACAGGCGAGAGATGCAAGGTGTTTGAGGTGGACAGCGTGGTCCAATGAGAGACCCTTCAGCCCTGCATCCACCCAGGAGCAGTCCCCAGGGCAAGAAAATGTTTCAAAGACAGTGACTGATTTCACAGGTGATGGAGATTCTGTTCCCAGCTCATTCTTTCAAGATGAAGTGGTTGTCTGTAGGGGAGCACTCTATAAGTGAGAAGATTTCAGAGTGTTAAGGTCTAAGATGTGATGGAGTGGCAACATATCACCACATCAGAGAACCAGCCAGTATTGTTGGAAGTTCAGCAAACAGCCTTGGGAACAGTGTGTGTGCCTATAAACAAGTGACCTCTGGATGTTGGATTTGTCGAACTGACCAAGGCTGCCAGGGCTCTGGAAGTAGCGCCTCCAGCATGGTCAGAAACTGATTATTTCAGTTAATAGTTAATAGAAATTAATTTCACTTAATAGTTCCAAAAGGACAGTTTTACAGTCTTACATTCATAAAGTACCAGATGGTTTCAGAGGGCATCCAAATTTGACAGCATGTTCAGCAAAATAGTCCTTGAAGTCTCCCTTTTACTTCCTACTTCTGAGCTGACTGCATTAGTCCTTCATAATTATTCATGTGTGTGACTGTGAACAACCACAAATAGAAGAAAGGATTTTTTTTAACGTGCTGTTTAGCTTTCCTGAAAATGTGTTGGCCATGGGCACCTTCTGCATCTACAGATAAGGCAACCTGGGATCACATGCTCATGAAGAAAGTGAAATTTTGGGAATGCTTTGCCCTTTATGACATTGGTGTGAAGAACAGTAAGCTATGTATAAAGAACATACAAAAAGCTTGTCAAGTCTGAGTATTTATGGTGTGTGTACTTCTGTGGAGGATGCATATGACCAGTACTGATTTAACTCTTGTAGCTTCTTTTTTTCTGTATAGAAGAGTCACACAGGGTTGAATTAAAATGATCTTTTTGCTTCAAGTAAAAGAAATAGTGCAACATGATGGCATAGTAAAGTAAAATGGATCGATGCATGTTTATGCATGATAACCAAAAAAATATTACACATTTCACAAATAGGCCTCTGAACATATGTAATCTCCTGAGGACAAGTTATTGTGAAGCCCCACAAAAAGGATTTCACTCTGTGATGGGTTGACCCTGGCCATCAATTAAACACCCACCTCACTCACTCACTCACTCACTCACTCACTCACTCACTCACTCACTCACTCACTCACTCACTCACTCACACACACACACACACACTCACACACACACACATGCGTGCCGCCCCCAGCCTCACCAGCGGGACTGGGGAGACAACTGGAAGCTCAAAAGCAAGCAAAAACTCACAGGTCAAGATAAAGATAGTTTCATAAGCAAAGGAGAAGAGAAAAAAATTCCCAAGTGATGCACACTCACCAGCTCCTACCAGCAGACCAATGCCCAGAGAGTCTCTGAGCAGCAGCTACTTTGGAAAGACATTCCCCCCATCACCAAACCAGAGTTTGTATTGCTGACCATGACATTACATGGTATGGAACATCCCTTTGATCGGTTTGGGTCGGCTGCTCACTCCCAGCCTACTTGCTGCCGGGGTAACCTGAGAATGCATAAAGACTTAGCTTTATGCAAGCACTGTTCAGCAAATAGTTGAAACATCGTCGTTACCTGTTTTGGTCACAGATCTAAAACACAGCACCATATGGGACGCTGTAAAGAAAATTAACTCCATTCCAGCCAGGCCCAGTACATGCTCTTAGGTACTTACCCATAGTCAGTGATTTGTTGTCCACTGAAGTATTTATTATATCAATTTGTGAATTGTCTTACTAAATGCATGACTGGACTGAAAGGTCAGTGAAAGAGCCATGATAATTAGTTGTGTGATGAGATTTATGCAAATACATACTCTGGAAGACTGAGAAAAATAAAATAGCTGTGATTTCAAGATCAGAAAGGTCACTATGTAATAACCCAAGTTACCAAAAAGAGGTGAAGACATTAATTTCTGTTTTAGAAATATGACAAGCGGTATTGTTTTATTTATATTTAAAACTCACACAGAGTCTTTAATAAAATAATCACCAAATTATTAAAGGAAATTTAAGGGTGGGTTTTTTTAAAGGAAGAAAAAATGACATTGCATTTTGAAAACTCTTGGAACTGCCTGGGGTGCACATGAGGCCAAATGCTGCATCTTGGTTTAAACAAAGTTCTGGATAATTTTTACAAATTATAACATTTGTAGTTAGTAAGCTTACAGTAAGAAAAAGTATGTCCTACACTTCAGAGCTTAATAAGATTGCCTAGGGAAGACAGAAAAGACTAATTTTGCCCAGTATTTACTCTGTTGCATAATTAGAGAAAATTTTTCCCAGCTTTATTTACAAAATAAATTAAATATGGTCTTTTTAATGCTTTAATAAGATGCAGATTTTCACATCTAACGTCATTTCACTCTCCTTAACTTTCTGTTGTGTAGTTTTCTTTTTCCCTTGTAGACTCTGTAGACTGTTTTTTATGACTTGAACTTACCTGTTTGTTAATTCATGTAAGCATGAATTTGAACACAAATCTATGTCCAAACAAGTAACTGAACATACCTTACTATAATGTGACATTCCCTGGTGTCCTGCATCATTACTTGGCTAATAATGAAGTGCTATCATTTATACGTTATCCTGGAGGTTACTAGAAATGCCATCAACTTTGGATGACTGTCACTATTGTCCCGTAATCTTGATTTGAAAGACCATAGAGGTACATCTGTTGTGTGTATCTTGGATGACTCTGAGGAACTTGCTCACATCCTATCAGTTGGCTTTGATGTTCACACCTGCTGCTACCTGGTGTTGATGCCTCCTGCCACAAGTCTTGCCTATCAGATGTTGGGTCTTGGTGATGATAAACGTGATGAAGCAGCTGCTGTTCTGAAACTGTTATGATAATTGCAGATGTTTCAGCATAATTGTATTTCCTCCCTTGCCACTTACTGGACATACCCACTTTTTGGGACAGAACCTACCACAGTGAGATTCCGAAGATTCTCAGCATAATTACAGTGCAAATAATACTAGATTTTACCTCTTACACCCTCTTTTTTGTCTTCAGTGCTGTTTACCTGTTGATTACGTTGTATTGCTTAATAGTTGTGTCTGAGTTTGTACATGTTGGCTACATAGCACGTATGCAAGATAAAACAAGAAATTACAAAAGCTTGAATCAGTAACAGACAATTTTTAAATGTTTATACAAATTCATTTTTCCTAAAACTGCTTTCCATTTTCTCCACGAGCAAGAAATACATGGTTAAAAAATGGCTTGAAGAGACCTTCTTCTGTTGATTGTTAAAGAAGTCCTCACCCCCCTTTTTCCTTTCTTAAAGTACCTTTCTCATCTCTCATACTTGTAGAAGTTTTTTACTTCTTCCACTCTGATTTCTGTATGTCTCATATGCCTGAAACAGTGTCATTATTTTCATCTGCTCAATAATCTTTGGTCTCCCTAAGTGCCTTTACAAACGTGCTTATTTTGGTTAGCTTTCCACCCCTCCTTTTATGCTGCTCCACTGTCCTTTAATCTAGCCCAAATTACAATTTAATAATGAAGGTGAGGGTTGAGGAAGAGAGGCGCTTCTAGTTTCAAAAGCTAGCTGTAAAACAAAACCCTTCAGTCATCTAGCATCTTCTGTTATTGCGGTCTAGGGTTCAGTCTGCTCAGGCTTTTCAGGGCATTTGTTTGTTTTTTTGTACTTGTGTACAAACTGGGGTGCAGAAATACCGCTGCATACAGCTTACAAAACCAAAGGGGAACTGAAGCTTTTCTTTAATGAAAACTGCATGCCTTCTAAGGATGAGCAGAGCCTTTTAACAGGCATAGCCTTCTACGTGCCTGCCAAGGTTTCTGTAGCAAAACTACTTTTTGAGCCAACTCTTAAATATTGCCTAGTAGAGCTTTAAAAAAGAATGACTAAGGACATAGAATTAAGCTATAAACAGCACAGAGTGTAACATAATGTTTGTTTTGCCCTTTCCTGTATTTATCTACTAGCTGAGGGCTTCTGTCTCTTCTTCTGCATCATTGACACTAACTGCTTTTATTAATTTGTATTATGCCAATTAACATAGACAGGTATTTGGCTATACCATGGCTGTACCTTTTATTTTAGGAGACTGACATTGCATTTTAACGTATGTTGTGACTTCTGATCAAACATCAATACTGGCAGGATAAAAAGGGATTTGGAGTAATAAGTTACACAGATTTATATGGTAAGAAAATAACATGAACAAGCTGGTTTCGCAGTGAGACGAGTGTGTAAAATGAAAGTTGCTAATTCTAGATTTTTGTGCTGAGATTTGTAAAGCTTGATCAGTGTTTATTTCCTCCATTTTCATTAGTCTTGTGACACATCTTTAAGGGATGAAAGTATTAGACATGCTTGTGTAAGTTATTTTGTACAACTGGACTTACCCCAAAGAGCATTGCCTGGGAATGATAGAGTCTTGCTTGCAGGTCCAGCCACTGTTGTTCTGAAGTTCCTAAAAATGTTATTGCACGTGTTAATTAGTGAGACCTGACTTACTAAAATCATGTTGAAGTAGCTTTAATTAGGGAAACCAAGACCTCAGTGTCCTTTTATTTCTGTAGCTCTTGTTTTCCCCCATTAATTTATGGCAACATTAATAGAAAATGATATGTTCCATTTACATTTTTATGTGAAAGATTTGTAACTAACAGACTTACGAACCAGGCTACAGTGCTGCCTTCTGATGGAAACAGAGTTCAGATCAAGTCTTCTAGTAAGATCATTTCTTTATGGTACTCCAGCAAAATCATGCCGTTTTATTTTTACATCTATAATTTAGCAATTTTCAACATTTAAACTAGTAAAGTTATCTTGAAAATAAACTTCAAATATTTAGGAATTATTTGTCATCCTTAGTGTCCTCTTTCTGATCCTTGGCTTTTTTGAAGTGCATATTATCTCATACAAAGAAAAAAAATACAGTTCTGCCTTATGGATAATTAATATCTCTTTACAGAGATTTCAGAGTCTGTATCTTTGCAGGAAGAAACTTTGCAGCCCTAAAGGTCTTTTGCCAGGTTAACTGTATTTTCAAATGTGCATTTACTGCACACAGCAGCCTGGAGGAGGCTTTTAGAATGCTTGAAGGTCTGGATTTGGAGACTGAGTCCAGAGATTTTAAAATTGTCACTTGTTTCACTGTGTATGTAATATGTAACAAAATCATGAGTGCTTGCTCTCTTTTCCCTTGCATAATCACTTCGAATAACAGAACGTTGATTACTTTAGTTATGCACTCTTGCACTTTTTTGAGATTACTTAGGGTTTTGAAAAGGAATCTGTGGCTTCTTTGACTGGGAGACTTTTTTTAAGAAAGGAGGGGGTTATGTTATGCTTTGAAAAATCATCGAGACTAAATACTTTGCTGTGTAAAACTGACTACCAAAGATGTTTTGCCCCCAAATGCTGAGGATTTATCTGTGGGAGATTCTAATTTCTTTGTGCCTTACAAAGGAGTTGCCCCATCTGGGTCACAAATGACAAGATAAATGCCTTGTTAAACAGGTTGTAGCCCTTAGAGGGTTGAAAGTAGGCAAATGCAGAAATTAAAATATAAGGTTTTAGCAGGTAACTACAGAGTTGCTGGCAGATGACTCTGTAGTAAGCTATTGTAAATAGGACGTTGTAGATGACTTAAGTCAGTCTTTGAACTGGCACCAGAATGACTTGCATTTCGTGTGTAAAGTCCAAAACTCATAATACATCTGTACCAAATGATGCTTTAGGATAAAGTTTAATGTGTGAACTACTTTAAAATTCAAATGTGATTGAAATTGTAGTAGACTTATTTTGTGTGATTCCAGATGTTTACTTAATTACTCTTTGCACTCAACTGTCAATTAGACGTCTTGTGTAAGACCCAGGTCCAAGCTGAGCTGCCTAACCTACTGAGATAGTAGGATGGTATAAATTCCTTGGCTCCAAAGGAACACCAGGAAACTTCCTATGTGGTGCTTTTGTTTCTTTGTTTGTTATAAAATGGTCACGTGATCTTTTTAGGACTAGGAGCTTTCAGGAGCTTACACGCTGAGAGTGCATAAAGCATCAGAATCACTGAGATAGTACGCATGCACACTTGAGCAATATAGTTTGTCACTTGGTGCTGTACCAAGATAATTCATTTCTTGATGACAGAGAACTGAAGCACGACACTTACTGAGATGAAAATGACTTCCTTCAGCAAACACTGTGGAGGCTGCTCCTGCTAGGTACTGACCAGGTCAGGCAGACATAAGAAGATGTGATGATATAGCTGTAGGCTAGTACAAGCAAGTTCACTCCCGAAGTTTTTTTTAATTCAGCTTCAAACACAACCATAGTAATCTTACAGACGACATCTGTAATCAAAGGTAAGGAGGACTATGTGTAAATTTGCTTGTCACATGGCGAGGGAGCTGTCATTAATAATAGACTTGACCCAATCAGAAGAGTAGGTGTGGCTGAAAGTTGATGCTCATGGTGGACAAATCAAACATGTTTTCACTCAGAAGTGTATGTGCATTGAGATTAGCCATCTCTGCTCTGGCTGTTTGTTAAATGTAAGCAAAAAGATAAATGTATTTCTTTTATAGAGGTGCCCAGATCAGGGCAAGAGAGAGAAATAGTTTGTCTTAACCAGCTTCCTCAAAGTTAAAAACTTAGGTTTTTCTTGGGATTTTTCTTTTAATATAATGATCTCATTATAGGAACATTGGTTTTACTCATTACAAAGAGTCTGCCTGCTTTTCTGTGTTCAGAACCACTTGGCAGGCTCCATCCCAGACATTTAATATAATTAACTTGAAGGTATTTCCTGTTCAGGAGGCATTTAAGCATTCTAGGATGAACAAGCATTGAGGCTGGAAGATGAGCTGTTCATAACCAATAGTTGAAGGCCTTGTAGTTTAGTAATCCAGAAGAAAGCTGTTAATGAGCAAAGTGGAAACAGCATTAAGTAAGTGTACTGCATTGTAACAAAATGCTCATAACTTTAAATAACAAAGCCTTACACAAAATTAACTGGGTTGTCAGTGTCCCAGTTAAAAAAAATATCCTCTCTGGTTTGTCTGCACCTCCTTTCCCAAGAGCATCTCATTTTCATTTTTCATTTACCCCTCTTCTGTTTTTTACATCCTTCCTTTTATCTTCTCTCACTGCCGGCAAGATCATTTTTAATGACTGTGGAAAAGAGAAGGAGGGGAAAGAGGGGAGCGGTAAATGGGTTTGACAAGAGGCAAAAGTACTGTCAGGAGACAACCTCTCATTCCTCAAAAGGTGAAGGAAAACAAACTCTGAAAGTGAAGCCTGTGATCTTCTGGCTCTGTAGAGTTAAGATGCAGAGATGCAGGTAGGCTGCCTTGCCAGTAAGGTTATATCCAGCAGGAGTCCTGAAGTCTGCTACTACTTGCTCTGTAAGCTAGTCCTTCCTAAGAAGCCAATTGGACTTCAAAGAAGCACTTCTTAGTATAAATTGATGTTACGGAGTCTGTTCAAGCTGGCAGAAAGCCTGACTCTGTGGAGGTATGAAGAAAGCCCATCCACATCCATGTTTTTATTCTGTGTAACTTTTGACAATTTAAATATCTGTATTAATTGCTCTTAAAAGAATGTAAGAATGAAGAGCGTTGATGATGATCTGTAGGGCTACAGAATGTATTGTGAAATGGTATCTCATGTTGGTGCTATGCTAGGGTTTGTGAGAAAACCACTTTTTATGTCACATCTGTTACTGCAATTGATATATATT
This sequence comes from Falco rusticolus, assembly GCF_015220075.1. Classification (NCBI taxonomy): domain Eukaryota; kingdom Metazoa; phylum Chordata; class Aves; order Falconiformes; family Falconidae; genus Falco; species Falco rusticolus. The sequence goes on from NC_051192.1 coordinate 24,005,473, forward strand.
GGTTTTGAGTTGCCTTTTTACCTTCTCCATTGTTCTCCTGTTGAAAGGCTTAATAATTTCCAAGACATCCCCGCACCATTTTTCTGCTGGAGTCATGACTTGAAAAGCCATAGGAAGTATTAAAGTAGATTTTCAGAAGTTGTGTCTTAAAATATGCCTGTGTTAAAACATGTTAATTTTTTTTTCATAAGTACGACTGTACATGCACATATAAGGTGAAGAATGTTTGCTCTAAGACATGAGAGTCATGGACCTGGCCCGTTGAACACATTCATAAATTGTGATTGAGTATTATAATCCTTTAAGACATGATTCAAACTTCACTCAGATGTTCCATATAGAAATATGCAGAGAATTTGATTGAGAGTAATTAGTGGTTTCTTAAACCAAAATAGTAAAATGTTAGGATTTATATTAAAATCTCTGCAGGTGCATGTTTTGAGGCAAATGAGAAAATCCATATTAATATGTTTTGCAATAAAGTTATCATTATTTGAAACCTGAAATTAAACAGTCCATTATTAAGTCTGGAAGCAACAAAACATCTGACATTACATGAGCTGACTTACCTCAGCCTAACTTCATGCTTTCCTATTACTTCTTACTGAATATATAATTTTAATTCAGTTTTCCATTCATGGCATCAAAAAACAGTTGCTCAATCATTGTAGTAAATTGTTCTTCCTTTCTACTTAAAGCTCAGTAAAATTTTAATGGCCACTATTCAAAGCTAAATATCCAAGTCTACATTCTTAACTGGTGTCTCTATAGTGCCACATTTTAAAAAACACTTTTTTTTTTTTTCTGCAGCATGTTTGTAACTGATTTATAGGTTTCTGAGCTATTTAGATTGTTGATACTCAGAAGTGGCATAATAAACTTATATTAATGCAATTTGTAATCACAAATCTCCATTGAATATAAGTCACGCTGTTATTTTCTGAGCAAAAGGTGGCTCAGCGCTTTGTTGCCAAAAGCCTGAGTTTCAATTAGGCTCAGCATAATTGACGTGAATGTAAAACGGCTGGTACCACACTAGTTGGTTGTCTTTGTTCTAGACAGTGGGCTAATTTAGCCCATGAAATCAACTCACTTTAGGTGAGTTCCTTTGCTGTAATTGCAGGGTGTGGTTTATGAAGATTTTGATGAATAGATAAATTGATGAGTTTATGCAGCAGCAGCCAAACCTCACAAGTCCTGCATGCATCTCATTCATTTGGTTCTTTCTTCACTCTTTCAGGCTGTGCTGCTGTGGGTTCACCTCCATGTGTGCTGTTTAGCTCATGGATCTGCACAGGGGTCTCCTTGCTGGCCCACTGGGTGCAGGAGAGGCTAGAGCCAGAGTATTAGGCTGCTGAAAGGCTGTGTAATCTTCTGGATCTCATGCTGAAAAGGACCTTCCTGTAGGCTGTGGTCCCCAGGCACAGTCTGGTGCTGTTGTCATTTATGACGAGATATGGCCCTGCCACAGGACCTAGTGTTCAGGTACATTTAGCTAGTGCATCCCTCCCTGCTGCCTCTGTACCTATCCTGCATGGGCTTTCCCCATCTGGCTCGTGGGACCTTGAGAGGCTTGTGTTGGTGTATGCAAACCTGTTTCACCCCTTCTTGTGTGCAGAAACTTTTTTCCTAAGAAAGAATTAAAGAATTTTCTACTTGCTGCTGGAATTGCATTGTTTAGAGATGCCCAGATGAACTAGAACTTCTTCAAAGTGGAAATTCAGTCTAAGGCAGATTACTAGATGCTCACAACAAACTTTAAAGAGCAAAGAGCACAAACTTTGCTAATTTTTTTCCTACTACCACTTTGAACCAAATGCTAATACTTACATAAAAGAGCAGTGGAGGGGAATATTGCAAGTGTGAGTCTGTATGTTCAGAACTATTTTCATGTCCCTGAATTTGTAAACGCCTTTCCATATCTCTCGATGTAGCTACAGAAAGTAGCAAAATTATGTGGTAACATGATATTTCTGTTCATCAAGTCATGGTGAGTCAGTATGAACAAAGGAAGAAAAGCATCATGTGTTTAAAGAAATGAGTGATGCTGGCTTTCTGTCTCCTCCGTCAAACAGCTTCATCTGGTTCTTTGAGCTTCTTACTATATAAAATGAGATACTACCTTTGTTAGGTAAGTCACTGTGATGATTATTGTTTATACGATGCTTTAAAGCTAGGCCACAATATAAATATCAAGATTTGCTTTACACTCAGTAAGATAGTCCAGTGCAGCATAGTTACAAATGATCTTTGGGGGTGAGGATGTTACTAGTGTGTACTTGTTCATTGCCCACCAGAACTGGAATTTGACTTCACTTGGGCTGGCTGGATGGTACTGCAATGTTCAGACATGGTGTATTTTATATTACTCCAAAAGCAACAAAGTTCATTATGTTCTGGCACAGGTGTCAGTAAAATGTCAGATGCTCTCAAAAGGTGCCAATTCTTACACGTATTCAAAGAATTGGGTTTCCACTGACAGGTTTCTTTACACAGCTTCGTTTTCCCCAAAAATTAGGAGCAGAAAAAATACAGTGGAAAAAATCAGGAATATTTTGCGAAGTCAGTTTTTAGTAATAAATCGTAGCTGTCTGCCAAACATGGCTGCATACACGGAGCTGATGTAGTGTCAACAGTTGGCTGTGAGAGGAATGGAGTGGTTATCACAGGTGACACGGGTTTGTTGGGGCACATCTGGCATCTATGTAGAGGTGCCACCCAGTGGCCAGATGGTAATAATGAGTTTTTCTGACTAAAAAAAAATGCAAGGGGAAAAAAAAAAAAAAGGCACGCTTGAAGGAGGGCATCTTACAATAATATTTTAATAATTTTCTTTTTTTTAGACTTCATGATCAGCACATGGGGTTCAGTTTCTCAAAAAGTAGTAACTGATAACATTCTTCAAATTACAGAATAAAAAAGAGCTTCAGTTAATTCAAATAGTCTCCAAGTTATCAAATGACATAATGCGTTTCTCCTTTGAAACCACACTTTAGAAAGTGTATCAGTATATGTTCAAGAAATTTTGTACCAAACCGAAGTGCTATTTTTGTTGGGTTTATTGGAGTGGCTTTTTTCCTATGCAGGCAAGAGCTAGAAGTACAACTAAAGAGAAGTGATTGTTTGTGGTAGGTGTTAACTGAAATTTATCATGCGTCTCCTCATAGCAACATCAATACAGAATGATAATCATCTGGTTCATAGACATAAAAAGGGAGAAAGTGGAGTTGCTGTGAAGATACTTATGATGCCAGCAAGATACAAAATTAAATCTATTAGAGTGATTAAATTCCTTAGTTGAGATTTTTGGGAGGCTAAAGGGTGAAATGTGATGAGCATCTGGGACGGGCCTGATGTAGTTCAAGTTGTACACTACTATTCAGGAAGACCTTAACTAGCTATATAATGGCTGAGTTTCTGGTGCAGCTAAACCCATTAGTTACTAAGTTCCCAGATTATCTAGGAGATATAACCTTGTAATTCAAACGCAGCTATTCTCAGTCTGAAGCGTCTGTATTGGGTTTATTGCCCAGTTAGTAGAGGTGCTAAAGAAGTTAACTTTAAACATAATGAATAACTGCAATCATTTCTATGACAGCATGAGGTTTTCAGTTTGCAAAATGGAAAAGGGTCACTTGGAATAAGAAACCAGAAGCTGCTTCGATTCACTTTAGCTACATTTGGCTACAGAGCAGCACTGTGTACCTGTATTGGGACTCAGGAAAACATGTTTTGAAGGACTAATGACGGTACTATGTCCAATTGCATGCTATTTGAAACACAAGAAAGCTAGAAGCTTGAAACCATTTCATCTCATGAGCAGTTGCTCAGAGCTTCAACAAACTGCTAAATGCAAACAAATACATTTAATAACCTGAAATTAATATATTGTACTGGGAAGGTAGTAGGGCTGAAAAAACAAATACATGTAGGTATGGCAGTGGACAAGTATGACAAGTTTGTGGTGTTGAAGTGGCTCAGAAAAAGCTCCATGCAGTCTTTGTGTGTGCAAATGTATCGTGGAACAAAGCAACAAGGCAGCAGACCTGCTCTTCGTGATTTTTGGTGTGACTAGGACAGGAATGTTGTGTCCAGCTCTGGATGCATCTTTGCCAGAGAGGTGTTGTCAGAAGGGAACAGAGAGGAGAACACAGGAATTCAGGGAAGATTATGCTAAATAATGGTTGAGTGAAAGATACAGCTGAAGTCTGCAAATATTTAAATGGTGTGAATTTGCCAAACAAAGAAAGGAATTATTTAGGCTGACATGGTAAGGCAGTGGAGTAACTATAACAAAGGGTACTTTTAGGTGAGGTATTAACCCTGTTATTAAGATGTATGACAAAACACTTTGAAGCGAGCCAGTAGGAATACATCTGCCCTAACAAGATGTGACCTACGGTAGTTTAAACAGACTTTTCTATCTCTAGGATCTAGAAAGGTGGAGGCAGAAAGGTAAAACTTGATTCACCTGTGAATCTGAAGCCTGGCCATTAGATGGCAGGGTGCTGGCACAAGAAGGTGCGTTCCTTCCCACCACTTCTTGAGGCTATGCCCCAGGAGGAGCTCAGAGCCACTCATTAGTCCCAGGCCTGGACAGAGTTTGAGATGCTCAGTTTTCCTGTAAAAAGCACACACATACACCCTGTCACTCCCGCAGCAGGAAGTCATACAACAGTGTCGTCCGAAGCACATGACCCTTCAAGGATGTGTGTGTCTGCTCCAGCTTTTCACTCCTTGAAACCTGTGTGGGTACGTGGGTATGTACAAGAGCTATTTAGTTACCCCAGTGTAACAAACCACTTTGTGTAGAAGCTGAATTTGGCTCATCTTCTGTAACCAGGGGTACAGTAATGGGACTGCTGAGGCAGTGGGAAGATGTGATGTAAATGTGGTACATCACTTGCTGCAGACTGTTCAGGAAGTCCACATACTAGTTTTGTGGAAGAGATGACAGAAGGAATAACAAGCAGTAGCTTTGTATGGAAAACTTCAGCCCAGAGCAGCCTGTTTGAAAAGCTCAAAATATATTAAGACTGGAACTACAGCAACTGAAATAATGCACAATAAAAAAACCAAAAAAACTTGTTTGAAATAGAGCCTACATTGCTAAAGGATCTGCCCCAGGGAGCGATCCTTATATATATACATGCATACCTCTTACACCTCTAGACTGAACTGGCTGTGTTTGTGCTACCTAACACTTGACCTGGGTCCGATGCCCCTGTGGCTCTAAGACCATAATTATATTTTTGTGGCTTCAGTTCAAAGTGTCTGAGGTAATGTGAGGGCTGCTTTGCTGCCTGCAAGACTGGTGTTTTTATAGCATTATGCCAAAGGCATGCTGTGGGGTGTGGTGTGGGGCATACAGGGGGTGTCTGAGGGCAGGAGGCTAGCTCAGATGGTGTAGGGCAGGAGGAGCCAAAGCTGGTGTAGTCCCATCATTGTTCTGCCATCCATAGGGCAGTCCACCCATAGAGCTGTGCCTCAACTTTTCCTTGGAGGGAAGTCGGTTTCCTCCAGAGGAGAGCTCAAGCACAAAGTGATGCATGTGCAGTATGGCTGACAAGGGGACCAGGACCAGGGAATGAACCAGGGAGGTAAATTATTTGACAGCATAGGTGTACCTGTAATAGTCGTGAGCACCGAGGTGGTGGGCGAGCTAGGGAACAGCCCCTTACTGCTCTTAATGTTGTTCTGTGTTTTGCAGTAAGCCTTTAGCACAGACATTCTGCTGATCAAATTGATATTTACTGGTCCCAGGGAAAAATTCAATTGCTGATATAGCGTGGGAGGGGGGAGACTATGCAGAGGATCTGAATAAACAAACAAAATGTCTTCCCGTTTTAATTAAGTTGCTCTTGCTCATACATGCCTCTCTTTTTAAAAAAAATGATCTCATCCTGTGTAAAAGTGTTGATTGAAAACGGGAATTAATATGCAAGAACCATTTACCAGGTACAGACTGAAGACTGTTTCGAAAAAAGCAGACTGGAGATGGGTATCAGGCTGAATATGATGGATTACGAGGGAAGCCATAGCTGTAAAGTTGTAAGGGTGCCAATTTAGTAAGCATTGTTGGTTTAAAATATATGGCAATATCCTTTTATCTTCTTTCTCAGATTTCTGAGTTGTTTGCTTATTGGTCCTGTCTTAGTGTTTGCATATATTTTTGTCTTCAGATTAATTCCGTTCAAAATGATTTGTAATTCTCATATTTTAAGATAATACCTTAAGACGGTTAATAGGATAGCATTGTGCCACTATGAGGGACTTAGGCATGGACAGGTACAAGGGGTAGGGCCAAGGTGTGTGGTCTGCAGCATTAAGAGAGCATTCAAAGAGTTGCATCTTGGTGGGTTTTGAATGCTTCCAGAGAGGGAGACTCCCTAGTTTAATTCCTATCTAATGTTTTCCTTTTCCACTGAGTAGTTCAGCTGTGAACCAGTATCTCTGTACTGGTAAAGAGAAGATGTATGTATACAGAACTTCTTCCTCCTTTTAGTGCTTCATGCTCTCTTCAAAAGCTTGGTAATTTCCAAGGCGTCCTATGTGCTCTTCCTTTGCTTCACTGTAAAACTGGTTATGATTTTCATTAGCTGTATGAAAACACCTGTGCTGGTTTTGGCTGAGTGAATTTTCTTCATAGTGGGTAGTATGGGGCTGTGTTTTGGATTTGTGCTGGAAACAGTGTTGATAATACAGGCATGTTTTTGTTCTTGCTGAGCAGTGCTGACACAGAGCCAAGGCCTTTTCTGCCTCTCACCCACCCCACCAGTGAGGGGGCTCAGGATGTACACAGAGGTGGGAGGGGACACAGCTGGGACAGCTGAACCCAGCTGGCCAAAGGGATATTCCATACCGTATGATATGGTGCTCAGCATATAAAACTGGAGGAAGAAGAAGGAAGGGGGGAACGTTGTGAGGAGTGATGGTGTTTGTCTTCCCAAGTAACCATTATGCATGGTAGAGCCCTCCTTTCCTGGAGATGGCTGATCACCTGCCCACTGATGGGAAGTGGTGAATGGATTCCTGGTTTTGCTCTGCTTGCATGTGGCTTTTGCTTTACCTATTGAAATGTCTTTATCTCAGCCCATGAGTTTTCTCACTTCTACTCTTCTCATCATCTCCCCCATCCCACCAAGGGCGAGTGAGTGAGCAGCTGTGTGGGCCTTAGTTGCTGGCTGGGGTTAAACCACCACAGCATGCCAGATGCACATTGCTGTGGACCGGGTGAACATACTCCGAGCATTTTTGTGGACCAGGTGAACATACTCTGAGCATTTTTGATGTAATTAGTTGTACCATTTAGTAGCCAAACATGTTACAAATAATAAACTATCATAAAATATTCAACCCGCCATTTTTCCTGATTTAAAAATTCGCAGACAAAGCTCCAAGTGCCTCTGACAATTGATGGGCCTTGCAAAATGTCTGGGAGGGTTTCATAACATGCCTAGCGTGTTGCAAGCACCCTTTTTCCCCAGGCCCTTGGAGCTCTGGGCGAGTGGGTATGGTTACACAAACAAGCCCGGGTGAAGAAAGCAAGGGTGTGGGTTGACAGTGCGTCAGCTCCTCTAGGGTAACTGTCCACCTGCCTGCCCTTGCCCCACAGTGAGTTTGTCTGCAGTGGGTTGGGGTGAGCTGCTTTGCATTTGGGCTGCAAGGAGAGGATCTGGCTGGGCAGCTGGAGCAGAGGAGGTGCCGCGCTGTGCCTTCACACCCCGGCTTGCCCCAGGGAGCTTGCGTGCATGCCCATGCCTTCAGGCAGGAAGCGTACCGCAGTGTTTCCCTGGAAAACTGCCTGGTGCCATAAAGTAAAGCTTTTGGGAGGCTCTGGTGAAGTCAGCTCATCAGCAGATTGCTGGGAGGATAGACCTTAAACCATGAAGAAATTCAAAGAGTGCCTCTTCTCACCTGTTTGGAAATCTGGAGTTAGCTGTTTTCCGGCATGCTGTCTTCAGGTTGAAACTTTTCATGCTGCTTCTGTCAGCTCCAGCTTTTGGCACAGAATTGCATCCTTTAAAAAAAGCTGTCTGAAAGAAACAGTGCTGCTTCACTATCCTCTGAAAGCAGCAGCTTCCTGGCTACGGCACCATGGACCTGCCAGCACCCTAAGGTCTAATGGTGTCTCAGGGACCGATGGCCCATCAGGAGTGGGCCCATGGGTGTGAGGGTGCTGGGCGGGACCCTGCCACCATTGCTGGAGGGGAGCCAGCAGGTGCCTCCCAGATGGATGTTGCTGGCTCACCTAGGGACCAGCACAGCCCCCTTCTGCAGCAGGACGCAGGGGATCCTGGGGAAACATCATGACTTCCTACTTAGGAAGCATTTGCTCGCAGAGCTTCCTCCTTTTGGCGTTTTGTCTTGTGGGATCATTGGCATGTTGTTTTCTGACATACGTTCATTATATAGCACTTGGGGTACAGATGCTTGGCACCAGCCCAGCAATGCCATTGAGAATAGTGGCCTCTTGCAGAGTGTTGGTATCACCTCAACACGTGACAGCTCTTCCATCCACTTCCCATGATGTGCCGTTACTTTCCTCCTTCTTACCCAAACTTCTTACCTGGACTTCAACCAAGCGCCTTCCCCATCTCTGGCTCAATACTATGTCACTTGTTCTGCTGCTGAGTCACTGAGTTGATAAGTCCTCAGTCTACTCTTGCTCCCTTGAGCAGTTTTACAGAGGCCTCCAGTATATACATTAGGTAGGGCAGGGTGCAAGAGGATCACTCAACTAGGTGAGCAGCTGGTTAACATGACTTTTGAATTCTCTCATATGCAATGTGTGTCAAACCACCCTAAAAGCAACCTAAATTTGTGGAGGCAGAAAACGAAAATCAAGATGGACAGCTCAAAGTCAGCTATGGCTTGGAGACAGTAACCAGCTATTGAGAGCAATGCAGTTTCTTCCTTAGAAATAGGTAAATAAACAAAATAATTGCACGTTTATTGGGATATGTGTTAAAATGTCAAAACACTTTCACCACAATTATGCAATAAACTGAACACCTCTATAAATGTGCCTGAGGCTTTTCTGTTCCCTTATTTACTCTTTGAAAACTCTGTATGGCAGTCAGTTATAAAACTGAATTTGCAACTAAAGCTGTACAAACAGAGCTGGATTTGGGACTTTGGGATGAATCTGGAAAAGAAGCCTATGGGAGAGGGCGTTTTGATCCAGCTGAAATGGAAAATATGCATATTTTAAGGACAAAACAAAGCAAGACAATTTTGAGACTTTATTTTTCTGAAAGCAAAACATTTGGTGAGGGTATTTTCTGCCTAAAGATCTCTCAGTGTTTCAAAGTGGGGTGAGTTCATTAGATCTGTCAGGGGTTGCCTATGAGGCTGCACTTGCCCTGTGAAGAGAGGATGGAGAATTAGGGCTTGTTCAGTCTGGGGGAAGAGGCAGCTTGGGGGGTGATGAGGGGCCTGGAGGCCCGCCAGTACATGTGAGGAGGTCACCAACAAGATAGACTCAGACCTTTCACAGTGGTGCATGGTGGGAGGACAAGAGACCGAAGGCAAAAATTGAGAAAGGAGAGATTCAGACAATTTCATCATTGCCCAGAGAGGTTGTGATTTCTCTATCCTTGCATGTTTCCAAGGCTGCCTGGTTAAAGCCCTGAGCAACCTGGTGCTTATATGCCACCACTGACCTGACTTCAGGCAGGATATTGGACCAGAGACCTCCTGGGGTTCCTTCCAACCTGAATTTTCCTATGATCCCATGAAAAACACAGTCCAATTTTGAAATTAAAATAACAATTTTTAAAAAAGCTGGATTCTAATTAATTGTTTAATCATCTAAAGGACTGAATATATAAAATGTCATTTTTGTCAAGCTTTTTTATGAAATTGTATCTTCAGGTAATTCTGTATTCCTGCTACTTTGATTTTGAAGACAGTGAAATTAAAGAGATATAAGTTGGTCAGTCTTTACTGTTTTATTTCTCTCTTGGGAAGAGACTGTTCCATGTTCTTTGGATTCAGAGTTTCAAAACTGACACTGCAGAATAAACATAAGCAAAATTATGTCTGTTAAGCTTTAGGACTGACTTGCTAAAAATTAATGTATTGTTTTAAAGATTGTATGCGCTTTCATTGTGACAGCGTCTTCCCAATAAATGAACTTCTGTTTTGAGAATTCAACCAATTCTTTTCTGAGACAGCTTCCAGAAGGAAGGTAAACGGAACGTGATATAATGTGGAACTGTAAACCTCAAATGTTGTAATCTGCTGTGTCTGTAGAGGTGTCGTAACGTTAAGATAAGATGACTAATTTTTCTGCCTTGTGGCTCTGATGTGGTTATCCTGTTGAATATTGTATTTGGGTTTTGGTTGTTTTGTTATCAGGAAAAAGCTGACAAGTTAAGAGTTTCAGGTAGCTAGAGCAGGTGGGACAAATTAATGTCTAATAAGAGGAGCAAGTAGTTGGCTAAAAGCAAGCTGTAAATTTTAGAAATACCAGAGGCCTGGAACCACTACAACAGGAGAAAACAGCTTAGTGTCTTTTGTTGAGAAATACAGCAGATACTAGCTCAGACTTTGTTTGGCTAGGATGTATTAATTGAACAATGTTTACTCTCCTTTCAGGTACTATGATATACCTGGCAGACGCTACACTGTTCAAGAAGACCAAATACCGTCAGTAATCTGTCCACACTCTTATGTTCTTCCAGAGCTATCAATGTCTACTGCCTCACTACCAGCAGCACTTAGAAAGGTAAGGAAAAATGAAATATGTGCATTTACATTGAAAATATATATACATATACACACACACTTACATATATCATAAAGAAGATGACTATTTCGAGAAAAGAATTTAACATTAGGTATAATTGTAATCTTCCTTTAAAAGACCTGTGTTTGAAGTATTGGAAAATTTTCAAATGAATATCATACACGGAAATAAGGAAGGTACATAATGACTATAGCTGGCATGAAGAGCCAACAACGGAAATGGCTCGAGGAGATCTTCCACATGCTCTCGCAGACCATATGGCTTTTTCTTTTTGTTCATAAAATATATATAAGTGAAAATAATAAAGGAACAGCACCTACACTTTTACAGTTTCTCACTTAACCTGTACTGTTTTCTATGTTTAAATTTTATTCCAGAGAAGGAGAAATGGCTACACATTTGTTTTCTAGTGTTCATTTACCTCATGTAGTGTTACTCATTTGCTTGGCAGCAGTATTACTGCATGGAAGCAAGCTAGGGAAAATGCTAATTACTTCTGTTTTAATGTGAGAACTTAATTTCAGATTGCAGACAATGTTGTGCAATGCCATTCTTGTCTTTATTGTAATCTTTCCATGAAGAGAGACTTTTTTTCCACATTAACAAAAGTACCTGGCAGGCCAGTAATTGAAAAAGTTGGTTTTTTCTTGGTTGTGGAACTAATACTCATCTGAATATATTTGAGGAGGGCTTAAAATATTCTGTCTTTACAATAAATAAATTTATTGCCTACTTTTCTCAAGCCAGCAAATCTCATCTACTAATTTCTATATGAAGCCTTTTGAAAAGACTCATTGGTCTTTCCTTGAATACGCAAGGAATATAAACCCCAAACATCCCTTGTGGTCTCATTCAGCATCTTAGGTCTATTGATACTGTAGAAATGTGCCTACAAAAAGAGCTCAGTTCTTCACAGTTATGAAACAGCAAGATGGTGCAGTACTATGATGGGATGACACTTCTGTTGCAGTAGAGCTAGCTGGGGAATTGGCTTTCCAACAGAAAAAGTTACAGTTCACCCTACTGCTGTCTTGGATGGACTTTTGTATTAACTCCTTGCAAGGACTTCTCTTAGAAAAGCAAGTAGATGTTTGACTTTTTCAGTAGAAATTTAAGAATGGCAGAATTCAGCTGTTACTTAGTGAGCTCTGAGTTGGCATCTTGTTCTTTTGGAATAAATTGTTCATACTTACAGTAAGTTAAACTGTTGGGGTGTCATTCCTCTAACCTGGAACCAATCCATTTGTACTAAGAACATTTAAAAACCTTTAAATGAAGCATCTACAAGAATATCAGAGCAGGCCATATCATTTTATATTCTGATGTATAGCGCAAAGATCTGATTGTTAGATAAATCATAAAAATCAAGGAAATCGTGTGGTGTGTGTGAATTCAGCGGTTTCTTCTGTATTGGGATAATCTGCTAATGTGTGTAATAATACAGGTTCACCTGCTGATGACAGATGGCTTATGAGGATTGGGATTTAACGAAGCCTTCCCTCAGCATTTTTTGTGAGAGAGCAGTAGAAAATGGTGCGTGACAGAACATAAGCTGTTTGCACCAGGCTCCACTCCATTCCTGTTCTCTCTATGGAAATCTGTTCATAAGCCTTTCAAAGGTGAATGTACTAAGTAAAGTCTTGCAGGCTAATTTGCACAGTCTTAATTTGTATTATCCTCTGTTTTTGCCTAATTCAGGTTATTCCCTTTACCATGGATAATTAAGAGCTGACTCCAACAATGACTAAGACAAGCTCTCCTGCATTCTTTTGTTAATTAAGCAGTCCTCCTAAGAAACCTTGCTTATCAGTCTCTGGAGCTTGTTAACATTTTTGGGGAAAACAAAAGTAATTTTATTTTGCTGCTTTCTCTTTTCTTTTTGTAGTAGTGGTCATTAAATGGTGGAGTTCACTTTCACCTAAATTCCCTTCCACTCTCAGCCAGCTCATGCCTACTAGTCAGCAGAAGATCTAAAATAGCCACTCCCTTAATGGTTTTCTTCACCTTCTGAAGAAAAAGCTGTCCCCAGCATATTCCAAGAACTTGTTGGACTGTCTCTGTCTTGTATTTCTTTTCCAACAGGGAAAAAAAATTAAATAATTAATTTCAAGGAGTAATTAAAGCCGTCAGGTTTTGTCCTTTTGGATGTTTCCCTTGCTTGATCAAAAACCAGTCTTTGCTCCATTCTTTCCACCCAGTTAACTAGTGTATAATAAACTTTTATCATAACATACCCTGTTCTTCTCCTTTCATCTTCTTCCAGGATTGTTCAACAAATCTTCATTTTACCTATTCCTGTACTTCATAGAAACTGTTCTTGATATAAAGTGAAACCTTATTTCTCTCTCTTTTTGTTTGGTGGTAAACCAGCAGGAAATTAAAAAGAAGTTTAATATCACTTGTTTGATAGTGTTGCTCAGTGAGTAAATGTTATATGGCCCAAATTATAAGGCAAAAACATTTCCTCTCACTACATCACTGTTTGAGGGAAAAAGCAACATCCTTCTATGTCAATATAGTTTTCTCATCAAATAACCTCTGATGCTGATTCAGATGTACTTCTAGTTCTGTACAAAGATTTCCACATTTTTTTCCCTTTGCAAGGCCATCTGGGATTTATCACTTTGTTTTATTGAAAGCTTCTGATTTGAACAACTGAAAATATCAGCTATATAACAATGAAAGAGATTTTAAAGTGCTCTTATCAAATATATACTTAACATATGTTTATTAAATCACTGGACGTAACTAGTTCTATGAGAAATTAATAAATTGTACAAATGTAAATATACATTTCATTTGTTTGACTCTTCTAGTGCTGTACAGTTTAACATGAAAAACAGTTTTTTAATGAAAATGAAAGTTAGCACTTTCTCTTCTCGTATTTTGGCAAGTAGAGGTTTGGTAACACACTATTAAACACTAAAAAACACCCAGAAATAATTCAGTTCTGCAAATACTCTATTTCTAGATTTCTAAAACTCAGCTTATTCCTTTGCCTTTTGTCTTTCCCAAATAATGCATTGCATCCCTGGTTATATTTGCACAATCCAGTTTTGCTCAGTGGAGCTAAACAGGAGTAGTATTTGATGTCTGAGTTTGTTTGCAAACGAAGGCAAAATAGCTTGATTAGATTCCTGTTCATATTTAGAATGTCTGTGCAGATCCACACTGAAGATTATTTGAGCTGTCATATAATCCATACTACATTAAGTAGATAGCTGTGGCCATAATTTTATGACTTTTTTATATATCTCTAAGACTGTTTAATTAATAAAACAATGTGGCCAGTATTCTCACTATGAACGAAGAAAAAAACTGCATTCCGTTCTTTTCAAATAAATAATAATTCCATTTGAGGACCAGCTCACAAATAAATGTATATTTTGAGTCATACAGCTTCCATAGAGACAAAATTGTAATACCAACTGAGAAGCAGTCCTACCTGCAATATGGCAAACTCAAATGACCTTAAATTACATAGTTAAAGACCAATAGCTGATAGCTTTCCATATAGTTAAGCTGAAAGGCATTTATTCCTGCAGAGAACAATTGCGAATTAGATTGGCTTCTGCTGATAGTAAAATGAGTGAATGAAAAGAGTTCTTAATCTTTCATTATTTATACATTTCCTGTGCTCTAGGAGTAATGATCACAAAAAAATGTAGACTTCAAAATCCCATGTGCAATACTTAGGTCTAAACAGTTTTTCCCTAAGTCCTATCTATGTGCTGTAATGCTGTCTCTCTTCTTATATTCAGGTGTTGATTAGTCATATTTTCAGACCTATAACCCGGTAACTGTCTAAAGGTTTCTCAGGATTCTCCATCTAGATAAGAGTTCTCACACCTACTTGCTACCTAACACAGCCACTACCTTTCACACAAAGATTGAGTTCTGTGACATGAATATTTAACTAGGGAAACTGGGTGGAGTACTTCTAACACCCAGGTGTGGCTGTAGAAGCCCATTTTGATTCTGTGTCAAATTACTGGATTAAATGAGTTTATTCTATCACTGCCTTTGCCGTATTCCTGAGACAGCAGATATTCAGATCCCTAATTCCCTCTGCTCTTTTAACCCAAATTTCAAGATGATAGCTTATCAAGGTCTAGGATGTTTTCAGCTTACAATTCCTTGTCTGCTTCTTTAACTTCATTTCTGCCTTACTCGGAGAAATGTTAGCAAGACATCCAGCCCAGGTTCTTGTACTGCTTCTCCTTACAATGCTTTATTTTCTCAAGTAATAACAAAACCTAAAGTCTATTTGGGATCCCATGGCGTTACAAAATCACCTCCCACAGTGATGTTTAAATGGTAGAAACAAAGCATTTTATACTCTCATTTGATAAACTTCCAATACCTAGTAAGCGAGAAAGCGGGCCAGCCACTTTCCAAAGTAACAGACAACAAAATTACAAGTTTGTGGGTAGGTGCAGTGAGCCTGCCCTAAGGAGGACAAGTCTTTGCCTTAAGGTTCACCACAATTTTTAATAGATAAGGCCTTTCAGTGGTTAACCGTTCTCCTCCCAAAACTTCAGACTGAAAGAAGAGGAGGCACCCATCTCCAGCTTGGAATCAGAAAGCTAAACAAAACCTTGTAGCCAAAGCCCTACGAAATGAGTCACGCAGGGGGCGAGAGTATTCGCTGGTGTGGGTTTTCTCAAAGGAGAAGGCAAAAAATCGGTTTCAGGAGAGCACTAACCTGCCTTGTGCAAAGACTGAAGGGGGAAAGGGTGAGAGGGGGAAATTATCTGACGTGGTTGGAGTTTTTTCTTTTGAGGTGGAGGGCAGGTTAGCAAGGCAGCCACCTCAGAGGGGCCTAGGTGGGGCAGAGTGGGGGGCCTCGTTCTTGGTTTTGTTGTGTTTGCTTTTAAAATCTGGATAGGTCCTCAAGTGTTTGGAATAGGTTATAGCTTTCCAGCTAATTAAATGTGGCAGCTGTACAAAGTTTTATTGTATTACCTGGAAGAAAAAAAAAAGGGGGTGGTGGTGGGAGGAATCCTGCACAGTGCTGTGCTGGTCATCCGGCTTCTTGCCAGAGTTCCTATCTGCTTAGCTACACTTATCCTCAACTTTTGTATAAAATAATGCACTTTGACCTGTTGGTTTGTTTTTTTCTCCCTCTTCCTCAGTATAACTATAGTGTTCTTTACCTGGCAAATTTACTGTCATTCCTTATGTGAGAAGTATAGCAGGGGTCACTCGAGCTGGGCTGTGGGCGCCCCTGACAGCGTGTGTTCAGCACGGGCGGTTCATTGCTGCTGTGCAGTGCTTCCAGTCACCCTCCTCCCACGAGTGTAACCTGTTTCCCAGAAATAATGGTCATGCTTTCTACCTCCCTCCCGGGCTTAACAAGTTGAGTCATTCTCCTTTCCTTTTTTCTTTCTTTTCTTTCTTCTTTTTTCTACTAGGAATTCCCCCTTGTTACTAGATAGACTCAAAGTCCCTTGATTAATCCCCGCAAAAAACTGGCACTCACTGCTTCCCTTTCGATTAGTCATGTTTGTGCTCACTCTGGCAGAGCTGCTTTTTAATCACGTTCCTCCCCACTGTCATTCCTGCAGAGAAGCAAGTAGCTTCCCATGTTTTAAATTTTAAAGCATGACTTTTAACCTCTTTGAATAGCCAGGTCGGCTTGTGAGAGTCAGCTACGTGCTGTGTGCCTCTAGTGCACTAATTTATGGGAATTCTGGATAAAAAACACTTCTTCCATTTAGATCAATCAAAAAATAGAGCAATGGAAATTTTTATAGGCTAGAATATATACAGGAATTCTATTTACATTTATATATCTACATGTATACAGATATGTATGTATGGGTATATATTCAAGTGTCTGTATGAAGTGAAGAGAGTCTGGGGGGGTGTTATCCATAAGCTGTGGATTTGGGATTGCTGTCCTGATGTATGTGTATGAATTGAAGAGAATGGAAAAAGATCAAACGTGATGAAGCATGGATCACATGAGAGCTCTTTGACAACACTGAGAATAGCTACATTATTCATGGTCTGTATGGCTTTTAATATGGATTTTAATAGGATATTAGTGTGCTGGCCAGCACAGTAATTCCTTATAATGGTTTAAAATGTCTAGGAAAACATAAGAACACTGTAATAGTCTGAGGTGGTTTTTTTTTCCTTTTATCCTATCTATGCAATTTGTTCCTATTCTTGGGCTGTAACCATGCTGTAATTTGGGCAAGAAATTATGTTAGTAGAAGAACAGTGAGGTCTCTACTTTGAAATTTGAGGGGGGTGGGTAGGAAAGTAATCAAATTTTCAAACCAAACAAGTTGAGTAGGGTGCAGAGATGTGGGAAGGGACAAAGAGTGCCTCATTTCGTCCTGGCCATGCCAGCATTTCTCATATGGTTGACAAAGGATTTATACACTTAGTAAATATTTAATTTGCTCCGTCCTTTAAAATTTCAGAGTTTTTATAGGATGTTTATCTCTGAGTCATGCTATGTTTTGCAATAGTTTGAGATGATTAATACTGAAATATTCTTTCAGAATTACTTAGTTGATAAATATGGAATTCATAAAAACACAGCAACACCACAACCAATAAGAAGCAAACAGAATTTAAATAGGACTGGATCATTATGGAAGCCAGAAGACACAGAACTGGGACAGAATTTAAATGCTGACCGTTTAAGTCATAGTGATGTCTCCCACAAATGCTTGTGCTCTGAGAAGCCATTGTATCTTAAATTACTTGTCCCCAGTATTTGGTGATTAGTGTCGTAAAGCAGTAACCTGAAATGATAAGGCAAAATGCTAAAACCCACAAAGTACAGGGGGTGTAACTTGAAGATAGGTTCTATCAAAGCATTTTCCATTGAGAAAATATTTAAGATTACTATCTACAGAGACGTAAAGGCAATGTTGACTACCATAAGTATATTTGACAGAAAGGAGTGCTCAGAATCATGGAAACAAAGCAAAGCTGGCACCAGCACACACAGATTGTCTTTGTGCAATACCACCTGCTAGGAAAAACCCACATGTAGGCCAGCTCTTCCTAAACAACAGCACTAAATAACAGTGGACTGAACTACGTTTTTGTAATTCTTTCAGTTTTAATAACTTATGGTGCCATCTTTTAATATAAATATTTGTGAATATTGACACTAAAAACTACAGAAGTAGCAGAGCCCATACAGAAGCAATTTACTTTTAGTAGTGCATGGGTACTGTTTTACCTGTAGGAATGCTGAATCAGGACAGTGGGACAGCCATCTGTAATTGTAGGTCACCATTGGGCTGGCAGAACTTAAGATACCATGTTTGCTTTAAAGAAAAAGATAAAGGTAATATGAACTTGTGTACATCAAGGACTTTTGCTTTTGGGATATGATAATTGCACGTCCATTGCTTTATCTGTATCTGTTTTTTGTTAAGGCCTTGATAGGAGGAGAGAGAGGGGTCAGGAGGGATACCAGAGAGGAGAGATCAAAAAGATTGAACTAAAGCAAGCAAAAAAACCCCAAAGCAAGCCAAAACACCAAAGCATGAAGAACTAATTGTTTAGTTTACAGATTAAATTCACAGAAGATAGGAAAGAAAGCAAACCCAAAAATGTAAGTGCTCAGAAGACAGAATAAGCTGTTTCTGTCATTTAAGTGCTTTTTACCTAGTGTAAGGTTTATGCTTTTTGAGGATTTTGCTGTAAGTCTGGTATATTTTATGTCTCTGGTTGAAGAATGACGATTCTGGTAATTGCATCCCCAGAAGAGTAGGTCATTTGTAATAGAATATTATGTAATAGAATTAACATGGCTGATCTGTCTGAGGCACACAGCACAATTAAGAATTCCTGCGTTAAGAGTATCTATAAGGATATGTACCTTTGGTTAAGCATTATTATGCCCAGATTTCCCAGGACACAGCAAGCATTCATAGCATTGCAGCAGAGATGCTCTGGATACAAAACTGATTCTTTCATAGAAGGAAATGCCAGGTACCCTCAATTCAACTGCATTTGTTAATAATGAAGACAGAAGAATCCAGCAGCTATACATGCACAGTTGTACTTACTGTGTAGGCAGAAACCAAAATTCTGAGAAGTCCCAATGTCAAAAAGCTCAGACATGAGGTCCACTATAAAACTATCTTGTTATGATTTGGCTTTTTAACACAGCTCACTAAGACTTGCTCTTCCTTTTATCTTCCAAAAAGTCTGGAAATTTATGGCTAATTACAGCACAGGAGAGGTTCTCAGCTATCCATGACAGAACCTCTCTGAGTATTGCTCAACAGAATTACTTCTCTGCTTACTAAAATACCATTATGCTGACTAGACTGATGGCATCATTGCAGTTTCCTTGTCAGTCCGCTTTTTTCCATATTCCCAGCTCATTATTCCTCTTATCCCCATTTAAACCACAAATTCAATTCACTATTAACTTAGAAAGGTTTTCATTTTGCTATTTCCAACCTGACTGAAGACACCAACTCTCCTATTTCCTATAAATAATAGCTAGATTATGTCCAGTTCTTTTGGCTGGTTCAGAGAGACCCTGAAGACATCTGTCTTGTATTTCTGCTGCTTTTTGGTGAGGAGTTGAGCACAAGAGCATTTAAGCTGTGGTTGATTGCAGACGTACAGGACTACAGCTGACAGCTAACATGGGCCTTAGAGAAGTGCAAAAGGCAGGAGGGAACATGTCATGGAGTTACTTCGCATGTTCATGGGAAGAATATAGCTCCTGGAATATTGGTGCAAGAGGAATCTGTCTTGTAGTCTTAACACTGGCATTCAAGATCACAATAGATGTACTGAGTGAAGAAGGTTCCCTCCACCCCTTTAGAATATAAAATAAATTTGAAGGCAATGTAGGAATACCAGTAAATTCTTATTCTGGTAGACATCTTTCAAGTACTCACAAAGTTTACTGAGGAGATTGTTGGGGGTTTTTACAGGCAGTTTAAAAAAACCAGCCAAACTGTAACGTGTCAGACAGCTTACATTTATTTACTCTTGGCTGGCAACTTAAGACAGATGTCACTTGGAGGACTCTTCTTCCAAGCAGTTCAACACATTTGCCTTGATGCAGGAGTATTATAAAAAGGCCACGTCCAACTTTACACTGGGCTTGCCTTCCGCATAGTCTTCATGTTGAGCTATGTTTGGAATTTAATTTAATCTTAATTATTGCATGCTTCATGTAATACTGTGAACAAATTTCAAGGATGCAGTAGGTGAAAATGTGTTTCTCTTTAAGAGGGTTAGTGATGACTTAAAATACAGCCATGTGAGCAATGGTGCAGGAATGTGATAGTGCTGAGGTCTTCAGAGCTGGGCTACCAAATAATCTAGTGTCTCCCAAGCAGTGACAAAATAAAAGATCTATCAAACTGGCACAATACTGCGCTTTGCATGAGTGAGATAATGTGGATAGTCACATAGTCTGTGTGGCATTGCCCAAGGAAGGCCATGAACCATTGATGCATTGCAAAGTATTAAGGAGGTTGTTATGGGTTAACCCCAGCTGGCAGCTAAGTACCACACAGTCAGCCACTCACTCCCCTCCTACACACACAGGCACATACCACAACCCTACCACCCTGCCACCCCCCACCACCACCCCGCTTCCCAGGGTGGGGAGGAGAACTGGGAAAGAGGTAAAACTTGAGGTTTGAGATAAGAACAGTTTAATAATGGAAATATAATAACAACAACAATTGTAATGAAAAGGAGAGAGAAGGGGAAAGGAATAAAATCCAAAGGGAAGGGGAAAAAACCCAAGTGATGCACAATTCAGTTGTGCACCACCTGCTGACCGATGCCCAGCCAGTCCCTGAGCATCGATCGGCAGGCCCCAGCCACCTCCCCCCAGTTTACATACTGAGTATGACATTCATTGGTATGGAATATCCCTTTGGCTAGTTTGGGTCAGCTGTCCTGGCTGTGTCCCCTCCCAATTTCTTGTGCCCCTCCAGCCCCCTTGCTGGTAGGGCCTGAGAAACTGAAAAGTCCTGGACTTAGTATAAACATCACCCAGCAGCAACCAAACCCATCGGTGTGCTGTCACCATTGTTCTCACGTCAGAGCCAAAGCAGAGCACTGCCCCAGCTAGTAAGGAGAAAATCAACTCTATCCCAGCTGAAACCAGGACAGAGTTCTGTTGTCAATGGTCAAGCATGGACAGTACATAATGGGTCTGGTAATGGTGACATGGGAGTGTGCACCAGGCTGTCCAGTGTTATCAGTGGCCATCCTTTATCTGCCCCACCTCTGTGTATCATCATGCCAAACACATAGCTACATAGCATTTCAACATTTCACTGGTGTTGCTCATGCTACTATATACCTCACTGAGGATGACACCAGGCGCTTTACTGCCTTCTTCCCAAAGGGCATACTCCTCCCTTCTCTTTCCCTTGGTGAGTACACTCCTGTGAAGTTGCTCTTTGAATCATCAGGGCTTTGTTTCTGGCCTCCACGCTAGGCTACTGCGCAGTGATCTGCACGGCAGAATGCTATAGCCTGTTTTGCATCACGCTTTTTTTTTGTACCACTTCCACGCTTGTGCAATGTGTTGGAATGGTTTTCAGGACCTTGGCAGCTGGCTGTACTCTCTCCTTGGGTGTGACTCCATTTCCATTTTGCCATGCTATGTGACCAGGTGGCTCAGCATATGCACAGTACACCTGTGCACCCTCAGATCTGAGAAGGTTACGACACAAAGCTTTTAGTAATAGTTCATTCCTCCTGACCAGACTTTTGCCACTTTATATGCTATGTAATGCATATGACAATTAGGAATGCATGTATATATATATCTATATATATCTATATATAGTCTATCGCTCTGTAGTTCCAGCTGCAGTATAATAATGGGTTCACAAAGAATAGTCATGAAAAGCTTCATCCTTCTGGTTTTATTCTCTTGAGAACTCAATTACAGTGAATAAGCTGGAATGCTCCTTCACCTATCCCTTTAAAACAAGCACTCGATCTGCCGTGGCTCAAGATCTGCACAAGCAAAGCGTGGCTCACTTTAATGAAGAATTGCCTAAACTACTGTTTGAGTAAGATTTAGACATTCTAAAAGAAATCTACCATTCCTACAGACTAGCATTGTTCTGTAATTTTCAAAATCACAGTGGGTAGCATTTCAACAGACAAGTTTTGAGTTTGTTGTGGATGCAAACAATATCTAAGTTGTTTAGATAATTAAATTCTAAAGATTTAAATATAATATAGTGTTTTGTTCCACAAACATTGCTTTCTTTATAATGGAACTTGACTCTGTAATTTCCCCTAAACGAAACCTTATGACATGCAAATAAAAATACAGCCTCCTCTCCCATCTTTACAGATCCCCAATTCTTGCCCCCCCCCCCTTTTTTTTTTTCCCCTTTTACCAGTTTGATTTCTAGGGCATATTTCTAAAAAAGAGAGTAATTGTAATTGTCTAGGAGGAAAATAGGGATTGAGAAGTGTAGCTTTTGAAAAGCCTGAAAAAATGTGAACAAACTACACCATAATGTTTAGCAACAAGAATTTAGATAAAAAGAACATTGAGATCTGTTTACTTTTTTGTATTTCATCCAGAGAAATGTGATTTTAGAAGTGGTAGTGCTGGATATTCCCCTTCCCTCTTCTCCAGGGAGTTATGATTGTTTTGCTTCTGGGAATGCTGAGGGTATGTTTTTTCTTTGGCATGTGAGACTTAATTTTTATCAGATAAATTGCTGACTCTTGGACCTGAAAAAGAAAACCACTTTCCAAACATGAAAAAGAATGTTTGTGAGGGTTTTCTTCTAAGTGGCCACCCAGTGAAACAGAAGCTCACCCTGCTTGTTGCTGGCTGCTGTTCAGGGCCTTGTGCGCAGCTGGGAAACTGAAGAGACTTGTCAGGTTCATCACACGGCTGACTGGGAAAGCTGAAAAGCTGCAGCAGAAACAAAAGACAGAGACACTTGCAGACAAAAAAGATAGGTAGCTAGAGGAAAAAGATGCCGAGTAGGAGAGGTTTGTCTTCCCACCTCCTTCCCACCAGGTGCCAAGATGTGGGAGGGAAGTGGTAGAGTAGGAACAGGAGAAAACACATACCTGCCTTCTATGTACAGGAAGCACTTGTCATCTACCACATTTTAATGGTAGACAGCCAGCTCCCTCCTATATTCTCAAGCAATGACGAATAATAAACTTATGCAAAGTGGTCCCCAAGAGTTGCTAATGGAGTAGTTTTGGCATATTTTATTTAGAAAGGATCTAAAATAGTTTGAGCCCAACACTAGAACTATTGTAGTTAAAACTGTATTTAATCATGATGCTTTTAAGGGTTAGTTTTAAAAGTACTTTTGTAATGTCTCTTATTCTAAGCCACAGACACCAAAGCCAATCCTAGAGTATGTTGGATTGGCCTATGACCAAACTAATGTCTTAGAAATGCAAGTGCAGAATCAATAATACTGTGTATTTCTTGACATTTCCTGGAAATACTGGTATCTCTGAACAGTAGAGTTTCATCCAGTTTGACCCAGTTCCCTGTTGCATCATTGTTAATCAACAAAATATATTTTTAGAGGTAAGATCCGAATTTGTTTTTAAGAATACCAGGTAAGAATCTGAACTTTCAGCCAATTATCCACTAGTAATAGTAGTGAGATTCAAATGCTGTTGTAGTTATATCTCTTTAGTGGCTAATATTTAGTAGTCTGGGTGCCCAGTAGGATAATGCAACATGTCTGTAATAATATACCTGTAACAGCAGGAAAACACACATCTCCCTTTTTATTCAGAAGTAATCATATATCTTTTCTGGACAGACACTATTGTTTATTTTAATGTTTTATATACTAATTAGTTCTGTTCAGAGCCTAAAATAAACACACCTAAGAATGTAAATGCATTTCATTAAAACATTTTCTCTTAGAAGTTTCTCTTGCTTAATGGTATTAGATGACACTGATGTAATCGTGGGATTAAGAGCAAAGAGTTTGCAGGACTGTTCCACTTGATTTAATTTTTGCCCGCTGTACTGCAGGGAACTAGTGGGTCTTGAGTCATTCCTATCTTCTCTGTACTGGTTTTATAAAGTTTATTCTAATTAATAATAAGGCAATTCTCTGTAATAATTATTGTAATAATTAGTTTGAGGGAATTCTGGGAGCCTTAGGTGAACACTGTTATTTAGAATAAATGCTAAGTTATAACATGGTAATTCAAATGTAAAATCGAGATGTCCAGCCATTTTTATAAAATCAGGATAAGGTATTTTAGTAATAATAGTTCCATACTTTTCATCTGTACATGATGAAAAATCTTTACATCAAAGAAGTTATCAAGGGGTATAAACACTTTATACATTTTACAGAAGGTCTCTTTGAAGCACATAGACTATCAAGCCCAAATTTTCCAAAGCAGGTGCTATGTTGGGTGCCTTCATACTGGGGGTGACTTGAGACACATTTCAGTTGAAAGGTTCTGTTTGTTTAAAGGTACCAGATGGTACCCTGGCATAATGTGTCATAGAATTTACATTGCACTATTTTTATCTATTTAATGAGAACTTCCATGGAGAAGAGAGATTCCATTAATTTCATATTTAAATACGCTTTGATTAAATATTACAATTTTTCATCTACTAAATGGTTTTCAGAGTCGTAAACATATAGTAATTTTTTCCTGTTTCAGGACCATCACATCAACTTCCCAAAGCAACCGTGTCAAACATGCAGTTCACTTTGTTGTTTATGCATTTTGGCTTTGGTCAGATTAGCAGTCCAATTTGCGCCTTGTCTTTATTCTTTTGCAGTTTTGCAGCCTCACATTAACAGCACAATGCTCAGAAGGATGGCTTTCTGCCTTTTGCCCTGTATGCCTGTGACAGGCAGTCTTCTACTGTGCCTGACCTGGAGAAAGTCTGCATGTTCAAGGCTTTTAGTTAAAGTTTTAGCAAAAGGCTTTTAGTTTTCCATTTATCATATCAGACTATCTACTTTACCCAATGAAAAGAACCCCAGTTTTCTGAATTTCAAATGACATAATCAGTTACTTCTAGGTATCTAGAGCTAGAGCCACTGGAGGACTAAACCAAGTACTCCAGTTAGTTTAACTCCTAGGCATATTTTCCCTAGACTGAATTAAAACTGCAGGTAAGGACCTAGGTTTCCTACCTAGTGCAAGAAGAGAGTGAGGCGATCTATATCCTTTGTCAGCTAAGCACTTAGAGCTAGCTAACAGGGAAGACTGGACACAGGAGTGTATTAGAAATCCTGCCTTGCTTTTGAGCCACATGTAGAATCATTTAGAGATGCCCAAGGTAGCCCAGGAGCCAGCTCAGTTAGACAGCACAGAGTAGCCACATCAGTACCATGTTTGCAAAGGCTAGTAATGTTTGTGGCTCCTTAGGATTATTTCCTTTTTGTCCTATAATCATTTAATGTAAAAACATATAAACAGTCTTGAGGAGACAGATTAGAGTATCTGGAATGAGATCCAAGGGTTACAATGAGTTTGACGGTTTTAATACAGTTTCTACAGTCTGCTTTCATAAGTGTTTTCAGTGTGTGTAATTTCTTTTCTGGGAATATATATCAGTGTTACTGTGTCTAAGTGCTTAGCAAAGAAATAAATTCAGATTGCTACTTAAAATGCATTTTCTTAGATGAGAACAATACAGAATGGAAAACAATGAGTTGTCACTTGTGCATTTTTGGCTACCTAACCAGCAGTTTTTGTTTGACTGTAAGTTCAGTAGTATTGGTGAAAACCATCTGTCTTTGTCATAGTACCTGATTTTGGGTTGCTCTGGGAATTTGCTGATGCTTTTATGAAACTCTTGCATGTGCCCTGAAATGCTGCAAGTTGTTTTCAAATGTCATATACTTTCAAGGCTGTGGAGCTCCTATTGACACCACCAGTTTTGTGTGAAAGCAAGGGGAAGAGATCAAGACTGATGGTGCCTAAGAACAAGCTGATTTCCAGAGGTTTATAGCTTAATCTGTCCTACAGACATGCTCAGATGTGCAGCAAAAGAATACTCTTTCCTATCTCCAGTACTTATACATAAGTACTTAATCTAAAAGGAACTGGGAAGTGTTACAGTGAGCTATAGATCTAAATTAGACAACTTATGTTAAATCTATACTTACCAATATGCACCACTTAAGAGTTAGTGACAGGACACTCTACACTCCTACAAAATAGAAGAGGGACCTACCAACCTAGAAGGAGACCTAGTAAATGTAAAACCACTTATGTAACAGATTCTTTATCATTCTGAATTGCATTCAGAATTGAAAAAAGGAAAGACGTTACATTTAATAGTTGTGGCTTCTGGTTTGGGAGACCTAAAAGACTTGAAGCCCCTCTCTTCTCATCCAGAATGCTTTTGTCACTTATCCTCTATTGCTCAAGAGAAAAAGTACTTTCAAGTTCCTGTCTCTTAGAAGACATCACAGCAAATGCATGTTTATTTTCACCCTTTACTTGAAAAGAGGTGATGTCTTGCTGGATCTTTGCACTGAGTAGATTATCTAATGACACAGCTCTGATCCAACAGCAAGACTTGAAATCCTAAACGCAGAGATGTGAGGCTAACTCCTATCAAACTTTCTCACTTTTTCTTATATTGAAACACAAAGAGTTAAGTACAATGACTTATGTTAATGCTATTTTTTGCATATTAACTTTATTTCTGGAAGTCTTCCAAGTTCAGGAGAGTTTAAATATTCTTTCAGTTCTTCAGTATTGAATAATACCTGCTCCTACCTTTGGTGCTGCTTCTTTTCTGCCTTTTCAAGTCCCTTTCTAGTGTCATTTTACCACGAGTCACTAGAAAAACACAGATTTAATATACCGACTCAGGAAGGCAAAGAACCAAGGATGGCTGTATAAATCATCCTCTTACTGAATAAAGGCACAAGTGACTGTTTTTCTTTAGCCATCTTAAATGTGGATCAGAAAACAGTAATCAAGTTTGTGAGAACCAACGTGTGTGGTATATTTTTTTCCTGCTGTTGCATATCTGCGTTCTAGTATTGCATGTTAATTAATGCACTTAAGGCATTTGCCCAACACTAACTTCATAGTTACTTGCAACAGGTTCTCTGCTTCTGTAGAGGTGCTTACTGAAGGAGTTGCTGCCACCCTTCTGCAGCTCTTTCTCCTATCCTCTAATTGAGTCCCTTTCATAGTTATAATTTGTCTGCCAAATGACTTTATCAGTTGGAAAGGCTCAAGTCAGATACTGCTTCCTTTTTTTGCTTGTTTTTAACTGCGTGCCTCCAGAAGAAAGAAGGGGTTAAAGCGTGGGAGGACTGCTAAGAAAAAGGGTTTGGTTAATGACACACAGGACTGCATCTCACACACCATAGTTTGTATATTCTTCTGTAAACAGCAAAAAGAATTATCATCATCATGGTAAGGCAAACAGCACTCTCTTTTTTTTCCCTCTTGAAACCCACCAGAGATCTTTGGGTTCATACACATTTAATTTTTAAAATCATAAAATCAACTGATCTCCATTAGTTTTATAGAGTGTCTCTTTAACTGACAGATGCTACTGTTGACAGAAGGGGAGGGGGTAAAGATTTTAGTATATGGAAATAACTAGCTCTGGGGAAGAGGAGATGGGAGCAGGCATGCCTTTTCTGACATGCCTGTTCTTTTTTATCAACCTCCTTTCCTAAATACTCATGTAAGGATCTGTTCGACTTTTATTTATGCTTCTTTGTCTTTCCTGAGCTTTTTTGAAAGATTTCTATTTATTTGCCTTTGCATTATTCGCTTCTTTCAGTTTTGCTGTTTGGTTTTTTTTTTATATACTTCCAATATCTAAATCGCTGTTTGGCACTGAAGAAATACTGTGGGATTTATACTTACATCTATGCTTCTTGAACTGATTATTTCCTTTAAGAAAAATCAGTTAAACATGCAGGCTCAGTATTCTCGTTAGTCTATATGCTGTTGCAAAATGGTCAATTTTCAGTTCACATTTGAACTAAAAATTCAGTTTAACAGTGAAAAAGTACATTGGAAACAGATAGGTCTTGTTCTCTTGAAGACATGAACTGCTTTGCTAAAATATCTGGACTTAGTAGAAAATAGAAAATATAAACAGTTTGTGGAAAAAATATTACTATTAAGAAGATTTATTTGTTTCACTTCAGTCTGCTCAACAGTCTCACATTTATAGCTGCTTGGTTATTCAGGTAAGTTCCCCAATCTAGATAACTACATTCCCTGTATGCAGAGCTCAGGTAAAGCTGAAATTGTTTTAAATCCGGCTATTGCTGTTTATGTCCTCTGTAAGTGTAACAGGCGAATAGCTAGACGGGGCAGGGAGTAAACTCCGTGCCAGAGTGGACTTGTTAAATTTAAAGTGTATTTCTTTCTGTGCCACTGTCAACCTGAAATCTGATACGTTTGAAAGAAATGCCAAAAGAATTTAATGCACGTATGCCAGACTCTTGGTATTTGGAAGAAGACTGTGTGGGTTAAAGTAACGTAAGTTATACTTTTCATAATAGTAACTCCTCTTTTGTGGCTTTGTGAAGGGTCAGCATAAACAAGAAAAAATTATTACAGTGAATTGAAGTAATTCAGATCTAGTTGGCTGATGGCAAGGCAACTGGTTAAGTTTGAAAATAGTTTAGGTTAAATTGAAATATAACTGCTTTTTTCCCTTCAGTGAATCACACACACACACAAAAAAAATGTTTCAGGTCAAACGTTTTGTAAAGTATAGTATTTCCCCCACGCTTTTTAAATAAGAACGCAAGCAAAAGCAGCAAGCCTTTATTTCAGTTTAAAATTCCTTCTCTCTCTCTCTGCCAGTAGTTAGGGCACTCACCTGTAGGACCGCGGTATGAAATCTTCTCTCTGTAGGACTTGAAAAAGGGACTTGAGCAGGTCTTGTGCTTCTCAGACTTTTCTCTCTTAGCTTTGATTTGTACATCCTTCCTTCTGGTTTTCCCACTAATGTTTTTACAGCACATTGTGCCAGCAATACTCCAAATGAATTTTCAGCCTAACAAAGCCTGGCACTACTAGCGTTGGGTATTTGAGTCTCAGTCGCTGCAGAATGCTACAGCCTGAAGAGTAGTAGTTTATTTATTTAAATGTTTTTGGCTAATGCACTTTTTTTGGATATCATGTGACTGCTAGAACTCTGAGGCTTTCTGTTTCTCATGGTTGTGAGAATTAATAATACTGTCGTTTAAAGATACCCAAAGTTACTGGCGTTCCAGCATGAGCTTAGAAGGGTCCTACATTGTTCTAAGAGAGAAGGGTCCTACATTGTTCTAAGACAGAAGGGTCTCAGAGGTTTACATGTTACTTGAAATCCAGTTATTCATGACCTTCTAGTGAACGACACAAGCTCAGACTTAATCTTGACTAAATATTTTTGCTTTTTTCCCCTCCGAAGGTGATCATATGTTAGCAAGTAAATGTTTAAATTACAGTCCACACTAGATATTACCACCTATTAGTTACCACAAAGTTGCTAATGACTAGTAAAAATACTAGTTTTTTCTATAATGTGTGCTCTTAAGAAGTGTTTTCAGTCATGTTCAACTGACTCAGATGAACTAATCTAAGAAAATAACATCCAATTGATCCCTTGAGACACAGCCTGAAGTTCTGATTCAACAAATCACAGTAGCTTATGCTCTCTCTCCACTGGAGACCAGCAAAGGACACGTTTAATTACGTTGTTAAATTAGGGGTTTGGCTGTGGCAACTTACATTAGCTAATGAGAAAAAAACCCAGCCAAAAACAGAGGAAATACTTTAATGCTAACATAAACAGGTATGAATATAAATACAAACAGGATTTACATTTCTTGGTTAAGAAGGCGGCATTTTGCTTGCAGATTAGAACACCACTTTAAAGATTCATGCAGTGTACTTGAATGGATGTCCTCCATGCTGTCCAAGGAATGGATAGGCATGTCCTCTGGGGTTTTTTTCAGTTGCCAATGCCTTTGATCAGGGATTTCTAAAATGGCTAACATCTCAAGGGTAGGAATGCTGGAGCAGAAACACACTGAAGAAACTTGATCCGCAGAGTAAGGATAGTTCATGCCTTCTGAAAATCAAACATCTCAGTGCTCTGTTCTGGAAGTCAAGCATTCCTGTACTGTGCTGTCAGGCTGGGCCCCACTTTGAAGGCTCTTGAGAAGCTCAGTCTCTGTGCCCTCTTGCACTGGCAATACTGGCTCACCTACATTTATCTGAGTTAAAATACAAGCTCTTCAGGGCAAGTACCTGGCCTTTTATGTGTTTTGAAAAGAGCTGTATATAATTAAGGTACTTTGTATGAAGAAATTACTTCAAAACAGTTTACATAGGGCAGCTATTTCAAGATCAAGAAAAAATCTTTATCCTTGTTCCCTGAAGAAACAAGGCTTATGTGACTGGACTGGCTGGCTGTCCCTCCTCTCTTCCATCCAACACCTTTTGAACTTGTTGGACAGTTTATGTTTGAAAGGGGGAGACGTCTCAAAGATAATTAAGTTCCCATGGACTTTATGAAAATCAGTTGCTGGGAAGACAGAAATCCAGATCCACAGTTCAAATAACTAATTTTTTCAAGAGTAATCTTGCAAACCCAAAGCTTGACTGCAAGTGTATAATGACTGTCAGGTTGATAATGTAATCCTAACTAATTTAGAGGACTGACGACTATTTTACATCCAAATATTAATATGCAGGTTGACACCATAATGAAATTAAATTTCCCCTACCTTGGTGTTTCACCAGGTTTTAATATTAACAATATAGACAACCTCCTCGCATTTGTAGTTATTATGAATTTTCAGAAAAATTAGTGCCACTCATTCCTTATTGGCTTGCTTTAAGTGTTCCTAAAAATTTCATATTTTTGCCTTTTTTTTAGATAGCAGTGTTCATTACTGTCTCCTCTACTATCTCCTTATAATTAGTTAGTACTGGCAATACATACACAGAATAAAGAAATTAGATAGTAATTGGGCTGCATTACTCATGGTTGTCACATCTGATAGGGAAATTTATAGTTGTTTTTGTTATCACTAAAGCACTTATACAGCTCAGACAGTTAGAACTCAACACAGCCCTCAATGTTGCTTTTTATTTAATTGAGTGTTTTGGTTCTACTGGTTGAAAGAAGTTGTAGAAGGGAGGGAAAACACAGACATCAGATGTTCTCATTTGCAGATTATTTCACTATCTTTAAAAAAAAAACCACCCCAACAACCCAAGAACTTAAGCTTAAGGTCACGATCACAGACTTGCCTGCTTGAAAGCTGCTGGGGAAATATTATATGTGCAACCACCAGGCTTCGTTGGTGGTACAGTGGCTTATCATTGTATAAGCAACACAGGTCAGCAAGGTAGGGAAAGACATGGGGTCCCATGGGTTTTTGGTTGCAGTATAAGCTAACTCTACATATTCCCCAGTTCAGGTTTTCTGTATTTTTCATGTGTTTGGGCAAGCCTCGCTGCTGCACACCGTTTCACCAGCATTAAGCAGGCTCTGTGGGGCTTGCCTGAAGCCAAGGCCATTTCACAGCTTGCGTTTGGGGGAGTTTTAGAACAGAAGCCAAGTTTAGTCTGTTGTTGAAGGAAAAATAACTAACTTAACACTTTTTCACCGGAGGAGGAAGCGAGAGGATTAAAAAAACTCTTAATTTTCTTCAATAGCTAGAGGGCCAGACATGCTGCAAGGCCAGGCCTCCTGGCTAGCTGCAGGCGGGTTGACCTGGTGCCTCTCCCGCCCCCGCACACGGCCGTCAGAAGCGCCGAAGTGAGACCTGCGTAGTCCTTCCTGTTGAAGCTGTTCCACTTCATATAAGTAATTAAGCGTTAATTAGAAGAGGACTAGTTTAGCATCCATTAAGCATTAAATACTAATTGAGCGCCCGGGGAGAGCGCCGGCACCATTAGGCCGCGGAGTCATTCTCACGCCGCCCCGGCCGCGGGCAGGCGGGGGGCGCCACCTGGGGCCCCTGCAGCCGGGGGCCGGCCCGCGGGCGGCGCGGCAGGCACAGGCCGAGGCGGCAGGCGCAGGCAGCCGCGCCCGCCGGCCCCCGCGCTCCGCGGTGGAAAATGCGGGTTCATCGCCCCGCAGGGCTTTGAACCGAGGTCTGCCACAAGGGCCCCAGCCGCCAGGCGGTGCCGGCCCCAGCATGCCTACCCGGGCAGGTACTGCCGCGGGGCTGGGGGGAGCGACGCCTACTCCCGGCGCCTTGCTAGGGCTCGGCACCTCCGCGCGGCCGGGATCGGGGGTAGACCGGGCCGCCGCCGCCCCCCCCCCACACCCCTCCTCGCGGGCGGCGGCGAGGCCGCACCCGTGGCAGCGGGTACGCCCGCAGCCCCTCGTAGCGGGCGGAGGCGTACGAGGCCCTGGCCCGCGCCGCCCCGTCCCCTCGCCGGGGCGGAGGGAGAGCGCTGGCCCTCCCCGGGTCCGGGCGCGGGTTCGCGCCGGGCAGCCCTCGCTGCAGCCAGCCGCCGCGGCGGCGTGAGCCGCCTGCGTTCAGCCCGCGGTACTTCTCCCTCGACGTCAAAGTCCGTCGGGTTCGCCCGGGGCGGCGCTTTGCCTTCGGTAACAAGGAACCCGCCGCGGCGCGGGCCGCTGGGGCACGTACGGGATGCGGCGCCCACTCGCGCTCCGCCGCCCCTTTGAAGGCCTCGCCCGTGGCCGAGGGCGCCCGCTTTACCGCACTTTCCGCTGCCCCTCGGCCTTCGCCCTCGCTGAGGGCCGGTACGAGGCCACCGCCCCTCCCTTCGCGGCCGAGGGAGGTGGCCCGGCCAGGTAGAGCGGCGGCTGGGGGCGGGAGGAGGCGCGGTGCGGGGGCGGGCCGAGGCGGAGCGCCCAGACAGCTGGCGCCGGGGTAGCGGCGTGCGGGGCAGCTCCGCGCAGGGGCCGCCGAGCCGCGCCGGGCCGGGCGGTGAGTGGCGGGGCGTGGGGCGAGGCTGCCGCGCCTGCACCTGCGGAGCCGGGCGAGGATGCGGCGCGGCTGGGGGCGGGTAAAGTCCGCCGCGGCTCCTTCCTCCTGCTCATCCCGTCCCGGGACGGGGGAGGACGGCGGCAGCCTCGGCGGGCTTCACCCTCCCGGTAACGCGGGGGCCGTGGCGGCGCGGGGCTGGGCGGCGGCGGGCGGCGGGGTGATACCGTAGCGCTCCCCGCGGGGAAGGAGGCGGCGGTAGGGCCGGGGCGGCCGCGGGGGGCGCGCGTGCTGCAGCGCCGCGGGGCGCGGGGAGAGCCGCTCGGGCGCCGGCGGGCGGTCGCGGCGTGTGCAGCGAATAAACTATGTTTAAAACGCGCCGAAGCAGCCCCCGTGCTGCCGCGGGGAACCCGCTCCCCTCGGCAGGTCAGGTCCGCCGAAGTAGGAAATACTCGCGGTGTTTTGAAATGGACATCTCAAAACAAGTATTCATCGTACCGGCATGTGAAAAGTGCTAATATATTAAAATGCAAATATGCATGTATACTCGGCAGTGCTGTTGCGTGTTTCCTGTTTACCATGTTAATTAGAAGTTGTAAGGGAAAACTTCGGTAAGAGTAATCCACGGCAGCGTTTGACCCAGTAATGCTCATTGAGTGATGCAGTGGCTCTGTATAGTTCTGGGTTTTCTAGCCCAAAACAAGCCCAAGTATTTATTGAACCTCATTAATGAGAAATGTATGACTTGTAATACAACTTACACCTTTGAAGCTATTTTCTCCCGGTGCAACTCAGCCAGTGTGGAGAGGAAAGTTAAACTCCCCACTCTTGCATTTTGTGAGGGAAGTTTTGACCAACAGTTTGTTCCCAGTCTCGCAGATGCCGGGATGCTTTCTTGTATTATTTTGGGTGACGTTAACTAACTGCAGAAGTTTGAGACTGGGGACATACGGTGTTGGTATATTGTTAGGCAACATGAGCATACTTGTAAACAAACAGGCAAAAACATACAGAAGGATCTTGGGATTTATACTGTTCTTTGAGGATTTTGTTTTTCTTGTTCTTTTTTGAGAGCTTGTGTTGTTCAATACACTGTTTTGTTTCCCTTCGCTGTGTCCTTTTAATTTATAGGTGGTGCTAATACAAACAAATGTATTATAGAAACAATTTCGACATTAACCAAATGTATGTTTGTTTGTTTGTTTTTTGTAGTCCACTTCACAATTTCCAGATTCTTCCAGAGAAGACAATAAAAAGAAACCAGTTTTGGAAAGACTTGGAAATCTGTTTGGTACAGGGAAAAGGAAAAATGTCAAAAGTTCACTAGAACACGCTTCACATCGGAAAGGGGAGAGGTCAGGTTCCCCCCCCAGAGCGCAGCCGATATATTGTAGGCACGTAAAGGAAGGACACGAAGCTCCTCAAGTACAAAACCAAGTGAGAAACATCAGTGCTGTTTGTGAGACACAGGAATATAATTTCAGTGGGGAAGTAGGACCGCTGTATCGTGATACCATTTCAGAATGGAATAGCAGAGGAGTCTCTTCTGACAGTGAGTGGTCAGCAGACTGGAGCAGCAGTAGTGAAACCATTAAAAACTCTTTCTTTGAGAGTAGCCTGAATGTGGAAACCCTGGAACTGGAGAAAGAATCCATCACAGATATAAATAATTCCACAACTCCAGATTTCATAAAAAGCTTGAGAAAGTTGCCTAGTGAAGACTTAGAAAAAACTATCTTAAGCCACAAGCAGCTTGTGAACACGTGGGTGTCTGAGGAGCCTGGGCATGCAAAACCAAAGGATTTGCCATACGAGTTGGAATCTGCAGTGAATGAACGCACTCATTCTGCTAGAGTGTTAACAGTTGATATCTATCTAAGAAAAACAGATGAACTCCTTAATGAACCTGTGACTGTTACATCCGAAGAAAACTGTAGTGACTCAGACACGATGGATAAAAAATCTGCTAATAAAAGATCTGGGAAAAGGAGAAAATCTCAGTCATCTAGTGACATTCCAAATGGAGAAAGAAACCAGGCTGAGACTGCTTCAAGAGAAGAATCTGTTTTTGAGGATGATGTCCCTTCTGAGGTGTTTTCAGACAAGATAATAAACTCAGAAAGAAAAGTGAAGACTCCTCAGCAGACTCCTGAAAGGAATTCCTCTTCCCCAAGTAATAATCAGGACCTAAGAGTTGGATCTGCTCACAAAGGGGCATCTAAAACTGAAGCTGACAAAGGCAAGCAGCAGATCTCAAATGCAACCCCTGCAAGGAGAAGATCATACAAAAAGAATCAGTCGGATTCTGTCCCCATTTCCCCTACTGGTTTGAAGGGTCAGGGAAAAGATTACTCTTCAAAAAGGCAACCTTTAGCATCACCAGAGAGTAACCCAGTGACAAAAAGAACTTCTGTGGAAAAGGGAGCTATACCTGTGGCTTTTGGGGAAGACGGCTTGGAGTCTCCCAAATCTTTGGCTGCTAAGACAGAAGACGCTGCCTTGGTGTTTACTGAAGGCAGAAATGAGACCAAAGCAGTAAAGCACGGCAATGGTTCAGATGGAAGAGCTTTCTTGCGTACTGATGGGATTAAAAATGGAGACCTGTGTACGTCAGCTGAGAAACAGACAAATTCTGATTTAGACAGCTTGAAGCTGAAGAGTTCGGATGCTTCCAGAACAGTCACAACAAAGATTAGCCTGTGAGTAACAAACTAGCTTACCTTATCCCTGTGGCTGCGATTTTGCCTGTATCTCTGTTTAGGATTCTATAGGAACACTAGCTATCTCTCTCTTCTCTATCTAGATTATTTTCAATTAAGAACTGCCTTTTTAAAAAAAAATCATAATTACAGTTAATACAACAAACACTGTAGTTAACATGTGTTAGAAAATTAATTATTTTTTCCTTTTTTTTTTTTTGTGGATAGAGAATTTCTTTGTGTCAGTTCCATTATATGGAATAATTTAACATAAATAGAAGCTGCTCTGTCATCATTGTCAGGGCCCCAGTTATTGCTCAGATTAGCTTGGCTGTTACTGACCTTAGTGTAGTTTTGCTGTCTGTAACCAGCTGAGGATGTGGTTGAAGGTTTTGTATGTGAAAATCTCAGAATAAGGAAAATGATCAAGTTGTTCTTTGAAACAACGTAAGTTCTGCTGGTTACTTTGTGAAGACATGTAGGACACAAGGTAGAACTTGATCCATCAAATGATATGATAGATCAGACTCCAGAAATGTCAGTATGTATAGTTGGTATTGTAAGTATGTTTAGGATGAATCGCTTATCAATTTTTATGTGTGTGAATAACATCAGGAATTTGCAGAATTGTGCATATATTAGTTTGCAGGATTTGGTTTTAAACTCAAAGAAATTGTCATCTGTCAAACAGAGGAGATCAGTGGTTTCCTTAGGATTATAAAGTGGATATATTTATAAATTCCACTGTAATGACTAGTATGAGTCCAGCAATTGATTTCCTGGATTCTATTATGTTCTTTTCTACAGTAAATCACTTTATGACATTTGTTACTTCCGTTGTTTGATTGTCACAGCTATGTACTATGCACTATTGCTTTCCTCATTCTGGTACGTTCATTTATACGTGAGAAGAGTACATTGAATCCTGTAGGTCCACCTGAGGTACACCACATGTTCATAATTGCTGTGCAGTCGTGTTACAGGGATGTGAAGGTTCAACATTACGGCTTAAGAAACATCTGTGTTTTCAGTTATGCTTCCCACATTGGAGAAGCACAGGAGCATTTGGAACAATTTCCTTTGCGTGATTTGTAATACTCTACATAGAGTTTGTTCGTTTGTAACTGAATTAAAACCGCATAATACTGAAAGTTAAATTGTGGTATTTTTGTACGTGGTGATGCTTTGCTGTCTGGCAGTATAGATTACAAATCTTAAATTGTGAAGTTTTGTATGTTCACAACTTCAAAGGAAAGGTAGCTTTCATATTTTTCTCTTTGTGTTACTGTCATTAGCGATGATCAAGTTATAAATGCCTGCGTAGCTGAATTTCATTTTTCTGGGTATCCCCTTGGCTTGCTGTACGGTGAATTATCTTCTGCTGTGCTCATAGACAAGTATCTTTTCTGACAGATTTTATTTTAATGAATAAACAGCTTGTTCTATTTTACCTCATTTTATGGGGTGTGTGGTGCACTGTGTCTTGGCGTTGCTGCTGCAATAGGAACTTTAGCCCTGGGTGGGGACTTCTGTGTTGCATGCAAAGTTCCTGATGCATCTGGTAGCTGTCACTGCACAGCACTACAGTTTCTTGAGCCAGACAAACTGATATGGTCAGATTACCTGGTAAAATTTGTAGTCATTCATCAGAACACATGAACGGTAAACCTGGATGTGGATTAAGCTGCTGTAAAATGGGAAAGTGAAAGATGGTGCCATTACTAGAAGATGGTATTGTTTTTTGTTCTCTTGTTACTGCTTTGAACTAGAGAACAGATAACTTTTCCATTTTCAAAACTTGAAAAATTATTGTTAGATAATCCACATTAATCCCTTTCAGACTGAAAAACAGTCATTTACTCACAGACTCGTTTGCCTCCTATAAGATGGATTTTGTATAATCAAAGTAGTTACAACTTAAAAATGCATACTGTCTCTTACTAATGACATTGTGCCAATTCTGGGAATCAAGTTTCTTTAGAAACAGTTTTAAAAGAAGTTGGTTTTGCTGGTTCTCTGCAAGTAATGATAGTGTTTTCTGTCTTTTCTTCTTTTATGTCTGTGTACTGGAACTTGGAAGTCACAGGATACTTCTTGCTCTTGAAAGGGAAAACCTATCAGGTTTGAGACTAAACTGAGGTTGATGGTACATCTTAATCAGTAAATGAAACCTCAGGCAGTAGTTACTTTGATGTGCTTAGAGCAAAACTTGGCTTCAGTTGTCAGATTTGATGTTCAGACATGGTTTTGTAGTTGCCTTTGCATTTATGCCCACTTGTTGAATTATTCTGCTCTGTTAACATGCCATTTTTCTTTGCTCACCTCAATCTGATGTTTTGGCATCAACGTTTTTTGGCATCAGTTACGTGCTTGACATGCTTTGGACAGTATGCTTCAACTATGTGACTCACCTTCCATTTATGACTCGTTAGAAGAGGTTTAACTGCTTGCTCCCACAGGTTAGCTGCAAGGTGTAGCTGAAGAGAAGGACATCAGTATTTCTCTTGTGCCTGCTTGTTCCTGGCATTGCAGATCAGCAATGGGTAGCAGGAATCAGTCACACTGGGCTGTTTGTAAGAAAGCATTTGCACTGTTAAGTGAATCCATCTTTCAGTGCTTTCCCCCCATACTAGAGGGGAGACTTAAAGGATGCTCAAACAACATCTACTTTTAAACAAGCTTTGAAACTCGGTTCTTGCAATAAGACATATCTTTTGGCTGCATTTAAAATCAGTATTTCTTAGCATGGAAAAAGGTGTAATGAAAAGACTAGTTAGAGGAGGCCAGCTGTAGTGGATGGAGCTCCAGGGCTGAGCTTTCTATTGCTGTTTGGTGTCAGCTGTTCTTCCTGCTACTGCTGCTGTGCAGAAATACCACAGAATGTGAAATACAAAATGCTAAAGTGGTTGTTTCTGCATAAATTTGCAAAGCTTGAAACTAGGCTTGTGAGGTGTTAGGTGTTCATTTAAAACAGGTTTTGGGCATGGCTGATAACTATCAGCGTTAACCATTAAACTTGCTTGTGACAAGGCATACAGGGAGAGACAGATTTTATTAGGAAGATATGTTATGTGTTATGTTGAAATGCATGTAGTAGTGCAAGTGACAAAATGATGGTATGGAAATGAGTCTGTTGAGATAACTAGGCTGTTAGTGATACCTCTTGAAAATACAGGTGGAAGGAGAGGAATCAATATCCTTTGCTGATCTGAAAGGGACATGAAGGGTCCTGGTGAACAGCAAATTCAGCATGTGTCAGTAGTGCATCCTCGTAGCAGGTGAAGGCTAGACCTATGCTGGGCCATGTTGCCAGGAGCATAGCCAGCAGGTCAAAGCAGATACTGTTTGGTGCTCAAGAGTCTGCATCTGTGGCATTGTATCAAGTTGTACCTCTCCCTCCTATTCCAACTCTCTTCTGGTACAAGAGAGATGTTCACAAAGTGGAATGAATGCAGTGGGGAGCCATTAAGAAGGTGATGGCACTAGAGCATACCATGTACGAGGAGAAGCTGAAGCAGCTTGATTTCTTCAACTGAGAAGGATATGGGTAGACCTCAGTCACCTCTCACTACCTACAGAGGTATTACAGAAAAGGTAGAGCCAGATTTGTCCCTGAGGTGTGCAGTGAAGGGACAATAGCCATGGTTGCAGGTTGCAACAGTGAACTTTCAATGGGGTATAAGGCAAAAATAATTCACAGTGATGCTGACTGACCTGCTGTAACACTTCCCTAGTAAGGCTGTGAAATCTTGACCCTTGGAGATACACAGAACTTGGTCAGACAAAGCTTTCAGCAGCTTGATCTAGCTTTGAAGCTATCCCTGTTTTGAGCAGGAAGTTGGACTAGCTGATCTTTAGACGTCCCTTGCAACCATCCAAAAAAGTCATAGAATAATTTAACTTCCAAAAGGTTAGGAAAAACAGTTGTACTGCAGATGAAAAGTGGTGTCTAAATATATTTATGTTTTGTGGTAGTTCCCTCCCTACCTTCCCCCTTTCAGGAATAATTTTTTCCTTTCTCTGGACTTAAATTTTCCAAGTGTGTTTGATTAGCATCTATCTGAAGTATGGGCAGTTGTTCTTAAGTTTACTATTTCCTTTTTTATTGATCGTGTGTTCTTCATAAGGGCCTTATGTGAACCAACATGAGCAGGCTGGTAGTTACCATGAGTGCTGTCGGGAATTCTTTTCCAAAAAGACATGGTGATGTTTAATAGTTGCTTACTGTGTAGATTCTTAAGCAGCTAATATTGGGTTCCTTCTGTTATTTCAGTAAGTTTGTTCTTCATGCTTTTCCCAAGAAAAGAAGCTTGTTCAATGGAGAGTCTTGCTTTAGTATGCTTGGGATGGGTCTGAGGAGAAGGAGGAGAAAGGAGTGATCTCAGTTTTTAGGTTGTTCATATTAACTCGTATCTCATGCTTTTTTTTCTTGAACTAAAGAGCTGCCTGAGTGCTCGGTGAACACAGTTTGTGTAGATAAAAAAGAAGAAAGCACTTAAATACCAGAACCATCCATTGATTGATAGAGCATTTGAGGCTTTGGAGATTGTTGCTGCAAGCTGGTTTTTTATCTCCTGCCATCATCAGTCTTCATGTAGTGCAGTTTCCATCTGTGCTGCCACTGCAGAGTGTCTCCAGATTGCTCTTTGGAGAACAGGTCTGCCTTTGAGGTGATGGTGGTGTCCTTGACGCTCCTTATCTGACTGATAAATCTTGAAGACAAATGCCCTGCATCTTCACCTCTGTTCATACTGTTCCTGCAGTAGCAAGTGACATGGACAAATGCTTTTTCCTGGATGGAGGTATTCAGAGGAAGGAGGCTTAAAACCCACGGCTGCATGTCATCAGCCTTCTGCCATAGTACATGAGTACTGTGTGCTATGTACTTGTACATGCTTTCTCTATCCACTCTGATGGAGAAGTTTCTGTAAGTGTTTCCTAATTCAATTCTTGTAAAATTAGCAGGTTTAGTTTACACAATTTTAATTGTTAGCTGACTTTCCCTGAAGGAAATGGGAGAGTCCTCACATGCAGTGTTTGCTTAGCCAAGTGATGGTGCAGTGACTGGGGGCAGTTTGCTTTTCCACCAGTACTAATGAGGCCAGAAGAGGTCTTTCACTAGATTTGAGGTTGCTTCTGCAGTGTAAGGGCTTCGAAGGATCTGGGCAGCTGTCTTCAAAACTTGTTGGAGAGGTACATTCAAATGTTAACCAACTCATTATCACCTTAATGAATTGGGATTTGTTTCCTAAACTCTGTAGGGAATTGCATGCGTGTAATTTATTCTGCCTATTCACTATTAAATTTTAATGTCTGTCAGTCATGCCTAGTTAAGCTCTCTGCCTCAACTGCACATGTTGTAGGCCTCTGTTTTTTGTTTTACTGAGCATTACAGAACTACATACATGTTTGAAATATATTCTCCTTATTTAGTGTCTAATTTTTTTTGGTTGTTCATATAGTTACTCCTTTTTTATTTAATTCCTTTTGAGATACAAAATTTTAAATTTAATATGACTGGAAAATTTCATTGTAATGCTACATTTTCTTGTTTTGAAAATTATTTACAAGTTTTTTTAAGATTAATTAAAGATGTAACTCTGTATCACTTTGCTTCCTGTAGTCCAGCCAAACTGAAGAATGTAGAGCTGAATTTTAAAGCACCTATGAATCAAGACAGTTTAGAAGGTGAGCAGGAAACTCTTGAAAAACCAGTTAATAAAACTAACAGCAACATTGCCAACAAAATTTCCTTGTTTGAAAATAAATGTGCTAACCAGAGCCAGAGGCCTACTGACATCCCTGCTTCAAAAAACAGTACCGTACCAAGCACATTTGTTGGCAGAGCAAAGCTGAAATTTGGAAAACAACCTAAGGAAAGCGATCAGCCTGATAAAACGTTAAATAGGCAAAGCAGTCGCCAGAAGTTACTTGAAAATGGCACACCAGAGAAAGAAAGCGCTGCAGAATTAAAAGGCAAAAATGAAGAAGGCTCTGCCTCTTATGAGGATATTGGGAAGACAACAGAACTTAAAGTAAAAGCTGCAATATCCCTTTTTAACCAAAGCAGCAAAAATGATGCTGGTAGCGTCTCTGTGAAGCAACCTGATCCAGAATTAAACACAGCTAAAAAAGAAAGTCCACCTTTTAAACTGCCTTTGCACTTGCCCAGTAGAACTGAAAATACTCAAGATACTTCCTACAAAAGAAATAACACAAGCTCAGAATTCCACAGAAATGAAGAAAAGATGCTGCCAAACACAGATGTTTTATCACCTTGCAATGATGATAAATATCCTTTACCATCCCATCAGGTTTCTAGGTCAGAATTTAGCAAGATGGAAAATAGAGATAAAAAGGCAAAGCCGGGAGATTTGAGCTTTGCAGCACCACAGTATGATGACAGCAGTCAAGATGGCATATTGGCATCAGAGCACATTATCAATACACAGAAGAGCCCCGGCAAAACCTGTAATGGATCTTCTGAGGATGATAGCATTTTTGATTCCCCATCTGACATGAAGAAGTTTGCTGAAACAATAAAAAACCTGGACAGCTCAGTTTGTTTACCCCAGAAAAAGAAGAGGTCAAAGCTTCCCAAGTCCCCAGCACCCCACTTTGCAATGCCTCCCATTCATGAAGACAACTTAGAGAAAGTATTTGATCCTAGTGTGTTTACTTTTGGTTTGGGACTGAGGAGGGACAAAACACAGGATCTGTTACCAGCCCAGCAAATTAAGATGCAAAGCCTGGAAACAATAGCCAGAGTCAGG
Organism: Falco rusticolus; assembly: GCF_015220075.1. Taxonomy (NCBI): domain Eukaryota; kingdom Metazoa; phylum Chordata; class Aves; order Falconiformes; family Falconidae; genus Falco; species Falco rusticolus. Next base: position 24,047,591 of record NC_051192.1, read on the forward strand.
CCCAAGCGTGCCTCAACAGAGCAAAGTATCATATTCAAAGCCCTGCAGTCATGTAATAGAGAGGAACCTGCCTTTACTCAAGAAATAAATGGAAAGGAGAACATTGATGGTACAGATGGTGAAATTAAGAGATCCCGGCTTGAAAAAAGCTCCCTCTTCTCAAGCTTGCTGTCTTCTACATCTAAAGAAAAGGTTTTTAATCCCTCTGTCACTTCAGTAAATAACACTGCAACAGCTTTTACAACTGATTCCTCGGGGATGCCTCCTTTACAACAGGATGTTTCTGGGCCGTTCAGCATGCCTCAAAAATCTGAGGTAATTAAACATCATTCATGAAATGCAACCATGTAAAATGTTGTTGATCTGCTGAATGACTGTTAATTTTGATTTTGCAATTCAGTCTCTTTCAGATGTCAAGTTTCCAAGTTTTGTGGAGAAGTATATGCAAGCAGATAGTGCAAAAAAAGAACTAAGTTTACAAATGCCCAGTTATGGGAACCCTGAGAAAAGTTTTTCCAGCTGGCTGGGGACAAGCAGATATGAATCAAATGTCCCCGCTGGTTTATTAGATGTGGATGTAAGTACTGTGTTGATTAAAATCTGCCTGGAAAGTTACCCAGCTTTTTTTATTTTCTATAGATGATGTGCATACATTGTGTTGTTTTGTTTCCCTTCTTAGGGACATGCATAGATTGTAAATACATGGAGGTGAATGTAGGTGTGGTATCAGTTTCACCTGATGTCGGCTACACGTGAAAATGAGATGGCATCTATTAACATGATTATGTTTCTTCATGCTGCCCTTGTTTTGAGATTATTCACAAATATGGAAGTGTATGTTTGAATAAGTCTTCATACTTGATTTTGTATTATTTTGAAACGGATCTCATGTAAACATGTAAATTTTATTTTTTATTGTAAATTAGTAGAGTGTTTTCTGTGAACTTCAGAAAGCTCATGCCTGCTTCTTCTATTGACACTAACCTCTCTCCTCTTCCAGCAAGACACTCAGCCATTACACTGTTAAATGAGTAACAGGACAAGCTTTTCTTTTTTAGCCCTCTTTTTGTTCCCAGTATTCCTGTGCATTTGATAGAACATACATATTCTTAAATAATATGTTAAGAACTGCAGAATAGTAATTTTTGAAAGTGCCGCTACAGTAGAGGGTGGCGATTCCTTTGGCTGATTAGGAGCATCTATTCATCATGAGTGAAGGCAGACTTACGTTTTCCCTTTGAGGCAACTTTACCCTAATGTGGGAGAACTTTGTGATTTCTGTTTTCAAAATGATGAACCGATGTCCTATGGTATTTGCTGTTTCTGTTGATGTGGGCCTTTGCTGTTACCTGAGAGGAAAATTATAATCCTGAGATCTAAGAACCGTGGGAAGAAATAGGTTCTCCAGAGTTTAATAACTACATTAATGTGAACTGTGGAATTGAAGCAGCATATAAAAAAGTTTGTGAAATACTCTTCCAAAGCTAATGGTTATCTGCTGTTACAGTTCTACTAGAAGGGAGTGGAGGAGTAGTAGAAATAATCTTCTTTCTTCTTCACATTGCAGAAGGAAATCATCCATGGTATCTTGCAATTTTGAGGATGTAGATTTGTCTTTCATGAGAAATGTTTTAGTGTGGGGATAAAAGTTAGGGGGGTTGTTTGCAGTGGTGTAGACTTATACGGCCAGTTAGAAAGGCTTTCTTACTCCGGATGGTCCTGCTTGGGTTTTGAAATCTTGAGTTTAAAGCTAAATGAATAGTACTAATTTTTTTTTTTTTTTTTTTTTTTTGCTACTTAAACTGTTGCTCCTGAGTGGGTTTCAATTTTTCAGTAGAGTATGGAGGCCTGATATGGCAAGGGTGTATGTATACATATAAGCTCACTGTTGAGAGAAGCCTGTTAGGTTCCAAAGGGTTGCAGGATTTCTGTAGCACTGTTGCTGACTCGGAATTGTCTTGCTCAAGTTAGACAGGAACTGGAAATGTTTGTATGATGTATACCTACTGTGCATCTTCCACTGACTAAGAAAATGATGATGCGATGGCTAATGGGTAGCGTGAAGGAAAAAAGTAAGGGCAGCCCAAAACAATGACTTTGTAATTCCTTAAAACACAGAGCAAGTTCTAACTGGAATTGAAGCACAGGCTAAAAAACCAGTCATGCTTCAACACATCTTGATGATGCTACAGAAATCTGATGGTGGTTAGGAACTCTGTTTTGAGACCACTACCTGCCCTCTGTGCTGACTAATACGTTCTAATTAGTTCCATGCACATGTTGCTGGTTATCTTAGGCTGCAGCCTATTTAGAGGCAGGACCTGTCTGGGGGTTTTTGTTGTTCATTTGAATAGTTCCTAGAAGAGCAGGACCTTGTCCCAGAATGAGTACTCCTGTCCTTGCTAGGAAACCAAACACATAATTGCAGTGCTTGCTTTATTTGTTTTAAGATGAAGTGATACAACCACAACTTTTCCATGTATTCTATATCATAAATTTTATCACTGACTTCAGCATTGTTTTAGATTTTGTGTACCTCAATGTGTTTTATTTGTTCTCCACATTTGTAGTCTATCACTTAATGCAGAGTGTCTTGTGTTTTTTGAAGAAACCTATCTTGTAACGAGGTGTTCAGCACAAAATTGATTATGCTAGTTAGTTCATACATGGATATGCCATCATCCCTCCTCAGTCTTTTCATATATTCCTTCAAAATTACTGCATGCTTTGTGGTTACTAGACATTTAAACCTTCATTAATATCTTTATCATTGTAGAGCATGTACTTCATTAATGCCAGGTTTTAAAGTAGTCACTTGGTTTGAAACTCCTGGAATATGTAGGAAGCTGATCAGAAGGATTTTAAAGCATTTCAAATCTGAGGCTAATTGGCTTCAGTGAAATGATAATTCAGGATTAAAAAAAAAAAAGTGTGTAAATTTGTACATTTGTGGCAAGATACTCTTCTTCAGGAGGAAGAAGGAATTGAAACAGTAAATAGGTGTAGTTGAAGTGTTACCAGCTTTTTACTGTTCAGACTAATATTTGTTTTGTTTTACTAGCTCAGTTTTTGTAGCTGAGCATCTTCATTGAATACATTTTTGATTTGTGGGTTTTTTTGTTACTTTCCTCTCCCCGTTATTAGGCACTTTCAAGAAATGGACAAAGTAAAATCAATCCCAGACCTGGCAAGGTAAGATCAATTTTATTATCTTTACTGTTCCTCTCTATGTTTAAAGCATACCAAGATAGAATTATATGTTATTGGTGTTTGTGGTTTTTTCTTGTTTTGTTTTTTTAACACAGCTGGTGATATACTGTGAATCAGACTATCAAAAAAATGGTATCGAAGTTTTCCATGATGTTCTGGATTGCAGTTCTTGGGTTCTGTCACCAACAATTTTAGTTAAAGTCATCAGAGGGTGGTAAGAGATTGATTTTTACTCTTCGTTATTGGTCTATCCAAAAATCTTTTGAAACCCAGCATGCAGTTGACAGTAAGTCTGTCTTGCAAACTGGCAATGTAAAGTAGACATTGAGCAAGAACGTGGCATTTTTCCTCCACAATAGGAAGTTCTGGGCTGGGAAACTTACTTTACTGACAAATTGAGTGAGTGTTAAGATCTAGAAGGCTGCAACATTTCACCAGGCATAGGCATGGGATGAAATGACAGATTCTGTCCAGCTACACTGCCCTTTGACTCCTCTCCCCTTTATGGGTTCTTGCAAAGTATTTGGATTGGGCTAAAGGATTTTAAAGCCATGTCTGACATGGATTTGGATGCAGAAGATTAATTCTGTGTCCAAAGGTATAAGGTGGTGGTGTAGAGATGGTTGACTCTTTCTCTGATAAGTCCAGAGGGAATTTTTCTCTAAAAGCTATATTGCCTAAGAGTAAGTCAAAACAAGTTCATCTCCTACTTTCTTCATAGTATTATGAGAACAGCCATTATTAGTTTGGATAGCGTGGCAAGTTAAGTTGTGGCCGGGCTGTGATACAGTCAAACAGGTTCTCAAAAGTAGTGATCTGATAGTAAGCTGCAGGAAAAAAGGGCTAGCTGCAGTAGGAGGTACTGGGAAGCACACTGATTGCTGTTTAGCTTCAGAAAACTGGAATGAAAATCTTTTGATCTGTGTGAACCAGGTCTTCTTTTTTTAACGTGGACTAGGGGACTGGGTGTTTTTTTTCCCCTTTTCAGCTGAGAGCTTGGAGCAGAGGGTGGGTTGTATTTGCACATGGATATAGTTTTCATCTAGTGATATATTCAAACCTGCTGTTAAAGTTGTGCTTGTCTTCTGAGCAGTCTTATCATCCTTTGGCACATCTGTACAAGCCCCTGTGAAACTTTAGACTGCTGTTCACAGGATCCAAGTAGCATGTCTGTTTATACATGACACAACAGTCTGCAGTGTCAACATTTTCTGGCCTACAAATTGGTTCTGATTGGTATCTCATGCAAAAGTCTGGTATTCACAGACAGTAGTCTTGCTGCCCCAAATCATCAATTTAAAAAGGTGGAGGAGTTTTGGATGAAATTACAAAGTCAGTGGTAGGCATATTTGTTTTTACCATTGTTTTTAAAAGTATCACAGAGACCAGAAATGGCTTGTATCAGCAGTACTGGGCAAATAAGCTGTACTGGGGTGGCAGGAAGGGTCTGGAAATAATATTTCTTATGAAAGGATTTGTTGAATGGGAGCATGATTTTTGCAATTCACACTTGATAAAGCACCATTAAAAATGAGATATTTTTTTTTTTATTTTAAGCTGGATACTCTATGAGAAACCAAATTTTGAAGGTCCCTCTATTCCCCTGGAAGAAGGAGAGCTGGAACTCCCAGATATTTGGGGTGCAGGTACTTCTGAAGAGCAAATGGAATGCAAATCTCTAAAGCCTGCAGTGATTGGTTCAATAAGACATGTTGTTAAGGCAAGTAATAGAAGTGAAGTAAATTTGTATAGATCTTTAATGCTTGGTGGTGTTCTATACTGATAAAAAGTGTGATTGGTGTATTACAACACAAGTGTAACATGAGTTGTAAATGCATGAAACAGTCTTCTGTGTTGAATTTTTTGTTTATACACAAAATAAATGTGGGGACTTTTGCACAGTGGGGATTATGGTAGCATGCACTGGAAGGATAGGGCAAGAAGAAAACTTAGCATTTTGGAGGCTATTCTAATAATAAACACTATGTACAGCATATTCTTTTTAGCCTGGTCAGTCTCTCAGGAAAAACATCCCAGAAAACCATCAGTAATTCCATAGATTCAGATTTGCAGAAGATGTCTGTGACTTTTTCTTTTTTTTAATATAAACCAAATTTACACTTAAAAAACTTCAGTGTCAAACACCAAACCTCCTTTAATACTCAAAAAAATAGCCCTGTATGTGGAAACTTACCATGGAGTTTCACACGTGGTGGAACAGCCTTCCTACGTGCACTTTTAACCTACTATTAAGTAGTTACCTTTGCAGGTTGCCAAAACAAACATAACTATAAAGTAATTTGACTAGGAAAAGAAAAAGGAGGAATATATATTGCTTGTAACTACAATTCTTGCTTAAGTTGCAGTTCTCTTCAAGAATGGCTTGCTTGGTATTTTCTTCGGATTTAATTTGCTAGAGGAGATGTTAACTGATGAAGGAAGATGCATTCCTGCCTGGATGGCAGAAAGTAAACAATGTAAATGCTGATTAGAGATTGGCTGACTGTCTTGGTCCAGAGACAGGCAAACTGGCCTAGTTATACTTTTATTATAGGCATCTAATAGCAGTAGTAATTGACAAGAGGGAGAAGCAATTTAAAATAAACAGATGTTTCAAAACTGATTTAGTTATCCACATTAATTACAGAACTCACAGCACAGATTAAGTGATTATGGCAATCTTCATTTTTCAGGATTACAGGGTTTGCCGAATTGATTTGTATACAGAACCTGAAGGGTTAGGAATCGTGACTTCCTTTTTTGACGACACTGAAGAAACAGGAGTGTTCGGCGCCACTCAGAAGACTTGTTCTATCAAAGTACACTGGGGCATGTAAGTGCGTAGTTCTGCATGAACATGTACTGCTATGACAGGAATTTGTTTTAAACTATTTGTTACACCTATCAGACATGCAAGCAAGCTTATGTTAATTCTAGTCCTGTATTTTGGAAGTATTTGTTGACAGTAGCATTAGTACCTCACTGTAATGCTTCCACCCTTGGAGAGGCTGACCTCTTAAAATGACTTGTTAAAGCCAGTTTTCTCCTGCTTGCACATAGTAAAGACAGAGTAACCCTTGTATATTTGTAGCAAAGGAATGAGTTAGCCTCTCCTGCTCTTTCTCATTCAAGCAAACATCGTGAGAGTTTGGGGATGAACTGTTACAAGACCACATTTCCTGCTTGCTTTCCTCTAAACTTTACATCTTTGTACCAGGAGAAGAAAATTTGCAAGCCCTTGTGTTACAAAATAACAGTTGGTGTCACATCTGGACTCTGGAAAGCAGTCTTGTATTTCACAGTGCATTTTAATCAGTGTGTTTGTGGTGATGTTTAGGACATACCTGTTTATGTCACCTGAAAATACCTAGCCATCTGAGTTAGGAGTCTAATGTATGCCATGAACTAAACAAGCTTTTATGAGAAAAGAGACTTGTAAGTAAAATCCAGACATTGTACAATTGGTAGTTTTGATAACTTAATAAACAAACTTGTAAATTGGTACTGAAAATATGCCTCAAAGTGATACTAGGAAAAGTATGTACAAGATGGAGGCCGCTTTCAGAGAAAGCAAGAGTGGAATTGCTTTTCAGTGATGTTGGGTCCTGCAGAACACTTCACAGGGTGTGCAGACCTCGGTTGTTACCTGTTGGCCGTGTTGTGTTTCAGCACTGATGATGGCATTTGCCTTGCTGCAAATAGTCTATTTAACTATCAAAACCTGCCCAACTAAAGACAAGTGTTACATACCACTGCAAAGATGTATTCAAATATGCCAGTAGATAAATGAAGCATTTTAGTTGTTAGGTAAAGGGTATTTTATCTGATTAAATCTTTACACCTTGATTCAAGGAAAAAGTTAAGCACTCGGGTATATAAGGAAATTTTAAGATGTCCAGGCAGTTGGTTCTCTGACAGGAGGTTATTTCTGTTGAACTGCAAGCTTAATGCAAATTACATGTCTGCCAAGAGTAATGAAATCAGGTAAGTTACTTAGAGGTTGATTACTAATTGACTTCATCTACTTCTCCACTTCATTTCTGTCCCTCACTTAAAAGCATTCTGTGAATAGTGAAATTACAATTTTTTTGTAAGAAAGCAGAGCCAGCGCACATCTCTCGGGCTTCAGACTGCTCCTTATTTTTGCATCAGTGTGACAACATTTTTTGCACTAAATCTGTGTAAACTCTTAGTCTTCATTTCTCTGTGTTGCATTTGGATCTCTTGAGGAAAGGCAGACTCGTATTTGCACTAGGAAGCAAACTAGACAGTTGAAAAATAATCTCTCAGATGTCAGTTCATTAGTCCAGTGTAGAAAGAAGTCGTTTCTGCCAATTGCTTGCACGAGAAATTCAGTAAATTGTTGCTGCTTTTTTGCATGCTGGAGGGGTTTTTCTTTCCATTAGTTTACAGGCATGGCATAGTTCACTATTGGCAGTTGAGGAAAGCTCTGATTCTGAGTCACCTTGCCATGCAGGTGTGGTTGTATCTCGTTGAAGTTTCCCAGTGTTCATGCTTAATTGTTGTTTACTAAAAGCTGCCAATGAAAATGAGTCAACGCACCTTTATCTTCAGATTGTACTTTCTCATTCATCTTCCATATGTTTAAATTTTTGCAATGAAGTTAGAATCACAGAATTATTTAGGTTGGAAAAGGCCTTTAAGATCATCCAGTCCAACCGTTAACCCAGGACTGCCAAGTCCATCACTAAACCATGTCCCTAAGCACCATATCTACACGCCATCTCCAGGGATGGTGACTCCACCACTTCCTTGGGGAGCCTGTTCCAATACCTGACAACCCTTCCCGTGATATTTTTTTTTTCCTAATATCCAATCTAAACCTTCTGTGGCACAACTTAAGGCCGTTTCCTCTTGTCTTGTCACTTGTTACTTGGGAGAAGAGACCAGCACCCAACCTCCTACAGCCTCCTTTCAGGTAGCTGTAGAGAGCAACAAGGTCCACCTGAGGTGCTTTTTCTCCGGGCTAAACAACCCCAGTTCCCTCAGCTGCTCCTCATAAGACTTGCTTTGTAGATGCTTCACCAGCCCCGTTGCCCTTCTCTGGACACGCTCCAGCACCTCCACGTCCCTCTTGCAGTGAGGGGCCCAAAACTGAACACAGGATTCGAGGGGCGGCCTCACCAGTGCCCAGTACAGGGGGATGGTCACTGCCCCAGTCCTGCTGGCCACGCTGTCTCAGATACAAGCCGGGATGCTGGTGGCCTCCTTGGCCACCTGGGCACACTGCTGGCTCACGTTCAGCTGGCTGCTGACCAGCACCCCCAGGCCCTTTCCCCCAGGCACTTTCCAGCCACCCTTCCCCCAGCCTGTAGCGCTGCGTGGGGCTGGTGTGACCCAAGGGCAGGACCCGGCACTGAGCCTGGTTGAACCTCATGCAACTGGCCTGGGCCCATCGGTCCAGCCTGCCCAGCTCCCTCTGCAGAGCCTTCCTGCCCTCAGCAGATCAGCATCCCGCTCAACTTGGTGCTGTCTGCAAACCTACTGAGGGTGCATTTGGTCCCCTTGTCCAGATTGTCGATAAAGATACTAAACAGGACTGGCCCTGATCCTGAGCCCTGGGGAACATCACTTGTGACTGGCCGTAAGTTGAGGGCCTACTGAGTGGTGAGACACAACGTATCAAACATTGAGCTATAGACAGCAATAAAACGTAAGCTCCTTGTTTGTTTCCTGGAACCCTACGTCTGTGGTGAAGCTATACCAACTTGTGCCAGTTTGCATCAGCTTGGAATCGGCCTTTTAAGCATAACAGAGTGCTGGATTATTTTAAAGTCTTTCTGATATCGCCAGATTTATACGTTATGATCCTTACATGATTGAAGGGTTGGCTGCATAGTGTTCCAGTTTACTGTTTGTTTAATACTGCTCCATGCTGCACTTCTGAGAGATCAGTAAATTTAACTGGAAGAAATACATCGCCATCCTTATGCAAAGATCAGCACTATGTTTCTTTGTTCCCAGTGATTACCGGCTAAGATTTTCTTGAAAAAGCTTTGAAAAACTACCGTTGCTGTCCCCATCAGGAATTTTTAAAATTATGTCTTTCAAAGCAGATTTATTAGCAGATACAAACCATGAGGAAATAGATTTCTAAGGAGTTGTCAGGTTTTTCTATGTATAACACAAGTTTAGAACTTTGTGTTGAAAGTTTTTGCAACAAATTCAAGCCTAGGTTAGTAGAGATCTTTTAAGTTCTTGAAAATTGATTCTGCATATTTTATAACTACTCTAAAAATAATACAGAATAACCTTAAGTCTTGAAACTTGAGTCAAAACTTGAGTTGCCTTCAGATAAGAGAAAATCAAATTCTTAACTGTCTGTTCATTGTACTGATAATTTTTTTTTTTTAGCCTGTTCAAACAAAACACATCTGTTATTGGCAGTTCCTGCACAGGCACTGAATTTTGCCCATATGCCAGCTTGTAGCTGGCAATTGTAAAGAAGCAAAGTTTTATTAAGGGTACAGTGTTGTCTTTCCTAAAGTAGGCATATTGTCTTATTCTTTACTGTTCAGAAATGTTATGAGGTTTTTATCTTTTCCTTTCCTTATCCCCACCCTCCCCTGCCCTTTAGATGGCTAATTTATGAAGAACCTGGTTTCCAGGGAGTTCCTTTAATGTTGGAGCCTGGTGAATATCCAAATTTAGCATTCTGGGAGAAGAAGGAAGCCTACGTTAGGTCCATGAGGCCCTTGAAAATGGTAAAATACTGTTATTACTTGCAAGTTACATTACCCGTGTTTATGTGTAGAAATGTTGTGTTAAAGTGGCTAGATATTTCAAGACTCAAAAAAATGTAACTCTTTGAAAAACAGAATTTTTAGTCTGTAAAATACTTGTCTCTTTCAACATTTGATTGCATCCATTTCTGTTTTTAATCTGCCTTTTTGTTTTCACTTGTGTTCTTCAAGGAAGGTTTCATCTTAATTCTGTCTTTGTGAAGAGCTGATGATTCTTACAGTTGCCTATAAGTATAGACAACTTAATTTTATTATTTTTTTTTTACAGGGTGGTCGCAAAGTTGAATTCAGTGGAGAGCCAAAGGTAAAAGTCAATATTTATTTGATTGTCCAAAGTTATTTTATAACACATGAGGTACACATGGGTAGATAAATATATCTTGACTCTGTACCGGCTACTGATGGTTTAGCGGCTGATCCTGCTGTATATGACTATGAAACTGCAATTTCTGTCACATTTATGCATCCATCATTTACATATATGACAGTATTAATATCTATCTGGATAATGCAGGTGGGTAATGAACATTCAGGCCCTCATGTTGCATCTCTAAGGGAAAGACCTCTTTAAGAAGACAGAGACATCCCACTAATTATTTCCATAATATTGCCTTCTACTTTATGTGCCCATGCAAAAGAAACTGTCTGTTGTCAGAATTTATCATGCTCTCTGTAACTTTTCTTTTACTTCATTTCTGCTGCAGGTAATCATTTATGAGAAGCCTTTCTTTGAAGGGAGACATGTGGAAATAGAATCGGAGATCTTTATGCTTGATGACAAGGAGTCAGAAGAAAAAACAAGCCTTCCACTTACATCAGTGGGATCCATGAAAGTACTGGGAGGAATGTAAGTGTGGGAGAACATCAGCAATATTTCCCCTTCTGCTGAAGTAGTAACTCCATAGGCTGGAAATTGCAGTGGACAAATTCAGTACCCATTTATTTTCTCTGTTTTCCTGGGTTTTGGGTTTAGATAGAAGCCTGGGTTAAATTTGCAAATACAGAAAAAGAACAAATTTCACACATATGTATCTCCTCCATAACAACACAGAGTGGCTGTTGTCCGTTTTCACATGCAGACTGTTGTTGTTGTTGTTTAGTTGGGTCGCTTATGAGAAGCCTGGGTTTGAAGGCCATCAGTACTTGCTGGAAGAAGGAGCATATCGGGATTGGACAGACTGGGGAGGCTATGATGAAGAGTTGCAGTCACTGCGACCAATTGTTGGTGTAAGTTCCAAGAACAGGTAGTAGTCATCTCCTGAGTGCATTAAGATGTCATGTTGCATTTTCCTTATGATGTTTCTCTTTCTTTTAACAGGATTTCACAAGCTCCCATATGATAATGTACAGTGAAAAAGACTTTGGATCAAAGGGTTCCAATATTAATGTGTTAGGAATTATTTCCAATCTGAAAGACACGGGGTATGGGCTGAGGACACAGTCTATAAATGTGCTAAGTGGCGTGTAAGTGATACTTACAATTACCTGTTAATTTTAAATGTGCTGTTATTTTCAGAATTTGATGGTATTTTTCAGCATTCTGACTTCTAATGCCTGTGTGGAGTCTTCAGATAAAATGTTCTGCCCTTGACTGCAGAATATTAAAAGTAAAATGTTTGTGAACATGTGTAGTAAATTGGTTTTCTTTTCACAATAAGATCAGATGGTGCCAGAAAATATAGACTTAATGTTACACAAAGTAGGAAAGTATGAGAGGGTGTTTCATTGCAGAGGTAGAAATAGCTTGTTCTCATGGCTGTATTTTTACGGGTTTTTTAAAGCATTTTAACAACAAAACTGTTATGGAACTAATTCTCAGGTTTGACACTAATTTCCAGGCTTCTTGTGTTTGGCCAGAGGTAAATTCCTTGCTTTCTCTTGGTTGTGTGTAAAATGGAGATAACTCTTCCTATGCTCACTAATACGTTCTGGTATTAAGGATACTAACTGTTCTAAAAAGTAACACTATAGTGAATCCTGTAGGTTAATAGTGTTTTAGTATCATGGTGGGGCTTTTTTTTAGTTTTTTTTGAACGCAGTCATTCCCAAAACTTTGTGTTAGCATGGCCATTAACAACTCTCACTCTTTTGTACCACCTATGTTGTCACACACAGTCAATAAGCTGATAGACTGCTGTTTGATCTGTTCAGTACATCAGTTACACAGCCTTGCAGACTGCATCAAAGCATTTTGGAAACAGAAACAAGTATTAGCAATCATGTCTCCAAATAGACAAAATTATGAGAGGTACTGTCTCTCTCCCTCTCTGGTATGCAGGTGACTTGCTGAAAGCTCTCCTTTACCCAAAAACACCCCTAAATCTTTCTCTGTGTTTTCTGTGCTACATCCTTGCTAGTTTTGTCTGGATAAAGATTGCAGAAGCAAGCTCAGTGCATTCCAGAGGAACGCTTTTAGTTTGTATATGAATATGGTGTGACAGCAGGTTTTTTTCCGCCTTGTGACCTCTGAAGCCACCGTGCTCTTTTGTCTTCTGTAATACGCAAGGGAGATTCATGGGAAAGAGTCACCTCTGAAGGTTGGAAAATAAATTGTGGGTTACCTATCATGCCCTTTGTGTAGTTGGTCTAGTAAATGTGTCTCGCAGCTGAGATAGGAATGGTACTTGAGTTTGCATATTCCAGTGATTAAGCGTGACTCTAATACTCTGGTGGTAAAGGTGGCTAGAAGTCATTACAAACAAAACTCTTTTCCCACAGACTGCTACTGCCCTGTAATCTCACCTTGTAGTCTCTTAAAGATGTAATTTGTAGTGATAAGCTTTTATAAAAATGTAGGTGCATTGTTCATAACAGGTGACTAGCACTCAGCTCTTAACAGTCTTGTAGGACCCTTTTGTTTTCAAAGAAGTTGTGAGTGTTTGGGGGTTTTGTGGTGGTGTTCTTGCTAATGTGTCAGAAAGGCTGAATGATTCATGTTAAATCATGCTTGGTAATACAGTGCTTTATTTTAAGTGTTAAGTAACAGTTCAGGTGAAAAGGTTTTCTATCTTTTTCTTGCAAGATATGAGTCTTAAAAGTGATGAATAATCCATTGAGCAATTTCCTGAGCTGGTTAGACTGTAGTGTACTGTGACAGATTCAGTAATAGCTTGTCATAATATTTCAAAGTAACCTTCCTGGTATCATATTGAAAATACTTCATTAAAAAGAAAGAAAAAGTCAAAAATATAAAACCCTTCATAGCAACTGTTTAACTACAGGTATCTGGGGTAAGCAGTTACAGCAGTAACAGATAACAGATGATCTGTATTTCCCACATAATTTCATTGCTTCATAATTTAAAGGGTATATCAAAGGAAACAAAGCCTGACACTGCAGTGCACAGATACTACTGGACAAGTTCTAAGCTGAATTGCAACTCTAAACTGTATGCTGAAGACAGCCCAGCTCTGCATTTGGGGACTGAATAGTCCGTTTTGGGGTAATTGCACACTAGCTGCATTAAAATTTTCAGCTGTTGTGTTTCTGAAGGATATTTCCAAGCAGTATTTTAACTTCTTAGCTAAATCCATTTTAAAGACACAACCCCCAAAAAAGTTCTAAGGTGATGAGGGCTGACAGTTTTAAAAATTAAAATGTTTGAGTGTTCTTCAAAGACCAGCCAAGCATAAAATCCAGGATATTTTATTATTGTGCCATTGAGGTGAGAGAAAGCAATGCAGACTGCCTGAAAATAGGAGAGGCCTTTCTTCTAAGTAGGGTTTGATCTTTACTTCCAAATTGGCAGAATTTTAAGTGGCGGAAAATGGAAGTATTTACTAGCAACGGGTAACACCCTTTACAGGTTTAAGCAAGTACCAAAATCAACTGTTGTACAATTTTGATTTCATCTCTGCTTAAAAAACTCCCGAAGCTTACATTTAATAGTGATCAAAATCACAGAAACTGCATATTTGAAATGTGCCTTTTCTTTATTCATAAACTCATGAAACTTTAGCCAAAAATACTGAAAAAACTCTTTGTCTTTCATTTGATACTTTTTGAACTTGGTGGAAGAACTTTTCCAAATCTTTTTTACGTAGGCGTTTGTTTTACTGTGGTCCTGTAATCAGCCTGGTTTTCCCCTAATTTTCAAGTAATTAGTCTACAGAGCAGATTTGGCTGCTTCTAGTGTACATATGGATAGTGATATTAAGGAAATCATTAGGTGATGAATAGCTCATATACAGGAGCCAGAATGCAGTAAATTTAATCTAGATGCACTTAGGAAGGTAACACGCATGAGACTAAGGAGACCTGAGGTACAAGAACAAACCTCCACTGGGAGCTGAAAAGGGCAAGAGCCCTTGCGTGCCCCATGGGAAAACATTTCGGACAAAGCTTCTGCTCCCCTCCCTTTCTGAACTGAGCTGAACTGACATCAAAAAAACCTTTTCAAGGAGTCGCAAAATTAAAGTTTGCGGGTCTCTGGGATACTAGGAATCACAAGCACAAAAGGGTATGATAAAGAACCTGTTTTCTCTCTTTCCTAGAAACAGAGTTTTATTACTTCATCCTCTCTGTTCATCGTGCTACAAATCTGCAAATGCCACTTAACTTCCTGGCCCCTCGTGGTCTGTCTGCTTAGTATGTATGGGCCAATTTAAACTCATTGACTCCATGTAGTCTTTAAACTTTAAAGATTATGGATTCTATTTCAGACCTGAAGGAGTGCTGCTGTCCCTGAAAACTTTCTGTTTACAGCTATGGCATTTAGTTTAATGAAGGTGTTGTCATTTCTTTTAGTTGAGAGAGAAGGTCCTTCTAGGATGTAGGTAATCTGTCCTATCCTAAAATGAGTCTGATCAATGCAAAAATGGGGATTACCCCTCTCAGCTAATGTTAGAAATAGCAAATGTGAAGAGAAATGGCCAATGTTATGAAAGATAAAGTTAGGTAAGATGAGTCACGGGCTAACCATGGGCAAAGATAATTTTTGGCAAGTTATCTGCATTTGGATTCTTGACTGTTCTTTCGGACACTGTTTGGAGCTGTGCTTCCTAGACATCATATATAGAAGACTCTGGGGAAAGATACTGTGTGTGTAATAATATTAACAATACATAAATGACACTTTTCTCAGCATCTTTGGTTCCAGGGGCTTGGATGGTGCAGAGGAGTAAAGGTCTCCAGCACCACCCTACCAGCAACCTGGGTGAGGCTGTTGCTCAGGCAATTTGTAGAGCTGGGTTCTACAAAAACTGTTAAGAGAACTGGCTCCATGTAGGGCAGGGTGGTTGCTGCCATGTGGCAGAGCAGTACGTCAGTTTTTTTGTGGTGCCTGGTTACTGACTCTCCTTCTCAGATATGGAGGCGATGTCTTGCTCTCCAGGCCTTTCTGTTACGTCAGAAGCTGGATTAAGGCAGTGCTCCTTCCTAAGGATAGTCTTTTGAGGTCTGACAGGTTTAGCTGGTACTGAATTCAGCTGCCTGTCCTTGATGATGTTACTACTCTCAGCAGCTTGTAGGGGCTTCTGAATGAAGTGGAAAAGCGCAAGTATTTCACAGCAAGCCCTGACTCTAGAAGCTCTCTTAACTGCATGGGCTAACTTGCATGGGAGAGTGGTACTTACTTACTGAAATCCCAATGATTTCAGCATAAACATATGCAAGTGAGTCGATTACTTCTGTATTCGGCTTCTTATTAGATGGGAGAAATGAAATAACTGCTATTGAGAGATTCTTAGGAGGCATCTGCCATATTTTATCATTCACTTAATATCAGAAATGCTTGTTTGCATAGATGTCAATGAAGTTAAACTGTCATGCACAGTAGTTGTACCCTAGCATTTGTGCACTGAAAAATCTAGTGAATGTCTGCTGAAGAAATTGGTTAAGAAAACCTCATTTTCACAGCTTCTGGTATATGTGGCATACAGGTATAGACACACCTGAGACATTTGAACTGTCTGCTCAATTTATTGTACATACCAATGTCTCTTTGATGAATTACTATGAGGTGATTTTGAAATGTGCCTTGAAATATGCCTTAAGTAATTAGTGCATAACAGGTTAGAATAATTGATTATATCTGAGGCAAACCAAGAGATGTGAACAGTGATAAATGCAAATCACTGCATGGGTGTTTGCCATGGACAAATAATAAAAAGTTCATCCTCTCAGCACATACATGTTGATGCAGCTTTATTGCAGTTTGAAGTAATCCCACTTGTTGTATCTGCAGAGATTCTGGTATTTGGTTTTGGAATAAGTTTAACAGAATCCAGTTGCTTGACACAGAGATCATTTTATGGTGAATTTACATGGTGAAAGTTAGCCTCCACTGCACATTTTAAATTCCATATCATTTTACTGCTTTATGATGTGAAATTTTTTGTTTGTGTTGACATTCTTAACTACATTAAGAAGACTGCACTGAAAGTGGGTTCTGGCATAACCTAGCATACACTCCTTATGCAACGCATTGGCTAAAATTAAAAGCTGGTTGTTGGCGAGTAGAAGATTATCTTGTAGAACCAGGGACCAGCAAGATGTCCTGATCCTTATGTAAATGTAACCAATGAAACTCAGCTGTTACTGTGGCCAGTTCTAATACTGCCACTCAAAAAAACCCCGAACAAACGAACAAAAAAAAAGAAAAAAGGAGTTTAAAAAAGAGCCAAAATATAATGATGGGAAAATTTGGGAAATCTAGCAGTGAAAGGCAACAGAAGTTATGTAGGTTCTCACAAAACCAAAGGTAGTGCCTGTGTGGGAATGCATTATCTGGGCTTTCAGTGCAGAGCAAGGGTTAGGAGAATGCCATAATAGATGGTTTATTAGACTATGCTTAGCAAGACTAGCTGACAATGGATACTTCAGACTAGAAATAAAGTGCTGCAGGGGTGATTGAATGTTGGAGAGGTGTGTAGTGATTTGGTTGCTTTTCTGTGCATCTCAAAAGTTCAGGGTCTTTCAAAAAAGGCATATTCTGACTGAGACAGAAATTTTGGCCTTGATGCAGAAATCTGAGTTTGTGACCTGTGTCAAGCATGATATCTGACTGAGTAGTTATAGTAATGGCTTTGAATTTAAATACATAAATCTGGTCAAATCTGTGATGGTTTCAATACTTAGCTTTCAAGGATGTTCTTCCTGCTGATGTCTGTGATTCCTAGCAGAGAACAGCCTGCTCTCATGAGCATATATGCCTGTTGTTGCAGCTCAGCTTTCTGTTGGGGTTTGCTTGAACACAACTGAACTGTAGGTACAGGCAACATTAAAAATCAGTATTACTATCTTCACTGCCCAGATGACTCTGAAAGTTAGTTTTATCCAAAAAAATTGCATTCTGACATCTGTCTGTTTTTCTTGAAAAGAACTTACCTAGATAAAATAATAGAATTGTGAAACATCCCGAAATACTCTTACTGGAGTCAGCTTTTAGGGTATCTAGCAGATGATGTACTTTAACTTGTGGTCTGCTTTAGCTAATTCACTCTGATTCGTATCAACATAGCAGGGTGAAAGGAAGTGAAATTTGCATGGCCTTTGGAGTATCAGATACACTATAGTTTTTTCAGGGTTTTAATAGCCTTGTAGTTTGGCACTTGAGGGGAGAATTTTTTTTCTATGTTCTTACATTAAGACGGTAATGAAATACACATCTGTGTTTTGGAAAAGTAGTGTGACTTCTACCCATTGCCCTTTTCTTCTGTCTCTCTTAGGTGGGTGGCTTATGAGAATCCTGAGTTTACGGGCGAGCAGTATATACTGGCTAAAGGGCTATATCCCAGCATTGAGGCATGGGGGGGGAAGAATTGCAAAATATCTTCAGTTCAGCCCATCATTATGGTAAGAAGTTCATTTTATACTTGTTCTGAAAGCTTCTCTGGAGTAACTTGGAGCTATACTTTTTCTATCAAATTCAGTTTATTTACATACTTTAAACAATAATTAATAGTAAACTTTTGTATGTTTGCTACTTTATTACTGTTTAAAATATTTTTTCCTTTTTTTTTTCCTCCCCTCCAAACTTTTGCAGGATATTGTTGGAAGTGAAAGGGGTAAAGTCAAGGTAAGATACTTGTCTAAGTGAAATACTGTGTTATGTCTGTAACATGTATGAAGAAAGATTAACAGCTTTTTGCCTAGTGTAACACCAGGTACTTGCATATCATGTCAGATGTAGTCAGACAAAAGAATGAGAACTGAGGTGAAGGGAGGCTGATTTCCAAACCTCTTAAGTAAAGCACATTAAGGCCCAAGGAGAGTGGGCTTTAATACACAGCTGCCCTCAGAGCTTTCTCAGGGCACAGGCAATGTTTTGGTTCAGCAGATGAGCTGTTTTGGGGTATTGGTGATAGTTCTGAGGAGCTGAAGGCCACAGCCCTCTACGCAGAGGTGCAGGTACCTGGATTCTGTTGCTGAGGCAGGGGCTCTACAATAGATATCGTTTATGATACAGTTGTGATGTAATTTCTTTTGAACCCAGATCTTTGCTTAACAGTTCTGCTAGTGGCCTTTGTAGTTAAGGGAATCTTATTCACTCACAAATAATGCTGGGTTGTGCTTAAAAGTTAATGCCATCTTTGTAAATAACTAAGAGAAGGAAATGACAGGGAGAACTTGTCCATGCAGTGAGCTAATATTTTTACGTTGGACTGTCTCCTGTGTGCAAGTACAAATATGTAGTTTTAACAGTGAGGCTAATGGGTGGCTTTTTTCATCCTTTCCTAATTGTAAACCTTTTCATGTTTATCCCTGTACAAAGTTTTATTTTCATTTCAGTCAAAATGGTGAGTATGTTATGGAACTAAAAACTAGGGAGAAAAGTCTTAGATGTTTCATTTTCTATTCTTGGTTAGTAGCATGCCTCGCTGGCATCGCCTGTGTAGGTATAATATATAAACTATGGGAAATAAAAATCTCAAGGCTGCTTATTTTCAGCTGCGTGCATGAAAAATTATTTGCATCTATATACTATGGGCCTATTAAGACCTTATCCAAAGGAAACAAAGAAGTAATGGCTTGTAGTCAACAGAGTGCATCCCCCGTCAGCGCGTTCCTCTTCGGAGAATGCTGTACGTGCCCACACTCGTGTCTCTGTTAAGAGTGAATAAAGCTGGTAGGCGTGTGATAATGTGGATGACTTCTGTGTGATCAGGGTTAATTACCCTCTAACCAAATGAGCAGGTTTGCTGCTTAGAAATTTTTTTCTTCTTAACAAGGACAAAAGACTCTGGGTGATGTATCCTCTCTTATCCTCCCAGCAGAGAAAGAACTGATGTGACTCCATCTGTGGCTGTAACAGGCACATAAAGCCCATCTAGCCTGGGAATACATACCAATGCCTGTTGGCATGCTGAGTACTTGGCCAGGATTATGTCCCATTATGTTCTGGGAGTCAGACAATTTTCATTTAGTGGGAAGAGTATGTATTTTGGAGATTAAATGGATTAATCTAAACCAAAACCATTTATAGTCCTTCACTAAAGATGTGCCTGTTCTCGCCATTCTGTGGGAATTCAAAAATCTTCTGCCATATATAGTCCAAGGAGCTGTCTCTGTTCATTTTTGTCTCCGTTGTTTTGTACGTTACCGAGTGATTTACAGCCAGAAATTTTGGTATTGTTACCTTGCTTTCTTGAATAAGGATTGCAGCACTGAATACATAACAAAAAAGATATATAACCGAGGAACTCTGGGTGTTTTAAGTATATTTTAATCTTAATTATAGAAGTAGTGGTAGAGACATGTTACTGAAGGTTGAAGAATGAATTGTTTTAAAATATGTTTATAACTTTTTAAAGGTCCAGTTATTTTCAGAGCCTGAATTCAAGGGTAACTGCCAAATACTTGAAAAAAACACAAGATGTATTGATTCATTTGCTGTGAAGTCTTCAAAAATTTTAGATGGCAGGTAAGTTATATTGATTGAATGTTGCAAAATCACTGAAATGGTAGAAGTTCTAAAAAAGTAACCAGTTTTCTAACAACTGAAGTGGTTTCGGGGACTTAAGGAGAACAATACTATGCAGTTTACCCATCAATCTTTATCGTGTCAGGACAAAACATTGTAACTAATGTTTCTCTCAGTGCCTCTTGCTAAAGACTGAGAAACACTAGCATCATTTTACTTGCACGGAATTCTAGGCTATTTCTTTTTCTTCCTGCAGCTGCATAGTGTATGATCAAGAAGACTTCTGCGGGAACCAGTATGTGTTAGAAGAAGGAATCTATCCTGATCTGACGGCAATGGGTTGTTCACCCCAAGCAGTTCTTAAATCTTTACAGATTATAAATATTGTAAGTAAAGCTATTAGAAATATTGTAAAGTATGCTGATGACTCTGACTTTCCCATTTTTTTGCAACAGTAAAAATGCTGGGGATGCACAGACAACAGAGGAGGGTTTTTGATTTTGGTTTGTTTGTTGTTTGTTTTTTTTCCCCTGTGTGGTAGCAGTTAAATGGCCTAGCTGCAGTTTGGGTTTTTTGACCTCTGTGCTGTTGCTGTGAAGGAGGGGATATCACAGAAGCAGCTGCCTGGGATCACTGTTCGTAACAGCTTATAAAAGGACTTCCGTAAAAAGTGTCAAACGTGTCAGATAAACTCTTCATTTCCCAGTAGGAGAGACCACTTAGACTGGGTTAAGAAATGTCAGTAGGACAGTGTGAAGAAATACCTGTACTGTGGACCTTGGGCTTTTTATGCATATTAAAAAGCAGAGTTAACTAAGCAACTTTGCATGAAATACATGTAATTATAAAACACTGTTGCTATCATCAGGGAAATGCAGTTTGAGTTAATCACAAAATAATGCACCCTTCTGGATGAAGTAAAGCAACACCCAATGCCATTTGGCAAAATCAGCTTGTGTTGTTGTTATGTGTGGTGGATACAAATGAAACAACATTTACATATTTTGTAACTCATCTGTGGCAAGGAACAAGTTTGCTCAAGCCTATAACCAATCATTATGATGGATCACTTACGGAATCTGCAAATATCTTTTAAGATCAAAGTAATTACTAGAAAAATGTGGTCAAGAATCCGGGAACTTACAGCAATGTGAAGAGGTGGTACTCATTTTGAGTACACTATTGGATCTCTGTTTTTGAATTTGGCAACTTTATTGCACTCCTCTATAATTTTGGTAACCTGTCAGTGATGTAGCAGTTGACGAAGGAGAAAATGTGTCATCATCTTTCATGCATCTGGAGCATTTTGATGTACAGTGTAAGCAAAGGTCTGAAGCAAGTATGTCTGCCCTCTGGATTCTTTTGCTGTCCAGTAGAGATCCTATTAAAAACAATGGAAGTGTTTCTAGCCAAGCTTGGTGGGGCATCACTATGAATTAAAATAGGCTTTTTTGTACATATTGGTATTGAGTACTTGGGTTTAAGATGTTTTCTTTTTTTCAAACTGGAAGGATCAGCTTACTTTTAGAATACTTATGATTTGTGACAGGGACTGTTGTGTTAAAACAACCAAATGCCAGTTCTGTGCCTCTTTAAGTTCTTACAACTTCTGAAACTTGTTCTAGCCCTGCAATTTATCACAGTTTAGATGTTAGCATGGAGCTGCATCTGTCTCCAAGTCACGTGCTGCTGCTTCCTTCTTCAGAGGCTTGCTGCCTCTGGAGAAGAGGAAAAAGGGTTGCTTTGCTCAGCAGTTTATTAGCAAACCAGAATACAGAGAATAAGAAGTTAGGTAGAAACTATCATATTATACTGTTAATTTTTCATAATGTTACAAAAGATTGAACTTTATTATTCTAGATACTGACTTCACCTGTCAGATTTCTTTTGGTACTGTTTTTTTTGGCAGTGCCAATCTTAATTCCTCGCCACCATCTGCCCATTCCCAAACTTGACTTGTGATTTTTCTGTGGCATTTCTATACAAGAAGCACCTTTGCTGTTTTAGTATGTCACGTTACTATACTTACCTAGTTTAACTCTCCTTTGCAGGGATCCATTTCTAAGGGACCATAAAAAAAGGAAATGAAAGGGATGTTTGATAAACAGAAGTGAAAGTTAAAAGGGCTTTTGTTCATAAGCCTAAGGGTTCAGTTTGTTGGTTTTTTTTAATATCACTGTATCTTTGCTTGATTCTGCTTGCTTTGCATGGTCCACATGGTTGTGCTGCAGATAGAAAGTAGCATTTTTCCTTCTTGAATTTGCTACATGTTCTTTTTTCCTGAACATACTATAAAAACACGTGTGAATATGGTTTATGCTTGAACAGTCCTGTTGAAAATACTTCTTTTTAATGAGTGACTCTGTGAAATACCTAAATGTAGATATACAGGAGCACCAGTTTCGTACAGTGCAGTACCTGTGAAATACTGAAACTTGTGAGCTGACCTTACGCTTCCCTCTATGGGGAACGTTTTATATAACAGTGTTGCTGCGGAATGTAAAAAAAATGCCTGGAGTGGAAGGTGTGGCACAAGATTGAAGGATTTCCTTTTCTATCTGTGTGTTTTCTTCGTAAGTAGATTATTTCTGAAGCATTGCATATGGTTCAAGGGCAGCTGCCTGACCAGTTGCATGTCTCAGAGTGCGGGTGCAGGTCTGTAGCAGAGGGGTCAGAGACACCAGGACATTGTGATGGTGGGACTGTTCTGTTGGGCTCTACCCGTGATGTCATGTGACAGTCTAACTGGTGTTAGCCTTTCATGGTGGGAGTCAGCATACTCTGAGTTTGGAGTAAGCTGAAAGGCCTCTCCTGACGTTTTCCACAACCTAGTAGCATAGGTATGATCAGGAAGCATAGCTCAGCTGCTGTGCAATAATCTGGACTGTTGCAGAGATAATGGTGACACACAATGTTATCATCCGGGCCCTTAAACATCTAAAGGGAGATTAAAGAGGAATTTAAGCGCTGTCTAGAAAGAGGTAGACATGAGGTCTTGCCTAACAAAGTCACTTGGAAGCACAGATATCCGCTGCCATGCGTGTATGGAGCCACCTCTGCCTTGGAGGGCCTGTTTCCATGCCTGAGGCCAGGTGGGAGTCTGTTGAGACTGCGTCATGCTGGGCGTTCCCGATCCAGTTGATGTGTTTTCAGTGTGCTGAACACATGCCAGCAGGAAGGAGCTCTTTAGCTATGGCATTGGTTTTATGCAGTCGTTGCTGGAAGACTTGTGAGAAAGGGAGTGGCAGGGTCATTTCTGTCTATGAGCGTAAACTGTAACATCAGGACACTCGGGCTTAATTGACTTTACCCCAAGGGATTTCAAACCCTTACCTCTGAGCTTCCAGGAGAAGGCCTTAATTATGAGAGGTTATTTCTAGTCCACTAAAGATACCTTGCCACGTGGAAAAAAGTCCAAAGTTCGTTATCCAGAAGCCATTTAAAATTGATTCAGTGTTACGGGGAGCTTCATGTGGGCAGAATCCCTTTTGACACCAGAAGTGTTTTGGCAGAGAGGGAGAAGAATCATCTCCCCACATCAGATGTTAGAGTTTTTGCTTGAGTCATGAATTTCTCCTCAGAATTATTCAGAATTCAGAAGTATGAATCTTGAAGCTTTTCTCTAGTCAGAGGCGTTGCCATAAACTACTATAAGAATTAAAAATGAGAGCAGTAAGTGATAAGCAGTGCTGACGAAGCTGTCATCGTTTGAAGCTGTAGAAATCATTATTATCTTACTGTGTCTTCAGCTGTGAAGATGAAAATTCCTGCAATGAGTGGGATTTAGTGCAATGGAAGAAAGAGATGGTATTAATTAAAATGTATTTTAAAACATACCTAAGATACTATGTAAGAATCAAGCACAGAGAGATTTGTGTGTGCCTTAAGATTAAGTTTTATGTTGCATACAGGATTCCTTGTGTGTTTTGTATAAGGGCTTTTTTTTGCTTTTTGAATTTAAGTCACCTGTTGCAGAACAAAAACATTATTGAGGGTCTTTGATATTACATCAAGAAGAAACCTCTTAAATAAAAAGGCTGCGTGGGGTAATGATGTACACAGTCACCATCTGGAGTTCTAACATCCTGTAAAAGTGCTTACCTTCCTTTTGCAGGAGCTGTCTGAACCATGCATAGCTCTTTTTGAGAAGGTGGGTTTCCAAGGAAAGAAAATAGAGTTCAGCACAGAAATCTTAAATCTCCATTTCCTGGGATACAATCCTCGAATAGCTTCAGTTCAAGTCCTTGGCGGCATGTGAGTTTAAAATCACTTTTTGATGTTTTAGAATTATGTACTTATTTGCAATAGAAAAATTACAGACAACAGAAACCAAAGAGTATAAAATTAGAATATCATAACGTGTGCAGTGCATTAGTGGAGTTTGTTCTTATAGAACCTTTTGTTCTTATAGAACCTTTTCACATCCTGTTTCAGTGTGTTACCACTTACCAGTGCCCTGTGCTAGAATTTGAAATTGATTTCAATAAAGCTGGCAGGGAAACTGGTGTCTTCTCTCATGCCATATTATAAAAGCCAGCTTGCATAGCACCCTTAAAACTAACTTCTGTGCTCTTGATTTAGGTCTCAATCATAAATCAGTGTGTTATCTGTGTCATAAGTTCAGAATGTTTTAATAAGTCTTCATGTTCATCATTTTACCTACATGCTACGGACACAGTGGTGCAGTCAGATCATGATCTGGCCTCTTTTGGTATTAGTAATAATCTCTTTTACTTCAGAAATCGGGTCAAACTCTTGGTTGTAAGTCTAGCAGTTAAATTCGTTAGCTGTTTTGAGCAGTTGTGTTCTCTAAATTTACTTTTGAAGGTCATGTAAAAAAACAGTCTGTGATGAAGTTTAAAAACTTGTCTGGAAGCATTTTGAGAGCTACTGTGCTGTCTTCTTCCAGTGTTCCAGCAGATATGTTAAATTTCTCTTTCTGTGTTTTTCCTGTTAACCTCTACCTCCAAGATACTTGTCTCAAGTGTATGTTTTTTCCTGACTGGAAGAATGTGACTTTTTTTAACTATAGATCGATGCTACTGTTGCTTTGCATTTAAACATGTTCTTTTGAAGAGGGAAAAGTCCAAGGTGTGCACTAGAGAGATGCTGTTGAATAACTTAAGACTGCCCTCAAGTGGATAGCCAATACCAGATCTGTACAGAAAACCATTTTCCCCACCCGGATAAAAGCTGGTCAAAGGGTTTCCTTAGCACACTGAGCTGAAGTTTGAAACATAAAGGTCATAAGAAGAGGTACATGCTCTGTATTCTTAAGTCTCCTGAGATTTCAGTATCTTTCACCACAACCACCATATAGTTGATTCTCCCTTTCCATAACATGAAATAACATAAAGTCAAACATCACCTTACTACTTTGCCAAGAACAGGGTTACCGTGATTCCAGGTAATGGAGTTGTGAATTATGTGTGTTTCCTGTCCAATTAATATATATGTTTTTTTCTGTTTGATCATTGGAAATGTATAGAGTATGATATGAAAATTCTCATTTCCTAATAGCAGTGTCAGCTGCTGAACTGTGTCAAAATACAGGTTTCAGTGTCCTTGCCCCTACTGCCTCCCTTATTGAAGGGGTTTTCATCTTCCTTTGCTGAGAGACATCCATTTAGAATGCTATTAATTTCATACCTGGGGATAGATGTGTATTAGGCTGTGATAAAGCACCAAAATTAAGGTGAGTGTGCCTCTTCTGAATGTAGGTGTCTGCTGACAAATCAGAGGAACAGAGGTAACAGGAAAATGTGCATATTGACTGTTCATGTACTCAAAAACCTATGGCTATTGGACAGTCCCAGTAAATTTAGTATGAGAAAACTCAACAAATTGGACTGTATTGTACTCTTATTTCAAACTCTAGTTGTAATTCACTGCCTGTACCGGTAGTAGAGAGCAGAAGTCAGGTTCTGACATGTTGCTCTCAATGTGATTGTAAGCCTGGTTGGTTACGTGCTAGGGAACGCCAAAAAAATTTGTTCTGCATGTTTACTCTTTCTCTCTCTGTTATACCCCTGCCCTCCGGTATTTGGGAAGAACAGAGGTGTTCTGAAATAAAACCTCTTATCAAAATACCCTAGAGAACTTCATCCTGTTGCAGTTCCAGTATTTGCTTGTTGCAATCTGCGTCCCTGGTAGTTCTGTCCTATGTGGGTCAGGCGTGTCCAGACTGAGAGACACAGAACTCCTGGTTCTGCACATGCAGCTATCTAGCATATACGGCATATGTAGCATATACATACATACTCCCTGGGGAGTCACAGTACCTGCTGAAAACATGATATTTAAAAGTTGGGTTCTCCCTTTAAGACAAGAAAATGCTTTGTTTCATTCAGATTGTAATTTTTAGGTAACAGGACTTTAAAAAGTGAACTCCAGTGTATTCATTTTAATGTGGTTGATCTAAATCAGGACATGATTTTATTAGTTTTGAAGACTTGTTTAAAAGAAGGTAAATGGCTTTCCAAAGCTAAACACTAATACTGTGTGGGACAGGTTTTTTATTAAACTCGTTTATTGATTCTGAAGCAGGATTTGGCAGTAAAAGCATTCTGTCTTTTTTTTTTTTTTTCTGTCTTTTTTTCTCATAGATGGATAATTTATGAGCATAGTAATTACAGGGGGCGTCAGATGTTGCTGTCACCGGATGAAATTCCAGATTGGTATAAAGCGAGTGGCTATTGTCAGATAGGTTCTCTGAGGCCTTTACTGCAGGTGAGTAGGCTCTGAGATGAGATTGTCAAGTACTAATTTATATTTTGTAATGGGGTTGGGGGGATATTACACAGTTGAAAGCAATGTTACAGTCCTGATGCATGTTACAAGCTTCAGCAATGGCAATAGTGTAAAGAAATTATTCTATGGTTTTGCTTGTAATAAAAGCTGTTTGATTATGCTGTGTGGCTTTGCAATTCCACTGCTTGAACTGTTCATTAAGCATACTTTAAACCAGCATAGAAGACAGCATATAAGGATTGGCTAAATTACTTTAACCAATAACGGCTATAACTACTATATATGAATTATTTTAAGTTGTTTTATAATGAGCACCCAAACTGGTTATTGGCATCCTGTCTCTACTGTCTGCATTGTTTGTGGAACAACAAGAAAATCGGTCAACAAAACTGGATACTTCAATTAGTAGTGATTTTGTGTTGATGTAGGGGGAAGGTCCTTCCTTGCTTATTACTTGGAAGAATAATTTGCAAATCTAATGCAAAACTTACTCTTGCAGTGTCCTTTTCATTTTGTTCTCTAAATAAAGACCATGTGATTTGCTCCAGTGCTGCAGCAGCAGTCCTGTGAGCTTTAACATTTGAGTTCTCACTGAGCCATTTTTTGTAGAGGAAACAACTTTTTCTAATTCATGGGTTACTTGTACCTGTAACCAAACGCATTTGCTTGCTGTCATAGAGTTGTCTTTGTATAGCCTTAAGCAGTTAGGAATAATGCATTTTGACTGCCGCGGCTGAAACTTGTCTAAACAGAAGTGTTAACGTCTAACAAGCCACAGCACAAATGTGCAGTGTAATACTTGCTGCCAGTGAAATGAGCAGCACTGCACAAGTGCACCCTTGATGCAAGCTAAAAGCATCTATACAGGAAGGTAGCAGGGAGAAGTTAGTGCTGCTCTGAATTAAAAATGCATAGCTTTCCACTGTGTGCTGATCTCAGTGCATAGGAAAACCTAAAACTCTCCATGCAGAATGGCGAGTTCTCAAAGCTTGGCTTGTCCTAGATATTTATGAACTTTGGAGTTAAATTCTAAAGTAGAAAAGTTAAGCTTCCTGAAAGAAAGAGGGAGGCACAGGGTTTTGCACTGAACAATAACTGCTCTGAAGTTAACTAGAGCAAGATGTGTTCTGCACTGAGACTGTGGTTAAAGAGTTCTGTTGTTTTCTGCAGAAACGTGTGTACTTCAGGCTTCGAAACAAGGAAACGGGAAAGTTCATGTCTGCTGATGGAAACTTGGATAATCTGAATCTTCTCAGAATACAGGTTGCAGAAGACACAGACTCAGATGATCAAATCTGGGTTTATCAGGATGGATTCATAAAGTGCCGGGTGAGGTTCAAGTTCAATGTGATTTTGCTCTTTTCCTCTCAACTAGTAGGGTTTTCAGAATTCAATTCCTACTGTATCATCTTAACTTATCTTATAGGCTTATTCTATTTCAGCTGTAATGTAATTTTTTGTAGGGAGTTGGTTTTTTGAGGGGGTTTTTTTGTTTTGTTTTTTTAATCAAAGTCTGGCTTTTTCAGGTGATACAAACTAGTTGTATGATACCTTTTTTGATGTAATTGAAATTTTGAGAGCTTTTAGTTAAGATTTACTTCTTTCCTAAAGAATAGTAGCTTCATAAGTATAGTCAACACCAGAAGATCATAGTCTTGCCTCTTCATGAGCTCCTTCTGCGTTCATGCCCTCTTTCTCCACAGTGAAAATATCACAAAAGCGTCAAAGCAGGGGAGACCTTTTAAAATGCAGACCCTGATAATGTTTTGAACTAGGAATACCTCGTGGTAGGTCAGTTAGTGTGATGTAGGTTATATCCTCTTCTGCATTCAGGCAAACTTAAATTCCTACTCTTCTCTTTTGTTGTTGTTGATCTGTTTGTTTGTTTTGTTTTTTATCCCCTCTGTATTTTTCAAATTCATCCCTTTTCTGTTTCTCCGTACAAGTTTCCAAATGAAGTACTACTTTTCTCACAGTCCATAAAATTAATGATACGTGAATTGTCATTGAGGTGAGCAGAGGTATGCACAGTTCATTATGTCTAAGCATGAACAGTCCTAGGCAGGGATGCTGGCCAAGGAAAATTAAGTTACTTTGCAGTCAAGCCGTTTAACAGTATTAAAGAATCACGTGAACTTTTTCTATAGGATTGTATAACTTCAAAGGAGCCGTTTATAACTATGTCATCTATGCTGGAGGGAAGAACCTTACTGTTAATAAGCTAAGGCATTGTTTGGACATGTTTACAGGACACAGGCAGTAGTAAAAGGGATTTATGCAGACAGCAAAGTGATGCAAAGTAAGCTAAAAGCTTTAATATTGCATACAAAAGACTTCTGTCTTGACAGTGCCTCTCAAGCATTTCATGGAAAGTGTTCACATGGAGACAGTATGGTACTATTTTATATAAATGCTCTTGGTTTTTATCCTCATAAATCAGTTTTTCTGTGCACAGAAAATACACAGCCCATGCTGTATAGCAGCCAGGTAGCTTAGTGCGGAGTGCAAGCTGGCAACATTGATCTTAAATGACTGAAACCTTACAGAACTCTGCCATCTTTTTGTTGAATGGCAGTAAATGTATTTTGCACAAAAAATTGGTTTTCACCACATTTTAAGAAGAAAATTAAGCTCATGGGTGAGTAGGTACATGCATGTAGGCAGACACAGGTTATTGGAGGAACTTGCACCTTTCTTTCTGTAAGCTTAGGTCACCTCACTAAGTCATGGTACCTTGAGGTTTGCCTGAGGTTTTCGAGGAAGAGCTGTTTCAGATAGATGGGATAATCAGTGAGCAGGATATTAAAGTTATTCTGCTCATTTTGCGAGAAGCGGATATGAGTAGCAGATATTAATTCAGGTCCCCTCACTCTTCATAAGTGTCTTGGAGATGGGTGAAGTAGTGGCCTAGTGGACCTAATGTGTAAGCTTTGAGTCTTCCAAGCCCTGCTAGAGAATGTTTTTAGGTACAGAAGAGGATTTCAGAACTGCAGAACTAAATCAACTTACTTCAGTTCTAGGTTATGACAGTAAGAAGTACCACTTTTTCAAAACTATATATATAATAGCTTAGGGCCATATCAACAATGGCAGACGGGTGTGTAATCTGCCACTGAAGTCCATTCAGAAGTTACAAGGCAGCTTATGGTGATCTATTAAAAATCACTCTTCATGTAGCATAATTACTGTAACTTACTACTAATACAGCTTAATATTCTTTTCAAGTAAGCTTGCTTTTTGCCACTTCTTTTAACCATAGAGACACTTGCAGAGTTTTGAAGTCAAGTAATACAAGTTAGTAGGAAAAGAATATAGAACCAAGAAGAAAGTATTGTTGTGATACTCTGTGAAATTCATACACTTGATACTGTCCAGTTATGTCCTTCATCTCAAAAGGTTAATGCAAAACTAGAATCAAATAAAGAGCAAAAAAAAGATGCGCAGAGATGGAGGGCTTCTAAGCAAGGAAGAGACAAAATAGCTATGACTTTTTAGCCTGCAAAGGGGGCAGTTTGAGGGATGATATGATTGAAGTCTCTGCAAACAGCATGGACAAGACATCCCTTAAAAAAAGGGAGGGGAAGGGGGTGAGGAGAGCTTCAAATAAAACCAGTAGTCACCTATCAAATTTATTTTTTTTTAATAACAGTAGTAGTTAAGATTTGGAGCTGCTTGCCACAGAAGGGTTATGATACAGAAGCATGTTCATGTAAAAGGGTTACATTGATCTCAGCGCACAGGAACTAACAAATTCACGTATGGGACAGAAATTGTCCAAGTATTAAAGGTATTAGCTCTGCATGGAAAAGTCTCTGGGCTGGAAGTCGCTGTAGACCAGGAACGTACTGCATACAAGAGCAGAGTGAATGTGATCTTCCATGGCATCTGTTATTGGCCACTGCTAGAAGCAGGTGCTAATTGTACCTCTTGATCTGATACAGCATGGTTAGTTTAATGTTCTTCTGCAGTGGAGGGTGTCAGCAGAAACAGAAACAAAAGAAAAGTAAGTAGTCTTGAGCTTGGGGCAAAAATATGTTCCTTTAGGGAAAGAAGTTCCTAGATTCTGTTCTCACCTGCTGACTTCTCTTATATCTGATAAAAAAACAGTGGATACTATAAGTAAAAAAAAATTGGTAATAGCTTGTTGCCTTTCTGATGATACAGATGGCAGAGGATTGCTGCTTGACAATTGTTGGAAATCTTATAACTCCTGGCTCTAAACTCGGTCTTTCATTTGAACGGAATGAAGAGAAACAATATTGGCATATTAGTCCTGATGGCAGGATTTATAGCAAGATGAAACCCAAGCTGGTTTTAGATATCAAAGGTAAGCAAATGTGTTATCTCATTACATTGTGTCTTAATTACATGCTATTTACAGTGGGATAGGCACTAAATGTGCCTATAAATTAAGGATGGTGTTATAGTTACTTTAATCTAGAATCAAAAAAGACCCGATTAGCTAGTCTGACCTTCTGAATTATACAGGCCCTAGGACTTAATTTCATGGAGTGTAGTAACTCACAGTACTTGCTTATCTTGTATTCCCAGTGTCCACTCACTGTAGATATCCTCAGTTAATTTTACGTGGCACTGGGTGATGTGAATATAATTATTTTAAATGCTGAAGCAAGAAAGACCTAGCTTCTCATTAACTTTAATTTGTATAGAGCAAATTTTCTTATATAGTAATTGTAGATGCAATAGTCAAAGGATATTAGGAAAGCAGAGGCAGGCCTGTACACTGATGTGATCAGAAGCAAAAAGTTTTTTCATTCTTTAATGGCTGTACCTTTATTTGGAACATGCGTTTCTGCCATAGCAGCCTAAAGTCCGATGCATGTTTTACAGTTTTTGTCACAGCAATTTGATTCATGTAGATACTGTTTCTGAATTTTGTTCTTAGTTTCATAGTAGGTCTGAAAAAGCAACAAATGGAATGACTAGCAAAATTAGCATAATTGGATGTTCTTATATAACACTGCATTTTCAGGTGGGAGGAGTAATAATTTTCTATAGCTGTTAATTTTTTTAGCTGTTTTAATTCTGCATTAATGCTGTGACATTAATTACAGCAATTTAAAAAAAAAATTAAAAAAGGAAAAATACCAGAGTCAACAGTCAGCACTTCACAAGTAAGGAGGACAGGACTGTCAGAACTGTGAGAAAAGGGTTATCCAATATCTGCCCATAATAAAACACTGGCACAAATAGTCACAAATTCTCTTTACTGCAATAAAAAGCTAGTGATGATTCATTATACAATTATCAAAAAGACTCCAGTTCAAGGGAGTCTTTAGTCATGATGACTCTGCATACCTTTTTCTGAAGTCAGTTCTCAGTTGCATGAAACGAGCAGAAATACTGTTACACTGCTTTGTCTTCAGTTAATCATGTTAAAAGCAATTATGTATTCCGCACTTATAATTGAAGAACTTTACAATGGATAGGTCGGGTGATAAAAGTATAGATGCATTCGTAGTTTAAAAAAAAGTAAATCTGTATGGTAAATATGAAAGAGTAGGACCACTTAGCTTTTACTTGAGAAAGCCTAGCAGGAACATTACCTGTTTCTGCTAATTCTGCCGATCTATTCTTGACCACAGATTGAGCATTAATGAATTCTTCAGCAAATTAATGCAGTTGTTCAACTGTGCAGTTACCAGTGCCACCTTGTGGATATACTGGTGTAGCTCAAAGCCTTGTCCAGAGCACCATTCTATCAAATAGTTTCTTCTTCCACTGGAAAAAATCCCATCCTTTTCCATTATAATATGTTTACATTCTATCAGACATTGCTTACAAAACACTTCTTGCACTCACTGTGATAACTGAGCTATGTAGCTGATGTTATTTTTGTTGCTGCTGATCAGCTGTTGGGTTTTTTCCTGTGGGAGCATTTGATCTTGTATTCCCTTCTTTGTGCCTTCTTTCTGAAGAACTTGGCAAGTATTTCTGCTGTGTATCTGCTTCTTTTTAGTAACTGCCTGGTGATGGCAAGGAGAGAAATCATGTGGGTGTTAACTTTGTCATAGACCTTTCTAGTTTAGGGCAGTGGCACCAGAAAGCCTCCCTCAAATTACTGCAGCAGAGAACAGCTAGGTACTTGAGACAGCATTTCCTCAGTACAAGAGAGTTGCTCTTAAATGTGCCTGCCCATGCAGAGGTTCAGATGCTTGGCACGTTTCTTTCCGAGATCTGCTACAACCTGTATTTGTTACACCCATGGCAAGCTTTCAGCTGCCAGGCATGTCTTCTGCTCATTCAGGGAGGATGAGGCTATAGGGGTGTAGAATGAACGACAGCGTCTGTAGGAGTATCCTGGTGCTCTCTGGAAGTGGTTGGCTCAGGTGGCTGCTTCCAGTGGGAATACTACCTGCTATTGCAGGTGCGTCATAATACATGAGATGCATGTTGTCCCACACCTTTGTGGTATGTACTGGATCTGAGACAAAAATGCCAGTTCTGACTTTCAGCTCTAGTTGAATGTTTCTTTGTTTCCAAGTTTCTTAAGTCAGAATACTAACGGTGCTCTTCTATGGGACCATGTTTGGCATTGCATCACGTGAGTAAATTAAGCCCCTTGAAGAAAGGGTTATATTTTGCGTTCAGGTGTGTTCAGCTGCCAGGGGAAACAGCTGAACATGGGTGATAATCTGTGTGCGCTGACTTCTGATGCAGCTGTTCAAAATAGAGGATTATGATAAAAGAGAGTAAACAAGTACCAGACCTTGTCCTTGGTGTGGTCACGCCCGTGTTGTGTTAACAACAGGACTTACTTCATTGTGTAAACATCATCTTTAGAGTGAAGTGACCAACTGTTGAGGGAAAACTGAATAGTGAAGTGTGACTTTTGGGAAGTGACAGTCTTAAAGGAGCTGCACCTGCCTGTATTGCAGTGTTTCCTTCCTTTCCACCCAGGCTGAAAAAGCCAAGGTACTGAATTACTGAAGGGATGGAGAGGAGCAGGCAGGCTTCCTTGTTTCAAAAGTAACTCCAAAAGTAAGCAATGATGAAAATGTGTTTTGTCTTTTCAGTGCCTTGAGAAGAGACACTCTACACCAACACTTAGTAGAGTTGCCCTGAAACTTAGAGTACATGTCTCTTATTTCAAAGATAAACTACACTCTGAATTTTTTCTTTACAGGGGGCGCGCAATATGATCGTGACCATGTTGTTGTCAACACAGTCAATGAAGAAAAGTTAACGCAGTGTTGGGAACCACTGGTTGTATAAACCCAAACAAGAAAAGATGATGTTTCAGTTAGCCACTACTCAAAACACTAAAAATGGCACTGCCATCTCTGAAGGACAAAGGATCAACAATGAGAGTTTTGTCTTTTCTTTGCAATCTCAAAGAGAACAAGCAACAGAATGATTTCACCTCTGCCTAAGATTATTAACCCTATAAAAACTTGAGTATGTCTCAAACCTTTTTTTATCATCACAACTCAAATGTGAGATGGAGTGGTCGTATGCCTTGGGCTACAGTGGAAGAACTAAAGGTTTGAGAGACCCTGTGGAGTTACAGTTGTGGCAGTGAGTAGTTAATCCAGAATAGTCAGTAAGCATAATTTTAAATTATTTTTGAAAGTTTTTTTGTTTAACTGAGAGAAGGGTTAAAAAAATAACAAAAGCTTATTTTATCAAGGACAAGACTGCAGTGTGTATGTGGGTATAGCAACTTGGACCTATGGACTGTAGTATAGAGACGTATTCACTATTAGAAATTAATATATTTGTTTCGCTGGAACAAACTTATGTTTACTGAAAGTTTAAAGACTGCTAGCACACAGCACATCCAAAGAATTTTTAACATATGACTTCAAATATAGTTAGTATGCTAATATAGTAAGTCCTAAATTAAGAAAAAAAATCTGTATTTTCTCATGTAGAGAAGATGTAAATTAGTAGATGGTTGTTAGAAAAAGAGGGCTGGCAAAAGGATGCATCGGAATGTGAAGAACTTGTCCATTTTCTAGGCTTCCTAACTTTTTGAGTTACGGGTATTTTACTTCTTTGCCAAGTCAAATTTTTACCTTTTAAAACAGTTCCAGTAAGTATAGTCTTCCTGAACTCTAAAATCATACAGACAACAAGAATTCTTAGGGAAAGTATCACTAAAGATGACTGCAACAGCACCTAAGCACTGTGGTTACTAAGTTGTTTCAGCCACTGCCTGTTGGGCTTACCGTGGGGAAAGCCAGGCTCCCAGGTATTTCTGGTGATGTCCAAGGGCCACGTCTGCGGTGGGCTGCTGGCTGCCGCGGGCAGACGTGTCGGACTGCTCCAGGAAGGGGCACAGCCAAGCATGGATACGTGCCCAGTCACGAGGGCTATGCCCATTCAAAGTAAGAGTTAGTGGTTTAGTAAAGGGCTTGAAGACATAGTAATGACTGCAGGAGGTTCTTCTGTTGCCCTGCTCTTAAACTGGTTTTCTTAGTTTTCCTTAATAATGTTGGCAGAAAGGTAAAATACAAAGTCTTGTACTATGCTGCTGTGTTTTGTTCTGGCTTAGACCAGTGTTAATACAAGCTGCTCCTAGGAGCATCCAGGCCTTTGTCTGGCATAGTAAGTCTGTTTAACATTTTCATTATTATTGTATTGCCTCAAAGGATACTGGTGCTTTTATTGTTACCGCCCTAGAGGAAGTGCCTTACTAATTTTCCTTTTGTACAGACATGGAAGTTTTGTTGCTCTGAAATGTGCTGCTTTTAGTTCTTCATAGAAAATGTGTTGTTATTGGTTCCAAACAGTGGTACTTTGTCATATTGATGTGCTCTTGCTATATATAAATAGCATTTTACAAATAAATTTAAGTTAGGTAACTTTTTATTGAAATTGTTTTTAAAAGGTAGAAAGCTGACGTCTTATGGTGAGTTTTACTTCTGCCTTGTGCTCTTCTCTGTCCGGAATTCCTCTGCGATAGCTAGCTAATGAGGAGCAAATACGTGGTATGGAATAGCTGCAGGCTCTGAAGAATGGATGCTTTTCCGATACAAGCATGTGTTCGGTGCGTTTGTATGTGGGGCCACAGTTCAAGTGGTTGCTGCTTCTGTCCCCTGGTGGGAGCACTGCATGGCAGAGTTTTTCTATCCCCACAGCTGCACCACAGTAAATGTGCAGTTCTTAATTAAGAGGTTACCATTTTCCTTCTATCTACCTGGAAAATGGTAGAGGAAGTCAGGCCGTAGCCCATCTGGCAAAAAGGTAGGTTTAAAAGCAGACCAACAGACACATACCCCTCCAGCACTTCACTGCCACCGGCAGTGATGGTGGGCATGGCAGGAATAGTCTCCTGATAACTGACAAAATCAAGACTAGCCTACCTGCAGAATGCTGTAGTCAGCTGAATCTGTGCCAGAAGTTGGACTAATCATCAGTTACAGACTGATTTTGTTCCATGCTTCTACTCAGATTAGTTATGCCATGAGAGATTTGCCGTATCAAGATTATGGCACCAGTCTTGAGGCAGCAATGTGACCGCTTAGTACAGGAAAAGTTTATAGGTTCTGAGAATGAACTAGATAGAGTAATTATATATATATATTATTTTTTTTATATATATATATAAAAATAAAGGTGAACAGAACAAGGAAAGGCCAAGGAAAAAGGACAGCAGAAGGTTCATATGGACACTTAAAATTTAGTCAGCGGGTATATGGACAGTGTGTCTCACCCTCTGAGGACTTAGCTTTTGTTTTCCGGATGTTTTAGCTCCAATGCTGCTGGCTGTTCCTCCTACCCAAGAGTGAGGAGTGTTCTGCAAAAGTCACAACTACATTCTTAGTATCGAAACACCTAAGGGACATTAATATTTCTTGTCAACATACTAACAGTTATTAACAGGCAGAGTATGAAGGAATCAAAAAGGCTCTTCTAAAACATTTTTTTTTTAATTTTGCATACTGTGTGAGCTTTTAAAGAAGAAATAGTTGCTATGTACCAACTCATGTTCAAGTGTAATTTACCAGTAAAGGACTGATGTGAGCAGAATAATGATTAGAGATACTTTATTTTTTACTAATTACATCAATCACTGTTTTCCCACGTGCATGTCCTCCTTCCAATTTCAGAAAGGCCTTTGGAACTTCAGAAAAAGAGAAGACTTGATCGATAACTGGTTGAATCTACAGAATAAAGAAAGTGTCATATTAGGAATAAAATAATGTATCTTCTTCACTCTTAGAAGCTGTATGAAGAAAGGGGGGATGTTTCTATATAGTATTTACGGCAGAAGTTGCCAAATGAGGTAGTCGCTAGCTTTTAACTTTTTTCCTGCATGCAGAAGGTCCCTGAAAGACTTCGTGCTGCTCTTTGCCCAAGTTTTGAAACACCTCTACTAGCACAATTTGGAGCCCTCACCTGGGACTCTTTTAACAATAAAGTTACCATGTAAGGCTGTAAGTCCCTTTAAAAGCTGACACTGTGGTTCAACTTTGTTGTTGAGAGCGATATGCTGGGGAAAAGGAAGAACATTTTTTTCCCCCTCGTCTTTCTCTGCTGGTTTTCTTGTTAAACCCAAGGATTTTCAAAAGGTCAGATGTTTTAAAGGTGCTCATGATTCTAGTGCATCAGTACATGCCTCTGTATCCTTAAAAGACTTGGCCACAAATGAAGTACAAAAAAAGTCCACAAACATTTGTTGCTGAACCATTTAGACACACTTGAAAATTCAGCCACTGTGTATCCCAACAGGCATACATGATTAAGCCCATCTTGCATCGACTACAACATTAACGCTAAAATAGCAGAGTAGCCTTCTGGATTATTTTAATTTCTAATAATGAAGGTGAAACTACCCTACTCAGTCTACCCATTATTAAGGAGCCTGAAAACCCTATGAGCATTTTCTTTATAGACAGCATTGTCTGTACACTGAGGCAAAATAAATCCTAGTTGCTTCTGGAAAATACTTGCCTACTGTCAAGTTTTGAGTCAGCCTTGCAAAGGCCAGTATAAAATCTGTGTACAGAAAGACCTCCCAAAGCTCCTGCCTGCCCTGAGGTTGGTCTCCTTCCTTGGATCCGCTAACACAGCCCAGTGATCGGAGCAAAATATTAACAGTAGCTGATTCTGCAGCTAGCTCTTGCAGTGATGAAGATTTGAAATAACACAGATCCAAACACCCTATCTGCTGTGCTCGAAAAGGATCCTTGCTGGTTTTGTTACAGGAAAAGTATCTTCAGGCTTCGCCCTCCCCCTCCCCGAGCTACTAGCATGCACACACTGTTGTTGAATGCTCCAGAACTAGTAACCAACTGCCCTCTCCTGGTCGGACATGCACCTTGCTACATGGAAAAGCAACACCAACAGCAATAAGGATACAAACAATTCGCCAGCATCAGAACAGTGCCATCTCTCAAACGGCTTGCTTGCTTTTCACCACAAGGCAAGGGCTGGGTATTCAGACATGCTGCTTAAAAGGTGAATGTGCAGCATTACCAAGGAAAGGTTTTCATACGCACCTTCCAAGCAGCAGCACTGACCACCCAGCATCCTCCCCAACAGCACAACAAACGCAGTCTGGTGGTTGTCCGTGCTTATGTACATCTTTTTCTCAGTGCTCTGAATTTTATCTTTATTCATACACAGTGCCTTACCTTGAAGTCTACTCATTGCACTACAATAACTAGATTTTGCTTATCTAACGGTAACCCAAGGCATCAATAATCTGTTACACTGCAGTGCCTCCTCATCTTGTCACTAGAGCCTCCTGGTTTTTTTTGTCAACACAAGCTCAGCAGTAGTGTGAAACTTTACATGGCAGAAAAGTAGGGAGGAGTGAATCCCCTCCAAAGAAAAACTCAGAATAAGCCAAAGTGTGCAAATAAATATATTCACTATGTGCCTCAAACTTGCCATGCTGTGGGGTACAAGGCTGGGTAAATTCTTTTCCTTGTTCTACCAGGACAATCTCTGTTAACAAACCTTTAGCAAACTGAGTAGTAATGCACTAGAGAAGCCACAAAGATCCCGTGTAACCTTTCTGCTGCTCAACTAGGGAAGAAACGTTGGGCATGAACGATCAAGACAAAATCATGTTTGGTCAGCATCCAGCAGAGAATGGAAATGTCTCGGGCATCAGCAAAGTCAGGGACGTGGACCCAGGACAGCAAAAACACCGAGTAAGACAATAGCTTTGGGTAAACTGCAGCTGCTGTGACTTACCAGCAGGAGGAACATGCTGCTGGTCAGCAGTGACTGTTCTGAGGAAGACCAGCCCTTGCTTTCACAGCAGAAGCTTGGGGAAAAACTCGGTAACCTTGTTGAGCCACACACAAGTGCAACACTTGTACAAGTACTTACTGTTAATAGCAGTTCACTGAAGCACAGCTTTGTATGTAAGGAGAAAATAAAGGGAAAACCCCCCAGCAGCCTGCTGGAGCATGGACACATGACCCTAGCAGGGCAAGAGGCTGGGAGGGGGGAAAGGTATTCGGGGAAGAAAGCAGTGCAGCAGCACAAGGGGTGTGAAGCACAAGGGATTCCAGGGAAAGGCAGAAGTTAATTTCAAACACATACAGCAACTGATAAAAAACAGAGCAGGACACTTCAGCGTTCTGCTACCTGCAGTCATTTATTATAGATTGCAGCTGATAACCCTGACAGAATGAGGTATGTTATGTCCTCAGCCTATTAGGTAAAGTTCAAAGCATCGCATTTGAAAATTGGTGACACAGGGATTCAGAGGCACCCCAAATTCAGCCTCGCAGTTAAAAACACCATGTGTATTGCAGCCACCACACACTCAAAGCCCATCTGCTACATTGATGTAACCTCTAGCTCCATTTAAACACTGGCTTTAGGCAGTGCTATAGAGAGACATGAATACTAAATTGATGATCCTGAAAATCTAGAGCATTAAACATTTTATCTGGCTGGCTGGTCAGTCCCATTGTTTGACTAACCCTGAAAGGGCTGACCGTGTTGCAGCACAGTGATTCACTCAGCCTTTACCATAATCCACTGACTAAGATAAAATTTCTTCCTGTGAACAGACAAACAAGTAGGGGAGCGTCTGCTGTTTGTTGAATGTGTGATAATAAATGGAGATTAACTGGATAATAAAAACACTGCCTATTTACAACCACGCATCAGTTCCTTGCCAGAGGACACCTATTTGTTCAGGGAAAAGGGATTAAACTAAAGTCAGGGACAGAAAGGATTACACACACACGCGCGCGCATTGAAATGTTTATCTGAAAACAGATTGGGCCTGAAAGGTATTTTCTTCCTCTTCATTCTCTCCGATGCAGGTCATACTATAGAAATGAATCTCAGGTCTCTTGAAATGAACTCGTGTGTTTGGAAAAATAAAAAGAGTAATTGCTGATGCTGATTAAGGCCATCCTACATAGCGCACAGAAGTGGTATCCCAGCCAATCCGGCTTTGAACGCAGCAGGCAGTGAGCAGGCACGGGCAGGAGTTGACTGGTCAGCAGGAGCACCCTCCCGCTAATGGCAAATTCTAGACCACCCTTGGCAGTCCCCACTTCTGTGGTAGCAAAGACACAGTCTGAATATATCAGGAAGGGGACAAGCAAGAAAACATGAAGGAAGATGGGCTTTGACCGTTTATTAGCAACAAGTCACTCCGCTGAGTGAGGAGTGCTTCCTGCCGCTGGAGGGAGAGCTAGAGCCTTGAAATCCTCCGGAGAGAGACAACCAAACCTCAGAGGCCCTCGGAGCAAGCCTACTTCAAAGCAGAAAGGAACAGTCCTATCACTCCAAGGGCAATGACAGTGCATTGGCTCTCCCCCAGGTTTGTAAAGGATGGCGGTGTCAAAACCGCCGGGCAGCCTTGCTTTGCCGAGTGCCTCCCACCCAGCTGCCGCCTCCCACTGCACACACCCTACCTACACCTCGGTAAGCAGCCACAGGTCTGCTCATGGCTCGTGTACGTGCTTTGGAAAAGATACTTGCATATGCACAGAACAAAAGTTGCGACGTGCTCCACCAGATACCAAAATCCTCTTGGGGGCTTGTCGTGATGGGAAAGACCTGCTTGCCATTTGCACTAGCTGAGTTAGGAGATGTCTTCCTCCAGCAATTACCACCCACGCCCAGATGCAGTGTATGAGCACAAATGCAGAGCTTGATACTCTCCTTTGGCCTTCAGTGAGTCGCCCTTCAATGTCAACAAGAGACTTGAACAGAAGTCGTTACAAAGAATAGTCCCTGTCCTGATACTAAACACACTGTACTTTATTGCCATCTCATGGAAAAAAATGCTGGTTTGGGACACTGCTGCTTCTGTCATTTCTTCCCTCTAGCTGAGCATCTCCTTCTCTTCTGCACTCAAGTTCTATGCTCTTTGGGTCTCAATCCCACCCCTTCCTTCATCCTTCCTTCCCCTTAAAATGGCATGCAACAGCGTACGCTGAGCTTCATACTGCTTGCCAACATTAAGTTCTACAGTCAACCCTCACTGAAGACAAAGATTAAGGTTCTTACCTCCTGGAACAGCTGGCTCTGGTCCCATGTTGTATGGGTAGCTTTGCAACTATACAGTACTATGCTTTTGATTAAGCTGTTATTTCAGAAAATAGGCACTTTCATCTAAGAGCACATTAAAAAGACATCAGGTACATGGTATTTCTGGCTAAAGCGCCTACAGAAGTAAAAATGGTCCAGTCTCATACAGCCGTAAGATGAATGGTCCTGCATTAAGACACGGGAATGGAAGGCATGTGTCCTGGGGTCTACTCCCACAGTCATCTTAACAACAACTGTATTACCAGGTTTTTGTTTGTTTTCCAAGCCAAGGTTCATAATTTTACATCAAGCTTCTAACAGCAGCCCACAGGAACTCATGAGTATCATCTACAGTTATTAAAATGCTACAAGATAAATCCCAGTTAAGCAGGCTATCAGGCTATGGTCTGGAGTGTAGAAGCAGCTTTAAAAAAATATCCCTAGTTCCTTAATTAACAGCTTCTACAGAACACAATGAAGAGCAGTAAGAAACTGGAACGAGACCAGAATCGTAGTGTGTGCTAACCTAGACCAAGCTTAAATGAGTAGAAATGAGGAAGATCCTGGGTTTAGTTACCTACTAACCATGCTGAAAAACTATTAACTAAAGGAAAGAGCAATTCTTCTGGAATCCCTTAGCTGTCACGTTTAAAGTAGTTGTCCTGATATTTATGCTGGTAATTAAAGCAACCTGGGGCAATGCTACCATATAATTAAGACAGAACAAACTTTAGTACAGTTATGTATATATATATAAGTAAATATATTTATGTATGAAAGCATATTACATGTAAATATATTACATATATATTAGAAGAACAGATGAATGACCTGCATCTCCCCAGGTCTCAGCAAATCAAACTCAAAAAAGACAAGAGCTGTCTTGTCCCCACATTTCACCACTGTGCTGGACATAACATAATTCCATCCTACACTAGTGGACTAGCGCTCAGAACACTAGGACTGACTTTCTACAGAATATGCAATTACATCAGGTTGAGGAAACACATTTGATTAAGTACCTGGTATATGATGAAAATTTTCCAGACCTCATTGTGGTTTATGTGAATTTACATATACAAACCCTATCACCCCACGGTATGCAAAATTCCCATTAGTCGTCTTCACAGATGCTTTATGATATAATCACATAGCACTTTCATAAAGAGCATAAGCAAGATACTGTGTCCTGGAGGAAGAGGAGCAGATGTGTTTTAATAAAAATCACAGTGGTGATTTTTTTGGTGGCCGTGACAAAATGCAGATAGAGGTTCCTTTTGGAAGAGAAAGGACTGAACAGAGCTTTTGGCAACCTCTCCTTGATCAACATCTCTGGGTTCCAGCCAACCAACCTGGCAAGCAAAAGCACCGCAACAAGAAAACACAAAATTAAAAATTAAAAAAAAGTGCAAGCTTTGCAATTTAGCATGGAGAAAGACAGTCGCTGGAACAAGTGTGAGTGACTAAAGAGAGTGGGGAGGAGGACTGATCCCTAGTCAATTTAGACATTTAAGCACAGAATCACTATGCTAGGGTCCTTTTTCAGATAGGCAGAATAAAAGCTGGCACCACCCAAGGGCAAGTCACCTCAGGTACCTCAAGATATCTTAGCATAGCCATAAAGACAAAGACTGGAACTACTGCAGAGATGGCCACATGTAGAGATGCCAGGTTTGGAGAACATTCAAGGACTCCATATACTTTACATTAGCTGTTTGATATTCATACAGATGAAAGAAATCTGCAACAATTGTGCAACAAGGGCCAGGGAAAAAGTTACTTGCAGAACTGTAACAAGATGAATTGGAAGCCAATCAATACACAGGAGTTAGGATACAGAGTCAAAAAGCTGTGATAACCTATGCTAGCAGGAGGAATGTAAGCCATCTGAAATCATGGCCACCCAAACAACTCAAAACCCAAGTAATGTCAACGTGGATTACCATATCCATTTGTGTTATTTACTTGTGAAATAGCAAAGACTAGCAATAGAAAACAAGTGAATTCCACATTTTGACAGGGTATCTCAGAGCAAACAACCAACGGCAGATAAAGGGCATTAGCCCTCATTAGTAGATAGAGAAATTACAATAGCAAAAGGTTATGTGATTTGTACAGCACTGCACAGGAAGACAGCAGCAGGGCCAAAGAACAGTCAGCATCCTGTCCTCCAAAGCACAACAGCAGGTGCTAAGTCCAAAGAATCTAGCGTCTTCAGCAAAATGTATACACTACACAAAAATTACATTCATATAGGCATGCAATTGTTCTTCTTATGTATGCCTGTGCTGTAAGATTTATCTAGAAAGCAAACAACACAGAGAATGATCTATTCATTTCATGGTCGGAGACTCTACTTGTCCTTTAGCCTTCCTTCTGCAAAATCAACTTTCAGCCATCAGCCCATCTGATGCAACTCAGCTCTGAAGGAAAGAGTATTAAGCCACCAGAAATACTGCACACACACACCTGCACTGCATTTAAATAGCACTGATTTAAAATGAAAATTTCACATTGCTGTACGGCAGCATGTTAACCCACATCCTATCATGGTCCAGCAGAAATGTACAACATACTTAGTGCTCCCCCTTATCGCACTGAGTCTTTTGAGCCTGTCCTCTTCCATCAGGCTTTCTAAAAGGCAAAGTAAATGCTCAGTTATATGTTAAAGGCTTTCTACAAATATATGTAGTTACATGAGTCTGGTATATTTTCACCAAGGACTAAATGGCAGATCCTTAGAAAGGAGGAAAACGTTAAGCGAGCAGCAAAACCCAAGACTCTCAATGTTAAATCCACAACACTGACCACAAATACATCAAACCAATTCTTAACTAGCCTTGCAGTGATGATGCTGGCAGCAGAGACCAGTGACGATGCTTCAGCAGTGTGCCAGCAGACCTGTGTCCTGAACTGAAGGCTCTGTTGATTTCAGTTGTCCTAAGATGAAAACCTTGTAATTCACCAGGAACGTTCTGCCATGGAAAGAGATCCCCTGCTTCTGACATGTGCTTCACCAGCCAATTTGGTGGAGCTCAGGTAAAGCCAGTCCTTCCTGGCTTGTAATTAACTGGAGTTGAACCCACAACAGGGACTTCCCGGCAGTTTAGAAAGTAGCCAGCATCTCTAAAATTTGACAAGGAAATACTTGACTTTCTCCGTGCCCACTACTGCTGCAGCAGCCTCCCAGCCCCTTAGTCTCACAATAGTCTCTTTGCAAGATGCACAGTCGCAAGGCAGAGAAAAACAGCTCATACTGAAAATAGTTTTACAATCCCCAGAACTGAGCTGATGTGCAGGTAAATTACAAAAGGAAAATTAGTTTCCTTCCCTGTGCTACCAGCTCATCAAATCCTCTCCTTCTCCTCCCCGTGAAAAAAGGCTGTTAAAAGAACTCCTCATAGCTGCCATTTTGTAAATCTCTATCCCTTGCTACAAAGATCATCCATGTGAAAACCCAGTGTCTTTAACCAAAATGCCCTTTTTGCTTATTCTTTATCCACTGAAGGATTGAGAATCATTTTGCTTTTGCAAAGGAAAATGATGAACTGAAAATCTGTGTCGGCACAAAAGGACTAAAAGAAAAAACACTGGCAAATCGATACGATTTGTAAGTGCTTCAGGGGTGTGCTCTTCAAAGCTTCACTTACTGTAACATCATTTCTTTAAGCCATCAGCTCCTTTTAATTT
Organism: Falco rusticolus; assembly: GCF_015220075.1. Lineage (NCBI taxonomy): Eukaryota > Metazoa > Chordata > Aves > Falconiformes > Falconidae > Falco > Falco rusticolus. The sequence continues at coordinate 24,092,345 of NC_051192.1, forward strand.
CCTTTATTTAAATCCCCCCTCATGATTTACACTTTCCTGAAAAAAGCCTTTCAGTTTCTGGAGATCTCCAATTGCTTTCCTATTCATGCTTCATACAATCTCAAAATTAAAACACCTGTAACAGAAAAGACAATTCACTGAAATTTCAAAATAACGAAATCTGCATTATTCAAAACTGTATTCACTCAAAACTAAGAGTTCAGCTACATGAGCTCACTTTGCTAGCCTCCCCGAGTCTTCTTGCTATACTTTTACTGCTCTGTGTTTTTTACTTCTCACTTATTCTCTCCCATTCAAAACATAAACATTTCTTTTCACTTAGCTAAGGGAAATTATGATACGCTTCCTCCAGTAATTTTCTCCTGACTTTTTTCCCAAACACCTACTCTTCTGAATAGATGACCTGTCCATTTAGAAGAACTCTTGTGTCTAGACAATAAAGGTCATATTCTTGTTAACATCTGTCTAAATGGAACACACCTGGTGTTATAAAATACTGATGATAGCATGGGTGTTTACATTTTACAAAATAAAGTAAAATGCTGCTAGAATAATGACTATGCAGATAAACAAGTCTGCCATTATGACTTGTTTTTGCACAGAAAATTAAAGACCAAGCAAACACCTTTGTCCTATGATCATCTTACAACAAGAAGTACATCAGGACATTCATATATGTATGACATACATTTTAAATGGCATTACAGTTCACCTGTCCAGATTATTAGGCAAAGAACAGCCACTAAGCCCTCTCTCTATTGCATAAGCAGGTGCTTCCCGAGAGGCTTTTGTGGACATATTCTGCATTTGTTTTGCATACAAGGTAGAAGCAGAACAGAAAATAAGCTGTGTCTGGCTAAAAATCAGGACAAAAGGCAAGAACAAAAATAAAGGCATTTCTGTTTCTTAGAAAATTAGAATTTAGCAGAGTGATTGGATGGCATCACAGAATGAGGACCATCTTCTAGGGTTTCTTTCTTGACCATGGTATAACGCCTACAGCACTGGACATAATGCAGAGTGGTGCAAAGCTCTAACCAGGATCACACTTCACCACAGCTCATGCTGCTGCAGCCTCTGTTTATGAGCAGGTAACTTTTTAGGAAACACAGACTTCCCACTGGCTGTGTCAGCAGCACACTGGTTATGACAGAGGAATAGGAGTGGCTGAACTCAGGAAGATTTTTATTCTGATAGCATCACTGAGGTGGCAAATAGAAGCAATCAGGCCTTAAGTATGACAACAATTTATTTACTCTTCTCCAAACTCTGGAACACAATGCATAGCAAAAAAGGGGAACAGCACTCAGAGAGATCTACATTTTACTAATACGCACAAATTTAGAGCACAGATGACCTGACAGTTCACATACTGGAATTACTAGCAGTCATGGCAGACTCTGCTTCCTCTTGTTTCGGTACCACATAGAAAGATGAACAGCAGTTGTCAATATTCTCTACTCTGGGAATTTTGGCAACACGAAATTATCCAGAAGAGGACACTGCCAGGACCTACAGCACCACACAATCCAATAAACAGGCAATCAGCTGCTCACTCTCGCACACATTTTGTAACAAGCTCATAAATCTGAAAAGATCAGAAAAACAGTAACCTGTCACTTTATGCCTTTCCCCAAGTCCACTTGAGATTCCCCGAAAGCTTAGGAACACTCACAATATTCCAAGTCACTGTGCTGAACTAGCACAAACACTATACTCTGAAGCACTGAAATAACGAAACACAAGATTCTTGTCACCGCTCTACCAATGCAGATCATCTGTGACCTGCAAACCTGAACATTCTAGTTCTGTGCACAATTACGGGCAGGACTCCTGATCATCCAGGCTAAGCAAGTTTGCATGTGCAGATACACAGTCATGTTCCATCTGACCAAATGAAACAAATAAGGCCTCTTAAAACATACAATTTTCAACACCAGAGTTCGTGCTAAATAATTTCCACTGGCAAAAATAAACTACCACTGGACATTCTTTCCTCATAACTTAGTAAACTTTGTTTCTAGAAACAGGTTGGATGGAGAGGGAGAAGGCAGAACAGTCTTAAGGATTACAAACTCCTAAATTCCATGCAAACGGCAGAAGTTAGAAGCTGGAGCAAGTCAATTCTTCAGTAGTTTTCCTCACTGTGACTCTCATAACATTTTACTCCCTAACTGTGAACGACACCATTTTTGACGTAAAACAGCACCTCCTTCAGCACAAATACCCAAATAACCATTACTGACGTACCTTTCCAGAATCAACTAGTTCTGCTATTTCATCCAAACTTGGACCACTTGGCATAAAAAATGCCCACCGATAATGGACTCCTTTAAAGAGATGCTGCAAGAAAAATCACAAATATATTAAAAAATTGTAAGACAAAACTGGAAAGGGAACTTAAATTAATACCAGAAACACTAGAGAAGTAACTTAAAGGAAAAGACACAGAAATTATATGCTAATGTCTGGGAAAAAATGTCACCTAAGCATGGATTATATGTACAGACAGGGATGTTGTATTACCACAATAGGATCAGGGTGAATTGTGTGTCCAATTGCACAAGTCAGTTTCTTGAGAAAACAAACACCTGCCTCCTCAGCTAGAAACAGCATTATTTGTTACATAAGAGGGAAACGGTGTTACATGTTTACACACATTCACAAAGGAGGTGAAATAAACCCAGCAATGTGACATTTAGAACCTTCCACCTCAGTGTCAGTGATTAAACTTTCCACCATCACATCTTCCAAAGTCATCACCGTCCAATGACAGGTGGCAGCTTACATGAAAAGCATTTTGGGAAGATCTCACAAGCACAAGTCAAGAGCCCCTCCTCTAGGTAAGTCATTACAGGAATAAGAGCCATCATCTGCCAGAGAGAGATTATTTTTTAATGCATGGCATACAATGTTCCTCATCATGGAAACATGCACGCTGAGAAACAGTATCGCATTATTTCTTCCCAGCCTTTTCATTTTGTTTTCAAGCTTTCCTTTGAAAGTATTGGTGCAGGACTTAGAATCTCATTCAACCATGCCATTACAGGAATACCATAGCAACTGCTTGAAAAGCATTCATCTGGACAGCAAGTACACATGTTGAGAGAAGAAAAAGAAAAGTTCTAAAAAGCCTCACTGATCTGGCCACTGGCAGAACGTTTTAAGATCCACTCATGAAAAATCAGTATCACCATCCAGACACATGAACATGAAAGAGATGAAAGACTTTCTAGCCACCCTCAACCGCTTCTATTACTCTCTTGTGCTGGAATAGGATGAAGAGAATCAGTCATGGAACGATGTTTTGAGAGAAAGGCTGACCAGCCTAAAGCAAGTAGCAAAATTACCCTCACTTCAATGAGGCAGGGATTTGCTCTGCTTACTATGAAACACGAGCTGTCAGCAGGACTCACTAGGGAGGCCATATGGAAAAGGCCACAATGAAAAGCACAATAAGGAATAAAAACTTCAAAGCACAGCACCCCAGACTACCACATACGCCCATCAGCACAACCCCAACACATATTTTTTTTCAGTGCAAGAAAGAAGGGAAGAATAAAAATGCATCTGAAGTATACTTAATGTACGAGGAAAATACACCAGGATGCCTCTACATGAGCCGCACGACTATCATCCAAGCCACGAAGGAAGCTACTAGAGTAATACATGATATTAAAGTATGTAGGATTTTGTCAAATACCTTTACGGTTTTGGAACCAACAGTGACTCCTGTTTGTAACATGCCATCTGCCACTCCAAGTTTGTCCATATTGATCAGGAAAGGTGTCACTAAGGTAACGTATGTTGCTCCTGACCATTTCTTCAGGAGATCTAGAGCCCAATTCTCAGTGGATCCACCAACATTATCTAGGATGAAATCAAATCTGCAGACATGCAAACACAGGTTTAAAATCACGATATGGGAAAAATAATTTCATCATAATTAAGCTAATTCATATCAGAAACTGGCTACAAGTTCACATTTTTACATGTCACCGCAATGCAATAAAACAATCTCCCTGCAGGACAGTGGCAAGAAAGTCCCAAGACCAGCTAAATCCCAGCTTTATTCCAAGACCAGCTAAATCCCAGCTTTATTGTACAATGAGTGTTACAGGTTATTGCCCATTCATGGCACAGCAGTCACAGGCTATTTAGATAACTTAAACTGCAAAACACAGTCTTAGACACCCAACTACATTCTCCACTTGCTTAAAGCTACCTAGAGCTCTCTCTCTTCAGCCTTCCCACTGAGACTACTGGAACCATCCTGAGGTCTGGTCCTAGCATTGAACAATGTGCATGTCAGTAGTAGTCTGGACTCACACCCTGACTAGGAACATCTCCTGTACATGCTGTACTCATGTGAAAGTTAGTTCCAGTGGCCAAAGTTACACAAATAAATTACTCTACTAACATTTATCTTCTTGCATCTTTTCTGAGACCCAATTCTAAACATGTACTTCTAAAAAGTTTTTTTTTTACCATCTTATTTGTTTTGGGGCCACTTCACCTCTACTGACAGCTCTTTTCTTTGCATCTACCTGTTCAACATAGAACCCAATAATGCAAAAGGTCTAAAACCTTCCCTCCATGGAATAAGTACATGTAGCCTCTGGCAACGAGCCAGTGTTTCAGCATTCGTTTTCATTATCCCAGCAGAGTTTCAGCATTCATTCCCATTATCCCAGCACGTAAGCCTGTAAAGGCTGAATAGGGCAACAGAGAGCTATGCACCTATTCTGTCAGATGCACAGCTCATTCTCATTTTGATCTGTACACTTCCAGCAATCTCCAGATTGCAACAGATATGTATATACACATACAACTATCTAAATAACCTACAAACAAGAGGGAAAATACTTTATGCAAATTAAATAGAAAAGTTCTCTCTGGAAAGACAGTTTTCCTACCCATCCTCTAAGGATGTGGCTTCATGTAAAAGTTCAGTCAACCTAACAGTTAGCTGCCAACAAGAGAAATTAAAATAATGAAAATTAATGCTCCAGGAAAAACTAACTCACTATAGGGTCTGAAGAGTCAGTACAACTGAAAAGGGGAGGGAAGTAGGAACATCACTCTCAGTACACCTGACTGATCAGCTTAGCTATATCATAAAACTGCACCCTAGGACAGTGCTGCTGTATCTCCTAAAAAGTCACTTGCTAGAATGGGCCTTTAGCATTTAAGGTTTTGAATTGCACAAGGCAAATTTAGCACTGCTTGCAAACTATTAAGTTAGTTACTGCACATCCTGCCCATGCAGACATTACCAGTACCCTCACAGCTGACCTCAGGCCTGGTGATGATCACAGGATAGTTAAACAGCCTTCTTAGCACAGTTATCAGTCAGATTCTTTCATAGACTGAACAGCTTCGATTTCCCCTCCCAGAAAGTTAACTCAATCTAGCTAAAAAGACTAGTGTAAATACCATATTCAAATACAAGTCATGGTAAACTAAGTTTAAAGAGATGGAAAGATTACAAAAGTAAAAAAGACTTCAGTTCTACAGTACCCCCCCAAGCTAGTTTAAACATAACTGCTGTGACAAGATAAGCGCGACTGTTTATCAGAGGCAACCATACTCAGTGTTACAGAAATTTACTCCAGTTGAGTTCACAGTGGCTAAAGACCTTCAGGCACGTTGTTTAACTGCTTCATAACATAGTCCTTCCCTCTAGAAGGTCAACTGTACTATTTACTAACCTCACACAGGATTTTCTGAGACTTATTTTAACTTACTCATGCTTTGTAAAGGCTCCAAGATCCTTTGATGGAAGTGGACAAAACGTTCAAATCACAGTCATTGAAGAGAAGCACGTGAAAGTGAGCTTGCTTCCACAAGCCCAATTAACCGGCTTAGTCTTACAGTGACATCTGTGATTTGGATACTCACTTGGCAAATCGCATTCAAAAAGGGCTGGGATGAATTTGCTTTACAAAGTCTAGCTTTAGAAAACAGGGAGCGGGGAGACACACACAGGACGGGACCAAAAAAGAAAAAGAAAAAAAGAAAGGAAAAAAAAGGGAGTTCTGATAGACTGAAATCAAGCAATGAAAAGGCAAAAGGTCTGACCGCCAACTCCTTCATCTCAGTATTAAGCAACACGAACACGTACAAGGGTAATGTTTTAAGTTGCTGTTCCAGATTTCCAGATTTGTAATCAATCACATCATCTGCTCCAAGCTTTTTCATCAGTGTGCTGGCATCATGAGAACAAACTGCTGTCACATGAGCACCCCAGGCCTTCACTAGCTAAAAAAAAGTATAAAAAACAAAAGAAGTCCGAAGTTTAAAATATAGTGAAACCTTAAGAACAACTTAAAAAGCCAAAGCATCGTCATAGTTATATAATAAATGAGCACCTTTAGTAAGGAGTGGGGAGACAGTGCTCCAACATAGGGTAACTTGTCACACATGCCACTGACAAACAAGGGTTACAATTTATCAACTTTTATGGAGTTTTTGGGGAGGGAGGAGTTGGCGTGGAGGAAGGAGGGTGGGTTTTTAATGCCACTTACAGATATCAGGTCTCAGGATAAATAAGCCTTCAAATAAAATATTCAGTTTGTCATCTAAATCTGCAAGCTAAATGTATACCAAGAGGTACTGTCCAAATTACCCATCTACAAAACTGTCACTAGATCAGCCATTAAATATTTTTAAATACCTGCTCATGAAGTATTTCATATATCTGTCTCACTGTAAATAGCTTAAATATTAATAACAAGAAAAAGGAGGAAGTCATCTTTGATTTATCACAGGAAGAACATGAGGTTATCTCCTACTCCAAAAGCTATACCAAAGTAAAGGATTTTTGCTAGTTATTTATCTTTTCTGTAATATAATTTTTCATTTACAGTAATCTTTATTTACATTTATTCCAGATTAATTAGTTTACTCAGGACTAATCAAGTAGAAATTGCAACTAGTCAGTGCCTGGTCAGCCTTTCATACTGATCTAATTTAGTCACCTGCTTTATCAAGGATCAGGCAAATAGCATACCACTAAAAATTCTCCCCTAAGTCTGTTTAAAACCACTACATTTATGGTCTAGTAACATGAAACACAGTGACACAATCACACAACTTCTATATTTTTTTCATATTCTCAAGAGAAACATGTTTCAGCATGAGACAACACTGATTAGAAACAAAATACCCAAATTAAATGACAGCATGAAAAGAGGATGGTCCACAATTAATGGATCACTCAAAGAGCATGTTGACTCTCCAAAGTTTAGAACTACTGGAGTGAAGACAGACAAAAGGGCAGCAGGGCAAAGACCGTGAGGGAAAATTAATCTAAGCCACTGTGCTTTACATACACTGCACATAAAAGCTTGCTGCCCCTCTTATCATTTGACCACCTACAACCGTCAGGTAATGATACATTCGCTATCAGTTTTTCTACTCATACACCAAGTTCTTTTCATATTTATGCAACAGAGCTGACTGAAAGGATAAGGAAAACAGGCTACACACTTCAAGTTACACCTATCGGAGATTTCCTTCACCCAAACGGTTAAATGCAATCTTTCACCACCTATGCTCACAACTTGTTTCTTTCTAAGTACCTGCTTCCTACTTTAAACTAATACAATGTAATAAATGAAAAGCAATAAGACTGAAAATATTTCACTTCTGGAAATATCAGACAGACCAATCAGTAACTTGCTATTTCACTATTCCTTCCCTCAATCCCCTTCCATTTTTTTCTTTTACATAGAATAATTTGAAGATGAATTCTCAGCATGCTGGTTTATATTACCTGTATAGCGAATGTACCGACTCCTCCTGAAGCTCCTAATATTAATATTCTGTAAGAAAAAATTAAAATGTATTAAATAGTTCTTTAAATAAACTCTACAGTAACTATGTATTCTAATGCTTCCAATACACATCTGACACCCAATTATTTCAAGCAAAAGACCGTATTTATCATTCCATGTTACTTTGAGGTTAACTCTTCAGATAGCCATAATGTGACTTAACATTGCTGATCACGCTTCCTGTCCCAAGAGTGTAATCACAGCACAGCCAAAGAGACTTCCTTGTATGTGCTTTCCACTAATCCAGGCAGTGGAACTGTCAGGCAGTAACCTTTATCACCCAAACCCCTCTGTCCTCATTTCCCCAAACTTAATTGCTTAGTTTGGGACAAAATCAGTTAAGAGACTCCACCTCCCAGACTCCAGTGTCATATCTCTAAAAGAAAAAAATTGGATTCACCAACACTTTACACAAATTGGTGTTATCTAAGAGAAAAAAATAGTTTACCATCACTAGGGAGATTCAGAACTTCAGAATATATGGAACATAATTTTCCCATATTGCATCATATTTATCTAAAAGAAAGATAAAAATGCGATGAAGTAGCCTCACCGTAAACAAGTTCTATTAAATTAACGTATCTGTTTTTTTCTTTAGAAAAAAGGCAGAAGATTTTTTTCTAGTTCACACATCTCAACAAGACCCTGTAAATGCCAGGTTGTGGAAACAAACTGGCACACAAGCAAGAAAGTGAAATACTAGCAAGTGAGAGTTTATTTTAACTGAACACACTATCCTAAATTTCGTAAAAATGATTGCAAGTTTAGTTGTGTGAGAACCTTACTGCTAGCAGCTTAATTGCTATTCAAAATTTTCATCTGGATACTTTACTAAATAACTAAACTTCAGAAAGTAAATTAGTAAGAAAGCCTCACTGCTGAAATTACAAAAAGGGCTTGGACTTTGAACTCATTTGCTAATTCTGGGACAAAAGGAAGATCCAAGATGAAGTCTTGGCATAGGATTGGAGAACATCATGTTTCTCAGAACTTCCATTTGCCAGAAAAATTTCAGTATCTTCAGAAGCTGGTGATGTTCGTGTTTTAAATCTCACTGTGCTGGATGTTGAAGGAAATTGCTTTTAACAGTGCAAAATTATAATACACATTCTGGAACCTCAGTTTAAAAAAGTTCTTTGAAGTAACCTAAGAGACTTGGCTTTGGTCACAGTATCCATTTTAAAATGCTTCCTCTTTGGTAACTGATCAGATTCTATTCCCTCCTTATTTCACTGATCCAAGCCGCAAAATTCAGATTAAGAATGTGAAACCACAATGCCTGCAGCTTTTAAATCTGCCAAAACACACATATCCTCAGAACCATGCTTCTAACAACAGATGCCTGAAGAAACATTCATATTTAGATTTTATTATACTTGAAAAGGCGCAGGGATGCCACACTCAAGATACTAGATTAAGCCCATCTTTATGCTTACAAAGCACAGTCACAACCAAATCCTTTCAAAAAAATCTTGTCAAACCGCCTTTCCAATTTCACTCCTTGCTCAAATGGCATTTATTCCACTACAAATTTTGGAGAAAGCTGTCATTTTAAAATGTACAGTTTTGCTCAGGGATTTAGGTACCATCTCCAGTTCTGGGGAGCTGCTTGGCTAGGACTTTTCCTTTTCTCTTTCAACAAAAGCCCTTGAGATTCTTCAGGTGGAAATATTTTCTAGATTTGATTTGTTCCTATGTTATACATGGGCTATTTTCTACCAAACCTTCTACTTATTGAAACTCTCTCCATACGTTGTGTCTTCAAGTAAGCTTTTCTGTGCAGACACAGTTTGCCTCTGAAGCAGAGATCCATGTGCCACAGCTCAACAGATGAGCATTTTTACAGCACTGAGGACAGCAAGACATGTTGTTTGGCACAACACAAGGAAGTGGGGAAGCGTTTGAAGGTGCAGAACCTGTTAGAACAGTAACGAAGGACCACGTATGGTGGAAAGTGCCAAAGCAGGCAGTTTTATTTGCATTGCCTCGGGAAAACACAGCCAGGAGAAAACATATCAGAGAAACTACTGTTCCACTGCAAAGGTGAGCTCAGGAGAAAACTAACACAAGCGTGTGCACAAGGGAACAAACTAATGAATTATTTGATGTGAACAGAGATCCAAGAGAACCAATTTTCTCAAAAGAACAAAACAAACGTTCATACCGCAGGCTTTTGCTCCTGTCTGACAGAGGCACATAATTCAAGCCAGCATTCACCAAGCCCCATCTGAGGCTCTAGCAGTTCAAATGATCAGTCAGCAGATCTCTCCAGATGAGCATACCATGGGATTTGAGAGTTTAGCCCTTGTCCCTGGGCCCTGCTTCAAACTATGGTGTGGTCAGAAACCAGCAACAGAGGGTCAGGACTTGTTTCAGCTGTGTGTCCACCCCACAAAAGACACAGGGGGTAGGGAGTGGGTGTATAGATCTAGGACTAATATTTTCTCCAGATTATAAACAACTAACAATTTCCAGTGATTCTGCTACATTGTAAATAAAAAATATTACACTTACTGAATGTCTCAATTATATATATATATAAAACTCATTCCATTTGATTATGCCAATGAAAAGTCCTTGAGATTTATTCCTGTATCAAGAAGCATTTACCCTATCAAGAAGCTTTACAACCTACACTCACTTCGTACTTCTCAACAGATAAAATGATGAAATAACACACACACTTTGAAGAAAAATATTTTCTTGGGGTATATCATTCAAATTTTCATTGAAACAATATAAACCAGGAGCGTACATTTCATAGCTTACAGTAACAGAATTCAGCATCTCTCCCCAGCATACTTAAACGTATAAAATATTGACTGCATTTATATAAACCACCTTTACTTAATATTAAACATTTTCAAGAACTCCTCAAATTGTCAGGTTTGGTTTTATCATGTTTTTTGTGAATACAGCAAGCGAGATATTTAACAGCTACTGTTGAACAAGCACAGCCCCTCTTTCTACTGAAACAGGACACGGGCACATATAAGAAGCTCTCCAGGTATTGTCCACAGGGAACTTCAAAACAACAGAGTCATTCTGAACATTTTGGATAACAAGAATATTCACTTTTAGCTTGTGCAAGAATATCAACATAAATAGCGGTATAGGATAAAAGTTATGGAGAAACAACTGGAGCCAGCGAAGCAGGAGACATCACGAACAATGTGAGCACACTTCTGGTAACTTGTAAAAATAAAATCTGTGACAAGTGTGTGCAGATGCAACAGATACTCTTAGCAATTAAACATACACTCAGATGTTGGACTGTTCAGGAGATTTTCTGGTTAGCCCACCCATCCATCTTAAAAGAGGCAAAGAAAACAATACACACTAACCGAAAAATCTCGCTATTTCTAAGATGTCTTAACACTGCAATAAAGTGTCAGTGAAGTAGCTTTCATCAAGGAATACAGCTGCTGTTTCAAAATAAGACATACTCTTGTGTGTATATGCACCCTTTTACATAGCTATTTATATACACCTACAGGAGACAAAAAGATCAACATAAAATCACGTATGTAGGTAACTTCTTACCAAACATTAAATTATTTCAAGAAATTAAGAAACATTACAAAAATTCTTGTATTTTGAAATTATTGCTCTGAGAGAGTAATGTAAAGTTCACAGAATATACCTTTGCACAGCCTCTTCAATGTATTTTACGTATTTTCCTATAAAAAATTTTTCAGGGGAAAAAAGCTACCATCATGTAAGTCATTCTCTGCCGTTTTTACAATTCAAAACTTCTAGATGGGAAACATCATAATTTTACAAGTACATTAATTTTTTTTTTTGCTGACAGAGTAATTAAATATTTATTGGGAACATAAATGTTAAGTGTAAAGACACAATATAAATGCAGTTTGAATTTAACTTTTAACAATCTAAACACTTACCTGAAGATTGGGAAGATACTTTAAACAACACTAGCCTACCAACATGTATCTTCAGGTTAATTCTATTTACACGTGAAAGTTAAGATAATAAAAAAAGTCTAAAACTGAAAAATAAAAAGGCAGGCAATGTATCAAGAATTTTATCACTAGCTGGAAGTTAATTTCAATGACAACTCTTTGAAACTGGTTTAAATTTTGCAATTTCATTTTCTCAAAACATCGTTTCTCTTTAAAACCAACAATTACTTGATATTTTTATGATGGAATTTACCATGATGTATGAACCACCACTCACTCAAATACCTTTCGAAGATGCGGGTGAAGAATTTCAATAAATCTACTGTCCTTTGCAATGTGTTGCATTACAACAGGTACATCCAAGATAAGAGGTCAGGCACCTGGATTCCTACTGTCCAATGGTTACTTTATGACCTAAATTTTTAGTGCAGCATCGTAATTTTAATGATTATTTTTCAATTCCGGTATTCTCACTTTTGCCTTTCTTTCCATTCTGAACACTTTGCTATTTACACAAACATTCAAAGGCCAAAGTAAGTGCAAATTTCAATTATCAGAACAAAAATGGTATCTGCTCCAATCTTTCAATGCATTTTTCCTCTTCTGCCCTCCATCTGCCATTGTCAGATTAACAGGCTGATAAACAAAGCCAATTTTTCTATTTGATTTGGCTGCCGGTCTTGCATGTTTCCCTCTTCTCTTCTGCATTCCTGACCCCATCAAAGTTCTGGCCTACAGGTCAAATGGGACCCAGTCACCTGCTCTTTTTTTTTTTAAAAAAAAGCTGGAAAACCAGTCTGTTCCAAATAGCCCGCACATGCAGGAACTGAATGAACCACACCTCTGTGGTTGAGAGGGCTTTTTGTGAGATGCCAGAATAGCTCAGAGAGGGTATTATATTTGGATACCTGTCCTAGTAGGCAAAAAGGCAAACTCGCTATGAATTCCTAGATACCATCCGTACATTCTTTATATAGTCCCATGCATTAGATATACATTGGGCTACCTCTATATAGTCGCTATATAGAGGAAGCAAGCAGCAAGTGACTAGGTACACTTACTTCAGTTAGGGTCCTCGTCAGAGGCTCCCTCTAAAGAAGCCTCTTTCTCAGCAGTTGTATAGATTGAACCTAATACCTTCAGGCCAGCTGATTTTGTGAATGTCATGGTATAACAGTCCTCATCACTGCTGGACATGTCTTAGAAGCAGGTAGTCAGTATAAAAACGAAACACTTAAGTTTTAGCACAAGAACTATTTACTTACCTTTTCCCACTACAATTACTTTGGTTTAGTCCTCCAACTTGGTTAACTGCAGACCATGCTGTGAGACCTACATATGGCAAGGAGGCAGCTTCTGTGTGACTGAGACACTTTGGCTTGAAAGACACCTGAAAATCAAATCAATCATATCTAAGTCACATGGAAGATCCTATGTGACACTGAAATATTTAGACAAGCTTTACTGAATTGCAGATTGTGTATTCCACATTTTCAATTTTAATTTTAATGACTATTTTAATAACTAGCTGGAGTCTAAAACAATTCAAGCACTAATAAATAAACAGTTACTTAGACATTAAAGAAAACAAATGCCAATCTTTACAATTTTGGTTTTCTGTCCACCACATTTTTTGAATGTTTACCTCGTTTCCACTAGCTACCACAAATTCTGACAGAGTGCCCTGTTTCCACGGAGGAATTGCTGCCCACACCTAAAACCAAACAGAAAACAACTATCAATTTTTGTGACTTTCTGCATGATTGTACCTACACGAAAAGTTTTCTTCATTACAGAAATCTTTTTTTCAATTTGCAGAAGTCTTCACTATGATTTATCAGAAACCAGTTTTAGCTTACTGTTTACGGAAAAAACATCAGAAGACCAAATGGACTGCAGAACTATGTAAATAAACTGTACCATACTGTGTATAAGACATAATTTTTCAATAACCCCAAAATACTTCCATGACAGGAAAGCCCAGACTGGAGGGGATGAGGCAGGGAGAAAATCAGATTTACTGTACTAGAACTGGTAAAATGTGAAAGCTATTGGTAAATGTGAAAGCAGACATCATCATGATTTATGTGGGGACTCACAAAGTGGATGCCACAGTTCCTATCCTAACTAAGTTACACAAGAAAAAAACCCAACTAATCCCTTCCTGTTAGAATTCTATCTTCAGTCAAAAATGAAGCAGCATCTTGAATATGCACTTATAAATAAATACAGTACTCCCTTGCCCCCACTGAAAGGGACAGAAACCTAAAAAAACAGAAGGGAAATTAACTTGTAGAAGGAGGTCTGGAAGAGACCATGTTTTTCAGAGAAAAAAGGTACAGAAGAAAGCATTCTAGGAATTTACTGCCAGATAGGCCTCATTCAGAGTTCAATAATATTAAAAAAAAAAATCTAAAGAGGAAAATGAAAGCTGAACATCTCATAGTACCTTGTAACTATACACTTTAGAAAAAAAAAAAAAAAAAAAAAAAAAAAAAAAAAAGAAGAAATTGGTGATATCACCTCATCTCCGGGTTTGAAATAAGACACATTCAGTCCACATTCCATAACAACACCAGAGACATCTCGACCAAGTGTTAGTGGAAATTCAGTATCCATGCTTTTGAGTTTCAGGGGATCCCGCTTCATATTTAATGCAGTTGCACCATAACCACCTGCAAAACATGAAGCATGACATACCATACTGAGCATTCATTATTAACTGGATAATTCCAATTAGAAGCATTGTGTTTACTTAATATGCCTCACTTCTGTTGTAACTTAAGCATGCAAAAAATCTGCAATATTTCATACTTTTACAGATTTTACAAATAAAGAGCAAATCTTATTCTGGCTTATTTGTCCATGAAATAGCTCTCCATTAGGAAAACATTTTGTATGTGATAACACTGTCAGAAATTCTAAGTCGTCCACTGGAAATGCTGAATATGCTCCATTTTCCAACAGCATCACATGACTACAAATTCAAAAGTCATCCAAGCTTTCAATTTGTCTTTTCAAATAAAGTACTGTAAAAAGCAATGTGAACGTCATTGTAAAACATACTAAGGCACATCTCCCTAGTAATAGCTAAATGCTGCTGTCAGAATTGCCCATCTAGTAACTCTGCGCGGCCTAAAAACAGTCTATGTTCAGGCATGTATGCCTGACAAGTCTGCCTTGGTGCCCTACTATGCTAGAAAGCACTTTAATACTGAGAAGAAACAGACACAAAAGCAGGATGAAAATGTAGTTTCTTCCAAATACTTTTACACTGACTCAAAACAGTAGTTAAAGCCCAGCAGTACAAGTGGGTTGCTCAACAGCAATCCTCAGATAGCAGATGTCCCATAATCAAACCCCAACTATACACCAAGATTTTTTTAAAATCCATTTATTAGAGACCAAAACCACAAATTATGGCTCTGTCAGCAGGCTTCCTGCAGATACCTCTGCATATGCTACTGAATCTGGTTTGACATGCAAGACCACTTCTCCACATGAAATATAAGGTCTTCTACAACTTTTTCTTGTTGTTCCAAACCTTGAAACCAAGGAAAAAAAAATGATTAAAGGTGTCAAATACAAAGAGTTGGTCACTGAAAAATACAGATTTCCTGGACAAGATGACATCAGGTACCCAGATGCCAATTCAGGAAGAAAGGGCACGTCAACTAACAACATGGTTTGGATTAAGTTGCTCGTGTCAACTTTGTGGCAACTTTGACCTTCAGCCCCATCCACCTCAGAGGGAAATCCAGCACCTCTTGGGGGGGTGGGAGGAGGTGGAATGCGACACCTTGGAAGAGCTAGGCTCTTGGTCCAGAGAGTGCCACCACCCAGATGGTGGGGATGGGGTAGAAGGTCAGGAAATACCCCCGCCCCCCACGGCTATACTATTCGCAAAAGGAAGCTGACCTGTGAGCTGCAAGCCTGCGGAGGCCGGCACTTAGTCACTCAGGTTAAAAGCTTAGCCCTGCAACACACATACTCGCCTTCAGAAAGGCAATGGCTTTTGTACCATTCTTCCCTAAGAACCTGAAAAAAATAGTTTCGAGAAGGCGGTTTCCCACAGGGCTCGGGGCAGCAGGTGCTTTGAAGCGGCCCTCTGGACCCTGCCGAGGTGCCCACCGGGGCAGGCCGCTGGCGTCGCCTGTGCCGGGGCGGAGGCCGGGGCCCTGTGGGCGCCTCAGCCCACACACCCCCTGCCATCGCGCCAGGCGAGCCCCGGCCGCTCGGCCTCGGCACTTACTTCTCATGCTAAGGTCGATGGGGTTCAGGCTCGCAGCGTGAACCTTAATGATGACCTCGTTCGGGAAGTTTATGGTGGGGAACACCATGTTCCTGGTGAAGCGCAGCACGTCGTTAGGGCCGTACCGGTCTATGACCCAGGAGGGCATGGCGGAGGGCGCCCGCGGAGAGGCGCGGAGGCCGCGGGACGGCGGCGACCCGACAGCCCCACGCAGCGCCCGCCCGCTCACCGCCCCCCGCGACAGCATGGCCGGGCAGCCGGGCCGGGCCGCGCAGCCGGTGCCCGCGGGAACAGCCCGGGACGCGGCGCTCCCGCTCGCCTCCGCGCTCAGCCCCGGAGGCCCGGCCCGGCCGGCGCTGCCTGCCCTCCGCCCTCGCCCCGCAGGCACCCCCAGCCAATGGCCGGCCGCTTTCTTGGCGGCCCTGCCAATGGTGCCGCTCGGTGTTGCGGCAAGATGGCGGCGCCCAGCCGCGGCGCCGGGAGAGGGGTCGTAGCGGGCCGGCGAGCGTGAGGCGGCGGGAAGCGGGGCGCCATGCTGCGCGCCTCTCTCCGCGAGGTGAGCGGTGCCAGCCGCTGGCGAGCCGCCGCGGCGCGGGCTGGTATGGCGGCCGGGGCGAGCGGGCCCGCCGGGTGTCTGTCTGTCCCTTCTCGTCCCCGCTCCCCGGAGCCCGGGGATAGCGCTTTGTCCCCTCGACGCCCGAAGCGGGCTCTGTCACCTGGCTGCTTTAACAGGGGGGGATGCGCTTGCAGGTTTCGGCAGCGCTGAGGGAAGGACGTGTCAGTCCGACGGAGCTCTGCCGGCGGTGCCTCTCCCTTATCAAAAGCACCAAGTTTCTGAACGCTTATATTACCGTGGCGGAAGAAGCAGCTTTGAAGCAAGCTGAAGAATCAGAGAAAAGATACAGCAGAGGTACGTTTGTAATTAATACGAGTCCCCAAAAAGGCGTCGTGGAGGAACGCTTTGTGTTAGATGAATCCCATTTTCCTTTCCGGGTAGCTGTGTGCTGCCGGGGGGTGAGGGGGTTGAGGCTCCCGTGGGTGCATGCCCATGGCGTGTGCTTGGCACCCAGTAGCATATTCAGGTCAAAAATCAGAGGCAAAAACCTGAACCAAACCAGGTACTGCAGATTAAATACGGTCTGTGCTTCTTGAACGACATCGTGGCTGTGGGTTGTCTCTTCTCTCCCAATTTATTTTGAATTGGTAGCCAGCAGTTCCTAGGATCAGGAAGATGCAGTGGCCTTTTGCAGGCCTGTTGGCTGGGTTAGGCAAACACCTGGTGCAGCCTATCAGGTTTCAATTAAGCAAGCAAATGAAAATAAAACAACATTGTTAATCACAGTTATTAGTTGGTGAACAGAACAGCATTCAGTCCTGTTATCTACAGCATTTAGAGGCTGATTGTCCTCATTTTCCTTTGCTTTCCCAGAAAAGGGAAGTTTTCACCTAACGAGGTATGTTTTTTTTCCTTTCTGGGTGACACTTGCTGTCCTCTGGCAGCTTACGAAAATTGCCACCCAGAGTGTTTGGTTTCCTGACACAGGCCTTTTAATTTAATATTTTGTTTTTTTTTTTTTTTTTGGCTGGATGGTGGATAATCGATCACTTAGGGAAGATTTTCTCTGCTTCAGTAATTTTTTTAGATTGTATCTACTGTGTATGTCAGGTAGGCAGAATTTATGGCTCCCAGCCTAGGGATGGAGTAGATTTAGGCAGCACCTATGGCTGAAATAAGCATTACATGGTCACATTTTGAAAAGGTAAGCACTCCTTTGGGATAGCTAACCTATATGAAAGCAGCTGCCTGTCTTGCAGGCTTACACACGGTTTGCAGAGCTCTGCTTTGCGAGGCCTGGTCTGGTTTGGCAGAATGCTCAATGCTAGTTAGAATGGAAGATGGTTCTTGAAAATGTGACAGACAACCGTCAAATACTAAGTGGATAGCATTCTTGTTTCCAAAAACACCCAAAGGGACAAAAAAAATAAAGTGTAATTGATAAGACTGCACATATATCTTTGTTTTAATCTCTGTTGTCTTTGCAAAAATTCCTAATGCAGGTCAGCCGCTGGGTGTTTTAGATGGAATTCCTATTGCAGTAAAGGACAACTTTAATACAGCTGGCATTGAGACAACATGTGCTTCAAACATGCTAAAAGGTACAGTAGAGCTTTTAAAGTAAAATCAGATCTGATTTTAGAGCTCTTGCTTCTTTCTTCAGAGGGTTTATGGAGTGGAGTTTTCCAGAAATCTAAATATTTTCAAAAAATGAGATGCGAAAATATGTTTGTCTAATTTCTGCCAAGCTCATCCTGGTATTACAGATGCATCTTTTTCTTGTTACAAGCACATTATCTCCTTTATTCATAGTTACATGCTGTTACCAATGTGATGTTTATTATAGCCTATATACTAGAATAGTTGTTCTATAGTTCTCATTTTGCTTCATGTTACTTTTAGTTCTACAGGAGAGCAGTCAGTGCTTGTCTAGCAAAATCCAAATACGGTTTTTTTTCTTTTTCTTTTTTTTTATTTGTTCTGTTGATAATTGTTGACTTAAGTGTTTTTTTCATATGGCTGTAGGAAGAGTAGACATTAACAATTATTTTCTCCGTGTACCTGATAAACAAATATGTTCTATAAGGCTTTTTAAATTTTTTGAGATTTCCTAAGCTCGTTGTTTGTCTTAACACGCCATGAGCATTTACAAGGTGTTAGAAAGTTTTCAGGGTATAAGCAAAAGTAGAAAATATTCCTTGTAACTGTTTTGTTCTGTACAAAGTGAAATTGAAAAGTTTTGTGGAAGATAGCGATAGCTCAAGTAAATTAGCAGACCCATAATCTGATTGTGGTTTTTTTTTTAACAGCAGAAGAAACAAAATATGGCTTTGCCATTTTAAAAAGTGTTACATTACCTGAGATGCTTTTCAGTAAAGCACATTCTTAGACCCATTGTGATTGATTGCACTGTTGTGGCTGAGAGACTTAGGAGTGATGATGTCTTGTTCCTGTTGAGGTTGGGGGTGCAGAAATCCCTGTCAATATTCACAAAAGGAACTGGTTGCTGCCTAGGATCTCATGTGAGTGTCATGGTTCTCAGTCTAGTTTATGTAAGGTCTGAGTGGTCAACGGTGCACATGTTTACTGTAGAATAGCCAGTTACTATTTCAGCCTGTGGTTAACCGTATGCTCCTTTATCTCATGATAAGAGGAGATAATTCAAGATAGTTTAGCACTTCACAGAAAGGAGCTCTTTCTCAATTCTAATTTTAGATAGTTTCTGCCAATTAGCTGAATGCTACCCTTCCGGTAACTTGGGTATGTGAAGTCTTAGCTCCACACTCGAGATATGTATAATCCAGAATTACTGGGTTCTAAGTTGTGGAGAGAAGAAAAAGGCATTGCAAACAAAACAGCATTTGATTGACTTTTGCTAAATTTTGGAAGTTACTCATGTTATTTTGAAGGAAAACTTTGACACTGTGAATGACAACTTTGAAGTGTTCAGAGTAGCTACTTGTAAAAATCAACTGTATCTCACCACTCACTTATAATTGTTGTGATTGTTTTCAGGTTATGTTTCTCCTTACAGTGCTACAGTAGTTCAGAAATTAATGGATCAGGGAGCTGTGCTTTTAGGAAAAACAAACCTAGATGAATTTGCAATGGGGTGAGTGATACTTATTATTTTTAATGTGTGATTGCACATTAAATACACACAATCTGTTCCAATTTACCTGTAATCCTTAACTCGTCTTTTTCTGAGGTTAGGAAATAATGAATACTTACCCATGAAGATCATATAAAGTTGCATTAATTTCTCCCTGAGCATTTATACTGTTGTCTAAATGATACAAATGCTGAGTTTTGCAAAAACTGTGTTCAACTATAGCTGTGTTTGAGGGGGAAGAAGCAGTACAGCCTTTGCAGAAGGCCGAGACGGAGCAGACTTCTTCCAGATCCAGTAGCTTGTTACTAGAATTGGTTACAACACCAGTTAATTGCTGCCTTTTTCTCTCTCCTCACTGGTGGTTTTTGCACTTAGTTAATTATTATCATGCTCCTGATGGCAGTTACCACCTCTGCCGGTCAGCCACTGGACTAATTTGTATGAGTGCTCCCTGACTTGCTGCAAACAGGCTAATGTAAAGTAACACTTTAAATTGCTTAAGCTAATGTTGGTGACGTTTTGTCAGGAGCTTGATAGAAAATACTCTCACAAATTGATTCTTTAGGAAATCAGTGAAGGCAGCCAACCTATAGCAAGGAACAGCACTGGGCAGTTAGGGATAGGCATCTTTGTCACCACAAATGCTGGATCTGGAAAGGAATGTCTGAGACTTTAGTTACCTATGAGGAACAATAAGTGTTGTGTTTTGGTTTTGTTTTTATTTTACCTAAACTGAAGACAGAGGTTTGACTGGGAATTCATGTGGATGGGGTGGAAATACTTTGACTGTATTGTTTTGGGTAAAGTAAATAGTGTGTCAGAGACACTCTTTGAAGGAGGAGCTGGGAAAGAGCTGATTATGCAGTATTACAACTAGTCTAAGCTAATTAAAGTGCAGGATTCTCCTACAAAAGCTTATCCCACTACTGGCCTCTGGTCTGTGTGTTTGCATGGTCTCTTATGCGAGCACCGACGTGGCTGCTCCATGTGCTTGATCAGGGTGTGAATCCAGTAATGATGCCTCAATAAGGTTAGTTTTCAACTGTTGTGTCAACTGCCCACTGATCTTTTGGCTATCATAACACTGCCCCCCTGGAGTCAGGGGGAACATGGGGTGGAGGTTGTGAAGAAGAAGGAAGGTACCCCCCACCCCTGCTTCTGGTGGCATCTGACTGAAACCAGTTTCTGAGAAGTCAGTGTAACAGTCTGAACCAGCAACCTGTGGCCTCGGGAGAGGGCTACAGAGTGAGTAATAGTGTGTTATTTACAGAGAAGTGCTTGTTCCTGCTATTGTGGGGCTTTCCCCCCCACCTTTAGCAGCATGGTTTTCCGCAAGACTGTGGTCATCTTTTGCTTTTTCCAAATGCAGGGTTAGGAAACCAGAAGATGTTTCTTTTGAAGCAGATGTTCGGGTTTACTGTTACATAGCTTAAATGAGGTTTATATTTTTGTGATTATGTTCTTTTCAGTGGAATTAGACACAGAGGAGATAGAAAGAGGTATGAGTTCAGATCCTTTGTGAAGATCTTTTAGACTTTACAGTTCCATGTAACGTTGTTGAAGTTGGCTGCACAAGGATTTATATACAGCAGTCTCTTTAAGCTGAAATTGAATTTGCTATGATGAAGGATGAGGAATTGGATAAAGAAAAAAAACTTGGAGAATGCAGTGTGTCATCTGTCGCTTGTGTCTGTATTTGTCCTGTCTGACTACCTTAGATCTGGGAGTACAGATGGGGTATTTGGACCAGTCAGAAATCCCTGGAGTTATTCAAGACAGTACAAGGAAAAATCTGTTCCAAAATCCGATTCTGAGGACGAAGAGTCTAACTGGGTAATAACAGGAGGGAGCTCAGGAGGCAGTGCGGCTGCTGTGTCATCTTTCACATGTTTTGCGTAAGAGGCTTTAAAAAATTGCTTTTTTATTAAATATCTCCAAATATGTTGAAAGGTTTTAATTTTATAATTTTCTCATAATTTAGTTTGAACCAGGAGGGTTATTTGCACTGGCATGCAAGAATTTATTTCGGCATCCCTAGTTTTTTCGTGGCATATGATGAAGCCAGGATTAATCCACGTAGACAAATTTAGGCTTATTAATTTTGAGTGTTATTCATCATACTGATACAACCACTTTGTGCTGGGTGAATTAAAATGATAATGGCAATAAAGGAATGACAGTTTTATTATTATTCCCACATACTCTCTTAAAATTAACATGGGTTTTGTGACACATCATCTTCCTCAGAAAGTGCATGACACAAATACATGCTGAAAATGTAATTCAGCAAATGAGGAGATCCCTTAATTTGTAACAGTATAATAATCTTTCCTCCCCTCCTTTGTTTTTATAGCAGAGTTATGTAGTAATACATGAGATTTGGGATCTGAAAGCTTTCAAATCCCTGACTTAACAGAAGGATGCACAGATACTACTCGGATACTTACAGACTTGTCTGCTTTAAAAAGTTAGAAGACAGTTTTAGTTTTGGGGGGGGTGTTTGAGTTTTTTTAAAGTGATTTTAAAAAGGCAGATTTATTTTTTTTTACAATAATCATTATCTGCATGAACTAGCAAAATGCTATTTAACAAATCAGTTATCTATATTATCTTCCCATCCAACTGGTAAAAGAAATCTGATCCTTAAAACTTCACACCTTTAATTTTATACAGTTTTTAGAGCTGCATAGTGGAACACATTTTATAGAAGATGATTTCAGTTGTGCTCTTAACTGGAAGGTGTTTAAGAATGCTTTTTAGTTACTGTGTTCTCATTTACCCATTGACTATATTGTAAGTGTCTATTTTATTGTGGAAATATTTTTTGCTAATGTTGATTACAGCTTTTTAAAAAAAATGTCTTTATATACAAGACCCAGTTTATTTTATGATTTTTTTAAATGATACCTCTCTTCATCTCATTGCCCTTTGCTAAGATGTAGTTTACTCAACATTTTAATACTGTTGAAAACGAACTCGATGCAGCCATTCCCAAGGACTGCTGGTCCTTGTCCTGAGCCAGAATGGGCTGATCCTGATAGGGTCTGGCACCTTCTCTTATGTTGCTGGGCATGCTGAACTCTCATTTTGCACTGCTCAGCACTTTGTCAGATCATGGAGGTTTTTTTGTCCAGCTATTTTATTGCTTATAACCTATTGTATATCCACTCTATTAGTTTCTTTCAGGCATCAGGAATGCTGCCAGTCTTTGTCTTTTCACTTTGAAATTTGGATGTACAGAAATGCTACAAAATTGAGGATCTTTTATATCAACACAAAAGCTCTGAAAAAATTCTACTTCAGCAAAGTCAATTGAATTGGTTCAGCCATCTCAGAAACAGATGCCTATGGGAAAAGTCACGTAACCACTTCAATAAAAGTTATACCTCCTCCTGAAGTGTAACTTGTTTTTGGCAAAGATTTAGATGAAAGCTGTTTTATTTTTTAAATGGTGCTTGAACTTAAAATTATTAAAAACTAGAAGAGTGGATTTCATTGCAATACGAATTTCCAATTCCATTACAATTTTTGTAATAGAAATTTCAATTTAGAAAGAACAGGGTTTCACCTGTGAAAGAATAAAAAAAAGTCAAAAAAAAATTTAAAAAATGTCCTAAAATTGCACCTAAGCTGCTGTAAGCTGGGAGTTCTGATGCTATGCTTTGTAGGTTTGGAAGCAGTAAAAACATCCTAGACTTCGAAAAGTGTGCCCTCTTGTTAGGGGCAAGAAGTGTACTGTGTCACTGTTTGATTGTATATTGAAAGATGCTGCTTCATAGCGTATTAGCTGCTGAATGACTATGACAGCGATGTCTGAAAATCATACACTAAATCACATGAGGTGTATCTTTTGGAATCCACAGTACTGGAACAGACCAACAGAGAAGGCAGAAGTAGGTATTTAGGGCCATGTTCAGATGGCTGAAATTCTGCCTGTCTACTTCTGCTTTGTGAAGAGAACTGGGCTTTCCTGATGGCTAGTGCAGAGACACTAAGAAAAGTAAGAGAACAGATAAAAAATAGCAGACATAGGGAGCAGACTGAAATTTAGGCTGTGTGATTATGACTTCTAATCTGGAAGAATTCACGCATTTTTAAATCCGTGCATCTTAAAGCTGTAAATTTTTATTATTTGGATAAGTTCTGAATTACTAATTGATAATCCTTTTGAAACCGTAGAGCCTTAGGGTCAGACACAGGAGGATCTACCCGAAACCCTGCTGCTCATTGTGGTCTAGTAGGTTTAAAGCCAACATATGGACTGATTTCTCGCCATGGTCTCATTCCCCTAGTGAACTCTATGGATGTGCCAGGAATCCTAACCAGATGTGTGGATGATGCAGCAGTTGTGTTAGGTATTACTACTTCATATGTCTTTGTATACAGCATACCTTTGTTTACATTACCTAAAACCAAACTGAATTCTGGCTACCCAGAATACCCAGTGTATATTTTGCTGTTCTTTACATGTCATGTCAAATTTCAGGTTCGCTTGCTGGACATGATCCTAAAGACTCTACCACAATTCAGGACAGCTTTAAGCCGTTTGAACTACCCAATTTGACTGACATCAGCAAGCTCTCGATAGGAATTCCAAAGGTAACATTTAAATTCTGTCAATAATTGTGGACAGGAATGGCAAATAGGATACCTAACAAAAAAATATTTGTGTCTTGCTCACCACCTTGTAGTCTCTTATGATTTAAAACAGTGAAGACAGTACAAAGCAGCTCCTGGAAAAGAGCCGTATGTGCTCTGTTGCCTGTGCAGGCAATTCATAGCAAGCACATGCTAATGCTTCATCTGAAACATTTTGTCATTATTGTGGGAAGCTCTACTGGGAAGTTCCAAGGCAAATGGGGAACTTCAGTTCTTGGTTCCTTCTGTTACTTTTTCATCAGTCACCTGTATAACCTCAAACCAAGTTGCTTTTAGTGCCGTCTCACACAGTGACGTTAGTATTGGTTTGTGCAGTGCTTTGAGATACTTGACTAAATGGCACTGTGTTAACACAAAGCAGAATTTTAAAAGCAGTTGAGTAGCAGAAGGAGCTGTAATTCACAAAGCTCTGATAAGGATTGAAAGACAACTGTAATCTGGCTTCTGATGTATACAATTCAATCATGTTTGTAAGGATACTTGCAATTTAGGCACAACATTTGGGACTTCAGCCTATCTTTAATTTAGTAAATGCTCTGCCTTCAAAGAGACAATGTGAATAACATTTGTTGGTTTGATTCTCAGTATTTGAACCTGTGTTAGAACAGGTATATTAAAAGATTTAATTTGGTAAACAGATGTCCACTGAGCAATTATTCGGGATCTGTGAAATGCAAAAATTGTATGCCTAGAAAATTAATAGCTGCATATTGTTTAGACGTTGATAAAGCTAAAATAGTGGTATTGGTTAATTATTCATATCCTTTGGACAGTTGTTCTCTACTGCTACAGATTATCTTAAACAGATACATGCATATATTAAACATGGGTCATAACTACTCAGGAATTAGACAGTATTATGACCCTGATACTGTGGGTTAGAAGTCAAGCAAGTATCTTCAAAAATAGAAAATTTTAATAGAATATCTTTAACTTAAGCTATGTTCCTGTTTAAGAGCTATCTAAGTCTTGTGCCAACCCCTTGATTGTAGTTCTTCGGTGGGTTGGTTGGTTTGTTTCACTGAGGCAAGCCAGTTGCCACTGGTATGCAGTGGCCCTAATATCTTTTTATCTTTCCTACTCACAGCAGCCCTAGTATTAGGATTTAAACCTGAAGAGTTTCTACCCACAAACTGCAGAGCAGTGCATCACAGTTTCCATGAATAGACAAATAAGTAAATAATTGGGCAATTCCTCCTTGGGAAGAAACTGCTGAAATTCTGTGGGCTGCAATATGTGGGGTGATCCTACTGAGATGAACATAGTATTCTTAAGAAGACTGAATCCTGTTAATTTAATACTGTTTGATTGAATAATATTTCGTAGATGCAAGAAGCTTTAGTAAGTACTTTAAATCATATAGTGGTGAGGTGATAGTTTCAGTGTATTTTTTAGCAAGGAGTATTTGTGTTTTGGTTGCCATTGTAAGTAAATCAGTATGTAAAATCACTCCCTTTTTTGTTTTTCTCTGAGGAATATCATGCACCAGGTCTTTCTAGTGAAATTCTGGCTGTCTGGTCAAAGGCTGCTGACCTCTTTAAGAGTGCAGGTGCTAAAGTAATTGAAGTGAGTCTACCACACACTCGTTACTCAATTGTCTGCTATCATGTGCTGTGCGCAGCAGAAGTGGCATCAAATATGGCCAGGTTTGATGGACTGGAATATGGTAAGGCCTTTGAAAAAACTTTTTTCTCGGACAATAGAGACGTTGCTGGATGCCATTAAAAAGTATTAGTTATAATAGATACGCTCTTCATGGTTGAATGCTTGGTGTTCTTTCTTCAAGATGAATGAAGTAAAAACGCTGTCCATGAAAAATGAGTAAATAAATACATACTGTAATATATTTCACTTCTAGACACAGGAGTGTCTGGGCTTAAAATCTGTTTATATATCTATAATAAAATAGGAATCATATGCTTTGTTGTTCTGGAATGGTAGTATGTCAAACTGAGCAAACAGTGGCTTATTGTATTACTATGTATAACACTACCTTATATTGTAAAATCTTAAGGATTACAAAAAGTATTAATTTCCAAAGTGCTTTTTCTTTTCAGGACACCGTTCTGACATGAACAAGTCCACAGAAAGTATGTATGCTGCAACACGACGAGAAGGCTTTAATGATGTTGTGAGAGGAAGAATTCTGTCAGGAAACTATTTCTTGTTGAAACAGTAAGCAGAACATCTTCAAACTTAAATTTGTCAAGTTAACAATTCTTTAAGCAAATGGTGATTAATTATTCATCGTGACATGAAAAAAATATTCATCCTTACACTAGTAGCTACTTGTATTTATTATTATTGCTTTAGCTATATAATACCTAGTGAACTGCTAGTAATGAATGATAATGTTTTCCGTTAGTCTTACCAGTGAGCCTCCTAAATTAAATAAATAAAACGACATAGTGATTTTTTTTTCCTCCTACCAGGGTATTATTGGCGCCTATTAGTTGAATTAAGGAAAAATCTGTCCTATGGTATGACATTGAAATCATACTGAAGCCATTACTGCTGTAGTTTTCAAAGTTCTGTAGCTGTTAATTCCATTAGAACTGCATAGAAAAACTACTGATGCATTCTAGTGAGGTCTTCTAGAGAAGGACAGAAGATATGGCAATTAAATTAACTTACAGCTCTTTGCCTCAGTATACAGGGAAAGGAAGGCCCTGGCAAAGGTACTGAACTGATGTCTTTACAGAAGACAGGTTTTTATCCAGCTCATGTAGAGAGGCTGGTGCATGGATCAATTTTACCTTTTTTCCCTTATTTTTCAGTCCTTATCCAACAGTCCTAATTTATGGTAGTAAAAGTGCTGGTTTTCTCTGTCTTAATTTGTTCAGATGTTAACAGAAATATTAATTGTGCCATCAGTCTTAATGCAAGTGCACTACAGAAAGAGCTCTGTCTGCTGGAGTATTCGTCAGATGTGACTTCTAGTTGCTTTAGGGGACAGGAATGTTATCAGTCAGTATGAAACAACCAGCTTTTATGGAATGCTGATATTCCTGCCAAGTGTGCTCCTTCTGGTTACAACTGTCCAGATCGGCTTTCCTAAAGCTGCTTTAAAATTCATGTAGTTCACTCTTCTGTAAAGGAATACACAATTGGCTTCCATCAAGATTGAACAGGAGAGTCCTGTTCTTGTCCACAGTAAATTACTTTTGAAGAACAGAACACAGGGTTCAAAAAGCATTCTTAGAATAAATAGTAAAGCCATCTGTGTCTCCTGCAAATGTTGCATTTTACAGATTATTTTTATCTTGCTTTTGTAATCTGTAAAATAACTAGATGGTTGTTCAGGAAGTTGTGTTTAATATCTTTATGAATGATCTGGAAAAGAGGATCAAGTGCACCCTCAGTAGGTTTGCAGACAGCACCGAGTTGAGCGGGATGTTGATCTGCTGAGGGCAGGAAGGCTCTGCAGAGGGAGCTGGGCAGGCTGGACCGATGGGCCCAGGCCAGTTGCA
This sequence comes from Falco rusticolus, assembly GCF_015220075.1. NCBI lineage: Eukaryota > Metazoa > Chordata > Aves > Falconiformes > Falconidae > Falco > Falco rusticolus. Next base: position 24,120,155 of record NC_051192.1, read on the forward strand.
TGAGGTTCAACCAGGCTCAGTGCCGGGTCCTGCCCTTGGGTCACACCAGCCCCACGCAGCGCTACAGGCTGGGGGAAGGGTGGCTGGAAAGGGCCTGGGGGAAAGGGCCTGGGGGTGCTGGTCAGCAGCCAGCTGAACGTGAGCCAGCAGTGTGCCCAGGTGGCCAAGGAGGCCACCAGCATCCCGGCTTGTATCTGAGACAGCGTGGCCAGCAGGACTGGGGCAGTGACCATCCCCCTGTACTGGGCACTGGTGAGGCCGGACCTCGAATCCTGTGTTCAGTTTTGGGCCCCTCGCTGCAAGAGGGACGTGGAGGTGCTGGAGCGTGTCCAGAGACGGGCAACGGGGCTGGGGAAGGGTCTAGAGAGAAAGTCTTATGAGGAGCAGCTGAGGGAACTGGGGTTGTTTAGCTGGGAGAAAAGGAGGCTCAGGGGGATCTTAGCACTCTATACAACTGCCTGAAAGGAGGCTGTAGGAGGTTGGGTGTTGGTCTCTTCTGCCAAGTAACAAGAGGAATGGCCTCAAGTTGTGCCAGGGGAGGTTTAGATTGGATATTAGGAAAAAATTCTGCACTGAAAGGGTTGTCAAGCACTGGAACAGGCTGCGCCGGGCAGTTGTTGAGTCACCGTCCCTGGAGGCATTTAAAAGACATGTAGATGTGGTGCTTAGGGACTTTCTAAAGTTAACAGTTAGAATGATTTCAGAAACTATTGTAGAAAAAGGGCAAATTCATGATATGACGACTTAACTTGAATCTGCTGTCTATTAATTGTAACTATTTTCACTGCAGTTTTTCAGAAACAAAACTTTAGATTGCTCTAACAAAGTGGCTTTTGGGCAGTTTTAATCTACATTTTATCTACAAACACTCTGGCATGTAGCATAGCTGTGGTTTTAGGTGGCAATTACTTTTGAAACTGAACTTCTCTGAATTTAAGGATTCCACTTTTACCAGTTCTGCATATGAAGTTAAAAGGAACAATAGACATAAAGCTGACTAATTTGTTTCTGCTTCCCAGTTGTGTAAAGACAGTTTAGAAATCCATAGACCACATGTTTACATGAGGAAAAAAAAGTTAAAGAAAGATAAAGTCTTTATAGTATTCTACAGAGAAGTATGCTACAAACACATGGATAGCTTTAAGTCCATTTGGAGCCCTGTAGATGGTGGGACTTTTTCACGTGCTGTAAGTATCTTGCTGGATTGAATCCTAAATGATTAATGCCTATTTTCCAGGCCTCCTGAGTTCTGTATTGTTTCTAGGCTTTGCTGTGCTGCCCAGCAGTGAAATTCAATACACAGTTTCAGAATGGTCATAAAATTGTTGTTTTGATTTTTTAGTTAATCATTGTAAACTAGGATTTTGTTTTCCCTTCACCTTTCTCCAGCAGTGTGCCCTCATTTCTTCCTTCTCCAACAGCTTCATTGCTGTGAGAGCATAAACACCATGCTTGATGACTAAGCTTCTGGTTTATCAAAAACTCAAGTACCAGTGTTAGGCTTTTAACCAAAGGGAATACTGGGCTTGTCTTTTCTACAGTAACTAGAGAAATTAAGTTCTGTGGTTTTGGAATTAAATGTCAGGCCCTCATGTCCATATTTCTTTCTAGGAACTATGAGAATTATTTTATTAAAGCACAGAAAGTCAGACGTCTCATTGCCAATGACTTTGTGAAGGTTTTCAGGAGCGGTGTTGATATTTTACTCACTCCTACCACTCTGAGTGATGCAGTACCATACATGGAATTCATCAAAGAAGACAACAGAACCCGCAGCGCACAAGATGACATCCTAACACAGGCTGCAAACATGGCTGGTGAGTAGGGACAGGAATTCATCTATGTTTTCCCCTGCCTAGTCATTTTTAATGTCAATTCCCTTCAGCTATTTAACCTCTTCTTTAAAATCAAGATATTTCACCCCTGTGTTGTAAGTCTCACAGTAATAGCCAGGTATAAGGATAGTTTATTTATTAAATTCTTTAGAATGTAAGACTAGATTTTAAAGTGGGGCACATTGGAACTGAGTGCGGACTGCAGGTAAGATGAATCTGCTCAAGTTCCAGAGACCAGAGTAATTTTTCTAAGGAGAGCTGATTATCTATTCAGAGGACGCTGGCTCCTTAAATCACTCTGATTTCTTGTGATCAGCTAGCAGTATCCTTAGTTCATTGACTCAAGTTATTTAACTAGTCTTTTTTCCTCTACAGAATTTATTTTCTGGTTCTCTTAGAATTGCTACAGAAATTACTCCAACTGGATTTGTTTAATGTATTATCTTTGCATTTGTATCTTCCTTTCAGGACTGCCAGCCATAAATGTTCCTACAGCTCTTTCAGAAAGGGGCTTGCCAGTTGGGCTTCAGTTCATTGGACGTTCATTCCAGGAGAAGCAGCTTCTCACTGTAGCCAGATGGTTTGAAAAACAAGTAAAATTCCCAATGATCCAGCTAGAAGTAGTAAAGAGGCACGACCACGATGTTGTTCAGCATCAGAAATCTGCTTCTTTTTCATAACGTGAGACTTGCTAGTCAGCTAAAGCAAGAAACCTATGGGGTTGGTCTAAAAATATTCCTGCTGTTAACTCTCTTTTGCAGAAATAATCCATTTTAGGATGGAATCATGACAGCTTGTTACTGTGTAATTAAGGCAAAGTGAATCATTAACTAAACATGTCTGTGTTATTAAGAACCATTTTTAACCGACATTAAAAACAGCAAGTTGAAATTGTATATCTTATGCCTGTGGAGCTGCTTTTTTTTTCCATTCCCAGAGGGTGTGTAAGGTATCTGGCCCATTAAACAACTAACCTGAACTTTTGTGTGAAAATTGCATAGTTGCCAAAGGGCTTGGTTTCCTTCTGGAGCGTAGACTTTTGTAATGGAAACAACCAGACAAGCTCTAATGGAACAAAGGTATCAAGGATCTGTTCACCAACAGGTATATACAAAAGGAAACAAGGGAATAACTGTATAGATAATTAATTTTTAAAATAAGTAAATCCCTACTTCTAGCAAACTCATGCAGAAGTTGAAATAACCTTCAGGTTTACACATCGTGCAGATTATTCTGGTTACATCCGTTGTAAGAATGATGATGTCTAGTAGTCCTTGAGTAGTTACTTTCTTCTTCCTCTAATCATGTCACTGTGCGCATCCTGTCTTGCATCAGCTTGCTGACCAGAGCTGTCAGTGAGGTTATCCATGTTGGAATACCTGCTCTCTGATGTGCAGTCACATCCACCGCTTACTGTTTCTAAAAGTAAAGGTCTGTGTCTTTTGCCTAGAGTTTGTGATAAAATTCGGACTGTGGAGAGTATTCCTGGAGACACATGAAAGGCCTTAGAGTGTTACAGAAGAGAACAAGCAGAGAATTGTTCCTTCCCTTGGAAATTAATTCTGGACTGACTTCTGTCCCACAGGAAAATCCCTGCTTGTGCATGGCAATCTTTCTCTTAAAACTTCCCCTGATGTTAAGAGAAATCTGATGGAAAAAGTGGAGCGAGGCAGATTCTCATTTTGTTTCCCAAGCAGCTAGGGAAGGGGAACTGTTAGTATACCTGCACTACTTTCGTTAAAAGCAGGGCTCTGATTGCAGTGTCCAGCATCCTCTAAACAAGCATTCAGATGAGAAGAGCAATTGACTGTTCTGACACGGGTCCTTCACAGTTTCTTCTTTTGGTAGATTTCTGAGCATAGAATAACTATGCAGTGAAATACACAGTAGAGAAGATACAAACCAAGCAAGCAGACATCCATTCTGCACAGCATTTACAACTTCTGTGTTAGTAGTTGAGACCTATCTTTGAACTGAAGGTTGTGAAGACTTGAAAACAGAGCTCCTGGGTAGATCGTTAAATTTCTGGGCTGTTAGATACAAGGCAGCCCCAATAAGGCTTCTGCCCTGCTTCCACTCCCAGCTGTTTTGTGTTTTTTTGGGGACTATATACCTGATGCTCTTTCTTTGCTCCCCTAAGGATGGAATTTCACTAAGTCAGAGATGACGGCTAGTGGAACCAGCATGGTCAAACATCTGAATGTAAGCGAGTTACTGAAGTTGTACAAGACGATACCTAAGAGACATCTGCTGTCTTCATATTAGAAAACCATTCTCAAGCAGTTGAATCTGGGGTCCTCAGCAGTTCCTGAAGTAGCTTAACATCCCAGATTACTGTAGATACAGCGATTGTGCAGAGCATCTCTGAGCAGAGCTTTTTTTGTGCAGCTGCTACCAGCGCCCAAGTCATGGCTCCAGAGTTACAAGTTTCTGTGATGGGTAATTAGACTCGAAACTCATTGTTACAGATGCGGAGGAATTCCAGGGAGCAGAAAGGTCTGGGGGTTAAACAAAAAAACCCCAAACAAATTAAAAAAACCCAACCTGTCTATACAAATACTTTATATAACTGCCTTGAAAAACAATTTGCTAAAATAATAGAGTTAAAAGTTTTATGGTATTGCAGTTGCCACAGCGGGGGGTAGGTGTAACCTAACCACACCGTGAGCCCAGATAATTCCAGTGTTTCCTGAAGGAAACAAAAAGCTAGAGCTTTAGCAAGCAAGTAATCTGCTTTAATGTTTAGGGGTGCAAATGTTTGCTTTAGAAACTGTAAGGACACTGTGTAGTGGAAAAGTTATTTTTGAGAAGAAAAGTATTAAGAGCTTTTGCTTAAGATGTTTTTAAATACAACTGCAATCCGATATTGCAGTTTATGCAGTTTCCACATATGTCGTTTTTCCTTCACTCTCCTTAATAGACTCATAGTAAGGAGAAATTCAAAGGAAAATTTAACCTGACTGCTGCTACTTGTTTGTTCCCGCATTTCTGTTTTCAAGTTGGGGGGCTTTGCCTGGTTCTGCATGTGGTTTTGTAGCCTGGGCTATGGGCCGATACCTGTACAATAAGGGTATAAGGGCTGTAGAGTCAAAAGCAAATGCCACTGCAAAATATGCAATTAAATGGACTTCAAAGCACTGGGAAATTATTTTTTTTTCTAAAAGGACTGTTCTTGTAGGTCGCTGTGTTGGTTAGTGAACAGATTTGTGTGACCTGCCTTGCTGCACTGGTTGTGACGTGTGGTGGATGGGTTGCTGTCATCTGTGCTGGCCCAAACACCTGGGGCAGCAATGGAGCCTCCTGGGTTAGATGCCCCTCTTCAAGGGAGGGTGCACTGTGGTGGGAGAGGCTTGAAGTTACAGGGCAGAGGAAAGACCAGCTGAAAGGCTGCTGCGGGCGGGTGTGGAAGATGGAGCAACAAGGGAGCAGGAGCAGAGGTGGTAGGTGGTCACTACTGGCTGGCAGCAACTGGGCACTTGCCTGCACTGTACTGTGAACTGGGATAGCTGCTGGGTTGCACCTGCTGTTTGCTAACAGCAATCCCAACGGGGAGAGAAGCTCCTGCACTGCTGCAGTGTATGGGGTACAAGCAATAGGCACTTCACTGTGCCACCCAAGAGGAGAAGTTTCGGCTTGGGAAGAGACACAGAGAAGCACAGAAAAGTTGTCTAGGCAGGCTGTGAAACACCAGGGGGTAAAACACATGGAAGAGGGGGAAGATTAAGTGTCATAGAAGCTGTTAACTCATTTGAGAAGCCAGAGACTTAGGAAGAAAAGGACATGGGGACAAGGAAGCATAAATATTCTGTTGAAGGAGGGAGGGGCCCCAACTTCATGTTCCTAAATGGAAATCTTTGAAGGTGGGTGCCTTTGTGAATTGCACCTCTCTGAACTAGAATGTCCACTTGATTTAGTCCAAGACCAGAATGTTTAAGAGTTGCATTTGAAAACTGGTCCCAAAGTGAGTACTATTCAGGCACACATAATGCCTGACACAGACACATAATACGTGCTTAACAAAGACCAAAAGGAAAACATGTAATTAACAATATACTTCAGGAAGCCTAAGGACACACTGCAAAAAGGACCTCATGAGCTCAATTTCTCTTCATAGGTAACTATTTCATACAGTCATCTCCATAAATTTATTAAAATCTATCTAAAGAGTATTTTGGTTTCTTCTATTAGTATTCCAGAACCTTTTGTGAGAAACTTTAATCACATCCAAGCCATACACACCTATTTGCTCAAGGCAATATTGTTCTTTTGTTTAAATATGCCTTCTCACTCCTTGTGTTTAATTCATTCTTGTGTTTATAGAGCACAGTTGCATTCTTCCTTAGCCTTTATCCTGCTAGGACAAATAAATCAAGCTCTTCCAGTTTACTCCTGTGTATTAGAGTGCCCTGTGCTAATCCCTGTAGCCGTTCACTCCACCTGCTCCAGCTGAATCCATCTGTCTTCCAACACAGGTGACTAGTATTGTAAAGATGATTCCAGGTGCAGTTTTAAAAGTGCAACAGCATTAATATTTCCCCATTGCTCCTGAAAAATTCCTCCCCAAAACAATCTGGAACCACACTTGGCTTTTACTCAGCCATATTACACCACACCGGCGGCTCAAAGCCAATTTACAATTAACCAGTGCACTCAGGGGCTTTTTCTGTCTCCATTGCTTTCAACAGATAAGCATTTCCATATGAGCTGAGAGCTCATTGTTAGGCTTCTAGGTTAATGAGCCTGCATTCCTCATTACTGCTATTCAAACTATCAGTTTTCCAGTTTTTCCTGTAGAGTCCAACTCTCCACTGTTTTGACAGTAACTCCCAGCTTCATGTCATCAGAAACAAAGAATGTGTCCTTCAAATATCTTTACTTATCACTATCTTACCACTGTCTACAAGTATCTTAAGGGTGAGTGTCAAACGCCCAGTGACAGGATGAGGGGCAATGGGCACAAACTGCAACACGGGAGGAAACCTGTGGTTTTTGAACATCAGATGGATGTTCAACCCATCTGAACATGAGGAAAAACTTCTTTACTTTGAGGGTGGCATAGTCCTGGGACAGGCTGCCCAGAGAGGCTGTGGGGTCTCCTTCTCTGGAGACATTCCAAAACCACCTGGACACAATTCTGTGCAACCTGCTCTAGGAGAACCTGTCTTAGTAAGGGGTTGGACTAGATGATCTCCAGAGGTTCCTTCCAGCCCTGACTGTTCTGTGACTCCATGATAACTTTACCCTCATTGCAATCATTTTCCAAGCCCTTGCTGCCAATGGACTTGGAGAACAATAAAATCCAGCTTCTTCTGTGTAGCTTCAGTAAATCTCACCTGTGGCCTGATGATTCATGACAGTGCATCACTTATTGACAACAGCTAGATACAGCCTGAGGAGCTGCAGCCACACTTAAAAACTTGGAGTTTTGGTCCTCATTCTGTTCCATAACTGGCTTGCTTTGAAGGCTACAGGCAAACAGAGCCCCATTGCAATAGACACTGTGCAAGAATATCAGGAAAAGAACCTGCCCTTGAAAAGAGCTTGCATCTATTGCATGTTTACCCGCCACCCACCCACCCCCCCCCTAAAAACAACAACAAAAACCCACCCCAGGATAATATGCTATTGTATCCACAGTGCTGGAAACATAAGAGCCTGAATGATCTACTCTCAATTGCGAACAATGGAAACTTGCTGAATCACTAAAACCAAACCTTCAATAGGCAAAATGCAGCCTTGTCACTAAGACAAACTGCTAATAGCAACAATGAGGCTTGGAACAGCTTGTATGGAGCCAAACTGCCTCTTGTACTTCAGCTGAAGTTCATCCAGAGTTGAACAAGGAAGTCTCCAGATGGTCACTGGAACTGGAGCTAGAAGGAGGGGCCATTATGTTACTTTCTTGTTCATACACAAAGTGTAGATTTTTGTTTAATGCTTACATTTAAGACTTATGCCCAGAGGAATGGACAGGATAAACTATGAAGGAAAGTGGCATAACCTAAACAGGGAGGATGTTACTACTTTAAAAGTATATTGTAGCCATAGCACTTTGGCAGGTATTAACTCAAATAGCAAGGGGGAAAGCACAACTGTGTTGCAAAGTTTGTGCTGTGCTTTTTTGATACAGCATGTAAGACAATGCCAGTTCTTTTACCGAAGAAAACATCTAACATCAGAGTATTTAGGCAGACAAGCAACAAAATCCTCTATTGCATTCCCAGTCAGGAGTGTGACGGGCAGGAGGATGTCCATGTTGTTGAGCTGAGCTGTAAACTACACTTCATTCTGGATCTTTCATTTTGGGTTGTATTTGTGTCTGCCCCCTGCGCTACACAAGCTCACTGACAGTGCACACCCAACACCGCCTGGCTCAGGGAGAGCATGAAATACCTCAAAAAGACTTTGAGAGAGCAGCAGCAGCTCTGAGTCAGTCTGCCCGCTCCTAGGGAGGCCAGCTCGCTTGCTGTGCAGATGATCAGCGGTGGGAAGGCGCTAGGCTCCATCACAGTGGTCACACAACAAGTCAGAGAAGATATTTAGGAGGAAGAGCTGCCCCTGAGAGGGCTGTCCACTACAGGCAGGGCAAAGGCTGTCTTCAGGAAGACATGAGGGCAGTCCTGGCACCTTGCCAGAAGTGCTGGTCCATAGGAAAGCTAACATCATTTAGAAAAAGGGCATTTCTTAGGACTGTTTGTTTTAATAGGTCTGTTCTTACAGTTTTCAAGCATAGTGATAGCAATAATTGTTAGGCTTCTTAGCTTCCAAGGACTCAATGATAAATATGTATTTCTTCATTTCCCATCTCAGTCTTGAATCTTGGCTCAATCGCAAGGTTCATGCACGCACACAGTGTGAGGAACATATAAAAGCCACAAGGGCTATGTGAAACACTGACTATACAGTCGAGGTGATAACTTATCCCACAGCATGAGATCGACCTGGGGGATGTGCCTAAATATCCGCAGAGAGGAAAAAGGACCCAGCTCTGCTTACACCTGTTCGATTTGGGACTTAAAGCACCCAGTCGACAGAATCACCCTCAAAGCCAAAAAACGTTCTGTGTTGTGGCCAACACTGCTGCAGACCTTTGCCATGAGACCTTCTCAATTGAGGGCAGCCCAGCAGGACCACAGCACATCCTGGCAGGAGGGGGTCCCTCACACAGCGAGCAAGGAGGCCACACTGATCTTCAGTCAAGGGGAGAGCAGATTACACCTCCTCGTACCAATCTCGGGGGAGGAACTCAGAGAAACACACTATTCTTGGACAAAAATACTCTTGTTTTGTCCCTAGAATATACACTGAGACATTGCAGGTGCCAAGCGTATTTTTTCCACCTGGCGTGTTTTTCTTGAAAATCAAATTTCTCTTTTCTAGTATATAGGAAAGGATGGTGGTGGGGAGCTTGTAGCATGCCTTAAAAAAATGAGGGGAAATGAAATGGAATATCAAAGCAGAAAATCTTTTTTGCAAGCAAGTCAGCAAAATATTCTAATGCATTTGCTTTTCACACACAGTTATGTTTGCAAACAGCCTGATGAAAGGGAGGCGCATTGCCCCAGTTCCATCATCTCTGTGAGACTAAATTGGAGCACTGGGGGATAGGGACTTGATCTAACATGCTTTGAACCTGGTGAAAAAACAGACTTCAGCTGAACCTGCACTGAACTAGCACCCTAACTGAAAATAAAGACTACAATTATTTCTTTTTCTTCTTTAAAAGTGAGACTGTTAGACAAATTATGGCATAAAGGAACTTTAGGGAGCTATTGCTCTTCTCTGTGCAACCTTTGCACTCTTTGTGTACAGTATCTCTGACTCTTGCTTCTCCAGTCTGACACTTCATTGCCACTAAATTTATTCTCTTTAAAAACAAAATTGCCTGATGAATTTGGCAATAAACACGGAATTTGTTGATAGACTGGAGATGATGGAGGAATCTTTCAAAAGTGAGATGAAAACTGGTTCTTCTTGCTGTGAACGGAATGAACATGTTCTCGTCAAGAAGAGAATCAGTAAACATAGTAATGTGCATGCTTGCCTAACAAAGGTGTCCAAAACTTCCTTGTCTTGCCATTCTTCATTCTGAAAGCACAGACATTCCCTAAACCATTGCCTGTGGCTTTCATGAGCAAACTCACTAAACAAACATCATATTGCCATGGAGTCTAGTATTACCAGAGTGAATGTGCTATTGAATTAACAACACATTGAAGCCATTTTAAAGTATATTTTAATCTTTAAGATACGAGAACTTAACTCATCTCAGACTCTGGCTGCTACAGTCAGAAATTGCTGTCATTGCCTTAAGTATCAGTTAGCGCAGTGGATGGGTGGGGGACAGGAAGACTAAACACCGCTTCATTATTCTGTTGATCTCTCCCATTTTTAGGCCTTTTTTCTAGGACCTGCTGCAAGCACTAACCTTTATATGTAATTAACATTAAAGAACATTGGCAAGAAAGAGCCCTGAAAAATTACGAAGTCTCCAAACATGAAGATGAAATCTGAAAATGAGTTTCATCATTCACGAATAACCTTTGGAGATATCTCTCTGTTTCTATAAGGTTGACATTGTCAGGTCCCTACCCATATGCCACTTCTAGAACACTTGTCATATTTTTCTGTCTTTCAATATATTAATCTTTAACAGTAGGTAGGAGGCCCTGGCTTTCTCCGCTTTACAGAGGAAGAGCAGCTGCACAGAGAAACCAAAGAAATCGTTTTCAAACGGATCTTTTTTGGATATGACTTAACTCTGTACTTATGGCACCCCTTCTGAAAGCTTTACTAGCCATCAGACTTAAGGGTGCCTTCCACAAGCCTGGTAAGACTTACAAGGACAAGACCAACAGAGACCACGTTTGCATCACTTCACCATAAATAATTTTTCTTATTATTCTGTGGAAGCAGGCCATATTTACTGTAGTGTGCTATGCTGGTTTTGTGTCACTCACTTTCTACACAAGTGTCAAGTACCATCCAAGAAAAAAAACCAGCACTCTACAACTCTAAATGTATGATAGCAACATTATTTTTATCAACCACCTCTTCTAACAACATTATAAAGCTCTCAGGTTGGTTTGACAGGAAGCATTTTTCTATCAGTCTGTTGACAGTCATATTATATTGTTTTCAAAGCATTATCAGTCCAGTGTGTCCCCCCCCATGGTTTCTATTATTTTTCCTGTGGCTAAGGCACAACACACTTATGATTGGCTGTCTCCATTGAAATGCTAGCAGGTCTCACAGGTTAGCTTCCCCCCTGCCTTCCTTGGGGCTTCCCCACCAGCCACCCCAACGCTCATCACAGCCTCTCAGCCCCACTCAGTTTCCTGGAGGGAAGCTACGCATTTTCAAATGTTTAGCTGCAATTTAGCATTCTCCCAAATTATTATGGAGGGGAAGATATCATACAGTCAGAAGACATGGTTATAGCATCCCTGTTTTGTATCTATAAATGTCTTTAAAGTCCTTTCTCTGCTGCTTGTGACAAAGCTTTTGTCTTGCCAGTGGCACCAGTAGGTGACCAGGAGCGCAGCTGGGCTGGGAAGGAAAGGTCGTTTTTATTCTTAAGAAAGCTTAGAGCTCAAGTGTTTAATGTCTTACCTTAGCTCAAGTGTTTAGTAGCTTATCCTATGGAAAGGGCTGTATCAGCTTTCGCAGTTAGAAGTTTCTATCTTATATTTGTCACTCTCAGCTTCCCCATTCTTCTTATTATTATGTATTCACAGAGAAGAGGATTATTGTTTTAACAGCTCCCTCAGCTAGGATGTTGTTTTTCTTGAAACTAATGTACCCTTATTTCTTCCCAGTTACAGCTTATTAGGCAACCCGTAAAGTATTCTTCGATGTTTTCCAATTATAATTTACATTTTTCCCCTCAACTGACTTAGTTCAGAATTGTTTTCCACTTTGTCAAATTGTATCAGCTAAAGCTACTGATTTGCATTTTGTTTGCCTTCAACAAATGTAATCGAGTTATGACCATTTAAATTTATCGTACTGCTAATTTTTAGTTCTGTGGTTCCTCCCCTCAGCTAGGACAGAAGTCTAGTCTAGAGTTTCCCTGGTGCAATTCTTTTTAAGCAAGAAAATGAAGAATGTTATTTAGTGATTCTGAAGATGCTTCAGTGCTGGCAGCAAGAGACTGCTGACATATGTCATTTGGATTAATGTCTCCCACAAAAAAGTGACTTTCTTTTTCTTCCTATACATTATAGATAGTAACTGAAGGAGCCAGTCATCTGGTCCTCCACAAAAATGACCACTCTTCCACAGACAGCAACTCATACTCCATTTTACACTTTTCACGGTGGGAAATCAATCCATGAGATCATTTCTTTGTCATTTGTCATTAGTAAATAAATCATGCCCCTTTTTTTTTTGGTCATAGCATGCTATTTCTCATCCCCTTATGTCCACTAAACCTTTCTTAAGAGATTATAACCAGTGATTTAAAGATTTCAGTCAGTAGAAATTTTCCATCAAGTTCCAGCAATGCCATCTCTATTGAATTTATGCTCATAAATGAGCAATTCCACTTCCTCTGTTTATTATCTAGGACCCTCACATTGGTTTAAGCAGCTAAATAATTTCTCCTTATCATGTCCTTGTGCATTTGGGTTGGTTTTATTCACCACAGCAAGACTTGGAGTTAAACGGGTGCTCATTTGTTTCCCCTTTTCACTTTTTCCTAATGCTGGGGCAGCCAGAGGTCCCACGTGCCCTGCTGTCGGTCGCTTTCTCACAAAGGGGCAGAAGCAGCAGTTACCCCCGCAGCCAGCTCAGGGGCTGCCCACTCACCAGAAACCCACCAAGAGGAGGAGCCTCCCTTCTCCCCCACAACCAAAGGCAGGAGACATTAAACAAATTTATGCCTGCAGCCTTTCTTCGGCATGCACAAGTAGTTTCTGTCCTTACTCCAGTTAATACTTGACCATGTGTTGCTTTGCCTCTCCCTCCCCCCTTAAAAAAAACTCAAAACATTGCCCTGTGAGTAGTTTTGCACCTCAGAGGAGGGCAGACAGGAATGAATCTTTAAAGCAAAAGTCATTCCTTGTGTGTCCATACCCTTGCTCTTAGCTTTCATTGTTTTATAGGAAACATGACGTTAAAAATATCAGAGGACAGTTAAAGGTTGAAGTTGTTTTATTACACACATATTCAGGCATTAATGATGCAGTCCTGTCCTTTGATTTCTAGTATGGTACAAATTTTCATCAGGGTGGTTATCCTGCACAAATAATCAAACCCACAGAAGCCCATTCTTGAAATCAGTGCTGCATCTTATTAGAGTTGTATTGGACACGGAATGAGAATGGCTTTAGTCATAAATTTAGTCAACACCTTGTGAAATGGTCCTTTTACAGGATATGCTTTAAAACAGGACCAATTATTCTTACAGATTGTAATACAAATCGTAGTGTAATTAGTACTTAACAGCAATAATGAAAGAAGGTGTGAAAAATAGTGAAAGAAAAAGAGAGAAAAAGCAATTTATTCAAAGTAATTGTGCTTCCACCTATCTATTTAATGCCTGCCACTTTCAAACCTTGTCATCTTGCCAATACAGTAACACAATGTTCTGCTGCTGGCCCTTTATATGTCTTTGTAGAATAAAAAATCTAGCTGCAGTATTCTCTTACTCTCAGAACAGAAATTATTCCTTCCTAATCCAAATCTCCTAATGGCTCAGCATTTTGTGCTGGGAGAACTTACATCTTCTTGGAAGATCAAATAAGCAACTTTCCAGTTGAATGTCCTAAAGGAACTATTGCCTATAGAGCCACTTTAAAAGCCAGGACTTTTCCTCCCACATCTGAAGCATTTTCATACTTAGATGTTTATTGTGTTCTCTGCAACCACTTCTTACTCAGTTTGCTTAGCCCAATACAAATCTCACATTTAGTGACCCCCTTAGTGTTTCAAATGCCTAGAGAAACTTGATTCAATTCAAAGCCAATACCACTGCAAGGCTATTGTAGGTCAAAGATTTCCTTGCAAGACTGTTGGAAGAAAGAAAAATAAATAAGTAAAAAGCCTAGAAAATAGCCACCAAGAACAAAGGTACAAACCGTGTTAATAAGCATGGCTGAATGACATCCAGGATTTTATACTCTTTCATCAATACTCCATGGAGCTCAGGATCCCCCAATCCTCCTAAATTTAAGGGCTTGTTTTGTTTTTGTCTCCAGATCTATGGCTATGAATACACGAAACAAGTGCAAATTGCTACAGCGTTAATTTCCAAAGTTGGCAGCCAGACTAACGGTGCTCGGAAAGCGTGAATTGCCTCACGCATTTCAATGGGTTGTGGGTTGCTTGGTCACCAAGCTGTGGACAACCATTTGGATAACAAATTTTTTAGTGGTTTCATCATTGATTGTGCTACCAAAACCGTTGAGAAAACATATGCCTCTCTGTATGCCAATTGCTTTCTAGCCAATGGTCAAAATCCTCCAGGTTCATCCTTCGCAGTTCCTATGGCATATCAATAAACTGGCAATACAGACCTTTTATATAGCATGAAACCCAGACACGGCATAAAACACTGAATATACAAGAAATGTCAGGAAAGCAAATGTATGAACATATTGTTCACAACTGCATGGAAACTCATCAGTTTTCAGAGTGGCTGCTTGGACTTTGCAGCCTGCTCTGACCTTGTGTCACTGCAGCTGGGAGCCTTGAAGGAACTTTCAGATCCTGCTTGTCACCAAGCATCCAGGCGTACCTGCCTTTTGTAAACTGGTCTGTTAGCAAAAGAAATTGTCAGCTTTACGTTTCAATGAAAAAGCTTATGCTTTTGTCTTCTGTGTTGGTGTGGAGATAGGAAACCTGGACTTGTTTGTGAAGTCATATGTTAGTAATATATGACAGGATGAACTTACAGGTTTTAAAGCTGGATTTAAAGCCAAACTGAGTTTAGAAGGTTTCTTGTTTCAGTTAGTATGATTTCTTTTTTTAAACACAACAACCTACTGCAAGGCTTGTTACCTGTTGTATGTAAGTTTGTGCATATTTCCTTTTCTGCATGGGAATCGCCAGGTATTATAGAACACCTATACAGCACTGTAGTAGCCATGTCCATATCTGTGGTTGTGTAAGGAGCAGACAACCTGGAAAAAGGCTCAAGTGCCTGAAATCTTGTCTGTTTTTCATAGTGCACCAGTTGCTGTAACAAGGGCAAACCTTGCTTGCTTTGTACTGTACCCACATTAATGAGCTTGTACCACTTTATCTACCCTGACAGGCCACAGCAGAACAAGCCATGCTCTGAAGGCATGTGCTAAGGAGCATGGAAGGTGAAACTAGAACAAGTTCCTGCATTTTGGACCTGCATTTCAAGCAAGAGTTACTCCCTGCCTCCTCCATGGAGGAGATGCTCACAGATGGGGCAATCCCTTTCCTAAAGCTTTTAAGGGTATCCAAAGAGCTGCTGTGATCAGCCTGCCTTACCCACATCCTTTACCAAAGTTACCAGGGGCTGCTGACATGAGGAAACCTGCTGGCACAGGTAGTGAGGATGCAGCCAGCTCCCAGCAGCCTCCACAGATGCCATTCCTGAGCAAGCATCATGCTTATTTGGAATTAATTATTCTGCTTGGCAAGCAAAGAGCTTGTCACTTAGCAAGTACCATGTCCCCAAATCTGACAGCAAATCCCCAGGCCCACTCAGCTTCCAGGGCTGCTGTGCTGTCCCAGGCAGCACTGTGCCACAGCCGCTCTTTGCCCCACTGCAGCATCACTAATCGCTGAGCCCCAGGTCCTTCCTTGAGGACACAGGGGCACAGACATACCAGCCCCTGCGTCCTTGTGCCTGGGCAGTCCTCATCACATTCTCCCACACGTGATTGATTGTGCAAGCATTTTGCCCTTCTAGATCAAATAACCTGACCTAAGGTGTCTCACATGATGGGGTGCAGGGAAATTGAGAAGTCTGAATTGCTATGGTTTCACCTTTCTAAAGTGAAGCACCTGAACCAACGACATATTTATGCTTCTGAAGCCTGAGGACTCGCATTTTTTGATCATCCCTCTGAAAAAATGCAGTAGAACTGTTCTTCACAGAAACAAACTGAGAGCAAAAAACGACTGACACCAAAACAGAATCATTAGTATTGAGAGCATACACATATGGTTTGGCTGAAGGAGAAGGTCTAGCTGAAAATACCATGCAGATACCTTCTGAAAATCTTTCAGACTAAGGTCCCAAAGCCATACTGATGTGCAACACATCCCATTCCACCAGTGAATGGAAAAGCATCCCTAAATGCCCACGGCACGCTGCAAGCTAAACAAAACTGAGCTGCTGACTTTGTGAACGTGCACTCAATGTGATGTAATTATCATATCAATTTGCAGTGCACCATCAAGAATTTGAGCAGGAAGAGCTTCATCTTCTCTGCTGCACTACTTAGAAGCCATCAAAGTACATTGTTCACCTTCTCCAAGCAGCACTGCCACTGTGAGCATTAAAGTGACAATGACTAAAAGGATTAACGCTTATTTATTTTTAAATCAATGCCTCACATTTACTTAGATTCAGGGAAGAAATAAAGCCTTTAACCTTCCAGCAACTCACTCAACTGAAAAATGTAAATATACTTGAAATATTTCTGAGAGTATAAAACTGAAATATGCTTTCTTGCCACCTCTGATTCTGTTCTCAGCTATAAACTGAAGAATCAGAATATTATGACTATGATTATGGTATTTTTATCCAGGGCAGGAGGTAAAGTCCCTTGTTCCCATTGCCCTGCTGAATTGCTGACATTCTTGATACCCGAGCAGTCATGACGTTGCCAATTTTAAACCAGCAGCTGGCTGTTTAGCTCTCTGTATTGGATGGACAATAAAATCAAGTCTGGTCCAGCAACAGTTTTCAAAGAAGGTATTCTGCAGTTCCCAGTACTGCCTTCTCATCCCGGTCTCAAGGTAAGAGATATAATGAGAACTGGCTGCTTTTTGGGAACACGAGCAGCTACTTTAAAGTGACAGCATAGATACAGAAAATTGAGAAATAAGAAATTAAATAAACTCATTTGGAGCTACTAGCAACTCAATACTACCTTAAAATTCAGTCAGGTCCCTTTTCACAAGCTAAAGCTTGGGTTTAGGACTTCAGGCTCCTGAAAGTTTTCACATTTCTGGGGGGCAAGAGAGATGCTGTCTTGAACCCTTCTTACTGCACTGTAAGGCTTTCCTCTTGCATCCCAAGACCTGCCCAGATCTGGGTTTCACTGCAAGACCCAGAGTGCCTCTGACAGCTCTTCCTGCAGGTCCTGAACCAGCTTTGACTGTCCATGAAGTGGATAGCAACATCATCAAGCAACTATGTCAAGCCTATCTTAATTTCTTTGGAGTTGGCACCTCACTGGTAATTATTAGCTTCTGCAGCAAGTTCAACAGTCACCATTTGCTGCTTTCTTGCAATCCTACACATCCCCATCACCATGCCTTCCACAGTACCACCAGCAGAAAGAGGACGTTTCCACTGGAAAGCCACCACTGCCCTCCCCCTGCACGAAGGCTGCTGTCTCCTTCGCTAGTCTGTATTGTTTCAATTTTCAAAATCTGCCTGTCTCATGGCTTGAGGCCAGGCCAGCATGTGCAGACGTGCTGCCTGTGGGAAGCCATACCTCCACAGCGAACAGCAGGGCCCCTCTGCAAGGCAAGACGTGCTCAAGCTCACACAGCCAAGGCTGGAAATGTGCAGGGGTACCTACTGCCAAAAGCAGCCGGTGCAGCTCCCTTTCTTCCTTGCTGCTGATACTGTCACTTATTATGAAGGCAAAAGATGCCAGGACAGCCCTCTTTGGGCTGGAGCTTCCTCCTGGGGGGCTCCTGGGGGAGCCCTGCACTCAGAGTCCTGCTGAAGGGCAAATGCCCCCCCGGCACCCTGGGGCACCAGCCCCTTCCTTGAACACGATGCCCACACACACCCCCAGACACATACACAGGCATGTGCGTTCGTCAGGAAACACAGCCCTTAGCTGTTGCTGTCGCTACCACGAGATCCCAGCGTGCTTAGAGGGATAAAAGCATTTTGACTTTCATTTAAAATAACTGCTGTGCCAAAGGGCATTTGTGACCCCCAGAAAAGGAGGAGCACATATACACTGATGCTGCGACCACTGCCACTCCACGGGCAGGCAGGCTGGGTGGTGTCAGATGCACACAGTGCTGCCAGCGAGGCCATACCTTGCTGGCTGGAGCCTTTTCAGACCTTGCTTAGACAGCAGCCACATTATCTCAATAGCCTTTGTTTTCTCTGGGCGTGCAACGCAAGCTTATGGGAGCTCCTAACAGCGCACTGCAATTTTACCAGCCCATTACTGCAACAGGGCGTGTTCCACGAAGAAAAGTTCAGCCACGACTAATACAAAAGCGTCGACCATGGTTTGGGGCCACCCAGGGCAGTGCTGGCCTCTCGGTGTGGCTGCTCTCACAGACTTACATTCCCAACACCCATAGTTCAAGTTCTCTTTGCATCTGTCCCCACACTTGCCACCACCTGACCTCTGTTCCCAATTTGCTACCCACTCAAAGAGAGAGGTCCCCCTGCCATCTTCTCTGGCTGCAACCCCTTCTGCCCAGGCTGTCCAGCCCCTGTCCTGCCAGGTGGGTTGCGCCAGCTCCCCATCATCCCTTAGCTGCCCCAGCCGAGCTGCCAGGGCACCATGAGGCCCGCGCAGATGCTGGGTTAGGTGACCCTAGCGAGGGACATGCCTCCCCAGCGCACACACCACATGGCATGACTGGCCACCGACATTCAGGTAGAGCATGAGCTCCAACAGAGAGCCTGTCTCCCCCAGAGCTGCAGCACTGGCAATGTCACCTTACTCCTTGCTGCTTTTTCCAGATCATTGACTGTTAAACAGGGAGAGAAAGCAGAAGCGAGTGCTGCTGCCCTGAAAAGAGCATAATGACAAGTAGGGGTTGCTACATATCGTCAATCCTCTGCTAAAGCGAGCACAGGGGATGTCTTTGCCAAAAATAAGCAAGTATAAGGGTGAGAGTACTTCTACAGAAAAAACCCTCCCTATGCCTTTTTGGCTTTCTTCTGCCATCGTGTGCCTGTGTGAATCAGGCTTCGGCAGCGTGTCCCCACTGACTTTGCCTGGCCAGGCCTCGCTGTGTCCCCTGCGTGCCGGGGGCTGCCCAGGCTGGGGGGCAGTGGGCACGGCTGGTGGGACCAGTGTGCCCGGAGGGGAAGGCAGCTGCTGCCGGGAGGCAGGTGTGGGCAGCGTGTCAGGGCGGCACGGACAATAGTTGGCTCCAGCTCAAGGTCTTCAGTGGACTGCAGCAAAGTGTTGAGGTACCTTTGCTGCTTCACCTTCATCCCTAAATCTGATTTTTCAGTCTCGAAACCCTCCTGAGAACAGGGGAGTTTCCCTGCTGTAGTGGGTGGCTGTCTCCCCCCACACCCACACTGTTCTCAGCACAAAACAGTTTCCAGTTTAACGTCCTGAGTGGGAATTTCCAGCCGTACCCTGGCTGAGCTTTTAGTGCAGTGAGCAAGCAGGCTGACTTGCAGCCACATGATCTGCTCTTGACATTGAACTGTTTGTTCTTTTCACATCCTAGCCACTTCTACTGTGCCTAAGCATTGCTCATAAAATATAAGGGCTTGAAGATGTAAGGTCCAAAAAACTGCAGAGGTGTTTGGCTTGTACTCATCAACAATTAGATCCCTTTCAACACCGTTGGTTGTTGTTTCTAAGGGTCTGTGTATCCCTGATGCACTGTGCTGTTGTATTCTGGTCACACAGCTCATTTAGATGTGTGAGTGTGTGCTGTACTGCACCCAGCTCCCCTACCTCTGGGCACCAGCAGCATCTGATGCGATTGTATTGATCAAAAAAAATGAAACCAGGGGCATATACAGCTATCAATCTTATCTGACCTGCAAGGATGGGTGATGAGGATTTTAGAAAGCCCTAGGCAGACTTTTCAGCAGCTCCCTTTGATTTTAAGGATATCAAAGGATGCAGGTACACCTGCAGGAGGTGTAGAGGAATGAAGCAGGAGAAGCCAGACTTTGCCATCTGCTCCAGTAATGCCTTATTCCCTCCCCTGAAGGCCAGCCAACAGCCTGGGTCGGTGCCACCTCAGCTCCATCTCCTCCTTGCACCTTTAGGATGGTGTGCCTTCCCAGAGGCACCGGGAGGGAGCAGGCTTCGTACTCTCCAGTTTGAGAGCTACAGTCACAAGAAACTACCCAGTCATTGCAAGTAATTTTTTGGGGAAGGTTTTCTTTTGCACTGGGCACAAGTCAGACATTGCCTCCTGAAATGACGGAGGTACAATTCTTCTGGCACTATTCCAGGCTTAAATAAAGATGAGTTATAACACTAAGCTTTGCAAAAAGCTTCAAGAAAAATGCTGATTGGGAAGTTTTGTGTAACTTCTTGGCAAAACTCGGGAAGGGAAGGATAGTTTAATCTTTATAGATTTATGGTTGCCTATAAGAAGCGGGAAGGCTTGATGTGGCTGTGGTTCAAATAACTAATTTTCAGTGAATTGTTTCTGCATCCTGTATTTTATCTGATTGATCACTATATGTATCTTGAGTCCCTCAGACAGCGTCTGTCCTCCCAGATACACTGCCAGATTCCAGTATGAATGTTCAGGAGGGAGATAAAATACAGCATAAATCCAAACTGAACTGAACTTCTGCTTTAGTGTAGCCTCCCATTAAGACCACACTGGCAGCAGTTGCTGAAGTGCTTGTGTTACCCACACTACAGCCTGCAACCAGTCTGAAGGCAAAAGCAACTTTTTCCTTCGTCTCTTTAAGCACTCCCTTGCCAGCATTGAAAGTCCTACAGCTGTAACGTTGTATAACATGCTTATTTTTATTAGTATTGAGCCACTGGTTTAAAAAGCCAGACTGGTTGACTAAAGAATTAAATCAATAAATATCTGTACTATAATTTTTAACTTTTTTGTCAATATGCGTATTTGTTCCCATTAGAAAGTTACTGCCTACATTCAGTTAGAGATTAAATAAGCCATTATAAATGAACTTTAATTTCCCCATTTATAAATCAACAAGTAAACTTTCACACATTCTCACTTATTCTGATGTTTTCAAATAGATTGTTCTTTTTCTGTCTTTACATGCCAGCTATTATTATAAGTAGCGTTATTGGGAACTAACTTACGGTGTAAAGAAACAAAGACAATCTTGCTGTTGTCACTGGTTAAATACAATATAAATTGTACCAAGCACTAAAACAAAGTCTGAGGAATGTCAAGATATCATTGTTTAAAAAAGTACAAAGCAATCTCAAAACCTGTAGAAAACATATAGAAAGCAAGTGAATTACCTGATTGCCGAAGGTGGCTACTAAGGCCACTACTAATTGAGAAAATTATAGGCCACTCAGCATCATTTCAAAATCTGAAGTGCCCAGCAAATCACAAGATAACTGCCATCTGCCGAAACATGGGTGAAGCACAGGACCTCTTACTAATTAGTAACCTAAAACCACATTAGAATCTATTTTTTAAAATTACCGTACTTGCCCTGGTTACCCCATCTTTTTTTGCATGCTTTTCAAAAAAGAGAAACCAATGGATTAAAACCTGATCCTGAGGTGGAAAGCCATGATTCTATGAACAGCATCTTGCCAAAGACGGTGAACACCTCAACACAAGACATTAACTGTCAGCCATGAGCACCTCTCTGCCTGAAATGAAAATTACACAAAGGCAAGTTGCTTTAAGAAGGGCATGTCAGAGTCTGTGTAACTCTGTGGCATACCCATTTCTGTTGATATTTAAGAGGTAGCTGGATTAATCTTGGTTACTCTGGTCCCTCTCTAATCCAGATGGCCATTACAGGCTGGTTTTATGAATCTACTTTCCCTGGGAATAAGTCAGCAGTGACTTCCAAGTTGCCTTCCAAGGGCTGGTCTGAAGTTAGAGTTGCTCTGACTTTGCAGACGAGCTGCAGAGTTAAGCCCCCACTTAAGATTAAGAAAATCCCCACGGGGGATTTCCACGCTCAGTCTGAGAGCCAGAGGAAAGCATGTCCATGAACAAAGGCCACGATGAGCACCAGCTCCATGATGTGCCTCAGCATAAGGTTTAATAGTTGAATTATTGCTGGTGACGCAGAAACCTCAGGGCTATAACCCAACTGGTACAGATTTTTCAGGGATGATTTTGAAGGCTTGTTCCTTTTTTTGAAAAGGCCTAAAGACCAGCCTGTTGGAGGTGTGGGGAGGGAGAGGGGAAAGGACAGAAAAGGAAAACAAAGGATCCCAGGAAACAATTTACCTACTCTCCTCCAGAGTTAAACCCAGTACATGCATGTAATTCCTGATACTTGTCTAATCTGCTCTACACAGCTCAAAGTCTAGAAACTTTGATGGACTTCCCAGGTAATCTGCTCCACTACTTCACCAGTTTTACCATTGAAAAACTTTTCCCATTGCCTAACCTTGCTGTAAGGTGAGACATCTTTCTTGTCATATCCGCCCCCAGACATAATAAACTATTCATGCCTCCTCACAAAAAGTCTTTTTCATTGACAAAGTTTAATTTAAGAGGGGTTTTAGGAAAATGTTTCTCAAGAGGTCAGGTACTTTTCTGGCAAGTGCACGTTTTTTGCACTCAAATACAATTATCTATTACTTGAAGTAACACTTATCCATTTTAGATTTTTTTAAAAATCCATTCCTTAAACATGCAATATAAATTAGTTCACAGTTAGCCTCAGTACAATCATTATTTATCAGTTTTCACAGTTTGTGCAAGTCAGTTTACCCAAGGGAAAGAGTGTTTCAGCTATTACATCAGGAGTAGATATGAATGTGGTATTTATAGACTTTATTGGGTAACCAAGAAAATGAGCTTTTTACAGACAGATAGAAAATTATACCATTTCCGAAATCAATACTCCCACAGCACGTAAACACATGCTCCTTGGTCTCTCAGTGCATAACACCCCTTACACAAACACAGTACCCAACATTCTGTCAAGTATTTAAGCACTAGTAAATAATAGAATCACCTGAACTCTACACAATTTTTCCAGAGAAAGTGGTTGAATTAAGCTAAGACAATTTTTTTCTGAATTCAGAAGGAAATCAGGTATTTCAGAGGTAGCACAGACTATCACATAAAATGTGTTTGTATCTTACTGAGCTACTACGGGTACACAGGTACCCAGTTGTGTGGGTACACTTATAGCCAAAATATTTATCATCTATTTCTTAATGGTCTAATGTATTTATAGCAGTTCCTCCAGCATATCACAGTCAAAATGTGACTATTTTGATCTTAAGGCTACATTTGGTATGCTGTTAAAGAGAAGCATTATGCAATTACTGAAAGAGTCTCTTCAACCTTAATAAACAAGGTTTAATTATTGTAGCCTTACCTAATGTGCAGAAATAACTTATAGAAGCTGTAAAATATTTTAAGATCCTGTTCACTGCAGGTTAGAGAGATAAACGTCTTACTAGGGCATACCTCAACATTTCCATGCTTACAGAGCTGACAGAATTACTCCCAATTTTTTTCTTAGGATCTGCAGAAAAGCAATCAAAATGTTTTGCCATATCACCTTCAGGAGTATTTTTGTTCCCTGATTTAAGCTGCCTGTGATCTAGAAAAGTAGCTGGAAGCAAGTATTGCTTCTTACTGTCTACTAGATTGCAGACAAAATGTTTTCTAGACAGTTACATCAGCTGTAGCAGCTTCAAGCAGGGGTAGATGAGTAAAGCCCAAATCATCTGTTTGCAGTACATCTGCTACATTTTTAGATATCAATAATGATGGTTTACTGAGGTCTTGAAAATGCTTATTTAGAGATCAAACTGTTCTTTTCTGCCTACCTAACAATAAACATTGAAAACGTGGATATTTCCAAGGTTTTGAGGCGTCAGTAGCCACAATCTTTAATTGTTTTCTGAGTTGAAAGAGGAACATGTTATTCATAGTAAATGAAGCTCACTCTAAAAAGCTAGGCTGCTTCAGAAATAGGTAGAAAATGTTATTGGATTTGCTATCACAGTCAAGAGATTCATGTAAATGACTGCAGAGAGTACAATTGCTGTTTGATGCTTTTACAACACTAATTTTTTTTGTTCTCTCTAAAAACCTAATGAGTTTTTATTGTAGAAGCTCTGTTACAATTATTTTTTCTAATCTATTCTGTCTTCCTGCTCTCTTACCTCTGACAGTACCCCATCAGTCATAAAGAAACATTTTCTACATGTGCTGATAAGCCTTACGCCCACACACCTAAACCGATCCACGCAGTCATTGCTCTACTCAGGAAGGCAACACAGAGTGTTTCTTCCAATCTAGGCAGAAGCGGACGTGTTGGGGGAAATGATACCATTGTCATGATCCATGGAGACCAGTCAAGTCAATGACACATCACTAGTATTTCAAACTGGTCTTGTTTCACAATTAGCCTGCAGACCACAGATATACTCTATTTAGTGAATATTTAAGTAATGAAAAATGGGATTAAATTCACCCCTAGATGCCAGAAGCTCAAGCATTTAAGCATAATCACAGGTTCTAGTGTTCTACATAGGCTATAGCTATTTTAGGGATGAAAGTAGATTTAAAGCATGTTTTGGTGTGGAATTAACAATGTTTCAGATCCTTTGCAATGTAAATCGTCGTTGGATCAAATTCAGAAGACTTGGTGTCTTAACGAGGAGTGGGCACCCAGCCTTCTGGCACTGTCTGTCACAAAGTCAGAGAACATTTCCAGAGAAGTAAAAACCTTCCATGTCTTTCACCCAGACAGGCTCTTCAGCCTTCAAGCACAAGACTTTTGACAAAGTCCATGGAGCCTCCACTCCAGGTCTTCTGAAGGCGTCCTCCTCTGCATGTCTTTTCTGAATTCACACTGAGTTCTTCTCTCCAGCTCTGAAAGCAATGTTTTTTTCTTTCTAGTTCTATGACCAAGTCATGAAACCCTCATTTTACGACTTCCCTCACTGCTCAGAAAGTGCCAGTAACGTAGTAAGTCTTTATGGGCTGGGGGCCTCACCTATTTATAGGCTGCAAGATGAACATTTCCAGAGGGCCTTGTTATGACTTCTGAGCAGAAGTTTCCATGCCATGCCTGAGTGAATCAGCATACCACCACACTCCAGTGCAACACACTTCATGAAATGCTGAATTGACTTTGGCAATAAAATGTATTATATTTACATAGTCACTAACGTTAACCTTTTGGAAGTTCTCTGCCTCACAGAAGATTTCTCTACCTGGGTACAGCACTTAATGCTTAGTGTAATATAGTAATATCATGGGTAAAGCCTGTCATCCTCAGCTATGGTTTAACAGCTTTTTCTTTAGAAGACACATTTTCTTGGTTGTATCTAAAGACTGGGGCTCCTCACATGAAAGACAAGTGCCTTCAGAGAAGGAAGATCACACTGAAGACAGATCCTTAACCCATAACTACCACTCTCACATCACAAAGAAGTGGAGCAAGGGATGCTCCTGAAAATAGGCAGTGGTGGATCACACCCCCTCAGTACATGGCAGCACCTTCTCCCACTGAGCTCAGATCGGCCCTAACAGACTGCAAGCGCTCTTGTCTTTTTTCAGCTCTGTGTATGAGAGTTGGTTAATCAACTTGTCTATGAGGTGCAAATATAGCCTCTTTGTGATCTGTCACCTGCCGTCTGCCTGTAAGGGACCTTCCCCATGCTTGCTGCACTAAGGACCACTATGTAGTGCACTGTTCCTCATGCAGAATGATCATATTGGCACTTAGCTTCACAATCTCTTTTTCCATGAGGTTTGTCTTTCACTCTTCCCCCTCTTTCTGTTACAGACGATGTGCCACATTCTCATGAAGTCTGACTGGCAGCGGCAGCTCTCCATCCCAGGATATGTCTGAACTCTTCAAGCCAGGTTCTCCTGCTCTGCTTTCTCCATGCACTGCAACAATTGCTGTCCATGTCCTGAGCTAAAGACATGCCAATACCCCACACCCATCTTTGCACAGCAACATTAAACCTGTGAGCAAAGATAGAATGATGCTACAAGAAGAAAGGAAAAGCCAAAAGAAGAAAACCTAATCTATTTTTCAAAGGTCATGAGAAAGTGAAACTCCAGATTATTTCTATCTTCCAAAACTCATCATTAATTTTCAACAATTTTTAATTATTTCTTTAGTGTTTTTCTGGAAAAACGTAGCTAATCTCTTATTATAATGAGTCATGCAGATTCTAAAGCATGTATTGGATTATCTTAAACCAACAAAATCTTAATCTAAGACTTCATTTCTCAGGATATTATGGACATTTGAAAGTAGAAGAATCTGGATTTTAAGAACTGTTATTAGGAACATTTAACCAATGTACATCAGGTCTTTTGAGTTGGTGTCAGTAATGTTTACTGCAAGTAATTATTCACAAGTCGTTTTAATAGATTTTAAATCCCAGAGCAACCTTCGTATGAATTCCAGCCTTTCCTAAACAGCAGATATTTTACTAAATTAAAGCATTTTCAATGGCCTTATGCATTTTATTTCTGGTATAATTCTTCTAGTTTCAGCACTAAGCTTTCTTATGATCCCCTTCTAGGTCTTCTAGGCTGAAGAACTCTATTATAGCAACACTTGTCTCCATGAGGAAATGAAAGTTTCTGTATGGCACACTTCTTTTAAAACCAGTTTGCCAGGTGCAATGCCGCCAATATTGTAGACAGTAGCAATGAATTACCGAGTTTTGACCAGCTTTACTAACATTACCTTCTCATTTCATTCAATTTTTGTTTTACTCTCCCTATTCTCCCAAGAGCGCTGATCAGTTGATGCACATCGTGGCCCTTGTGTAAGAGTGGATACAAAGGTGTCCCCGCACAGTATCTCCTGACGGAAGGAAGCTACTGCAGAGGAGCCCATGGAATTCCCTTGCACTCATTTGAAGAACAAACTCCTCTTCCAAGAAGGATGAGGAGATATCTCTCAGGCCCCAGCACAACACCCAGATGAGGTTCTTCAGATCTTCATTTCCCTGGTTTAGAGCGGCACATGCCTCTTGGTGACAGAATTTTGCCTACACTCAACAGTGATAACCCTTGGAGGTCACCACAAGGGAGTTAGAGGAACTCACCCTGGGCTTTTTGCTTCTATGTTGTGCCTAATAAGACATCTACACATCATTCTCTGCTCTCATTCAAGCCTATATATTAATTTTAACTTCCGTGAAGCTGTAGCTGAGGAAAGAATTTTTTTCTGGTATCTGAAATTTAAGAATTCACCTTAGAAATATACCACTTTATAAACCCAGTATATCTATCCAGAGATCTTCAGATTCTAGTAATTTAAAAAAAAAATAAGTACACACACGCATGCAGATGTATTTTCATTCCTGCTTGCATTCAGAGACAAAATCTTTGACCAAGAAACTTTGGATTTCAGTGACGCTAAGCAGTCAAGTGGTTCTCCTGTTACACTCTGGAGTCTGTTTATCAAAATACAGGAACAGTCCCAAAGTACTGAATATACACAAAAAGCAGCCCCATAGGTGAGTAAAATGGGCTAATACTTGCAGAGCAATCTTCAAAATGTTTGTGCATGTGAACTGCTGAACACCTGCTGCTGTGCTAAAGGCAGGTAGCAAGGATGAACATCTAACACACCAATCTATCCTGGAGATACGGAAAGATCTAACCTCGTATGGAAGTCCTCAGTAACTGAGAAGGTACATAAGAAGTTAAGACTGATTTGGTATTACTTATTAATCTCCTTTTCTAGGCTTGCAGTAAGATTTATAACTACTATACAAACATCTTCCTGACATCTTGGCACATAAGACAAACTAAGAAACAATATGTTATAAACAAAGAGAAAAAAATACAGATACAATCAATCATACTCAGTTATAATTTAATTCTCTAGCACTCATTCTTCCTCTCCCTTTCTTCTCCTATAAAGAGATGATTATAAAAATCTCTAGCAAATTCAAAATCAACAGGAGATACTTTGGGTTGTACCTGAGTAATGCAGAATTTGCCAGGAAACAAAACCAATGCGTAAGAACATTGTTGCTGAAATTCTGACTACAAAGTCAAGTCCCCTGCTTTCTCAGGCAATTTTGGTTTTTACTAGAAAATCCAGCAGACAAATTCCTTCATCAAAACCCCCTGATTTTTCCTGTGATTCCTTACTCTCTCCTGGCCAACTGATCCAAAACCAACAAACACTTTAGAATGTATATAAAAACCTATTTAATAGGAGCATAAATCAAGAATTGGAAAGAGAACTTAATGAAAGCAAAACATATTAAATAAGACCACTATTTTACTGAAAATGGACAATTACGAGACTAACATGTTTTCTTAGATGACAGATTTTAAAAACAAATTGAAAGCACAGTCTTAAGTGTTCAGTTACACAGTTCTTTCTGCAATCCTTTACAAGATTCAAGTAATTTTACCCCAAACCTCATAATTTTTTCAATCAGTTAAATCTGAATTTCAAAATTTAAATATCTAATCTTCTGAATTAATGCCACCAACAAAAGACCTGAGGATAATCTTCTGTTGGCTTTATTGCTTTTCTAACAACAGTTCAAGATCTACAAAATACCTTATTTATTATATACTTCTGTCTTCATATAGAAACCACACGCTTCACAGACATACAAGAAACGGGGCAGCTTTCCTGAGCAACACCTCCACCCTATATGACCACAGCATGGGAGACCTCTTACCTTACTGTCGTAACACAGGAAGGCTCCATGTTTCAAGCAGATGCTTCAGTAAGAAAGCAATTCAGAGGAGTACTATTCTTCCATCCATTTTGCAGCAAACTAGTTTTCTATTGCTTCTGTTCAATTCTTTGCTCCAAAATATATTCTTCATGCAGGTTTTGTGAAGATTACTGCATACAGAACCTTCTTCCATCCTACTATTTCTACTTCAGAGACATGAGGGAAGGAGGAGGTGATAGGGGCTACTGTAAACGTCCATAACATTTTCAAAAGCCTGCTGAAATGATTTCTCCTTGAAAAGAGTTTTCAAACTTATTTCACCATCCTTTCAGTTTCCTACAAGCCTGCATCAGCTAGCAGAATTGCCCATTTTGCACAGAAACCACCTTTATGTCTGTCTTCAGCTCTGTGAGAGCCTGCCTTTTCATGTACTTTCAGTCAAAATACCATTTTAACTTTGAAACAGAGACATCTTAAAAGATTAAACTCTTCTGTGAGAAGTCTTCAGCATTTCAAAACAGCTTTGTCCCCAGCAGAATTCAAAATGCTCTGTCAATATAAAAATACTTAATATTGCCACCAAAAAGCCTGCGCCTGGCCATGTGTCTCAGAGTGTGGCTTGGAAACCCCCAAGCTCTACCACTGGGTACCTGCCAGAGGAACCAGAAAAATAAACTGTCTGGACTCCAGAGGGACAAGAGGAAACCTGGTTTGTGGGGACCCAGGCATCACTCAGACTTCTGGGCATACTCTCCAGACCCAGCCATATAGATACAAGTTACTGTTTCCCAAGATTTTCCTACAGAAGCATTCTCTCATTCATTTAAACCAGATTTAAACAATCAAGCTCGTTACTCCCTGCCCACCCCTTTGATTTGCCAGGACTGATTTTTCAGGACAGGCATTAGGGGCCACTTGGCCAGGAACTCACCTGAGATAGCAGCCTATGGCAGGGGAACTGCAACAACCCCTTTCATCAAGCATAGTGGTCCTGGGAGAAAATATTTGTGGCTTCCGCTGAATCAGAACCCTCTCCACATAACGTTTTAATTTTGACAAAAATCAATAAATTCTACTGAGTAGGTGTTCTATTGATTTTTTTTCCTAACCAGCTGTACAATTGCTAAGAAACAGATGTAGTCAGACATTTCAGTGACTAAGTAATGAAAAATTGGCACTTAATCCAACCATCACATTAGATGGTCTCTGAAAGCCTGTGCACAGTAAATACTGGCTTCGAATGGAGAGTTGCTGGTACAAATATTCCCAGTGTGAGTTTCTTGTTTCTTTCTTCTTCAACTATTGCCTCCAAATAAGCTCATCTCTCCTTTACATATATTGCAACGTTTAAGTTCTGTGACATTTTCATCCAGTGAGATTTTCAGCCAAAAATATTAAATCCCACAACACTTGCCTGCAGAGGTCTTTATAATCATTCATAGGTCTTCACATTTGTACTAAAGTGTTTGATTCTGCCCACAGAAGCATCTAGGAATGTGGTGGTTGTGTGAAAAATGACTACCTATCAACTTTCCTCAAATCCAGTTGCATGTGCTATAGCCAGTGACATATTTCAGAGCTGGTGTCCAAAGTCACACTTGTGGCATCATTCAAAACTTCCTGAGAAGGGCAAATAGACACAGAATTTGCATTTTGGGTATCTGAAACCTTCAAATTCACTTTCCTAGGAATATGTTGGTTTTAATATTCCCTTCCTTAGGTGCACTAGAAAAAAAGTGTTTAATGACAAAAGATTTAGTAATGTATTGGAATATGAGGCCAAATGATTATGTGAAGTCTTCTCCACTTATGCACAGAAGAGGATATTGAATGGTAAAAAAAAGAAAAAAAGACTATGTATCTGTTGGATTGAATGATCAAGATCCATCTAAAATATTTAGAATGAAATCTTCCTTGTATGGAACAGAGCAGCTTTGGCAAGGAAGACAACTCTCTCTCCAAGTATCTTACCCTGAGACAGTTGTCTGCCACATATATCTAATGTATCTGTTTAGCTTAGGGCATAAAATTTTCCTCCCTTGTCTCTGTAAGAATGAACAAACCCTGCTACTCAGAGCAAAACACACAAATCTCACCCCACACACACCTCCTCATCCCCATTATTTTTAGTGCAAATGTTTGAAGTTGTTCATTGAAGAAAAAGCTATTAAGGAACAACAAGCCCTCATTTCCTTTCAGCTTGCAAGGTAATTAGACTAGCAAAGCAGTTACAGTGTTAATTTATTCCTGGCAGATAAATTAACTGCTTCTTTGCAGACACTGGAGGAATGACTCACATCATTAACACAAGTTTATTAACTTCAGTCTTTCCCCTTTTCCTACCTCCCACCTTCTTGTCCTTTGGGCATAAAATTAGGGCTGCAAGGTCAGCTTCACTGCACTTCACGGTGTTTTCAGGGATTGTCTGTCTTCTATCCCTGCTCCAGGGGTTCAGCCCCGCCAATATTTAGGAGTGGCTTCGGCTCCTGGTGCAACTGATCGGTTCCACTGGGAGCCTGGCCAGGGCCTTAATCCGTTCATCATTTTTCACGGTCATAGCAGTCAGCTAAATATCAGCAATACCTTCTACGCCACAGCAGCAAGTCTGCCAGGATTGTTATTAGGAGCGGATTTTTAGGTGTTTTTACACAAAACACAGCTATGAAAGTTTCCTGCAGACTGAAATTAGAGGGCTGGGTCTTTCAAGCAGTCATTCACACAAGCAGCCCTTACCTGCAAGCTTCATCAATGGCACTATTCACGTGAGATTTTATGGTTTACACGATTAGACACTGTATGTAATGTCTCAGGCTGAGACGCAGCCGCACACCCACGCATGGCTGAAGGCCAGCCACACAGCACAGCTCTTCTACCCCTACTCCATCAGCAGCTGAGAGATTTGAAAATCCAAATATTAAAAAAAAAAAAAAAAAAAAGTAAACGGAAGTTGCCTTTTAAATCCTCAATTCCGTCATCACTCAGAAAAATCCAGCTGCTCCCGAGATGTATGCAGGCTCCCTTTAAGCCTACCGCGATGAATTCAGCCTTCACACAGGTCTTTGTTTTAAGCTGTGGTAAATAAATTGCTGCTAGTGCTACATAACTGGTGAATTAATTTTCTAGGCTTGCTAATATGACAGGTTTCAACAAGACTTACATTCTGGTTTTAAAGGTATCATGTTTAATGTTTGTATAATTTTTTTTTCTTATACAAGTCCCAGCAGAGATGAGGACCATTTTTAAGGACCTCCATCATTGCAAAAGCCTCATTACCTGTGTCACGGGACCCCTGCTTATTTGCAGGCCCTTTGTCTCAGCAACATTAGCCTGTTGCCACATCAAGAAAATTTCAGGTTCTGTTGTTTTTTAGGTTAAACAATTCACTAAGGCAACCCTAAGTAGAACCTGTTATGCTGGCTCAGGTCTGCCGGCATGGTATGCGAGTTTCAGGTGCTCACTTAAATTAACAGGGATGATGGAAGCATTTGTACCTTAACTCTCTCCAGCCCTTGTGGGAATAAGACTATTAGAGCCTGCATTTTGCTGGTGACAGTATTATGGCATAAACATTAATTCTCTGTGAGTTAAAAATCTTGGTTACCACGTCTCTTGGAGGAGTTGTTCACCTCATTGCTCTCAGACAAGTTTCTGCAAAAAAGACCCCCACAAATCTGCAGTGGGATTTGTAGTGGGCTCTCAATCCATACACTGCTCACTGCCACCAGTCCCCCTAGTCGCCCCCACTGCCCTGGGGTAAGCCAGGCTCAGCAGGTCTCTGACCAAACTGCCCCCCAAGCTGGACCAAAGGAAGGAAACACAAGGTCCTTCGTTACTCGCAGGAGAGCACTGGGTGCTGGTGTGGGCAGTGTCTTTGCAGGGAGAGCCCTTTCTGGACCACCTGTGATGACTTTGTGGGATCCAGCAGCAAAGCAATCTCTTCAGCACACAACAGCCTAACTGCAAATCCAAACTTCCCAATGCCCTCAGCATTGTCCAGAGACACCTGCACAACTAGTGTTAAAGACAAACCTTTCCATCCTACTTTGACCATAATTCCACCCCCAAATTTTAGTTGTCTTGGCTTTGAATGATAAAACACCTCAAACCTTAGTCCCTGCTATGACCATAACCTGACTGCTAGCCCAGACTACTTGTGCTTTTTATTTTCTCATGAACAGAAATAAGAAAATTAGCAACAAATGATAAAAGAAATGGTGCTGAATACAATGACTTACAGTGCACTTTTAGAAAAAATAAAGCACCAGGCTCCAAAAAGATTCACAGTCATTTGGCATAAAGCCAGCATCAGATCACGCTGGGGTATCAGGTTTACTGCTTGCCCTGGGATTAGGGCTAGATTAAGAGTATTTAGGAAAGCAGAGAGTGAGGCTTTGGTTTGTGGTAAGGAGAAAGCGGTATGGATAGCATACGGGGTGGAAGCTTTAACTTTAGCTTTTAGGTTGAGCAGGGGTTAGGGTCACTGACAGTGGGGTCCAAAGTTTGCAGTCAGATCTGAAAACAGCAAGAACCAGAGTAAGACATGTGTGTGAGGACTAAAGCTTAGCTCAGGTGTGAGCAGCGCCCATTTGCCTATGGGCTGGCATGAGGTAGCAGGTGCTGGGCCTGGACAGTGAAGATGGGAAGCAGGAGAAAACTGCTGCTGTTCACTGGAGAGATGAGAGGGCTGCTGCTCCCCTCTTGCCAGTGGATTATGGAAGGTTCAAAATGTAGAGTGTGGAAGATGGAGGAGGTGGGTGTATTGCCTGCTGCCCTAAAGCAGCGGCATTAACAGGGTGGAGAACGGCTTATATTTGTGTTGGTCCAGGTACGGCTTATGGAGCAGGTCTAAGGATATTACTGTGTAAGTCTACAATAGCTTTTTAAATCAGAGCTACAATGTGCTTTTAAAGTTAATCCTCTGATCATTCCCTCTTACTACGCACAGGGCTGTACTGCATCCAGATGGCACATGTAAATAGTCTCCTTACAGAGAAAACAAACCTGAAAGGCCCCTCCAAGAGTACTCACACCCTTAAAGCCGACATGTAGGTCTGTAACTCTGCCTTGCTAATGTGCCGAGGTCTGCAGGACAGTCTGTTCTTGGAGATTCCTAAACAGGTTTTAGCAGCACTTCACAAGCTGCAGTGAGAGGCACTGTTATTCAGATAGTGTTGTGGGTCCCAAAACAACATGGCCAGATAAACTGCTAATGCCAGAACCTGAGAAAGAGTTGACCTTGTAACAGAAAAGGTCTTACTTGTATTTAACCTAGCTCAGTAAGAACATAAACCGGAGAGAGGCAGTTTGGAGACTGTAGCATATTAAAAGAAATGCCAAATCAGACTAAGCTATCCATAACAGATGTGATAAAACCTCTGATGTAAAAACCAGTTTTGCATAGCACATAGGAGCTCGTGAAAAGTCATTGCTGAGGACAGACAAGTGGAGAAGAAAACTAAAGAGAGCAGATCAGGACCTAACATCAAGGAGCATTGCCAGGACCTGAGAAACAACACAAGAACCAGGGATGCTCTATGGTGATGTGTAAAATCTGATCAGCGCTCATTTAACTACAATTTGGCTTATTTGTAACAGATAATCTAACATGTCCCATAGTTGATAATAAAGTTACACCCTAGCTGACTGGTGACCGTATGTCACTGTATTTGCACTTTGAAGTGTGTTGGTGGACCACAACAACTCTTCCTCCACTGTAGGGATTCACTTGCCCCCTCCCCAAAAAGCTGGCAGCTCCCTCCTCATCTGGCTGGCCCAGCTGGTGAGCCACAGAGGCTGCAGCACATGTGGAGGATGATGCAACTCTGCCTGTCCCCAGCCAGGCACTGGCTGGACTGGATTCCATTAAAAGCACCAGTATTTTCCAAGAACTCAATGAAGGCAAATTCCTGGATGAGTTCATACTAATTTTCCACTTTCATTACCCATAAGTAGAGAGTTTGAACAATAGTTTCAGAAATCTTTAACACAAAGAATCCCAGGAACTCATGCATGTCTTCTTCCTGAAACAAAAGGATGCCCAGAAGGTCTGCAAGCAGTTTATCGGGGCTGCTTTCCTGGAACAGCTGCTGTATTTGTAAAATTAAGCCCACCGTTCTCCTACACAGTGTCTTTGGCCAAAGACCAAACTCAAAGGTGGGGCAGCAACTGTGGTCACTTGTGGAGCAGGAAAAGAATGAGCCAGAATAAGGCATGAACACATGCAGCAGTGGAGGCAAATCTCATTTCTGCATGGCCCACTGATATGGAAAGCAAATGCAGTCAGGAGAAGGACAGAATACCTTATAAATATTTTTTTTTTCTTTCTTGTCTGGGTAGATATTTCTGGTCTATTGTTAGGTTTACAGCTAGAACTGGTGCTGGAGGTAGGGTTGCAAAGAGCAGGCAACTGAAGGTCAAAGTAAAATACAAGGCCCTGAGCCAGAATAGGGACCAATGCTGAAATTAAATTGTTCCTGCTGTAACAGGGATCTCCCCAGCTCTAGGCAAGTCTAAATTCAGGATGAGCTAAGGTGTGGGGCTCTGGACTGGAAGGATCAAATTCCTAGGACATATGCTGGGTCCTGCGTGTTTTTAATTTGGTTTCAGACTTCTGGAATGCTTGTGAAGGAAGGTTAGGGTACTCCTTTTGGTTACAATTACTGAGAGCAGGAACAGCTTTGTCATGGATCTGTCAAGTGCAGAGGAGTGGGATGGAGATTCAGACTGAAAAGAGAAACTGGCTTAAGGCTAGTCATGACAAGTCCATCTCACTAGCTAAACTGATTTTTATGTCACTTGAACTATTATTCACACCTAAGATTAAGACTGGAGAGGGGATAAGAGTTATGGAAAAGGGGCTCAAGATCTCAGTTTAGTGGTGCAAAGTTCAATGACAGAGGATGAGATGTGGGGCCATGTGCGAGAATGGTTTGTTACTCTAAGTTCAATGGAGAGCTGAAGAGAAGAGGCAACTCTGGGCGATGTAATTGAGCCAAGATTCAGCTGACGAGCTAGTGGTTTACAGATATTTACAGGTACTGAAATGCCTGTGGACTGGACTGCTATCAACAGGAAAGTATGATATTTCTTCATGTTTAGATGAGTTTGTTATTGTTAAGCCTATGGCTAGGGTTGTGGTTATGCTTACAGTTAAGGTTATGTTGAGAAGAGCTCAAGGACTTGGATCTTCTCAGGCCTAGCAGATTAGGATGAGGACTGGTATCAGAAGGAAGGAAGCTCCTTGTGAATACATCTGCTAGTGGGGCATGCCTCTTGGTATAACTAGCATTAGGAATGTGGTTAGTGTGTGGCTACTGGACAGCAGCAGTAGGGGAACAATTCCTCTCCACTATTCATTCTAAATTTGAATGTTTTACAAGATTCATTGACAAGACTTTGGCTTAGGCTAGTCCTATATACTAAATGTATGTAGTTCTACATACTAAATTTTTAACTTTATTCCCACCCATAAAGGTAGGCTTTAGTCTTAACACAGAGAGGCCTACCTGGAAAGAAAAAAAACCTGTAACCTATCCTTCCCTTCTAGCAATGGTCATCATTGTAAGAGATCAGGCCTTGAAGACCATAGCCATGAATACGTCTTCAGGTCCTGCTGTTAGTATCTCTACCAGCCCTAGCACAAGACAGATTATTAGCCCTTTTCTCAAACACAGAAAACTAATAAAGTACACACATACACACATCATTTATTCATGTGTGTCTAGCCTGCTGGAGGAAGCTGAAGTAATATGAAGACCATTCTCCACCTCTTGCACAGCCCTTCAGCTTAAGGTCTTCATGTTCTTGGATTAATCCAAACTCATTAAGGTCTGGTACTCAAAAATCCAAACTCCAGTTGGTATAGTTATAGACCAGATTATGGGTCTACAAAACCTACACCTGCCTGATGCCTAGACATGGCACCTTTAAGGATCCAAATAGTCAAACTAGTATTTCAGGCTCTGCTGTTTCCAACCTTAAAGTTGATTGTATCTTTAAAACCCTCATGCAGGCTGTAGAGAAGCACTAAATATTCTTGCCTCCTGGCAAGCCAGTATCTTAGTCCACAGTGCCTTCTGTGTTGTACCTTCAAACATTGTTCTTCTGGCCCTGCTATTACACTAACCTGCTGTCTGGACATAGTTAGAGTCCCAAGATACTTATCATAGCTTGAAAAAAGAATGAGCTCTTCCCCTCTGGCTACCAGCCTTAACCCTAAACTGCCACATAGATACCTACTTACCATCAGGCCCTGCTAACCATAACCTCTACCTTAGCTGCAGGCCACAGAAAGAAAAAAAAAGTGTGTTCTTTTGTGAAACTAGCCCATAACCTAGGCCAGAGTGATGATATTCCTTCTATAGCTAAAAGTCTAGTTGTCCAATCCAGCTGTCCATCACCTTAAGGAGAGGCCAAGCATTGGCCCCAAATTTAACTATGACCCCTGAAACTGCCACTGGAGCCCCACCCCAGCCTCTCTCCAAAAGTCATTTTTGTCATCCAGAAATACCTAGCATTTGTAGCTGTGGTTGATCTGAACAGTAAACGAAGCCAAAACATAGCCTCAATCACACCCCAAGTGAACCCTACCCCACAGAGCACTCTACATTATCAACCTGTCTTCTCAGGCACCATTCCTCAGTTCTAAACATGAGTATCTGGCCAGATCTAGTGGTAAAATTACCTCTTCAGCACTCATCCTCCAAACCCAGATACTACTTTCAGCTCCAGCCCTGGCACCAAATAAAACTCAGTGACTGTTAATGCTTTCAGAAGGGTTTTTAATATCTGCTGCCTCGTAGAACCACCCCTAGGTGCATCACTTGCAGAACCTACCAGCTGAAACAAACTATTCCATCCCAGACATCCATAGCCATAGACTGACAGTATGTTTGGATTATGAAGATGCTATAAACCAGATGGCAGGAGCTGGCAGGTTCCAACCTGCATCAAAACAAAGCGTAAATCTGTGATTCTGCCTCAGCATCACTTTCAGCAACAGGCCAGTGAGTTTTGCAGGGTAAGCAATAAAAGTGAGTATTCGGTACTTAAAAAACTCAGACTCAATACTAACATTAACATAGTCAGAGACCCCTCACAAAAGGCATGCTCCAAATGAGGCTTCCTGGGAAATAACAGGTTTTTTGTGGGCTGGTGAGGAAACAGAAGTCATGTCCAAGCAAATGGCACTCAACACAGCTGCCTGCTAGAGGGGTCTTTTGCACGTACATATAATCGACATTGACTTGGTGTTTGATGGAAAAGGAGTGTTGCAGCATTTTACAAACTGGTTTTGCTTCTCTTGAGTTTGCAATGCAAATACAGACAGTATCACAGGGCACCTCAGCACTATCACGTTTTAGGTAGTTTTGGTATTTGCACCCATATGGATTCCCAATCATTTTTGTTACTGTGATCACAGGCAAAAACTTGAAATAACTGATGACAGAGGACATTTCACTTTAGATCAGATGTAGATTATTATACTGCAGATGTCTAGACACTCTGGAACTCCTTTATATCTGATGGAGGGAAATAGGTACTTTGAAGGAGCAATTCCTCTCAGTTAAATTTAGAAATCTGCTCGCAGATGACATGAATCTTACTCATCTTTAATCTTTTTCATCTTCAACTATGTCTCTGCCACTATGAAGACAGCTGAAGATGAGTAGCTCAGATGTAGACATCTACATTTAGTCAGATAAATCTTTTAAACTTGCTTACTAACCTGCAAGTTCAGGATCTTAAATAATCAGCAAATTTCCATACATGCTGCCTTCACGGCATTATGATTTACAGCTTCATGAAAAGGACTTTCAAGGGTATAACATAACATAGGATTTCTTGTATCTGTTCTAAGGAATTATTATTTTTTTTAATCATCTCCACTTCAGAATTAAATCCACCTATGAAACAGGAGAATCCAGTCTAATTAGATGTTTGTAATAATTACAAAATTCATTTAGCTCTGCTTGGTCAGGTGGCAAGGACTGGCCTAGTGAGGCTGAGACTCAGCAGAGTGGTGGCAATTTATACATATGAACATCTGGCCTGGGATCTTCCCTCCCACCTCACAAGAACCAGAGGAAGGAAACTAGAAGACCACCACTACCAGAGGAGGCTGTGTTTCATAAAGTCACCTTTGGGGAATGCTTCAAAGTAAATAGGCGGCCTTGTGGGAACTGTAAAAATATTCCTCTACTCTTTGCTAGGGTTTAGTCAACTGCCATATAGAATACCTACTTCTTACACATTATACTTAATTACTTAGCTGAAAAGAGACATCTGCAACACTACAATCAGGGCTTCTCAGCTGATACTTAGAAAGTAATGTTTTCAATGCTTATCCTTTCTCAGCTGTGGCTGATTAAAGGATGAGATTCAACATAATGTATGGGGGGAACAGTGACCACCCCTCCTTCCACAGTGTCTGATTACAAGATATGCAGCTGTGAGAGTGAATGGTTTCAAAGTATAAACTTGGTGCCTATTCATTTGCCATGGACCAGTCAGGAGGCTGATTTGTAGTGGTATTTCAACTCTGTCATACTACTGAAGGCATGTAGTTTCTCTGTGAGTGACAGTTAAACTAACCAACTGTATTTTTACTTGGTCTTTAGTGCCCTACCACAGCTTTTTGCTTACTTAGCTATCAATTAAAAATCCACACCCCCTCCAAACGTTATATTAGAATTGTCATATAAAATACTCCAAGCCATGCCACCTTACTGAATATTCAAGAAGGAGCGAGTGATTGCCTGTCGTTGGAGCCGACAGTCACACTCCATTTATTTTCCAGGAAGCAGAATTAGCTCCATATGAATATTCAAAACTCTACCCATTAAGTGAGTGCCATGACTACGCGAGTTGCTACAGTGCAGCTTGAGTAGACGTGCCTAAGCTGGCTGGCTCAGGTGCTACATGTAAAATATCTGACGTGATACTAAGCACAGCACAGGCTGCAAATGCTCCTTAAATCAGGGGTAAATGCTCTTACTTCAGTGCCATGCTGCCACAGTTATACTATCAACTATGCCCAACTAGCTAGCCTAAAGCTGTATTTATCTTGTTTCTGCCTTCTTATCACAGCCTCCTCAAGCTTCCCTCCCCCCCCACCAAGTTTTACATGAAGAAAAGATGAACTAAAAGAACAGAATTTTTCATCTACTTTTAAATCACAGCCAATACTTATCGAGGAACTGTTGTCCTATATTCAAAACACACACAACATTCCTTCAGAAGCGAAATCAATCTATTATGGAGAAATTTAAGTGCCCTTGGAGATGAGGTATGGCCCTCTGTGTTTGCTACATGAAAGAGATCTTTTCTGGCTGACAAAGGTAAGTGGGAAATGTTTCTTCTTCCCAAACCCTTTTTAACCAGCTCTCAAACTGTCCTCCATAAACAGGTAGAGACATAGCTTCTTTGAATTTAGATAATACAGTACAGAGCTTGTG
Organism: Falco rusticolus; assembly: GCF_015220075.1. NCBI lineage: Eukaryota > Metazoa > Chordata > Aves > Falconiformes > Falconidae > Falco > Falco rusticolus. The sequence continues at coordinate 24,160,160 of NC_051192.1, forward strand.
AACCCGAAAAGCAGCCAGTATCTTATTTTTTAAGATTGCCAGAGGGATTACAAGAGTTCAGATAACTACTTTAAAATCACCCTAAGGCAAACAAGGTTAAACTAAAAGCAAATAGAAGCATCTGTTTACAGAATCCAAGCAAACAGTACAGGTGAACAGTTTGTAGGAGCAAATATACAGGAACAAAATGGAAGAAAAAAATTTATATTTCCACCTGGAGTTTGATGGCTTAAGGATGCCAGGCCCTCCTAGAGCTGTATGGCAAAAATCAGTGGTGGGTGAGGAGAGGGGCCAGGGAACTTCTACAGGTCCGTGAATGGTGAAATAGAAGCGACAAGAGGAAAAAGCCTTGTGACTGACAAAGGTTGGGGGTGCAGAGGGAAATCTCGCTTCCCTTCTGTAAATGAAGGCTGAACACTGTATGGGAAGTAGTCCTCAGGCAGGGCTGCTGGAAGCATCCTCCAGATTGTCTGCTATATTATACAGACAGTGAGATAGCTTTAGAGTTAGGTCTCAGTATACTAAGGTGTTACACTAGTTATTTAGACTGGGATTTTTCTTTGTGCCCAAGATCCATTAGTAAATCACTTGTCTGTTTTATTCTGTGTATGATGGAAATAAAATTACCATAATTAGGTCATGATAACAAACATTTTGATTTAGAGCAAGTGCTGAGGTAACAGGTTATTACTTTCTCCAAGTCAGAGTTTCCCAAACATTTATTTACAACATATTGGTTATAATTCTCAAGGCAAGTCCTGGTTGCAGATTTGCCTGGGGTTCAGCAGGTTCTCTTTGTTTCAGTTTGCCTGCTGGTTAGGTAGAAGAGGCACCTTCTACTTAAATTCCATGCAACTAACTTTCAAACAGACTTGATAACATCTTCAGTGAATGCACCCCATTTCAGTTTCTCTGCTTTGGGGAAAAGCACTGAAGTGCCAGGATCCTTGTGTTGTTCAAAGATTATCATGATAACCATGGAGTTACTTGATGTTAACTAATATCCCAAGATCACTCTTAGCAAAAGTCAGGATAAATACTTTCATTTGCTTTTACGTTTATTTGCAGACACCAAAAGCAATAAGGTGGTTCAAAGGCTTTTGAAACACAGAAATCGGAGAAACAGACGTTTAAGCTACTTAATTAATTTTTATGTATCTATCAGAACATCTGTACCTGAGTATTTGTAATTTTTTTACATCCCTCAAGATACAAGCTCAGGAGAAAGTCTCAGCTTCTTAAGCCTGTTATTTCTTTTCATTTTCTAGGTCCCTTCTTGGATTTGCCCTGAAATTTTATTCAGACTTTTCCCTTGCCCTTGAGTCATACTGATCTGCAGTTTATTCAAGCGGTAGCTTTGATAATGTGTCTCCAAAACTCTTGCTTGAATGATAATCAGAGAAACAGCCATCTACAACCTTTTTTAAGACCTATTGTGGCAGTCATAAGGGGGAAGTTGTTACTGGGTAGTTTCCTAACCACTTACCCTGCCATGTCTCTATTGACAGATGTTTGGATAAGCACAACAGCCGGTGTCCTAGCACCAGTGGAGACCATTTCTGCAGGGACATGCTTCGAGTCTTGTATTCATATTTTTCTTTTGCCTATGCAGTCGTGTTAGGATCTTCCTTCATGTAAAAGTATTTCCCTAACTTTACTATGAGCTTTATCATAGCTATTCATCTAGGTATTTTTAAACTCTCATTTTAATAAAAAAAAACCAACATCAACTTAGTAAGTAGTGTCATTTTAAAATTCAAGAGAGTCTTATCAACTTCTATCCATGGACCCAGGGGCGATTCATGATTACGAAGCAGAGCTCTGATTGCAGACAGTTTCTCCATTTCTCCTTTCTTACCAAAGTCTTTTGGGTGTTGATAAAGAAAAAGCAGTGCTTAAAGGACAAGTGGCAAAATGGCATTAAAAGTTCAAATTCACATTTGCTTTCAAGATAATATAGTTTTAAAACTATGTAGGTTTAGATCCTACTCTATTTTTTTTAATTTGTGTTTATTATTTAATTAGCTCTATGCTCCATTCTCTTAATTGAAGTATAAAACCTGAAACTATTCAAATTTGTGGAAATACTAACAATGTACATTAGTTTCCTTTTTTCCCCATCTACTACTACATTCATATTTAAATATGAGCTTTAAACAAAAATGCATTGGAAATGAAACACAGCTGAGCATTCACCCTTGAAAACCAAACAGAACTGCTTATAGATAATTTAAAAGTGCATGCATATTATGTTTGGCTTCCTCCGGAGCTGCCAGAGAGATGCCAGCTAGCTTGTACCAACTATTTCAAAGTAATTTAAGACATAATGCATTCAAAACATATGACACAGTGTGTGGGAAAACTGGCATTTCTTTAATCAGTTACTAGCTAAAGGAGGAGGAAAAAAAGTTATGACAACTGCTTGTCAAGACTTTTATTCCAGTGGCATCTGCCAATGCTGAACTGAAAAAAGAGCAGCATCAATGGTGTGTTCTTAAGACGTGATTTAGAATGTATGAAGTGATGGTAAGTGGTGGAAGCAATTTGCTTCCATTAATATTACTAATAATTTTTTTGAACACCCATGATGTATTACTGACTTTTAGGTTTAGCTTGAGAATATTTTATTGAAAAAAACCTTTTGCAGCCATGGGAGGGCATAGAGTGAGGCATACAGAGTAACACTGCTATAAACAGAGAAGAGTCAAATAATAGGAAAATATTTCTGTGCTCGGTTTGTGACTTATTTATTAGTAAAATGGGTAGGGAAATGAGGGAAGGGGGAGGTATCAGAAGTGATTTTCAGTCATGCACACTGCACACCAAGCATCCTTCTGACAAACTGCAACACGGGTCACACTCCTTAAGTGAGCATTTACTGTTACTCCAAAGACATTTCTTAATAGGAATTTTCCAACATGGAGCAAGAAAATACTCTAAGTGTTTCTGCACCATTAAGGAAAAAGACAAAGACACAGTCCCTCAGTTATCTCCTACTCTGTCCCTGCCTGGTGTCTTTGCTGCCCCTGATGATGGCAATGACAATGAAGAAGACTCTTCCACTCTACCTGAACAGGTATCTAGAAAGAGACTGGAATAACTTGTCAACATGAATATCCGACTGTGAAAGTAAATACAGAGGGAGTATGTCAGCCTTTGTATAGCAAACACAAGGACTGACCTCTAGGAAATGGTAGACAGGTAAGAGCTTTGAATGGCTAGCGGCTATGAAGAGTGCAGCGGTCCATGGTAAACCTTGATGCACAGAGCTAAATTTGGCGTTAGCTATGCTCTTTATTGTATGAGAGTGAATGCAAGTCAGCAGATAAGATGCCAGGGTAGGGGGAAATGAGCAAAACTGGACTTGTTCCTATTTCTTACTGTGTGCAACTTCATCCACCTTTATGCCACAGTTTCTTTTTGCATAAAAGGGCGGGGGGGGGGGGGGGGGGGCGGGGTAGAAAAAAAACCCCAACCAACCAACCACAAAATCTTTCCTTATGCTCTTTTATAAAAGAATATCTATATAGGATCTTAGCAGGCATCTCCGGGTAACAACAATCTTATATAAAACACTGAAAAAGAAGAAAGATGCACAGGAAAAAAGGCAAAAATGTCACAAGTGGATCTGAAACACAAGCTACTGTTCCAGCACAGCCTGTGACTATCATCTGCAGATGACAGCTCTGTATCAAGCATCAAACCCCCCATTCTCAGTCGTTTTCTGCAGTCTTCCTGGATTGCTGGAAGTTATGCCAACATTTGCAGTGAAAACCTTTTGCTTTTACAAGGGAAACTGCACTTAACACCTAGCCAGGACTGCCTCTCTTTTGTCACTCCAGAAGGAAGATAAGCAAAATATCAATCTCCAGTCCTGCCATGTAACACTGAGCATCCTCCTCTTTCCCTCTGCAGCAATGATCTATATACACATCTGACCCATCTGTCACAGTCACTGAAAATTGTGACCCTACCCATGAACCAGGATTTTAATCCAAGGGTGCTATTCCTGCAGCAAATCTTGGCTGTAGATGGAGAAACTAAAGGAGAAAGCCTGTAGTTTTCCCCAGGATATGGCTTTCAATTCCAGTTATGGTTTCTTTTCAGGTAACATTACACCTATGTTGGAAGCTTCAAAGCAACAGAGATACCCAAGGAAGCTTTAAATGAGCTGGTTTATGTACCAGAAGTAGTATGGGTGTAGAGTTCAACTTGGTGTAGCTTTGTGTGTACAGAGAGTCACCGGCAAGCACAGGCTACAATCAGCACAGGCTGAACTTCATGCTGCTGCACTCAGATAGCATCTGCTGAAAAGGAAATGCACATTTAGGGCTGAAACTTGGGAACAATTACCTCAGCTGCAGCAGGCTGCTCCGCGGGAAGCACTTAGACACGTAATATGGTGGCACGTAAATAATAAGTCTAGCTCAAGTATTGGTTGCTGCAGCTCAGAATTGGTTTAGTGTAAAACACAGGTGTGAGGTTATCTTTTTAAAGGACTCCTGAATTTTTTGTTCTTCCACACCTGAAAGCATAAAAAGGCAACTCATCACAGATTTGTAAGAGGAAAACCAAAAGCCATTGAAAACTCTGTTTTCTTGTTCAGCTTCACATCCTACCTTCTTGTACACTTTCCCAGAAGTTGCTTACCATCTGAATTTATATGCTATAACCTGTTAGCTTTAGCAGGGAGAAAAAAAAGCTCTGAGTTTTCTCAGGCTCAGTCTGCGGAAACTGGTGGATATTTAAAGTGAATATATTAAAATTTCAGTGCCAGAGATATACTGCACAGTACTTGCCAAATAGAATACCATGGCAATCACAGGGAAATTATCTTTTTAACAGAATGTTGTATAACATCTTCTGGGGTGACTCCAGTCCCAGCAAGTCATAACTAGAGGTCACATGGTCTGGATGCACTCTTGTGTCCAAAGTTTGTTTTCCATCAGGTCTAATCTCTAGTGAGAATCAGAGGCAAAACACACTCACTGTTTTGCATTTTTAAGTACCTAAAGAGCAGAAGAACATTCATATAGGAGCAGAACAGTCATACTTGGGGAGGTCACAGGTTCATATTCCCCATTGCTCCGTCTCCACCGTTGGCCCACACTAATGCCCAAGAGCAGCTGTATTTGTACCTGGATGCTTCCTTGGTACATGCCCCAGACCCCCAGTCAAGGGCATCTGGGGTCAAAGCTGGCATCTTTACATATTTTCCCCCCAGAATCTATCCCGCTGCATTTTGAACAAATATAAACCTCTGACTTCCGCAACGTCCTCTGTCAGAAGTTCTCCAGCTTCTTTGCATGTTTCCTAAAAATTACTTGGTTTGTTTGTTTGGAGCTTGCCCCATACAAGTTTTGTTTGAGGACTCCTAGTTATTGTGATGCAAGATACAACAAGCAGTTTTTCCTCAGTCTTCTTCATCATACCCACTAGCAGTACTGTAGATATCTGCCAGACCCTCCCTCAGTCATCTAGCTTCCACACTGAAAAGTTCATGGCTGTTTAGTCATTATTTCTTGGCTTTCAGCCCTTCACCCCCTTTGCAAGTTCTATTATACCTTTTCCGGGAGCTTGAACAGGGTTACTGGAGCACAACAGGAGTATGCAACAGCATGACAGAAAAAAACCCACAAACCCACACCTGTTTAGTCCCAAAGTTTCCTTTCCTTACAAAGTTTCTTAGCAAAGTCTGCAATAACCCCAAAGTCTCATTTCTGAAAAACAGCAGCTCAGATTCCAACACTGTAAAATTAGAAGTGTTTTTTGACCTCCCTTTATGTTTATCTATGTCAAATTTCACCTGTCATTTTATCACACAATATCAAGAGATCCTTCACATTTAGCCCTTACCTTTACTGTTCTGAATTATCTTACTGCTAGTTTGATCACTTTGCCTGTTCAGACCCTTCACTGACCTTAAACCCCACCCCCCCATAAAGCTATATAAGCCTCCATTGGTTGGCATTCAGTGTGAAAACTATGCAAGACTCCTCCTTTCTCTTCCCTCTTCATTTAGCTCGTTATGTATCTGCAGGGATGAACATCCACAGCTGCCTGGTTTAAAGCCTTGTCACATGCCTTTTGGTAGTCAAAGCAGCTGGATCTTCTTTATCAACATCCCTACTAACCTCATCAGAAAGCAAACTCTGATACATTCCTGAAGAGTAAGTCTTTGCGGTGTTTGCCCATCCCCTATATATCATATTTACCCATGTGTACACTGTTTTCTTTAGTGCAGTTCCTAGTGATTTGCCTGGTACTGACACAGCAGATTTATTTATCCGTAGTTTCCGGGATCTCCTCTCAAACACCTTCAAAAACTGGTGTCGCGGCTAAAACCTTCAGTTCTTCAAATGTATAAACAATAGGTCATGCACCAGTTAATTAATTTCTGAGCTCTTTTAGAAAACACTATGTATTATGAGTAAAAGTAAGCTTCCAAGCTCCTGACACGTGGACACTTCAGAGGAATTTGAAGTTTCTGCTTTGTGCCTAGAAAATATCATTTCTATCACTGTAAATGCCTTTCATTGGGTGTTTTTCACCTTCTGCCACTTCCACATTGGACTGTTTCAAGGTCCTATTCAACAAGAGTATTTTTCCTAAGAAAATAATCTGCATTAGGGGAATCTGAATACTGGTACTTCTGTCTTGCACTGCCTCATGCTTCTAGTTTCTTTTCCATTTCCTCGTTTGTGGCCAAAATCAATTAAAACATTAAGAACTACTTAGTGCTTGTGAAAACTGCCAGGCTGAGAACACTCATAATATTTATCCACAAACAAAGACTGCATGGGCAGCACCAGTAAAACACAACTTAGCCTTGACCTGAAGGAACCTGGAGAGGAAAGTGAAATCCATCATGAGATTTTTGAAGCCAGCATTGTAAGTATCACATTAAACTTCTAGCATAACTCAGGCCAACCAAAGTTCTGATTCACTGCAGTCTTTTAATCTTTGTTTCTGCATTTGAACGCCACTTTGCAATGCTAGGATGATGCCAATCAATCTGACCTTCCTAATCAGTGTAGTACTTGCTACTGTGTATTTCCCCATGTAAAGGACAGATACTGCAGCATGCTTTTTCTAAATAACTCTTTCTCAGTTCTATTTCTCATTTCCTAATCCCCAGGGAATATCTGGTATTCAGGGTTAGTGGCTGGGTTGTTGCAACCTTAGAATCAAGTGCAAGATGCAACTCTCATAGGACCAGTGGCGCTGACAACCCTACAGAATAGCAGTAAGTGTGCACAAACTGCTTTACCCAGACTGGAGCCACACTTCTCATCCCACAAAAATCTGTGTTCTCCCTCTTCCAAGATTCAAACTGGCTGGCTACTTTTATAAGCTTTGCACACTACTGCAGATCAATGGGACTGGATTCTGAAAATCACATTAGAGAAAAACAAATGTCAACAACAGAATTAGGGCCCTTTCATTTCTCCCCAGAAAATAGAAAACAAACATTGTAAATTGTCCATCAATTACTCAAATGCAAATGCTTGAAGTTCTTTTCCCCTTGGCAATTATAGAAGTTGTTCCAGGCAATAAAAGGTTATTAAGGCAATACTTAATGGTCTTATTCATAATTCTAAGCCATCTTAATTTAAAATTCAAACCTACCAAGCTGTTTGAATGTAAGTCGTGATGCTCTAGAGTAAAAAAAAAAAAAAAGTGAGAACACCATAAATTTCAAGTATTTTCAGACATGTCTATTCCGATCATTTCTGTTACATCAGCTTTACCGCTCACTCACTCTCTCTCTCAATTAGATCATTCAATATTCTTCTAGCAATGCTCTCAGTGTGCTTTTCCCATTCTTGGTTGAATAATTCTCCATATAGTACTGTGGCTGAGGGAGGAGGGGTTGCCTTTCCTGGAATCTGCTTACTTATCAGTATGGACATCTAAACGGTTTCAGAGCAAAACCTGATGCTATCAGACTGTTACAAGACAGCCTTTTGAGATCATCAGGCAAAACCTGACTGCAGTTCTGCAGGCACAGAAGCAGTCGGTGGTACTTCCATTCTCAATACAAGGACCTTTAATCCTTTTCTGTTGAAACTTTGGTCTGAATGACAAAAGAGGTTGGGATTTTTTGTTGTTTTGTTTTTGTTTGGTTTGTTGTTTTTTTTAAATATGGTGCTGTGAAAGGCAGAAAACAAGCCAGTAGAACCCAGTTTATTATTAACTTAAGCCAGACTATGCAGACCTTATCTCAGCCCATAATTAGCATGGTTATTTTTTGGAACATGGCCTGGTAGCAAACCTGCATATACAAGTAAATAATTTCTCCCACTATGAAGCCTTTGCCAACTTCACTTGAGAAGCATCTAAATTATTTGAGCTAAGAGATACCAGCATATGAAAGGACAGGAAAATAATAAAACACATTAATTTTTCTTTTGATCTCAGGAGCAGAAAGGTTTCCAGGAACAGAGCATGATATGGTTCACCAGTTTCAGTTTCACAGACAGCACATCTACAGTTGAAAAAGGTCTTTTGATAGGTTCTATTACAAATCAATAAGAACTGCTCCGCAGGGGGTTCAGCAAGTACTGGAATAAATCCAGTTAGTTGCTAGGTAAGTGCATTTATTTTTGTCTTATAAATCACTTTTTTCTTTCCTAGATGGTCTTTCTGTACAAGGAGCAACATGAATGAATAAATGCATGCTATGACAGCCTGGGCAATCATTTTATTCAGGTAGGTGGGCTTTTTCTCATCTCTGCTGCTATGGACTGATGAGGTGAGCTGTGCTTTAAATCTCAGTGCATACTTACTTTATCTCTACTATCCATCTCCTATGAAATACAGAAATTGAGGAATGACTGTGCATATGTGAAAAGAATGACAATTAAGCTGCTTTTCTGAGGAATACCAGGACCCCATGTTCAGGGCCTCAAAGATCAGAAGTGTGATCCTTCCTTCCCTATTTATTAACAAGTAGAAACAGCCAGATAGAGAGAGAGAAAAGCTACACCTCACAAAGAAAAAAAAAGAAGTAGTAAGAAGAGGGACTGCATTATTTTTACTACTTAGAACAGTTATTATGCTGTAACGGAGAAAAATGCTATTTTTACAAGACAGCTGAGAAGTGCCATGTGGGACCTAAATTCACTTTCTTTATCTCTGGACCAAGAACAGTATCTTAAAGAATACTTTAAGAAAGTTTTTCTAATTCCCAAGGCAAGTACCATAGGGTGCGGTTTGGGTACAGTGGTAAATATCTGCTCTTCTGCACCTAATCTTTCTACACTGAACAAGGAAAGGAATATGGATTGCACATTTGCTTTTGCCTACCATAGTACTGCTACTGTGTCCATGTTTTTCCTTTTGAAAAACCAACAACTTAAATCAGTCTATATGAGGAAGGTACGAATGGAAGCAAACACTCTATGAACAAGAGTGGACTTTGCTCAGGATTTTATTTTTTTCCTTAATGATCCCTGACACCCCTACCTAAGTCCAAATTATTTTGAAAACCAATTGAAATGAGCAAACTCCTTCAGAAAATGCCCTGAGGAAATGCCCTGTGGAAGAGGGACAGAACCTGCAAGATGCTGCAGCCACTGTGCTAGAAACCACAGCATGTCTTAGCTTTAGGATTTTAAAATACCAGTTTCAGAAGCAAAATGAATGTATATTGGATTCTATAGGGGGGTTAGGAACATTACAGAGAGAGCTTTTCTGTTAGGTAATATGATTACATTTCACAAAGGAAGAGCTCCAAGCGCCCTGTTCAATTTGCTGGTGGAAGTGCAGCCTCTGAAATGTGTGAGGCATTGTTCAGCACATTGCCAGTGTAACCTCACTTCTCCCGTTCTTCCTAAGATCTGGCCACATTTCAGGGCTCTGTGACACACTGTCCTCAGAGAGCCATGTTTAGGTCATCTCACTCCCCGATTCTCTTGAAGGACATTGCCACGTGGGCATTTGTTTCAAAGCTTTCATTTTTAGACACTTCATACCTATGAGATGATAGCATTATGATAAGCAGAGCCGGCAGAGGGAAAATGGTGCGACCCTCTTTCCTTCCATGATACTCTCTTTTCTAACTGCTACAGACCACACACAAACCTGGGAGACCTGCATGGTACAAGTGTGTGGATGACAGACATTTCCAAGAAGACAATGTTCTTCTAAGGTACCAGAACCAGGTTTTACTTTATTATATACGGCTGGAAAATGTTACAAATAAGACACCCTAGACATGAGTTTTAAAACATGCTTTGTATCAGACAGGACAGCAAAGCTAAAGATTAAGGCACCTTTCATGCCTGACATATTAGGTGACCTGTGACAGTGAGAGAGGAAGAAGAGAGCTCCAGGACACAATAGGGAACCTATCTCATACCAGGCTGTTTCAGTATGGAGTTTCTTCTTGGTTGTAATCAAAATCCTCCCATTAACTTGTCAGAGATACATGATATCTGGGGGTGGGGTGGTGGTCAGAGCAGAGATTTCCTCCTCTGCTTGCACCAGAAGCAGCTTTGATATTTAGCAATAAGCATATTCTTGCTGTTGTTTATTCCAATTAAAGGACTACCAGCCCTTTGTAAAAGGACTACCAGTAGTCTCTCTACTACCATCACTATGGGCTGCACCTTGGAAAGAGCACTGTACTGCTTTATGCATGACCGTTGGAAGTCTAGCTACTGGTGGGCTCACCACACAGCCCAAAACAGAGGAAAGCAATACAAGTGGCTCCTCCACCTCTGTGCCCCTGGACGCGGGTGACTAAGTCCTGGAAGTTCCCTTGTTTGCAGAAGAAATCTTACCAGAACTTGCCTCCAACTATTACTCATGCCACAGCTTTAATTACTCAGTTTTGCCATTAAACCATGGGTCATCAAGTTTTAATGCAATCTTATACTGTTGATTAAAACATTGTGTTATTTCCTGAATGTCAAACAACATATGACAATAAAGAAGGCATAAAAGATTAGGAGAACAAATGTTCAGCTACTTTTGTACTGAATGCAAAGCATAAATGGCTGATCTTTGAATGCTTCTGCATTTGCTTGAAGCTTTGTAACATTCAAATTGACAATGGTAATTAGTCTTTCAGAAGAATGAAATTTGAATATTCCCAAATCCTTCTGGTCTTGACAGCCTCCAGCTAAAATGTATTAATTTACTTTCTATGGCTCTTCTATTGGTGCTGGTACTGTGTTTTTTTAAAATCAAAGACTGAAATAACCCAAAACCTCTTAGTATTTCTTAAAACAAGTCCACGGTTGCTTGAATGAAGTTGTGTTATCTAACATGGACATCTTGAAATTATCCACATCATCCTGGGCTCCACTTATACTCAATAGAGAACTACAGATACCTCAAGAGAATGACTCATAAAGAGATGTAAATAAAGTAGGTCTGATGAATTACCTTCTAGAGGGGCCTATTTCTCTCCACCAGTGTAAATAAAGCTTAGGATGACTAGCTTAAACTTAGCAAGGTGATGTTCAGGTACACACATTAGATGACATGTATTTTCTGTTTCTCTGAAAATACATAAGATATATAAGCTCTTCAGATTAAGAAAAGAAAAGATCTTCAGAATCATAGGACAGCTAGCTAGCTTCAAATTTGCTTATTACCTCAGTCTTGTTAAATATTTTAAGTATATTATCTTCTCTCCTAATACTCTTGCAGTCACGTTTCCCCCCAACTGAATCCCTGGGTCTAGGAGGAATCAGAAATGCAGAAGGAACACAAATGCTGTCAGTTTCTCTGACTGAGTAATTTCTGGGCATCATCTGACACCAAGACTGAGAAAATATCCCACAGAAGAACAGAGATACTCAGGATACTCCAAAATGAAAAAATCTCTGTAAAGAAAGGTTTAAATCATAAATGTAATTTTGTGCTTAAAAAACAGTAGTTAAAAAAATAAAGACTACCAGGAAGACCCACCTTCTCACAACAGCAGGTTGGTTTTTTTTCAAGTTTTCCTATATGCTGTGCTACTGTCAGCTTGTCAAAAACACTGCTGTCCTCAAGAGGCCCAATTCTTCCCTCCCCGTTTCTCCATTTGCCTGAGGTTATTTCTCATCTACAACTGGATTCTTAGCTGTGAGTAATCACTGACCTTCCCAGAGATGGGGAACATCTGGCAATCGTCAAAACTCTTATGAGACTGGCTGAGATATCACCCAGCCCTTCCCCAGGTGGGTGGGTGTGCATGAGTGTATTTCATTATAATATACCATGCGAACAAAACCTTCAAATCACTACCAATTATTTTCAATACTGTGTGGAAGAGAGGAGAAGTCTGCAGAAGGTAAATTTGATATGAAAGAGGACATGGGAATTACAGAACAGACTGTTGGGCTCCCAGGAAAACAAGGGAACAATCAGTTCACATGTACCCAGAAGATGACAAAAGGGTTAAGCGAACAGCCCAAATAGTTTGGTTTTGTTAAAAACTTATGTCAGATGAATCTCATGTCGTTTTCTGACAAGGTAACCAGCCTTGTGGACTAAGGGGAAGCTATATACATGACTTAGAATCATCTCACATGACATCCTCATAAACAAGCTTTAGCAACAGTCTGGCTGTAACCAGCCTTAGGTGTGGACACAAGGAGCTGAAAACCTGCTTTTAGCACAGGAGTTATTGATGAGACACTGTCAGGTGGGGAGAGAGATTGTTAGGAGGAGACCTGGTGGTATCTGCTCTCTTTCGCTCAATATTTTCATTAACAACTAAATGACAGTGCTCAGGGTGGATGACACCAAACTGTAAGTTGTAAATGCTTTGGAGGACAGGGTTAGAGCTAAAAGTGATCTATAATAACTTGGGTGGAGGGTATGAAATCACTGTGAAAATATTCAGCAAAGACAAGTGCTAGATCTACACCGCAGAAGGAGAAAAAAAAAAATCAAGTACAAAATGAGGAGCACCTGACTGGCGGGGGGGGCGAAGATAAAATAGGTCCAAGATTTCTTATGTATCAATAGCATGAAGATGTGTGAGCCTGGGGCACGCTAGGAAGGATATCATTTTTGAGAGACAGGAGACATAATTTCACTCTTTTCAGGGCTAAGGTACTCTACCAAGTCCCTTTTGAAGTGTTTCACTTGAAAGACAAAGAGGGGGCCAAGCTGGATGGAGGGTTTTAAGAGGGGAATAACTGGTGCTGAGAAAATCTGACCTGTGAGGAACGTGCATGGCGAGGCTCCTTCACCCTGGGCGAGCGGTGACCCAGGCTGCTGCGGCTGCTGGTCCCCTCAGGTACTGTCTCCTTCCACGAGTCTCAGGTTCTTTCTTTACGCTTCACCTTCCCATACCGTTCCTGACTTTTTAATTGTTCCTTTTTCTCACTTGGTGAGGAAGGATATATTACATCATTCCTCCTAATGAAGGGGTTCTAACCTTGTTTGATATTCTCCCCTCTGGGCTTCCCAGTGGCCTTTCCTCACTCTTCTCACCCCTTGCTGGAGCACCCCACTGCCAAGTGAGCTCAAGTCACCTTTTGTACATCACCTTTTGTCATGCTCTTGAAGCTCTACTTCTAGGTCACCCATTACCTCTCATGTTTCAGTGTCCCCCTTCTTCTGTCTTAGGCATCAGGCTAAACCTGGTATATGAAAAAAGGGTCAGCAAGCCTGTGGCAAAAGCTGGGTGAGAAAAAGCATCAGCTGAAAGACTGATGACTTAAACTGAATTTAAAAAAATTCAATATTTATGTGGGCATGGCTTCAACAGCAGCTATGAGTTATTAGGAAAAGGGATGAATTTCCCACTCCAGAGGCTGGACAGTGGATTTTGCCTCTCTGGTGACCTATATGCTTTTGGATATTACATCTTGTTGGTCAACTTGACAAATACTTGCATGTTTTTAAATTGTGCAGCATGGATTTTACTCACATATGGTGCTGTGGATCCGTAGCTCATTGACACTGCTTCCCACACTACATCCCTCCACACCTCAGCAGGGACCACCCCAGCCACCGGCTGGCTCAAAGCCATGTTCCTCCCTCGGCTGGCTCCAAAGGAGACCCAAATGACAGCCACACACAGAGCCCTGTGCCAAGGACACGGTGTGTGGGTGGGAACTTGGGCTGCCTGTGCAGGGCACTGCCTAAGGACCGCCACTTGCTCCCATGCCACCGGTAGTTTGGTGTCCCTTGATAGCTGGCCAACAGTGACCGCACTGTTTTTTGTAATCCACAGCCCCAAACACCTCTCCATGCTCCACACAGGTTGGATATGGGGTGTGCTCCCACACCCGCCCCCAGAGGCTGGCATCTCTGCGCCATCCCGAGCAGCCATGGCACTGCCCGTAGTGGGGTTCTGCCTGTGATGGCTGCGCCAGGGCAGGGCTGCCAGGTCCACGGGAGGCATGGCATATAGCGGCGGCAGCGAGATGGTGACATGTAGGGGTCAATTTTCCTTGATAGACACAGTTTTCTTTTTGCCAGCTCATGCTTTGAGAAATTCACAGGGCTTCCTCATTTCCAAGGCCACTTCAGCTTGGGGCCAGGACAGAAATGAAAACAGACTCACGTGTTTATCGCTAAAAGGTACCTTTACACAATGTTCCTCATACTCAGTGCATGCGTCAAGGGTTTATTTCTTGGTTCAAGCCTAAATGTATTGTTCACGCAGTTGAGCAGGATAATGGCATTTGAGTCTTGAAGAATGAATCATTATTTGCTACAGAAGTCCTGACCCCACCATCTCCCTGGCAAATGAACGAGATGCTTTCCAGGGCTCTTACACTGATATGTTTGTGAGCCATCAATTATTTACATACCTGGTCAATAATTTAAATGTCCTGGAACGTGCATATTACAAAATAACTGCCTTGGTTCTTTAAATTTACAAGGATACCCTGCTGGCACTAGCACAATTAATGACTTAATAAAGCCTTAACAGGAAAACTGAAATACTGGATTTTACTGCTTTGATGGTAACTAAGATGACTTCTACACTTTGAGAAAGTTATCCTTGAAAAAATACATTAGGCATAGGCAGAAGTTTTAGTAAATAAAGAGCGATGTACCCAAGGGTTTAAGCAAAACTGTTACATCAAAATAAATGTCACTTTCCCTTAAATAAGTTATACAGAGACTAAGAAAACACTTTAAATGGGGCTTTTGCTTAGCAAACAGCCATTTGCCTATGAACTTCAGTAGCGCTCAAGATGTGATGGATGTGGTGTGACCGAAGACGATGTTATTCGAACGCAGCAGTGTCTGTGTCAGGCAAGGATTGTAACGAGCCTGGGCTCAGCCCTGAGAGAGGCACAGCCCTTGTGGAGGGCCCCTTCAGCCCTCTCTTTTCTCCTCTCATCTCCACAGCTGGAGAAGGAAGGTGTGCATACAATATGGGTAATTCACACCAATTCACTGTCTCTAGAAAGGTGTCCAGGCGACCCTGCTGTCATTTCAGTAATGTGCCTGGCTCGTGTTTGCTCACGGGTCTTTTGCAGCTGCTCTGTTGTGATGTATTACAAATGTGAGTTTCAATGTAATTGAAGAAATAAACCTAGATAGACATTCTTCCAGGAAAACAAACTAAATCAGCTTCTCTTTGTGAGGGTGTTTGGGACTGGTTTAATGTGATCTGAACTCTTTTTTTTCTTTTCATCTTTTCAGGCATGCAAATGGGTCCTAAAAACCAAATTGTAACAGATTTGTAATGCCACAGAATGACATTTTTTCTGAAATCTTGCAGGTGGCAGATTAGCTTTTGATCAGTCAAACCAACTCCCCCCACCTTCATCCTGGAAAGGGTCATTGATAGAGCAGATGAGCAACCAACCCACCTCACCAAGAGCATTTCAGGGTAGAGTGCTACAGCATACAAGCACCAAAAATGTTTACAGACAAACAGCTACATACTTCCAGGAGTCTTTATCAACAAAAGTTCTGCTTAACTGAAAAAGGGTCAGTATGGGTTTATTTTCAGGTCCAGATAATGATATAAATAAAGGTACAAACAGGAATTCAATCATTCCATCATTAATGTTTTTGATTGAGAATTACAGGAATGTGGGATAAACAAACAGCAGCGGTTCTGTGAGCTACATGGAAACCTGATATCCTGTAGTTTGCATCCTGAAGGTAAACAACAGTGTGGACTCTGATGGCTAACAAAGGCTGAGCATATGCTGCAGTTTCCATCAAACCTGGGGTGGTTCCTCACTGCTTCGCAGCACCTCCTTTGACAAAGTCCATAGCAGCCTAATACCTCATATCTTTCTGTCAGGCAAGGGTGGAATTGGTCAATATGTTCAAAAGTTATCTGGGGCAAGAGGAAGAAAGGGCTGATTTCCAGGAGGAGTCAGATTTCCTGATTTCTGAGCTTCTCCATAAAACCATTTTTATTACAAAAGCAGATTTACCTTAGGCTGCAAAAGTTATTCCACTAGTGTGCTATTACTAAGTAGAAAACACCAAACTACTCTGGAAAACAAAGCTTTTAGTAAGTTCTCTCCTTTGTTGCCTGGTCTGGGTGAGGAAGGTGAGGAAATGCCATATGGAGAAGAGAGCGAGCCGTAAAGGATGCTCTATCTCTCTGCCTCACCACCTAGTTATCCCTCTATGCTACAGACCTGACCTGCAAGAAACACCTCCAAGGGCTTGGGAAAGAGGCATGAGCGTGACAGACTTCCCCTCCAAGTGCTGCATGATTTCAGTTTTAGGTATGCTCGTTTACCACCATGGCTACGTGGCGGTAGCGCAGTTCCCATCCTGCTGATCCAAATTGCAGGCTACAATGCACCCTGAGGGCTTCTCAGTGCTCACAATACCGTCACTCACCTTTCCTTGCAAGCCTGGTTGTTCATGTCACCTGCTTCTCAGTGGGAAGTCAGCCACGGGGTTGGAGTATTTCCTAAGCTCCTCTCATGCCTGCCCATCATTGCTGGGTAGTGACCTTGGGAGTCCTCTCCCAGGCAGACAACACTGCGGCTTCTAAAATCAAGTGTGACCTCTTCCACCCTTCCCTCTTGCTGGCACTTCTCCATGTTTTACTGGAAATGCTGTCTCAGAGCAAAGATCTTTGCCTTAATCCACATTTGTCATTAAGCAAGTAGGGTATTTTGTGTTTCCACTAACCTGATGAAGAAATTTCTGAAATATAAGGCTACATTTGAGTTTTCCAAGGATATACAAGCAGATTTCAATCCAATGACTTTGCAAGTACAGGACTTCTGGACACTCATTATCCCTCTGTGAGATTATCCAAATATTATATCTTCTGATTAGATAACTTTGATTTACAGCTCCATTTTATAGCTTGGTTTTAGAACATTTTTGCCTCTTTTGTTTAGGAAGTTACAGTTCAAAAGTTCCTTGCCAAGTTTCCATTTGCAAAAAAGCCAGATGGTATAGTTAAATCAGAGGCTGATAAGAAGCTTTTTATTTGATGTGTAACTGAGAAGGATGATGAATAGTTAAACAAAAATATTTTTTAAAAATTCATATCCTGAAAAATCATACCCAAATATCAAAAAGTGTTGGTCAAGGAGTTACACAAATCAGAAAATAAGTCAATTTTCAATAACTCATTGAGTATTGGAGAAGTTACAAAGGTTAGAAAGAGACCTAATATTGTGCCAAGACTTTCTAAAGGAAGTTAAAACAAATAAATATTGGATCATCAGTTGGGCAACAATCCTAGTCAATATAATTCAATACCTGAGGGAAAATTAATAGGATTTAAAAGTAGATGAGACAACTAATGCCAGTAATACAGATTTAGAGAAGATCAATTTTGCCCAATAAATTTGATGATGTTTTTGTGATATTACAAGTTTGGTTGTTAAAGTAATAGCGCTGATATAATAACTTCAGGTGTATATAGGGTATTTTAATACAGTAAAAATATTAGAGGAAAGAAGAATCAGCACTGAACACCAGATTCAAAATTACAAGCACAGAACCTATAGGCAAGAAATCATAACTGCAGAGGTGGGTTTCTAACAGGTTCATGCAGATATTCATTCTGCAACATTTTTTTATCAGTGAAACAGAAGTATAAAAACTGATACTGACCCAAATATGCAAGTAATCTGAAGAACAGAGAAGCGAAGCAGCTGGGAAGACAGGGCAGAATGCTAGAGATATTTGGAAAACTGAACACAAAGGTATAAGAAAAATGAAGTCAGACATCTGGGAACAAAGTCTGCAGGCCAGGCTCAGGGCCTGAGAGCATCTTTTCCAGGAAAGAGCAGCTTTGATAAGAAATTGGGTTTCACCGGGACCTTCAGCTGAGCCAGATCTCCAGTGTAAGCTGAAAGAGACAGCATGATCCCATGCTGAGCAACAGAGGAGTATGGGACAGCACCAAAGATGCTATTTTGCCTCTGTATTCTTAATGGGATGTGAGTGCTATTAGACAACTTTGACTTAATTCTAATGCCCATAATTGTGGAAAGATATTAATAGAAGTTAATAGATGAGATTTAGAGGAAAAGCATAAGAACAACTCAAAGACTGGAAACTATACTTTAAGCAGACATGTCCGGAGTTCTGTATCTTGATGAAGTCCCAGCTTTCTCCATAGCTATTTGATGTGTATTTGTTTATAAATACCAGCCATACGGAACAGGACTAGAGATACAGAGCCATTCAGTGTAATAGCCAGGAACCCAAAGGTAAACAAAATAAAAAGGTGTAAGGTTTTAATTGCACATGCTGTCAGATACTGGAGTAGGCTCTCAGGTTTTCTGGTAGCACCTCTATCACTCAAAGATTTTTAAAAATATTGAGCTATAATTATTCCTCTCTAAAAATGTGCTTGTCTCCAAATGGGAATTAAAGGAAGTCCAGGGCTGATGTTAGCTGAAAGATCCAAGTAGGTGAATGCAATAGCTTTTTGGAGTTTGATTAATATTTCACTTTCTGTAGAAGATTTCCCTCTTCTTAAGTCACTGGCTCTAGAAGCACCTCCAGCTGTAATCCTAAAATCTCCCTTTTGTCTCCCTCCTTCCCTGTGAGCCTGCCTGCCTTTGAGGTGGGGGGTCAGCAGAGAAGCCCATTAATGCTGTGCTCCAACCTGGCTGGATGTGTCAGTGCAATCAAAGGAACCAACAGGCAAGAGTGATGTTTTTTGACATTTAATTGTACAGCCCTTCTATTTCGTAACATTTCCTGCCCCCCAGCAAAAAATCTTGATCAAACAGATTGGAAAACACTCTGTAACTTGCTGTGGGCTCTCGCTGTGAATTGCCCATTGCTTGTCCTTGGTTTGAAGCACCTGTCATATGTATGCCATCCCATTAAAAAGACCATAGGGCCAGACATTGGACTTGAATTCCTAGATACAGCCCACATACCATGTACACAGCAAGCAGCATTACAGAGGTTTTGGCAGAAAATATTTCCTTTCTCTCCTCACACATACACACATACAAAAGAGACTAAATTCTCCAGAACTATGTTTGCAGTCTCATTAAATTCTTAAATTGGATTTTTAAAAAATAACTAGTGCCAGTCTCCTAGCTTTGTGATTACTAATGTATCTAAATCCTCTTAGGAACTTTGTAAATCTATTAATCTTCCTAAGGAAGTATATAAAGCTGATTAAATGACAGTGGAAGTGTTCTGTTCAAAACATTGCAATAAGACAAAAAAAACTCTGAAAAAAGTATTGTATGTATATTCAGCCTTCTAGAGAAGAGAGATGATTCTGGTACATTGCATATCTGAAGAGATTATTTCTCTGTAAAGTTCCTTTTTCATCACAGCATTTTTGTTTAACTAGTTAAGATAAAACCTATCAGTCATGGAGGAGCAGAATGGAAACAGCTTCATTAAGATGAACCCTCTGATAGTTCCCCTATTTCTGAAAGTTAAATTCTCTTCAAAAATTAATCACAGTGAATCTGGCAGAACTAATTTTAAAATGTGAGAACATGTGAGATGCCCTGCTTCTAGCCTGGAGTGAGATGAGATCAATATGTTACATTAAGTCTATGTGAAACCATACAGAAGAATTTGGGTAGGCAACTTTTATTCCCGTTCAGGAGAGTAATTGCAATTTAGAGAGCAGTGAAGAGAGGTCGTGGTAAAAATATTACCAGCTAAAATTATTGACAGAAAAAACCTGCACTGAACCCTTTTATTGCCACTCAGAACTCTGGTATCAGTTGTATCAATTTTAAATCTTAAACCAGAAAACAGAGCTCAGAAATGTGAGCCAGCAAGCACACCAGAAAAAATTCCCCAGGGTGTGATGCTGATTCTAATCCCTAAAAGAGCCTTGCTATACACAAAAAGAAAATAACCAAAGCTACATAGATTTTGGAAAAAATCACAAAATAATTCATGAATCCTTAAAATACAATTTCATAAACATCCACCTAATACAAATTTTATAATTTAATACACACAAACAGATACAGAGTGTACCAAATGGGCTTTCAAATCATCAAGGAGAAACTAATGGCTCACATTATTCCTTTGCTGGGAGTGGAGGGAGCAAGCAGACATTACTATGTTCCTGCCTACTGCAATTTTACTTATATTATGCACACAGGCACTATTAATTGAGTGCAAGTGGCATTAAGCAGCAAAAGTGCCAGCAAAAGTAATTTGCATTGTTGCAGAAAGCAGCTGTATTCAGGCCTCCAGGAATTTCTCTTATATCAGCTGCCCAGATAATTTGATGCTTTAACTTCTTCCCAACTTTTATGTCTGGGCAAAATTTCTAAGCTTCCTGTTTAGGTAACTGTTCTTCCTTGGATCCAAGTTCTTCTATGAAATCAGAGCTTATGCAGTGATCTGTGCCCTGCTGTTATTTAACAAATCAATTACTCAGAATAAAACTATCTGGGCTGTGGATCCAGGTCTGTGCCCAGTGCAGCTTTGTGAAGGCGAGGGAACTGCAGCATTACAGCTCAGACCAGGTTGGATCAGTATCAACAGGGCCAAAATTTCACTTAACACAATGCATCAGAACACCATAGCATTACACAGAACTGTATGTACACCGCACTAGTTACCAACCCATATACATAGGAGACCCTAAAAGGATGCTAGTGACAGCTTACTGTCACACAGCCAAAGGCCAGGACTTGAGAGAGGTTTTTAAGTGCCGCCAACAGATCTCCGCTTGCTCAAATGGCCATTCTGTTAGTTAGCCATGTTTGCTATTTTCAGATCATCGTAACTTAAATTGGTCATTATATTGATATGAAAAATTTAAATGGAAGTCAATACAGGAAAGCAGAATTTCACCAGAGTCCTCTGCTGCTGGTGATTGGTATTAAACCACAGTGACAGAGAAAGAAGTCTACAGTTATATTCCCTTCATTAACTCCACAGAAAAAGTTAATCACATTTCAAAAACTACCTTTTCTCTAAAGCTCTGATATTTTTAGCAATAACATTCATTAAAAACCAATCCCTCTCTGGTTTCCAGCAAGCCAGCCAACACACTACTTCTTCAGTGAGGATCATGTCAAGGTGGCTGTCGCTGCCCGTGCTGCGAGTGCAGCATTCACACGGCCTGGAGCCAGCTGCACGACTGCTCTGCAGCCTACAAAATCCCTGCTGATGGTTTCATGGCAGTGACTTAGGAAAGTAAGTCCACATATGCCATGTAGTAGTCCATGTGCATGGCATTTCTAGAGGCTTTTGCACCCCAGAAGGCTTCAGAGGAGCTAAGCAAACCAGAACACAGGTGAGAAAAGTGAGCTACCAGGCATCAGGCATGTAATTTGCAAGAGTTTTTCTTAGGAAAACGTTTTTTAAAGGGAAAGGCAGATGTGTTCTGAGAGAAAGTTGGAGTGTAAATACTGCCTTTAGAAGCAGCATCTGCTCTGGTCTTTTTTTAGCATATGCTCTTTCATTTACCATTGCAAAAAGACTCGTAAAATTTTTCCAAGATTTTAAAATTCAAATGTTCAAAATTTTTAAGACAACCATAAAAATCAGAACAGATTCCTTTTTGTTTCCTCTTGGTTGCTTTCAGATTTTTCCCACAGAAAAAAGCAACCTTCTTTTTTTTTGTTTGTTTGGTTTTTTTTATTGTGGTCAATTTTGTAACAAAAAATGTTTGGGAACCCCTGGAATTTCTCACAAGAGGAATAATCCAGCTCCTGCCCAGATCTAGTCATTACCAAACAGTACAACCCTTGATCATAGGCACAGAGGAGCAGAAAGATTGAAAAAGATGTTAGATACACATGGTCTCAGCCTCCTTTTTGGGTTAACTGATGATAACTGTACTTTCACAACACAAACCTTCGTTCAGGTCCATCTGGATGTATAGACAACACAGATGACACAATATATTCAATCATATATTTCCTATTAAAAAAAAAAAAAAAGCAGTCCTGAAGTAACATGAATTTCTCTGCTCAGTGAAGTCAGTGAGAGCTTTGGCTTTTATTTTGGTGGTGAATAACATCACAAAACGTTGCTCGGATCTGTGGCCTTCTCTCTGAGGAAAAGGGCTGAAATGGGAAGGAGACAGGCAGCGCGTGGGCTGAGATCCAAGACAGGCAGGACAGCACGAGGCCAGGGCTACCGCTATCAGGTGAACAAAGCTTTCCTACCCCACATGAAGAAAATGAATACAGGAGGATGGGCAAGGCGAGGCACAGCACGCTGAGTAAAATTTAATCTATCCAACAGTTACAGAGACCAAAACAAGGCACTATAGTTATCCAGGACCCGTCTTTCAGCCTATAAGCCCTTCAAACCAGTGGCTGGTTGCACTGGGAGGTTATGCAGTAGCAGGCACTCCATCTGCATCACATTTACAACAGGTTTCCAAAAATCTCCATGATGTCTGGGAAAAAGCTTGGGACCCTTTTCTGCTAGTGTTGTCCACAGATGTTCAGAGTTTCCCAGTGCCATGTCTAGCTGCATGTTCATGGAGAAAACTTACACATCGGCAGTCCACGGGAAGAGCTTTCCTGTGGAGTAGATCAGTCTTTTGGTGTTTGCAGGCTGCTTGAAATGGCTTGAAGGGAAAAAATATAAATCTTTTTGCTTTGTAAAATGCAGCTGTTCCAGAGCTAGGAGCAATAGTTATTGCTCTCATGAGATTGCTCTTCAGATAGCACAGTGAGACCTTGTAACTTATTGCAAAAAAGGTGTTGATAAAATACAGGTAGTTCAATGAAAAGCAACCAAAAATGTGTAATGCCCTAGAGGGGCTGATTTGACAGAAAAAGCAGGAAAACCTCTTAAAGGCATGTGAGCAGGGACTAGTAAAACTCTACAGTTGAGAAAGAAAAGAAACGTTATATGATATAATCAGGAAAACATGAAGGCAGGGGAATGGTGGTTAATGAGGCCGTTCTAATACCTAGCACAAAAGCTTAGGTAGCTTGTGAAATAACTCCCTTGTTTCCTCATGATGGGTCAAACAAGTTTTTCCCAAAGCCTAGGAGTGCCTTCTCTTTGTCTTAAAATTTTCCAATGGACATGAAGGGCTCAAAACATCCTAAGGTAGGAGGCTATCCCTTCACATACTTTTTTAATCTAAATCCCCTTAAACACAGCTGACCTTTATCTCAAAGACTAAGGGCGCCTCTTGTACTGTCATGCTTATCAGATATCCACTTTCATACCAACTTCAGCCCTGTGAAGAGTCTGAAAAGTCTGTCACATTTCTGTCCAGCCTAATACCGCTCTGATTGCCACGCTGATATAAAGGCATATTATTGTATCTGGAGATTTCGGGCCTGCCTGTCTATCAGCTCTCCCCTATCTTTTAATCTTGTTAAGCTAATTATCACTCCAATGGAGAAGTGGAAAGGAACAAAATAACTTTTGCCAACACTTAGGTCCTAGGAAGGGAAGGAAGATTATTTACATGCACACAAACACACAAGCGCACCGCTCTGACTTACTGCTGTTGGCATTTTCATAACATTTGATCATCTGGTTGCTAAGCACATTGCCACATTACCACTTGACATTTACATTTTATTTTCAGTTTATTGCTAAAGGTAGGAAATGAAGCACTCTCTTAAATTATATTCATCTTGCTAATAATACTGCTAAAAGCCCCATTCCATTTCATTTAATGAACCTGGAATACCTGATAAACAGACACTACCAAGCAAACCTATTGTCTTTCCTGCCTGAAGGAGGCAGGGTCTGCTGAGAGCTTTCCCTCATCAGAGAGCAGGGTTGCCAAGGAAATCCTGGCTTTTGTAGCATGGGTGGAAACTCACTAAAAGCTTCCAGAAGAATTAAAAACCTAGAGAAAACCAAACCCATAAGAACCTCAACTAGCAGCATCAAAAAACTCGACCCCTGTAACCTAAAAAAACTGGTAGGGTGTCATGCAACTGGAGGAGTCAAAGTGGGGATCACCATGTGTCTCCTCTGCCATCAGTCAGCCCTGCAGTATGCAACAGAAGCAATTTAATGCGAGGCACTCCCGAGCACCTGCCCGCAAGGCTGGCCGTCCTTGCAAAGGTAGTTTATCAGACTGATGAAAGATCAGAAATAAATTTCACCAAACTCATCGGCAGCTGCAGTTTAAATCACTTAATAGCTGAAACACGTTGGCCTTCTGTGCCACAGGAAAACATGTGAAGCGAGACCTTTATCTAATGCTAGGTGGCTAGGTGACTAGCTCAGATGTCTACCTTCCAGACTCCCTCGTTAGGCATCCCACCCCTCAGGGTCAACCCAGAGAAGTGCTGAGTATCTCCAGCTCCTGCTGATTATAATGGCAACTATGATTTTGCAGCCGCTACTAATAGTAAGAAAAACAATATACTCTGACAAAGACCTTGGAAATAAAGTTGGGACCTTACTCCCCCAGGCATACCAGGGCTGTGGTGAGGGTATGCCTTCTACCCTGGGAAGCTCCCACTGTAATGGACAGCCACAAGACAGGGTATAAACACCTGTCTGTCCCTAGGAGAAGGTGAAGGCTCCAGCTCTTCTCCATGTCTGAAAGGGAGCAGGCAGTACAGGCAGCCCAAGGCTGTGGAGCCTCCTGCAGCTGGCCGCTTGCCTGACCAGGGCGAGCGGGCAGCAGCAGCAGCCTGCAGGGATGGGTGCAAGGCAGTTGCAGAGTGGTCCAAACCTTCTTCCAAGCACACAGGAGGAGCTGCAGGAACAGGATCACCCAAGGCAGGGCTGGAAGTTAATCTGAAGAATAATGAGCTTCCCT
The DNA here is from genome assembly GCF_015220075.1 of Falco rusticolus. NCBI lineage: Eukaryota > Metazoa > Chordata > Aves > Falconiformes > Falconidae > Falco > Falco rusticolus. Next base: position 24,185,268 of record NC_051192.1, read on the forward strand.
ATCTTCTGTTCCCCCTCAGCCTCTCTGCACTGGTTTACCCAAGCCAACACATATGCCGTTTCACCCCCCTCCTTTTTCTCTCTCCCACAAATCCTCACAGTCCTGCACGTTCCAAGTGCCTGACCCATCCTTGCCCACTCTACCTCTCCCCTGACAGCGCCCAGTTTCCAAACCTCTGACTTCTGCCCTACACAGGCTCCTCTCTTTTGCACAGGAAGAAAATGGCTTACCCTAGTGACCAAACATAAACCCCTGGGAAAAAGCCCATAGATGGGCCACATGTTCAATGCAGCTGGGACATGGTACTGGGGCTGTGCCACAGGAGCTGGGGCACCAGGAACCTCAGGGTCACAAGCCATCCTTTAAGTGTCATGGAGTGAGCAGTGTGGAGGAGATACAGTTAGCAGAGGAGAACTGTGAGCGCTAGCTGATGCCAACAGCACAGAAACGAGGATTTCTCTGAGTGGGTGGAAGACTCTGAAAGAAAATATTCACTTATTCTCCAAAATAATTAGTGTTCTCCTAAAGAACAGTTTCTTCTTCTGATTAAAAAATGAAGCCACTTCTGTGCTGTGTTAGCATGCCCTGGTGAGGGTCTGCCTGGGATAGCTCTTCCAGCTTTGCAATTTACAAACAGCTTAAATTGTGAAGGGGCCTTGGAAAGTAGAGCAACAGGTCTGCAATCGGTACTGTGGCACAGTGAGCCACTGCTGTCAGCACGGTGAGCCAGGGAGGCTCTGTGATGTTGTGTGGATATCACCCTCTGGGTTTAGCCTCTAGCACCGAGAAGGACATGGCATTTGCAGGTTTCAGCAGATAGGAGTTGCAGGTCACACAAAGTTAAGCATTGCAGCAATCTGAAAATTGTCATGCCATTTCTCCTGCCTGTGCTGTGCGACGTACAAGCACAGTGTAAAGCATTCATGGGAGCTGCATGCTGTGCATGCTGTGCAGAGCAGTAGGCACAGTTAAAAGCCCTGGTACTGAAGAGGTGCTGCAGCGGTTCTGATTTTCCCTGTAGTTCATGTGAATTACAGCTATGGCTTAACAACCAATTTAAAATAGTTTATTGAAAGAATAAACATTGCATCACTTACTAAACTGCCAGAAATGTCTGTATGTTCATAAATGAGGCGACGTCTGGATCTCTAATTTTCTCTCTTGTAATTTTAACAAAAAAAAAACATTTTGCTAAACAGTAGATTTAATTTTCCTTCTTTATTATATGAAGCAGTTCCATTGTTTGGGAAGGGACAGTAGTCAATCAGCTGCAGTCTCTGTCTGTATGCAGTTGCTTGGTAATACTTGAATGTACAATTCTGATAATTTATGAGCTGATTGTCCACTATGTATTGCAGTTAATCCTCCTAAATACCAGGCTTTAAGGAAAAAAAAAAAATAGCGAAGATAAAGTTCCACTCTCAGTGTGTATCGATAACATTGCCATTGACTGCGCCAGAAGCTGGTACCGGCATGTTTTCTATCACAAGAAAGAAACTAAATATGGACTGTTCAGATTTTTTTCCCAAATTTCTCTTTGATGTGGCCAGAAATACAGATTGCAAATGTGACAGCCATCCAGCTAGCTTCTCCTTTTCATCTAAGGCTTCCTAAGTATCATTTGATTAGATGGCACAGGTTGGACTGTTGGGTTTCAGGGAAAGCGGGCTTTGTTCCTGATTTTTCTACATTTCTGCCTAATTAGATCTGCATGCCAGAGGGTGCAGTAAAACCAACAGCAATACCCAAACTAAAACCCCAAAGAACCGTGAAGAAGCTGTGCTTAGGTCACAGATACCCAAGGGCTTGAGCACGCCTGTGTGGCTCCCAGTTCTCACCAAGAGGTGACACTTGCCAGGCCTGTCCAGACTGCCGTTTGCTAAGCAAACCAGGTGTAGTGATCCATACAACAGCAACCCACCTTCTCTCCTGTAAATGTTTAATCTAAAAAGAACGTACTGTATTGTACAAAACAGGTACAGAAAGCCTCCCCTACACTCCCACAAGTTCCACCAGCCCGGCTACCTCACTGCAAAGGCAGCGCAGCACTGACTGTGCCTTACAGGCAACAAGCTCCCCCGTGCTGATGAGACACCATTAGACCTATGAAAAGGGAGCGTATCTAGCACCAGTTCAAAGAAATAAAATAACAAATAATTAGGGAAGAAAGTGAAACTTCACTGAAGCCAGGAAGTAAGTTTAGCACAACATATACTCACTCTGGAGGCAAAACTTTTCTAATTAAAAATTTTATTGTGGGAATGCATTGCCAGCCACCAGCTGGAGGGAGGAGATAGCTCCTGTGTGTTCAGTGGGCTCTCACCAGTCTCTAGCCTTCCCTCACCACATCCCAAAATAATCAAGGGCGGTGGGTGAGGGGACTCTTGGGAGCAGAGCTCCAGCACACACACAAGATCCACAGTCAAATGGAGAGTGGTAGTACCACTCTTGTGCAGTGGTTGCCCATGGGCAACTTGGAAACTGACGTTTTTCTAAATTAAGGTCTCATTTCAATTGCAAGGTTACATTTTCCAGATGGAAGTATTTTACACTTACACCAGAGGAACACCAGGGTGCATTATGGGGAGGGATAGCTTCCTTCATTTCCACACTGCCTCCATCTCAAGGATGGAAACATACTCTGTGAGTATCACATCCGGTAGCCGGGTCTGTCACGCGCTATCTAGAGGATTTAACCAGACCATGACTGAGTTGTGGCCAGGTGTGATCCAAATATAAATGAGATCCAGCATTCCTGGGATGCCCCAAAGAGCAGGGCCAGAGCAGAAGCAGTTTTTAACCCTAGTTTTACCTAAGTCAGATAGACAGAATTAGGTCTGAGGAACAGGAACACACAGCAGAGGCCAAGTAAATATTTTCTCAATATACAAAGGTTTTGCGTTACCCTTGGTTCTGCTTTACCCAGGTTATCCCACTTCTCCCTCATCCTCCTGTTCCCTGGGATAACAGAGGGTGACAGGCTGAGATAAACTGAGAAGGATCAGCAGTGTCTCATATGTAACCTAGCATACCCCAATTTGACATCAGTGTTGTTATGAGCACGCTAAAGAGGTCAAGCTCATGTTTCAAGTGACAGAAGTTAAGACATTACACTAACAAACCTGTTATTTACAAGTGAGCAAACCTTGCAGTTGTTCTAGATGTTTTCAGGCACTGGAATAGCATTTCTGGCTGGCACAAAAACACCACAGTGGGCAGGCAGCAGGAGTATGATGGAGGAGGAGAGAGTTACATCTGTTATAGCAGGGATGATGCTGAGCATGTGGCAAAATAGACCTCTCAGCCTCCACCAGCTCCTCACGGCCACCACATCACCTGGTCAGCATGGATCGCCCCACCACCCATTCAGCACCCACACCTGAAACCTGCGTGTCACCTGACAAGGTTTATCAAACCACACTGCCTCTTCCAGAGTCTCCAGGATACACCCCCCTTTTCTAGACACCAGAGGTCTCACCCAGGGAGAGTTTCTCTGCACACACACACAGTCACTGCTTCTCAATAGGGTTCCCTTTCCTCTTTCAGGTCAACCATGAACATCTGAGCCTATCCTATAGCATGAACTGGTATTAGCTGTCACCATTCATGAATTTGACCTCATCATTGCATTTCTATTTCTTTAGTTTTTACCATCTTCTAATGTTTTCTGCATGACAGAGAATAAGTCTCCTTCACTCTGCCAGGTCTTCTAGCTTCACATCATAAATAGGTTTAATTTTATACCAGGGTGAAAGCTTAACTTGTTTTGAACCCCACTACTTGTATGTCTGTAGGATCCTTCATGGTTTATTGTTAATATCCTTTGCAAATCTTGGCTTGATTTTCAAGTCTCAGTTCATCACTACATTTTCCAACTTGCAAACTGGAACTTCTCTTTGCTGAACAGCCACTGCTTTGCTGCTCAAAAGCTCTCCACCTTCTCCCTGGAGGTTTGGGGTTTTTTTTAGAGATGCTCTCTTTGGTCTGGCAAACTTCATGGTTGGCGTTTTTCTTTTCACAAATTCTACCTAACTTTGGGCCTTGGACCTGACAGGAATTCCATGTCTCCTTCAAATGCATCATGTCTTCCCTCCTCCACCACCACCTCCATCACTTCTTGTTTTTGTGATTGTCTGTTTCAAGATTAATCTACTCCCCTAGATGATATCTTTCTCTTTCTTGGATGGTCACCCTCTTTATTAAACAGTTTACGCTCCAAGTGTTCTTGCTGGGCAAATTCTGAGAAGCCTGTGTAGCTGGCTGCACTTCCTACAGAATATCTAGAAATCTCCATCTGAATTAAATCCACCCTTGCCTCCAGCATCACCTCCCAAATCCTCTGATCTTCCTTTTCAAGACATGCAGAAGGCTGATTTTTTTCTGTAAGTAGAACTTGTCAGAGACTCAATCTAAGGTAGTACACATGGCAGAACTACTGCTTACAGAAGTACCTTTGGCTGCTCATGGTCACTGCCTCCCTGTAACCATTACAGTCTTCTTTTCTTAGCTTCTAACCTTAAAAAAGGGGAGGACAGAAACCCCACCAGACTTGCCTAGATTTCTCCCTTCCTTTCTCACAACAGATGCAGACAATAATAAAAAAAAAAAAAAAAAAAAAAAGAGTGGCTTACTTATCTGAATGTGCATCATATTACAGAAACCTAATAAGAAACACTGTCCCAGGCTTTCCTGATCACTGACATATGAGCCAAGTGCAAGGAAGGTGTAAGCATTACCTTTGCTCCCTGCTGCCTAAAGGATACTGCCACCTTTGGAGTCATTTTTGTAACCATCTTCTCTGGGGAGTCTTGTTCAAGCTGGGCTTTCAGGTAACAAGAACATTGCCAGTGCAGAGACAGTTTTAAGAAGCAGAACAAAAAGAAATTAGCTCTTGTAGTTGCTTTCTTGTTTAACATCATCAAAAAACCAAACAAACAACAAAACCCCAAAACCAAATAATCCTCAAAATTTTAACAATAGCTTTTTATTCCCATCTTTCAGAATGTGCTTTTTTGGCCATTTTCACAGGCAGGAGCTTCATTTGGTTTAGTTTTAAATTGACAGCTGAGATGGCTTGTAAATTCCTGGTTCAGGAATCCTGATCCTAAGCTGTGCTGCAGGTGGTATTTGGTACCCTGGCAGCTAGCAGGACGGCTGTGAAAGTACTGCCTCATTTCAGTTTATCACCCTCTCTTTCTTTGGAGAAGTCACTAACATCTTCAGTCATCACGAGATGTCTGCCGGCCACAGCAATGCATTTGTGTGCAGGATTCTTTCCTTCCTGCCTGAAAGCCCCTTTAATACACGGTTTACAGGAGGCTTTTGACAGCATTTGAGATGCAACGTGCAAGTCACAGATGCAATTTCACTTGCCACCAAAACAGCCCCTGAGCACCTGGATCTCTTCCTCCTCCTCGCAACTGGCGTAGAATTAGTTTCACCCCCATGTGACTACAGCAAGCTACCAACCACCTTTTCAGTGCCTTCGGTTCTTATTTATGAAAGAACTGATCTCTTTGAAATTTGAAGGCTGGGAAGGAATGACAGAATCATCATTCGACTTCCAGAGTGTTCTTACACCAAACACTTCCACTCTGAGACTTCCCTATTGAGCACACTAACTTGATTGAATACCCTGTGTAATACCTTCCAGCAAGGCCTCAGAATTTCGGTTCAAAGACACTTCCCTTGGTGCTCTGCTCACAACTTTCTTCTTTAACTTTCCTCAACAGCTCAGAACTAACCACTCATTATTTCTGATGTGACTAATACAATATGCCATACTTCCATCATTTTTGTCTCCCCTCTCATTTTCCTGCCCTGAAAATTTGATTCAAGTAGAAAATGAGTACTGACAGTGGAATTAAATTGTAAGTATGAGCAGTATTCCCTTCCCTCTTATTTTTTCCATTTACTTTTCTAAATAGTGCTTTGCAGAAATTATGGAGTCCTATTTCTGCTTGGGACTGATGGCCCGTTCAGTCTAAGCACAATTAATTTTACCCCCTTTGCAGCACTCAAACCATCATATTCCCTGTCTGCCTTATCAGTTCTCCAGTCTGAAAAATGGACAGTACACATCTGACAGATCTTGCCCCAAGTAACCAGCACACCTCGGAGGATGCTCCTCATCCAAACTGAGAGGGAAAAAAGTAACCAACAAGTAAACCTCCAGATTTTTGCGTACCAAAATAAGTCTTCAGTTCCACTCTTCCTTTCCAAATTGCATTTTCAGTCCTTAATTAAATCAGTGGAGGAAATGGACTCTCCTCCTCTGGACGGATGAGAGGGAAGGGAAATGGAAGAGGTGAATGTCTGCTCTCTTTCAGTAGTACTTAAAGAGATTCCAGTAAAAGTCATTGCACAATAGTAAAGGGCATTTTGTTCTTCAGATGTTGACTGTTTTCCAGTTATTTTGATTAAATTAGGCAGACATAGCAGGTCTGTACCATAACACTGGAATTGCAAGTTTACTCTGTTTTTGCAGCAGGCTGTTAACTAAGGTCATGAGGGAAGGAGCAATACCATTTCAGTTATATAGATGGAAAGATATTTATTAGGCAGACATTCCAAAATAGCAGTGGAAGAGGTCTGGTTTACAGACATCATTTGGGATAACACATTCTGAAGTGACGTTGTCAATCTTGCCTCTTGCAGCTCTCTGAGTAAAAGGTTTTAGCCACTTCTATGGGGCAGTATAAGGATATTGTTTCCAATGAAGAAAGTCCCATTAGCTCTTTGCAGTACCTGTGGTGCCTCAGTCTTTCACAGTACCTCCCTTAATCTCCTGCTGCACACTGTGGGTACACTGACAACCAGGATAACAGCAAGTTGTTTGGAGACTAATTCAGTGACAAAGAAAATGCTGCGTAAGGATGGCAACAGAAAACGCATGCCATGGTTACTGGTAGCTACAACAAGGTTTTTCTACACACCCCCATGTGTTCACATTATCTACAGATCCCCCAAGGTGCTATTCCTTCCTTTGTCACTTTGAAATGTTGGCATGAAAAACGAAGTTTGCTCTGTCAACCCCTTATAGGCATCTATCTCTATGGAGCATAAAGAGACGCTGTTGAATTGAGGCACGAATTCTGGTACTGAATCAGACCTTTGCTCAGAGGCCTGCAGCGTGCAGAGCTGGAAATAACTTTATTTCACCCAAAAAAATTCTTCCCGTTTCTTCAGAGACTTTTCAGGTCAATGCCAGAGCCTGATTCTCCCTGAGATGTTCAGCAGTTCATGGCATATGTTCCACTGTCCCTTTGAGGAGGACACTGGATGAAGACAAATGTGCCACGCTGCCCGCCAAGAAAAACTGCTCTGTCCCAATCTCTGGCAGAAGGCTGAAGGAGACCCCCAGGGCTGGAAGTAGCTGTGGTGGGAATAGCCCAGCCAGCCAAGCGTCCTACCACAATTCTGTCAGCAGCCTTCAGTGGGACAGTGATTGAAATTTTTGAATCAACCTTCTTAAGGCAAAGTGCTCAGAAACAGGCACACTGGACTTTCCTTACTTTAAATGAGTTAATTATTTTCTAAGGCATATGCTGAACTTTCAGACAGGAAGAGGTAAGTCAGAAACGTGCAGGAGAGCTTGTCTCCCTTCTTGCAGTACAGCACTCCCAGGCAGGTAGATGAAACATTTGCATCACCATCCTGCCCTGAAATACTTTCATCTGCCTGTTCCCAAGGCACCATTTGCATAAAAAGCAATCTATAGGAGACCTGCTCAAACAATCTTGCCTCTGCATCAGAAATATAGTTTCATTTTTTCTCAAATGAGCAAAGCACCTTTATATGCTAAACCATTTTCAAGTAGGAGGTATCCCAATAAAACATTAAAGGCATTTTAATAGGAGGGCAGCCGACTAGAATTTTAACTACTATCCACAGAGCAAAGTGTGTGCAGAGAAGCAAAATATACAGAAGCACAGGGTAGAATATTCAGTCACCTTTTTAAGCAACTCCTGTATCAGAGAGACCTGAAAATCTTACACAACCTGCTCTTATGATAATTGACTAAAAAACAAGAACCAAAGAAAGCACCCACAAAACATCATCAAGAGACTTAAATAAAACATTATGCATAAAAAGAAGTATTGCTGTATGTTTTCTTCTGGTTTGGTTTGGGTTTTTTTTAACTGTCCTTCCCCATTAGCTGTTTCTTTGGCCACCTCTGCCCATCAGCCTCCCACTCCTGCTTTTGCTTGCACAGGGGCAAGCCCGGAGCAATGCAGTCAATCCTTCCTGCGTTTCCTTCATTGCGACAGAGATCAGAAGCTGGCCCCAAAATACCAACCAGACTTAGACACTCACTGTGGTTATGGGGAGAGGAATTTGGAACTCCCTGACACAACCAGTGCTCTTCGGCACTAACAGCATGGCAGAAACACAAATAAAGGGCAGAATGAGACTTGCAGGGGAAATACCCCTTTGGACATTTTCTAACAGTCAAACACCAGTCTCAGCTTTCTTGATACAGCCTTGGTAACATTTGTATAGGATGAACTAGGGCATTCTTCTCTCAGTCATCTGCCCTGTGCCTAGGATACAATTTTTTAAATGACCGCAGTGATCAAACAAAACATTAGCGGGGTCAGACTAAGTCCAACACCAAATACTTCCTCAAACTCCCTGCAATTTATTCTGTTTGCAGCCAAGGAAACTTAGAAATTCATTCTCACTCATGCTTTTGGATGGCTATTCTGCATCACCAGTGGTGATTTGAAAATTTGATGTTATTTTCTGCAGCTCAGACCTCGATCTGCATGAACAATCCACAGTTGTGGTGTTAATTTTCTTACATCAAACTTAGGAAGTGTGTGAACAAGACGTTATTCCTTCGGTGTGTGCAAATGTCAAGACTGGTGTCTACTGTATGTGAAGTGCTTAAACCCATTTCAGCTGAATAACTGTGCAACAAGGACCAGCTTTCTGTATATTCCCAGACAATACTTTAGCTGGCTGAACTTTATTTTGCTCTGAGCTGCAAAATTAGGGTCATGTAAGAATTATCTGTAGTGGCACACAAGTAACATCCGCCTTTATTAACAGGAGTATTATATTTCTCCTAATTGCCCTTCTGCGACACCTCATCATTTCTCCTGGCACAGTAACCTATATAAACTTGCACAGAGCACTGCTCTACCTCCCCCCTAGCCAAACCACCCCTGGCACAGGAATGAAGAATTAACACTTTCTGCTTTCTCCTACTATCAAGATCAAGTGAAACATTGCCTTGGATTTCAAAAGAGTGCCAGCGCCTGTTTTTGCACATTTTCTTGGAGAACTCATTTCAAAAGAGCTTTTCAGTTCTGACTTTTTCTCTCTTTCCTACGCTCGGCAATGGCTGCAGCTCTGTGCCAGGCAGGGCGTCGCAGCAGACCTGCCTGCCACCTGGCAGCCCTCCCCACAGCATCCTCCGCACCAAGCTACCCTCCTTCCCACCACAACGAACAAAGGCACAATTGTGCCTGCACCAAGCAGCAGGCCTTGGGTTTGAGCCATCGGTCCCCTGGGGAATGCACCCAGTCCCTCCCAGCTCCCGACACACCAGCACCTGAGACATGCAGAGCTGAGTTCCCTCCCTGCATCCCCAGGGCCTCCCACCACGCAGTAACTGTGACTTTTCTGTAAACTGGCAGCTGCCCAGTGTGGTATCGGCTACCCCGGATCCGGGTGACTTGCCTGTGTGCCTGAAAACACAGGCTATGATTTTGTGCTTGCAAGCGCATCACGTTTCTTTGGCAAGCTGCAACACCTGTGCCAAAGCAAAGCAGGGGAGATACAGGAAAAGGAGAAGCAACAGGCAGGTATCCTCTTGAACAGCAACACTCCTTTCTCCTAAATATTAGCACTCCTAGATATGTCTAGGTATGAGGGGCTTTTAATTTTTAGAAAAGGTTTTCTTACCAGGTTTTTTCTCATTGACGATAAACTTAATTGCAAGCAGTTTGACAGGGAGACCGTCAGCGCAGCTTCAGCTTCCCATTCGCACCACAGAGAAGATACACAGCAGTGTGCTCAAGCAAGAACATTTTTCCTGATGAAATATAACCACTGGAGCACTTTGGCTGAGGACAGGCTCTTTGATACAACCCTGTGTATTCATAGAGGCTGGCCAAACCCCAGTAGTATCTCTTGGCACAGCAGGTGTTTCTTTGCTCCTTGCTCTCAGTTTCTAGTGACGCTGCTTAAATGCTTTCCCTCTTGCATACATTTTCTTAGACCATATTTCCAATTTTGTTGTTGTCTGTGCCTCTCTCTCACCTGCTGTTTGCTGACTGAAGACAGCTGTGTGCACATGGTTAAACAATACCCTGGGAAATCCCACCAAAGCTCCCTGCTTTCAGCTCCTCTGTGAGCAGTTCAAATCCACAGCTCACATACTGAACAAGTCTTTTTTTTCAATCTGCCTAGCTCTGTGTTTGTTGCATTTATTCGTAACAGAAGGGCAGCCATTTCTTTCACCAGTTCCAGTCAGTTTTAACCCAACCCATAATACCATCATTGTAGTCAGCTTGCTGAGAGCTGGAAAAATTAGACATACCTGTTTGTAATGAATGCTGATAATTACACAACACACTAACAACAAAGCTCTCTGCTAGATCAAATCTCTCCCTCAATTTGAAGACATTAACATTGATAATTACATACAGTGGAAGCTCAGAGGCACTAAGCAAGTTCACCTCCTCAGTACTCATTATAAAAGACAGTACCGGAGCACAGAAACTTACATTCTAGGAGGAAAAAGATATACGATATCTCTTCTACAGATGAGGACTGGGATACAGAAATAACCAGTCCACCAAAGATGTAATAAGGAGTGCATAGGGTAGAGCTGGAACAGAGTTACGATAAATACTTGCCAGTAGCTTTGGCACTGAGCCACCTTTCTAAGGCAAACTCTGAGACAAAACTGAAAGATTTTGTGAGGATGTACAGGATCCACACATTCCATCTCTATGTGTAATTCCTTCTGAAGAGCAGTTTCTAATCTCCTAGTTTATGACATATGAGTCTCCACGAGTAATTGAGCTTTTTTATCTGTCTGTCCATGAGATGAAAGTATTTGTAGCCTCTGTGGGGGAGAATGCACCATAGACAGCGGCATTCACATCCAGAGGCTCTGTTTGGGGGTGTGGGGGGCAACATCTTAAATAAGCTTATTTCAGGGTTCCTGATTTTCTGTTGTTATTGGTCCCTGAAAGTGTGATTCACAGAGAGATGCTTTTTGATCTAGGTTACTATAGCTGGGAGAACAAAGCCATGACCTTCCAAACCTTAACAGCTTTGCCACTCTTTTTTTTTTCCTTTTCCCTAATACTGAGCAGATATTGTACTTGCACTAGACCAGAACATGAAAATTCTCCTGTCCAGCATTTAATTTGATTTTTATCTCCATTTCCACAGGACTGTACTTTGTCAATTCCACTAACCTTTATAATATAAAGCTAATATAATGTATAGAAATGCAGATATCTTTTAAAATAATTGCTGCTTTCCACACTCATCATCCGCAGCGGGATGAGGTGTCACACTGCATATCACATCACCTACAATTACAAATACGTATCAATACATTCACAAGGCAGCAGCATATGAAAAGCCTGATCTTACCACCACTGACGCTGAACACTGGAGAATATAGAAACAGAGCTGTAATGCGGACCTGACTTCTGTGCTCATTTTACACACTGCCTTGCAAAAACCCTACATGCTTTAGGTCCCTCGGCCGGACACTGGTCAGCCCACCTGCCCTAATTGCATACAGTCCCAGTGCGGTCTCTGGAGATGTGCAGGGAGGTTTTCTGGGTATAAAGCTGCTCCTTTCTGCTGTGAGCAGAAAGAACTGGTGGGAAGTGCTAGGTGTCTCCATCCCCTCATGATGAGACCATTTGATAAGGCAAAAGACATGATTTGTAAACGCTGCTTAGCCCAAGAAAGACTGAACTTAGTCCTTCTATGCTGAAGACACTCTCTGACCCCTGGTCTTTAAGGAATGTGGGGAATGCCTTCACCTTTCTCTCTATGTGTCGCTGTGCACAGGGACACAGCTTGAGGACTTGGGCACCACAGCAAAGTCTGGCTTTTCCTCAGGAGCAGGTTGTCTTGTCCTGCCACCTCACTAACCCATCAGAGAGAGGGAGACACAGCCCAGCATTCGGGCCACCCCAGAGCAGTCACACCGTTCGGGTGGCTGCCTGCCTGAACTGTGACAGCTCTGGGGAGCGAGAGGTACCTGTCTCTTGTCTAACAGGTGCTTTTAGGTATGAATAAGTGACTACAGTAAGTGCCAAGGAAATTTCAAATGCAGTATAGAGGCACCTTGCGGTGCAAGAAACAGACAGACTGGGTTATTGTCTGAGCCTTAGGCTTTGGGCACCTAAGTGTCGATTTAAGCAGGCTGGATCCTGCACAGAGGTAACACCTTATTAAGTGTTCATGTTCCTTTCCAGGTCTTTTCATAACTCCTCGTCTAACAGCTCTCCCTGCTGAGGTTCCTCTCCTCCTAGTGCAATAGCACTGAAAACATAGACCTGGTCAGAACATTTTTGAAGTGGTATTTAGTCAAATATCCCACTACATCAAAGATGAATCATCTCAGAGGAACATGAACATTTCAAGAGTTTCTCTTGTGTCCAAAATAAAAACTCCCAATTGAATACCTGAGGTCTTTGATCTCAAACTAGGCATTTCAATGCAGCTCTTTCACAAAGGCATTTGAAAGGGGCTGCTTTGTATTTTGTTCTCACAAGATACAGAGACTTCAAGAACCTCAAGAACTTTCCATGAGATGGCACGGCTGTTCTTCATCCAGATCAGCTTTAACACTTCACAGGAGAGGGGCTCAGGTGGGCGCGTTCACATCAACCACATTGGTTATTCAAGAGTGACTGGAAGCATGACCCATGTTCTCCTCTTTGTTTTCCTTAAAAAAATTGCAATAAAATAAAGTAATAATTCACTGAGCATTTTGCCTAATTCTCCTAAAAAGCCAAAAGAAAAAAATATCCCTGTATTAAAACATGTTTCACGATTACAAAGTGTCCGGGAACTTCTTGTGCCAATTTCTCTTCCTACACATCTCCCATTAGTCTTTAAATAGTTTATTTCAAGCTTTTATATAAAGAATAGTCTAGCTTGGTTTATGTCTTTTAAAAAGACACTTAGTAGACATTTTTTGCAAGTAATTATTGAAGTTGCAATAGAAGAAAAAAAAAGGCTATCTTCTAACTCCATTACTGTACATTAATATTTCTTTCCTGGCATTTACTGTCAGGACTCAGTTTTCCTTACGGTCAATCTAGTTCACACAACTTAGTCTCTCATTGGATGGGAACTTTTCAGACTAAGGAATATCCCACAGTCTTTCTGTTGCATGACGGTTCCCACCACTTTAGGTGTCTGTTTTATCAATCATAAGAACTATAGACTATTCTGAAAAATAAATTATTTGCCTTGGAAACTGGTATGATTAGAGTCGAAAGTGTGAATAAGATTCAGAAAATGTTGCCTTTGAGTGATGTGCACTCTCAGGAGCAAAGAAAGAATTTCCATTTTCTATCTACCTTTCAGCCTTTTGCATTTTTTGAGTGTAATTACGTTTGCTATCAGGACAGAGTGTAGGTCGATGCCACAATTTTTTCCTTTTAAACAGGTCTCTTGTTATTCTTCTGCCAGGTAGACTCTCGTGTTACTCTCCCAGTCCCTCATTACATTGCAGCCAGTTCATATGGTTATAAGAAATTACTGTCAGGGTAATGAAAGTGTTTCATTTCAAGTCTCCTGAACTTACTCATCTACTGAGTCATCAACAGCTTTGTGCGTGCTTGTATCCAAGTGACCTTCTAAAGGGAATGAATGACAAGTTGGATTATTTCAGCCCCAAAGGGCAAAGCTAGATTCCAAGAGAAAATTAATTCTAGTTTCAAGTCAAAGATGATGCACAGATAGGTTCTTTTGTATCTCATATGTTGTTGATTTATTGTAAAAAGATTTCACACTCAAAGTAGTGGGTTAATTGTATTTTTACTTGAGGATAGGGAAACAAAATGAGAGGAAAGAATTGATAAGAAATTATCAAAACAACTAAAGACAAATATTTTTCCTTGAGAAAAAAAGAAGGTCGGACTTAAACAAATTGGTACAATTTGATGGCCTCTCCCTTCCCCTTTAGCACTCCTGTGTGTAAAGTCCTCTTTGGGCTCTCAGGCAGGAGACACCTAAGGAGAGCATTTCTGGAAAAATGAATCTTTTCCCTTTGTTCTGCCACTGCTGAGGTGTCCTGGCCTCTCAGTTCCCATTACCAGATGCACACACGTACTCTAACATGTGTGCAGGGAGAGGGATCTCTTGTAGTTCAGTAACACCATAGCCAAGGTGAGAGCATCTGCCTACGGAAGGGAGTCATGCAGCTCAGGCACCGCTACAATGGGCCAGAGAGAGCTCTGAGCCTGCTAAGCAGACTCAGATCAAGCTGCAGCAGTGGGTCTCACATTTGCAGGTGCTCCAGCCCCACACCTGGAGCTGCCCCAGCTGGAAGCACTACAGAAGAGTGATTTCTACATCCCCCTTCAGATAGCACAGCATATTTATGTATGCGTACACAAGCAGAAGGGATTACTGGGAAAGATGCTTAGCAAATATCTGAGAAGAACTGTCAGATAAAGGCTTCATCAGTTTCAGTACCCTCAAAAAACTTGCATTAAAACAAAGAAATGGATGGATGTCACTGACTGAAGGACTCAGTTCCAGCTGTGAAATACAAGAAGGCAGCAACTGAAAAGCTGCTGGAAGTTTTTGAGGTTTTTCATGCTGCCAAGAGCTGAGGTGAATACTTTAATGTGTCATAGTTTTCAAAGCAAAGGGATAATTCCCATTCACAATACCACTTTTGATAGAATACGGTCAGCCTAAAGGGGGAAAATGTCAAGGATACCCATGTGATAATTCTGATTGGAGGGACTGAGATTAAAATTAAAAAGTGAAAATGAACAATAATGTACAAAAAGGCAGGTATCTGCCCCAAAACAGCAACAAACGGTACCTTCTTCAAGTGTAAGATCTTTGCAGCAGGGGCATTGTGTTCAATGTTTATGCAACAGGTAGCAAGGTTATAATCTATGTGCAGTGCTCCTAGTGCTGCCTCAACTAGTATCATAACTAGTTAAGCAGCATGGCTGGAGTCTAACTTTGGCAAGTCTGCAAAGTGAAAGAAATTGTTAGGTTCAGTAGAAGACAGTCCAGTTCCTGTAGAACACTACTTCCAAGCCCCTGAGAAATGCTGCTGTTATTTTGCCTGATCAAAGGACCTTGCTTTCAGGAGGAAAGAGCAGGTGAATAATTCTACCCCCACCTGAAGTGGAGTGATGCCATTAGAAACAGTGAAATTTCTCCTCCTCCATGAACAGATGCAAAGTGAGATTCCTGGGAGGGAAGCAGCTCAAAGGCTGCGCTACCTCCTTTGCTTAAGCTCCAACATCAGGGGCAAGCTGTTTCAACATGATGAATTGAAAAATATTACCAGAATCTTCCAGTCTAGAAGGTGCAAAAAGCAACTATGCAGCAAAGGAAGACTTTTATATCCTCAATTTAGGTGTCAGTACTTGACTTCTTACTCTCATCGAGGACATTACTCACCAAAAAAAAAAAGTCTCTGCACTGCAAGGAAGTACTATGGACAGAAGTTCCACCTGTCCATCAGTGAGGCGCAGTGTCTAATACATAACTTGTCCTTCCCTCTCACTCCCATGGACCAGTGCAAACTTCTGGTTATTTGTAAGATTACAGATCATGCCATAAGCAGAAGCCATTCATGACAAACAGCTCAGGCGCTTGACTTCTCCAGAACAGTTAGGTGTTGATTTTTGCTCTAGCTCCAGCAGATTAGTGATTAACTGGAAGCTATTCAGCGTTCCAGTGCCAAGGTGGGTAGAAAGCACCAAACAAGGTCTTGTGAACATCTTTTCCCTCTGTTATTGAAACAAAAAATTGCATGTCCAGGATAACTGACAATTCATTCCGGTGACTTCGTTTCTGGCTCTTTTTTTTTTCAGTCACAGGTTAGTGGTATTTGATGTTAGTACTACAGTGCGTGTTTCTCCATTTAAAGATGTCAGAGAGTTCTGTCAAAGCAGAGCTCAAACTCAGAGGGCTGAAACTCAGGAGGAAATTCAGGCACATATTCACATAACACTGTCTCCAGCTTCTGGCAATTGGGTCCAGCAGGAGCTGAGCAAAAGTAGATGCACTAGATGCACTCCACCACACTGCGTTAGGCACGGGCCTGCCTGTGACCTCAGGATCAGTTGTTCAGGGTCTGACCAGGGAAATCCCAGTTTCTTTGTTCTCCAGCTGTCTCATTCTCTCTTTGGCAGAAGGAGACTGCTCCCTCTGCAACAATGCTTGTGACTTTGTGAGATGTAGATACAGGTTTTTCAAAACCGCACAAAAAATTCAGATGGTTGAAACACAAGGGGAGAAGTCAGACCTTGTGAGAATTACTCTTCCTCCTGCCACTAGCTCGCTGCTCCTGTCTTGTAAGCAGCCTTTGCCTCAGTTCCTCTCTCACAACTCTAGGCAAGTCTGAGGGCTCCATTTGTCTTCCAGGGATGTTTTAAGATGTAATGGACATTTTATTATATAGTACCATAAGCCTTTTGGATAAAAGGACCGATGTAAACTCAAAGAATTCACTAATGAAAACCATTAATAATAGATGTAATTACAGAGCTTTTGTAATGATTCAACAGCTTCAGAATATTTCAATGTCTGCATTACCCATTTATGTTTTTAAAACAAAGGAAGATAAAGGAATTTTTACGTAAATCTGTGAAAGAGATCAATTCTACATGATTATTAAAAAAGTAAGAATTTCTTCTGGTGAAAAAAAACAAATCCAGAAAGTGAGGAAAAAAGGAAGGGGAACAAATCTTTAAGGCATGGTACCAATTTCTAGGTCATAAAAAAGCCTCTCAGAAATATGCACAGTTTAAGACTGGGAGGAGGGAGCGTTACGGCTAGCTCTAAAAGAGTCAAAACCAGACACAGATTAAAGCACTGAATATCACAAGAAAAAAAATTCATTAACATTAAAAACAGAACACCAGAGAAGAAAATGGATGAAATAGCAAAACGAGATTGTTTCTAATGGAAAATAAGAAGAAAACAGGAAAGGTAACATAAACCAAATAACACATAATCAGAGAACTTTATATCCCATTTTATATTCCTCTGTACATCACTGCATTTTTCTTACATACAAATGTTGAGCGTTCAACAATATGAATATGTGCAGCAGTATCACTTCTCCTTAGAATCTTCCAGGTGTGGTTTCCTTGACTCTTCCAAATTATTTCTTCCTTTGAGATGAAGAGGTTTTAATTTTTCTAACCACTGTACACAGAGTCAAGTCTTACTATATAAACATCTAGCAGTATCTGGTATCAAGAACTGAACAACAAATTGGTCCTTTTCTTCTTCTCCATCACCTTTCCTGGCACCACAACCATTACATATTCCCTGAAAAATCAGAGCTCTTTAGAGAATGAACAACCCCCCAACACAGATTTCTCACAACAAACCTCTAAGAAACAAGGTTTTCACAGTATATTCCCTGCCTTTCTTGTCAGGGCCCATCGTATATTCTAGGTAGATTTTTCACCTCTGTTGATGCATCCTGAAAGTAGCAGTAAAATGTAAGAAAGAACAAGAAGGGCAGGAGTCACAAAAGCATTAACTTTGCAAATAATAAAACAATAGCTTCAACCAGAATTCAGTGCTGCAGTCTTTGACTTCAACAAAAACCTGTGTTAAAATTACAAAACCAGGCCTCAGTAATGCTAAACCTTCAGCAGACAATGTTACTAATCACTAGAAATCCAACAGGTCTTAGTTTGCTAAAAAAAGTCTAATTTTGCCCTACTTAATATTTGGAAGGTTTTAAAATTAACACTAGTATATAATGACTCCCCCAAGATTTTACAAAACGTCACTATCTGTTGCTTGTATTCAACACAAGTATTCACTAGAGAAACATAAGTTGATATGCTTGCTTGATGTTCACAAAGCATTTCGAAGATGAAAAGTATCATGTGTGAAACATTAAGCTAGTCTGACCATCTTCTCATTACACTACAGATAGACAATCTGTCAGAACAAGAAAAACAAGACACAAAGCTGGTCTGGTGAGGATCCTGTTTTGCCTTTGAAAAAATGTTAAAATAATTGATAGTTTCAATAATAGTTTCAAAGTATTAAGCATTCCTTTGCTCAATGCTTCAAAGGGGTCCCCAAATACCTAGAAATATAACTATTTTCCTTTTCATGTTTGATAGGAAAAGGTATTTAAAAGACTCTTAAAAATACAAATAAAGAGATCTATCCACTTTTTGATTCAACTTTATCTAAAATTAGAAAAGAAATTTGAGTGCTTTACTTGTCCCCTTGTAATGAAAAGCCTCACAAAAAGACTCTGATGTGGAACTAATTTGCATTCTGAATGTGCTGAATGGACTACAGAGACTATAGTAACCTTTGGAGAATCTTTGCTGTGTTAAAAAAGTAATTCATATTCTATCTCCTTCTACAGAAAATGAAAGGTTGAAAGCCATAAATTAGACAAAACAAACAAACCATTCATGGTATATTATGAGCTCCAGGTCTCCTGTGTACTTACTCACATTTCGGTAACTCCTCGTCCAGTTTTAAGCACAGTAAATTTGGGCCCCTTGACAAACCTCTTATCACTATTTTATTTAAGTATTGCTACACACAGAAGCATGTTTCAAGGAGAGAGGCATTGAGAAACAACTTTGAACTTGTTTTTCTCCTCCTTACCCTCTCCCCCATACCATCAAATGAATGACAGGGGGTTTTATTATATGAAACTCCCACAATTTCCAGCTTGGCTAACTGACTTTTAGCTTACAGGACCGTGCACATACATCTTCACATTTCTTTAATTCCTATGTTGGAACTCACTAGCCCATCTCAACAGGCTTTAACAGGATGGTCAAAGTCCCAAACAGAATTAAGTTCCTGCTCACCCCATGAAAACAAAGGGCTAGGGGAGAGAAGCATCCTCTAAAAACCCCAGTTGAGAAATTGGGAACAACATACACCTGTCCCATGTGAGAGAGAGCAAGCCTTTCTAAAGGCTCAGCTCATAAAAGGTGTCTGTCAGATACCAGAATTCCCTTAGTTTCATGTTCCTGTTCATGGGGTTGTTCATTAGAGGGCAATAAAGTTAGCTTTAAAAGCAGCAAAACAGTAGTTTGATAATAATTCCTTATCCCCACCCTGCAGCATCATTAAAATTATCTGACTCTTACCCATGCAAGCTGTCTCTCTTTCTTTGTTTTCCTTTGTCCTTATAACAGCTCTGCCAGTCCTACGTATGCCGTATTGCTTCTCCATATCCCCAAATCTTTGACTGCTCTGCCCTTTTGTTTCCCACTGCACAAGCTCCTCTGCAGACCTGAGGTAAAGGCATCATCCATTACCATCTCCTATGGAGACACTAGCCCCTTTGACATGCTTTGCAGATCTCCAACTCCGAAGAGTGCTGTGCAAGGTGAAGTTTGTCCTCCTGCCTTGGAAGACCAGCATCTGTTTGTGCAAGAGACACATGGCTTCACACTTTCCACCTCCCATGGTTAGGGTTGTGGTGGAGCTGTGTTAACCCTTTCTCAAACACACCCAGTATAGCACTACTCCAAGCACTTGAATGGACAATCTAGTTATTAGAATTTGCTAGCTGGAGGTATGGGCTGGAGCTGGAGATATCCACCAGTCTTATTATCACCAGCTGAGGTGGAATGCTTTCAAACCTCCCTTGACTGCTGACAACTGACATCAAAGAGGACAAAATGACATAATAAATCCACAAGCCTTCAGAAACCCATGACTATATTATGTTAACACAACAGAAACAAAGAGCTACATACTGGGCACACAGAAAGGTGAAGTCTCACTCAGGAGTCACATTTAAGTTTGTTTCTGTTATCCAGCTGTATAGCTCAGAGGATCCATCTGAACTTCAAATACCCAAGTCACTGATTCAGGGAGGCAGTACTCACAAAAGTGGGAAACTAGAGCAACTCAGCATTATTAGTTCAAATTATTTGGTTTAAAGGGATATTTTACACAGAAGAAAATTTCTCTTGAGAGGAAAGGAGGAATTGTGAACATGTATGCTTCGTGCTCTGGGATTGCACCAACACTATTATCCTAGAATCAGAGGGGAAAAAAGGGCTGGGAGAGGCCATCCCCTTGCCCAAAGGTATGATCAGCTAGATCTAGACTATTCCCGAATGATGTTTATCTAACCTGCTTTATCTATTTGCTTTCAGAAATACCCATGACCTACCCCAGCAATCTAGCTCAATGCTTCAGTACGTGACTTGTTCTCTTCACAGCACACAGGAAGGACAGGCTATTCCCTATGTCTTAGCAACGGTCTTTTACCTGCAGGTTTCTTTGTGCTTCCCACTTCTCTTTTTGCAGCTGGATATGCTCCACTCTTTCTACTTTTTTCCATCTACACTTCCCATGTTTTTCATTGCTCTGCTCTGAATTTTACGAGTTCATATCTGCTAATTGCAGTGTCCAAAACCAGACACAGGACTTCTTCTTTGGGGCTTGTAAGATTTCTGTTGAACCATTTGCTATAAGCATTTTTCAGACATTTCTTTCTTTTATCAGTCCCTCTGTGACACTGCCTTTTTCCCCACCAGATCACACCACCTGCCATTGCAGCCCTGCCCTCTCTCCAGCCTCCTTAACCCCCCACCCTGCCACGTAGGTCAGCAATTAAACCCTAATTTTTTCTCCTTTTCCCAGGCAGAACAAACCCAGCTACCCAAGCCCCTCCTGCTGTTACATACTCCAGAACTAAGACCACCACTGTGGCTTTCCTCTGGCCTCTCTCAGGAGGAGACCCCTTTACTGGGGTCCCCAAACTGCGCGCTGCATTGCAAATGTGGTCACAGGGGAGATGAACAAAGGGTAGTGAACATTTCCCTCAAACCCGTTCCTGACTTGCTGGCTACGCTCATGAGCCGGGGGGGTTCAGAAGTGCGTGCCGTGCCTGCAGGCCCCTGCTTCCCTGCAGGTGCCCAGGCAGGGCGCTCCCTGCCCTTGGCTTCAGCTTCCACCCCAGGGTGACACTCACTGCTGCCATTCCATCCTGGGCACTTGCCCTGCTCCGTACCCACAGCCAGCAGCTACCGCTCACCTCAAGATGGCTTGCATGGCTGGGGAGTCTTGCCTGCTCCCCGGGTAGGTGAGAACAGGAGGGGGCACCCATTACCCTCACGTCCCGAAGGCTGGGTGTGCTGACATTATGAGGAACCACATTTTATTTTGTCTACCCATCTGCTGTGTGTGTTTTTGAAGTAAGACTGAAGATCCTCAGGGCCGAGACCATCTCAAGGCACTTGGCTATAGTGTTACAATAACAAAGATTGTAAGAGTAAATACAGTATTTCAGTATTACTGGAAATAGAATGTGAAGGGTCCAGCTGGAAGAGAATGCCATTTTCCAGATTGCCAGTTCATCAGCCTCTCACTCAACCCCTCTTTCTTTGTTCTCAGAAACCAGTTAAATCCATCATTCAGGTCTTCAGCGCAATGACGGGCCCAAGCCCAAACCTGGGGCTTGACTCCACTGTCCCTGGGCTGAGCCACCGAAGGAGTGTGGCTGCTCCGGGATGGTGCTGACCCCCGCATGTGAGGGCCTGGGACAGGCTTTTCCCTGTGGAAGGAATGCAGTCAGGCTGTGCAGACCGGGCAGCACTGAACTCCAGAAAACCTTCCATCTCACTGTAGCAGGGATAAACACCATCACCTTGATAGAAAGGTATTTCCAACACTCCTCTGCCATAGCAATTACAGGTTCTGTAATATAGAAAGCAGACAAGCAAGCAAGGAAAAAGAAAAAGAAAAGAAAAAAAAAGAAAAAAAGAAAAAGAAAAAGAAAAAGAAAAAGAAAAAGAAAAAGAAAAAGAAAAAGAAAAAGAAAAAGAAAAAGAAAAAGAAAAAGAAAAAGAAAAAGAAAAAGAAAAAGAAAAAGAAAAAGAAAAAAAAGGAGAGGAGCTTAATTGTTTTTTCCCCGAAAAATAAGCAGAGATCCCAAGTGGTCCATAAAAGCTTTCAGTATTATATACTAATTTTACATGGGAGGCAGTCAGACTACAACCCACAAGGACACTGTTTTCAATAGGAATTAGAAGTCAGGCACCAAATTACCTTTGAAGACCTGGGCTTTAATTACTGCTGTTACAGAAAGCAGTGTAAAACCTGCTGACAAATATCTGATGCCTGGCAGGAGTTTTGCAGACACTCAGCAATGCCTGCCTCTGCTCTAAGGAACATATGATGTAAGACTGAAGGGAAAAAAAAAGGAGTGAAGTAGAAGCTGAGCAATGTCAGCTTGCATTGCTGAGTAAGAACAGACCTGTTAAATGTAAACACATTGAAATACTAAGGAAAGTCACAGACCCCTATCAGCTACCTAGAGATCTACAAATCCCTAGCAGATTAGATCACACATTTTGGGATCAAAGCGGACATCTCAGTCACGTCACAGGAGTTTGTGTAGATGCTTTACTGCTCATCCAGTTCCTCCACTATGTTAGCAATGTGCTTTTGCTTACTGTGAAACTGTGGCAAAGGGCTTAGATCAGTACCAGATTAACAGGGCTAATTTACTGTGTAGTTAGTTTGCATTGTGTCCTGAAAATAGCTGTGTGTTGTTTTGACATTTTAATTTCAGTGAAAACACAGACTGGCAGGAAAAAAAACCCCAAGTCTGTCATCCTGGTAATGCTTCACATTGGGGTCATTTACCGGTAGCACTTTGCAAGAGGGCACACCTTACAGAAGCCTGAGAATTTTGGAATGCAGGCAATGTCTAATTCCAGCATGAAAAAATCTGCTACATTACATGTAGTTTTCTGTTAGTTACCTGAAACAGGAAAGATAACAGATAAAGAAAGCAGTGAAAACAGACTTAAAAAGGTATATGAAAATACTATTGGAAACTTACAAAAGACACTAAATGCCAGCAAGTTTTAGAAAACATACAAAAAAATGTGTAGATAGTGGATAAATGACAGCAAATGTCATCATCAGTAGCTACATGACAGCAAATGTCATCACCATGTCTCATAGTGATGCCATCACACCTTTGCATTACTCTCACAGTCCTGCTGAAGGACTTTCCTTGCTCATTATTCAAAAATTTCTTCGTACTTAAGCATTAAAACACTGAAACTGTCATGTTTGCACAAAGGCTTCATCAAGTCTATATTCTATACCGTATTTTATGATTCTATGAAGTCCATCTTCATGCTATTAACATGCCTCAGACTGTCTTCTCAACTAAACAGCTAGCAGCTAATCTGCTTGCAGAAGAAATTCTACCTGACTCCTAAAACAATGAGGGTACTCAAAACACGGTTTCTACCCATTTTACAGTTGTTCAATAATCCTTCCTATTATGGCTCTAAATGTTATAATTAGCTGTATGTACTCAATCAGTTTTGAATCCTACTAGCCTAATCAATCAGACAATATGCATTTGTTATTGTAGTCTGGTCTATATACCCCTCCAGTCTCAAAGTTCAGTCTTACCCCTTAAAAACCATTTGAATTTTATACAATACATAGTAGACAAAATATACAGCTTTTGTCATGTAAAGTTTACATATTTCAGTATAATGAACAGAGACTTTTAAGTCCAGATTATGCACACTAAACAATCTGAAAAAAAGTCCACGCTGTGTTTTCAGTGACAGTTGTTGAAAAGAGGGAAGCAGAACAATTGCTTTACAGAGGCATTGCTTCCTTTAATAATTTGTGCCACATAAAGAATACTTTCCATGCTAGGTCATTCAAGAGAGATTTTGGTGGAATGCGATCATTCAGTTTATGCAGCAAAATCAAGCTACCACAATTTAATTCTGCTGTGTGCTCAATTTTTACATTGTGCACCCATCAGTTGTTAAAGCAACGCTCCTGCTAAGCTGAAAGCATAAAAGAGTTTCAGGTTGCTTCTGAAAAGCTTGAAAATGTTTTATTCATGTATTTGTAGCACATATATTGCAGGAAGTATTGCTGGATTCAAGAGAGAATTGAATGAGCCTTCACAGATGAGATTTTGTTAGTTGAGGATTTTGGTTGGGCTGTATAAAATGGATGATGTTTTTTCTTCAGCTCCAGGTCATTCATTCCGGACATTTTGATGAAGACTAAACCAGAGCAATTATGCATTCATGAGCAGGATGCTGAGGGCTTCACTTGGAAAAATGAAGGCTGATAACCAAAGTAAGGATCAAGTATCTTTCCCAAGGCT
Organism: Falco rusticolus; assembly: GCF_015220075.1. Classification (NCBI taxonomy): domain Eukaryota; kingdom Metazoa; phylum Chordata; class Aves; order Falconiformes; family Falconidae; genus Falco; species Falco rusticolus. The sequence continues at coordinate 24,209,626 of NC_051192.1, forward strand.
ACTGCATAATGATGAAAACATCACGTCTTAAAGTACGTGCTGCAAAACAAAGCCTAGTGCTGCTTTTAAACTGCTGCAGATAAAATAATGGATTTAAAATAACCAGCCTCTTCGTCTACTGGAGCACAGTAGACCAGTACAGTGCATAAAATGTAATGTGGACTCTGTAACGAAGAGCTTTGTGCTGCTAAGCGGCAGAGCTGACAGATCCTATTTCAAAGTTATCTTTAATGCAAAAACAATTGTATCCATTACAACAAAATTGCTGCATGATAAAGCCTGCTACCTCAATCATTTCAGTCTCGTATTAGAAATCAAATCCCTGTGAAGCCTGAATGCACACAAAATGCAAATCACTCCAGACTGCCTCCAATATATGCATGTTTATATACATCCTGGCTTTCAGATACAAGGTGTCATTGTGAGCTCTGCTGCAGGGGCGGTGTAATCCGAGTGCAGGGAAATGCTGACTCGGAAATACACACGGCAAAGAGCCTAGCCCTGCAACTGTTTCTTCTCATGAGCCCTTACAGGTCAACGAGCTGCATAAGAACTGCTCTCAAGGGAAATGACTCCATATGAAATATTGTACTAATGACATTAGAGAGTATGCTACTGTCTTGAGCTAGCTTGAGAGCATTTGCATTGTACAGGCAAATCCTAAATGTTGGAGGGATTAAGCTAAAAGCTGAGAATGGCTTGTCAAAATAGTCCCAAGTTCATTTGAAAAGTCATTTATTGAGATGTTAATAATGTCACATCTCCGTAGACATAGTGGGGTTATCCTTCGCACAACAAAGCAGCACCATGCACGCTGCATGCAGAGGACAGCTTGGCATACATTATTTCATCCTGCTGAAAACAAGGAAGCCACTAGCAGAAGCTTATGGGTTTAACAGCATTGGATCTGGCCCAAAATACTTCACTTAGTGGAGATTTTTGTTGAATGAAAGCTGTTCATTCAAAGTCCCTGTAGTTTCTAAACCAGCTGAAAAACTGCAACGTGAAAAAACCTTAAGGGCTATTCAGAATATGATGTTGTGAAAGAAGGAACAGTAGGCTGCACACAAACTGTAAGTGCTCATTTTAGGCTTTTTCATTCAAATAATAGCACTATACTTTATTCAGGACATATGTGGCTAGCATGTTTACAACAAAAGCTGCACCATCCATCAACCAGAAGCAGAATTGTTTCAGAGTCATCACAATGTATGCTATCCAGACACACTCCAGCTGGACAGATTTGTGAAAGTGAGAGGTGTAGGTAAAAGCTGGTCCCAGCTATCATAGGTGTAATTTAAAAAAATTAAATAGTTGTGAAGTGCATAGGCTCCATTCTGCTCCCTTCCCTCCCACCTTCCCATGTCGTTAAATAAATCCATCATGTCCTCTTTGCCTGTGTGGATTTCTTCATCACTGATTCCATTGTTCTGTGATGGAATGGAACAGAACAAAGGTTACCAGATCATTTTTCTGAATCACTCATCTGGTCTGATGAAAACTCAGAAAATCAAGTGACTTAGATGCTATTAAAAAAGCAAACCGGTCCCATTTCTTCAAAAACAACAAAGCAGCCCCCAAAAGAAAACAAAAGAGCATGCCGCCAATTAAGCCAGCCATCCCAATCCACTTGAATAGTTAGCATAAACTTGATTTCAAAATACTTCATCTATTTTACTGGTACATCGAAGAATTAAGGCCCATTGTTGCAGCCTTTCTCATTCTGTCTCTTTTTGGAGAGCACCTCCGTTTTCAGTGTTGGGTTTTTGTTTTGTTTTGTTTTTTTTTAAAGATGCATAGCCATGTGGTTTATCTTCATGCTTTCTTCTAGGGCATTCAGAAACAAACTAAATGAGGGATCAATGTGCTTTGATACTCCCTGCACATTCCAAGAGTTATTCAAATGGGAGCTTTGATAAACTCATCCTGCTCTTCAGATTTGCTCAGCCCACTGGAAAAGTAAAGGAACACAATCAGAAGCCTGCTGTGCTGCATTCCCTCCAGAGCCTTGGGAGGCCTCTCCAGGGGCCTCTGCCACTGAAAACTGCAGACCCTCCTGCAGCATGCCTAAGTAGCTAGGTGTTTTAAAACACATTTCTCACTGTCTAGGGAGTAAAGAGAATTGCTCTGAATATTGTTAGGCCTTTAAGAGTTATTAGAAAGGAGCATACCTGAAAAAAAAAAAAACAACCACCATCAAAGACAACTTTGGAACGTCGTGAACTGTAAATGCTTTTGTATACTTATCCAGTTATTTTTTGCCTTTCAACAACATATTGCACAAATTCCTACCTCTTCCAGCCTCTGTCCTTCATCAAGCATGGAAAAACTTGTATTATTATTAGGATATTCTTCTTATACTAGTGTAGTCTGCAGGACTCAAACCTCAAGCAGTTAATTCACATACTTGATAACCAGAAGCTGAAAGACACCTTTGGCCATTATAAGGAAAATAACTCATTGCCACAGTAAGAAATAAAGGGAAACTGAGCAAGAACTGTTTGTATAAAATTAAAGCATAGTAATACTTTGAAAGGGAAGAGGCTGTAATAAGTATGGAAAACTTAGTACAGTTACTAAAGATGTTAATCAAGTCTCACTCACTGGTTTCAGAGTAGCATCCAGACTCCCTGTGTCACCAGACCTTACGAAGAAATAAAACTAATTACACTTCAGCATTTCTAGACCTTAAGGTTTTTAATCACATATACTGTCTTGCTTAACAGTTCATTCACTTTATGCAGGCAAGTTACAAGTTTTTGTAGAAGTGTCTGGAAGTGCATCTAGAATGCATTGCCTGTCCACAGTTTTATTTACAGGTTTTTCCCAAATGAAAATCAGTAGCTAATAAATCAAAGCATAATTACACAAACACAAAAATACAATCATTAACATTTTACTGAGTACAAATGATAAGCATAAGGAAATGTCCATGTACACTCACTGACATGAATTTGTGTTAGTTTGCGATTAATAGATGATACTCTGAATTGGTGGTAATGTAACCAAAAGACAGATGTATATTTAAAAAAAATTGAGAGCCACCCATGTTTGACATAATATACTGAGATAAATATCTATACACAGTGATATGATCATGTATACTCACATGCGATCATATCAACTTTATTTTTGTTTCTCCCGACAAGATATTATCATCAAGGTAGTTGAACCTCCTCAACAAAGCTTGCTTTGATCAAGTACCAGATACTATTATCTAAACTGTAGGATGATACAGAAACAATCTGTGCAAGTGTAGCAATTTTGATTCAGAAAAATTTTTAAAAAGTAGTATTTACAAAGATTTCAAATTCAGTGATTAAGACTCCGGTCTTCATATTCCAAACACCTGATCATTTAATTTCTTATTTTTGGTCGTTTGCTCTCCTCTCCCCATTCCTTCTCCTCATTAGAAGTATTAGCCCATGTTTAAAGTAAACTATCACAATTAAAACTCTTCAAAAAAACCCCAAAGAGTAAGTTATTCACATTGTGCCAAAAAAAAAAAAGAAAAGCAGCACTAGAGCATTACTCAAAAGATTCCAAGATTCCATAAATCCTTCATAATTAAGGAAAGTTCCAGAAGCAAGAAGAACTTATATGACTTGTAGAACTTGGGAGGAGAAATAGGGAAAGAGGAAACTTCTACCTCTTGACTTTTTTTTGTTTTGTCTGAACTAAATTTACAAAAACCTCCTGGTACTTTTCCCAATGTTGTCACACCTCCTTTCTCTGGCACATATGGTTTAATATACAAACAATTTAAATAAAAAGTCAAATTCAAGTTCCCACCATAAATAATTCAACTCTTAAGAAAACTGGTGGGGTTTAGCTATTTCAAAACTAGCCCTGCCTGGCTAGCTATTTGGTTAGGACTCAGAAGTTAAATAAGAGGATTCTTACAAAAATTTAGTATCCTAGCCTTGTAACAATTTAAGTGAAATCTAGAAGAAACCCTTTCCACTGACATTTTGTTTCTTTTGCATGCATCCTACTACCCATAGGTTAGAACCACATAGCCTGTGCGAGAAACAGAACCGTTTGAGCTTTTCTGTGTTTTCTAGTAGTTCTATGAGCCTGTTGACTTTAATGAATTTAAACGGAAAATAAAGTCTCTTCAAGTCCTTATTCTATATGGTAGATAAACCCTGTAGCCTTTTTTCTTGGTGGTGTCACTATCCATCCATATTATAAGATACAGCATTTCTTCTCAGCTTTAAATCAGGGGTTGTCAATACTGTCTCTTTTTGCTTCCATCTTGTTTTTCGAATTCCAGCTCATTTGGTGAAAGAGGTCATCATTTTATCTCCTTGAAGTCGGTCTTCTCACACTGGTCAGCTTTGGAAAGACAGAATACTGAGTGCTTCTCTAGGTCAGACTGGTACTAAATTGAGTATGGAGTAGAACCAAGCTGGTTTGATGCAGAGTTTGGACTGATTTGTTTTCATGCTGGGTTGGAGATCTAGCCATCTCAGATGGTTCAGGAAACTGGGTGGGGAGTGGTAGCCATTTCCATGCCAGAGTCTCTTAACAGCAAAAATACAGAAGAGAAACTGAGAGAATGAAAAGAAGACTTGTGGTTGAGTGAAGGGAATTTCCATGTCCCTGAGGGGTGGTATTGTTCACTGAATTTGTGACAGCTGACAGAGAAGTGGAACTTGAATTGTTTGAAGGTGTTGGATTTGTTCCATTGGGATCACAGTAGATCTAGAATGCAAGGGGGAGGGGGAGAAAGAGTAACAAAAAAGGGGGTTTGTCTTTTTTCATTTTTAGTTCAGAAGACAAGTTAGTAGTAATGAACAATGCGTAGCACCAGTCAGTCACAATATTCAGATATGATACACGCAATTGCTCTCATGACTCTCATGGCGTAGTTAAGGACAAAGACATACTGAATTGCACACACAGGATTCATTAAAGAAATAAATTAACATTTTTCTAAAAGTTTATGTTGTTACATAGTTATCACTTTATCAAAACCCTGCACTAAAACTAAAGTTGGAATAGAGGTAGCTTTGGAAAAAGCTCACACCAAAAAAGAAGAGTAAATGTAAAACTATGCAAAGGAATACCTTACAAGCAGAAAAAGAAAACCCAAAACTAAGACAACTGCACAAATTCATTGGCTTTGCATACTAAGCCACAAACAGAAATATGAGTAAACAATGATGATGAATCTATTGATACTGTTTCTGGGGCTGGTTTTGGGGATCCCTTTCAAGCAATGGTGAGGCTTATGTGAGCAGGGTTAGTATTTCAGCCCCTCTCCTACTCTTGCTATGGTAGTACTGAACTGCAGAACTTAGAACAATGGAACTACACTGATTAAATCATAACCTATCAGCATGCTAGAACATACAAAGAAGAAATGCAGTAGAGAAACCATATAGTATTAGCAAATTAAACAAATGCTGAGAGAAAGCAATACAAAAAATACTCCCCCCCAACTCTGCATTATAGGGATAAAGCACGAAATTGTGCACACTATGTAACTTCAGTATCAAGCTATTTCCTACACATGCACAGGAAAACTTTCAGAGCTAAGCTAACATGGTCTTCAAGTAAAAAAACCACACATGCAATTCATCAGGATTAAAAAAACAAGGGCAAGAATCACATAACTGTTTCTCAAAAATGACCATAATATAACAAGCTTGGCTTCAGCTCTGTGGCAACAAGTTATATTGTACCAGAGCATTTTGGTAAGCTCTAGTAAGAGAGAGCAGTTAGTTCAATAAATAATACTCTCCATAAAAGGTGTCTTTATCTTACACTTTTAGTGCTGCCGGGAAAATTAATTTTCTTTAGCTGAAAAAATTATAGCCTCTCAATCCTGAAGCCATGAAGTCAATGTTATATTTGTTAGAAAATTGCATGAGTGTGTTCTTTAATTACTTTCTACAGAAAAAACTTATCATAAAATATCAGGTTGGTGTAAAGCTTCTGGTAGGTAGGGTTCTTGGCAACCAGCAACATGCTGGAAGCAATCTAGGACTGCAGGATAAAAATTACAGTGTGGAAGTTTCTGTTGAAATCAGTCCGAAAGTGATCAATAATGAATTGCAGAGTTAATAACCTACAGCTGGATACAAGGCAAGTCCCAGCCTGCCCCAGAATTTTTCTAGTCTTCACACAGAGTCTCCACTGCTGTTTCACATTTGGTTATACATTCTTAAAGTTTTCTTAGCCTTGAACAGAAAGCCTAGTTCCTGGATTTTTTTTCTTTTTTCATGGTGGAAAAGGAAAGGCTTAGAGCCAAGTTCTACAACATCACGGTAGATAGGACCCCAGACAGATCTTCTTAACATGCATGTGACAAATACTGGTAACTCACAGGGTCTGATCCTGTTCTCATCACTGATAAGGGCAGGACTCCACAGAGAGGAGTGGAGAAGGGATAACGCTCTTCCTCACAAACAAGGCAGGGAGGGGAATATTTAAAACGGTCTCCAGCAATCCTCTTGCTGTTTATTTTTACGATATTGTGTTATTGACCCTTTTCAAAGGGCAGCGTTTAGGAACAACGTCCACCTGAGAGCCTCACTTGGCTTAGCTGCATTCGTTACCCTGGCACCACGGGTACGGCTCGGCCAGCACAGCACCGAGACCGATGTCCTTTTGCTTCAAGCCCCCAGGTCTCCCGCTGCCGCCACGGGCCCCACCCACGGCCCCGCCGCTTCGGGGGTCCCGGACCGGGGTCCCGGTGCCCTCCCGCAGCCGGCTCGGGGTCGCAGGGGTCGCCCCTCTTCCCAGCGGGGGAGCGCTCCGCCGCCGCTCGCACCGCGGCTCTCCCCGAGGAAAAGGAAGGAGAACTCCGACTTTTTTTTTTTCTTTTAATTTGACCAGAGTAACCCACGGCACCGGCACTGCCGTCCCGGGGAGCTGGGCCCACACCCGCCCGGTCCCCCGGAGGGCGGCGGGCCGAGCCCACCCGCGGGCGGCGCGGCCCCTCCCCAGCCGGGGCTGCCCGGGCTCGCTTCTCTCGCACCCCGCCACCGCCCCGGGGCGGAGGCGCCGCCCGCCACCCACGGCTGCCCGGCGAGGTGCCGCGGCGGGCTGCGAGGCGGAGGCAGCACCCCTCGGGGCCACCCGCCCCACGGCCCCGCAGGAGAAGCCCGTCCCTCCCGAGGCGACCGCCGCGGGTGCGGGGCTGCTGCGGGAGGTCTCGGCGGAGCTGCTCTCCCGCCTCTCGCTCTCGGGCCGGCAGCGGGGAGGCGCCGAGCCGCTCCGGGACTCACCTGCGTGGGTAGGAGGAGGGCCAGGAGCAGGAGCCCCAAGCCGAGCCGTGCCGCCAGCGCCGTCCCCATGCCCGTCTGCTACTGCCCCGCTGCTACCGCTGCTCCTGCCGCTGTGGCTGCGGGCGAAAGGGATGCGCCGCTCGGCCGCGCCCGGCCTTTTTATGGCAGCGCGGGCTGCCGTGACGCCCCGCCGCGCCTTCCCCCTCCTCCTCCCCACACCTCTGCTCCCGCCCTCCGCCCGCCGCCCCCGCGGCCCTGAGGGCTCCGCTTCCCCTCCCCAGCGCCGGGCCGGGGCGCGGGGGCAGCTCCTGCGGGGCCGCGCTGCCGGCGCCGCGCTCGGGTCCCGCTGGCTGCTCGGCGGCTGCCCGGGCGCTTTGTCTCCCCTCGGTTAGGGCTTACGGGCGGTGGTGCCTTTGTCTGGTGCCGGCGGCGTGTGCGGGCATCGAGGGGCTGGCACGGCGCTGCAGAGGTTGCGTTGCAGTGACTCCGGAGAAACGTGTTTGTAAAAGCATCAGACTTTTTTATCCGCGCCCTCCCCGCCCCCCCAAAAAAATAATCATGAGTGAGTGAAGGAAAGGTAAAGGCTCTAAGTATTTCTGAACGAAGGGAACAGCAGATAAAAGGCCGAGGAGTTGAGATCCCGCCTTGCTCGGAGCTGCTTTACCACTAGTGCTAGGACTTCAGGCTGCAGGTTGCCATTTCAAGCAGTCTCTGGATCTAAATATTTGATCATTACCATTATTTCTTAAAGAGTAACAAACCTGTGGAACAGAAGGTTCTTCCAGCTGCAGCCTCTTTGTAGGTAAGGTTCCATCTCTGGCACAGTAAATACAGTAGTTACGTGGCATCTCCACCCTCAACAGACCAGGACAGTCGGCTGTGCCAGCACCTCACCGAATTGGTCAGGCATCTCAGTGCACAAAGTAACAAAAATGGTCTGTGTCCACTTTATAAACTACAAAAAGAGACACTGATGTGCTGATTTCATTGTGACAGTTATTTCCATTGAAAAGAAGAGGAAGATGTTTTGTTAGCTCAAACTAATAAATGGATTTTAAAATTGGGTACATTCATGTTTACGTCAGAGCAAAGTGTGAGGAGGTGTCCGAGCTCAGTGCTGCATAACTTGTTGGCCATCTCCAGGGGCAGGACAGCTCTTCCGAGGGTACTGCTAGAACTCAGTCCCAAAGCACAAGAAACATGGAGAGACACGCCGCAGACCCAGATGCTGGGACTTGTGTTAGGCGAGGATGTATCATTCTAAATCCATCCCCACATTATTTGCTTCAGAATGCCTGACAAAGCTGTAGTTACTTTGTTTTTGCAGGAATAAAGGTATTTGGTAAACTGTACCACCCAAGACACCAATCCTTATTCTATACCAAGATGGAGGATCTTCTGAGAGCTACACCAAGTCCAAAGCACTGATGAAGTAACATTTCCCTGGTTTTTTAATAAATCCTTGATCACAGTCAAATTCCAGTTCCTAACTATTAGAGGCATAGTCTATCTGTAGAGTAACTATGGCAATAGTCATCAATCTGAGGATCTTATGTCTTTGAATATTCACTGGTTGTCTGCTGAACGCTGGTTGCCAGAAGATGGGTTTATCATTATTATAGAGATGTAAGAAGAGAAAAAAGGAAACTGTGATGGACTTAAAACAAGAGAGGTGTGACAAAGCTGAAAACATTCCTGTCACTACTTTTCCTTGCAAAGAATTCCCTTTAGTTGTCACAGTTAAATGAAATCACAAATGGGAGGGAAGGTCACCTTTTCACTCAGTAGGCATGGCTAACGCTACAGAAAAGTGAAATTCCCTGTGAGAGAAGTCATGTGAATCGTAGCAATAAAATGAGGGCTCACACTATTCTGATGCCAGACCCCCTGGAGGAGATGCAAAAGGAAGGGAATCCAGTTAGGGCTCTACGCTAGCCAAAGCAAAGAATATTCTAGTGTAAAGCTGACAGAGATGGTTTCCATTATAATCTTTCCCACCTTGTCTGGGAGAAAACGAAGTGATACAGCTGTTGCATGATCCCATGGGGATCAAAGCTAGCTGTTTCAGGTTAAAGCAGCAGCTGAGACATGTTAATGTCAAAGCTGGGACAGATGAGAATGAGGGAACAACTCTCAGATGGCTTTTCCCATTCTCTCTACCCAGTGCATCTTAGCTGAGGTCTGGAACTGCACCTGTAAAAAATAAGGATGATGCACGGTTCTTGTAAGGTGACATGAACCAACACAGCATTATACAACTGCTCATTATTATTATGTAGTGTTAGCATTTTAACAAGTTTCAGCGAAAATGGGGATATCTTGCTAAAAATATTATTAACTCTGTTCCTTTCTATTTAAAAATAAATAAAAATGCAGAGGTTTTAAAACATTTGGCAGAAATTATAAATGGCTGAAACTATAAAACTATGTTAAATGTATGTTCTGAGGCCAAAAAACATGCCTTTCTGAAATATTCCTGACATACTAAAGCAAATAAGGAAATGTACTAGCAGCACAAGAGAAGCGCTAAAAATATTTTATGCCCAAGGTTTTCTTTGAAACTTTTGTCATTGGAAATTATAATTATAATGCCTATGTTCCATTAGATTCCTACAACTAACTCTCCCCATTCAGGAAAGCTGCAATAGTCTTGATTCCTCCTGAACACATAAATCACCTGTGCTCCCAATTCCAAAATCTTTACTTTTTGCAGCTGACATCTATAATGAAGTCTGCAAAAGATGTATCTGAGCAAGAGACCAGAACCCAATATACGGATTTTTCTATGAGGCAAGAAGCACTGTAATTGAGTTGAGAACTGTACGAAGTGAAGCACTGCTATCTGGTGGCCAAAAGGCACTTCTGATTTTTTCTGTCAGAAAATACAATATACTCTCTCAACCAAACATACCTTGATAGTGTGCTCTAAGAGCTTTCATGTTGCTGAGATACAGTGTTAAATATTATTGTTAAATCCCCATTGTTCTGCTTGCTTTTTTTTTTCTAGTTCAGAATAGTACTCAGCACCTCTCCCAGTTAAATGCATAATATCTGATGAGAAAGCTTAACAAAGAGAAGAGAAAACTACTTTGATCTTTTGAGTTAAATGTAAGTTCATCCATATATTCCACCAGTGACTTTTAAGTTGATTGAACTTTACAATAAGCATAACTTTCAGTCTAGTGTTCAGAAGCAAAACTTGTGCTGTTTTGTATAATGCATTATCAAATAAGATCAGCTAAAATGACTGGTAGAAAAAGAAATTTAGCCATCTATAAAAGGAAGGAGAGAAATAGTCTCTAAGACACCTAAGTAATGTATTTAAATTTGGACAACTTTAGCAAAATAAGTGTTGTCACTTTTTTTTTTTTTTTTGAGTGAAATTCATGGGAACTAATTTTGACTTAACCATTAATTTACTCCTGCATTTTAGCTGCCAATCTTTATCAATCTAAACTTAAATATTTTAGGAGCATCAGCTGCCAATGAGAATCACTGGATCCTGTATTCCCAACCTAATCTTCATCCCTCTGGCTGTGCATAGACTAGAACTTACTAGACCTTGTGGCTCGTTGCAGGGCCTTCATCCATCTCAAGCTCATGCTAGAGTGCACTGCAGCTCTCAGTACTCACCTGGGTCCTATTATGAATTATTTTAGTTAATACCCATCTGTGAACATGTTATGCATTCGTATATTAGAACCTGACCTTTTTTCAAAGGACAACTTTGAAGAGAGAAATCCAACTTTGCAGTGTCTATCGACTAGCCCATATGTGGTGATCTACGCTGACACCATCTGTTGATAAGTTCCTTTGATGTCCATATTGCCATATGGGTTTTGCCTTGAGAAACTCACAGGTCACTATTTCCTAATATATAGGAACACTATTTTTTCATAAGCTAGGCTGGCCCTTCTCTTGCTACTTGTTTAGCAGAAAGGACGTATTGTGCAGCAGCATCAAAGCTCCAGCCATGTAATCAAAAATTGCTGGCTTTTTTTGAAGCATCCTTCCTTACAGTTGCACATTCACTATCAGTGCAGAACAAGACTGAAATACTGATGGGAGCTGACTGGTTGGAACAGATTTTAGGCAACAGGACAAAGCTTTTTGGCGTGTGTCTTGGGTAAGAACTCGAAATATATATTGAGGGTTACATTCTCTTTTCCAGTGGAGGGTTTATATTAAATTTAAGTTAGTAGAGCTTCTAATGGAAGGAATGGTTGGTGGTACTGTAAATCTCCACTTGGTAATAAATGTTGATTGGGTTCCACTATACGTGTCTTCAGACATGGGCCTTGTTGCTATAATCCAGACCCTCCTTACACCAGGATTCCAGCAGTGCCACTGTTTCCCTTCTATGTCAATCTGAGGCAAAAAGCATCAGGCTGCTTAATTAGAGGTATATAGTTATGGAAGTAAACAAAGCCACAATTTCTAGCCTGGAAGTTTGAGCAGAAGTGAAAGCGTGATTCCAGAACTACTGTCAAGAAGAAATGTTTAAGAGCTGCTGCCCTCATACCCATGGATCTTTTGGCTACTGGGTGGACTTCAAGGGATGGTGTCAGCTTACACAGATAGGTGTGGCTTCAGATCTGCTGGAAAGCACACCTTTCTCCCTTAGTCAAACAAACTCTTGGGTGACATCAATAGAAACAAATTAAATGGTAGCAGAGCCTGTTCTTTGGCCTTGAGGCCAACTGACGTGTCTAGCTGCATCCATACTATTAAACTCTCCTAGCTTCCAGAAAATGGAGGCTGAATCTAAGCTGCCTATAGGTAGTAGTTGTCCCTGGCCTGGGCCAACCCCTGAATCATGCTCAGGAATTGTTTGAGATCATGCTATTTGGTATGGGACAAAACCAAGACAGAGCTTTCCTTCGGCTCATGAGGCATAATGTCAGATAACAGGCCTATAGACATGAAGAGGTAAAAATTATCAAAGCTCATTTTCTCCATCTTCTGATTTGAGGCAGGTTTAAATATAATTCTCAGACAAAATCCATGAAGGGTGGTTCACAGCCCATAGGCTTCCTGTTTCTTTGCCAAACTATCTTTGCAGAATATTTATCTTAATACAGAGTCTTCTTTGCTGCAAATTTAAAGTAATGATTCATTACATCGGCATAGTAAAGCACACAGATAGTAATGATGGCTAGATTTGTAACAAAGTGTTTACCAGCTGAAAATGTATGAGGCACTTTGCTTTGAGAGCAGAAAGGAAGGGTTGTGTGACAGCAGCCATCAACATCTAAGTGAGTCTCCCTGGAAACCCTTAATAGAAAAAGGGAAACCAGCGCTTCTATGATGTCATTAATCTCATTTCTACATAGACATCTGAAACAGAATAATCACATCCTGAAGATACCTATGTCTTTTCACTGACTATCAAAAGAGTGTAGATGTTTAGCTCAGACATTTGCCACTATATTTTCCTTATTTTGAGGAACAGGTTGAGTTCCTTCATAGGATATGTATGCATTTTTGTCGCTTCCCTTTGTACTTCATTAGGTCATGTTGCCCAAAGTAGCACACTCCACTCTGCTGCAGCAGCAGCAGCTTCATAATGTTTGTGGTCTGATGCAATTTTGAGATTATCTTGCTCCATTTCTTGAACAATAGTGCAACGTTAGCACTTTTACCAGCTCCTTGAATTTTCTTTCTTTGATAATACTTATTACTAATTGCAATTAGTGCAGCCAAGTTCTTCTCACCATTAGCTTGAGCCCTAGCTCTGTAACTCCAATTTCTCCCACTGGATATGATATTCTGCATTACCTCACTTACCAGTGGATGCAAAGTTAGTTATCCTGATATTATACTGCTGCTTCATTCTGTGTCTTTCCAAACAAATGAAAAAATGTTCACTGAAAATCTCTGGATCCTTACTAGTCATTTTAACCATCATCATTAGTTTATGACTGTTGGGATTTCTTCTATCCTTGACACATTTCAATACTTATGTTTTTAGCCCTGCCTACCAAACATTTGATTTTTTTCTGGAAACAGTAGCAGTCTTTATCTTCTCTTGAGAAGTGTTGAAAATCTGTATTTCACAATTTGAATCTAGTATTCTTCCATTTCCCTTTTTTGTTTGTTGCTTGCTTATTTTTTATCTTTACTTTAGTGCCTTCTCTTTGCCACTAGACAGGGCAGATTTTTACCCACAGTTATCAAAAAGATAGTCTATATAAAAAAAGGACTGCCTTACAGAGCACTCACTTTCAGAATTCATTCCTAGTCATGACTGCCGCATGGCATCCTGAGAAGCTTATTCTTTTGTAACTTTTCTAGCTAATTTCTAGTTTGGGTATGGGACAGGCAGAGATAACAAGGTAATGCGAATGACTCATGGAGAACTCTGATAAACAGGAACAGAAAAGGTGAAACTGTTTATTTTAAAAGATGAAATAAGAAAAAATGTGATTCAAAGGTGTATAAATAGACAAGTTCTAGAAGGTAGATCAGCTCTTCTTCCATTTCATAATAGAAAAAAGGCCTAGCCTAGGATTTGAGAAGATGAACTGCTCAAAGGAAACGTATCATGTATCACCAGGAGTGTTAAAACTTCATGTATCTTTTAGATGGTGAACTGTTTCTCACAGGGTATCATTAGGCAAGGTGCAGAGATAGAGTCGTCACCTAGTGATGAGAACATCCAGAGTTTAAATTGCAAGTGTTGCAAGGACACACTTCCTTGGGAGACAGACCATCCCAGATCTTGCTACTATGTGGTTTACACATTCTATCCCTCCCTATTGCACCTTTATTTATATTATTTCTTTCTTTACATCAAAGCTTTATATCAAAATTTTATATCAAAATACAGATACATTTTTCTTTCTTAATGCTGTAACATTTATAAATGCTAACCAAGGCAACTTTGTCCTTTAGCCACAATGGAAGCTGAAGTACTTTAAACAGCTTTTTTTCTCCTTTAAAAAGCAAACCTCACACAAAACATAATCTAAAAAAAGAAAACTTTAATTGTACACAGATGGAGGAACAATCTAAATTTCCTCATTGGAAATCAATTATGTTAGACTTGCATGCATATATCTTGAATTAGTTACTATCAATTAGAGAAGATAACATTTTATTCTAATAGTAAAGCCATTAATCTGAGGAGAATACAGAGGAAACACAGAAGTAAACAAATAATTCAAACTAATTAACATTTGCTCGTGGAATGTGTAGTTTTATGGCTAATAAGTAAGGTTTGAATAACAAATGTTTAATTGATTGCTTTTGCTTTTTATTGCATTTGTCACCCACTGTTACCAGTAGCTCGATAAATCTTATAACAGCAGCCAAGACCAGCAGGACCTTAGCATGTTCACTACAGAATGAATGAAAGCCTGGAAGCCTGTCTTAGGGAAGAGCACATTAATTTTTCCTACCAAAAATTGTTGTGTTTTAGACAATTGGCAAAAAAGAAAGGGAGGGAAAACCAAACAAAAAAATCTCATTGCAAACCTCTCACCAAACTGGGGATTTGAAGGATTAGCAGTGAAACTGTGGAGAATTTATTTTCCATGTAGCTGGATTGGATACCAGGCTGACTGAAGGAAGTTACTCACTGTTTTCCTCCCATTTGCTTAACTACTGTTGTAACACTGATTTTCTCTGGCAAGGCAGCCATGTATTTCTGGTTTAGGTGGGTCACCATGCTCTGACTTATTAGGGTGGCCTCTATCAGCTTCTCCAGCACTAGTCAGAGCAGTCTGCACTGCCCATCTCCATTTTCTTTCTCATTATGGCTCAACGTAGCTTCTACTGTAAAAGAGAATAGGCAGACAAAAGCCAAATTAGTCAGGTAGTGAAAAGGATGAGGGGGAAAAAAGTTACACTTTAGCAAGGGCCTATATCTTCATCTATTAAAGAAATATAAAACAATACCTGAAACTCATCCACCTTACTTTACTCATCTAATTATCCATTGTGAGTTTTCAAGGAATAAGTAGGCGGCAAGCAAAGGTACTTTGTGAGACCTTGCTCACTTCTGGAAAGGGATTCCATGTGCAGGATGCCAGTGTGACTACAAGAAAAAGTGGACAGAAGTTCATAATGTGGTTGTTATTGCAAGAGATGAACTGGCAACACAGACAGTTGGTAAGTAGAGATGAAGCCAAGTTTCAGTGTGCATGGGGGCTGGACACATTAAAAGTATCTTAAAGAGCATAAACCCCATGGTTTATAGTAAAAATGGCAGAGTAGATGCTATAGGTAAATGTGTGAGAAAGAAAAACCAGTTTAGAGCAGCGTGCCAACTGAAAAGGCAGTACTGGAAGGGCTAGAAAAGGAGCTTCTGCTGCATGAAAGCTTAATTTCCAGAGTCAGCCTTTAGAGAAAGAAATGGTAGGATTATTTGGTCACAGACTGGATGCAAGTAACAAGCTAGAGGAATTGGCTCCAGACTATGGAATAAGAAAAGAGAACATCTCAGCACTTACAATAGGTGTGACACTGGAAGAGATTAATTAGCAGTCAGGGAGCTTTAGCTCATTATTCAAATTAATATGGACAAACTTAAAGGTGATGCTCACAAGAGGACACTGTGCTTTCCCAGGCTGCATGAATATGAATTGAACACTGTCTAGTCACCTTCTCAGTACACTTTGAAATAAGCAGTGTCATTTAAAAGCTGTGTGGTTCCAACAAGGTAATGCTGATGCTAAATCTGCAGTGACAAGTAATCTGGTGAGATGTGCATTGCAGGATGTTAGAGCTACTCACCGGGCTAGAATGGCCACATGGTGCTCTTGACTCTATTTTGAGATGCAGCAAGCGTCAGAAGATCTGCTGCTGTCACTTGACCAACTTGCAGGAAAATAAAGGTAACAAAAAACCCTAGGCAGTGGGGAGAGAATTCCCAATTACAGATTCCAACATACAAGTCACAAGATATTAAGAAGTTTTCCTCTGAGCTATCCAAACTAAAAGACTAATCTCCTTGTGAATGGATCATAGTGAGTATATTGAAATAACAGAAAATGAAAACCGTAAGCAGGAGAGGAATTGCCCTTCCTAGACAGAAGATGCTAGACAGAAGATGACTCCACTTGGGGGGGGGGGGGGGGGCGGGGAAAAATTTATAAAAATAATTCTATTACAATAACCATGGGAAGAAGAATACATCTTGGTCAGACTAATTTCTCACCCAGACTTCAAAAGGATACATAGACCACCACTCTTCTGCCAGAGATGAATGATCAGTGGTTTCAACCAAAGCTGAAACTTTTGACTGTATGTTGCTGAGGTGTCATACGATTTACAAAAATAAAAAGCTTCAAATTGCCTGAAAGCAGCTTAAAGAACAGCCTTGTCACATACGTGTCTAACTACCCCGTGTTGGAGCAAAGCCTCTGGAGAGCGCAGCCTGGCAGCTTTGCGAGGGAGCTATTCGCTGCCATCTAATGGTAAACTGGAAGAAGAGAAAAATTAGATATTGGTTTTCACCCCTCGGAACGTTTTGGTTGCAATTACAATTTGATATAGTTAAAACAGGAATAATGAACATTAACTTCATCGTTGCCTTTTTGGCCATTACAAATGCATTTAATGTCCCAGGTTGGAAGTTGTCAAGACCTCACAACTGGAGCACAAATCTTAAAGACGATCACAGCCCTTCTTACTATGTGGCATGGAGGGAATCTGATGACAAGGAGACTGGAGTGACACTGAAGCTCCTCTACAGTATAGGGCTGAATGAATCCTGTCAAAAACCTTGGTAAGCATCTTCTTTTGTGACTGAGATATAATAGAAACATGATGTACCTTCTAACTACTGCAACTAGAACAATGGCCCACGTAGGTGGACTAGAAAATGAAGCAAGCATGACAGAAGTGGTGTCTCTGTTTGCGATTGTGCAATGATGAGATAAATCAGATGCACGATGCCTGTTGATGACATCCAAGTTACATTTCCTCTCTGATGGAGAGGGACCTGTCTGAGCACTGCATTATTAACCTTCTGCAAACTGCAAGGCCTGCAGGAAAGGATACCCAATGGTGAATTGATCACTTTCTGGTTTTTAAGGTGTTGCTATATTATCATATTTGAAGAACATAAAAGACAGAGTGACTTTAGGCATGTTCTTTACCTTGCCTTTCAATATGAAGATGCAATAAGGATATATAATGCCAGACTAACCTAGAAAAGCACTAACACATACTTTTGTTTACTAAGAGTAAGTTATCTTTCCTTTTAGCAAAGTTAGAGTGTGACTTTAATCCTGCATGAGACCTAAGAGCTCTGAAAAGAATAGGGTGTATGGAAAGCTGGGGGTGGGGTGGATGGGAGGTGTTGGGTTTTGGGTGTGGGTTTTTCTGCCACAGAGGAGGTAGCATTTCTGCTCAAGGAATCCTCACCGTTCGGACCTTCATTTCTGTTCTGACTCACTATGTGCCACTATGAATGCAAGAACGTTACTCTTACCAGCTGTATTTTTGCCTCAAAAAAGATGTATGTTTATTTTTTAGACACAAGGTGGGGTGGGGGGAAGTGCTAAAAAGCTAACAGCTATATTCCCAAGAGAAATTGATCAGAATCCTACAGAACTGGACACTGGAACATTCAACATACACAAAGACATAAAGATGTTCACAGCTTCCTTCCCAGTGAGGTTTCTAAAGAGAGAAAACAGCTTTGCTAAGGAATTGCTCCATTACAAAATATCCCTGACATAAAAACCTCTCATTCAAATGTTTTATGACAAAGTTTATACAGGGTTAAAATTAAGCAATCACTTATAATGTCTGTACTAATTGCACAACTGCTGTGCACCGGTAGCTCCACAGTTGCACCACTTGCCGTATTTGCTGGTGATTTTCCAAGGGAGGATCAGTCTGCTGAGTGAGGTGACGGGCATTTTAAAGCAGAACTTTAAAGCTGAGAAGCAATTTCATTTGTCAAAATTAACCTGAACAGTGTACAGCCGTTTACATCAGGACAAAATGCTGCCAACCTGCTGGGGCTGCATTTTGTACCCGTTTTGTATGGATGCAGAGAGTTCCCCAAAGGCTGAGCCACCAGAGCATTCAGAAGCACCAAGAGAGGTGTGCTGGTGCGTGGCAGAGAGAAAGCTGGGAGAAGGCAGTTGGAAGGATGGGCCTCTCCTAGTTTCTGAGCTCCGAAGGAAAGGGATTATGAATTACCACCAGTAACAGAGGTGCAGAGTGAAAGAGTGAGATAAAATGGGAACGAAAGTAGCAGAGATAAGGACAGGGGAAACCCAGGCCACAATGGGATTTGGATTAGATTGTTATGGTGACCAAGCCTTTCAAATTAATCTGTGGTCAGAGAAAACCTCAGCATCTGCTGGAGTCATGTCCCCAGTGAGAGAATTCCACTGTCTTCTGGTTTGGGCATCTGGGCAGAGCCTGAGGGGCTGAAAACACGGGTTGGCCCTCGGCACTGAGGGCCGGGAGGCCTGAAGCAAAGTACTTCAGCAGGTATTGCAAAGGGAGTGATGAAAGGCATGTAAAATCAAGACGATACGAAAAGTATTAACATAACCACTCCCGAGTGTTTGGAGTGTGAGAGCCGGGGAGCAGGCCGAGCGGTGAGGGGGGGCAGGGCCCTGCCCGCCGCGGGGGATGCTGCCCAGGCACCCCCACAGGCAAGCCCGCGGTCTGCCGGGCCCTGCCGAAAGCAGCGTACGCTGGAAGAGCCAACACCGGAAAAAACAACGATGGGGAATCAGCTCGGCCGCATCCCGGTGGGGCGGGAGAGCGGCGGTGGCGGGATAAGGGGCTCCGGCGGCTCCTCCCGGGGACCTCCCGCCGCGGGGCTGAGGAGCGGGCGGCAGCGCTGCCGCCTCAGCCCGGCACCCTCCCAGCTCCCTCCGGCCGCCGCGCTCAAACCGGCGGGCAGGGGGCGGCGAGAAGGGAAGAGCCACCCACCTCGCCCGCAGCCGGTCCGCCGGGAGCCGGCCCCGGTAGAGGGCGCCGAGCCCAGGCTGAGGCGGCTCCGCTGTGGCCTGCGAGCGGCGGCGCGGGGACGGCAGCGGCAGGCCCGGGCCCCAGGCGCCTGGAGGAGCCAGGTAATCGCGCCTCGGCCGCGGGCCCCGGGCCCCGCCGGGCCTCCCCGCGCGGGGGCGGGCGCCGGCCGGCCTCTGCTGGGGCAGCGGGCAGAGAAGCCGGGGCTCCCCGGGCGCTCCGGCCCGCGGCGGGCCCGGCACCGGAGGGCCCTACCGGCGGGCCAGGGCCCGTCCCTGGGGCTGGGGCGGGGTGGCCTGCGGGCCCCCACCGCACGCCGCGGAGGCTGGCGTCGGCTTGGCCACCTGCTTTTGAACGGGCTTCCAGCCTCCCGCCGCGCCCGGCCTCGCATCCCCCGGGCGGGCCGGCCTACCCGCGCCCGGGCTCCGTGAGGGGAAGCGGCCGCCGGGGGCGCTGCTGGCCCCGGGCAGGGGCTGCCGTGGCGCCCAACGCGGAGCAAAGATCGAGCGCCAAAATAAGTAATTACAGTTGTTTACACTTTCAAATAACTCCTCTAGGAATTTGTCCCCCAACTGAGGAGAGGCGTAAGTCTTCAGCGAGGACTGCACCAGCCTAAATTTTAAACCATGTGTTATATATTTTAAGTTCACATATTTAAATACAGAAAGCCGAGGGAGGTGTGGTTGGTTTTATTTGGACGGTAACTGACTCGTTGATCAGGGCTTTTTGCGGGCCACAAAAAGTGCCTCATTCAGATTTCGGCCGAGTTCACTTGGATGTGGGGAAAACAAACCCTAGTTTTGTGAAGAAACGCTCGTTTCCACACTTCCAAGGCCATAATAAAAGCCAGTGCCCCACCTAGCTAGGAAGGACTGTAAATCAATTTCTAAGAGAGCTGAAAGACATTTGGGGTTTTTGGGGGGTGTTTTCACCTGCTTTTCCCAGGCTAGAGATTGCTCCAGAAGGCAGTAGTACTGGGAAGCTAGCACATGAGAGGGTTGTTGCTGGTGTCCGTCCTGTTGGGGTACATGGAGGAGTGTTCCTTCTCCTGAACGCTAGCACAATGCTGATTCCCATTCAGAGAAGTGGGAGAACGTTGTGCAGCATTCTGCCATGTGGGAGTGTTGTGGTCTGAGCAGAAGCTGAAGTCAAGCTGCTTTTGACTCTTCTGGGCTTACTTGCTTGCAGTATTGAGCAAGCTGCTTTTATTGAGAGTGAGTGATAATAAATGTAGGTCTCCCTGTGGTTTTTATAACATAGTTAACTTCATTTCTGTTTATTTTGTGAATTGTATTTCAGATGTAGGGAGGAAAATGCCACAAATGTGTTGGACAGTTAATATTAAACACCAGAAAAGGAATTACGAAGGGAGTATTCCGCTGGGGGTTTTAGTGTTTGTTTTTCATGTGGTGTTTTAGCTCTTTGTAATGGTGGATAGCGTAGGAGAAGGGCAGATCCTAAAGTCAATATAGCCTTGTGCTTTTAGATGATGTACTGCTCTGTGGGGAACAAGATAATAATCTTTGCGGTAACTATTATGCCATACCTGGAGAAATCCTTCCAATAGTCAGAGCAGTTGCTAATTTTTACATATGAATGTTTGTTTTATTTTAGGGTATGCTATGACTGGCTTCAGACTCCC
Organism: Falco rusticolus; assembly: GCF_015220075.1. Lineage (NCBI taxonomy): Eukaryota > Metazoa > Chordata > Aves > Falconiformes > Falconidae > Falco > Falco rusticolus. The sequence continues at coordinate 24,230,446 of NC_051192.1, forward strand.
CGTCACTACTTTTAGAAAACTAAATGTCTGGTTTGGACTGTGGGAGAAATTCCCCTCTAATAAACTGTATCCCTCTTGGAGGAGAAGTGTATTCTGTAGCTGTCAAGCAAGCACAGTAAACTACAGAAGATGTTTCAGTTTTTCCCCAGTAAAACTCTGTGCACTAAAACTTTCCCCAGAGTATATCTCTGTACTTTCTCTGCGGAACAAAAGTAACAAAAGCTCTAAAAGGAGCAGACAAACCGTACAAGAAGAAGAGGAAGAAGAGGATGAAGATGAAGGGGAAAGCAATTGGGAAGATGAATTTGAAAATGACCCAAATGTAGTAAAAGATTACAAGGATCTTGAAAAAGTAGTGCAGTCTCTTCGATACGATGTGATCATGAAAGCTGGTCTAGACATTGCAAGAAAGTAAGTAAGGAAGAAACAACCTGCTGATGAGAAAGATGTCATGCATCTAAAATTTGAGGTTTGATACCCTTTTGTTGCTGGAATAACTCAGTATGTGAGTTTTCTTTGGGTGTAGCTGTCTTGACTGTCTAAAAATATGTTTCGGTTGTATGGGTGTTCTCGTTTGTTTTACCCTACCTCCCTTGAAAGAGCCTATTTTCTGCTTTTCACTGTCTGCGATATTTCTAAGATTGCTGTGGAGGCATTTTCTATCAGCCACTATTCATTTAAAATGAAGAAAATGCAAAATACTGTACTAAGTAATACAAAAATATCTAATCTGAGATTGAGGGAGTAAAGTATATGCTACATAACGGCTGTAGAAATAGGAGACGGTAAGTATAAACCTAACATACCAGGTGAACCAGGTTAATGTGCAGTCTATAAATATATCACAATGTTTGATCTAATGCAACCTGCAGAAGCCTTATATTGCAGTGTTGTTAGAACAGAGTATTAGTATAGCAATCACTTAAAAATTATTAAACTGGGCGGTGCAGGAAAGGGGACATTATTCGTTGGATATTCAGGGGACAGGCCTTTAGAAATGACTTTTTATTGCTTGCACCTGTGGCACAGAGCAGCTATACTCTATTCCTTTAATATCTATGAAAGACTTTTTCTTTAATTCCAGTTCAAGTCTCTCCTGACCTTAAATAAAGGTATCCTTTCTGCGCAAATTAGAGTTGTGGAAATGTGCCTTGCACATGAATGGTGTTCTTGTGTATCTGCAAAGAAACAATTGCATTTGGTCTGCTGCACATTGTAAATGCAATAAAACCTTGTTTTTCTTCAGTAAAGTAGAAGATGCATTCTACCATAATGAACTCAGGCTGAATGGAGAAAAACTATGGAAGAAAAGTAGAACTGTAAGACTTTTTAAAATTTAAATCTTTTTGTAAAGTGTAAGAAAATAACTAAGGCATGACCTCTTCTCCCTAAATCGCTCTGCAAAGGTGAATGAATAGCGTTGCTAACACCACTTCCAGCTTTGTGTGTGTGTGTGACTGTGATTCCCTGGGTAAGACATTATTATCCCCTAGGGGAGACAGGAGACTTGTGTTCTTAGAGTAAAATCTAAGGCTGAAAGTCAGGAGGAAGGCAGACGGCAGCAAGGGCAGAAGTTTCCAAGTTGCTGAAGGAAATGAATGATATATATGCAAGGCTGATGGAGTAGGAATTATTACATCTGAGATATTGATGGAGCAGGCACATGATTAAAGAAAAAGAGAAAGTTTGATGATGGAAAGGGATTGAAATTGGGGTAGCTCAGGACATGTTATTGTACCTGTAATAGAGCACACAGGAACGCAGTTAGGAGAAGAGCCAGAAGGGTTGCAGCCCATACTCTTTTTACAGCAGAGCTCACCAGAATGGTGACATATTTGTATGCACCCCTTCTGTGAGGGTGATCCTAGGTGGTGTCATCAAAGGACAATAGGAAAAAAAGGTTTAGTACCCAATCCCTTAAAGTTAAGGCTAGTTTTTGATAGGCATACTGCTTTTGTGACACTTGAAAGGAGCACAAGCAGTTGAAGAGTGCTCTGGTTTTTAAAACACTTTAAACTGTTTTAAAGGCAGGAGGGAGAACTTTGCATTTTGCTGTTTTGTGTCAGCGTTGATAAAAAAAAGATTGGCAGGAAACACCCTTCAGGAAAAAAAAATACCACGTTACACCTTTTTCACTGAGTTAGGTGTTGGTTGTAGAACAGGAAGGGTAAAGCTCTTGGCGGAGAAAGTTGTGAGATTTAATTGCCTGTTGCCAGGGCTTGCCTAGATGTTCATAGCTGGAGGATCTATAGTCAGTCGGTCTAGTATTGCTTGCCTTCCTCTGCTGCTGTGAGATAAGGATATTAAACGGAACGAAAGGAACAAAATTAAAATTGGACATAGACTGTGGGGATTTGTTTTCCCCAGGGAATGTTAATAATCACTCATCTTCTCTTTCTGTTTCCAGGTGAAAGTTGGTGACACCCTGGATCTCATAGTAGGTGAAGATAAAGAAACAGGAACTGCTGTAGTTATGCGGGTAGTCTTTAAAAAAGTATCTAACAAAACCGAAAGTGAAAAATACAAAGTAATTTTGAGGCGCTGGAAAAACTTAAAGGTGCCCAAACAGGATGTACTTAAGTAACAGTGGGTTGCATGTGGCACTGTAAGATTTTTGCAGAAAACCATTATTTGTTGTTAAATATGAATTTTGGTTAAACAAAATTACAGTACCCTTTTTTAAGGGCTTGTGTCAGAATATTAGCTCCCTCTGCTGTGTACATCAATATTCATACAATAAGCCTGTCATTTTTTGCTGTTAGTTTTCTTTCATGGTACTGTGGGATAAAAGAACCAACCCTTACGTTTCCAGGCAGTTCCCTTACAGATGTTAGAAATAATGAACCAATAAAGACTAATTTGATCAGTGTTTAATTGCTGTCTAATTTTGTTCATTGGAAAGGTTACATTAAAGCTGACAGTACCACAAGCAGAACTGCTTTCTTAGTTTTCTCTCTAGATTCGTGAAATAGTTAGGGATGATAGGGATAAAACCCCCAGTTATGTAAAATTGCTTCCTCTTTCATTATTGGTTTGGTCTTGGTTAAGAATACCAACTCTGTGCTTCTGTACGCTCCTGCTATACCAAGAATACAGAAGGATACTGATTGCAGCTGTGTATTTCTAAGCAGGAATCCTCACGGTGCCACAGAATGAATGATGGCAGTGATTGCTCTCAGGGAGAAGGCAGATCAGGGAGGATATGCATGTAGTACTGCTGATTTTTAGTATTTAAGTAGCCGTGCAGAGCAAAAATGAAATGTTGGCTTGTCACATATTCATTTCAGTGTGGCATTTAAGAGAATATTTAATACTTGGGTGATGTAAAGATCCAAGCAAAGGTCAGACCATACTGTGGTGAAAAGCTCACGTCTGTCTTACTACAGGAAAATACTGTCAACTTAGGACAGGCATCTTTGGAGTAACTGTTCACACTTGAAAACATTACAACAGGGGTCCTCAAACTTTTTAACCAGGGGGCCGGCGTGCGGATGCAGTGGCAGGCAGTCATCTGCGGCTGCTTGGTTTTCCCCCCCAACCCCCGGCGGGGGGGGCTGTAAATACCAGGGGCCGGATTGAGGACCCTGGGGGGCTGTAGTTTGAAGACCCCTGCGTTACAACCTATCCGTCTCCCAACACAAGCAACTTGTGTGAACTGTGGCACAGGCAGAGATTTTATTCTATGTGTTTAGACAGCCACAAGCAGGTGTGTGTGTGTAGGACAACTGGCCAGTAGGAGCAGCTAGCTACTGCTCGTCCAGTCCATGGTCTGCTCCCTACCTGCTCTGGAGAGCCCAGAGGGAAGAAGAGAGTAGGCAGCAGGAGCATATTCCAGGACACTTTTTCTTTGGTGTTCCTGAAATCTAAATGCACTGGCAAGGAACTGTTGCTCACAAAGCAGACCTAGTGCTCTGGTTAAGCATCAGACTATGAGGTAAGCATAAAAGCTCTGGGAAAGCGATGACTGGTTTTCACTGCATAAATTGTCTCCGAGGTGAGAGGAAGCGATACTGCTCACCTGGTCAGGAGTGCATGGGAACTGTTGGGCTCAATTGCCAACAGTTACTTGATGACTGTTTAAGCAGGCTGTACCTGCTGCTGTCTGTAGCCTTAAAAGTGGTGGCTACTGTGTGTGGGATTTAAAGTAATTTCTAGCTTTAGGCATAACTAAAATCTGTGCTGTTTTGGGCTTTTTTTTATGAATGTGTAGATGCTTAAAGATGCAGATATATGTGTAGTTAATATTTTAAAGGCATAGTGACCTTTTAAAAACATTGGTTCTTGAGAAGACATGATCCTGGAAAGCTTTCCTAGGGGATTTTGGTGATCCTTATACTGCAGACGTTAAGGAATTCAGCATAGCAAGCACCCAGAGGAACATGGCAGGCTGTACTTTCATTGCGGGCTTTGCTGTCTCCACCGTCTTTGTTGGAGCTTGCACCAAGTGCTATGGAAATAAAGAGATGAGCTGCATCCTCTGCTCCCCCATCCCACCTACCATTGCTATTGTAGGTGGCTCCCATAATCTCCAGGGTCACCGAAAGAAACAAGTAGAAAGATGTAAAGCAGGGGTCCTCAAACTACGGCCCGTGGGCTGGATACAGTCTCCCAGGGTCCTCAATCCGGGCCCCCTCACCGGGGGTTGGGGGGGAATCAAACAGCCGCAGATGACTGCCTGCCACTGCATCCATGCACCAGCCCCCTGGTTAAAAAGTTTGAGGACCCCTGATGTGGAGGAATGAAACTGGGTTAATTAACATTGATAATATACAGCTGTGAGCTGGCTTCAGGGGTGGTAGGCTGGCTGATGGGATAAGGTGCAGCTGTGGCTGGTTCTGTGAAGTAGTTGAATAGCTCTAAGGGGTATGGAAGAGGAGCACTGGATGAAGAGAGATCTGGAAGAAGCGGAGGAAGAAGAGAGAGTGCCCTGGATGGAGACGAGAATGATGCCGCAGAGGCAAGAAGCAGAGGGACCAGCCTGAAGAGTATGAAGAAGCAGCATGAACAGTAGATGAACTGTTGAAACCTTGTGGGGGATTGGTGGCTGTGCTGGGGCAAGGTGTGGGAGCCACTTACTGAAGTTAACCTGGTATGGGATGGTAAAAGCCTTGTTGCAGCCGGCTAGTTTTGAGAGTGCTGTGACAGAAAGATGTGTTATGAGCAATATGTCAGTGAGCTCCAGTTGCTGGTCAGTGACCAGTTGTTACCTAAGTGCTTGTCAGAATGTGGTCACACTGCCTGCCGCCTCCAGCAGCAGTAGCTTACACACCAGCGCTTATAGGGCCAGAATAGGACCCCATCCATGAGCCCCAGGAATGCTTTGGGGCTTGGGGATAGCCAAGGTACAGACATGAAGGAATTAAGTTTCTGAAAGAGTCTGTTCTGTGCAAGATAAAAACAGTTAACAACAAAAAAAGCCAACGTCTGCCTGGCATCCAAGATGGGCAAGAAAGCTGCATCCCTGAAAGCCAATGACTTAAGACAGAGCACTGGCAGGGTAACTTCTTGAGCTGCACAGAATATGAATACAGTATTAGGCCAGAGCCATAGATTTTAACTTCTGCAAAAGTCTATTGGGAAGTAAAGTAGACAAGAGCTTGCCCTTTCCTAATGATGACAGAGACCTTTTACCAGTCTGTAGTGACAGAACAAGGGGCATTGGTTTTAAACCAGAAGAGGGTAGATTTAGATTGGTTATAAAGAAGCAATTTTTTATTATGAAGGTGGTAAGACACTGGAACAGGTTGCCCAGAGAAGCTGTGGATGCCCCATCCCTCAAGTGTTCAAGGCCAGGCTGGATGGGGTTTGGAGCAACCTGGTCTAGTGAATGATGTCCCTGCTGATGGCAGGGGGTGTGGACTAGGTGATCTTTAAAGGTCCCTTCCAACCCAAACCATTGTGTTATTCCGTGACTGCTACCAAAACCAGGTCTTCACTGACAGATGGAAGGTAGAAGCGGGCTTTGATTGGTTTAAGTGTTGATCCACTAGCGGTATCCGCACAGTAAAGGAAACCAAAGGCAGGCTTTCTAATGAAGTGATGGCTGGGAGCACCCTCTGTGGATTCAGGATTGAAATAGTTGGAGAGAGAACTGTACCCATTGGCTTCAGGAAAAAAAAGCTTCAGCCACAGGCAGGGTGATCTCGGAGGGAAACTATGACAGCAGGAAGGTGAGTAGCTGTTCCACTTAGCTACATTGATCAGTGCTGGATAAGCTTCTCTGTATTGATCAGACCTTTTTATTGGGGCCAGATGCTGCTGAGCAGGTTGCGCTTGTTTCTGCAGCCTTCAAACATTTGGACTGTGAGCTAAAGAAGGACAAGGCTTGGTTAATGACTGATGTGTGTGCCAGGTGAGCAGAGCCTGTATGAGTTCTCAGAGGTGTAGGAACAGGCACATCACAGCCACAGTTTTTGCCGGACATTCAGGTGGCTTTTAGACAAAGTAGGCTCACATAGAATGTGTGTATGTAAAGGACACCTAAACTTATTCGGGAATCGTCTGTGCATCTTCCCTTTATCAGCTGGGAATGGAAGGTGATGGAGTTCATCTGATAACATGGTCAGGTGTCTGGTCAAAGGACACGTCAAAGTAGTAAGAAGTGGTCAAACAGAAGTTTTAATGATCTTCCTAAAACGGAGACTGCCACTAATCAAGTACAAAATTGCTACTGCCACTGACTGCTGAGTGGTGGGAGACATATACATGCTTTTCCTTCTGCTCAAGAGTTCTGGGTACGGACAGTGAATGGGTAAATGATCATCGCTTCTGCCCTTCTCTCACTGCTGTAATGAATTTCCTGCTCCAGGATACAGGCATCTGCATGGTGGAGGAACTACATGAAAGGGCTTCCTCGCAAAGATACTGCCGAGAGGTCATAAAGGATAGTTTGGACGGCTTGACACGTGACTAAGTTCACTGGAGGCTGCCGAGATGACTGTGCTGTCCCAGCTACGTCTGCATTAACCACGGACGAATCCAACCTTATGCTGGCTGCCAGGCGTGGAGCCCAGAATGGCCACCATCCCTGCCCTTGCACAGAGGGATAACCTGATCTAGAATTTGCCTGGTCCTGTAAGAGGCAGGCACCGTCAGGTTGTGGGTACAGGACCCAGCTGTCACTGCACAGCACCCAGCGTTATCTGACAGCTTTGCATGTTCCACCTGCTGCAGGAGCAACGTTACATGCTGCAGCACCTGCTGCATGTGGGCCAGCCTGCGTTACGGAGCAGGGTGCGGGAGAATCCTGTGAAGGAATATTGGGGAATCGCTTACACAGGAGCTGGACTCAGGTCTAGCAGAAGAGTCAGCCTGGGCAACTAAAGCAGGCACATACTGACACTCCTGAACGGGTTCTGAGTTCTGCTGCCTACAGATCAATGTGGAGGGGGATTACACTCTGACTCCTTTGGCCCCCAAAATAATAGGTAGTTCTTGTTTCCTTAGAACAGAAAAGCATCAAAGTGTTTCTGGGTTTTATTTGTTGTTGTTTTTTTTTTCTGTAATGGCACATCAGAACAGGACAGCCTACCTTCAGCGCTTACCAAATTACAGCACCCAACCGCCTGTGCAGGCCAGCTGCAGTGGCCATTCTATGATAGCATGTGGGGAAAGGAATGCAAAAGGGGGATGCGTGGGAGCCCTGCAAATCTGAGTAATGCTGAAGCCAAAATTCTTGTTTCCAGTACTTCAGCATTCAACGTATATATAGACAAGCACTTCAAGGAGACCCTGGTTTTTTTTTTAATTCTTGGAACAAGAGAGATAGAGAGCAAGAGACAAGGGAGAGCATTACATGACATAAACCCAAACTCTAGGTTTTATACGAGGGATCAAATCACACATGTAGGATGTGATCCTATTGAGTGATTCGTTCCTGCTGCTGACAGGTACCTCTGGATTTTTCTTTTTCAGGAAACGTTTGTAGACCTTGCTAACACATGACCTTACCAGCTAACCAAAGTGGTACAGTCCTCAAAGTGTTAACATTAAAGGAATATTTTGCCTCCCAGAGAAGTAAGCACTAACACACAAGACTACAAAATGCCTCTGGAAACAATCACAAACAACTGTTTTGCCATAATGAAATTTGTGAAAGAAACTGGGAATGATTACTTGACATTGGGGGTGGGGAGATACTAATTAGCCGTTTTCCTCCAGTCTTCACTAATCACAATTTGTTTCCATCTATTAACACAAAGTTTAGTGTGACTGGACACGTGGTGATTTTGCCCACTTTTTGGCTATTACAGCTCTTCACTTCCTGCAAGAATCAAAGTTCTTCTTTCTGAATTGTTAATGAAAGAAAAATGTTCAGTGGGGACCACAGCGCCCATCATGGAACAGATCAGGAAATGGAGTAAGCAGATGGTCTGCCCATGTCTCAGGCTTTTATGGCCACTAACTAGAAAGGACAGCATCTAGAAAATTACAAAAACGAACAGGCTGGATAAAAATAATACAGTGTAAGGGGCTAATCTCCTGCCAGTCAGATGAAGTTTAAGGAAAATGAGTATGATAGAGTTCTGATTTTGTTAGGAGCCATCTGCTTCCAGTGCTGAGACTGGCCAGCCCAGGGCAGCTCCTTCAGCCAGGACTGCTGCAGGAGAGCTGGCTTCTCAGAACAGGGTTTGTATGAGCTGTGACAAAGATAACGATGAGTATTATGTATTCTGTGAGAAACTTCTGTAAGAAAATAAGACTATCACTACCAGTGAGAAGTTTAAATGAAATGACTTTTATGACGGAGAGGGTAAAATCAGAATTTTGAAAGCACTGTCACTGCTATGAATTTAGCCGTCTTAATATTTACCAGCACAAAAAAAGTAGGTAGAAGACAAACCTTCTTTCTTTTTCTGCCTTTCTTAGCAAAGACAGAGAGAATTAAGACAGGGAACTAAACCCTCACTTCATCTATCCATTTTAAACAACTTCAAGCACATGTTTTCAGAATATTCCTGAGAAAAAACCCATAACCCTGTTGATGCTGAGTTGCAGTAACAATGGAAAAAAATCAGAAAGTCAAACTGTGGAAATGAAGAAATTTTGGCAATGACAGTGATGGAGTGCGTTTCATTTACTCATAAAAATCATAGGCTTGAGAACCTGCCATGATTGTTCTCCCATAGATTTTAAGTACAATCAACTAAAATATGCATGGTAAATAAGAACACCTGTCAACTTATGCCCCATCCTCAACACATGCAAGCTTAAGACACTGAATTTTCCAGCTGTTTCATATCCCTTTAATCAGCAAAACAAAATCTGAATAAAACCAAACTATGAATAAAACCTGCGTATCATTTGCTGTGCTTCTTGGGGCTGTAGAATTCATGTTAGCCCCTTCCAGCATGAAATAAAACCTATTGTGCCTTTGTAGTGTGGAGCACACAATCCTGTTTCTCTCTGCTATAATATAAATATCAAACAATAACTGAAAAGAGACAAATGACAGATTTAAAAAAATGTACCTAAAAATAAAATTATATGCATTTTGAAGATAAGAAAAAAAGTCACAAACATTTCCTAGAACATGAAACACTTCGGTGGCTGTAATGCATCAACATAAGGTTGACTTCAAGTAAAGATTTTTCTCATTTGCAAACTTGTCGATTCTGTCAGCTGAATACAGTTAACAGGCAATGAACTGTTGCATACTTATCTCCGTTCTGGTGTGCTGTTTAACATTGTTTACAGAGCTTCTAAGTCAGTCTTTCATTTGTGAAAAATGGGCCAGACACAAAAATAGACAGGATATATTACACTTTCTTTCAGAAAGCTGTTAGAAGAGGGCTATTCAATGCTAATCCAAAGTTGATAAATTTAAACTGTAAGAAGTAGATAAAGACACTTCATATTCACCTTAACGGGCTTTACTGACCTGGTAGGTAGAAGGTAATGTTCATCCATAGGAAGTCAGTGTGCGCATGGCTATGCAGGTTCCAAACGCTTCAATACATAGCAATCTTCCTATCATAGCCTCACTTTCAAAATGACAAGTTTGTTCTTTTAAACTAAAAAGGTCTGAAAGACAGGAAAATTTTTAAAACGGCTGCAGCAAACCAAGGTTTTTTCATTTACGTATTGTCCGACTTGCTAAGGTTATCTCAGATCTTAGTAACAGACTTCAGGAAAAGATGCCTGCTTGTGCTCAAGCAATCACCAGACAACATTCCTCATGTATGAAAATAATATACCTTTAATTTATTTACAAGACTGACCAACTGGATGAAGTGGCTGTACTTCAGATGCACTGCAAGAGCTTTCATTAGTGAACTATGTCGCTGTCCATATGTCTGTATTTTCTTGATATGTTATAAAACATACAATCAAATGACTCATGATAGGGTTGTGAAGAGTGAGATAAAAGGAATGTACGCAGCAATTAGACAGAAGAGAAAAAACCAAAATATTACTATCCAACTTTCAAAAATGTAATTTAAAAGGTGAAGATTCTTTTTTCACTAATTAGTAGATAATATGAATGGACTGATTTTTTTATTTAATCTACAGTAAAAGTCAGTACATCTCAAATTTGCATGCTAGCTAGTAACATCTGTCAATCGTACAAAAAATTAATATATATTGAATTATTCTGGGAGCTTCAAAATCACTAAGTGGTGAGACATGTATGACATTAAGATAAGAAAATGTAATTATATTTCTTACCTTCTGGCTAGCCACTCACAACAACAAATTAAGCAGCTGTTAATATTTTGTCATTTTATATCTCCCATGAAAGTGCATGTAAAAAATTTAACAGAGGTGCTAGGTAGCATACAATTACAAGATAAAATCCTGGTTTCCAATACATTCAATTTACTAAATTTATGCACTAAAATGAAAGGTAAGATGCAGACATTGTGGTATCAGTTCTTTATCTTTGGTAAAATGTTTTCATTTTATTATAGCCATATTTGCTCTGATATCCATTTTGTGCATGGTCTGCTATTATTTAAACCAACGGGAAACATTAAAATGGATATAAACAGTATCAGTGTATTATTTAGTACATTCATGACTTTCTTCATACATTCTTTGAGAATGTCGCTAGCATGTGGGGAAAATGAGCAAATGCTACTATCTATTATGATTTACTCCTGGTTTAACATAATTTTACTAGTTCTTGCCATCAGAAAAAAACGTTTTGTTTTGCTTTCAAAAGAAAGGGATCAATATGACTCTAAGAACAACAAATTCTAAAAATCTGAAGTAAAAATATCAAGTATTTTGTACTTTCTTAAAAATTCTACAATAGAAAATTATACTGGAACTGACTTCAAATTTGATACTATGACCCATCTAAGGAAAAAAAAACAAACCAAAAAAGGACCACAGAGAACATCAATTGCTTCAAGGTGTTCCAGTGATGTCAGTAAGCAATCACTGCCTTTACTGTCTTAAAAGTCCATGTTTGACTCTCACCATTTCTATCAGCATCAAAAGAAAAAATAAAAGAAGAAAAAAAAGAGGAAAACTAGTTTTAAAGCAGCACTCTTCAGTGACAAGTCATACAGCAAATTCATATTGGGTTCTGGGGGGTCTTTGTTACAATTGAACATATTAATGATGCAAACTTGACCGTATGAACCTAAGTTATACCTACACAGTTATGCCTCCAAATAACTACTAATTACACTAAATCAGTTTGGCAAAGTGAGGGAGTTCAATATCCCTACACCCAAAATATTCAGACGCTGCTGCATTCACGCAAAGAATGAGTTACATTACCACAGCTCGTACATGGGGGACCCTGAAACACTGAATTTCATCACAAAACCAATCTTTGCACGTACTTTTTATATATGTATTTCAATATGAACACTGGAAACCTTTGGAATCATATTGATAGAGAGTAAGGTGTAAAATTTTTTCTAAGTTCCTGTTTCAGGTCTTTTTTGTTGTTGTTGTTTCTTTGTTATTTTACAAATAGAGTGGCAAGCAGGCGATGGCAAGACATTCCACGGGTATAGGCTTGGGTCTGTTCTGCTGGCTTTATTCAGGTGAGCCATCCTCAGTCACGCCAGCAGTGACACTGGACAAAACAAAAAAAAGAACTCACAGGGGCAGGATCAAGCTTGTGGTGTCAATATAAAAAAAAAACATTCACATTGCGTCTATGCTCATATCTCAATTCTTCAATAGTTAATTTGACATGGTATTATTTTCAGTATCTCAGTATCACCAAGAACAAAACAAATGGGAAGCTGCAATTACTGTAGAAGCACAGTCTAATATTCCAATGATTTCCAATGAACATGGCACTTTCAAATTCAAATTAAGTTTAAATTTCAAAGACTGTTTATAAGGGTATAATGAAAAATTGCCCCTGAAGAGCATGATTTAAAAAAAATAAAAATTATTTATTACTATAAAGTGAAAAAAAGGAAGATGCAGAAATGGGGAGTGGTGTGATACAGTTTCAATACATGTATTTGCACCAGTCAAAACCATGCTTTCAGTGAGTCATTGATAGCTCTATCACCAATGACTTACGGTCTTTAGCCATGTACAAATGTAGTAAGCCACTTCCCCACCCCTGCCGTGCCCACATAGATGCCACACACATTAAAACGCAACAAACTTAGTGCCTGACTGTCCTAGATGCTGAGCGCTCTCAGCTCTCGACAGGCCCTTCAGTCTAAACCAAAGCATAATCCTGACAATAATTTAGTGGTCAAAGTCTTATGAATTTAAAAGAGCCTGTCACTTTTTTTCTTTCTTTGCTTTTTTCAGTATATCACACTTTTTTCTGTTAGGACGCCGGCATCTTTCATCAATGCTCGGTATACATTCATAATGCCATACTTCTTCCATTTTCTCCACAGGGTAAACTGCCTCCACGTAATGACGGATCAGTCTCAGTCTGATAGGATCGAGCTGTTTTTTGTTACAAGCACCTGAATGGTTGTATTGCAGTCTGAGATTCTCCGGAGTAAAGAGCTCGGGAAAGAGTCTTACGAGAAGCCTGGCAGCAAAGTTGCCGACAGACAGGCTCTGCTGCACTATCTCTCTTACCTCCTTATCAGACAGCAAATACAGAGAAGGCACAGGGAAGTCTGGATTAGGAACAACGAGTTCATCGAGTGGTATCTTGCAAAAATCCTTGCTGCTTCTTTCTGGTGGCAGTGGTGGCCCTTCGAATTCTTCTCGAAACCTCTCGGCATTTATTGCATAGCTGAGAAATTCCCTCCTGTCGGGCCCTGGTATGTGGATTTTCCGTTGCTGTTGGTATGTGCGCCTTTGCTCCGTGTCTCTTCGTCGACACCTCTCGTCAAGCTTCCCAACAAACTCCAATGTCCACACTCTGTCATTCTTTGCTCTGGGGTACAGTATCTGCACATAATGTCGAATTAATTTAATTCTAGTGGGGTCGAGCTGTTTCTTGCCTAAAGATCCACTACAGTTATATTGCTTCCGTAAGTTTTCATGAGTAAACAATTCAGGAAATAAAAGAACAAGCAATCGAGAGGCAAAGTTGCCTATGGAAAGACTGCTTTCATATATGCTTTTAATCTGTTCTTTGTTCAACAGGTAATCCGGCACAGGGACATCGAAATCAGGAGGGGGAAAGTCAAGTTTGTCAAAGTCTATGGGTACAAGCCAAATTTTTTTTGAGCGCCTGCCAGGCTTTTCATATTCAAAACTGTCTTCTACTTTTATTATTGATACATCATCTGGTAAACTAGAAGAATCGTAACAGTCATCTCTCATCTGATCACATTCACTCCCATCCATATAAGTATTTTCAAGCTCATCATTTATTCGTTGAACACATTGCTGCAACCAGGCTGCTTCTTCTTGCACATCTGGAAAGTAAATTTCAGTGTACCTACGGATTATTTGAAGCCGATGAGGATCCAGCAGTTGTTTTCCAGAGTCTCCAAAGCAGCTGTACCTTTCAGCTAATTTTCTGTGGTCGAAGAGTTCTGGAAACAATCTGTGTAACAAAAAAACAGAGAATTCCCCCGGAGAAGAAGCTTCATCTAAAAATTCATTGAGATCCTGAGCATCCAGCATGTAATCTGAGGCAATAGCATTACTCCTGTCCAAGGACAAAGCTTCCTCCTGCTCTTTATCCTCCATAAAATGAGAGGATTCGACCTGCTCAGTCTCATAAAAACCAGACGACTGCACACTCTGCTGACTGTTTTCCATTTCCCTTTGAGCCCAAAATCTATTGAAAAAATCATTGACTTGAGGCAAACACTCCACCTGCCACACAGCTGTATTCTTCACAGAAGGATAACAAACTTCCACATAGTTACGGATAAGCTGTAGATGAAGAGATTCAAGTTTCCTTTTGTTGAGAAAGCCACATGCACTGCAGCTTCTGCTGAACTCGTCATCGCTGAAGAGCTCTGGGAAGAGCTGCACTAGCAACCGGCAAGCTAGGTCTCCGCCTGATGTGCTTTGATCCATGATCTGTTTGAGCTCTGCAGAAGTCAGCTGATACTCCGGGGGAGGCTTGAAGTCTGCAACGGACTCTACTGGACTGACTTGCTTTTTAATTCTGCTAACCTCCAAAGACAACAGGTCAACTTTACTGTGAAGCTGAGTCATATTGGTATTGAGGGTGTTAAGCGTGTAAAACATTTTCTGTATCAAAGAATATATATTTGGGTCGGCATCTGTGGTGGCTGCTGTTACGGCTATGGCTGTAGCAGAGTCCCTTTTCCGTTGGTCATTCAAAGTCCGAAGATGTGAGGGACTGCTGGGGTTGATTTTTTCAAACAACTCATAAGAAGCAAACTGCTCTGCTCCTGGTGGGTTCTTCTTCTCCGTGATTTTGTGTGAGATGCCATAGAGAGGTTTTTTATAAGATGGAGTTGTTACATCACTGAAGGATTCTTCTTCACAGAGCCATGTTACGTTAGGATTCTTGTTCTTGTTTGGCTGCTCTGCATTTACCTGAGTGGGTGAGCCAGCATCTCTGTTCTTCATGTTTGAAAGGGAGCCCTTTGAATGAACAAATACTGTATTAGTAAGACTGCCTTAAAAATATTAGCTGTAAGTATGTGTCCCTTAAGCAGGCATTGTTAAATAAATATGCTAAGTCAAATTTTCTCCAGAAGGACTTAGTTAAGTAGATCAAAATCAATAAATACAGTAGGAAGAATGAGAATAAATACAGTAAAGTATTATTTAGGTGTTTGGGTTTTGTTGTTTTGGCTCATAGCTTTCTCCATGGAATAGAAATGCAATAATCCTTAGTACTCTCCCCACAGAGCTCTAAATACTCTCCCAAATTAAGTATCATTATGCTTCACCTTGCATACGAGGATCTTGGGCTGTAGCAAATTTGGGTGGCAACAAGTCAGCGACAGAGCCAAGAATAGAATCTAGATTTTCTGACTCCTGACTTCTGGGTCCTGTGACCTTGCCACTGCCTCCAACAACTGCATTTAATGTTCCAGCACTCTCTTTAGGTTAGCGTTTGAAAATACCAGGTTATAAAACACCAGAATTATGCTTATTCTCTTCTTTTCAACGTGAAAGGTTTATGTAGAGGTTTTTTTAATCTTTATTATGGTGTACAACTCCTAAGCAAGTTCTAAGAACGACTATAATTTTAAAAAAGTATTCTATATAAATAATAAAAAGTGAAAACCAAAGTGAAAAGTACCTTGGTATTGTCTTTTTAAAAAGAGAAGCCTAAGATTTTTGTAATTCTTAAAGGCAGGGAAGTTTAGACTCATGGGTTTCTAGTTTTCAAAACTATTTATATAAATAACAGTAATGAGTTCCTAAGGAATTAATGTTCTTAAGACTTTCTAGCTCTTCCTCATTGCTGGAAATCGGAAGCAAGCATTTTCACCAAATCAGAGCAAATATGCAGGGCTTGGGTGGGTTGGTGTTTTTTGCAAACACATGGCTATTGCAAGTAATTCTTAGGAAGCAGATACAACAGAATCAAAATCCAACGTATAGAATTAAAATATGAGAAAACACACAGATTTTAGAGAAGGCTGTACTGCAACGTTTTGCTTGGCTTGTTCCACAGATTATTAATTAGATAAAAAACATAATTTGCATTCAAGGATTAAAACAAATGGAACACGGCCTTGAGGCCTGAGCTGAGAGTCACAAGCAATTTGAAATTCTAGTGAAGCCCCCACTACGTCCTACAGTGAGGAATTTGAACTGAGGTTCCTTTCTGAAAAAAATAGAACTGTAACACTCATGAAATTAATCTGGTCCCTATGTGTACTCACACTTGGCATCTGCTTACTGCAGTGACAAACTGAATCAAACTACTTTTAATTTCTAATGCAATATACACTCAAAACAGGCTCAGAAAGAACAAGCTGGTTTCTGCTCCAAGTTTAGAAACAGCAGACTCGGCTAGATTGAAGTTGTGTTTCCAGGTTCTGCTCTCATTCACATCATGCAACCCTACATATGAAACCTCGTGTTTTCACATCCAAAGCTGATGATAAAATGAAAGCATAATGCAAATGCAATCTATTTCACAGTGCGCAAAATTCCTAGCTGTGCTGGTATAGGACACCTGACTTCCAGGTCCCATTTAGAAGACTGTTGCTCCAGTCCCACCCATTTGCTATGAGGACAGCAAAGAATCAGAGTCCTGTAACACCACCCGCTAATAAAGATACCACCCCAGAATGTGGTATGATACACCCTAACTAAATCAGCTCTCTGTGACTTGTAAAATACCAGAACACAAGAGACCAAATTGGGAGCAGACTGAGATCCACGTTGCTCCCACCTAACTGCAGGCTTCTACGCTGGGACTGAAGGTGTCATACACCACCTATACTTGTCAGCGGAGAAACAGAGGTATTTCCGGATGGTAATAAGGCTCTCCCAAAGAGACATCATGGGAAAGCAGGTCACAAAAATCCCCACTGACATAAACGTAGTTCTGCTCCTCAGTCAGACAACCAGACTGAATTACAAATTACTCTTACCATTTTAGATCAAAAGAACAAAACAAAACAGCAATTCTGGAGAATACATTTCTTAGACATACAGTGAGACCTGCTACCTAAGTAGCTAGCTCTTCCATTAACACTCCTATAGAGCACATTCCAAATATTCCTTCACAGACGGAGTATGATCCATTCAATTCCTTCTCTACTAAATAGCTTGCCATGGGCCACCAGCTGTCTGTCAGTTCTCATCAGAACTCCTGCCATACCTTTTCCCTGATTAATTTATAATAAAACTTGGCAATGTGAGGTTAACTTCTATTAATGCACACCCCACATCCAGAGCCAGGGCAAAGCAGTATTGGAAAGTGTATTAGCATAAACTCATTGTCTTGCACTTTGACAGTGAGTATTGTGAAAGTCTGCATTCTCAGTTTTTGACACCATACTCTGGATGAGGAGAAGCGTGCACGCTAAGAGCAGCAGATCACTGCTGCGATGGCAGCAAACTTCTGCCCTTTCACTAATGCAGATCAGAGTGTTTGAATACAGTTGCAGGACGGATTTGTTATCTGCATTTCAAAAACACACAGTCAGTGTTTGACTAACAGATGACAACACATTTGGGCCTATATTTAAGGATTTTCTATTTCAGATGCATACTTGTTTTCTTTCCTTTTGCTTTTAATTATCTTGCCTTTAAACAGTTTCCATCTGGGAACGGCAGTATCCACAGCATAAATACATGGCTTTTCATAAATTGTCCAATTAAACTAGTATTACTATTTTTTAATTACTTTTCTGTAACACTGATCTTTACACATCAATGTATTTCATCTAATACTACACCTGTTTAAGATGATCAGTTTTAATGTACCATCAAAAAATAAGCAAAGATGTTGTTCTGTGAGACTCAATGTACATAAGACAGTGCTGACTTTTATACTACATTTGCAAAGCAAGTTTTTATATTTTATACATTCTTTGAACATTTTCAGAATGCACAGTGACCAATATAAGTAACTGTGAAATAGTCTCACACGCTATCTCTCAGAGTCCCGAGACAAGTTTTAAAAGTTTAGTTATTGCTCTGTTCAGTGCTAAAGTCCAGCTAATTTGTGTACCTTATTATACTTAAAAAAATGAAGTCTAAGTATCTGTAAGAATACAGAGCATAATATTCTAGCATATGAGTAAAGAAGAATGAATACATGAGCAAGAAACATATAAAGAGATTCTATCAAACACATGAGAACTTGGAAATTTCTTGCACATAATTTTTTAAAAATTACAACATTCTACACTTGTTTTTTAAAAGAAAAATAGGGAAAATGATTTTCTGGTTATGAAGTCACACTTTTTTTAAAGAAAATTAGGGAAAATTAATTTCAGGTTCTGAAGAGACAATCAGAATTTTAAAAAAGCTAAATGTCTTCTGATAGAAAGTCATTTAGGATTATAATCACCAGCCCAATACTATGGTTATATAACACAAAAAGTACAACTCTGCTTATATCATACATAGTAGCCTATGTGATGTTAAAATATACTAAAAGCACAATATTCTCAGAAATCACAAACATTTTTGTCCTCTGTTTAAACAGACATAGTTGGTGAAGTCAACTAAATCAAAACATTGGTACTAGAAAAGCAATTAACTTTAAAAATGTTAGGATTGAGGGCTATTTCTGGTTGGTATTTTTAACTAAACATGCTGATTCACTGGGGTCAGTCAAGAATGAATTTTCATCGCTGCTACTGGGTCACTTTCTGATATTAGAAGACCAAAGTTATAATTAATTTCAAATTGAAATTAAAAATTTAATAAAGGCAAACAGCAAACAGTAAGATCAAAAGCAAGCACAGTTTAGAGACCATTATGAAGCTCTTTAAGAATCTGAATGTAAGTAAAACACTTGTAAAAAGAGAAAGGAAAAGAAAGACACCATGTAATAAGATTAAAACCTACCTACCAAAGGCATATGGGGAAAAAAAAGCCCCAAGAAGTCAGAGAGATGACAGTCAAGAAAAAGAAATATGAAGAGCTATGGCTAGAAATGAGAAATAAAATGCACAAATACAACACAGAATAACTGGCTAGGTAGCAGAACAGCAGAAAAGGATATGTGCATTAGAGTAGGTCATAAACTAAATATAACCCACGGCCTGAAGTTATTCAAAAGCGGATGAATTTGAATCTAGGTTATTTTAATAAAGTGCTGAGTGTGAAAAACAGGAGGTCATTTCACTGCTCTAGAGGGTGTTAGAAGAGATGTGACTATCCAACACTGGACACTACACTTTTCAGGAATCTCAAAGAGAACAACAAAAATATAAGGCGACTCCTGAAAAAGAGCTGGAAAAACAGAATTACAGTCATGGAAAGGAAGGGCTGAGGGTGGGCAACATCACACTGATTTTCCGACGTGCAGAAGACTTTTCTAGGAACAGATGATCACTGCTCTCCCTACTGAAAAGAACAAGGACAAAAAGAAACTTGTTCAGTTTCAGCAAAGACTAATGAAAATCTCCAATTGCTAGAGAGGTAGAACACTAGAACAGGGTAACCAAAGAAACTTGGGCATCTCCTTCACTAACTGGATTGTTGTGAGATGCTGCACCAGAAGTTGTAATACTTTCTGCTCTTCATATGCTGAAGTCTTCTGCATCCCTGCATTTTTATCTTTCAAATAATACACAAATTTATACTTGTCTCACTGGCATTGAAATCTGTGTCACAGAAGAAAGAATTACAGCCTGATTTTATTGCTGTGGATCCAGCTGAAGGACTCTGTGACATGAGAGGGCCTGTAATCAGAGTCATGCTCAAGTTAATTCAAATCACTACCTGCTCCTACATTCTCTGACAAACAAGAAAAATACACTTCACATGAATGAATTAACCTAGAACTGTATTTCATAGATATGATCGCTCCCACGTTATTTAAAGAAATACCCAGACAATAATGTGTGCAAACTGGGTTAAGATTAGCCACGTTTGTCTCAAACTCGTTACTAATGCAAATCTAATTAAATGACTTGCATTTTGCTTATAGCAGCAATAATTTAGCCTATGAAATAAAAACCAGAAAAATCACAGAATCGTGTATAGAAAAGTCACCTCTTGTGTAAAGCGTCTTTTCTTCACACTGGGTAAGACATCTTGCTGGCTCCCTGAACCATCACAACCAAGTGAGGTCTGTTTCCGTTTGCTGGAATCCTGCAGGCAAGTAACTGCGCCATCCAGTGAGTGTTTCTCAGCAGACCTGGACGTTACCGAGCAGTCTAGAGCTTCATCTTCATTTTCTGTTTCTACTTTCACAACATTATTTTTAGGAATTTTTACTGGAAAAATAGAAGGTTTAGAAAGATAAAGCACTCTCTCCAGAAAACCATGACACCCTTAATACAATCTTTTGTGGCTTGTTTCTTTTTATGAAAATGTGTTTTGAAGAACTTCATTATATTTTATGACTTGTACAATGAAGTGCATGCTGAGGCCACCTCAAAGTCAAGTGATTATTATGCTAGGAACTATTCAGTCATCCAGTAAATCACAGTTTCTTCCCCAAGGAAGAATCTAAAGTATAAACAAATACAGTTACAGCAGGAAGATTTTTTTGGAGGGGGAGGAAGGATGCAGAGCAGGAAATAAAATGAGTAATAAAGGTGATGGTGTATTTTAGATACCTCTTTAAGAAACATTAATGTAATTTGTCTTGATCCAAGTGCATTCTTTATCAGGTTATAGAGGCTTTAACTCAACAAGTATTTTTTCCTGATCATAAATTACACAAAGTATAATATTTTACCTTCATCATCATCAGTGATTTCAGCTGAATTCATCTTCTATCCCACTAAAGAACAAAACAAAACCACAAAGGTAAATATCAGCATCTTCTGGAATCAGGAAACATCTACATCTGTTTTTATAATTACTTTTAATCTAGAGCCATTGGGCATTAACACCCCACAAATAATTTCCAGTCTGTACGTTTTAATAACTAGACCTGCCAACATGCAAACTATACTGCTGACAACATATGACAGCTAGGAAAGTATTTAAAACTACACGTCTTTTTCTGGTGTGGACAAAACTAAAAGTCATTTTAACCTTCTCTATAAAGTATCTTGGCACTATATAAATGGAAGTTAACTGTATTAAACTCTCTATCCTGTACCAAGTTACTGCTTCTTATTACAGTCCAATGTTTTTATATTGTCATTGTGGGTGACTCAAAGTGATCACAGAAGGAAAACTCATCATAAACTGTAATATACTTGCAGGATAAAAATCTCTGATTTTTTATATGGATTGCATCAATTCAAGCAGAGCAATCTGAAGATCTACAGTAATTCCTCTTTTCCTAACTGTCAGCCTCTAAATAATGCAAGAATGTTTTTTGAGGGAAAAACAAATATATGTATTATTCTAGCATGAATTTAGCATTACTTCTCAAATGAAAGACTGGTTTGTATTTCTGTTTCCTTGAAAACTAATTTTGCAAGTTACTTGAGGGCAAACATCGATCTGTGGACATGTCCCTAAAAGATATTCTAAAACTTCTGGAGATCTGCAAAGCAAGTAACCTAATCAGATCCCACCGACCGTGGGCGCACAGCTGCAAACTGATACTCTCAACTAGTGAGCTGGTGACTGGTAAACTGTCACACACCACTCCAGTTCATCTACACACAGCATTATGTTTACTTGGCCTCAGAATATTATTATTTTACATTTTCCACATTCTTCCTTCAGATAGTTTTCTTTTCAACTGTTCCCACTTATCCTTTAACCAAGGTCTGAAATCAAGACAGACTTCTCTCTGGTTGGAGCAAGTGAATAAAACCAGTCAATCAAAACTGTATGTACAGCCCAGAAGTGGGAATTATAATGAAATTTAAAAGACAAGGAGAGAAAGAGACAGAGAATTTGTTTTGGAGAAAAATATATTCTCTACCTTTCTTCTAAATAGTGTTGAATATTTTTTTTTAAAAAAAAAAAAAGCTCAAAATACTGTTGAACTCTTGTAAACACTTGAATGCTTTGTAGCTATGAGTTTTTCTTCACCAGCAACTGATGGCTGCCAATGGTAAGTATGAGGTCCCACTCTGGATCAGCTTTTGTACAATGGCAGTACAATGAGTAGCAAACCAAATGGAAAATGCATGGAGTTATAAAATCAGCTCATACTGGGCCACTCTAGAAGCCAAAATACCTTTGATGGGCTGACCTTCAATGTGGCCCCTATGTACAGCCTTGTGAAGGGCACTGTCAAGAGGATAACAAGAGATTGTCTTCATCATCATGTCACCAGAAAGTCTCCAACAGTTGGATCTAGAGCTACTACAAATCCCTTATCTACTCCTTTTACCTACCACAATTCCCTGTTTTGGGACTTGCATTTATGAATTGATCCACAAATAAATTATGCCAGCTTAGTTGTAATATAGTCACTTCACTTAAACTTCTGCAAACTCTTTAGAGGCATAACAGCATGAAACTAAGTGGCTCACACCAACTTCTAAGACACCTGGCAAGCACTGGTGAAGGTTAATACCAAGTCTTACTAAGTCAACATTATTTATGAATTTAGATGCAGTCACCACAGATTGTTATGAAAAATCCTAAGACAGCGTACTTCATACAGCACCATCAAAAATCTAAGCTGGAAAGCAGCACATAGCACTAAATATTTGTATTTTGCCCTGATGTCTCAAATACGTTGATATTCAGTGCCTGTATCCTTCCTACAGTTTTCCACACTGCACTAGGCTCAGGCTGAGGGATGTGGTACGAGATGAGACCAACATGTGCCAGTGCTCAGGAAGTGTGACACAGAGCCTTTCTGTGAGGGCCTGAGGTGACAGCAAGCAAATCAGCCGATACCACTACAGAATACTCTGTAATGGAAATCAAAATGGTTTTCCAGATAATCCTAGGCTGCTCTATCAAAGCAAAACACTAAAAGATGGTAAACACAGAGCCAGAAGGGAAGACTGTGGAGGTGGCAGCAGCCATAACACCACAAAATATTTAGGAGGGGATATAGGGAATTATATTTTCCTTCTAACTCCTGCTATTACTGCTATTTAAATAGGAAAAAAACTTTAGGATAATTCTTCTGAGACAATACAGGCAAACTGGAAAGAGAAGATAGTAAGAATCTGAATAGCCACTCTAAAACTGGAAAAAAGTGAAAACTAAAGCAAAGCACATACCCTGGGTAACAGTTAACTTTCTGAAGCAGGTAACATCAGTAGATGAAAGCTATCCCAAACTCAGGACAAATAACAAAGTCAAAACATTATTTCAAAAATTTGAAACAAAGTGTTATTATGTATTTTTTGTTTTATTTGAAAACTGCCAGAATCCAATTAAAAGTGAATAATCCAAACCAGCATCAGAATCAATGAGGCCTAGAAAGACTGGGGCGCCAAACAAAGCACGAGCTCCAACCTTTTCCTTTCCACAAGCCCTAGAAACATCAACATCTGTCTCCTTATCTGGTTTCTTCTTTGTGAGATTTGTAAGAACTTAGGTAACCTGAGAAAATGACACAAATATAACAACTTCTATCAAGAGACAGGATCCAACTGCCCCTCTGATTTCCTGCCTCATAACCCCACCTGCTCCCTCAGTCAAGCGTGAGTGCCAGCCTTAACCTTCAGTGAGCTCTTTCACCTTGACAAACTGACAGAAAACAATTCACTTCTTTCTTTGCTGGGTTACTTTTCTTCTAATTCAGAGAGGTAAAGGGTAAGGCAAGAAATTGGGCCAAGAGTATGCACGTGATTTGGGACAGAGAGGAGGAATTAATCTCTCTCATACCCGCAAGCCACTGGCTTGGTTCAACCGTTTCACAAAACTTCACTTACCACCTATTTACACCACCATCTCGCTTCAAATTTGGGTAGCAATGGACTCACAAGTGAGTAGTGAGTGGACACAGAGATGTCAACACAGCAACTGTATCATCACCTCCATAGGAAATTAAGGCCTGTGGGAAGAAGGAAAGTATGTGGGCATGCGTGATCATGTCCATGCATGTACACCTGTCTATGTAGGGTTAACAATAATTCTGTTGATCGTTCACAGTCTGCTAAAGATAACACATTTCAGATTCTTTAAAATACTGTTTGCAGTGAATAGGTACTTATGAATAATTATTATTGGCTTCATAGAAGAGGCAGCAGTGTCAAAATCTGCTTTGAGGTAGCATTCTGCCCCAGACTGCGAGAATAAGCAAAGCTGGAGTAAAAACGACCTAGGAGAACTTGGGAGAAAATAGGGCAACAAGCAACTGAACAAGTAATCCACCTAGTAAAGCAAACACCTGACAGTTGTTCCTTGTCATGTTGACTATACAATGATACTTTGTTCTTATATCGTATTTATATATATCTTTTTTCAAAACAAAAGGTAAATATATTTATCATCTTTAGCCTAATACTGCCTCAGCGCTATCTACAGGACAGCAGTTAGCCAGTTCTAGGAAGGAGTGAACACCCTGTGCTGAAGCTGGGGGCCTGGACCTGCAGCCATGACTGGCAGAGCAACCTGTCTTGGCAGCTTTATCTTGCTGGGCTACAGACAGATGCTGCAGTACATCCTATTTTCTGGTGAGAAGAGGATCTGGAGGAAGGATTCCAAAACATACCAAACATCTACGTCAACAGCCAGATCTTGATCCTAACGAAGTTGACTGGAGCTGTAACCTAAGCACTTGTATGTCTGAATTTTAGCTGAAACTTCTTGTATTTTCACCTGAACTGACCAAAAAAATAATGCTTTACAAAATATGAAAATATGAACTCAATGTCTCAAAACCAAACACTTTGCTGACTATCAGCATGTACTCACCTTCCTATCTAAACTGCCTGGATAGCTGCTAGTACGGGTACTGTACCTGTGCTAAGCCACTGCTAGGTGTCACACAACGGAGCCTACGTGACACCAGAGCCTTCCTGGGACGACAGAAACATTCCTTTGGGCTCAGCCCTCCAGACTCACCCACAGGTCCTGACACTTTTGAAACAGTTAAAATAGATGAACCAAAAAGGACAGTTTTCTTAAGGTGATTAAGGTTTTGTTATTCTAAGAGAAATGAATAAAAATACCTGATTTGTAATCATGTAAATGAGGATACTGTTCATTTTAAACTAATGTACGATAAGCCTATTTGGAGAGAATTGATGCGATATACAGCATTTTGTCCTGTTTCAAGTTAATCTATTTCTAATAAACTGAACATGCATTACAGTAACTCTAGACACCAACCTAAGGGTGTTTGATTTGTGATCTTGTGATTTGCAGCAAGATCCAGAAAACCCACTCAGCTACCAGCTAACTTGTAGCTGGTTACAAATTCTAGATACCAAGTTGCTGGCAGACCAGATACACAAAACCTTTTGAGCCCTGCTGGGACTGCTCCACTAGGACCTCCTCTGCATCTGGCCAGCTGGCTAACATTCAACAGCCATTTTCAGAACATGCTCAGTACTTTTGGACTCTCATAGAGGACGGTCACAAGTAAGTGTAAGGTTTTTCACTTAGCAACGGCACAATGTTTAAAGAGGTATTTGGGAGCCAGAAAATCTGTTGGGGTTTTTTGTTTGTTTGGTTGGTTTTTTTTAACTTTCCTGCCCTTGATTCTGCAGCAGAGACAAGAATTCAGGTCCCCAAATCCTAGAAGAGTGATCTAATCACCAGGTTATAGCACGCTGGAGGGCAAGCAGGAAGAAGAGCAGTGGGTCAGAGCATGAGGGGGCTGGAAAAGAAGGGGGATCCCAGCACACCTTGGCCATCACTACCGGCCAAATCCCCTTCCCACAGATCCCGCTCTCCCTTCTTCTCATCAGATTAGATGATGAATGAGACAGCTCAGTGAAGGGACTTACCCCTCCCTACTTCCATTGGTATCACTTAGACACATGTCTCTATTCCAAAGACCTAGCAGGTTATGACACTTAAATGTACCATCATACCATTTTGGTAACAACATTCAACATTGAAATGGTATTACCTGTGGCTAACAGGGAAGCTCAATGCCTAGTGCAATGTTGCAAGTTCCAAAGCATGGAAGAATACATTTAAAAATGCGGTTTTGGAATGTTTCTCCATGCATTTGGTGCTAACTACCACCCTGATGATGCTTTTGCAAGTAGAGCAAAAAACGCGATTCATTTATCAAAAATGCGCCTACCTGAAACATGCACTGAAACCTTAAGGATTTAAAGCACTTAGGTAAAGATTTTATGAGCAAGAGAACAAATTGCAAATCATACTCTAAACATATTTCAGTCTCATATCATCTAGTATAATGCATAACGCTACTTAAAAGTAGCATAAAAGTGTACCTACTTATTGGTATATAAAACAGACTTGAATCATAAGCCTAAGTTAAATCATCCCATAACATGCGTTCTCCTATTTACCATCTAACAATTACTCATGTGTTGGCCCTGGAGGATGCTTTCCCTACCTGTCTTATAACTGTGACCATCGTAAAAGCACAATGCAAAGAGAAAAGATCTTGCTGATAACGTAAGATCAGGGCAGCTCTCTGCCTTTGCAATCAGTCTTAAAGAAAGCCTGATTGATCAGTTCCAAGTTCTGACTTTAAAAAACAAACAAAAAAAGTCCACCAGAAAAAAATACTGTTGTTCTGCTGTTCATAAGTAAAAAACTAACTCTTTAAACTCCCACATCTAATGTAGTAAGTTCTGACAACTGAAAAAAAGAAGTGCAAAAACCATGTAGAAAAGCATAAAAGTGTATACCTGCTGTATGTGGAAAGCAATTCTGACTTCATAACACCTGTTAATTATAATCACAAATCTAAATGAATCATTACCTTAATGAATACGCTTTACTATAATAAGAAAGCCTGTTATCAGTTTTATACAAGTTTGCTATTTAGAATTTAAATGCTTGCATAACCTTGTATTGTTCGGTTCATTAATGCACAGTAAATGTGTAGATGCCGCTTTTTAAATGCACACTGTCCCACTAAATGTTTTAGCATCTTCCATGTACATTGGAAGGAATGCTTTAGTTCTTTATTATAGACTATAAGAACGTTACTGAAAATACAGGGGATTAGATATTGTGTATGATGAGATGTTTATTCCTTTTAAAGCCTCATGGTGGCACATTGCTTCATATATAAAACTCGGAGACTTCAAGGAAAAGTATTCTACTAGGGTGTCATATGCTTCTGAAGAGGTGAACTGTTCTTTACATTTTGCTCAAAAGCTGAGACACATGTGCTTGCTAGTAACATTACATATGCGTTTAATAGCCTGTGTGGCTGCTCAGTTTCCTTGTTTTCAGCATGCTGTGAAAGATACAACACTCCTCTTAAAGCACAGGTAACCTAGTAAAGTTAAATAAATTATGGGAATGCCAAAAAAGCTGATATTCTGAGTAAGTAACACTGGATATATTTTACAAGATCTGTACATTGAATCGCTGTTTAACAGCATCTCCTCTTACATATGCCTTCCTGTAACAGGACTTTATCCCAAAATTGCAATGGTCTTATGCTACGTAATTAAAGTGTGGTTTATCCATAGCCAACCAAACCATGGTACAAATACTCATCCTCAGCAAGGGACAACGATTAATCAATCTAATAGTTAGACACTCACCAGACAGTCAAGTGTCTGAGGTACTGCTCCCTGTCTCTGGGTCTCTCTGTATTTTGTATGAAACATGCACTGGATAAAAACCAGAAAATGACCAATGCTTCCCAGGGGAAGCCCACAGTTTTGAAAGCTGGCGTGGGTAAGTGGAAGCAGTCCCGTCGCCTTGAAGCAACAGCCCTCATTCTCAACACCAGCCCTGCAGTCCCAGGGGAAGACAGGACCCAAGGCACAAGCCTCTGCTCAGGCTGCCCAGGAGCTGCCTCCTGCCCAGGGTGTGTGGTGCTTTCCAGGCTGCCCCTTGGAAAGCTCTCCTGCTGGGCTGTAGAAGCAAACCTAGAGAACTGTATGTTCCGGGTTCTGCTTCAGGAGCCAAGTAATCTGCATCTTTTACTTCCTAGCTGTAGCACTGGGTTCAATAGTTTCAACATTGCAATTATCCTTGGGGTACATTTGATTCCTCCGATTTGTAAAAAACCAATGCAACTCAAATTGAATTCAACTGAATTATATGCAAATACCACTCCAAAACTGAGCCGTAAAATGTATTTCTTAGAGGCAATGTTTGCCTTCTGTTCAATTCTATGGGCCAGTGATTTGACTATAAGTATTACAGAATTTCAAGAAGGCCTCAAAAACCCACAAAACAATGCCATTTTTTCTGGACTTTTTTTTGCATTTTCACTAAAATTTTTGTTTTCTATTTAAGTATCCTTCTATTACCGAAAACCTCATGATCACACTCATTGGTATGATGCCCAGAATAAGCAAATAGCAAGGAAAGGATCACTGTCAGTATGCTGCCTGAAACATTTTTACTGACTAACATTACAAATTACCTAAAATTATTATAACAGCCAGAAATTGGGGAGGGAGGGGAAAATCTGTACTGTTTGAGCTATATACCTGACTACACTTTGTATATATTTAGTCAGGTTTCCTTAAAGCTCGTAACTTTTCTGAGCTTTGCTGGGAAGTTACTTGAAAAGGGAACACTCCGAAGAAGTCTGATACTTGAAACCACCTTAGTTAAGAAAAAAAATATATTTCAAATTGATACCCATCTTAAAGAAACTGTGAAATAACAATATTACCTCGTTCACTGAACTGTAAGCAAAACACAAGCAGACAATATAAACAATACTAAAAGCAGATGCTTTCTATTTTAATAATTTTGAGATAGTAAAGTGCCGCTAGTGACCCAGGAGTGGAGTTTTTGAGTCAAATTTATTCTTGATACCCAGTACTGACACTTGAAATATTAAATACCTTAGAAAACAGTATTCCAACATTGCAATCACATTCTGACTATAAATACATGTATAACAAGTTCTAGAACTATGAAAAAATACCTTTAAAAGAACACGCAGATGTCGTTGGAAGCGTTGCCCTTACAGAGAATAAAATCCCTATATTTAACATAGTTTGAAAACCTCCTCTGCTGCCCTGTGAAGGACAGGAAGCCTCAAGCCTCCACCGAAGCCAGCCCGCTATAAGGGCATTTTGCCAACAGGACTTACAGGGCATGTTCTCAATTTGGGTCTTTTTTTGTTTCATTTTAGTTACATCTGCAGATGCAATTTAAATAAAAAAAGAATAAAAATTACTCTTCTCAGTTTTCCCACAAGTTGCCTAAAGCTGAAGTTTTCTCAACCTGTCCCCTGTACTTCATCAAACACCAATTTAATATTGCAGTGGTCAGCAAAACAGTAACCTAGCCGATTTCCAGCATTCATGCATCAGTTCGGTTCCTCCTCAGTCAGGTGTTTTCCCCTGGTCTATTAGAAACATTTTGTTTTCCTTAATGCTTAGTTCTCTCTCCTCTTGTTCTTTGCCTTTATTTTAAAATACCGTTCCATCTGAGCTTCGTACAGGCAATTTAAAGTCTCCTCCGAACTGCATTCGACTTTCCTATTTTTATCCACTGGACTCCGCTAAGCTATGAAAATACTCAGCAAAGATAAAAAGGTGCGGCTATTCCAACGCCGAGTGCGACTTAGCAGGGGAGAAAAGGTATCAGCACAGAGTGGCAACCATTCCTTTTATTCGACGGGCAGTCGTTCCAGTAAATTCACGATCTGGTGACTCGGTGGTCAGCCAGAAGCAGGGAAGAGGTCGTTCCTCCCCTGTTTAAATGCCTGTGCCCCAGGGGTCGGGCACACGCAGTGTTTATGGGTGGCAGCGGCAAACTCTACCCGCACTTCAATCCAAAAAGCTCCGGGACTGCGTCAACGCCATGTGGACGCCGTCACATGGCCGCTGGCCCGCCGCCGGCTCGCGTTCTGCTGCTTCAGAGTTTGTTCCCGTCTGTTTACAAAGGGCTGCGCGGACGCACCGCAGGGGAAAGTAGGGTAGAGGCAGCGGGCGGGCGCCGGGTAGAGGCGGCCGGTCCCGGCCCCCCTGGCGCACGGCTCCCCGCGAACCGACGCGGGCTGCCACCGAACCCCGCTCGGCGCCGCTGCCGGGCGGCACCGCGACCCCCCGCCCCCGCCGTTACAGGACGCCCCGCGAAGCCCCCGCGCGGCGGCTCGGCGGGAGCAGTCCCGGGGGCGGTGGCGGTGGCTTCCCCCCCCGCCCCGCCGGGGCTCCCCGCGGAGGGGCGGCGGCGGCGGCCGCCACGTGGGAGCGGCGCGGCGGCGAGGCCCCGCCCGGAGGCGGGGGCTGCGGCGAGGACGCC
This sequence comes from Falco rusticolus, assembly GCF_015220075.1. Taxonomy (NCBI): domain Eukaryota; kingdom Metazoa; phylum Chordata; class Aves; order Falconiformes; family Falconidae; genus Falco; species Falco rusticolus. The sequence goes on from NC_051192.1 coordinate 24,260,662, forward strand.
CCGCGCGCCCCGCACGCGGCGGCCGGGGCCGCTTCCGCGGTCAGACCCACGAGCCCGAGGCGGCGGCGGCGGCGGTCGGCGCTTCCGGTCCGAACCCTGCCCGGGCGGATCCGTGCGGCCGGCGCGGGGGGAGGGGACGAGGTGAGGCTGGAGGCGGCGGCGGCGTGACCGTCCCACTCTCCTCGCCGCCTCTCCTTCCCCCGCCCCGCCGCCCGGGCCGGGCGCGCGCGCCCTCGCGCCGCAGCGCTATAGCAACGTTCCAAGCAGCGAACAAAGAGCCCCCCCGCCCCCAGCGGCCCGCGCCCCGCGGCGGGGGGGTGGGTGCGGGGTGGAGCGGCAGGGGCGGGGGGGGGCCCGAGCCGCGGCCGGGGGGAGGGGCCGGCCCCGCGGCTCCCGCTCCCCGGCTCGCTCGGTCGCCGGCGCGGCCCCCCTCCCCGTTCCTCCCCTACCCGCCGGGGCGGCGCTCCCCGCCGAGGGCTGCGCGGAGCGGCGCCCCTCCTGCCGCCCGGCCGGCGAGCGGCGGCGGCGGGACTTACCTCGGGTCCGCGCGGGGGCACGGCAGCCCCGGGACGGCGGGGGCGGCTGGAGCGGCCGCCGCTGGTGCCCGCGTTTCCCCCCCGCTCTTTGTGTGCGAGGGTCCGCGCGCTGCGCTCTCGCGTGACGTGACGGGACCGTGTGTCATTTCCGCACAAGGACACTGAGCCCCGACCCGCCGCGGCCAGCGCCACCCGCCGCCCCGGGGCAGGGGCAGAGGCGGGAGGGGAGGGGGGAGGAGCAGGCCGCTCTCCCCCCTCCCCCCCTCCCCCCCGCCCTCCCCGGCGCTGCCACAGGGGACGCGCAGTTCCCACTGGAGACCCCGCGCGCCCCCGCCCCCGCCGCGCGCGCCCCTGCCGCCCACTCGGCGCCGCGCGGGCAGCCCCGCCGCCGGCCGCCCCCGCCGCGCCCCGCCCCCGGCCCCCGGCACCCGCGGGCGGCGCGGCGGGCACGGCCGCACGTGGGCCCGGCTCGGGCCGCGCGCGCCGCGGGGAGCCGCCGCGTGGAAGCGCGTCCCCGGCCGCGGGTGCCGGCGCCGCGGCCACGCGAGACCGCGGCCGGCCGCGCACGTGCACGCGGGGAGGCGGTGGGAGCGGGTGTGCGCGTGCGCCGGCTGCCGGGCGGCCACCGGGCGGGGGGCGCGGGTGGGCGGTGGGGGGGACCGGGGACCGGGCCCGCGCGCAGCCGACGGGCAGCGCCGCGTGGCCACGGCCGGTGACGGGAGGCAGCTAGCACGTGGCCGCGCGGCCCCCGCACCGCCGGGGACGGCGCGCGGCGGCCGTTATCCCCCGCGGCCTGAGGGCACCGGCCGCTGCCACCGCCCCGCTCGCGTCTCGCCTCCGCCGCCGCGGGCGGGCGGGCTGCCCGGGCAGCCGAGCCGGGTCATCCCGAGGCAGCGGCGGGCTCCGGCCGGGCGCGGGGAGCGGCTGCCCGGCGGTCCGAGCCCCCGGCTGCGGCTGCGCCTGGGGCCCGGCGGCAAATCCCCCCGCCGCAACGGCCGCGGGTCACCCCGGGGCAGCCGTGCGGGCGGTGCGGGAGGAAGGCGAGCAGCGCCTCACGCAAATGGGTTGTGACACCGGCACGTCGCCCCTGCGCAGCCACCAGCGCCCCCCTCCCCCCCCCGCCAGGCTTCCCCCGGCCGCCGGCACCCCCGGGAGCGCCGCAGCGGGCTGGCGGCACCCGCGGGACCGCCGCCTGCCTTTATGTAATGCCAGCGTGGGCTTCGGCGTGCGCTGCCAAGTAGGAAAGGCTGGTGCTTGGTGCCATTTTAGGCTTAAGCCTACACTTTAAAAGTTAATTCAGTCAGTTGGTTTAAGCTTAAGGATTTTATGCTCTTTCCCTGCACCGTTTTAACAAGCGACCGTTCGCATGCTTCACGTTCGGGGTGGGGGTGGGTGGCAGCGATGATTTATAAAAGAGAGATCGCATTCTTTTTTAATTAAGTATCCTTGTAGATTTTATCTTCCCCGAATTTGACAGGAGCACGTAAGACATTACATGAGTCTGGCAAACCTTACCTGCCCTTTCTACTAACAGCTTGTAGAAAACCACACCGTTTCCCATTAAACAAAAAGAACCAAAACAAAACCCAAACAAAAAAAAAAAGGTAAGGTGGGAGAGGGAAGTCCAGTTTTGTAACCTATGGCCAGTTACAGCAATTACATTTTTTGGCTACATGTAATGACTGTGAAATTAGCAAAGTATCCAACTTGACAGCTTTTTGTGAAATGCTTTACTTACGCAATAAACTCGGCTGGTGCTGCCGTTCCTATTGAATAGGTTCCTTTTGACTTTTAGTAAAACCACACAGCCAAGTGCTCTAATTATATTGTAATGGTTTCACTTTTTTTCCAGAGTGAAAGGAGTTAAGTCTAAAGGTGTTTATTGTAAAATAAATAGGTTGAGGATGGATCCTGCCATGAAGGCTGATCGATTCCAGCATGAAGGGTGTATCAGATAGAAGTAGCAAGGCAAGTACGCAGCAGGCAGGTTGCAAGTAAATGTGCAGGTTGAACAGGTGAGCTCTGAGCACTGATGTGAATTTAACAGATAAATCTTTTGTTTGTTATCTCTGAAACTGCATTTCCCTCTGAGAAGCCGACTTTTCTGTGTTGTTTTTTGTTCATTTTTGTAGTAAAATCAAATAGAAACCCACACAAGTCAATAGAGAAATAAGGGGGGGGGGGGAATCTGAGATACATCTTCTGCTCCACAAATAACTCAGCATTTTCTAGATACTTGCTATTTTCTTTAGACCTAAGCAATACAAAGAGCATCTCTCTCACCATTTCAGATTTTCAGCGCTTCCTTTAGAAGCAGTTCTTTAACATTTCATTCTTCCATTTACGTTGCTCTTCTAAATTTGGCATTTAGGGCTTTTGGCATCTTTACAGTGTCATATTCCATGAATAATCCTAACAGATAATAGTTTGTTGATTTTAACTTTGACTGCTCTTTTTACTATTATTAATAGATAGCTGTTTAAAGAAGCCCTTAAGAGCAGGAACTACCAGCATTGTAACTCCTCCGATGATTCACTTGAATGAAGGATACATTTTATTAACAAGACAAGTGTTCTGCAGTTAGCAGTTCATTCACTCTTTAAAAGATGAAGAGAACTTCCCGATAACTTTCCTGAGCCTGTTAGCACTATGAAGGCTGAAGTTTATAGTATGATTTGCCCTCTCCCTTTACTGTAAGGCTAATTGAAGGTTTACTTAAAGGGTACCATGTTTTGACACCTGGCCCAGATGCTAAGTAGTGCCAGATCTCAGTTGGATTCTGCTTGAATGCTTTACTTAGTGGGATTAAGGAAAGGCAACCATAAGGCAAGAGCAAGCCAGTGGAATCCCAAACTCAATTTCAGAGCCCTTGAGAAAATATTTGCCAGTTCGAACTCCACCTCATTTCTGCTCTATAGTGCTGGCCTGAGGCATTGTAGCTACTAGGGACCCAAGCCCAGGAGGAGACCTGAAGGGCCTCAGCTAAGCATAAAGAAGCACGAGCATATTGTTGCAATAACAGCATTCATTGAAAAGGGAGTGAGCCAAGTTGTCTTCAGGCAATGCAGGTAGCAAGCTTAGATTGGCTTCCCAGCCAGACAAGTCCCGGTTTTTTTTTCACCATTTGAACTTGTGCTACACAAGTCATTTATTCAAATGTTCATTTTTTCCCCCCTTCATGCCTTTGGCTCAAAAGCTACTCTGTGACACTGTGGCAATCTCTGAAAAATTCCAGGTCACCAGGGAGGGGAGTTGTGGTGCTACAGCAAGAGAACTCTTTAGGAAAGAAATCACCGTCACTCTCAAGTACAACGGGCCATTACTCACTTGACCACACTGCAACTAGACTTCAGCCACTGCCACCTACAAAAATGTGTTCAGAGCCCCTGGAAAGCTGAAAGCACTGTTCACAGTTGTGTGGAGTTTTATAAGGATGGGCTATGGAGGCTCCTTAGATGTTTGCCCGTAGAAACTGTGAGGTGGCAGGCCCTCCCACTGGAGAATGCCCTCTCTGTATTAGTTCAAAGGATCTAGTCAGCTGGAGATTCCCCTGCGCAGCGGTGAGGAACCACGGTGGCTAGCAGGCAGGCAGCAGAGCTGGCAGTGCTTGTTGCTGCAGCAGGCCCTGAGCTGGGAGTCGGAAGACCTCAGTGTGCTGAAAGCTGGTTCGATGACAGGGAGCAGAAGAATGATCCTAAATTTAGAGGCCTTTTTGCTTCCTGTGCTGTGCCACATACATTTGGAACAAGCAAGAATCCGACCCGAAACCTTTAGCGAGGCTTCTTGTAGATCCTTGCAATAGCCTGCAGCACTCAGTAGGCAGAGATACGGCATGAGATGTCGAAAGCACTTTCAGCACCAACTAATTTTGGCAGTTTGATTCTGTAAAAACTATTGCTATGGTACCAGTACATCGTCTATCACATTTCTCTACCACGCATCTTGAAACTAGGCCACCCTGCAGCTAGACGCAAGAGTCATGGAGTCCAGAAGGAAAGCAGAGCACTCTGGTGTGCGGAGCCAGTTCCTTGCAATTTACATGCATTTTACATTAAGAACCTAATGAGCAAACAAGTCCCTTGCCCAGAAAGACAAGCCCCCACCGGTAACTAGGCTTCTTTCTGCCTGCTCTTGGGATGACTTTTAGTGATGATTCCTGTGTTGCCAGCCACCCCATGTGTGCAGCTGGAGGGGGTCGGTGCCCCCTCCTGCAAGGCAGCCCAGAGCTCAGCAACTGTCTTCTGGAATAGGGCGCAATTTCTTTACCTGAGTGTGCTGCCGCTGGAAGGGTGCTTCGCCCTGGGGATTGCCTAGTGGATGGAGGCTAATATTTACTGCGGGTTCCTACGTGCTGGCTAGGGTTCAAAGGGACTGGATCAGATGGGCTGGATTGCCTTCTAGAGGGAAGCCAGGTAGGCTGGCCCCCTGCCCCCGCGGCGGGTGTCCAGCTGAACTCTGCACTAACCGCATGTGCAATGTCAGGAGTCAGGCACTGACTCACTGAAATTGGGCAGGTACTTAAATTAGGGAGCTTGGAATTCACCTTAAATTATTTAGGCGTGTATTTGATATAAATACACTTCAAAGAGACTGAATAGGTTTGCCAAAGGAAAAAAAAAGGAGAAAAAAAAAAAGAAAGCACACAGGTTCCATCTTAGATTAAAATTAAAAACCAAAGCGATTCTTAGGACTTTCAGAGAATCTGAAAGGCACCATTAAAAAAAACAAGTCCAATTAACTAACCTGGTTTGCAGTATAACGTGGTCTGCAATTCAAAGTTTATAAAAACTGAAAAATTTAATGGCAACATGATAACCAACTTTGCATACCTTAATGCTTTTCATTGCCAGTCAGATTGAAAGGACATGTATGGACACATTACACAGGAATATTTAGAATCTCTGTTGGCCCACAGGCAACAATACTGAACAAGTAACGTGCTGCGGGCAATATCCATACATTGTTATAACCCAGGCAGAAAAGAACAGTGGCAGACACCTGAACTTCATTTATAGTTTTAAACTTCCTGTGGCTGCAAGCAGCATTGGAGGGTTCTGCCAGCAACATATTACACTGGTTGGGAAACAGTGGCTTAGAGTGCCAGTTAATATAATTGGTGGGTTGTTTTTTTTTTCCTGAAAAACAAAATTGTTACATGATATTCTGTCTTTTTAAAAAAATTATTTTATAACACCACTGCATCTTAGAATCATAGATTCATAGAATCATTTGCAAAAAACCTTTAAGATCACCGAGTCCCACCATTAACCTACCACTGCCAAGTCCACCACTAAACCACATCCCTAAGTGCCACATCTACATGTCTTTTGAAGACCTACAAGCATGGTGACTCAACCACTTCCCTGGGCAGTTTGTTCCAATGGTTGACCACCCTTCCAGTGAAGAATTTTTCCTAATATCCAATCTAAACCTCCCCTGGTGCAACTTGAGGTTGGGTACCCTGAGAACAACTGCTCTTACTATTAAACACAGAGGCAAAGAAGGCACTAAGTACCTCAGCCTTTTCCTCATCCTTTGTTGCTATTCCCCCCTGCATCCAATAAAGGATGGAGATTCTCCTTAGCCCTCCTTTTGTTGCTAATGTATTTACAGCACATTTTTTATTGTCTTCTACGGCAGTAGCCAGATTAAGTTCTAGTTGGGCTTTGGCCCTTCTGATTTTCTCCCTGCATAACCTCACAACGTCCTTGTAGTCCTCCTGAGTAGCCTGCTCTCTTGTTATTAGGTACAACGATAGACACTGTTGGAAACTTTTCAAAAATGCTGTTTACCTAGCCTTCATGGAGATGGCTAAGAAATAGCATTATTGTATTACTTGCTGAATTGACTATATCAAAATAGAGAATCCACACGGTATCTTTGGATATGAACCAAAAAAAAAAAAAAAAATAAAAAAAGCCAGCTCATCTCCAAATGCATGTGGGTTGGAAATCTTACACTTAAAGAGTTTAGCTCACAGAAAAAAAGTTTCAAAGAAATGAACATTCATTATAAAAAAACCCTTTTCTAGTCTGAAGTAGCACCAGAGCACACTGGCAAGACAGCAGATATGTAACAGTTGAGCACCAAAGGAAGGAGAATTTGATATAAAAGCTTAAAAAAAAAATCAGATCAAAGCTGCAGTGGAAGACGGAGTAGAACAGAAATGTAAAGGAGCTTCAAGAACAGAGTAACTAACCCAGCGAGCAACCTAAAATCTCCTTCTGTGCTGCGGCAGTTTACTTATACATCACTTGCACCCATAACTGTTTAAAAACTGACAAATGTGAGCAATTTCACTCTTGGAAACACAAGCCTTTCTTAATCTCTTGGCAATGAAATCACAGTTCTCTTTATAGTAGTTCAGCCAAGAACTGTGCCATTGTATGTTCTCTCACAGCTTTGCATTTAAAAAGAAGTAATGCTCACTTAATGCACAGTCATTGTATTATCTACACCATAACTAACTCTCAGTGATCAAACATTTATCCCATAACGGTCTGTTTGCGAAATTCTGTCTTATGTCTAAAAGAGGTAAATACAGCATGGAAAGTCCTTTCTCTCAAAGACATCCACATCTCCCAACCGAGTGCAAACAGCACACTCCCCTTTGTGTGCTTAACACTCCATTCCATATCCTGCCCATTATACAGAGACATAATATTTTGGGCCTGGTGCATAGCCTCATGCCTCATTAAGATCGGTAAGTTTAAATTTTTGTAACAATATTATAAAAAAAAAAGACTGTGGTAAGTAATGTAGAAAACTAGGTTTCTTTGAGAAGTCAGCTGGCTGATTTGCTATGGTTTTTTTCTATGTAAACCCTTCTCTTTTTTAAAAATGGAAATAGCAGTATTCAGACTGCAGAAATCCTTATGGAAGGAGTCCTCTTTCTTTCAGAAGCTAAAACTGAAACAGCCTTTGTAGTTTGAGTCCTAGCTGCTTCTCTCATGGACATCATGTTGTACAATTCCTTTGACAAACAAGTCACTGTCTCAGAAGCAACTAACGATCTCTTTCCGGTCTTTACCTGCACTACTGTTGGGAAGCTACTCCTGAACCTTGCTCTTTGGGTGGATAGGAACCTTCCCTTCCGAACTGGCATTAGCATGGATCTCTGGTTCAAGGTTACTATATCCTTTCACCCATCTAGTTATAACCCATCTAGTATAACCCAGTCATAACCTATGGTAATGACTTTGAGAACAATCACGTATTTAAAAAGTAAATGTATTTTGTTCAATATAAATTTGCCTTTGAAATTGGGAAAATTTAATCTGGACTGATTTTTTAATAAAAACTGTAGGTATGGGGACCTGGGTTTACAGGAAGAACACAAAATCCCTTAGCGGTTATTACTATATTAGAATGGGATTGAAAGCAATTATTTTTCATAGAAGTTCACATAAGAAATACTTCCAGTCATTAGTAACGTGACCATTTTTAGCAGCAGCAGTTCTCTTTAAGAAATACTAGATATTTAAACCCTGTTTATTTTTCTGCAGATATCTTATCTTAGCATATGTACGTGTAAAAGCCACCTTTAGCTTGTGGGCATACAGCATCTGAGCAGAGGTAAGGATATTCATAGTTTTTGTACATTGATATAAAATGTTAACATATTAACTTCCATAGGTTGACAAAAGCAACACAACTGTTTGATTAAAAAGAAGTCTTACAAATATAGACATTTTTTCTGTAATGTTCTCCTGCTAAACCCATTTTTTAATGAAAATAATGATGTGAGCAACTAAGTGTAATTGTAGAAAATTATTGCTAGTGATTTGCATATGAAATACACACCTTTTACTGCCTCTAGTTAGCATTGTTCAACTAGCTTATAAATAGTACAGCTGAAATGCTGCAAACAGAAAACAGTTTTCGATGGGCACATGCTATGAATGAAGAAATGTTCAGACACAATGTGCAAGTTGGAGAGCTTTCATCAAAACTAGCCAAGAGGGAAAAAAGCTTCATTTCTTAATCACGCTCTGTTTTGGATAAGCTGGTCACATACAGAAAGCATCATGCTCATCTGCAGAGAGTAACGCTTTTTAAAATGAGTGTTTATGTTTTTTCTGAGGAGAAAAAAAAAGAAATCTAATCTATCACTACTTGTTTTAGATTTTTCTAATTACTTCTACATAACATTTCATTTTTATAATTTGCATTTAATAACTGCTAAAATGTGAACCTTGCAGTTGATGAGAGTCATTTACTGTAAACATTGAAAGCATAAAACTGTCTAGTTTTAAGATAGTTTTCTGTGCAAGTAAAGTACTCACTTTCATATACAATTTTAAAAGTAAAAATGTTGACCATTGTTCTAATAATAAAGCAGAGTATTTTTAGTCTTCAGTATTTGGGGGAAGGGAGGAAGGCAAAGTGCAATAGGGTAAAGAAGAAAACTTTAAAGCAAGATTTTTCATAATGTTGCTGCAACGTTACAACTCTCCTATACAGTTGTATTAAAATATGCCTCAAACTGGATTTTATAAATAAATTTCTTAAAAACCTGATAAATCTGAGAACTACTGCTTTATTTATCACTGGGACACCTGTCTGTCACTATTAGCCAAGACATTTTCGTATGATACGATCCCTCTTTTCTACTGCAGATAGACTTGCAATTTCATTACGTAAAGCTGGTAGAATACTGTTGAATACTGCTTTCCAGTTTACTAAATAAATTGTCTCGTTGCTGTTTCTATTTTGGAGAAAAAAGTTGCCTTTCCTCAGGAGCTATACCCTGACAAAAGCATTTTGCAAATAGGAAGGGATTAAAGTCAACTCGATGCATTGCAGAGAACAAATCTCCTACACATGAGGGAGCCAGAGCATTCCTCCAGCTGTCGGTGGCTGCGGATCTGGCAGCAACACCGGGAGCTGCGGGCACAGTCACACGCAAAAAAAAAATGCCCGAAGATGTGGACAAAGGTGATTGCCATGAAGCTTTGGTGTATCGACGGTCAATTTGTTTTACACCTGCTTCTCCCCTTCATGATTTACAGTAAGCTTTGTGCTTTATCTTTTTGCTTATATTAAAGGCATTTGCTATCAGGATTTTAGCTTACTGGCTACTTTCTTTTAGCTCTAGAAAAACAGGCTTACCCTAAATGAGAAGCACGTGAACACTAATTATGTAAATAATTAATGCATTTTAGGGATTGGTTTCTGAAAGGAAAAAAAAAAAGAAGATAATTTAATGCAAAGACTGCCAAAACAGACGACTTCCACAACTGGAAATACTCTTTCCTTTGAACTGCTTTGAGACTGAAAAGCAGTTTGAGACTGTAAAGCTCTTTATTTTTTGTAAGACGCTGTGCAGGTAAAAGTACTTTGAAGACTACAGAGAATAAAAAAAAGTTTCATGCCTCACTTTTCTGTGAAATTGAAGTAGTTGATGAGAGTAGTGACAGCTAGTGATCTGACCTAGAAGCCACTTCCTTGATAAATCTGCAGCATGCCACAGTTGCTTGAGCTCGCCTTCCACATCTATGAAAATTCAAACACTACCTGCTCAGAAGAAAAAGCAATGGAGAGATCTCCCCAGCAGGTTTACCCCTGAGGAGGCTGGTCAGGCATCTTTAACAGCGCTTGGGGCAAGAAGCATTCCCCAGCTGCTCCAGAGAATGTTTCCTTAATGTTTCCATTAAACTAAAAAGGAGCTTTTTAATCTTTTAGCAACTTCTATCAAGTAGGACGCTAAGTTGACTGTGGGCCACCCGTGTACTCTTCATTGCAAATAAGGCAAGGCAGACGCTGGGTTACGTTAGGAGAAGCACAGCCACCTGATCAGCTCTGCCAGGCCATTAAATCCATGCAGTTCAATAAGCCTGGTTGTCCCTTTCCTTCAGCTGGCCAGAGGCAGGGACCCTCTATTCCTTGACAGAGTGTTTATTACCCAATTCTTGTAACTGCAAACCAGAAGTTCCTTATTTGGGTCAGAAGGAGTATGAGCCCTTGTACTCTATCCAGGGAATTGCTCAACAACTGGAAGGAAAGCTGCTGTGTTTCCTCACAGTTCAGATACCCCAGCTTCTAGGTTCCAGGTGGGTTCACCACCCTGCTTCCTCATGTCCTCCTTGTGGTCATGCAGACAGAACCGCAGGGTGGCATGCAAATGTGTCTGTGGTACCTTTCCCCTTGAGCAGAGAACACCTCACTTGATAGCTGAGATGATAGCTGGTATGGGCAAAAAGGAGAACATACTGTCTTCGAATAGCTGGAATTGGTGGGACAGTCTCTCCCCAGCCAAGCCAATAGGCCTGTAGGGTTCGGATGGAAGAGAGATTCTCTTCAAATTGCTGGAGCTGGCCAGCCCATCTGCCCACAGCTGGGGCCTCGATGTCTGGCCAGCTCATCAGCATCAGGGTGCTGACGTACGACGACAGTGCCCTCCATACAAACCTCCGCTGCATGGACTGCACGCACTGGACTTCATCCAGGTCTTTAGATACATGGTTTTTGTCCAGGCTGTACATCACCTCTACCACTGCAAGTTCCCTCAGATACTGGATACCACTCAGTGGTTGTCCACTTGCCTCAATAGTTTACAAGGTCTTCCTTCAGGGGATGCCTTTTCTTTGGACTCCACAGGAGCTGCCTCCAGAGGCTGCTGATTGTTGCTCCTTTTCCAATCCTTTTGCTGATGCTCCAGTCCCTCAAGGGGGATCCTAGTCGCTGGGCTTCCTTGCCCTCTAATTCCTGACTGTTGGCCCCAGTATCCCAGCACTGGAGCAGCTGGCTGATAATTAGCTCACCAGGTTGATAGCTATAATTTTTGTGCCTATCTTGCAGCTTACTCAGGGATAAGGAGCTAGCGATTTCTGGCTCTTTTATTATTTCTCTTTCCTCTCCTGTTCTTGTGACTGCTTTGCTGCACAACCGGCTGCCTTTCTGATTCCCCCTCCTGCTCCCTCTTAGAAGCTTCTTCCTCCCTGACTAAACGAGTTGACTTCTGCTTCCATTGTTTCTTTCTGACTACAGGGGTGACTGATACAATTGAGAGTTGGGTGACTGGCTTAGCCACAGTCCCATTCATATGTCTTCAGATCCAGAGACCCTCTCTCCCCCCCGAGGGTGCTGAACAGTGCTCAGCAGGCACAAGCCAGGCCCAGCATGGTGAGAGAAGTTGCAACCCTTTAGCACAGTTAGGGCATCCTTCTCTAAAATGTTCTGTCACTTTATCAGGATCCTGCACTTGTTCAGGGGTCAAGTCCCACATCACTGGAGGTGAAAACTGTTCTAGATACCTGCCTATATTCTCCCATGCACCCTGCCACCCATGCCCACACTGCCTCAGGGCACATCTCTGTGTGATATTCTTAAATAGTTAACCTCAGGAAAAGCTGGAAACAGATTCTTGAGACACATCAGTGTGAGCATTCTGATTACCCAGGGATGTTAAAAATACTGAATAGTCATTGTAACAAGGTGGAAAGCCACAACCCTGCAGGAGATAAAGGGGAAGGTGCTGTTCTTTGTTTCCTCAAAAATTGGTTCTCAGAGGAAAAGAAGGAAAAGGTGTAATTGTTAATTGTCTCCACGAGATGGTTCCCGAAGTACTGGGACAGCAGCAATTCAGTGCCCAAACACCAGATAAGGCTCAGGGCCAGTGCTTTCGTCATAGTTCTCCTGGGTAAAACACAACCCAGTGCTACGTGGCACAGCAAACTACAAAAGCCAAACCCAGCCTTTAACAAGCTCTCTAATTTAAATGTACAGCAAGAGAGGGAGCATGACACAGAGTGGGTAAGGGAACAAATAAACCTGCATCGAGAACAAATAACATCGCGACCAGCAACAGTGGTATAGTAAGTTCCCTCTAGCACACACTGGTCAAATGTCTCATTACCTTGAACCCTGCATGTCCTACACTGGCTGCCAAAAAGGACTGTGGTGGCCTCACCCTGGATGGCAGATAAGCACCTCACAGCAGCTCAATCACTGCCCCCCACAGCAGAATAGGGGAGAGAATCAGAAGGGCAACAGTGAGAAGATTTGTGGGTTGAGTTACAGTTTAATATGTAAAAGGAGAAAATGAAAACAAACCAAAGAAAAATGAGTGATGCAAAAGCAATCGCCACCAGCCAACTGATGCCCAGACAGCCTCCAATCAAGAGACCCCCCGGAACACCCCTAACACCCCATCCACAGTTTTTATTGCTGAACATGATGTTATATGGTGCAAAACATCTCTGTGGCCAGTTCAGGTCAGCTGTCCCAGTTGTGCCGCTTCCCAGCCCCTTGCCCACAACCAACCCACTTGGTGGATGTGAGAGGGAGGGGCAGAGAAAGCCTTGGTGCTATGCAAGCACTGTTGAGCAACAGCCAAAAGACCAGCATATTAGCAACGCTGTTTTGGTCAAAAGTCCAAACACAGCACCACATGGGATGCTATGAAGAAAATCAACTCCACCACAGCAAGACCCAGTACATCAGGGTAAAGTTTTGTTCTCCTTACCATACCCAGTGAATCTGCTCCTGAACTGGCTTATTTTGGGCTCACAGCCCAACAGGGATAATATGAAAGTCATGCAGGTCATGAGAGGACTACCCCATTCGTCAGGACCCAGCACACATGGCCACCAGGAGAGGCTGACGGAGCTGGGGCTGCCCTGCCTGATGTGGCTAACAGGCAACCGAACTGCAGCACACAGCTGCAGGATTGGGAATTAGCAAAGGTACTGGAGCCAGACAATTCTTAGCAGCGGCAGGTGATAAATAATGGGCGACAGCCACCAGCTATGGTGAGGGAGGTTCACGCTGGACATCAGGATAACTCCTTCAGAAGGAAGGTGGAGCAGCACTGGGACTTGCTGCATAGGGAACCTTGTAGAAGCTCCATGCCTGGTAGCAGCTCATGCTGGCAAACAGTTCACTTCAAATAGGAGATGTGACTAGATGACTTTCAGCAGTCCCTTCCAGCCAACGTTTCTATTCTTCTAAGTACCTCATTTTCCAAACAACCTTCCTGTACAGTGTTATCACAATTGTGGAGCTGGAAACACTCATTCGGCAGTTAAATGGCTTTCCACCACAGACCTACGAAACAGCCATTCTAGCCACTGCAGATGTGCTCTTTGTAGGAGATGAAATTAGTATGGTTTAAAAAGCAGTTAGGACCTTATCCTGTATTTTGCACACCTGTAGAATAGTCCAGCAAAGCAACACCTGGAATAAGTTCGGAGGAGCAGCCGAGAGGCATGTCTGGTTGAGCAGCTGGATAACCAAAGTAAATGGTGTGAATGCCATCCTCAGCCACCCCACACAACCACAGGCCTCCCTCTCCCTGACCGGTCGGTGGGGAAAATGAATCAAGGAGATAAAAATAAAACCAGAACAGCCTTAAGGTTCTACCATTGCTCAGAAACTGTATAAGGTATGGGAAGTACATCAATGCACAGCAATGACAAATTCACCCACAGTTTGACAGAGGTATAACACTTTGCTTGTAGTTTATCTGGACGAAAAAGGACAACAAAAATTTCTCAACAATTACAGGCAAATACATTAAATAAAAGATTACTTGATAATACTGATAAGGGAGAATACATGTTGATTTTTTTTAAAATTAAGGTTGAAGAATAGTTTAAGAGCAATCAAGACATTGTGGTGATAAAAATACGAAAAAAGGTAATTAGTTTTTGCCAATTTCCCTTTATTAGTAAAAAGTACAAATAAAAAAAATTGTACTTTCATGAAAAAATAAACCAAGTGTACACAGTTTTGCAGTACGTTTTGATATTTCTTTCATGCAGCTGAGGTGAAATGGCTCAAAATATCTCCAGCAGACTCTAGCTTCTTGTAGCCCTAAATCATTATGAACCAATTATTGTAGATGTAAGACAAAGACAAGATGATGTATGGCTCCTACTGCCTGTAGTATGTAAAAAACAGGGCCAAACAAAGCTGGAATATGATTCTAGTTGAATTTAGGTATTTCTTCCAAGCACTAGTTTTATGTTTGCAAAACTTCAGAGGACTTCACAGGTGAAAACGTACAGTGGTTAGCTAAGGCAGATGCCTATGACTGCCACAGCCTGGGCTAATCCATCCTTCTTGGCGCCCCTGTTCCACCTCCAGCCTTCCTGCTGCAGCAACAGCACAAACTCAGGCGGAAGTACCAGAGTCTTGGGAAGACAGAAAATGCCAGGGCAGGCAGGAGAAAGAAAGTGCAAACAAGAAGGGGTCTGGTATTGAAGCCACTCTCCGTAACAAAGTGAGTCCTAAGTTCTGGATGCTGCTCCTAAACAAAGATCGTCTCTCAAGGTTGCTTATTATAATATAGGCATATATTACACAGAATATTATGTACATTATGGAGGATGTATTTTCAGTATATTTTTAGAGGACAGTTTTTATTTATATTTTGCATTCGGTGGAATGCAACATGCTGGTCTATGACAAACAAGCTGTGTGACAGGGGGAAGGAGTTCAGGGGGAGAAGGAAGGAGGAGAGAATTTAACAGAAATAACTCCACTTGGTGTTTGAGTGAGGGATGTAATGAAATCTGTTTGCTGTGCTAGCTGTCTCCAGATTGGGCTGTAATTACACCACAGAAGGAAGAAAGGTAGCTGAGTCTCAATCTAGATCATTTATGTAAACTCAGCCTTCTTGTCAACGGCGCTCTCGGATTGCATGCATGCAAACCACAAAAATCATCTCCTATGAACAAAACAGAGACGGTCTCCAGTTGCAGGCTTCTGATACACCTTACATGCTGTCTGTAATTGGACTTTCAAATTCAACACACTGAGGTTCAGAACTTCTCCAGTATTTTCTGCATTTATTCAGTGCGGTGAAAGACTGTACTCACAGAAGAGCACTCCTTCTTCCTTTCTGCCAAAGGCCGATGTCTAGCTTTATAAATTAACATTTATTTGGCTTAAATGAACACAAATGTCACAAGCCTAGGAAATTCTTTTGTGTAAGACTGTGTTGAAATAAACCGCTGGATCTGAGGGAGGGATATTCCCTCCCCCCGAAGAGCTGGAAAAACCTCATTCTTTGACCTAGAGCAACATATTATATACACGCAGTATAAAACCCGGGCAATCAGTTCCCTCAACAGAGCCAAATTAATATTTGATTAAATATTTTAAAGCTCCTACTTACCATGCTTGACACATTTTCTCAGCAAGTTTCTCAAATACGGAAAGCATTAGGCACAGGGTAATTTTACATTTGAATACATAAAAACAGTGTGAAGAGACACGACCGCATGCAGACAGAGAGAGGATTTCCCCCCATGAAACCCCCGAACTGCCCTTCCCCTCGATAAGCGGGTATGTTAATTCCTGGCTTCAGCGGCTTGCTCCCTCCGGGCAGGTTTGAGCAGGTTTCTTGTGACACCTGGATCTCCACGTCCCTCCCTCCATCCCCTCCCTCTGGCAGGAAAACCACCGGCCTCCACCCTGGCGCCGTCCCCACCGGTGCCCAATCAATACCCACTTATTTCCTGTCCATTTGCTGAGGTCACGGAAACGGGACTCATTAATTATTTCTACTGGTGCAGCCTCAAGTGCGCTTCTGGCACGGCAAGCGAAAGCCGCCTGTGACCTTTTTTCTTCCCCCTCCTGAATTTTGCTGGCGGCGGAGGCAGCCGGCACGCGTTCCTCTGTCGGGACGGGACGACGAGGTGACCGGTGGTGCAGGGGTGCTGCCGGGGTCCCCGCCGGGCTGCTCCCACCGACGGAGGGACAGCGGCTCCTCCCAGGGCGGCGGGTCAGGGAAACCTGGTCACGGCACAGACGATGTTGGCCAAGGCTGCCCTGGCCTCAGAGGGAGGGAAGCGCTCGAGGGCTGCCAGCGCTCTGTTTCCGTGGCAGCGGCAGAGGTCGATGGCAGAAGTCACACCTTTGCCAGCCTTGATGGCTTCCCGCAGCTGTCAGAAAACATAGGCACAACGGGGTGGGTTTCGGCAGTGCCGGCGGGCAACCACTGCCCAGAGCACAGGGCATCCGCCGCCCCTTCCCGAGGGACAGGCAAACACCAAAGCAGCCAGACAAAGCTCCTAAATACTCTCAGCTGCTCTGGCTTGGCTTGCCACTACAGCAAAACTGCGGGTATTTTAAACTGCATCACCCATTACTTCATTACCTGAAAGATGCCGGGTCTCCAAAGGGCACACAATTAAAAAAAAATAAAATAAATATCTGGGCATTTCATACCTAAGCCACTGCCCGAGAGCTTTTGTGCAGAACTGGCAGACCAGCTGCTCGCTCGCGCTCTCATTTTCTGCAGTGAAAACCTGGATTTTATGAACACCCATTCCATCCCGCTTTTGGAAACAGGCACAGGATGACACACATTGAATTCTTGTCTTTTGTAATGCAAGTTTCTATTTATATGATTACCTTTGTTGTAGTGGACAAAAGCAAATTCAGTCAGTAAAATGGGATGTGTTAAAACTATCGTATTGAGCTATATCCATGCAAACAACCTTCTCAGTGAGGCTAGCAAATCTGACAGTGGTTTGGTGATACACCATATGAGAAACAAAATATTTTCATGGAGTAACAGACATTTCATGGCAAGCTGCTGGAAAGATTTGGCACCTAAAAAACTTGGGTAAATGACAGGTTAAATTTCCTATGAAATAACACAAACAAAAATGACAAACAAAACATGTTGTTTTTTCCCAGTACCTCAACTTAGCTGAAGCTCTAAATAGTAATCACACTTATTAAGGGCTTTTTTATTTTTAATTATTTTTTTTTCCTGAACAGCATCATGAGACTGTCATGAAACACTGTTATGTTTTCTACCCTAAAATACAGGTGTCCCCAGACCAACTCCAGCCTGAAGCCTCATGCCAGAGCCTGGGAACCAAGGCCAGGTGGATCTTCAAGATTTAATTATCCCAAAAGCATGACAGCATTTAATGATCTTTAATGTGCCCCACCTGGCTTTCATAGCTGGCTTACAGCACTGTATCGGCTTTTAAAAAAAGGGCTCTTCTTGAATGCAGGTTATCTACAGAAACAAGGTTTTATAAATTATGTTTTCCTCCGATACACAGCCCAATGTCCCAATTAATTTACAAGTGATTAAAACCAAAGAGATAAGGTTATATTTATCTATCAAGTTTAAATTACGTAAAAACCCCCAACCCCTAAGCTATGACCAAATTGGAAGTCAACCATTTTATTTAGATACTTGCATTCATACAGAATGAATGATGTTCCTTATCTGAATACAAACTGAGGTGGATTAATTATCTGTATTTAAAGATGAAATTAGCTGAAAGCATATTACAGCACTTGAGTGTTCAAGTCCCAGTTCATAAAAATTTTATTCTCCACTTCAGTTAGAATCTTGCTGCACTGTGTGCCAGAAAGGAACTTGTCCTGAGGCATAAATGCATTGCACAGCTAATTCAACACATCTTCTAACGAATGAGAATCAGCCATATAACCACAGCTCTACAGCAGAGGTGGGGACAGGTGAGAGGAAGTACACTAGCAGTGTGAAAAGCTCTTTCCCCTTCCTTGAGGAACTACTTTGCGAGATGGTAGAACCCACACATCTTGAAACAAACCCTGCTGATATGATAAAGCTCATTACAAAGGTTTAGCACACTTGTAATACTCATATAAGTATATATTGAGATGTAAACAAGAAAGAAAGTAGCTCCTGAAAAGTCTTCAAATTGGTCAAAGGTCAGGGGAGCTTAGCTTAAGCATGTATGATTGCATATACATACTATGATTTGCTCTTAACACTGAAATCTGGAAAGGCAGAGTTCTAATGCAAGGACAGAATCCATTTACACACTTTTCTTGTGTAAGCCCTCAGACACACAGAGCGCCTTGAAGCCAAAACAACTGCAAAGCTCGTGTCAAATTATACGCAGAGGAATCACTATACAAAAATCAGACAGCTCAAAATGAAAGATACCTGCTCATATGGCAAGCTCCTTCCTCAGCTTCTCAGTCAGAAATCATCCTAAGTAATGAACAATTTATAGTCCTTAGGAACTTACTTGTTTTATATTCCATTTGCAGAAGCAGCCAATCAACTCAAATAAGCACACACTGAGGCAAACCGGTCTGGATTAATCAGACTGCATGCCACCTCTATCTCAGCTGAGGAGGGAAAGAAAAAAAAGAAAAAAAAAAAAGAAAAAAAAAGTAGTACAAATTGGGCTTCTTGTAGTGGGATAGCTATTAAAAAAATACAGCGTATAACTCCACAGGAACCCTGGCTTCAGTAGCCCTGCTGTATGCAGGAGAAACTAATTTAAGACTTAGCTGTACCGTTAGTTGTGTTGCAGTTACACTTTCACACTCAATTTTTGAGCTTCAATGATTTTTACGTAATGAACTTCACAAACTAAATACACAGGGAAAAAAAAAAAATAAATCCATGTACCCAGTTTAGATGTATTATTTTTTTAATTTCATTTGGATAGGAACAGCTAATTTTTGAGGCAAATAAACAGAAAAGCAAAATGAACTGCTTTTATTTGTTACTTTATGAACTTTAAACTCCCTCATAAATTTCGTCTAAATAAAGGAATCTGCTATTTTAGTTTGTACTTATATGGCATCACTTTGTACATCAAATGTACTTCCAGTTGCAGGAACAATTTCATCCATCATTAAAAAACCCACAATCTTCTTCAGAGTAGCATTCACTAGTTAGAAGTGAATACAAGTCAAAATAGATTGCTTCAACACACTTTTCTCCAGCTGAACTGCTAGATATACTGGAATACTTCATTTTAACTTTCAAGCTTTTGTTCAGACCATTGGCACTAAAGGTCTACTTTATTCTAAAGGTGCCAAGAATCTGCAAAAATCACTGACTGGTGTTTGTTATTTAATTTCAGCTTAAAGAACAGTCTTGCAATAGCGCAGCCAAGTTAAGACTCAGATGAGAAGTGATGCTCCCTGCAATGTACCAGCACTGTTTTCCTTCAGCACCTTCCATTTTCCTCAATATATTCATATAATGACCAGACTTGACAGTTTTGCCTGGTACACATGAAACTCAGAACCCTGAAGTTTTATCTCTGAAGGCTGTTCTAGGAATCTAAGGAAAAAGCAACAGCAACACCAAGGTGGGCAGTAAGTAGGGTTATAACCCTGGAGTTCAGAAGAGCTACCTTTGGCCTCTTCAAGGACCTATTTGGAGGAATCCCATGGGTTAGGGCTCTAGAAGGTAGGGATGAGAACTTTCCTTCTCTTTTCACTGACTTAAATGTCTGAGTCTACCATAAAACCAAAAGAGTATGTTTGTGTGTCCCACCCCTCAAGCTTATGACCTAGTAAGACATTAAAACTTTTCCTGCCGTAGAACGTTAAGTGAATAACAAAATCTGTGCTGTCTAGGTCATACCATATGTACCATCATAGTGAATTCAGATTCCTGCTCCTATTTTGTAGCAGGGTTTAACATATGGGGTTTTTTTTTTGTTGGGCTTTTTTTATTTCAATTATTAGGCACATTCATAAGGGATAGTCACCTTGACAGGGTCTAGACAGTTTTTAGATTCTAGCGATTTGTTACAAATGTACAAAGACTAATGAAATGGTGGTGGTGAATCTCAAACCCTAGTTTCACATACAGTACTATATGGTCATCCAACACAAGCTGCCTCTAAACAGATTTGATAACATTCAGCTAGATTTAAATCAATGACCAACAAGCCAAGAGGTCCACATCCTGTTTTTCTGATGTTCCAACCATATTATTTTTCCTTCTCAGTTACTTATCTACACACCTTTTTTTTTTTTTTTTTTCCCCTTGAAGCAGCATGTCCTTGCAGGAAAGGCCATCAACCACTTTCTTGGTTGTGTAGGCAAGCATATTCGGGAATTACTTCCCCCTGTTTGGGGCTTGTGGGATCATGTCTGGAGTGCTGTGCCCAATTTTGGGCTTCCCACTAAATGAAAGACATTGCCATACCATGGCAAGCGTGGTGGGAGGCTAGCCAATGATACAGGGCTGGAGCAGTACGTGGGCTGCAAGGAAATGCTGGGAATTGCTCAGTTCAGCCTTGAGAAGGCTGTTATTGCTGTCCCAACCACCTCACGGGCAGGAGTAAGAACTGGATTCTTCTCAGAGGTGTACATGGAAGGCATGAGAGGAAATGACACAGGCTGCAGCATGGGAAATGCTGATTAGATGCAAGGAAATTTTCTTCCACGGGGAGGGAGGTCGAGCACTGGAACAGGTTGCTCAGGTTGGCTGTGAAACCTCTGTCCTTGCAGATACTCAAAACTCAACTGAGCAAACCCACACTGGCTCTGCTTTGAGAGAGAGGTTGGACCAGACATGCCCCAGAGGAGCATCCAACTTAAATTATTGTCTGATCCCATGAACAGAGTTCAAAGTACTATGTTTCCCAGTCGCTTTGTTTTAAAAAGGTTGAAAGAAAATTTCTCATCCATATTACAGAAGTTACGTATTTGCCTTTCACACCAACTGCTCTGGACTGCTGTTGGACAGAACGGCTTCTCTGGGGGCAGTGAGAAGCCAGAGGCAAGCTAGGGACTGCTGCATTTTGGTGACTGAAGAATTAAAGGAGACAAAAACTAAGCAGGTGTCCAAACACAAAGACAACTAACTTCAAATCTTCTCTGTCAAGATATTATTGCCTTATGTCCTAGCCAAAGGAAAGAAGATTCCTTTCAGGTAACTCTTACCTGTAGGGAACCACAAATCTCAGGGGGGAAGACTCCCTGAATATGTGGTGAGTATTTTGGCTGTACTGGACTTTATGGGCAAAGGGAAAATGAGAACATTGAAATTCTTAATTTTTATATTGTTTTTTAAACAATGGCCAAATTTAGGATTATTTCAGTGACAAGATATCAACAAGTAACTTGAGAATTTTTGTTTTGTTGTTTTAGAAGAATGATCCTAAACAGCTAAATTTGTTACGTACTGAAATCTTCAAACATCATGCATTCTCTCTGATCTTGAAGTGAGCTACAACATTCTACACTTCTGAAGTACACTGTACTCACTGAAACAAAAAGAAATCCCAAACCACAAAATTTAAATTGATCTGTGGCTGAATGACTGAATAATTCTCCAAGTGTTTGCAGTGTTCTGTACTGACTTTTCCAAATTTGTTTTCTCTTTTGTGGGAACACCATACTCAAACACTGATGCTTTAGGCTGCTGAAATGTTACTTTGAAAGGTACTGACGTGTTTCACAGCTAGCAGATCAATTTTGTCAAATTTTTCCTTTGATTTTTAAGTACCTTGGAACATCTCAGCATTCACTCTTACAGTTTTTGTGGCTGGACACAGGGCTATGCTCTTCCTTCTCAAAATGGGCTGGACAATCATTTAATTGCATCACTTCATCATGTCATAATTTTTTTATTATTTATGTTTAAAATCTGTGTTGGCTATATGCAGCGTGATATGCCATTTGAAATTGGGACAGTATTTACCCAGTATTTTCTTAGAAACTTTTTCTATACAAAAGGTTTAGAAGTGCATTTTTAAACGGCCCAAATGCCCTGCTGAAACCTCCGCTAGTAGAGTATAATTTATTTTCCTTACTCACTTGACAAACAGGAAAATTCTGTTTTTACTTCAAAAACACCCTACCTCGAAAGAGACCAAATCTGGAGAGAGCCACTCTCAACAGCAGAGGAAGGATGGCTTGTTTACAGGGAACGCTGCTACTCCAGCTGTTACGCAGTCCTTGTAGTACACTTTGCCAAAAAATTACAAGTCACCCCAAGACACTGATTGATTGTACAGATCCTTTAATATTTTAGAAGAGACACCAGCTCCTCCTCCTTATGCCTTTCCATGTCTTTCACAACGAACTTAACAAGGCTCACTGGTTTTTAAATCTAAACAATGGTAGTGAAGTGATGACTTCTTTAGAAAAAGCATGACTTTCCTAAATCATATCAATGCAAACAGTGATTGTTAATTGTCATCTTAGCATACACAAGCAATTAACTTGATCTTTATGTTACAAGATGTGGTAATAGTTTGCTTTAATGAAACAAAAGTTGTGCTGGATTCTCACCCCAAAGCAGCCATGGAAAATACCCACTGACTACAAATAAAGATACAACTGATTTTTGGTACTGGATGTACACCTTGGTAATTCAGATATGGTTAGTTCCAACAAAGGATAAAATTGCTTCTTCTGAATGGTTTTGGCTGCTTTTGTAATATTAGGAATACATCTAAAAACCCCTATATTCATTAAATCACAGGCTATTCTGTTTTTTTTAATATACATAACAAAAGCAACCAATGGCAACGGCTGCTCCAAAACAAAGATGACAAATTTTCATGGAAGACAGCCACAGGTCATAAGCATCTACAAACAACAACAATCTGTTTTTAACTCTTTATTGCATTTCAGGAGCAAGAGAGCGAACAGTCTATGGCCTATAGTCTCAAGACACATCTCACTGAAAAAATCAGAACTGCAGGACTATCATCATTTATGCCATGGGACTACAAACCTGCTCTGCAGACAACACCGCAGCAGGATGAATGCACTGACCACGGTAGTCAATGGTGAGCTGGGGAAGGGGAGTCCTACGACTTGCTAACACAACTGGATGGCACTGTGTACTGTTATTTATTACTTGCATGACAGTGGGCTACCACTGAGAAACCTCCTTGTTTCCGAAAGTGACCTTTCCCATTTTTCTTCCCTCTTTCCTACCATATAGGAAGTCAAGACATTAGGGCCACGCAGCATATGAATGGCTGGCTGGATCTACCACTTCTTGCCTTATGCTACTTCCAGTTCTGTA
Organism: Falco rusticolus; assembly: GCF_015220075.1. Taxonomy (NCBI): domain Eukaryota; kingdom Metazoa; phylum Chordata; class Aves; order Falconiformes; family Falconidae; genus Falco; species Falco rusticolus. Next base: position 24,283,954 of record NC_051192.1, read on the forward strand.
CAAAATCTGCTCCCTGTGTTAACGCCATGCATAGTGTTTCATATACAAACCAACAATGTCACAGCATACTATGCTGAGGTACCATATTTCCCATGCCAGTTTGCATGAAAGGCCTCTGTAAGACAGCAGAGCAAAAGAACTGGACTACAGTTAAAAAAATATTTTTTTTTGCTATGTCCTCTTTCACTTGACTGCATTTATCTTTTCTGAATACTACATTTAGGAGAAAAACAAATCCTTTCAGTTGCATACTCACTGGCTGCAAAACAGAGGATTTATTTCTTTATTTAGCCTTATCTTGCAATTGTTTTAGAGCCTTGGCCAGAAAACAAGAATTATTCTTAGCTTACTCATTTCTGCTACTAGTTGTGCCTTTGTTACACTCATTTAACAAGCCTGTAGAGTGCCAAGCACCATTAAGGCCTTGACATCAGTGGAGAGTTTTTAATCAATATTATAAAATAGTAACAATTAAACTAAGAATCTCAATTTGTTGTTTTAGAATTACACAGCTTATCTTGCATGTAAAGTAGATGTAGAATGGATAAAAGCTTTTTGATTTTAAAAGTCTGCGATTTTTGCCAAAATCCCCCACACAAATGAGGGTGACAGGAAAGTTGCTGTCACTTTCAATGACATACATTAATTTTTTTCCTGCCATATATTGGTATCTTCTCTTTTGTTATCTGAGAAACACCACTAAAACAGAGCTGAAACTATCTTTTCATCTCTGGAAGAGTCTTTCAAATACCACAATGATGGATCAATAATTTGTCTGAATGAAGTGTGATGGTGTAGGAAAAAAAGAAAAGTTAAAAACTCAAGAGAAAATATTTTCAGAAACAGGCCTTAAAATATAAGCCACCTGTGATATCAAAGTTCTTCTGATAAAAAGATTGAGAAAAGCTAGGGAGAAAAAAATACTAAAAAATTTTGCAGAACATAGTGACCTTATATTGACATGACAGTCCCAGACCTAAGGAAGTATTTAAATTCTAGCCCTCATTAAATTTACTAGTACATCCAGGTATTTTTTGTCAGTGAAAAAAATCAGGAATACCATTTTACTGTAACATACATCAAAATAACAATTAAAAATTCTTGAGCAGTCTCAAAATTGAAATAAAGTAAGACCTTTGCCCTTTACAGAGGCATGTTAAATGAGTGGCTCTCAATTTCTCAAGTTTACCTTCATTCATTATTTTAACTGAAAGCTACAGCAAATAAGGTAAAATATTCTTAAGCAGGCTAAATGGCTAACAATTTTTGTATACATATATTTATGAATTCAACTAAAGGCAAAACATTTTTATCTCAACTAAAAGGCACACTGAAGTTTCATAAAAAATTAAAAGAACAAAAATAATACAATTTTTCAGAAGTTCTACAGCTAGTTTTCGTGACCTTTGCTTTTACAAAATTAAAGAGGAGACATTTTGGAGGCTCAATGAGAAACAAGCCCCCAGGTTTGATTAAGAAGGTTCAAGTAATTCTAGCAACTGAATAGAAAGATACAAGGGGTCTTTGATACTAGAAGAAAAGACTGAGCCACATGCACAGCACTGACTCTAGCGATGTAGAAACCAAGACAACACAGCAAAGGGCAAAAAAGAAATACTAATTTGTACTGCACAACATGCCTTCTAATTGGCTATGGCTGGGTTGGATGGGGCTTTGAGCAACCTGGTCTAGTGGAAGGTGTCCCTGCCCATGGCAGGGTGGGTGGAATTAGGTGATCTTTAAGGTCCCTTCCAACCCAAACCATTCTATGATTCTACGTGGTGGCCAAGCTACTATGTTGGAATGAGCTACATGTTACTGGGTTCATTTAGCATGGATGTAACTAATGACCACTTTTATTTTAAATGAAGAAGCACAGAAGAGAGGGACATGACATAATAGTTTTGAAACTGGCTTCTATAAAAAAACAAGTTGGTTATTGTTTGAGCCCACAAAAACCATGAAGAATTTTTCGCTGTCATTACTAAACGCATAATACCTGTGCCTGTATAAGAGACGATTACCCGGAGCTAGTAAAATCACGTGCTTTCTGGCTGAAGTCAGTTGCTCAAAATACACAATTTGAAGGGCTTTTTCCCTTTTCTTTCCTTTTATTCTAAGAACACTGCAAGTTTATAAATTTCATGGGAAGGATCCAAAATATGAAATAATTTCAGTCAAAATACAGAATACACTGACAAATATTTAATTCAGTAAAGCAATTTTAGATGCTTTTCCATATACACATGCACAAATTGTAACATGATTTTAATAAGGAAGTTTCTCTAAACTGTCAAGAATATCCTTGAAAATATTACAAGAAACATTAAAAACATTAAGGAGATGTAAATATAATTTACTAACCTTCTTGTAGTCCATTATATTTCCTTTTCCTTGTGCCTTAAAGAGAAAGAGAGATTTTATATAAGACATTACATACTACAAAACTAGAGTTGCAAGAATAAAGAAGGCAACTGAAAAAGTGACTACTTTAAACATAAACTGACTTTCTTTAGGAATTTGATATGAAAAAAACTAAAATACAACATAAGTCTGTTTCAGATGAGAGCTGCAGATAATAAAAAGCCTAAAAATTACATTGAGTAAGACTTGTAGTTAAACATTTGTTGAATCCAAAATGTTTTGGTCTCAAGAAATGTTGCTGTTTGCATGAATTAATCTCTCCCATGAGACTCTGAAATAAGCTATATTTCATATCAGCAGTAACAGGATTTATTTTCTTAAAAGAGAACTCTCTGTGTACCTATAGTGATTTGCACACAAGTGATTCTAGGGCTCTCAAAAGGGGATGTCAGGACTACGTCAATGCTATTAGACCTAGGTTAGAGGTGCTTTTGGTTTAAAATTGTATTTAAGTATCAGCATCACCTTTAAGCAGCAGATACATATAACCTGTAACTTCTAACACATTCAGAAAGAAGTATGGGTAAATTTTACATTTCTTCTGGCCCAGATGCGTGAAAGTACGTAGTCCAGCTTCCTCAGCTTTGTAACAGTATGTTGTAGAAGAGATGTCTATGTCTCTCTCACCCAGTGGCAGTGCTCTGCCAGACACAGAACATTCCTGCTTAACCACCCTGAAGCCCTTCCCTTAGGTCAGATCCAGCTGTATCATTATCACCTCATCCAACTCCAGCTCCTCTCTTTTCAGGCACACTGAGAAAAAAAAAATAAAAAATCACGTATTTCTTTCCCTCTGGCCTCCACAAGGGAAGACCACAAACCTCAGGTCTTCTGGAATGCATCTCCTGAAAAGATCTACATCTTGGACCACTACCTCTCCATGTCCCCTATGGGGACTTCAGAGAGCAGCAGGCCAGCTGGCATAAGGCGAAGAGCTGAGGCTTGCACTGAAGAGGAACAGTGTGGCAAGCACAGCTTTGATGAGATGTTGCCGCGATGGCACAGATCTGGAAAATAATTTTTGTAAAGGAGGAAAAATAAAATAGAAAAAAGAACTGACAAGAGACTAAGCAAGCAGAGCAGGAAGAAAAACAGTAGATAACAAAACTGACTTCTCTGAAGGAGAAAGGGGACTGATCCACAAAATCTCTTTACTACTCTCTTTAAGCTTCTTAAGAGTCAGCTTTTCTGGAATGCATATTAAGAAAACAGCCTGATAGCATTTGGGAGTAGCAAAACCACTGCCAATAACTGCTTCCTTATTTGTGTATTCCCAGCTCTTTGATTTGCCAACTTTTATTCATACCGGTTGGATCTTACTGCTTCTTCAAAATATATCTAGCAGTTATATTGTATATCAGAACACACCAGAAATATGTTCTTTAACAAATGATTGCCTATATGCAGATTCACACCGCAGTGGAGAATTTGCCAACATGTTTGAGGAAGATGCTTTTTAGTCTTAGCGATGCCAGAAGAGGTGTGCTCAGCATGCCTCCTCCTGTGTCTAAGACACATTACAAACAGTAAGAATGTTTTCTCATGCTCTGTTCCTCTCAAGTATTCACGTCAGTGGCAGTTGTGCTTCTACAAGCAGCAGCCTTATCTGTTTCCTAAGCCGCCTTTACTACAACTGCACCTTTGTTTTTTTTTTCTTTCTTAGTAGTTCGGCTCTGAATTTCTGACCCTGATCTCAGACACACCGATCTTTTTTTCCTTTTACATCAGACTTCTGCATCTGGTGTAGCTTCCTCAAAGGTATTAAGCCTGATTTGCAAAAGGTATGCACTCTTGTCAAACCGGTAACTTTCTAGGTCTCACTGCTTGGCTGGGGGGCTCAGCCTCTGAATGTCAGGGCTCTGAGCCCTCAAAGAAAAGCATCCACTTACTAGCATATTAGACCTATGAACAGACAACTCGGCTCAGCCTTCCTCCTGAACACCAAAGATCGCCATGTGCCAGCAGTGAGAGATGGTAATACCCTGACATTTTTCATTAACAAATGAGGTGGTGTGAAATCAACTCACCTTGCCAGGAAGAAGGATCCCTGAAGTTACTCAAAATGCATCAGCAGACCACAAGCGGACGGTTTAAAACAATGTTTTTGGAACATGTTTTCAGGATGTTTTCCAAGACTGACTTTGCTTTCTCAGATGAGATGGTCCCTTTTACATGTCTTAAAATCTATTCTTGAGAAATGCTTCACAAAGCATTTGATAAATGCTTTTCTTTCAGCCCTGCTCCTTCAGAGAATGCTCAGAAAGATATGGTGAAAGGCACATGGATTACCTTGGCCTATGAAATGGTTCTAGTTTCTGACTTTATCCTTTTTAAAATTATGAATGCTATGAGCTAAGATGGATTCTAGACCTGTTCTTGAGGGATTCTGCTGAATTTTCTCACTCAAACTTGGATCTTTTGTATCTCACTGCTTAGATGTTGGAGCCAGAATTTTTGCTCTTGTCTAGAGAGAGGTATCTGAAGTGGCTAAAAGTGACCAACTCTTCTCCCTTTCTCCCTCTTCTCCCTAGGAAATCCTACATCAGATAATCCTGGATTACCTGCCAAATTTTAAGAATACAAGGCTTTCCAAAAGCTCAGCGGGACTGCATTCAGCAGCTATCACAACACTTCATCTGAAGAAGAGCATTCAGGTATTTCTTAGTCTACTACAGTGTTTCATAGGAACCATTTAAGGTTGGGTGGTGGTTTGTGATTTGGTTTTTGGGGGAGTTTTGTTTGGTTTTTTGGGGGGTGTTGGTGTTTTGCAGGTTTTTTCCCCCAAACATTTCAGGACTCTACTTCAACCCATACTCCTTTTAAAACAGACACTTGACCAAACAGTTCAGTGAGCATTTTAGTTTTAAATGCACAAAGATAGAGGGTGTTGGTGGTGAAGTCAGTGAGAACAAGAGAGATGTGGGGCTTTACAGATAATTTGTGTGTGTGTCTATATATACGTACACATGTATATGCACACACACACACTTCTCTACACAGTTTTTTCTTCCTATGACAAGGCTTCCCCCTATACATTTCCCAAGTCCCTTTTAAGGCAGTCTCTACATTTCATCAAAATCAGAACCTACTCTTCTCAAAACACATATATTTAGCATTGATGCAACCTTCTGCACCTGGATGTCCGATGTGTTTTGCTTTTTCCAAATGAAGAGACAAGGGGGCTTTTAAAAGGTCTTCAGTTCAGCAGCAGAAAGGTGCACATAGCTATCACTCAAAGGCTACTTTGGGAACAGCAGCTGTATTTGGACCTCTGACAAGAGAACTGTGGTGAGACAATCACGCAAGTTCTGGGCACTCCACAGCAGTTCAGGCATCCTTCATGACCCCTCCAAAGACAGCTTTCATCTAAGATACGCATGACAGCCACTGAGTCCCAGCCACATGCTTTCTGAGCAGTATACCACTGTGGAGGCTACTAGGTGCAATGGGGCTCTCTACCTCCATTTCCTTGACCTCCAAGACCTTCCTGCAGGAGGAGGAAGCCGCCAAGGGGAGCTGCTGCCTTTAATCCATTGTATGGATGCTTATACGGGCAAATAATCAAAGGAGAAAGTGAGGTTACTTAGCAGTAATTAAAGGTTCATAACATGATTTCCATATGCCTCGTCATAAACTCAGCTGCTAAGAAAAATTCTACCTGACAGGGACTGAGTGTGCTGTGCGTTGCTTTCCCTATTGGAACCACAAAAATGACACTGCGCAAGAGGGTTGCTTATGAGCACACTCTTACAAGTACTGCCAACGTGAGCAAGCCTGGTTTGAATGCTTGGCCTACACAGAATGTCACATAGTGAATGTGAGGATGGATGACATCTCAAAGAGCCTGTAGTTAATGAAAAGTAATTTTCCTTCCTAAATCAGCACAAGCCAAGAAAGGCTCCTGGATGCGGTGTCCACTTTGCATTGAGCTGAAGTAGTAGTTAGTAAATACTTTTGCATAGTGCATGCCACTTCCCCATCCTCCGCCTTCAGAGAGAACTGCTCCGTTGCTTCTATAATGCCCATTTTTGGATTGAGAACTAGTAAGCAAACAGACGGTACTCCCGGCGCCCTGCAACCTCCTCTAGATTCTGCAGATGGGAAATTGTTTCAAAGCTTTTATTCACTGTGCTGTGGCAATACCATTATTCTCCAACTACAATCATCCAAATCCATTTATATTCAACTCGCATATGAGCCTTGTGATGAGATCGTAGAATTCCAAAATTCCTTGTCACACACTATAAACTACCAGCCCCTAATATCAAACTGACGAAAGGTTTGCTTCACTTTAAGATCCCCCAGCTCCACACCACTGTAATGTAGATTTTGCATATACTTCCCAAAATTTCACTGCTGAAGCAACTACACCTCTTTCTTGTGGTATGTGAAGGCTGCAACCTGGCCATCATGAACGCAGAACTAGGCAGAGGTTCAGACTCCACACCCTCTACTTGAGAATCCTGCTTTCAAAGCAGCAAGAAAAGAAGCCATCAGCAAGCACATCTTGAATGAATATGCTTGCACAGAGCTAGCTTCTTATTGAAGGCAGCGGACTTTCTATGCAAAAACTGCAGGAATTTCCAAATGGTAGCCATCACCGCTGTTTAGACAGACAAAACATGTCCAACTGATGCAGGAACTCAACAGAATGCTTAATTTTGGTACTTTTGGTGTTTTCCCCTCTTTCCCTCCCTGCTGTCTTCTACAGTTATCTATCTGTGTTTCAGCAACTGCCAGAAAGCCATTCATGGACCTGAATCTTGCTATGTTACATGGCACATAAAAAGGTCTACACCACAAAGCTATCTTATTCTTACTGCCTTCCTCATCTAAGGGTTAGAGGAAAAGAACTGCTGAATTAAGAGAACCAAGAATAAGGTTATCGGCCAGCTAAACCTCACAAATATTTTGTAGTGGTCAGGAAGCCAAGTCCCCCAGATCTTCCCACCCATCCAAAACTCTGCTTCCAGAGCCAAGTTGGCAGAAGAAAAAGTGTGCCTACCTTTCAGCCAGTGTAATGCAAAGATCTCTGCTTTAAGCTGCCAGTGGAAGTAGCTTTAAGCGAAGACGTGGGATTGCACAAGTAGTGCAGAGGAACAGACATATGCTCCACGCAAATGAATCTGCTTGTTACACTGACACACAGCAGTTTGACAGAGCTTAACTATCAGGTCCCTAGATTTCCCCCTCCTGAAAGCATGTAAGAGAGAGGTGTTAAGTATGGGAGAGCAGAGGTAACCTCCATGTTGCCTTGTCCACTGTTAGTTTCCAAGTTTCTTTCCGGATTGAAAGTATAGAAAGGAAGAGATACAAATGGCAAAACTAAGAAATTCTGAACAATGATTTAATTTACCTCTCTGATCTGTTTAATCCATGCTTCCCTTCCAAGGAATTCCTGATGGAGGACCACAGGCGCAGAATTCAAACTGAAGGACAAGGTGTCACTAGAACATTCTTTAATAAATGGCTGAAGGTCTGAATGTAGCTGAAAGAGAAAAACATCTTCCTTCAGTTCCCAGGAACAGTCTATACATTATCCACCCACTCACCAAATCAAGGTCCATATCCTGATTCTATACCTACTCACCACTTCCTGCTTTGACACTTGTACTTTGCTTGCACTTTTTCAAGTTTGGGGGAGGGATAGGAAGATGTTGAAAGCATTGCAGTGGCAGAAAGTTGTGGTAAAGAGAAGCATGTAGAGAATCTGCAAAGAAACGGGTAAAGGACAGCTTGCAGAGCTGGGCAAGTGATGGGACACAGCCAGGTAGGCAACTGTTGAGTGGCAGGAAGCAGAAAAAATATGAAGGAAAGAATGATCCAGTCTTTGATGGGAAGAATATCAGTTTTTAGTCTGTGAAGGGTAATACATTCTACTCTTCAGTACCCAAGGACGCTGACGCAATGTGACCCTCCTGACAAAGGAGATGTTACATAGCTAGGAGCTTTCTATGAAAATTATGCAATCCTTTATACACAACTATGTGTCAATGGTGAATGTATTAGTATTACAGCATACGCAAAATATTAAGGCTATAGTTTGCACTAGAAGCAATTTACTGGTAGATTTGTACCTTGTAATAGCATATAGTGGCATTTCTATGGCAGTAAAGCCGTACTTTACAAAACCACTTCCTTCTCCTGGAGGAACTAGAAACTGCCTAAGTAGATAGGAGGTCTGTCTCCCTGTCTCAAGCTGCATCTATACTTGCAAGTAGCACAAGACATTAGCAGCAAATCTTTAGGGCAAGACAAGACTGCCAGAGATCCAGGGTCCACATTGTGTGCATTTTCCTTTGGACTAACTTTAGCTGCAGACTGAAAGACTTCTAATGGAGGTCAGAGGCTTCATCTGGGAAATCCTACTGTTGCAGAGGTGTGGGCTGCTCCTGTCCAGCCCTGGTGACCTCCCTCCTTATCCTCCAGCTCCCCCTTTGGAAGTTACCTCCAGATTATTCAGAAGGGAACATATGCAGGTCCTTGAGACACTGCAGCTCATACATCAGCTTGTGTGCTGCTGCAGGCAGCTGAGCCTCTTGATACAAATCTCTGCGTGGTGGCAGCTGAGACCCAACACATACACATGCTTCCTCCTGCATCTCCTGCTGCTGGGACAGAGGCTTTGGGCAGAACGTAGGAGCAGAGAAGGTAAAGTTTTTTAAGCTGCTAAAGAAATACGCACCAGAGGGATGTTTACTGAGCCTTCAATAAAATAAGCTACGTTGCCAAACTGTGATTTTGCCAGTTCATAAGCACTGTTCATACTAGCAGTTTCTGCAAACAACTTCACACCAGGCAGCAGTTAAATCTCTCAACATCACTGACCTGCTGACAAAAGTCTACAGCGCAGTGGCAGCATATGACAGAGCTCAAGAACAACACATCTTACAAGTCCTTCTGTATTGAAGATCCCAGAACGAAAGGAAAAGGCGTACCTTATGACTCATAGACATGTGCTTTCCATACTGAAATGCCATGTCCTGAATCTCAGCGCTGTGCTTTGCTAGCTCCATTGCAGCCTGGCAGCTCTTTGCCAGCAAGGCACTATGTGACAGGTAAACCTGCTCCTTCCACGTAGATATGCCAATATCATCTGTAAGACAGTTCTCCTGAAAATGAAACAAAGGCTAACATGAAAACACCAAAACTGCAGCTGTGTCAGCTTGCAGAAGTTAACGTTATGGCACAGGACAACACAACACATGGTGAGCAACAGAACTCTAGGTGCCATGGTGCCAAATAAAGAAGAGCATGGGGATGAGTAGAGAAAAGTATCTGAATATATATACTGGCAGTTTCAAACAACAACATTTTCATTTTCTGCTCAAAAAGAACAATGCAAAATATGTGGATCAGTCAACAGATTCAATATAGATCCTTTTCTTAATGACTGTATCATTACACTAAACATTTAACAGACAACTACATTCCTCATGAGGGACTGGGAGGAAAAAGAAAAAAGACAAAACAAAAACCCAATCAAAAAACCCAGAGTACATCTCTGCACTTCAGCTCCTTATCAATTACCAAGAAAGAAACAACAATCCCAAACAAACTTGGAACGTCCTTACAATTTCTGCTTTGTGGCCGAGAAAAAAACCAATTACAAAAGTTATTAAAAATCCTTACAGAACTGCACTGGAAAAATGAAGGGCTGTGATGGAGGACTTGTACCTCTTCTACTCCCATATTAAAGATGAGGAATGACAGAAAGTATTAAAAAGTAAATAAATAAAGCTGTGATTTAGAAATGTCAGGTATTAACTTTCCCAGGGGACTGACAGAGATCTCAGTGATGCCTCTAGTGAATTTTATCACCTTGACTGTAAGGTCAGCAATGCTCAGCGCGCTTCTCAGAATCCCTCATATCCAAAATACCAATTTGGAGTACTTCCCACAAAGTGTTTTAATTAACACAAATCCAAACTTTTCCCTCCAAACGCAACTTGACTGCAGCTCCTTTGGCTCACAAGGTGTTAATATGCCACTATTTTACTAATAGGTCTTCAAAGCTGGACACTACTTGTAATCCTTCTCACATACATGTTACCCTCACACCTTTAGGTGCTCTCTAAAGAGGGGGGGAAAAAAACCCAAACCAGAAAAGACCACAGTTGTTTTGCTTAGAAAACCCCCAAAATCAGTAACAAGAAGCTACAGAAAAAAATCCAAGCATATAAACAAAAAAGTTTGTAATTTCTCAGTTCAGCCAAATCTATAGTGTACACTAAGCCAAAAGGTATTCTTTAAAAGAGTAATATAAAAATCCTCTTATATAACAAGCCTTTTCCCTCAAAGTGACGTCAATTTAATTACTTAGAAACGAGCAAGAAGTAATTCTGTGTGACCCTATAGTTTTCTAGCAAGGTATTATCTGTCATGAAATCGGTAACAAATGAAATAGAATCCATCCGTTCAGCTCTAATTTTCCTCCCTTATGGATCTCACCCAGAAGTGCTGCGTTACAAGGGAGAGGATAATTTGAGACTAATGGAAAAAGTAGGAGAATTCTGCAATGCCAAGTAACACAGAGCTGTATCAAAATGCCTTTGCTTTCAGACATGCTATTAACTTATACAAGGAAAGTGAAGAACAGAGAAACCACATGTTTGCTATTATGCATATGATAACTTACAAAGTCAAGCCTAACTTTCCTCATGTTTCATTTTACTATAGTATTTTTGTTTTAATATCTTAATTCAGCCCAGAGCATGTGCAAATTCCCATGACTGGCAAAATGTCAAAATGAGCATTTAATTCAAGTACTTTCCTATATATCAAGTCTTTTTTCTTTTCCCCCACTCAGATATAGATCAATTTATTTTAAATTTAAATTCAGGAGCTCTTGGAAGACGCAACACAGTCTTTTCCTTAACCGACAATCTGCTCTGCGAAAAAACAGTATTTACTAAAATTTGCTGGATGATATTGAAAATTGGCAGTGATTTTTATAATTATTTGTTTTAAATCCAATCAAGGCAAAAATATTCTAGAAAGGTATCCTGAAACAATTTATTTAGTTAAAAAATCTTTCAGAAGACCTGTAAGTTGAAAATATGTGCTTGCTGGAACCTTTGGGCAGCAACAGAAAAGTGGACATCATCAAATATCATCTACAGGAACTGAAGAAGCTTAAACAGTCATTGCAACTTGATGTATAAAAGGAAATAAATTCTATGATTTGTTACAAAAATATATTCTTCTTAAACAAGTTTGAATTTCATCACAGGATTGTAAGTGGCACAACAATTTACTGTCTACTACGTGAACATTATGTAGGAGCTTCAAGCATCTAAAATGGACATCTAACTTCAAAAAAGTCAAAAATTTGAGACATATAAGATATGGTATTGTAGTCTTAAAAACATAGGTATTGTGAATCTTTGGGTTACAGAAAGAAGCCGGCTGTAAAAAGGCATTACGTCCATATGGATGTGCTTTAGCATATAAGCATGCAAGCCAAAGTATAGCTGATTTTAATCACAGAACATCTTATGACCGCATACCCCTAAAGCTTCTGCTGCTTAAGAAGCCAGAGGCAAACACAACCTTTCTTCAGCAAAGTTTTCCAACAACCCAAATGCCATTTTTTCCCAAGCTTAACTCTCACGTTAAATTGTCCATCATCCACACTGCATTCTTACAACACGGGTATGTATGACAAGACCTAAACACTATTTTAAAACATCAAGGGGAAAAATGAAACTAGTTCTAAATTGCAAAATCTGTGAAATCTGGCATCATGACAGCACTTACTACTTCTAGAGAAATTTTCACTTTCCGGTAAGCTTTGTTTTCTTTTGTGAGCAGTGGATATTTCAAAGGATAAATATAAGAGTGGACATTAGCTGGCCCAGAGGACTTCTAACAGCCTTTCATATAAAAGCCTTTTTAGGCTCAAATTAATTCTAGCTGTAGTTGACAGTGCTCAGACATTTGATTAGCTAATGTCGATGGAGTGGCCTCATTCACAAGTTCCGTCACCAGATCACAACCAACCCTGATGCTGTTTGGGTAGCAGAAGCTGGATGAAGAGAGCCCAACCCCTCCCCATCCCTAGAAGAAAGGAGCCAACTCCAGACATGGTTTGGATAATGTCAGCACGGGAGTACAGGGAAAATATCTGCATCCAGCTCTGCTGATCATAATTTCCTATGGGAAATTAAGAACAGCTGAGGGTGCTCCCATTTTACTCACTCCAAGGTCTCTTACTGATTTTTTCGTTAAGCTACTTCCATAATTTAAACTGGGTTTGAAACAATCATCTCAGGCAACGGGAAACAAAAAACTTTCAGAAAATGAAACCGCAGGACAAAATATGCAATCATAAACCCATAAGGAAGGGCAGCTCTCAGTGGTGGTAACAAGGATCCCCAGTACAAAAGTGGCACTTAACAGTAACTCAGTTTGATTTGTCACACCAAAGAAGATACTTATAAGCAGTTCAGCTGAAAACATAGTAAGGAAAGTATGAATGAACACTGCATCTTGAAAGTGCACAAAACCATTTGCAAAACCAGGAAGGAGCAGAAGTCAGAGACTTCTCAATGTAAAACTTCAGCTATAGTTTATAAGGGAGCCTTTATTTTGTTCCCATACCATGGCAGTTCTTTCTCAGCCATCTGTTGTTGCACAAAATGATTGAAATGCCTGAATCACATCAAACTTTAGTTGAGTTCTCAATGGGCAAATAATCCACAGAAACACTAAGAAATATTTTTAAACAGCATTTTAAAGTTTTAAATTAGGCAGTTCAAGAACTTCAATAAAATCCAGTGCAACTATGAATCTCTCTACCAGTAGCAAGACCCTACAAAACATCTTGCACATGGTTCACATAAGCTTTCAATAGATTTATTCCTGCTTGCTGAACATGACAGGGCATGTTTTATTGGTCTATTAATACACGTCTTCACTGCTTTTGGAGGAACAAGGGTGTCTGCAAATGGATCAATAAAGCATGCTACCAACTACCTAATACTTTTATCATGACACTAAAAAAAGCAACACACAATTTAAAAAAAAAAAGTTTGAAAATGTATATTAAATTCACTTATCTCTCCACATCTGTTACTTGTAAATCTCTCTGGAAAAGTTTAGTATTTAAAAGAACAAAAGCAGTAAACAAACAGCATTGGCCTTCTTTCTGGCAACGCTCCCCCTGCCCCTGACACATTTATGCATTCTTTTCACAGATGCTCTTTAGAAAAATTCAATATATTTTAACTTTCCCTTTTGTCTTGCAACAGAAACATTTAAAAAAAAAAAAGTGAAAGCTCTGACTGACTGCTGCCCTGCTAAAAGGTGGTTTCTATGACTCAAAATACATTAGATCTATCTTCTGTGGTAACATTTGTAAGTGAACCCTTTACTTACAACATAGACTCACAGCAGTCCAGTTCATGGACATGTGCATATTCCAAAACATTCATTACTCTCCAAAGCAGGGCCGGTGACCAAACATCAAAGAAGAATGGGTACCACTTACCACACGTAGCCTGTACTTTGCAGGAAAATAAACTTATTTTCATTTAAAAAAACCCTACATTAGTCTAAAAACCCCTGAACCTGTTAATCCACTACATGGTACAATGAGTACTCGCCACTAATGTATTTCTTTTAAAACATGTTTTACATATTGGTTACACACAATTTTTACACAATTGCAGCAAAAATTTCAGAAATACCTAACAGCTCTTGTAGCCACCAGTGGAACATGTTGGAAGTGGTCTCGTCTTACATAACGGTCCCATTCTGACGCTAAAATGAGTTCTGATAATGCACACTTAGCATCAGCTTGATATTCTGGAGGTGAGGAAGACAACCCAGAAAAGCCATGAAAACAGTTTCCCATAACAGTCCCTAATACTTCAAGATTGCTAGAATGGTCTGGCAGGTGAAGCACACCAACACACTCAAGTCCTGCTCTCGAAGCTGCTGCCTGACCTTGAGCTTCCCTGTATCTCTCATCCCTGTTCAGTGAACTGACAGGGACATTAAAGCATTCTTCATTAATATTTGTTAAATGTTATGGGATATTAAGGCAGAAGGTTTCTAAAACTACAACAGTATTCTGTGAGTCAGCAAATATTTTAAAAGCCTTTGGTCTCCTAAAAGTAGGAAACAGAGACTCAGTGCAATGTTTTTACTGCTAAAAATAGATACCGCAATCATGACTGAAGGCCAGATTAGGCGATTTCCCTCTCTGCACTAAGGCACAAATTTTTACTCCCAAACTAGATCTAGATTTAGGAAAGCCAGGCAGGAACTGGGAAGAATGTCCTTCACTCACAGAATTTTGGGTTAAGAGGGGATTCAGCACACAAAGCTGCAAAGGTTTATCAGATCGTCCCTTTCTGCTCCAGCTTGCAGTCCAAAACACTAGCTTAATATTGCTAATGAAACGTCTTAAACCACAGCAGCTATTCAGTACTTTGAACGTGGGTGGCAGCTGTAACCTACAGGCTGTCTTTGCAACTGAAGCCTATACTTTGTAGTTTGGATTGTCACTTCAAATAAAGATGAGAAGTTAAATATTATCTTTATTTTCCTTGTTTCACACAGATCTAATGACTCACTATGCAGACAAGGTGAAGAATGACCAAACAATGCACTAAAAGGGGATGGCTGTAAGACTGCATGTGGTTTTACAGAGAAAAAAAAAAAAGTGGTAATGAGAGCTATCAAATAATTACATCTATTCTATGTCTCCGGCAGTAAGTATGGTCAGTATTGTTAGGTCAACTGATTCTTTCAATTCTCCCGCTGTGTCATACAAATGAAGCAAACTGAAACAGGTGGGTTTTTTTGGGTAAACATGAACTTATGGTCTCAGAGGAGAAAGGTCAATTTTGCAGAGTTATTTTTGTAACTTTGTCTAACAACTAGGTAGACATCTAGCAAAGCTCAGAACAACTTGGTGCCAAATTAGTCTATGGTATTGAGGTGCTTTGTAATGACTGCATTAGAGATGTTTAACATACAAAGTACAGTCTTCCTGCCTCAAAAAGGAAAAAAAAAAAATGAAAAGGCGAGAAGATACAGAACAACAATTGACCTAGTCTGTTTGGCAACCTCTGCTGAAGAGGATTTTCAGGACATGAATGGGTGACATGCAGAATAGAGCGAGACAAACAGCAGGAATATTTCCTACACAACAAGGAACCAAATTTCTCAGAAGACAAGAAAAAGAAAACATTAAAGTAGATCCTGCACTTGTTTGTTTTAGGTCTCATCAGAAGCTATGCACTACGCTATCACGTAAATTTCAGTATTTATTATGCCACCATACTAATTATGTTTTGAGTTAACTGGGTTCCCCTTAGGAAGGGTATACTGTACTTTCAACTCTCCTTTAGACAAAAAAAAAAAAGTCACTGAAACAAAGTAAGTCTTTGCTACTTGTAATTGGGCCAGGGAGGGGTAAACATCATGCAGCTGTGCTTAGTTTATCACACTTCTCTCGCAATCTACACATGTGGAGTGCTTCAGGAACTTAACAGAAAACAAACAGAAAAAGAGAGGCTAAGAAAAAGAATATTAAGACCTTCTGCAGCGGCAGGAACCCAAGAGAGTCTGCAACATTTCTCATTTACACAGAGGCTGTGGTTAAAATAAAATGCAGTTTCATTACCAAGATGAACTTGTAAAGCTTTACTTCTACACCTGGAAAAATAGATGTTTTTTAAAATACGATATATCTGGGATCTACTTGTATTTAGAAACCTGCCTGAACATGGAAAATAAAATTTTAAACACTACTTGCAAAAATCTCAAAGACATCATCTATTTTAACATAAAACCCTAAGCACAGTACCTGGGGACAACCTCGATGACTAAAGTCTGTTTATCCGCAGGTTAAACCCAGCAAGTGCAGGACTGCCAGGTTCCCAACATCACATTGCTGCCGTGCTTCCACCCAGGCCCCCTCCTGAGAGGTACCAACCAGAAGATACTCTGTGCACATCACCCCCTGTGCAGCTGTGCTGCCTGGCGAGCCTGTGGCCCCGGGTGTCCCCCAAGCTTGCCAGTACTGCTTCACTGCTAGAGGCTCTCACCTCCTCCTCCGAGGGATGACCTCAGCTCATTAGCGTCGTCGCTTCCCACCTAACTGGCTTCGATCAAAATGAGAGGGATAAGCTTAAACAAGGTTACTTTCAGCACCATGTCTTTGCTGCTGCAGAGCAGGAGGTGCAGACACTGACCAGTAGTCACCGGGTGCAGCAGCACCCTCCAGGACCCAGCCGCTGGCAGCTGACAGCACTCTGCTTGTCCACTGTGGTTTGGCTGGTGCAGAGGCATCAGGGCAGGTATCGACTCTAGCAGTAACCCATGAAATCAGGGCTTCCGCTAAGGTGTTAATTTTGCTGTATACTACAACATGGCAATAGTAAGCCAGAGGTGCAATCTAAATACACGACAAATATAAATGAATTCATATATTTCAGCAATCTTCAAGCCATTTCACCTACTGAACATGAAGATTCAGACCTCTGAGGCAAACTAGACACATGAGACAAGGTCACTATAAGTAAAACTACCTACCTCAGTGGATTTCAAGACAGATATTCACATATACAGACTGCTCATCAGCGAGTGAAAACTTCCTATCATAAAGCCTGTAGAGGTCATGGCAACTTCAAATTATCAACTTTTTGCATGTGTTAAGATACAGTCATTGCAAATGAAAGAAAGAACTCTTTCTTGCTCCAACACCCTGCCCGAGCAAGTCTACTTCAAGAAGTGTCTCTACAAGTTTCCTTAAACATTCTAGCAAAGACAAAAACACCTAGATCTAATTTGACCAATTTTCATTATAGTTCTTGCCAAACAAAAACAGTACATCCGTAATTGCCGTTGAAAAAATACAAGATTATTTGGTGTGAAATCAGCGCTGGCAGCCGCTGTCTTTGCCCATGCCGACTCCCACAATGTGTGCATGGTGACTGCTGGTGGAGAGTAATGCAGTGCTACACACCTACCGCTTCAGGACAAAACACGTGTACATATTATCAAAAGATGAACGCTCAGAAGAAAAAAATGACCCAATCCAAGTTTGGGATGAAGCATTTTGTAAACATCTTTGGGCTTGGAAATGAGAGATTTAAGATTAAAATATGAATGACGTTGACAACATTGTCACAAATACCTTTAACAGAACACTGACTGAAAACCCCTGGAAGTGTTTGGAAAGGCCACAGTAAGACATGTCTACAGCTCCCGGTAATGACACACGATATGGTTTTATTATGCACTCACAGAAATAAAATAGTCCCTCCTTGAGCATTTCTAGAAACTTCCAGAGTTCACAGGTGTCAGAATGATGTTACTGATGAAACACACTAGCACTGCAGCTAATTCTCTTCCTCCCTCTCCGTCCTCTTTTTAAACAGATGAGAAAGTCATCATATTTATTGTAGTCATATATTAATATCACCAAACTACTTGGGTACATAAAACCACTAAAATTCTTACCTCAGATGATTTTGAGTTTTCATAATATATACCTTGAACTAAGTCACCAATAGCACTTGAAATGAGTTCCACAACCTGTAAAAGAAAAGGAGAAGCAGCCTTACATCTTTAATTATCACCAAATTTATTAACAAAGCTACCACCAGATTTCCAGAGAGATAAACAGTCGTTTCCTTACAGAAAGCTAATTCAAAAGACTGCAGGATTTACTGGGATATATTCTGCACAAGCATGATCCTGTCTCTCTGCTAAAACCTCTACTACAGCAACTCTTCTATCAAAGTTTTAAGTTAATATAAATGAAAAACAAGACTCTACCCCCCCCCCCCCCCCCAAAGTGTGAACTATGGAGTGTATTCTCACAAGGATGTTCACAGAACTAATAAATCCCACTTCATGAATATGAGACAGCACCTCATCTGGGCTTTGTTTTGTTTTGTTTTTTTCCTGCCAAGTAAATACTTCACAATACCTCTCATTGGGAGCTGTTAAAATTCTAATCTTCATGGCTAATACAGAAAAGTCAGAATCCATAGAAAGGTAACCTTTCAAATGTGATCATTTGGTATTCTGGTGCCCTGGGAATGCACTGTGGATGTATTTAGTGCATGGCCTGAGGCTCAGCTGTACCACATATACTGAAAGTCTGCAACACGGGAATGTTTAAATCAGATTTATCAATCTGTACTATCTTCAGGGTTCAGACTTTTTATTTTATTCAAGCGAAGCCTAAAAATCTGAACTTGATCCAGAATGTAAAACAAGCAGTCCATGGTCTCCCTGGAACTACTGTACAATTTAAAGTCGTGCACATGAACTGTCTTAATTGGAACAAAATACTCAGATTTATTGTAAAATTAAGTGCAGGCATTTCAAATAAGCACACCTTAAGGCTACCCCTTTAGTTGCTCACAAAGTTTTAATTTCTTGAATGTTTAATTTCCTATGCATATGAGTCTATATCTGATTCCTCTTTATGCTTCCTAAAATTGAATGTAGTTCTTATTGAGTTAAAAGATTTAGTTTCAATTTTTATCATACTTGTAACTGAAGACAAGTCAAATGATAAAACCCCTAACAGAAAGATATTTTAACATTTAGGCATACTTTATTTGATAATAAACCCCCCACATTTGTATGCTAGTTTTGAGTACTAGCAGAAAGGTTGTGTGTTTTCTTTTTTTTTTTAAACACTGGTTCATATACATATTCATATACACAGAGCAAGCGCTAACTTTAGAAATGGTGCTGATTAAAAGTCATGTTTTTTCTTGCAATGCATATGGGTTAATTTGCAAGACCTATAAAAACAGCCAGAAAAAAAAAAAAAAGAAAAATCACATTACCCTTTAGGAAACTAGATACCAAAGAAATATTGTAGCAATATGAGCTGCAGAGGAACTGAAAGGACAATGATCCTACAGTGTTACCAGATGTGTTGAGTTATTTAAGTGGGGTACAGAGAAAATGAGGGTCATTTTTTTTGTGCCCCCTGCCCCCCACCTCCCCCCTACCCCCCCCCTTTTTTTAAAGGTATCAGATAAGCCTTATTCCCAAATCCAGGAGGACCGAGTATCGCCAATAGGTCTATGAAAGTCTGTAACTAAATGCCCAGGACCAGATTGTATTACAGTTTATACAAGCAACATCCCAAGATTCTTCTGATGGCTAGGACACATAATACAGATCAATCACTCACTAAAAAATGTTATGGTTTGTGAAATGGTCTGAGCTCAGAGACCTACACTGGTAATACGAAGAGGAATTTACAAAGACACTGAGTCCTACTCTAAATGTCAAAGTGATAGTATGAACTTTTAACAATGCAGCTGGCTCTGGATAACTAGACCTTTTCCTCTCTCGCCTGTAACTCTACACTGAGCAGGACCCTGTTTTGGGGTTTCTTTTTTCCATCTCTTCTCCCTCTTTTTAGTGCAACTCTACTCTCAAAGGCAATTTTAACTGACTTAAAACAATCTTGGTGAAACATTTGTGAACAATTGTACCTCTTCCTCTTATAGATTATAAAACATCTTAGGAGAATTACACATCCATGACTTAGAAGAATCAGTATATTAAGTACCATTAGGTCTTTAGTGACATATCGAACACTATATGTTAGTGAGAACTTAGTATTAATATTACTTCCCCTCTTTCCAAATATCTCCCTTTTTTAAAAATAATATTTTTCTAAGGTAAATGCAAGGCCATACAGATCACTACCAGGAATGAAATTCCAGTTTCAAGAGCACAATGGGATGCTTGCAAGAGGCTCTGCTACTTCATCAACCCTTAATCCGATCTATGAAAAGCATATGCTGCTTAATGTCAGTGGCCTGGGGTCCTGAGCACTGGGGAAAGCAATGAGAAACGAGGAAACCAGGTAATTTTTACTCTGCATCCCAAACTGACATACAGGAAGAAAAATTGTTACAGATTCAGTAGTATCCATGCTGTCAACGATACACTGACTTGTTCTTACGCAGCTACTTCTCATCAAAAAATTTGAAAGCAATCAACATCCTCTGTAAAATTGATTCCCTCCTGTTTTATATAAGGGAAAAACAGTGACAAAAGACTGATTTTCCCCCAAATCATGCAGCATGCCACTGGAAGAGCAGAAAACAGTATTCAGGTCGTCTCCATTCTCACTGGTGCCTGACCAGAGCCTTGCTCCACTTGTTGACATTTCTGAGAAGTCTGAAGAGCAGGGAAGGAAAATGAAAAATCAGGTGCTCCCAACTGCTTTTCTTCTCTTCCAATTTGAAGGTTGAGTTCCATTTTAAACAGATTCAAAAAGATGGGGAAAGGGAAGAAAGGATTGCCAGAATCACTGCTTGAAAACAGCACCGTCTCAAAGGAGACCAAAGGCAGCCTATTCATAAGCTCTCTTCCCACTACTTTTTTCCACTCTTCTACACACTTTTGAGAAGCCTAGTCCCTCTTAGGTATTCCAGATGAGCTGGAGTAACATCATACTGAGAGAAAACAAGCTTCTACTCTATTTTTCACTTTCCATTTTGCATCAGCATCTTCCAAAGCGTTGTGTTTTCTGCTCCCCCAGAGCATCCACATGGCTAGGAGCAGCCCAGGAGATGACCCATTACTTGCTGGTGACATGCACATGCAAATAATTCCACGCCCTTTAAATGCATGTTCTGCAACAGTTCTGCTGGTGTTTGGAGGTGGTTTGTTTCATTTTGTTTTTTTTTCATTTGCTTGTTTGGTTTTTGCTTGTTTGTTTTTCCTAAGGCAGTATTACTTCATGACCTTTTGTAGTCATGTGATCTCTTCTGCTTCCAAAACGTCACACAAAGGCCATCAATTTAGGATGAACGTAAGGAAAAGAGATGGATGGAAGCTAAAATCTCTCCTACTATTTAGGCAGACTAAGTGTATAATACAATGTGATAACTCCCATTTATGCAGATAGGAAATAGTCCAGAAGATTGTGCTATGTTTCAATGCCAGAAGAGCGCTGTAGATTTGAAGATCAGAAATGTGGTGAAACTTAATTCGCCCTTTTCTGGTATAGTAACTTGTTTGTCAAAAATGCACAGCTTTAGCCCTTCAAGGTTCTTTAAACTCAATTTGAGTTTAGTTTCCCAAGCTCAGATTTTCTACATATTGATCGAAGAAATAAAACACAACAGTGGTCATTTTCTTAGTGGTTCCGAAAATTACTTTGGGACGTTCAACCAGCCACACACTGAATTTCCTCCCTCCTTTTCCTGAAATGAGACTGAGTCTTTCAGGCAGTTTACTGAAGACCCATCTATAAGTTAATTCAGGGTTCAGAATTCCCAAAGCACCCTGCATACATGATGACACAGAATAGGGCCACGTGTGCACTGTCACGGGTACCGCAGCCCAGTTCTTGGCTGCAGTTGACCGCCCTGGGAAATCCAGCTCTGTTGATAAACACAGAGGTGTATTTTAATTAAAGTGACATTTTAAAGCTGCAAGGAAATCACAGAATATCAGACATTTTGGTAGAACACTTTCTTCAGAGTTAGAAGGTACGATTCAGACTCCTTCCAGCACAGAAAAAAGAATGGATTCTGGGTCCCACTCATCCTTCACGAGATTTCTAAACACCTTGGATGAAAAGAAGACATTGCTGCCATCAGTTTAGCAACTCAAGCACTTTGTTCCCTTTAGTTGTCTTTGAAATATTTTGTTTAAAGTTCACTGCAACATAACACTGCATATGTATTTTTTCCTGTTTTTCATTCTAGTTTAAAAAAAAAAAACCAGGAACGAATTTGAGATCCATTCAATGTGTGGTGGTTTTATTTTAAATTCAGCAGCTGAAAAGGAATTGCTTACACAGACCACTATTTCAGAGTAATAACACAGTGTCTCTCCAGACTTTGCTAGGTATTTTCAAGGGGAAATCAGGGAAAGGATGAAGCTCCTGTGGGAAGACAGGAAGCAGCACTATGAAGAACACAGCAATGGATATCTTTGTTCCTCATCCTTCACAATTTCTATTCAACAAACTTCCTTAGCTTTGCCAGATTTCTTACTAGAGGGGCCAAAAGTAATTTCTTCCTTTTGTAAGTGTTGAAACAATATCCTTTCCACACACATCTGCTATGACAGACCCTACTCCTTGCTGCTGATGCATAGACTTGAAAACGTAGCAAGACTTCTCCATACAAATAAAAAAGAAAATTAAATAGTCAGGAAATGCTAAATATACAGACAAAAGTTCCTTCAACTTGCATTTGACATCCCTCCCCAAAGAAGCGTTAATCTTTGGAAATAGTTTCACACTTAAAAATTCCACAGAAAGTTCTTAAAATTAAATATTCTCTTGCATTTAACACAGAAACATTGTAACGCCAGGAAGGTAAAGACAAAACTCAGTAAACAGCTGAAACTGGATTTTGATTGTTCAATAATACCTTAAAAAAAAAAAAAAAAAAGGGGGAGCAAAAACTCCAACGAGTTTCAAGAACACTGGAATTCAATTTTCTTTCCTGGTAATCTCATCAAACATCATTAGTCATACAGGTAACTAAGTGTGCCAGCCTACAGAATTTTTCTTAATGTAATGGTTATTGAATCCTATTGGATTTACTATTTTAAATCATCTTGAGCTTTACTATTCTTTAGTATTCTTACTGTAAGAAGCTGTCCCTCGCCTAGTTGAAACACACAGAAAGGGCTCCTTAAGTGATTTCCTTCCTAGCAAGTTTTAAATGCTCTTGGAAAACACATTTATGGTTTTCTTCACCCTGTTAGTGATGAATTAGCAGCAAAATACAATGTGCAATGTAAACGCATCACTCAAACCCCATTACCTGATAAAAAGGTACTTCCTAGACATAAAAGACCTCTTCAAAATAATCAGCAGCAGTCAATCTGAATATTGTTATTATTGTCAAATACCTGTCTTAAGGTCAGTCTGCCTTGAGAATTTTCAACAGTGTTGTTACCCTTTTTATGCTGATGCAACACTGTCTGCGGAAGGGGTTTTCAGTAGTATAAAGACTTCTAGCGCGTAATTCAGTAATTTTCCTTAATGATAACATAACCAACAGAAGAGATACCGTTTTCCCTTCTCTACCTCCACATGGTACCTTACACAGTGTTATTAATAATCTTTGCAGATCCAATGCAGCTGATCCTTGCACTAAAGTACTCAACCAACTGTTCACGAGTGACTCGGATTAGAGAAGCATGTGATTTCTTCAGCTTGACCCTTTTGGATAGGGTAATTACATTACATATTTTTCTACTATATAAAACAGCGACCAAAGAAGGTATCATGACCACAGGGTTCTGTAGCTATAAAACCATCCTCATCAATAAATGACGCAGAAGAGCATGGCTGTAAAACACTGTTTCCAGTCACACTGGTGCAGACAAGCATTAAACTGGGCTAAGTTCACAAATGAAATGCAGATTAAACTCAATTAAAAAAAACCCTGATCAGCTCTGAATTGACAGAAATTATACCTGCAAGTGGTATTACTTATTTTGCATAGACTGTATCTGAATAAATGTGAATCAGAAGTAATATCATTTAGCATCTGACAGATGGAATCAACTAAACAAAGCTGCAGATTTTTGTTAAACTAACAAATCGGCAACCCACTGTACCAGCAGCAGTGGCAATCAGATTCTAGACTCCAAGTGAAATGCTGCTGAATTTCAAAACACTAATAGTAATGACCAGTTCCAGTCTGTCCAAAGACTCAATCTTCTTGCTAGCTAACCAGATATCAAATACCTGTGTTTTGTTTAAAAATACAATTATCTCAGCTACATTACTGCTATAGTTTTATACATTATATACTGTATTATTGCACTGAAGCCACTCCAGATGTAAAGGCACTTTTACTAAAAATTTGACCCTGGGAAAGTTCATTTTAAAGTGGAGCTTCACAGCAGTGCAAAAAGCGGGGAGAATACATTATCTATCACCTGATTTACAAGACACATATTTTACCCTCTCCTAGCAGCACAATGTGTATAAACACCTGCTGGGAAGGAATGAAGAAGAAGGAGCCAAATTCTTCTCAGCAGTGACCACTGACAGGATGAGGCAATAGGCACAAACTAAAACATGAGATTCCATCTGGACACATGAAAACACTTTACTGTGAGGGTATCTAACAGCGGAACAGGTTGCCCAAAGGGGTTGTAAGGTCTCCATCTGTGGAGATATTTAAAAGCCATCTGGACACGGTCCTGGGCAACCTGCTCTAGCTGACCCTGCTTGAACGGGAGGTTTGGACTAGATGATCTCAAGAGGTCCCCTCCAACCTCAACCATTCCGTGATACCAGCAGCTGGTGGAGGAGGACGACCACAGCGATTTTGCATACTCACATCTACAGCACCAGTAATAACAATGTTTCTTGTCTTTGAAATAATAAAACCAAGGCTACAAAGCTGGTGCTTTTGTACTCTCTTAGGGAAAAGTTTACTGATTGTACTGGGAACAGATTTCCCTTTTACGAATAGTTAAGTTCTTGGGAGACTAAGAAAAGGCCAGGCAGACAAACCTTAGATTCTGATCACTATTGTTGACAGCTTTGAATTGCAACTGAATCATCATAAAAATCTATTTTCACTTTTTAATAGTGTATTCTCTGTTGAAGTTGTACTTCAGGTGGACAGCTGGCTATATACTAACCACTGTGACCTCCAGTCCTTCTGCAAAACTGTTTATTGACCACATTGGCATGAAAGTCCACCTCTAGAACCAAGTATGTCCTGAGATCCCACCCACCCAAAGATGGATGTTAACACGTATTAAGTCCTCACTCATGAAAAAATTAAAAAAAAGAAAAGAAAAAGTCTATTTGAGATAATATTGTTAAGACAGGGTTTCACCAGAAACAGATTTGATTGCTTTTTATTCTACTACCACTCTCAATATGACTCTTATTATGTTTAAGAAACAGACTTTAAATAAAGCCAAGAAAACAGAACTTGTGATCTTCCACTGCTTCAGCTATAAAAAGAATGAAGCTGGCATCGCAAATATCACTTATGGAGGACATCACCTTCCACAACCTTATGAAAATTCATTTTCATTTTATAATGTGCGTATGAGCTAAAGCTATTTAGCAACGAATTCCCCCATGATGATTATTCATGGCTGCGAAAGAAAGAGCTGTAATGAACATCTCTGCTTTTAAGAAACCCGGACAGTGCCAATACCTATTCTAAGTAAGCGGCGAACGAAGCAGCAAACTGCTGGCTCTTTAGAGTCCTTTCTCACAGTGTGAATCTCATGGAGAATAAAACATCACATACCCACAAGTTTTCATTATTTCAATTTCTTAGAATAAATTCTGTTGTCTTTTGAGTATCTATTTCCTACAATTTCTGGCAGTGATCAACATCTTGGATACAGTTTCTTGTTAACACTTAAGGAAATACCAAATATAGCTACTTTTTAAGGTTTGCCTCAACTCTTTGAAAGGCAATTTCTTCTTTGAAAAGTGAGGGGGTTTGCCTTTAAAAAAAATATAATAAGAACCCTTCTTCCATAATTTTGCCTTAACATTCAATGAAACTGTTTTTATATATATATATATATAGACACACACACACACACACAATATGCACGTATGTATCTCAAAGCCTGCAAATACTTTTGACTCCTAAGCCATGTGTCCTCAGCACCACACAAGTGCCAATTCAGCGTCATACATTAAGGGAACAAATAACAGAGGGACAGACGCTGCTACCCCAACTATCCAGGACACATTTCCCAGGTATAGTGATTATCTTGAGATCTTGAATGACCTTTGTCCTTCCTCTCAACAAAATAAGCTTTTCCTTCAATTCCTTCAAATTTATTTTCACTTCTTCACTGATGCTCAACAGACATCTCTGAAAAGCCCTCTCTCATGTACAGACACATATTAGAGTTTTCCAGACTATCTTGTTAATTAGAAAGAGACAAACTAGTTATATGAGAAAAAGAACTACTTAACCACATGTTAGAAGTAGCTGTGTGTCTACCTCTGAGAAGGACAATATTTATGTGGAATAATGACAGGCATTCAATTCAGAAACTCAAGCAGTAAACATTGACTTTGGTCTGCTAGGCAGACCAAAGCAGAAAGATGTGTCCAGTTGCTGCTATGAGGAAGGTGTATTCAGATGCTAGTTGGGGAAGTTGTTACTGAGACGATACAGAGGCAAGAACATTAAGCAGACTTTGTGCAAATCCGTATGAAAATCCTTAGCAGTCTATTGAAAATACATCAGAACTGAGTAGATAACTTTTTCCCGAGACTGTTACTTGCTCAGGCAATGCAGCATTGAGGCAGCATCTAAAACACAATTCTGTTCTCACCAGCGCCACGCCTTGATGCTTTCAAAATATTCTTGCAGTGTATTTTTGGGAAAAAGCTTCAATCTCAGACTTGATTCACAGTGATACCTATGACTATGTATTTTGGTATCTGTCTCAATCTCAGTCCTTCCATGTTCTGCAGCAGTCATTCTGCTACAAGGCACTGCAGTGGTTTTAAGTCATACATGTCCATAAGGAAAGTGGCAGAAATAACTTTTTTCTTTTCTTCCTCCTTTTTAAAAAAACTTTTTTCATGCAGAAATGGGAGGACAGAAAAAAAAGACTGAAATCTAAACACCTAGTAGCACTATAGCCAAGAACCACAAAAAAAATAAACTCTTTCAATACAGACCTATACTAACCCAGTGGAGTCTAGCTTTGGGGAAGTTTAACATAAGCATTAGCTTTAAAAAAAGTACAGGTGCAAAAGGCCACTAAGGTAAAGGATAGTCCTATTTGAGGAATACACTGATTAGGAATCAAAGCAAAGTTAAACGGTTATAATCTCAAAACTGACAATCACCGCAACGCAACAGAACTCTTACAGATCAAAAAGGAGCCTGTTTCTAACATATTACCACAATTACAGATTAAGTCTAACTTTTAGAATTTCAATTTAATAAGTTCATAAAGCTGTGTCACCTAATCCTCTAATTTAACTTCTCCCAAAGATTACTTTTCAAACATATAACTGCAGCCATTAAGGTAATGAAATTTTACAATTATATTACCAGTTACAAATCGCAAAAGTCAAATAGAAAAAAAAAAAATCTGTAAAAGATTCAGAAAACTGAATGCTTCACTTGCTCAGGTGTTATTTTAGAGAATATAAAGTTACTCCTTGAAAACAAAGGCAAATGATGCACTTGCTAAGGAACTGTTCCTCTGACACCAGCACAGAAAGGGGCAATGGGAAGAGCATAATGCAGTAATTAGGAGATTCACTAGCATAATTCTACAATTTTATCATCATCATCACAAGAACTGTTACCTCTAATGACAGCAGAAATGCTTGACAAAAGTTTTAAGGCAGTGATATGGGAAAAAATTTGATTCTCAAGTACTGATTCCAATAGATTTTCATATTTTCTCTCTAACATACAGGATTTTTCCCCCCCTAATGCTTACATACTTTCATCAACTATTATAAAGAGTGCCTTTTTGCTCTCAAAGGAACTTCACACGACTGTCAACAAAACTTTACTAAAGAAATCTTAACAAAAAATCCAGTGTTTGAAACACTGGACAGAAAAAACCAATACATGTCCATTAAAGTTTGTTTGAATTACAATCGCATTTATGTTTTACTTCAAGGTAAACTAAAACCAGATCTACCTCTCAGAATTGGATGCAAATTAGTAAATTTTGGTGCATCATGAAAATAATTAATAAAACAAGAAACATTTTTCTTAAGAATTGATTCATAATTAGGTACAAATCATAATGATGTATTTCTCAGTCCTGGAAGTGTGTTTGCATTTTCCAATAAAATCTATGCTATGTTGCCAATTTTGAGCAGGTATCTCAATACAGAACTGCTTATTTAGGGCTGCTCAAAGAACTTTATTCTGTAATAATGCAATCATGATGGCTACATTGTCTTACGTCATCTCGTACTAGGTTAAGAGTTCCAAAACATTACATTTCTTCCTTGGTTTTCTTCTCCTCCATTACCTAGATAAAACAGAGATTCTTAGGCATACTTTTCCATAAATCAGTTCAGAGCTCTTTAAATTTATCTATGTTTTTTACTAGTGTCTGGTTCTGAGACACGCCCCTGTGGCACTCTAAAACACTGAATTAGAATAAAAATACTCAGCAATGTACATACTATTCTATACCCTATCTAGTCCAGTAGTCACTGTCAAACAGTACCTCAGGGAAAGGTACAGAGAGATAGACATGATAGCATACTTTGGAAAAGAAAAAAAAAAAATGTTGTTTTTCTTATTTTTTTTTTCCTCTCAAGAACTCAGTTTCTCTATCAAGGTTCATAACCTGGGCCTCAATCTACTCTCATCTCTGCTTCTTAACAAATTCATGCTTCAGTGTAACCTAGCTGCATTATGAGCTGATCATTTTAAAGGTACTCATCTATTAAGGGCAGCTTGTATTGGGGAAAAAAAAAGTAGTACATATGTGAGCAGAAGTGAAGAGTTAAGAATAACTATTTGCTAAGAATAAATATTTTCTATATTAACACTGTAACTGGGAGCAAACACGTTTCTTCTAGTTCTCACCTTTTCTCCACGATTTTTTTCATCCTGCCTTCTTTGAGCAATACAGCTGAATCTCAGATCAGTAGGAAAATTCAGAGTAAGGGTCTTATTTTATGTAAAATATAATGTAAATATACTTCACGGGTATTTATAGTTAACATTTTCCACCAGAGAAAACAATGAATAATAGCTTTTTCAAAATACTTTTCACTGCTCTGAAAATAATTCATCTCACAACTACATTTACCAAGAAGTACCTTCTACTCACTTCAAACAACATGAAAAGCACATTTCTGAGGGACAGTAATTTGGACCTATGACAAGTCAGTGGCTGCTAATGGCTGCCATTACATTGGCAACAGGACACTTCCTTCTAGAAAGGGTATTTCTTACAGGATTCTTGATGGTATGCACTCCTCGCGTTCTTTAGGATAAAGAGTTCTGGAGAGAGGACCAGAAAACTGCCACTGATCCTAGCAATCATTTATTTAGCCAATCCCTGATTTTTCACTGTTTTAATACTTAATTATTATTTGAAAAGTTTATGTTCTTCTCTTGACGTCGTTCAAGGAAATAAAAATCTTGATACAAGTACTACCTTTCTTAGACAACATATAATAAATTGAAGATTCTAGCTAACTTATTTGTCAGTTCTCAAAAATGTCAATTTACATCGAAAGAGCAACTGGCATAATTCCAGAAAGCGGATACTCTCCATACCTTTCACTGATCAGCAAGGAACCAAGTTGCTCAAGTTCAAAACTAAGCCTTCCCCACAAGGAACACAACTGATGCTACAGAAGTAGAAATCATAGTTCAAGATAAGCAGTTCTTTTATGAAGCACAATGTATATTCAGATTGTTGCAGTAACTTGTTGATGTTTATGCAAACACAAGGCCTATTTTGTAAACACCACATTTATGCCTTTAGGAATACATAAACTTAACATAAGGAAATGCATCTACTATACAAGTACTACATCTGTGCTACTGTTTATTTATAAACAAATAATGCTTAATAAAACAATGCTCTATAATACGGTCTTCTGGCAAAGCTCTGCATTGACAGACAACATTCTTAAATTCAATTCCAAGCTTTCAGGCTGAAGATTTTTAAGTCCTTATGTGAACAGTTTAATCATTTGAACGAGTTCACCAAGTTACAGTAGGAAAAAACAAGTCATTCTTAAGATTCCAGTAAGAACTACAGAGAATATAACCATTACATGTATTTCAGGTTTTTCAGCTAGGCCTTTCTTTTTTCTTTTTTTTTTTTTTTTCTTTTTCTTCTTTTTTTCTTGCTTTTGGGGTGTGGGTGTGTGTGGTATTTTTTGTTTTGGATATGTTGGGTTTTGGCAGTTTGGTTTTAGTTGGTTGGTTTGTGGAATTTTTGTTTTTAAATACAAAGGAATGCCTCCCTATCAGTATATTGAGTTGCAAGCAATGCATTTATATATTATTTTATCATTTTCTTTAGTCATCAGCACATTACTGGTCATAATTACATCTTTTATGCACCCTCTCCATAGCTTCATAAGACAACTGATGATTCAGATACTCTAGGAAACTCCACCTTTAATGATGCAACAAGTTTCTTCCAACTTATCTGTGATATACCCTGGAAAAAGCACACTAGATGGTATCATCATGGTCAATATCATCATGTGTTAAAATGTCCATCTGGCTGCCAGGTGAAAAAAATGCCAATTAATGCTTGTTACTTTTGCTGTTTGCATCTGAACGCCACCCTAAAAACATTACAAGTGAAGGTTACTTATGCAGAAATCATAGACAAAAATATCAGGTTTTGCTACCACAGTCAAAGAAGGACCTTCATGCAATAAAACTTGCTGTTAGCAGCTTCATCCCCATATCCCTAGCTAGGCAAAGCAGGAGACAAACGTTAAAGATGTGCTACCTTCAGATGCCAACAATGAACAAACCATTAAACATATTCTTTCACACTTCTTAATAATTTATTCACATATTTATTTAAAACTGCACATGGTCATATATCCCACAAGATAGTTGGGAGCCATCTTATTTTGTTAGGCAAACATCATTTACTTTTCCATCTCTTCCCACATCTACATATTTACAATGATTTTTACAAGTATCACAATCCTAGTATCCAAACACAGCAACCTCAAAATGAGAAAACCTATCAAAATAACCTCATCATCCCAAATAAACATACCCCAATCCAATAAATCAGCATGTTACCAGGCATTACTGTGCTGTTATTTAAAGAGCAAAAAACAAACATATCCTTCCTTGTCAAAGGCTCACCATTCCTAAACCCACTGCTGATATACCAGCTACTAAAAAATCCCAACCCAACTCATCTTTGGGCTCAATTATTTTCTAAAAATGCATGGATTAACAATGTCCAATCTACTACAGGATGCAGATCTGAAGTAAGGTTTTATCTGTATCATCTTCAATTCACAACAATTTATCACAGCAATCAGCAGGCCAAGAAAAGCTACCATCCAAAATACAAAGTAGACAAAAAAAAGGACAGTTATATAGAGATGATCAAAAGTTAACATGAATGTACAAAAAAATTGTAAATAGATGTGATCTGATCAAGCTAATGTTTTGTAGCTGCAGAAACTACTGTTCACTTTAAACAGTTTTTATTATCTGAATAAATGTAAAATTTTGCCATGATTACAAAAATATAACATGCAGTTCAGTAATTCATTTTAAGTCTCAGTCAATACCAACTTTGTAATCATAATTAATGTCTCCTAATTTCACAAAGTAGAAAATGAGAATGATTCCTCCTGAATTATCATGTGTGTTCAAAAATCAAAATTTTGGATGACTTTATAATAGCACAACAGCAAAATTTATCTTACAGGAGGTTTCCTAATTGGCATTTCAAGAAATCTAAAGTTTTTGTACCTCAAAGATATTAAAAAAAAAACCAACAAAAAATAACACCCCACCCCCCCTCCAAACCATTTTTTTGCATAACTTTAGCAAACATAGAAGTATGAGCACTAGTTCAAAAGAAACCCCCCAAAATCAAACCCTGAGCCTAGACTCTTGTTAACGTCATTACAGTTATATTCTACTACAGTAGCGAGAAGAGGAGAATTACAACGAATTAACAACAACAATTCCTATATTTAATGTTATTTAAAAATCAAAGTGTTACCTAAGGCAATTACCTTGCAGCCTTTTAATATCTACAGGGAAAAGCCTAAGGGAAAATAATTGACTTTGCTAATTTTACCCTTGGCAATTATAAAATAGCTCTGCATTTCATTATGACTACAGAATTTCACATCTAATTGTCAGCCCCGAGAGAAGCACAGAGATAAATGCATCATACACAAGCTCAGACAAGAGTTTAACAGCACATTAAAATTATCTTGGTAGCAGTGGTTTCAGTTAATGCTGAAAAGCCCTTTAGTTTAAATTCTAGTCTATACAACAGCTATGCATGTCTATAGAGGTTACAGCCTACCATTGTCAGTACCATGTACGATCTAATCCTACTCATTTCATTAGCCAGTTTGCTGAGCTACCAAATAAATGCCAGCAAAAAAGCAGTACTATGATTTTTACTTTTTACACCAAAGAAAACAAAACATTATGAAGGAAAAAAGTCGAAGTTATTTCACACTGCTGAAAAACAGATGCCAGATTTGAAAATTCATCAT
Source organism: Falco rusticolus (assembly GCF_015220075.1). NCBI lineage: Eukaryota > Metazoa > Chordata > Aves > Falconiformes > Falconidae > Falco > Falco rusticolus. The sequence goes on from NC_051192.1 coordinate 24,316,574, forward strand.
TTACAAAAGAATAAATACAGTATGTTTAAATCATTGCACCTGTCAAGAGATTTCTGTAGCTTGTACTTCAATTTTTCTAACTTTGCTAGTAGGGTTAGACATATGAAAAAGAATAATTTACTAAGTCAATCAGTTTCCATAATAGCATCCCACTTATCGTATGTAGAAGCTATGAAAGTATTTAGATGTCAGAAAAATGAAAAAAGTGCTAAAATGTTTTGGCAGAATTTTCCAACATGCAATATAATAATTGCTTAAAAAAAAAAAAAAAGTAAGTATTTCTTTGCACTTGTGCCTCATTTCACTGTAGGCTTGTTTCCTGGCAAGCCTTCAGGGATCATGCATTCCTGCTGCAATACTTAATGATGTACTACATGCAAAGTAGTAAGTGCTACATTTTATAAAATTCCCTCTTATGTTGAAACAAAAAGTTGATATAGGGTTAAATACTTTCATCTATCTCGAAAATCTTACTAAGTACTAAAAAAAATGAACAAATACAAATCAAAACTAATTAGTAATTATCGATTGCACCCTGTTTTGGTTACGGTACGACTAAAATTTTGCACTATTGCAAACTTTTTTTAAAAAAATATTTACTAGCAGTTATCACCATAATGGCTTAACCCACTATTCCAGCAGAATGACATTTAATTTTCTCTTCTCCTGAATCTCTGCTCTATGTTACAAAATGACACCACTTTTGAGAGAAACTGTCACACTCATGATCAAAGCAGTACAGAAATACTCAACTACCATCACAAGGAGTTTAGCATGAGGATCTAAAAACAATAGACTCCTTAAGCTTAGGATTAAAACTGCGTTGATTATTGACAACCGCATGCATGATAAACATTTATTTTACATTACAATATGGCAGCAATCTTCAGATGTATAAAAAGTACCCCCGCAAAATAGAATTGTTTTCTGTTTCCACTGGAATGGCACACTAAGCTCTTCATCCATACACAGTTAGGTGTTACACTAAACTGTCACAGGGATGCCCAGGAATTGGTCTCTACCATCGGAGGGTCTAAGAACAAGCTACACAAACACGTCAAGAATGATTTGGTGTAGCTAATGCTATCTAGTGAAAAGAAGAACCAGCTACAGAGATGATCTCCTAAGGTCCCCATCAGTCTAATTTTCTAAGATCATACATATATACAATTAGTTCGTCATGAAAAACATTTCCCTGTAAAGTTTCAAAGAGTTTGGCTGAGCAGCCAGATTGCAGCTGCCCTTTAGAAGCCAGCAGATCCATGTTAATAGGGCAACCTGATACTCAGGGGCATCCAAATGCCCAACAAAGTAAGAGTATTTTATTAAGAGTAAAAAGTCACCTGAGCACTGTGTAGACAAAGCAATGAAGCTTCTCCCCCAAGAATTTCCTGAGACAGACAACCCTTTCACAAAGCACAAGGTAAACCAAAACAACAAACCAAACTTCTTCAGCTGGTAGACTGCCAGAGGTGGTGCAGTTTGACATGTCACGAAGATGCCACTGCATATACGTTAAATTCACCAAATTAACCACTCATCCATTACTACAGTGCTTCAGAATGTATATTAAAGGCCTCACCACAGTAATTCTATAGGACTGTGGTAAACATGTTCACAGCAGCAGCAGCTTGTCAATCCATCTACAGCTACAAAGTAAGTATGCTGATTTTCAAAGGATGCTCCATATATACATACGTATCATAACTGCTGATTTTTTAAAGAGCCTCTCTTTCAGAAGATTCGCTAATAGTTACTTGCTCTGCTAGTAGAAGAATTTTTTTCTTTTACCTTGGTATTCTGCAGCTGTGCAAGGCTTGTGCAAGCATTTGCTAGAAGAAAATCTCCACTCAAAACAGCCATTTTATTTCCAAATTGCATATCCTTCAGCGGGCCATCGCAGGACTTGAGCTCACCAATATTCACTATGCCACGATGCACCAGAAAGGCAGTGTGGATCAATTCTGTAATCTCGGCCAGACTTCTTTGACTGAAAGCAAAGAAAAAGTACAATTATTTTTGATGCTATTAATAAAATAGATTCGGGAGTGGTGTGGGGGGTGGGTGGGTTGGTGTAACCCAACTGCATGTGCTAAGCAGATATTTTATGAATTCTCATGTAGCTCTTCTACCTACTTCTAGAAGCCACAACCAGGTGGTATCAAGCTCTGAGAACTATCACTAATATTTCCAGGTAAGTCACAGGTGCCACAGGTTCCATTTGGAGGAACACTGTCCTTTGTTTGAGTTCTTTCACAAAATAAAGCTAAGTAATCAATACAGTCCTCACGGTGCTTTCTTTTTCTGTTTTGTCTTCCAGAAGGCTGAGGGACACTGATGCGAAGAAAATGCCAAGCAGGAAGCACTGATGGGAAGGAACAAGGGACATATCAGCAGGGGAGTTGCAAGCAAGCCGATCTGAACACTGTAAGAATGCTGCAGTCAATGACTGCTCAAATTAGAGTTAAATTAATAACAGGGTACCTTGCAGTTCAATAATACCAAGGGGGAAGTGTGCAGGGGGGAGACGAGAAATAGCTGAACATTTTAAAACTGTGTACTAATGATATTTCACCGGTTGTTTTAGTCACAAGCAGCAAAGGTGACTGTCTGGCAAAGGGGCAGACCCAGTTTTATTTGGATAGATTTACAAACTACTTCTTATTCCAACACACAGTGTGCTACATTCTGAATTTAGGAGTTTCAAATCCCCGTGAATAGCTTGCCACAGTGGTTATACCACAGAGGCTTGCCCTCTATTTATTTTCATTTTTGGAAAAGGCACAAAAAGAGTCATTAGCACAACCCTCTCCTCCCCTCCTCCCACAATTCAACCCTGTAGCCCCTGATAGTTAGTGACTGTCACTCCAAGGAGCCCAGAGATGTCACCTTAGCTCAGAACTACAACAGGGCGATGAACACACATAATAACTGAGCAGGGACAAGGAGAGGCGGGAACAGAGCAACACACTGGAGCATCCTCTTAACGCTGCAAACCTAGATACATCCCCCCCCGAAATCTTCAGCACATTCACATCACATTCACATCTTTTCTGACTCACTCTTTGTTTTATGGAGACTTCACACATGAGCAAAAATCCAATGCATGCCCTCAACTAGACAGATGACTGAAAGGTTCCTAAAGTTCAGATTTAATTGCAAGCACGAAGGCATGCTATGCTCCCTGTGCTTATTCAAAAGTGGCCAAGCACTGATACACTAAGTAACCAAACTGCTCCATACCTTCACATACATATATACCTTCTGATACACGCTCAGGTTAGATTCTTCCTCAGTATCAGCACAGTACTGAGTAAATTAACACTGTTCCCTCTGGACAGTGCAGATGTGTTGCAACTGCCCCCAGTGATATTAATCTAAAGTAACCCTCTGCCCTAAACGTATCTGACCTGTGAAGAGCCCCAGCAACAACTGTTTCAGGCCAGTGATCCATGCCAATTAGCAAGAGAGAAGAGCCAGGAGTGTCACACAGCCTGGGCAGGCATGCAAAAGGTAGATGAGCTGGGGAGGGGGGAAGGATAAACAGAAGTTCCCAACATACTTTGTCACACACTCAAAAAACTAAGCTGTTTTAAAATCTACCTTTATAATTCACAATTTTTGCTCCATGCAGGAAAAACAATCTGAAAACAAAACAGCTAGCCCTTCTCCATACAGACAACAAAATTGAAGGTGATGCTGTTTTCCAAAGAGGCAAGGGAGAAACTTGCACAATCTACAGCTGCAGTATTGTAATCACGCTTGGCTCAGCTCTAACAAAGGGTTAATAAAATTTTAAGCTTAGAGAAAAAGACTAACAAGACATCTCGATGCTCCTGCTGTCATTGTCAGGGCAGCCCTTGGAGGAAATGTCCATATCAATTCGGTTTATCAGATGGACAGCTGATCAACATTAAACAGACTTGCTCTGGGCAGACTGAGCCGAGCTACCTGTTATGAATAGCAATGAGAGCCCTCTGCTCCCTGCTGCCGAGCTCTGCCATTTCCGACTGCCACAGATCCCAGGACATATGGGGATCCCTAGTGACGAGCACATAAAGCTGCAGCTAACTCAAGCGATGGCTCATTTCCCCCAGCTGAAAGCAGGCATTAATATCCTGAGGAGATCAGGCTTGCCTCTGTGACCCCCAACTACTGAAGCAAAACAACGACTGTCCTATTTCTTCATTTAATAAGCTTTTAATGAAGGAAATCAAAATCCCCTCTTTGACTTCAGCATCGCTCTTCATGAAAAGGTTACACAAATACATCAGTGTCACGCCTTCCAAATGCTCAGGATCTGGATGTTTTCATTTCTTTCTCTACAACCCGTTTGTTCTCCAAACATTATTCATATTATTTGTGCTAACAAGAACTGTATTAGGCAGATAATCTGCAACTAATTCTGATCTTACACACTGCTCTTCCACCCTCTCTCTCTAGCAAACTGAAAATACAAGAACCAAGCTATTGCAGAAATCCCAGGCAATAGATTTCTTAACGGCCTTTGTGATAACCTCCATAATACCCAGGCAAAATAAGAGGCCCACAGTGCTGCTACGGATACAGGAGGGTTCCTGACAATTCTTTCTAAAGGCCAGCATCCAATAAAAAAAATTCACATATTAAGTTGCTATTGAATGGCTAAAGCAATACTATATACAGCTTTCTTGATCTGGAGTACTATTCAGTGATTAAGTAATTTCGTATTTGAAAGCAGCTAATCCCAAAATAATAATAAAAAATAATATTTATGCAACACTAGACTTAAAACAACAACATACATCAGAGTACAAAAGCAGAAACAACAGGGCAACAGGATTATGAACTCCTACCGCTTCCATCCTGTTCCCGCTCCAAAGCCATGTTCAGACTTCTTTGTTAAGAAGTGGTTGCCGCAGGAATTACCTACATAGCAAGCTAGTACCGAGGAAACACTCAGTGTTTTTAAAATGCCCGAAGTTCCTCAACAGAAGCAGGCTAAGAACTGGGAAAGCTTTTTCACCAAATGCTAACATACTTTCATGGCCTTCACCTGTGAAGCAAGAACTCCCTGCAAACCACCACCAAATGCCCCAGAGGCTCCACTTACAGGCATCATGTTTTGACAGATGATACAATTTTGAACTCCACACGTGCCCTAATCTCCTTTTCTTTCTCTCCTTCCAAAAATCAACCCACATGCAGGAATGGCTTTTCCAAAGAGGATGGTACAGAGGCTTGGACAGCACCTGGGGGACCCTTCTAAGAAGTTTCGATGTGTCACAGTCAAAAAGGCACAAGATCCACTGTTAGGTGCATTATTTAAGCATAGTTAATTGTGAAACACAGGCCCCCCTCCCCTCCTCAATTTAGAGAATACCAGAATGGTTGAGGTTGGAAGGGAACTCTGGAGGCCATCTGGTTCAACCCTGCTGCTCAAGCAGGCCACCTAGAAACAGTCACCCAGGACCACATCCAGGCAGCTTTTTGACATCTCCAAGAACGGAGACTCTGCAACCTCTGTTTACAGGAACAGGACATATTTATTATGCTTTCAAGTCAATTAATATCTAACACTTCAGTGACTACTTCCTCCCCCCCCCCCCCCAGTCTTTGATAAGATCCTCAGGCTTGTTCCTGGCTTTCTTTTGTTTTAGTTCTACTCTTTATTTCAAGGAAAAAAAAAAAATCTTAATTCACAGACTTTTCCTGCCTGTGGCAGGTAAAAGGGTGCAGCATGTAAAGTGGCCTCTTGTTTTTCTTCTCTTGACTCCCTGTTCCTGCACTTTTAGTACCAGCGTACCTAACCTAAATCTCTGTAAAATGCTTGCTATGAAGTATCCCTTAGCTTATGAGCTCCTCAAACAGTAAATGTCATCCTGGAAAGTACAAAGGAAACACTAACTTCACAAGTAATTAAAAAAAAACTCTTCAGCAAGGTCTGCTGGAGCTATATTGACTCCAGGACTGTGAAACACCAGCTTGCAGAAAAATGCTAGAAAAATGCAAGATTAAGTTATATAAACAATTAGATCCTGCAACAAGTAAAACAAGTGCAATTTCTATTATTCCTCTATGCTTCCCTCCCCCGAAGTAACAGTGATCACAACCTACAGCACATCTTTTTTCTTGTGCTGGATAGCACCATCATGGCAATTCCCTTTTCAAATCCACAGACTAAAAGAAAAATACTCCCAGCCTGGAAGCAAAAGCATCAATTCCGGGAAGCAGATGAGAGAATCTAGACAAAGACCTGATAAGAATCGCTACCTCAAGTTCAGTTTAAAAATAAAAAGTGTTAATCAGAGAAGCAAGTAGAAAAACACCACCAGAATCAATAAGCCAAACCAATGTTTTCCAGGACTTGCAGGCTGGAACCAATAAAGAAGAGAACATCAAGAGGAAGCCTGCACAGTAAGAAGTATCTAACCATTGTAAGAACCAGAAAGCCAGTGACAATCCAGCTGTGCAAACAGATGAGGAGCAGGCGGGCTGGGCTGTCAAGGTAAGACTCTAGATACACTCTCTATAAAGACAAATCTTGTCATGCTAGGAGTTTAATAGTGAAAAGGATGCAAAGGACATTCTGCAAAGGACAGGTATTAAAAGAACATTTGCATTGCTCAGATGTGATGGCAAGCCTAAGGTATGTTTTTTAAGCCCCACAGACAAGGATATGAGAAACTTAAATAGCTTTGCATCTTTATTACAGATTTCGTGAGTACTAGAAAGTGTTAGAGGGAGACATCAATTACTTTTCCTTTTTCTTAGAGATCCTTTCTACACTGCTAGAGAAGCAGACTGTAGACATTACCCAGTAATTACGTAAGTATTGTTAAAAAGAAGTGGCTTTACAATTTAGGTTTTATGGCTTTTTTTTTTTCTTCTTTTCAAAAAAAAAAAAAAAGGAGGGCTTGCTAGCTTAACCTGGCTATCCAAACCAAAGGAAAAAAAGGGGAATACTTACCTGAAGATGCAAATAAAAAATTAATAAGATATATGGAAAAAGAACTCTTGGATTACTTGAACACTGATGCTAAAATATCAGTAACAAAAGTTAAAGCTACTCATTTATAAGCATATTGTCAAGTTTATTAAAATCTGACATTATTAAAATCACATACTATAATTCCCGTTCTAAAATCACTGGTTATCTCTATGGGAAGATTCACTTTTCCAAAACGAAGTAAAGCTTCCAAATGAATTTTGTTTTTTTATAAGGCAACTATCAAGACTTAAACGTCTAATAAATAGACAACTTGGTGTCCACTACAGATTATAGTAACGGCTATGCAGAACATATCATGTACTACATCAAGTCATAGCAAGAACTAAGATGTTTCCTTCTATAAAGATGTACTTCTTTCATTTTCTAAATAATGATGCAGATATTACACAAGAGTAATTAATACTCTGAATAGTATATACTGGCAATGTAATGTATTGTCACTAGCTTGAAATTCTAAAAGGAAATTTCCTATCTCAAGAAATGTTGCATTCAACTTGAATTCTCTATTAAAAATTTAATTTGCTATAAAATGTTCAGATCAGAACTAAAAATTTAGGTAAAAGTTAACATGATCTCAATACATTTGTTATATGAAAACAATATAATTAAAATCAGTATACAAACATTCTTTATACATATGACATAATATTCAGATAATGTATAAAACATTATACATGAGCGATACTTTCAGTGATAAAACAAGCTGAATCAGATAAATTAAACAGAAAAATATGAATAGCCTCCGGGAAGTACTCAAGAGTATTTTTCTGTATGACCAAAAGGCCATAATTCCCCAGTTAAAAAGACTAAGCTGCCTAAAAACAAAACAAAAAGCCAAAAAATCATGGCTTAGACAAAGCCAAACCAGCTATAATTCCTTCCCTCCCTAGCTCGAACAAACTGAAAAAATGATAGCAACAAATACAAATCAAAGAAACTAGGGAAGGAAGAAAATTGATAAAGGAATGAAGGAGTACAGAGACTGACAGGGAGCTGAGCAAAGGTAATTAAAAAAGGATATACTGAAAAACCCTCAAAGCCAAGAAGAATTTTAAGAACTGCAATGGTCCATTAGATAAGGTTTGGAAGAAACATAAGCATAAACAACATAAAGGCAAGGGATTTTACAAAGCCTGTTTTATTTATAAGCAATATATTTACACAACCAGATACAAATATCTTGTAGTCCAGCAGTGAATAATAATGCTCATGAACAGCAGTGGTTAAGATTTTACAGTTGTTAGGTCCAGAGAACTTGCACTTGAGAGAAGGCAACAGAAAAGGAATGACATAGCTGATAAACAGCAAAGAAAATGAGTCATCCTCAACACAGTCACCTGAGCTGATTAAATATGCTTTACTGAAGTAGAAATACACATTGCAAAAAAAGATCAACCAAAAGATCTCAGCTAGAATTACAGAAAAGCAAACCATATACATACATGAACAGGGACTCTTTCGGGAAGAAAACACTCAAGATTTGGAAAAGGGTAGAAGGAAGGTAAAGGAATAGATCATCCCAGATAATCAGCTAAGGTACATCCCTTAGGGTATACCTGCTCCAAGACTCTTGGTCTCAGCTGGGACAGAGTTGATTTTCTTCTTACTAGCTGGGGCAGTGCTGTGCTTTGGATTTGGCATGAGAACAATGGTGACAGCACACCGATGGGTTTGGTTGTTGCTGGGTGATGTTTATACCAAGCCAAGGGCTTTTTGGTTTCTCAGGCCCTGCCAGTGAAAGGGCTGGAGGGACACGGGGAACTGGGAGGGGACACAGCCAGGACAGCGGACCCGAACTGACCACAGGGGTATTTCATACTATATGACGCCATGTTGGGGGAAAGAGGACGAAGGAGGGACATCTGGCATTACGGTGTTGTCCTCCCAAGTAACTGTTATGCGTGATGGAGCCCGGCTTTCCTGGGGATGGCTGCACACCTGCCAGCCCATGGGAAGCGGTGAATGAGTTCCTTGCTTTGCTTTGCTTGTGTTCGCAGCTTCTGCTTTACCTATTAAACTGTCTTTATCTCAACCCATAAGTTTTCTCACTTTGACTCTTCCAATCCTCTCCCCATCCCACTGTGGGGGGAGTGAGTGAGTGGTTGCATGGGGCTTAGTCACCGGCCAGGGTTAAACCACAACACTAAGATAGGGGATACCACTGTGGTCAAAAAGGCTAGTGGGATCCACTGAAGATTTAAGGGAAGAATACTAGCAAAAGCAGTGTTTCTGTCAACCCTAAGTTTCTGATGCCAGTAAAAATCATTACTGGGAAACTTCATTCAGGAAGAATTTGGGAAAGCAGGAAAAAGTTGCAAAGTCACACTAACAATCAGAGCAAAGAAAACAGATGAAGTGAGAAACTACATCTATTTAATGTAAGGAGAAGGCTGATACTTAATCTGCAGATTGATATGGTCATTGCCATTTATAGAAAGTTATCTACACAACAGAAAACAAATTCAAGAGGAGAAAATAGACTATCAAGCAAAGATTCAGAAGCTTGAACCTAAGCAAACCCAGAGAAGAATAAGCTGAAGGCACTTTCCAAAATCTATTACAAAGAGCAACGATGGACTCTCCAACAACGGCACAATTGAAGGTAACACCTGATGAAATCCCATTTAAGCACAAGTATTAAAGCTGATTAGCGTTAAGGAAATCCTATGCCCTGTTTTGTATTGCAAGTTGATCTGACTATCAAAATGATGTCTCTTAGTTACTCATGTATTCATAAACTATCAAGCCAAGGGAAGGAAAGTTTTCAGGAAATAAACAAAAGATAACTTAGCTTTGGCAGCAGATAATGTTGGTCCCTGTTATCTGAAAACTTACTATCGGCCAGAAGTCCATTTTCTTTTAAGGAGTTATAGGTGCTTTCAGCATTGGGATTTCCAAATGCATTTATTTCAGCCACCTTATTCAGGAGAAATAACAAAAACAGAGCTCCTTTGCCCATTACAGTTATGTCCCATTCCCAGCGCAGGAGCATCCAAAGCCACCAGCAGGCTGGGAATTTGTTCTATTACAACAGGTATATTAATTCTATCATATGGCACCTAGAGAATAATTATTTCAAAATACATTTTAAGCAAGTTCTGCAAGAGGAAACCACCTACATTAGGGATTCATGTCTGTCTTCACGCATTTAGGTATCCACATTGGTAACGCAATGTATTTGGTGCTGTACTAACCTGGGAATACATACAAGTATTCCCACAAAGAACAGGGGATAAAGAAAAACAGAGACCATCTACAAAATTATTTTATGTATATAAGGGTGGGTATTTTACCTAAGTATACATATTTTCTTTAATTACAGTTTTCTGTATAACCATTAGGGGGTTCTGGCCATGCAAGTCACATTTATTAAAGGCAGCACGTCAAATAAGAGTTGACAATTACAAGCTATATCAATACACATTATGCCAGATGGTAATGAGCCATGCACAAAGGGCCAGCCATCCAAAATAATCACACCATTTTCCACAGAAATGTTGAAGAGGTTATGGTTTATTACACAGCACTCATTAGATATACAGTGGCAGCATTAGCAATTTTTCCTTCATTTGTGTCTCATTTAAGACTCTGCCCCCACAAGCCCATTCAAATTAGTACACAAGGTTAAAATCATTACGGTCAGAGGGAAAAAAAAATTAAGTTGTATTTTTATTTTACAGTAATGGTGGATCAAAGGTCCCTGGAATCTATTATTCTCTCAACTGTTATCTAACACAGGACACTAAAAAGAATGAAATTCACTGTCATTTGCCATGAAGAAAGTCAGCCTATTTCAAATGAGCAAACTTTGTATTGCTTAATAATACTAAGTGAAAACAACAGTTAGGTTGTGACACAAAGTGACAAAAGGCCTAAAACTAGAAGTTTGAAACTGAACTTTCAGCCCTGGCTTTGAACTTTCTCATCTGCAGTTCACTGCTTTAACAGCTCAGAAATATTTAAGTGTCCAAAAGGCAACTCATTGTTCACAGCAGGTTGGAAAAATAGTTGCCTCAAACAACTAGGCAGCCATCTCTGAGAAAACACATACAAGATGATTTAAAGTACCTTTCCACCCAACTGCTTATGTTCACTTCCAGCTAGAAAATGAGTGTTGGAGACATTTTCCTGCCTTTTTGTGTTTATAGAAGGTATGTGGGTGAAAAGATGTAACAGGGCATATAAAATTTGTCAGCACAAGCAAGGATATATTAATCCCATTAAAATGTGCCCACGTCTCCCAAATTCCAAGTGATAGCCAGCATTTGAAAGTCAAGGATCTGTGAAAGAGAGGGAGTACTTGAGCACTGGACATGCCACCTGACAACACGACTGCAGACAACTGGCTTTTCAGTCCAAGCTTCTCTCTTGAAGCATGCAGAGCATCACTTGGAAATCTGGGTCTCGCATCAGGCAGCCACCCGGCTCACAAGGCCATGGTATCCTTACACCTCCTTCCTTGGCCACTCCTGCTGAGCTATTCTGCCCTTACACACAATGCTGAATTATTCATTCAGCCAGATGGCTGAAGTCAGTTAGTCTCCAGGAGATTACAGGAAAGAAAGGTGGGACACCTGGACTCCAGTTCCTGCTCCACAAAGTTACTGCGAGGGAAACAACATTACAATCTCAGGCATTCCTGACCTAGGTGTCCTACACCCCTCTGTGAAGAGGATTTTTCTGAAAATTCAGACAGAGAAGTACCGGGAGTTTGCATCCTTTCCAGTACTTGTGGGAGCCAAACCTGGACCTCCTTCGTCATCAGTGAATGCTTAGTCAGTAGCTAAAGAACACGGAGCATCGTTAACACTGCATATCCAGTTTGAGAATCCCACCTGAATAATTTCCGAAGTTAAACTAGCCAACAAATCTTATCCATGTTTTGCAATTGTTTGAAAGATTAAAAGCATGTTTTATTTAATAGAGTCTTAAAAACAAAGCTCACAAATTTTAAAAGAATTCTATTAGTTCCAGGTAATGCGAATCTATGATAACTGAACAGGTACTCTAAATGACTAAATACAGTAAACAATTTTGTATCATTAACAATATTTTGCATCAAGTTAATTCTACCACCTGCCATTTATACAGTTCATTTTATTACTGACAAAAAACTACTTACCTCAGCAAAGTGGCATTTTTGCAGGCAGATCAGCAAATATGAAACAAATATGAAACTCGTGCAATGTGAAACAAACGCAAGTGCCTGATTCATTGTAAAACTCAAAGGGCATCAGGCTAATTTAAAGGTCTAAGCAGAACATAGCAAATATTATGCAGAAGTCTTATATAGTTATTTTCAGGCCAAGTTTCCAGACAATTCAGAGTAAGTTTAAATTCTGTAATGTTAATTCAGAAATGGAAGACCAGTGGCTAATTCCAAGGAAGCTGTTCACAAGCAGGTCCACCTCTGCACAACTACCAGTGGTCTAGAAACAACAGAACCACCACCGTCTCTGTCAAACAGCAGTGCTACGTTTCTAAAACCTGAAGGTAACAATAAGACATTTGAACACTGACAGGGTGAAAGAAGAGCAAGCCAAAAGAAGAGTTTAAAATTAAGTTAGCATAAAGGTCTTTTTGGCTTACTGAAGTAAGGTGCAGGTATTGTAAACGGGAGTCTAAAACAGACAGGAGGTGATCAAAGCCTTTGGTGACAGCTTCTCTAGCACCGCCTCTGGGAAAATGGGATGGTAGGACACACAATGCAAGGAAAGACAGTAAGACTCAGAACTGAATAAGGCATGTTGATGAAAAAACTCAAAAGATGAGGTATGAACAAAAAGATTAATTTGTAGATTGGATGACAGAGCTGTGACCAAAGCAGAAATCAAAAAGGAACATGATGATGGAAAAAATCACATTTTGTTATGGAAATGACCAAGATTCCTTCCCTTATGACAGCAGCATGTATCAGCCAGACTGCTTATGGAACGACTAGGCACCACCCAGGACGCCCATCCATCCCAGATTACCCAGATTTGCTCTACAGGTCCTCAGCAAGTGTCATCTAATTACGTCTCATGCATCTATTCTATAACAAGTTTCACATCATGCTTTAAAAACTGTTTTGACTATTCTATTTATTTAACCAAAATATTTATTGCATTAAATCCAGCTGCAAGGATATGAAGGGAAATAAAAGGTCTCACTTGCAGGTAAATGGAAGAAACAGGCTACTAATAATTAATTTTATGACCATACTTTCTCTTACCTTGTATTAGTTGTTTCTAAGCCCTCCAAGACTTTGAAGCCTAGCTATAATTTTATTTGCAATGACTACAGGAGACAGAACCAACATAACAGAAATTCCCATTCCTGTGTACGGTCAGCTAATGCAGAGACTGCCAGCATGACTTATCACTCCAAGAGTTTCTCTGAAATCTCTCTGAAGAGTTTGTCTATAATTGTATTCAATGTAGCTGAAAGTTAAGGTGCAGTAACCTTGACATTAAAGCTCTGCTACTAATGACACTTGGAATACATGGAACTTTTTTATACGAGAGAAAAGAAGGTAACCTTCTTTATGCAGTGAAGAATGAACACCTGATAAATGAGCAGTCCTGTTAACAGAATAGATTGTTCATATGTCTAACTGCACAAGAAAAAGGCATTAAAAAATAAAATCTGAATTACCAGACTATACTGTACCAGACAGGGTTGGGATTTATTTTATATATATATTTTTTTATCACGCTTATGTAAAACTGACTTTATTTTCTGAAATACCAACAAATATCCAACCCACAGAGGAAAAAAAATATCAAAATATTCACTGCTTGCACAGCCACAGATACTCATGCTATCAAGGAAACCTGTCCTACTCGGAACAGCTGTAACTGCATTTAAGGTAGTCAGCAATTAAAAGTATGGTTATCACACCTGCTCTCTCTCCTATCCCCTCTTGAACTTTCAATGTTCAGAACTGGATAGGGACATTAATAACATATATTAAAATGGTTTATTATAGGAATGGTTTTGCTTTTCACAAAGCAGAAGTATGCAGCAGATGGATATTGCCTGCCATGTACAAGGAATGAGACAAATAGCTAAAGGGAGACAGCAGACTTCTCAGAGACCTTGCCCCTTACACCAGGTGTGTTGACAGAATCACCAGCAGGGAAAGGATAATAAACCTTTTGGAGCAAGGCAATGACTGCTGCTTCTGGGACCATATCAGCATAGTAACAAGCATTTGGTGCTGTTGATGTCTGCAAAATTTTATCATTACTATTAGTATCTCTTTTATGCAAATAGAGTACCGTGTGATACTAAGAATTTGTGATATCCAGGTTGGGATATTGTCTTTTGATTAAAATAAAGACCTACTATTTTACCACCGGCATCATTTCCACCTATTTTTATCTTATTTACAGCAGCTCTATAAGGTATCTGAAAATCTCATGCTTTGATTTTTTTACTCCTTTCACCCCAGTGATTCTACACATTTTAATATGGGATAAAACGACATCAACCAATTCAAGCAACTAACCCCAAGTGAGTGATGGTGGAGACAGAGCTATGTACCAATAAACCACCTTCAAGAACAAACTTAATTTCTACTGAATTCCTACCAGAGTCCACAAATAGGATCCTTTCTTGATTGCAGACACTACTGTAGTTTTGCTAAAATTCAATTTGCTGACTGGAACAGCACATAAATTTAGCTGAACTTTTTGTACTGGTTTTGCTGCACGGGTATCAGAAGCCAGAATGAAGTTTCAGTGTAAAAGACTGAAGTAAGCTTTCCACAGAACATTGTTTTGGTGAAACATAACAATTACGAGAAAGAAACCAGAAATACTGTCCAGTATCTGAAACTTTCTTATGTTTCTTCCCTTTCTGGAAATGACAGATTTAACAGGCTGCATCTACTCTTTCCACAAAAATTTACACAAATATGGCAAGTCTTTGGAAATATTAAAATCTGCAACTATAAATACTTTAATAGATTTCAAGGGTTGGGCAATCAAGCTCCCAAAACGTCACACACACTGAACATGCTTCACAATCACGTCGACAGTGCTGATCAGAAGTCTTCAACTGCTGCAAACCCTCAAAAACAACTTCATCTTTCTGATTTCTTTTGACTGCCTAAGCCCCTTCTTAAATACGTTATTAGAATATCACATTGTATTCATATTCTTGAAATCTTTATCCCTAATTCTCCAACTCCTTATTCCTCTTCTAAAATCACTGATCACTGTCATCATACTTATTTCTAGTACCTTAAACTCAGAATGGAACCATCACCTCTAAATCTAGACTTGCTAGTTTCGCAATCCATCCATCCGTAACTTAAATAACAATTCAACTTTCCTTCTAATCTAAGAGCCAAGATGCAACATAACAAGGACTAACGCTGCCCATTCCAATCTACTGAAATACCACTTCATGCCCATTGGAAATGTTTTTTAAAAACCGATTCATTTTTACGAGTCATTTCCATAAGGTTAATTCTTGCTATTGTTCCTTAGTAATTTGCCTCCCACCACTGCATCAAATAAAAAACCCCACTGTGCTTGTGAAGATGAAGACCTACCATATAAAGATGTCAGCGTGCACTTTCTATTTCACTGTCAATGTCTACTTAAAAGGGAGTCAGTCCAAAAACTCATTTCTCCCAATTCAGCTGTCATGTCCTGAAGAAAATTCAGTTTCTGAAACAAGGAATTTTTGATTCTACATTCTTTTCCAGAGTGCAGCTTAGAAACCTTTCTCCCCACCTTCAAAAAGAAAGCAAACCCAACAACAAAAACCCACACGAAAGGTTCTTAGGCAATCTTCCCTTGCCTGGCTTCCTGTTTTTGCACACCACATAAAATTTATTACCTTGAAGAGTCCTGTCTATAGCACTGCAGTAAGTGGTAACTTCTGTCTCTTCTACCTGCTGTCTGCAGGTACGCACAGGTGCACCTTTATATTGGTAATATATTATATTGGTAACATATTATATTACAAATAACCAAGCTTCTCTGTCCGTCCAGCAACACAATGCTCTGTCTGTATCACCTGCAATAATATGCTGCTTTTTTAATATACTATTTTTTTGCTTCAGAAGCATCTGAGAGCTGTCAAATTCCACACAAAAATCTACTGAAAGTTAAAGGTCAGTTACCAGGGAAGTGATAAGAAATACTCACTCAACACATAATGCAATCAGGGTCCAGATGAGGCCATTATTTCAAGTGGAAGAGAATGGATGTTGTATAGTCTTTATAGAATCTCATAAGCTCTAAGCAAAAAGTGATACCTTCTGAGCTAAGAGGACATCATTCATCAGTGGTCAGGCCCACTCTTATTCACACTCAACCTCAAAACAATCTGTTACCACCACAGAAACAACATAGTTTCCATACATATCCAAATATGCCAAAGATCAGTACATATTTTTATATACATATTCTTGTGGAGTATAATGAAGACCTGAAGACCTTGTTCTCAACTCCACCACAGCAGATGAAAAAATCTTGTAATATCAGCGTACTGACTGAATCATATTAAGAAAATAAATTAATGGGTACAGTAAGCCTTGTAATACTTAACATCATATTGCTACAACTTCCCAAGTATTGCAGGAATTTGTATTGAAACTGTATAATTGCAACTGTAAAACTTGTCAAGGGAAAGTTAATAGGTTGTGCCTGGGAAGAGGACAGCTGGTACTTCAGCAGATGGGAAAGCATGGGAGATTTTTTGGGACTGCAGGACAAATAAATTACATAGATACAGTTACTTAAGAACTTGCTGTGAAGCAATTGGTCATATTGACATCATCATTCTGAGGGACAAGCACTCCCCAGAGCTGTTGTGTGCTTTCATCACAGCACTGGATTGTGCTTGGGTGACAGTTGGAGATTTCTCTTCACAAATACTATTTTTTCTAAAGAAAATATGAAAGTTCTCAAGCAGAAATCTGTTGCAAGGGAAAAATTTTACAGCAAACCAGCAAAACCACAGCTCTGGTAAAGTGCTCTGGAGCGTGGAAATGCCATGCCCCAGGAAGGCTGTGCTAGGTTCTTGTTACCCACAGGTCATCTGGCCTTCCAGCAGGGCAAAGGGGAGGACTTTGTTGCTCCTGACCCACTCCAGAATTTCATCAGTGCTGCCCTGGTCTTGAGCGCTACGTTGCACATCATGGCAGTCTAGTACTCACTTCACAAGCAGTGGTAGGAGGAAGCTCCAGTGAAAGGGTGGGCTATACAGCCAGCCAGCAAGGAGCATTACAGTTTCTCCAAGGTAAGCCAACCCTATTGTGCTTTATATGATACTGAAAATTACTTCCCTTTTTTTTTTTTAAGAACAACTTTGTAATGTACACAGACTTTACCTTGCTCAGCTATCTAGTGCTAAACAAATTTTGAACAACATTTGAGTCCATACCTCCACACAGTCTTTGATTAGCTTTAATGCAGTGCCTTTTGATTTATCCTACAGTGTAAGGAGAGGACTTTTTCTTATTCAACACATAATTGCTGTATTTGCACATGCTGTGTATGCTGAAAACAATAAAAAGTTAATGAAGAAAAGTACTGGTTGTAATGAATTAGTAATATTGTTAGATTTGTATTTGGAGTTGATTTTTATTGTTGTGGGTGGAAGATGATCAATAGGAATATGTAATCAAGTTGTATGTGCTTTTCATCTCCTGAGACTTGCCTTGTAAATGAGATGAAGAATCTCATAGGATTTATCCTGGAGAGCAAAAGCTAAATAGAATAATTTAGAATAATTGCTTAGATTTCCTGTCACTGAAATCTAAGGGAAAGCTACCAAGGACTGGGAAACAAAACTATACATTTCTTAAAGGTTATAACAGACACGACTGCTCATTTTGACCTACTTTTCCCATTATCTTTCAAACAAATAATTTTGTCAAGAGCATTGCACTTCTTAATGTACTTAGATATTGAATATTTTAGGACCATGCATTTTCTCTACCAGTTAATTAGCTAAGCTTCCAAAGTACATGCTAGTTGGGATACTGCACCTTCATTCAAAGCCAGCCTTCCAGAATATAGGAATAAGAACAGTAAGTCCCAAAGGAAATCATTTTTATGATAAAGAGTCCTAATGTGCCCCAGTAAAGGTGAGGATTGATTATTATGGCCTATTGTTACTATAATTAGAAGTCAAACACCAATTAGCAGTTCCATTAATAAGATTAATCTCTGCAATATCTGCAGCTGAGACCCACGGCTTGTGTGCAATAAGCCAGTATGAATTTAAAGTGTAACAGCTATTCTGCACTAAAACTTCCAGTTTGAATACTTACACAGGCAAACGAAAAAAACCAACCCCTGCCTTCTTTGAGTTTTGAGTTCCTACAGACACTATTGGTCTTACTACATTTTTCTGATTTCTTGCTTTTTGTTTTGTTTAAACACATTCTGTTAGGATTTACATCTTTGATGTGGACAGATGCAATGCAGCATGAAGTCTCCCAGACTCTGGTTCACATCCACTCCCCCTGCATTGCACCAGGTCAGGGTAAATTAATTTTGTTTTCTATTACTAGTAAACTGAGACAAGTAGTAATGGAGGAAAAAACCAACTTCTTGCAAACATGGAAGTACTCTTCATATGACAGGAGTCCACGACAGAGTTAGGCATCATTTATTTACTTCAAAATATGAAGTTACAAAATAGTCAAATCCAATCCCCCAAGTTAATACGCTACACAGGTCAGAGTACAGAAACTGAAAGAAAGGTGAGGTCTGAAGAGGAGGTGAAAAGTTACACACTCATGCTCTTTTTATTTATGTAGGTACCAGAATAATAATTTGTATGGTCATTCTTTGATTTTTGTTATCTGAGTTTTGTCTTTTACAATAACTCGCAAACAGAATTTGTCCCCAGATAAACCTACACCATGCAAAGTAGAAAGGAGGCTTTTATAAAATTTAGTAGCAAACACATCAAGGCAACCTTTAAGTGTCACTTAGACTGTAACAATACAATTAATCTTATCTTCACCAAAATTTACTCATGTTTCCCATGGCTTATTAGCCAAGAGACTTTGTAATGGATTTGCATTTTCCTTTCTTCTTTATAAAGGAAGACTATCTGATTTCTTTGCATAGAACTATTAATTAATCAGATATAGATTTATGTGGAGGCACGTTTCAGTTCGAAAGCATTTAAACAATTCTTAAAAATTACAAACACCTTTAAGCTTGTCTACAGTAGAAAGAATATGCTGGTAAAGCTTTCAAGGGTGAGCTGAGCAAGTGAAGATACAGCTTACAGTAAAAGACCTCCTTTGTCAGAGTAAACATTTACCTGCTCCTAAAGCAGAAGTTAGCCCTTCGCCATTGTAGTCACCTACTCCAATTGGAGATGTGACAGTCTTCTAAGTCAAGAGCAGCATTATCAGCTCTCAGCTGTTCGGTAGCATTCAGAAGGACAGAACAGAAGCTACTTGCCAATAATTGGAGCTCTCAGGGAATGCAGAGCCCAAGGTACACATCCTCATGGAGCATGTATTCTGTTCATCACTCAAAGTGGAACACCTTTTACATTTTCTCAGTTTCCAGACACTGCGTGCGTACACCTCATACACTATTAGACTAAACAGATTATTGCCATTTCAGATCCCTCTCAACCATAAAACGCCAGTTCCACAGCAATCCAGGGCACATGCAGAAGTCAATAAACCAATGTCCATTTGTTTAGATTTGTGCAGAATGCAAGTCTCAAGAGCATGCTATAATCAGTATAAAACCTCTACACTTTTGAATACGCTAGTCCGTATTTACCTTTACGGACTGAAGTTATCCAAGCAACATTATTCACACAGCTTCCAATTCCCTGGGGGCAGCCTGATTGCCCTTCATGCATACAGCAATTAAAGACTGCTCTAACAAGCACAGCATCACCTCTGTTATGCCTGCCATGGCATGGGTTTTGGAGAAGGAACAGATAGAGCTGCAGATGGCGAGCTGTCACCTATGAGAAATGGAAGAGATTCCTAGTGTCTCTGCTAATACACAGCAACTTTTGGTGGCACATCCCCAAGACAGACAAGAACTTTACGCTTGTGCTCTCATAGTAGGCCTTGACACAGCCAATGTTACTAATTCTGAAAATCTTGGGATGAAAAGTTCTTTGGATATTTCAGCTCTCAAATTACCTGAGGGACATGTAACAGGCTAGATTATGCCAACATCAGTGCAGCCCCTTGTGAGCTACACATTCATGAATGCACACCAACTACAGCATTAAACACAGAGCATGAGGCTACAGGCAGGGGGTAGAAAGTTCACTCATCTGTTTAAAACACATTTTGATTATCACCTTGTGGAGAAGACTATGTTCTCGAAATACCTGACCTTCATGAAGAAAGCTAGATAAGTCTGATCTCACTGCTCACTGCTTTGATCAGGAGATTGGTCTACAGACCTCCTGAGATCCCTTCCAACTTGAATTATCCTGTGAACCTAGATGTACTATCAAAGCAGCATCTGGTTTACCCTGAAAGGACAGTAATGGAAGGTTGAACTTTCTCTGAAAATAGTTTAAAGCTCTCTGGAATCCAGGGGAAGGAAATTATTAAGTTAAGGCAATGCTTTGTTTTCATATCTAGCAAATAAAAGCTGGGACTAAGCTAGATGGAACTGCAAAGGAACAGAGCAGTATGCCCTCTGTCCTTAAGGGCCTTAGAATGACACCTACCACCTCCCAACCTCTTTGCAACCAAAGAAACTTCCAGAGGAAAAGCAACCATTGGATGAATGAGCCCTCTGGTTAAGGTCCAGTATTTCTTGGAGACATTTAAGGTGCGAATCTATGTTCCTTTACAGAAGGTGAGAACAAGATGACTTTGGCACAGCCATAATGTTGAAGAGCATATGAAATCAGACCGTGTGATGTGTGTGTGTTTGTGTATGTCTCCAAAAGAGGGTACCCAGGACACTTAGTAAGAATTACTACTGGAATCCAATGAGCAAAAAACCCATCACCACAGCAAGGAGTTGACATCTGCTGCTAACTTCCTCTTAAACTGGGCTTTTGCTGAAAGTAGTATCAATGTTGGGTCCAAAATCATCACTAGAACATTAAGGAAAAGCAGCGTATGTTCATGATCACTGTCATGATCACATGATCACAGTATTACCACCACCCTTCCAAGCACCATGAAGAATTCTGATTGAGAGAAGAGTTTATCCAGTGAGTACCACCTTCTTGAAGGAAAGCATGTTCATCTTGGATGAGATGAATTCCTGCAGCTTTAAAGACCAGCTGCATCATTCTGAGGCAGAAGAGGCAGGGACAGAGCCCAGTATTGCTAGTACCAGCCCAGCAATCTATTTGCTGGATTTACCATGTTTTAGTACAGATATGAAATAGTACTTCCTATATTCCACTCTACACACACACTGACCCATGCTTGCTGCATTTGGTAGAATAAAAAGGTCTTTGCTTGTCAACGACCATAGGAGTCACCAGTGTGTGTGCACAGGCAGATTTGACTAAAAAAAAAAAAAAAAAAGGATATTTTTTTTTAAACTTCTGACAAGCATCCAAGGAAATCTGCACATCTGACTCAATGGATGTCAGTACTAGAAGGTATTTTTGAAACTGGCACTAATGGCAAAAAAAAAAAAAAGTAACTTCTTGTATTACAGCCAAGAATACTGAGGCCTGAAGAGATGGTGTAAGTTTGTTCTTTGGTGTCACTTGCATTTTAAGCTGCAATATAGAGGCTATGTCAGGAATTCCTTACTCAATACAAAGCCAAGGAGATTCCTCAGTCCCCAGCCAGTTGTGTCTGGCAGTGCTAGACATGAACAGAAGATACCTCTTTGGGCATTTAGTGAGAGGCCCCAAGTCAGTCTTGGTATCTTCAACTTTAAGAATCTAGCTCCAACTATAAAGCATAAAGCTCTATGTGTTCAGAATCCGTATGATCCTGGAGCTTCCATTAAAAATCTCAGTTCTAGCAGCAAAGAACAGTAAGCTGCATACTTGATTATCCAAGTGAGTTCTTCTGAAAGCAGGTAATAAGAATGTCAGACTCTAATATAATCCCCAGTTAGGAAAAGGGTCTCAAAGCTCTTATGAAGCTCTAGGCTCCTGTGTCACATCTAACGTGTTCTCTGACACTGTTAGCATGATCAATTATCATTACTTGGATTCTGTCTAAACCCAAATGTGAGTTCTGCTTTCTCTTCTGCACAGGAGTAGGAAGGAGTATCAAGGGAATATGGGATGCATGCTTTGCTCAAGTACAGTCAATGACATCAACCCTTACCCGATACTGCTTGCATACTCTATAGTGAGCGCTGCACTTCATCATTACATTTGCAATGCTTCTGTAGCCAAGAAAATATTTTCCTAAAGGCTGAGACCAGCAGAAAGTTTCAACTTTAGGAAATCTGTCCAGCAGCTGAAATAGAGCTGTTTATCATGCTGTTACTTCTCCTCTTCATCCTCTTTTGGGATCACTGGTGTTGAGTTGGAAGTAAAGCCAGTTTCTCTTCCCCGCCAATAGGAATAAAGTCAGGCTGCTGGCAACATGATAGGGAGGCGGCTGTACAGAGTTAAAGCATGCCAAGCAGGCTTTTATAACACTTCCCCCCCTTATCTTCAGCATGGCTTGTAAGGCAACCTGCATTTACTGTGATATACTCACAAACAATGATCCCCACACTCCCAGCTTAACACAGGCAGATCACATCTCCTGCAAATTATGAAGTGCTAAAGCTGGAGGCAATGCCGGCCAGAGGCAGCACCATATAACTACACTAGCCCTGTAGCTGTAACTACCTAAATTGTAATCCTCACTATTCTGGAAAGATTGCTCTCTGGTAGCAGCCATCAGTTTTGTTCCATTGTGTACCAGCAAAAAACAGACGCCAGCTAAGCAGCTAGCTAATCTATTTTTATACATTTAGGTCAATTGTCCCACGAATTGACATATCTAGAGAACAGGAGAATAGGCTAAAATTATTTTTTTTTTGCTATAAAAATTCAGCTTTCAGTATCTTTCTGTTTTAATTATAGCTATTACACTGCATGCTTATATTGTGATTCAAGAATATGAAATAGGGAGAAGAGGTCATGCAGAATATGCCAGATTCCAGGATGAAAAAGTTCATCATATTTTTTGTGGTTTTCTAATTTAAATAATTATCACACTGTTACATCTTCCTGGTCACAGATTGTATTGTACCAGATACAGAGGGCTGATGTAACCTGGCTATCCACTGTGGGACTGAATATTTAAAGAGAGCACAAGAGCTGGTTCCAATACAAACAGTCGGAAAAGAAAGACTGGGCTGGTGCAATTGCTGACAAGTACTGGAACAACTTAGCTCATGCTCAGATTTCAGGAATGCAATTAATTAATCACTACTAAGTACCATAAAATCAAGTGAGCCATATCCCAGCTAATAGTCCACAATATAACGTTCACAGCACGTAAGTATCAGGCAATGAAGATGCTCATTACAGTGCCAGAAATAATATTTCCAGCAAAATATTATATATAAAGATGAAATAATTATATGGCATGGCAACAAAAAGAGCTGTATAGTTTACAGCTGAGCTGAAAATCTGTAAGAATCTATTTCCTAAAATACTTTCCAAAGCTGGAGACATATATGAACAATAAAGGATTAAGTGTATTTCTTCACTTCATATTACTGAGGGATATACTTTACCTTCAATAAGTATGATTAATATAGACACCATATATAATTACATTGTAACCAAGATAGCAGACAAAGACATGCTAATAGCAAACTATGTCCTTTTGTTCGTATTCACAAGTAGTTCGTAAAACACTATTTGTAATACATAAAACAATCACAAAAGCCCTGTAAGATCACAATTTTACAAGTTGCCTGTTCTCTTAGCTTTACACAATGGAGAATTCAAAATTAGAAATTAGACCCACATTTGAGAGTGTATTTGGAAAAGTACCTTAAATAAAGAAAGGAGTCCAAAGGCAGAGCCCACAGTGACTTCAACGGAGGGCAAGAACTCGCCACTATAGGCACAAAATGAAACAACGCATCGGCATTCTCCTAGCGTGCACTAGTTTGCTCATATTTACAACATGCTATAGACTCATTGTGTCAAGTGTCATTGAAAACCCATTTGAATTAACAACTCCATAGTTATCACTTTTGCAGATAATAATGAACCTTAAGGGAACCTGTGTGGGCGTATTCAAAACTGCTTCACATTTGGAGTACCTCTGTAACTCTGAACTAGATATAATGGCTATTGACTTGCTCAAACTTAGATTATTAGGCTAGATTTTCAGCTGGTTGAACTGGCATAGTTCCAATGATGTCCATTTACACCAAATGGCTCATTATTAATTCAAGGTCTTATTTGCTCCTTAATGAGTACTTCCACTAGTCACCTTCCCAACAGCAGCTTTAAACGCTCAAACGTTACCTCCATGGTCAGAATCATCATAGTCAAGAACTTAAGTTATCAAAAAATAATGCTTTTTCTCTCCTTTTATGGGGCATACTTAAGGTAAACTTTTACAATCATTTACAAAAACTAAAATACCTCTTGCACCATAATTAACTAAGTAAAATTATGCTTTCATACAGAATCATTTGCATATAAATATAAAATTTTTTACAAGCCTAAGGGGACATCAAGGACAAAACAAAACAAGAATGGAATTAAACAGCTGAAAGGATAACACCGGCCTCCATAACAAACCTCTTTTATAGCCCTGTCTTTTTTCTTCCTTACTGTTATTTCTGTCTGTACCCATTTACACATATTTTTCTTCTCTGTTATTTTAAGATACTACATATATTTTAACATCTTTGTTTGGTCTTTTCAATTTTACAATGCTGCCTCTGCACTTCTAAAACAAATCAGGATACAGGCATGTCACTAAGTTTGCACACGTTCATTTAATACATCACAGTGTTCAGAAACATGATTAACTGAAAATACAAGTCTGTTCCCTTAACCAAGCAACACTCACTGTTTTTCAAAAGGATTTAAAAAATTCAAACTTTAAAATTTTTCAATCAGATCTCACTTATTACTTCAAAGGAACAGTTAACTTGAATATTAGGAGAATATTCACTTGAATAAAGGAGACCAACCACTATTTTTGATTACTGTTGTTACTAGTATTACGTCATTTGGTTTGAATACTTCAAAAATATTTAGGAACTCGATGAAACTGAATTATCTCAGTGAGAGCCTGAGGAACCTTAACAGTAGGATCAGTAATTCTGTTGTGACACATGGGAGGTAAAAAGCTTTATTCTACACTGCTATTTCATGGGAAATATCCTTCAAAGGGGCTATAGCAAAGCTTATGTGCTCAGTGAAACCAACTGGTATTCCAGAAGACTGGTAATCTGACTCTGAAATTTCTATTAAGTAGGTGTACCTCAGTAACACCTGAATAACTCAAAACCAAAAATACTCTATTAAAAGTATTTTCAAGCATCTTTACTTTTTTTGGTTCTGAGTACCTCTTAACATAACCTTTCAAATAACCACCCTGATCCAAATGTTTTTAATTTGGTTGTGCCCAAAAGCCACCATTAAGATATCAATGTAGATATTATAAGAGCTATACAAAGAGTGTAAGAAATGGTTTTTATCGTGGAAAGCTTTTAATAATCCTGAGGAACAAAGTTTTGTGATTAGGTAAGTACTGATTTTCCTTAACAGCTGAGCAGACCACTTAAGATGCTTTTATACAACCATAAGTTGCCTATCAAATATAACTTGGTGTATCTTGCTAAAGAAAGTTACTACATACCTGGAATAAATTCCACTGACCATGTTGTGCTGGAAAGACAGTTCTGCCGTGCTGGGTCCAGCAGCTTTGGAAATAAGCAACACGACCAAACCTCGCATTTGTAAATTATTTCGGCTGTCGTACACAAAACCCCTGCAAAAAAGAAAGGGGGAAGAAAAAGCATGTTTTCACTATCCATTTTCACTGGTCATACTAAAGTGGAAAGAAAGACTCAGACCTCAGGCTGCCATCATTTCATCAACTCTTTAATACTCACATTTGCATGGAAATAAGCTGCAATTATTAATCATGATCTTTTGTCATCCTTTACCTGACACAATGAAATACTACTATTGCAAAGAAAAGCAAGTATTCAGGATTAAATCTTGTTTATTTCCAAGGAGCAGTGTATGTCCTGCATTTCATGTCATGTAAGGAGTATTTCAGAATAATTCAAAGCGATCTACTGTAACAGGAACATAAGAGCTTTCAGTTTGTTGTTTGAAGTACAAAAAAAAGACAAAAGAAGTCTCATACTTCAAGAGAAGAAAGGGAAAGGAGGAAAGGTACAACCAAAATCTATAACCTCCTGAAAGAAAACTGTTTAGATCAGAGTGGTTATGACAGACTGCACAATACATACAACATGTCTAAGTATATTAGCAATAGACTTTACAGAAACTGATGAAAGATGCAAAATAAAAGTTAGAGATAAATGAAGGCTGTCTTAAACAAAAGAAACATTTGAAATGCTGCACCTTTAAATTTGGGGTCAGAAAGAAACTGCCCCCAAAAACACAGCTGTTGAAAGCAATTCTAAATGACACTTAGATACACTATCTCAGAAATTAACTCATTTTAAAGCAAGCTTAGCTTTCCTTTCTGACTGCAATGTCTCCATTTGTATTTGTCCTGTCCTTGTCAAGCTGCTTTCTCGTTCCTATATACATCAATAAGGCTAAATAGCTAGAGGAAAGGATAATACATTCCAGATGCTATTAAATAAATAAGAGCCCATATTTACATCATCTAAATATTTGTTAAATAAATCATATGAAGAACTACATCACAGATTACCAAGCACTTCAACTCATTTTATTACAGAGTATAATTTTAGCCCTAATAACCAAAGGAAATCAAAACAGAACTGTCTTTAAAAGATCTGAATTAAAATGCAAGATGTTGATCTTGGAAGTATGTTTGAATAAAGAGAACAGTGGATGCAACCTAAAGTTTCATTTGGATTTTTTTTTCATTACATTTACAGCACTTCACAATGCAAGAATATCTTTAGTATACTATTTCATTTACACAGACACATCAAAATAAAAAAATCATAACTTAAATTGCACCCTTCTGTGTGAAAGTTCCTGTGTTACTAAAAATAAAATTTTGACTTCTTTTCCTGAGTTTTTACAGCCTGTTCTACAGTGATGGGGAAATGGCCTAAACTGCATGCATGCTCTAGGAGAATGAGCGGGTCCATCCAGGTAGCTGGTGCCGGACAGCTACTGGGCTTGATCTTCACACCCACACTGATTCCAGGCTAGCACTTCTCCCTCCAGAGAAGCCCTGAGCTCGCACTCAGTGCAGCTACATCCTACAAATACCACTATCAACTAACATAACAGGAGGCCAGTATGGCTTTCTACCACAACCCACAACATTTTTTAGCTCTGGTGAGGTCTAATTAGCCAAACGAGCCCATGACTTCTCGTTCTGTGCCTTTATAATCTGCCCACATCTCATTTGCTTCACTGGCAGACTAACAGGCTGGTCCACCTATTACAAGCTAGGTGTGCTGTGGGAGCCCAGCAGCACTAACCCCCACACACATAGCGACATGTTGGTGTTACACAAGGTATCAACTTCTGCCGAGTTCAGACAGTTACAGAGTTTGGTTCAACTAAGCTGAGTTTTTAAGAACCAAGTGGATACCAATCATTTACAGCCAAAGCTGAAATTTACCCAAAAGCAAGCGCTACCCACCAATCTTAATCTGCAATAATGCAATTAAATGTTACGTCTATCTTAACAGAGCAGTAACGTGCAAATAGCAATTAACACATTACCTTGCTAGCTATCTTAAAATAAACCAATTAAAATGTTTCTGAAAATTAGGAGAACACGGGTAATCAATATTTTAGTGGAAGACATTCAGCACAGATTTTAGCACGAGATTCAAACATAACTTCCCAAGGATAAACCATGCCGTAGAGCCACCAGCTCTCACCACCCTCAAAGAGCCTTTAAAAAGAACCAAACACCAAAAAAACCCCAACACAGCAACATAACTGACTAAAACAGCATTAAAAAATGGTGAAAGGAAGATACTATATAACTTCCCAGAGCAGAAATTATTTCTTTTTTAGATCAGTCCCCCAGTGCTTCCCAACCGCTCAAACCCATGAAAGCTTGGACAGCTCAGATCTCTCCCCAAGAGCACACGCTGTGGTCCTGCAACGTGCACCTTCATTTTAGGTACTGGGTACATGTAGTGAGGGGTTTTAAGGAGGGGACAGTTGCTTGCCTTCAGCATTCTGTGAATTCATAACTTGCATACCTTTATTCTCAAGCACACAAATAAATAATTCTTTTCTTCCCATGTTCCAATATACAGTTAACAGAATGCAGCCAAGACAGTTAAACACTTAAAACAATATAGATTTCCAAAGTCAGAGCCACAATGAACATTAAACTACCCAGGAAAAAACAGAAAATACATATGATGAATAATATATAGTGTGTATACATCCTGTATACAGAATCCATAATTGTTTGTGGTGGTTTAAGTACTTCTCTGGCTTGAACTTCAGTTGACCACATTACTCACAAGTTACACAGATGATTCCACTAAATATATTTCCTCAACACTATTTACAACTCCATTTTTGAAAAAAAAGTGGGTTTAGGAAAAAATTGCTTTTTTCCCCACGTATGTATGCTGGTAAAAATCAGAGTGTCTTATTAAATGCAGGATCCCATGAGAAATTAATAACACTTTTTCTTTTTTAAACCAAAATATAGCAATTATGGTGATACTTTTAACAATCAGAACACTTTGGTTTTGCATACTCAGTGCTCTGCAGCTTGCCAAGGGACAAGATATTACAGAAGTACAGAGGAAATGTGTTCACCACACAATTATAAAGCACCAGCCTTCAAATAAGCCACTGCCTAAACAGACACCGCTAGAAGTGAAGCACTACAGTACTTTCACCTGATTCAGACTAGGTGAGGAACAGATGAAGAAAATTACCTGTGCTGAAAATACCTGAACAGTTTCATAGCAATAACAAAAAGAAGTGTCCAGAGCTGTTCAGAGTGCTTGCAACACTGTTAGCGACGAATGCCTTGCATTCTTAACAGAAAGCTATCAATGAGAAGTGCAGCTGGGGGGTGAGGGAAGAACAGGACATACTAAAATAGTGTAATAATAAGGAGCAACATGTCTGCCATTTCTACACCTAATCATATAGCCTATATGTTACATATGGTTTGGATGTAATTTTAGACAGCATTTTCTATGAATTACAAATCCAGTAGTCAAATTCCATTCAAAACATGACTGAAGTTGTGTTACTGACATGTAACATATCCACACTAAAGCAAACCGAATTAGACTTGAAACAAATAAAGCCCACGGTGATCATCCTTTAGACACTGGAAACTACTGCAGCTACTTGACATGGCTTCAGGGGTCACATTCACATTCTGAATTAAGCTCCCAAGAGATACTCTGCACAAGTAACAGCTACACAAAAGTCTTCCAGATGGTGCAATTAGTCTTGATGGGTATGTGGCAGGAGACAGGTGCCTCTGGGGAAAAAAGTGAACCAAAAGCAACCCAAGTGAAATTGTGCACACAAAAAAAGATGCATCAAGCTGAGACTTTTGGAAAACCTCTGCTGAACACCACAAGTACATGCATAGGGTACCTAAAAAAGAAACATTAGCACAATTTTCTTGCTCCAAGTTACAGGCTGGTTATCTTGCAAATTACATATTTCATCTCCAGGGGACTGCACACCAACAAGGTAGGAAAGTCAAATGGTTCTACAATTCAGTTTTGCAAAACATTAAGGACCTGGGGGGTGGGGAGAAAAAAAAGCCAGGGGGGCTAGGCATTTACGCTAAATATTATCCATGTGACAGAATAACCCATTTCAAAACTAGCAGATTCTCAGTTTTAAACAGAGAACAGTGTTCACAAAGAACTCATCTTGCAGCACTGAGTGGAAGTGTCTGGCTCTGACACATGCGCAGTATGACGCTGTACAGGCACAAGAGACTCACACCACCCACTCAAGCAATGACACTGGCTAATAGCTAATGTGCTGCAAATTACACCTCCTACTACCAGAGTCCGTCTGCTGCAGAGAATAAATCAAGCAAACATGAGCATTTCACTTAATGCTTTGTGTGTTTCTCCACATGTGCAGCCATTTCAGTAGACTCGGCAGTTAAAATATTAACCTCCAATAACTGTCAGGTTTAACTCCATCAGTAATTTACACTTGCATTAAAAAAAGATCAACTATTTATTGCAAGCACCATTCATATTTTTGAGCAATCTTATTTAAATACTGCAAAGATTTAAATTATTTGCATGAGAGAAAAACCAGCTAACGTTCTTACCACATTTTTTCATTAAACTCTGAAATTAAAGAACAGAGAGGAAACACGGCAAATAGAAGTTACTGTGAGAAAGAGATGGACATGGGGGAAATTTCATGGAAGTGTCTGTGTGGGGGAAAGCTCAGGCAACTATGAAGTCAACTGACTCTGCAAGTAGGTGTAGCAGAAGACAGCACACTTATGGGTAGCAATGCTAGTTCAAGATTAACCACTAAGAATACAGAACAAATTTCCCATCAAAACAGATGTGATAAGGTATTTTGGAAGGGTCAAAAAGGGATGGTAAATGTTTAGCCAAATGTTTATTTCCCAGATGTTCTGCTCATGATCCAAGCAAACAAGAGCTGTGGGATTTGTAGCCCTTCCACCAGTTAACCCAGCAGGCCAGTGGGAGACTCTCCACCGTTGCCCAGGTGTGTGCATTTGCCACTGGCCTGCTGGTAGGGGCTGAAATGAACTGTCCTTCTCACCACCTCTGGCAATTTTGCCCATCCTTTCCATGCATTTTATTGAAGTGTCCCACTGACAAGATCAACCATTTTGTTTCAGGTCATACACAAGCTGTTTAGCTACTAGGGGAAGGAAAACAAGGAGAAATACAGGGTGGTGGTCAGCCATTCCTCTACCTTTCCACTTCAGATGTCAAATAGGAGGGGAAAAAAATCACCTGTTCACGTAGCTCTAATAAAAAGCAGCTGGGAAAGTCTGTAACACAACCAAAATCAATTATGTTGATGAAGAAGATTTATAAGCCTAAGATAATGTCACTGAAAACACAGGCTAGTTTTAGGCTGAAATACAAACTGTTCTGAAAAAGAAACCTCTCTACTCAAACTGACAGTCCCAGATGTGACAATATAAACACAGTTTTAAATCTGTAACATCTCAGGAAAGTAACATCTATTTTTCTCAACAAAGAAGGGTTATCAGGATGCATTCATGGTTACTGCTGCAGGTACATCTGAAAAAAAACCCAAAACCACCAAAACCCTCTTTTTCAAAACTAATTATAACTGACAATTCTATATCTAGCACTAGAGGTAAGGCATGGAGCTATTTGGCAAGATTGTCAGCTTCCTTATTAGAAATGCAGGAGTTCTACCAGCCTCAGGGCTTTTATCCAATTTGCTTTATTAATGACTTGTCAGAAGTAAATAAGAGAAAACTCTCTGACATACTCATTTTTAAAACAGTTGTCAAACCACTGTATTACATATGCACTTACATGAACCATAGGATTCACCACATGACCATATGATCACAGTCAAATATGCATACATTTACATACTCAGAGCATTCAGTTTTACGTATTTGGTATATGCTAACAGCTGTCTATAGCAACTTACTTTCACCTGTTACTCAAGTTTCAAATACATATTAAATAACCTTCTGCACAATACACCTTCAAAACACATTAAAACCCCTGGTCCGTTCCAACATGCATAGCCAGACCTGTAAAGGGGGATCAGCCTTGTCATGGCACGTTTTTTGAGCATGGTTCAGCAGGGGCTGGGGAAGACACACTTACATCACATGGGAAGAACAGAATTAAAAAATGGGATTCAAACAGAATATCCAGCTGACAAGAAACGACAGAAGGAAGGATGCTCTGAAACCCACAAGCCATCTCGACTTAAAAGCCCGCTAGAGGCTGCAGACAAGAAAACCTGCATTTCAGAAACTTATTCCTGGCCTCAGACAACTAAGCATCTCTTTGCATACAGAAAATAAGTTCTGGGGTTGGGGGAATTTCATTATCTGAAAAACAGGGTTGTGATGGGGACGGGGTTCATTACTATTATGTAAGTGTCTAGTAGTTAAAAGGTTAAGCCAGTAAGAGCACACCTGTGCAATGAGTCAGGCCAGCCTTGGGGGAATCGATGTTCCCATCGCACTTCACAGAAAGGTGCTCTTAGGGCAGGCTACAGGGGACTTCTTAACAGCACTCCTGCTCTGCCCGCTGGAGAGCAAACAAGGAGCCTTAACTCACGATCTTTGTGAAGCCAGTCACAAAGAAACACAACATTTCACAGTCAAAAAGGACTCTGGTGTGAAGATGACAGAGGCCTGCCTTTGCACTGGCTCTTCATACAAAGCCAAAGAAGTAGTAAGAAAGGCAGTTTAGAAGTAGTGTGGCCTTCCCTTATGATAAAAAGCAACTTTTGAATAACTTCAGTCACCACATGGTGTGACACTTGGACAGTTAAGACTAAGCCAAGATGGTAACTTAACCATGTGCAAAAGAAGAATGATTGCAGCCCAGTGAGAAAGTACTTGCCTGAAAATCAGGGGTTCACAGCTGCACCTCTATAGGTACAGTCACTGAGTAACTGACAGACGATGTATGGTATCTGTGCTCCTGCTTGGCTGGCCTTAGCCTTAAGGATGCTTCATGAATCACAGCCAAGGCCTTCAGTGAAAAACAGGCCTGAAAATGCTTAGCTGCACAAAAGCTGCAGCATTTTTCAGGATGCAAAGAACTTTCTAGATCCAGGTAATGTTTCTTGCATTTACGAAGTCTCAGACACCTAACTCAGCTGGGGAGAGTGACTAAAGATCACTCCATGTACACTTAAAATACAGCTTGAATGAAATTTAGGTATTCAGGTATCGCAGAGATCCACATAAGGTGTGTCTTGAAAATATTAAATATATTCTTCACAAACTGAATAGAAACATATCAAAGATGATCTTAGTTGCTTTGTCTTGCAAGAAGGTGGCAGGACCATACCTTCTAAAACCAGAACTCGTGGAGGAGAACTCCTAAGGTCCTTCCCAACCTGAGTGACTCCATGACAGTAGAATATAGCTGCTCAGTTTTCATATGATTTTGCTTACGAGAAGAAACGTTTCTTAACTAAAGGTGAAAAATCCATGCAAAGTTTCATCACTTTATTGCTTATTACATGTGATCTTCACAGGGACTCAGTGCAGAAAACTATGCTTGGAAGAGCAGGAGGCATACAGAACTTGGGGTCAACTGCATCTTTCCCAAAACTAATTTATCTCAAGAGAAAGTCTTAAGAAATAACTTTTTGCAGCATTTCTAGGAAAAGTCAGAGCACCCCTCAAGATCAGAAGAGAGAGTGATCTCTTCCTGGAGTTGCTACATGTACCTATTTCTTCAGGCTTTAGTATATATCCCGCCTTCTATACTACATTCAAGAAGAGAACTCCAACAACCTTTTAAACACAGCAATGATCATAAGTGGACCCTTCTGGAAAACCTGTAAAAGTCAGAAGGCTGAATAAAGTCGTGGAGATTCAAATGGGCAAGATGCCACAAAAATAAAATCTTATCACAAAGATGAAGGTCAAGCAACTATAGGTTTTTGGGTAGGTGCAAAGCAAATACCTATTCTTGGCCTCAGTTACATGCAGTTCATTGTATTCGAGCATTTACAGCTCCTAGAAACCAATACAGCCTTCAAATTCTTGAAAGAAAAAGTTTTCCCTGGAGCCTGTAGAACCCCATTTAGACACTCATACCAGCCTACCATCCACTGCTACTAAGTTCACTGCCTTTCCCAAAGGCAGACATTATTTGAATCATTGCCATGAAGATCAGCTACATAACTGCGTATTATTTTGCAGGTTTTTTGATGTACTTGCTTCCTTAAGGAGAGGTTATCCCCTAGGATCACTGGGAGGAGTTGCTATTAAAAACAAACAGAAACATCCAAAACTCCCACTTTTCTGCAAAGCTTATCACCAGCTGAGGACAAAGAGGAAAAGGTTTTTCTTGGTTAGAAGGGAACCACCAACTTTTCATTTGCATGAAGATGCACAGCAACAGTTTGAAAGCAGTTTCAAAAGAGCTGGTTTTAGGTTGCATGGTCATTTAAGGTCTGAAAACAGCTTAGTATGGACACTGAAAAAACCCACTGTAAAAACAAAGGACAGCTATAATCAGGCATTTATCTAAAAAATATTGATTATTCAGAAAAAAGAATATTTTTGTTTCTAAATTTGTTTTAAATATTCTACCCTCCCCCCCATCAGGTAGGAGGAGGGCAAAAAGGACTACCTTAAGGGTGATGCTAAAGACACCACATGGAAAATAAACCACCAAAACGTTTTTTTTAAACCTACTGCCAGTCTGCTGTTTTTCATGGTCCGTGTTTGACTATCTTGGAATGTGATGTGGATAGCAAAGCAAGCTAATACCAAAAAATGCAGTTAGTGTCTGAAGTGCAATTAGTCTGACCAATAGTAGCTTGCAAGTCTGGCACCCTTATTTTTCTAACCACAAATACTTAGATAGAAGCCTAATTTTTGTGTGTCTGATTTCTCCATCAATATTTGCTTTATTTAAACTTTGTGGGAGGTCTAGCACCCCACCGTTGACCAATATCAACAGGTCTACTCAAGCACAAGACTACCTTTTTGAAAACAGGCATTCTCAGACACAGGAATATTCTGCTAAGTGAAAGCAATACAAATATTTTGGAAGAGTTCTATGAATGACAGAAATATGATTAGCTTCACAAGCCTAATGAATTCAGACACCTCTGGAGGTCCAGTGTCACTTCAGCAACATTGTAATTGCTAAGCCTGTCATAAAAGTTATTTTGCATTAAATAAACTCTACTAGGGAAATGCAACAATGAAATAGGTCAACTCCTGTCCATTATCTTACACAGAAGATGCTCATGTTTTACAAATGCATGAAACAAAAAGGCAAAAATGTTAGGACACATATTATTGTTACAGAATGATCTAAAAAGTTGAGTACAGACAGTCAAAAGAACAATATTTCTGAATTAACTTAACTGATCCTCAGCATTATTCAGATGAATTAATTACAAATATTTATTCCTTAAAACACTGAAAGCTCTTTACCAGTAGTGAAGAAGAGGTTCCAAGTTCTGTTCTTCAGTGGATTGTTCTCACTTAAAATAAGTCACTTAAACCAAATATACACCAAGAGTTCTGAAAATAAAAATCTTCCTTTTAAATAGAAAGAAATACAAATTGTTCTAAGCGGTTGAAAACCAAACAGCACCACTAGTCCAAATGCAGCTCATCTACATGTGTCAATACCTACTAGAGTTAAGTGGTTATACATAGCAGAAGCCTTTTGTAAACTGGTGGGGAAAAAAAATAATCTTAAAACAGTGGAGAATCAAAACAGAACACAAGGCAGGAATAGGTATGTGAGGTCACAAATGGGAAGAAAGAGAAATACCCTCGGATACTATAACAAATTTATATACCTCTAAAAATTACGCACTGAGGGCTTTATTATCTTCATTTGATGTTTTTCTCTAGACTATTGACTACTGATTCTAGAGTCTCTTTTCAGTGAGACCCAGGTGGCTGACTAATTAAGATGAATCTGGGATTTTACTCAGGTGAGAAGTATTTTCAACATGACCTCCACCAAAATTCCATAGTTCTCCCTCTGCTGTGTCAATTATCACAATCAGGCTTGTTTGTCTGAACGAGAAAATCTTTTACAAAGATGAACAAAAACCCCAGCATGTATCTGCCTCCTTTTTCTGGATCACTGCTAAGCATCAAATAAACATTATTAAGTTACCAGCGGCATTATTTAAATTTATGAAGTCATGAAAGAAGATACAGCGCAAAAATACTGAAAGCATTTTACACTGAAGCAACTGTCAGGAAAAAAAAATCACTGGAAAACTTTAGAGATTTTCAATTCTTTCTCCCTCAGAAAATACAAGATTTTAGAAAGCTTGAGATTTTAAGCAAACACTTGTGGTTTGGGAAATGTTGGTTTCCATGGCAACCAGTAAGGTCTTCTTTATATAGCATTATAAACAGATGGTAAAGACTGGTCATATTCGCTTCTTTGCCAACATATCAATAGAACTGCTGTACTACTCTATCGCATATATTAGAGTTATTAAGTAACTTGGATATTCGAGCAACAAAATCTACAAATCAGACTTGCTTAACTAGTATGGTTTTTTTCCATAAGCACATGAAGATTCTCAACAGTAAAGTCACTGTAGTCTATATAGTCACATTTCTTTGGCAAAGCTTTTTATAAATGTTTTCTCAGCACTTGCCACACAGGGTACATTACTACCACAAATATGAATCTGACAGGGATTAAAATAATGAATTCAAACAGGAAGTAGGAATGTGACTATATTTACACCCACTGGTATTAAAGTGTACTTTAGAATTATGGTTTTGTTGTATTACATTTGGAATTATTTGGAGAAGATGTAGCAAACTAAACTCACTTTCATTATGTCATAATAAGCACAGGTTATTCTTGCAGGTGATTTGTAAAATAAAAAAATCTCTTTGGATTTTAATCTTTCAGTTGTAGCTACTGCACACCATGTCCAAGTGTTCTTGTTTCATAGATGGCTAGAAGTATCAAGAGAATTTGACTTGGTACCTCTCTGAAGCACTAACTACTAGCAGCGCAAGCTAATACAGATTTTTGCCTTTGCATCCAGCTTATTCTTCCAGTATTTTGGCTGTTTAATGTGTTTCATGCCATAAATCAGAAAAAAAAGAGCAGAGGAAAGGCAGAAGCAGAACTCCCATCAGGTTTACAGAGTACATTGTCAGGAGCCCAAATTACACATTTTAGATTGAAGTATCACATGTATTCTAACCAGATTATTATCAAACTATTAAAAATATCAATAATTCTGACCAAACTCACGACAGAGAATTTGTGAAGTCTGGTGTTTTTTTCACTAAGCAATAACGTCTCAAGGATGTAAGTAATACCTAAAAAGTTATCTTTTTTTTTACCCCAAATTCAAATTTCCAGATCTGTTCCTATCCAGTCTTCTACCAGTATCACAGTAGTTATCACTAATAAGCCTGAGTTTCAAAAAAATCCCCACACAAACCAAAGCTCTCAAAACCCACTCAACTTCATAAAACAACCAATAATACATTTTGGAAAAGTGTGAACTACTAAAGATGTGAACATGTTTGGTAAAGATCAAGAGGATAACAAGCATTCAGTATGCACAGAGAACCCAGAAATGTGCAAGGGTATGGATGAGAAGTCTTCCTGCATATCAAATGGGACTGCAGTAAGCAACAAGTTCAACAGGTCACACACAATTTTTTTGTTGCTAGTTTTGTATCTATCTGTTTGATACCATGCAAATGATACACAAGTACAACTTAAGAGCAGAGTCCATTCTGCCAAAATCCCACCAGTTTTCAACAGTACTTAAACTGCAGATATCCAACAGTACTTAACATAAAATTCCCAGCTTGGTTTGGCTGCGCAAGCCACATTCCGACAACAAGAAGGCCCTGTTGTTGTCTATGCCTTCAAGGATCAAGCAACTGCCCACTGCCAAGATCAACATTCCAGCAATCCTAATACACTTTTGACACTTTAGGATACTGTTGATCACCTGCTGGCTACACCAAAACCCACCATTTCCATGCCCCAGGTGATTTAACTCCACCATAACATAAAACCAGCATTAACCTTTACGTTTGATATATAAACTTGATCAGTATCAGGTGGAAGAGGACAAGTTTAGAGAACATTTAAATAAATCAGATGTGCACAAGTCAATGGGATGCACACACAGGTGCTGAAGAAACTACCTGATATTATTGCCCGGTCACACCATAATCTTTCAAAAGTCACGGTGATCAGGGGAGGTTCCAAGAACTGGAAGAAACCAAGTGTCACTCTTGCCCTCAAGAAGGGCAACGAAAAAGCTGGGAAATTACAAAGACAGCTGGAAGAACACAGGTAGGGATAAAACCTTTAACTAGCATTCCAAATAAATGAGCCTTCAATTTAAGATAGCCCTTTCAAAAGGCATGGCCAACCAGAACAAGCATTATTTGAAGGACCTGAACTTCAGTTTGGTGAGTATGCAGACCACAACCAATCTGGAATGGGGTGGGGAGTGAAAGGCAAAAACATGTTTTGTACCATTCAAAAGGATTCCAGGTTTCACATGTAACATAAGACAACCAAGCTCTCACTGACTGCTTTATTTACATAACATAAAACAGAATACAAAAAGATGGACAAGAG
This sequence comes from Falco rusticolus, assembly GCF_015220075.1. NCBI lineage: Eukaryota > Metazoa > Chordata > Aves > Falconiformes > Falconidae > Falco > Falco rusticolus. The sequence continues at coordinate 24,354,947 of NC_051192.1, forward strand.
TCTCAAAACAGTACACCAACAGAAATAAGTAAGAGATGGAGCTGCTGTACTAAAGTTAGGTACTTATGCAGCAAAGGCGTTGGTGGTACCAAGCACCTCAATTTTTCCTGGACTACCTGGTGCCAGAGCCTGGAGGGCAAATTAAGGACCTTAGCCTGTAGGAATTACTGGAGTCCACAAGAAAAACCTGGCAAGAGGAAGCAATGCTGGAATGTGAAGCAGGAACCTCATTTCTCCCCACCAGAGCAACCTCAACTGCACGGCAAACAAGTGGAAGCAGCACTGCTAACAGAGGGGGAAAAAGAGCCACTCCAGAACTGCCAAAAAGGGCATCTTACTAAAATGTGATTCTTGGAGTAGAAACAAGAATGAAAAGAAAAATAAATGACATGCCAGATTTGCCAATTTGCTTTAAAGAAGTGCATCTACCACTTCAGGTGCCTACAGTACAAGGAAAACTGTTATTCACTATACCAGTCAGGCAACCTTAGAAAAATTTCCAAGACAAACATTGTAATAGGAAAGGTGAAAATAGACAAATCTTCTTCAGGCAACCTAAAAATACAGATCTTCTGGGGTCTACCACCTATGGAAAACTGAAGAGACCTCAAGGTAAAGCTGCCAAAAGAAAAATTACCCCAGTATTAAAAGTCAGAAGGAAGAAAATTTAAGTCACTGATCTGATCCTGCCTCCAAGAGATACAGATAAAATATAGAATTAAATATATAATAAAAAATAAAAAATAAATAAATAAAAAAAATTAAATGCCAGGCTCTGACAGAGGAATACAGCACTGGTATTAAACCTTTGCTGAGACAAAGAGTGGGAGTGAGGAGAGAGAAACCTTTGCCTGTGACATGCAGGAAGGTAGCTGAAGTTTTTTATGTGTAGTTTATATGTGGCTTAGTATTATTTACATTATGCAGGTGTACCTGATATTTTATTCTGATCTAGCACACATCTTGCCACATAGCTCACAATGCTGCAAGTTTCCATTGACAGTAACTTGGAACAGGATTGGCATTTTCAGCAGTAGTTTCATCTTAGACAATTTATGATAGAATGTGTGTTACATGAAAAATGTGAACTCAAATTGCTACAGGAGGTCCAGCGTACTTTGAAGAATATTATTTCTTCCTTAAAGACCTGGAAGAATGTTTCTGTTTAATACTTTCATTCGCACAAACTGCAATTCAACATCGCGATAAAAATATCTGAACTTTTATCCCTATAAAAAAAAGATTTCTAATTTGTGTGGAATGAAGACCAACAAAATGCTGTTTGCAGCCATATATGTAACATTATCTAAACCAATAACACCCTACTGACAAAAGATGTCAAATGCTTCTGAAAGTAATTTTACATTTATTTCGAATATTCTTTAGTTATACCAAAAGGAAACTCCTACTATTGTCAACAGCAAAACGAACCCATGTAAAGATATAATTCACTGAAAACTATGACAACTCCCATGCTCTTTGTTCTCCCAAGTGTACTGACATTTTGGAGAAAAAAATAAAAATCAACCAATACAATTATGAAAAAAAGACAATGATTTCCAGTATTCCATTATTTTATCCTTTAGGTTTTTGGCTATATAAACCACCTTTGGAATTAAATACAAATACCATTTCAGGATTATCTCTCAAAATACACACTCAAAAAATTAATGCAAGACCTTATAAAAAAAAAAAGTGGTTTAGACAAATCACCACCACCTTCTGCAAAACCAAAAAAATGCTCCAGAAAACCCGTAACAACTATTGCACAGAACTGGCAGGGCTACATCTTGTCTGCAGAAAAAGTTACACAAAAAGAAAACCTCAGATTTCAGGATCTTTTTAAACTCTCACCTCAAATTTAGCAGCTTCTATGAAACAGTTTTTCCCAAATGGTATTTTGTCAGTATTAATACACTGCTGACTTGCAGAAACAAGTTAACAAGTTACCTGTGAACACTGTTTTTCCCTCCACCAGCTCTCCAGCTGTTACTTTAGCTGAACACCAACCATGCCTGACCTCGCTTAATTCACATGAGACAGTGGAAAAGACAAAATCCAATATACACATTGCCTGATGTGCCGTGCGTGACTTGATTAATCACTACAACAACGCTAACTGCGTTCTGCTTTTGAAAGGCAACTACAAACATTCCTGTAAGTAAATCTGAATGAACTGAGGAGAAAGCTACCATCTCAGCACAACTGGACAGCCTTGAAACTCTCACTTCAATTTCTATGTTATTCTATAAGACTTCAGAAATAGCCATTCTGTACTACCTACACATAAAAATCATTCAGTTAATTGAGGAGCTTATGCTTGATGAGTGAAATACTCTTGAAACAATTTCAGTGCAGGAAAAAAACATTAGGATTGCATGCTCAAGATTTTAAATTTATGATGAGTGCCAGCCTGCTCTATTCTTCTGTTTGGCTGTCTTTGGTCAAAGCAATATGGTCCATTCAAATACAATTTTCTTACTGCTACATGGCATATAATGGTGCTGTTTATTATCTCTAACGTAGATGTATAATTATTAAGTTTCTTTTAGAAGGCAAACATTCGGGCAAATACTTCAGCAGCAAATGCTTCCAAGGTACATGATTTACAAAAATAACTTTTAATAAAAATTAAGAGATAGAGCATAACAAAAAGACATAAACATAGAACTTTTTTTCTCCTATATTACCTTACAACTGAAGGATAGAACTTAACTTTGGATCATAGTCAAAGTACTTCTAACAAACATGCTAAACTTTCACCAAAAATCCCATAGTCCAGTTATATTTTTACTGCAGTTTGCTGGCAAGTTCTTAAGTATTACAAACTGTGTTCCCTACCATGCCAACAGCGGGATACATTTTAATACTTTGAGGAACCATATGCACTTTCCTTGGGATTTGTTAGCACAAGAGAAAAACCGAAAAAGGTCGTTCTTGTAAGTGAGTCTAATTTGCACATACAAGCTTGCAGCCAAGGAATATGTTTGTGTGCTATGACTTTCTTTTTTTTCCCCATCCCACTAAACATTTTTTTTTCTTCTTTACTCAAGTTAAGCACACTTCATCTGTGATTTCAATTTGCCATTGAAAAAAGCGTATGTAAGATGAGCTGTAAAATTACAGGATCACAAAACGATGTAAATTTAAATGTCAAAATGTAAATGAAAAATGCACAGATATCTAAGAAGCATGTCACCAGAATTATGTATTAGAGCTTTTAAAAAACCAGTAGCACTACAATTATAATACACAGTGTTCTCAGCAATTTTCTTTACCTATCAGCTTTGCTTCTGCCAGTTGGCAAACTGCTTTTAGCATTGTTAGATGCTATTCCAAAAAAATTTCAGAGATTTTGTTTACTCTCTTCACCAGACTACGGAGGTAGCCAGCTAGAACCTTTTGGTGCCTCTGTGTTTGTGCTCAGATGTTTCCTTTCTGCAGATGAGGCCAGCCACAGTGGATCCTGAGGTTTCTAAAATGAAATGTGATTAGTGTTTTGTGGTGAAGTGTCAGTGATCAGAAATAAAGGCGGCAGAAAATGAAGAAATTTGATTCTACCCTAAAAACCAGTATCTTGTTTCTATGATTTATTGTATTTTGGCTACTCATTCCTCAAAAAAAAATATTCAAGATCCTTAGGGCAGCAGGAAAAGCGCACAGCAAGCTCACTACACTGCCTTGGAGGTCAGGAGAGCTGACTTTGACCTCTTCAGGGATCTGCTTGGTAGAATACCAGGGATAAAGCCCTGGAGGGAAAAGGGGCTCAAGAAAAAGCTGGTTGATATTCAAGGATCACCTCTTCCAGGCTCAGGAGCAATGTGTCCCAACAAGGAGGAAGTCAGGCAAAAATACCAGGAGGCCTGCATGGATGAACAAGGAGCACCTGGACAAACTCAAACACAAAAAAGAAGCCAATAGAGGGTGGCAGCAAAGACAGGCAGCCTGGGAGAAATACAGTGAAATTGTCTGAGGAGCCAGGGATCAGGTTAGGAAAGCTAAAAAGCCCTGACAGAATTACATCTGGCCAGGGACATCAAGGGTAACAAGAAATGCTTCTGTAGGTACATCAGTGGTAAAAGGAAGACTAGGGAAAACATGGGCCCACTCCAGAAGGAAACAGGAAATCTGTTTAGCAGGGACATGAAGAAGGCTGAGGTACTCAATGACTTTTTTTGCCTCAGCCTTCACTAGGAAGTGCTCCAGCTGCACCACTCAAGTCACAGAAGGCAAAGACAGGGACTGGGAGAATGAACACCCACTCACTGTAGGAGAAGATCAGGTCTGAGAACATCTAAGGAACCTGGAGGCTCACAAGGCCACGGGACCTGATGACTAACCTCCACATGTCCTGAGGAAACTGGCAGATGAAGTGGCTAAGCCACTACCCATCATATTTGAGAAGTCACAGCAGTCCGGTGACGTTCCCATGGACTGGAAAAGGAGAAACATAACCCCCATTTTTAAAAAGGGAAAACAAGAAAGACCTGGGAAACTGTAGGTCTGTCAGTCTCACCTTGGTGCTCGTCAAGATCACGGAGCTGATCCTCCTGCAAACAGTGTCAAGGCACATGGGAAATAAGGAGGTGATTGGTGACAGCCAACATGGTTTCACTAGATGCAAATCATGCATGACAAATCTGGTGGCCTGCTATGACAGGGCTACAGTGGTGGTGGATAAGGGAAGAGCAACTGATGTCACCTACCTGGAAATGTACAAAGCATTTGACACTGTCCCGTACAACATCCTTGTCTCTAAAGTGGAGAGACACGGATTTGATGGATGGACCACTCGGTGCATAGGGAATTGGCTGGATGGTCACACTCAAAAGAGTTGCAGTCAACTGCTCAATATCCAAATGGAGACCAGTGATGAGAGCTGTTCCTCAGGGGTCAGTATCAGGACCTCCATGTAACATCTTTGTCAGCAACAAGGACAGCGGGATTGAGTGTATACTCAGCAAGTTTGCTGATGACACCAAGCTGTGTGGTGCAGTGGACAGGCTGGAGGGAAGGGATACCATCCAGAGGGACCGTGACAGGCTTGAGAGCTGGGTCCATGTAAACCTCATGAAATTCAACAAGGCCAAGTGCAGGGTCCTGCACATGGGTTGAGGCAATCCCAAAAACAAATAAGGACTGGCAGAGAATGGATTGAGAACAGCCCTAAGGAGAAGGACTTGGGGGTGCTGGTGGATGAAAAGCTCAACATGACCCAGCAGTGTGCACCTGTAAACCAGAAAACCAACTGCATCCTGGGCTGCAACGGAAGAGGCATGACCAGCAGGTTGAGGGAGGTGATTCCATCCCTCTACTCCACTCTTTTGAGATCTCACCTGGAATACTGCGTTCAGCTCTGGGGCCCCCAGCATAAGAAGGACATGGACCTATTGCAGTGAGTCCAGAGGAGGGCTATAAAGATGATCAGAGGACTGGAGCACCTCTTCTGTGAAGACAGGCTAACAGAGCTGAGATTGTTTAGCCTGCAGAAAAGAAGGCTCCAGGGAGACCTTATAGCCAACAAAAGGTACGCAAGAGGACTTACAAGAAAGCTGGAGAGGGACTTTTTACAAGGGCACGTAGTGATACGACACGCAGAAATGGCCTTACACAGAAAGAAGGTAGATATAGATCAGATATAAGGAAGAAATTCTTTACTGTGAGGGTGGTCAGGAACTGGAACCTTCTGGTTGCCCAGAGAAGCTGTGGATGCCCCATCCCTGGAAGTGTTCAAGGCCAGGCTGGATGGAGCTTTGTGCAACCTGGTCTGCCCTGCCCATGGCAGGGGGGTTGGAACTAGGTGATCTTTAAGGTCTCTTCTAACCCAAACCATTCTATGACTCTATGAAAAATTAAAAACCATAAAGGTCTTCCCTCTTACGACAAATTTCTGCAGAGACATGCAACCCTGTTGTGAGGATACTGAAAATACTTTGCTCTACTAGAAGAAATAAAGTAGAAACTGTACAAAAAATCTCCAGACACAATGAACAATCTGACCCAGAGGCAAGACATAATTCACAATAAACATCTGTATATGCATTCCTGCCCATCTACACTGCTCCTTAATAGCCAAGCCTCAGGAGAGGTGCTTATGTCGCAACACAACTGTGGATGCACCACCTCCTGCCACAAACATTATTCAGTCTCTCAGAAGGGGGAAAAGAAAAATTCACCCAAGAATACACACAGTTTTTTATAACCTGGATAATTCTTCAGATAAACCTGCAAAAGCCAGTGATGAAAAAAGGCCATCAATATATAAAGGCTGAGCCTGACTTTTCTGTTCAACCTGCTAGGCAAGCTTTCATTCAACCCCCAAAACACTAAAAGATACTGAAGTACAGCTTTATTTATAGGCTGATAACAGTACAACAAACTTTCTTCTAGATTCTATGCTTACCAACCTCCTTAACTTCCCCAAATTTTAAAAATTCAAAGAAGAAACCCTGTTGTTCACACACATGCTCACTCCAAAAGCAAACTTGCAAAGCTTTGCTGTGTCAGCAAACCAGGCAGTGCCCTCCTCAGCCTCAACAAGCTCCCCAACTTACTACCTCTTCCACCACATCATATGTAAACAAAAGGGCATGCTTTTAGTAGCAAACCACAAGAGGAAAAAAAAGCAAACCAAGCCCCAAAACTTTGAAATTAGTTATGAGTCAGGGTTCCTACTCTTGCAGGACTAGAGCAAGAGAGTAAAGCAGATAAAAATCAAACACAAATGTTCAGGTCAATGTTGGGATTTGCATGGTTTTGGAAGACCACTGTCCTCTCTACAGAAACACATTTCTGCTGACTAGTGTTACAAAACAGAATGGTAGTACCATGGTGATACTTCTGAATATGCAGAATAACTCCCAACAATAACATCTATGGAAAGTCTCAGTTTTGCCCATCTTGGACAGAGAATAAACTTCAAATTACTGACAGCCTGTTACCTCACAGAAAGGACTACATGGTTTCATTAACTTACACAGAGAAAAAAATATAGAGTGATGTCCATAAGCAAAAGTATTTCATCTTCTCAACCACTGCAAACACATATAGAAACATCCATTCATGAGAAGTCCTTTCTCTTCACATACTGAAATCACTGCTTTAAAAATACAGCAACTTCTGAGGGCACTTTAACACTATGGCAGGACCTAAAATGATGCATGCTAATGAAATGTAATTACAACAGTAGTTACTAGCTATATTCACTGAGCAGAGCTTGAGATCAAATCAAAGTTTGTAGTCTTTAAGTAATCAGATTCTTGTTCTCTAGATTTAATGACTGAAAATGATAATTCAATTGTCAAGGGTGCATCTGTAAGTTATAGATAGGTCGGAAATCTAAAAATAAGAACTTGTAAATGTTAATAGACTGTATATAGAAAATGTCAATCCTGGTGCAAACTCTCAAAAAGTAAAGTTTAATTAGCTCCCCTTACTGACCTTTTAAGAATTGACTCCACAGAGCATATTTTGATAAAAGAATAAAAACAGCGTATTCAGTCTTCGTATTAGATAGAAATTTGGTGACTGTGTCAGAGGGCATTGGTAATGTCATCTAGAGACTTGAATGACAATGTGATGATTTAATGTAAATGCTTCTTCCAGGCAAAAAAAGGGAGGACAGACATGCTAATTCTTGGTGTGTTTCATCTGCTAACTTTAATACTAAATTTACTAGAATATATTGTCCTTGACCAGGGTTCCAGTGCACATTCATGTATAAGGACAATCCCTCTTTCAAAGACTCCATATGAAGATAAGCCAAATATCCCACTGTCTTTTAACTTACATTCCTTACTTCTTAAGCAAGTTCTTATTGCCACGTGTGACAATGATTTTGTAGCACTGGTACTGCAGTCTCATCAGGTCTATTATACTTGCAGAAGAATCAGAACACAAAATTTTAAAACATTCTTTCTGTAAAATAATACGAGTGTATAATAGCATTTATGTAAGATAACACCTAAACGTGGAACATCTAAATTTTTTTGCCAGTAAATGATGCTGCATCAAATTTACAAAACATACCTTCAAAATCCATAAAAACGAAGACTGAAGAATTTCTATCACCTCAATTTAGCTCCAAAGGAGTATTTGAGACAGTGCATCAAGCAGAAAATTCAAGTTAACTGGTATAAGTGACAAGTAATACAAATAACTTTGGATGTACCTGGAATTACAGATTATCAAAATGTCAGACTGATTACTTCAATTACTTCAAGCCAATGATTTATAAGACATCACAAATCTTAAATAATTTCACTTTTTCATCATATAGAAATTATGCAATACAATGCCAATGCAAAAAGAACTTGTGTTAGGACTTCAATTCTTTCTATCAGTCATGATCTTCCATCAATTTCATGTGAAAAATTGTTTGTAGTGAATACTAACTTCCCAGTTTTAGGACCCTGCAATAAAATTCTTCAGACGGTCTCTTAGAATTCTCTCTCTTTTTAGGGAAGTTTTCAATGTAACATGAGATTAACAGAGATGGGAACAAATATTCCTTTGCTAACCTTGTATTTCCTTCCAGTTTTGCAGAGTAGCTGCATACTGTGACTCTTAACGCATGTTGAAGCTTCTATGACTACTTCTTTGCAGGACTGATTTAAATAAAGGATGTAGTACCTTTAATAAAAGAAAATAAGCTCGTATCTCAAATATCATAGACTTGGTGCTTCTGGTACATTCTCTTATTCTTGGGGATCTGCTACAATCCTACTATTAGTCTGCGACTAAAAAGAAAACCAAAAACATCCATAGCATTTTATTCTTTTATCTAAGAGTGTACCATGACTATTCCAAGAACATATATAAGACTACAAACACAACATCAGCATTTCCTGAATGTTGAAGGTCCAGCCGTGTATCTTACTAATTTCTTTTATTATTGTTAAAAAAAATTTTGCAGAGTTTTCTTGAAGGGCAAGATAGAGGGGAAGGGAGAGGAACGACATCATCATTAACTAGACATCATCAGGATACCGTTCTTGTAAATGATACGTAGTAAAGCACACAGCAGCTCAAATTAGATCTCTCCCAACACAATCCACACCTAAGAAAAGAATCATAGCTAATGCAGTAACGTATACGCAATGGAACACATATGTCTGCTGTGCAATGCAAGGTAGTATTGCCAACTGAAACCAAGAAGGTGTTGCTCTAGGGAATGACTATTTTTTAAAAATTATTAATAATGTTTTATTTTAGAAGCTAGAATTGTTAGTATCTAGGCTACTCTGACTTTTTGGAGGCCTTTGTAAAACACAATCTTAGCAACTTTTGTGGTTGGACTACAGCTCTAGGCTACTCCCTCGCCGACCTTTCTCCAGTGCATTCTGCAGCAGTGCTGGCTCCCAACCTCCCCTTTTCTTGCCTACGCCATGCTGCTATCAACCATGCTCCTCCTTAGCGCTGCAGTTACTGCCACACATGCTAAAGCTCCTGTCCTTGCTCTTACAGCCCAAGGAGGGGAGACAGGACTGAAAAGAAAGCAAAATTAAAGGACAGAGCTAGGCTGGAGGCTGTGCCACAGGTCACAGCACCCATTGAAGCTGCTCTTCTTGTGGCAGAGGTTACATTGGTGGTAGGTGGATTAACAATCACCAGATTCTTCCCCAGAAACAGCCCAGCCCTGCACAAGCTGGGAATGCAGGAGGAGATTGGCTAAAGCAGCACTGAAGTGGCAATCTCCTCTCTCACCTCAGAAAAGGTGGCAGTCAAACTGCATTAAGACAATTAAGTTTTACAGTCAAAATGATTCCATCAAGCATGCAAGGAAGGGAAAAAACATTGCACACTGGAAAAGAGTGAAAGGTTAAAAGTGCATTCTTTTCTTTAAGTAACACTGGAATATAACTGACTGAGGGTCATCACTACTTCTTGCACCTCTCACATGAAATCAACAGAGAATTCCATATTTGAGTACATTTGGTCTCTGGCATGTTACATTTTAGGGTAAAACTTAGCTTGAGAAAAGCTTTATTTTCCTTTTCCAATTAATATAACTTGCTTTCAACTGATTTAATCAGGTTTTCCCCCTTGGCTGTTAAAGTTAGTGACAGATGATGGTTATTAATATTCTTTCAGTGGAAGGATCTTTCAACAAAGGTTTTCATTATTATCTAGGAACAACAAAACTCCAAAATTTCCCTAAATCTCCTTTAGAATTGAAGTCCCAGAAGATACAGAGCAAGAATGCTTCAGTTAACAATATTCAGTTTCCATTTTCACATCTCTCTCCAGGAAGCACATGATTCTGGAAGAGCTGGGAAGCTATCCTTGGTATGCCCAGTGCAGGGGAATAATTGCTGTTAAGTCATTGTGCAGGGTTCTGCTAAAGAGAGAGGATCAGAGCCACCAGTGCTGGGTCACTCATTCTGGCCATACCACCACTGGCAAGCTGAATAATCCTTCACAAATTTATGGACAGATATAAGCACTATAGGCACTTATATGCTCTCACATGATTCATTTTGAATGCCTCTAGAAATGTGTCCTCATCTAAACCCAAGGGTTATGAATATCCAGCAATGTTGGCTAATGTTACTGCTACTGCAGGTCAGTGATCGGCAATCCCATTTCTGCACAAAATAATTAAAATTTTAGAGACTAGGCAGCAGTTAAGTGCGTCCTTAAGCACTACCTGGTGACATGTAGGATGAGGTGATCTACTGCACTGTTCAAGGAGTCAGGCAAATAAGATTTCTTTCATGGGGAGACCAAAACATCCATTACCAGAGGGCACAGCTGATGTTCACTGGCTTTTCTCATCAAGAGGCCTGAACCCCATTCACAGACTCTACCATTCATCAAGGCTTCTTATACTGGAACATATGCAAGATGAATAAATTGTTAGGTGTATGGAACCACATACCACATCCTCAGCATCAGCAGGCACCAACTGAAAAGATGACAACTGTTTTGTTGTAAGAGAAGACAGAGCAAATTGAAGGATGTAGTTTATCACCAATAGCTAGAGAGCAGTGATACAAAACATTTGCTGACCCAGAGAAAACATTCAGCAAGCTGGCCTACATTATCACAGTAACTTGCTCTCCATTTCAATATAGCAGTGGCAGCATCAGGTTTGACTTTTTCTTTCCCAGGGCTACAAAGAATCACATAAACAAGATGTTGTTCACAAGCTGCTGCTTGGGATCACCGCTACGGGTCTTTAAACTACTTATGTCAGCAACTATAGATGAACACTACGTAAGAAAGAAATTTTAAATAACCACACTGTTCAAAAAGGGCCACAATTGTTACAGAATAAAGACAATTTATTCTGTAAGAGAGTCTACACCCTACTCCAGAATAGCTTCTCATGCTATAGATGTGCCAGTCAATTTCTGTGCATAGACAAAGCACCACCACTAGGTAGGTTGCTATTAAAAAATCCACCAAAAATCCACCACCAACAAAACATGCATATGGTCTAGTGGGTTAGTTTTATGTAAGGAGTGGAGGTTGTGAATAGGTTAGTTTTTAATGTAATCAATCAATAGGCTGATCTTTCTGTCTCCTAGGTCAACAGCAAAATATTGTATATTACTAGATGTACTGTACATTGCTATGGCAATTGCAAGGTACAATAGACATTTTCCCTGATGTAAAAAAGGATGAGCAGAATTTGGCTCAAAATTATTATTGAAAGTATCAATGAATGGGCTCATACTGTTTTTTCTTCAGCTATAGACCCTAAATAAGTCTGAAGTATATTGGAAATACTTTCAAGTAAAGCTGCCTCAGATGAAAACAGAAGGCTGTTTTTTTTATTTAAAAGGAAAAAAAATGCAACAAAACTGCAAGTGTACTGTAATTCAGACTTCACCGTTTTTCCTACAGTTTTACAGAAATGCTTTTCTTCAGGGTAAAACTGGTCATTTTCCAGACCAAAACTATTTTTTCAAAGCAAAGTCAAGAAACAGGATAACATGGACGCTGGCCATAATCTTAACAAGAAAAAAAGACTACTGTTTCTTCAAAATAAAGCTAGAATGTTTTTCTGAATCTATTCAACAATTCCCCAGGGGTGCTATAAGGTGCTGCATGAATTGCATGTGTAGCACTAAACGTTATTAAAAGTCTCTTATGTCCAGAGATGTTCAAATAATTCACGGCAAAGTTGCGAACATAGTTTTGAAGTCCAATCCATCAGTCAAGACCTCCTTACCTCACTTCTCATTTTGCTATGGCTACATGAAAAGCTATGGCATAAATCCATTCCCATTTGCAAGCTGCTTATTTGGTATATTTATTCCTAGCTACAAAAACTAGATTGAAGCGTTGGAGATTTTGAACCACACTCAAAATAAATGCATAAACACATTGAGAATACCTGGCACATACCATCACTAGCTTAAGTAAGTTATTTGTAAGTGTGGGATTTTGAGCTTTGCACAGTGAATTTTTTGATAACTTGTGAAACAGAATTTCATGCTGAGCTATATGGCACTCCGCAAATTTAGAATGTAGCTGTATATTTCTCAGTTTCATGACCTTACACATTAATTGCAGCGAGGTAGAGAAATTCCTGTTTTTCAGCTACACTGACACAACTATGACCTTCAAAAAATTTGCATGAACTTCTAGAAGGGACTTGACTGTATAAGCTACAAGTTTTTCAACTAGTATCTCAAGCTGCAATGACCAAGATCTCACTGCAGAACACACAGCAAGGAAAGCACAATTCAGAATAAGAAAAAAAAACCTCCTAATGGCATTTTGAAATGGAAAGTTCTGATACTGCATAGCCACAACAGCTACCTCAGTCCATGACTGTAAGCTTACTTCGTTAACCCTATCCAGAGTACTTCTAGAACAAAGTAACAAATTTATGAATTTAGAGGGCACAGAAAAAGCAAGCATCTCTTAAAACTGGGTATGTCTTTGTTCTAAACTTTAAACCTGGAGCACTGAATCCCCAATTCAGTGTCCTCACTTCAAAGCAGTGAAGAAAACATTTATGAAATGAAGCCACTTTCATAATTGTTAATAAAAATTACACAAGTTTAAAGAAATAAACGTGATACCTAAGATGCAGTTCCCCCAATATCACAAAGCCAAACATAATTAAAACTTAAGAACTTCACTTTAGGTACTTGAATAAGTTTCAACACTGAACATCTACAATTCAGGTTCATTTTCTCACAATGTCACAAAGAAAAAAAAAAAAAAAAAAAACAACCAAAACCCAACCAAACCACCCAGTGATACAGCTACTGATCCCTTTTTATTTTCAGGATCAGTCCTAAAGCTGTTTGGACTGTAAGTTAGTGAAGACTATAGCACAACACCCAGTAGACAGGTCCTGAACTTTAGTTAAGATTTATAGCAGGTGATTACCACTGCTGCTACAAGCCCTTTTTGTTTGTTCTCCTTTGTTCTAGCCTCAATTCCTTGCCTTCTCCATAGTAGCACAGGATGTAAACACAAAAGCAAGTTACTAAGAGTTAAAAAGTAACTAGTCAGCCAAACCGTGATTCCCGGCCAGTTTTAGCCTGAGGCAAATCCAAGATAATTAGACTGGGGTTAACCTGCAATGAGAAAAGGTCAAGCTACATTCCATTATTTTGCATTTGCTTTGGGCTAGGTGATTGCACATTACTCAGTGTCCACAGCTCATCTTATGAGCAGTAACCTGACTGCACACCCTTTACAAACAATTCTGGTCTTAGGACTCAATCCCATGTTGAGATAGTGTTGTAGGGTTACAGTATGCTACCACTGGCAATACAAAGGACAGAGCATGAAAGTTTAGCATATGGTCTTGCTTCCATGGTCCCACAAAAAAAACAAAGTCACTTTTGTGCAGCTAAACACACGTTAAAACCATGGAAGAAATTTACAGAATTTTCACTTTAAGGGCCACTGCAAAAACATGTTTAACATCTGCCCACCTCATATAGGATTTAAATTATTTTTGTTACATAGGATACAAAATTTTTTAACTGTAGATTACCATTTAAAGTGACATATTCCTACAATCTGCACCCAAATGAACACTCAAATTAATTTCGTAACAGCCTGGAAAGATCCAGCTACTTATAGAGAACAGAATTTTTTCCATAAAAGCATCTTTTAACTCCACCAGATTCAAATGTCCATTTTATAGTTGTTTTAATCTGTATGGAACCAAGTTCCCAAGATAAGCACAGCAGTCAACAATCGGGAAGATTTCCTCTGTTTCCAGTCTGAGCTCTTCACTTGGAAAGCTGTTGCAGAAACCTAACAATATGTAACTGTTGAACAGTGGAAGGTGCTGCAGAAAGAAGGGAAGATGAACAGAAGGAGAGGGGGGAAAAAAAGGTGAGGAAACAGAGTAAAAGGTGTCATAATAGAGTTGATCCCTCCTCTCCAAAATGCACTTGACTTCTGAGAGAAGTTACCCCTTTTCTCAAAAATGCAGCAAAACACCATTTCATCAGGCCACAGCTAAATGTACAGAGTTCTCTTGGAGGGTTCTAGAAAAGTATGAGGAAATGTGAGTGCCTCAATTTACATAATTTACATAATTTACATTTTAACTAGGAATCCATACGGGAAAGTTCCCTGTTCTCTTTGGCTACAGGGCTCTTCTTGACTCCTGGCCACAGAACAGTCTTCGATTTTGACCAGCCAGTGCTTCTCTCCTTACTGAACATGAAAGCTTTCCACTAGAAAAATTAATTCACTTTCAGGACTTTCACTACCAGCAGGATTCCTGCAGCCATGAATCAAATTAAAACAACAATTAAAAAAACCATCCCACAAACCATAAACCAAAACAACACACCCCACCCCACCCCCCAAAAAAAGAAAAAAAAAGGGGGGGGGGGAGGGCAGAGCTCAGCTAATTATGTCCTTTCTTTAACAAGGCAAGATAAAGAGGGGAGAAAACGCTAAGACCTAGGGGATGAAACCAAAACTGAACCCAAAGTCTTCATGGTCCAGGCAGGCTCTTTCACTGCTGTGAAAAGAAAAGTAACATATTTTTTTTTGTCATAATATCTTAAGAGGGTTAAAGCCAAAAATCTTCTATCTCCCTCTATGCTCTTGCTTTTGAACAGAAATATCTAAATGTTGACTACTTAAGCTGTAAGGACATAAGCACCCTACGGTATGGATTTTTTAAATGTCACTTTATTCCTTGTAATCCAAGCACAGAACAGAACAAGTAATGACTATACATGTATAGCTAACTTACAAAACTAATTATTGGTCCTAATAACTTCCACAGCAACCCTCTGAAGTTCTCACAGTTCGCCCAGTAGGTTCATATCTTAATAACTGACATGATGTGACAGACATTCAGCACGACACATGAGGATTTAACACCACCATTCCCATTGTGAACAGGAACTCATTGTTGCAGTCTTGAGGGTGCACTGAAAACCTTCCCCACCGTGTCATTGTGAAGGACTAATCATGTCACTTAAAACCAAGAGGAAAAGTCTTCTAATCGAGCATCCACTTTGGCATCTGCTTTTAGTCTTTCATGCTAATAGTAACCTTGCTTTTCAGTGCACATGCATTCATAGGCAAATTATTTTTGAAGAAAATAATTCAAATTAGAGGAGAACTTGGTCCAGAAGTACATACATTTTCATTACAAGAATTTGCCTAATGGAATTATTCTCTTCTCCACAGGCCCTTGGAAATAAATTACTGAGAGACAGCTTATATACATACACATTCAGCTACAGAAGAGTACACAACACTTCATTTAGCATCCACCTTTAAACAATGAAGCATCTTCTCTGCCCAAACTGCTCTACTGATCTCAAACTGTTTATGATTCCTACTTAGCTCTTAATAAGCAACAGCAAATAAATACTGATTTCTGCTAAAACCTTAAAAAGATTTGAATGGACAATTTTTTAATGAAGCAAACCTGATGTCACATACTACAGCCTGCTGTTTGAGGCTTTTCTTTATCCCTGCATGCTTTCTAAACACCAATAATATTCTAACCAAGATGGAATCAAAATAAACAGGACACAAATGAAAATGAAAGCCAGCATTATCCTGCAGATTAAAATACTACTGTCACAAGAAATGCACTGATGCTTCTGTATGGAAATACCTCATTCCAGATGCTCTCATATGAGCAGCCACTTGCCTTTCAGATGTGCAGAATGAGTAAGTACTCAATGGCAACTTTCCCATATTTTGCTCATTTAGCATCAGCATCATTTCTTGCTTTCTGATAATGTCTGATCTACATCAGAGGTTCACTTTCGTACTTTATTTTTCATCAAAAAAACCACAGAATAAAAAGGTATAGCATTCCTAGGAGAACTCAAGGCCAGGAGTCTACTTGTTTAACATGCATCTTGACAAAGACCATGCACTTACAATACAGCTATGTTCTTCTATTTGTTTACTTTCCTCTGGTGGCTTATAGGAATAATAATTCACTTCAGAACTTTAGTTTTGATCTGGTCCAAGCAAAGAACTGATTCAGAAATTGCAAGCTTCTTACAATTCTGAAACATAATGCTAGGTTAATCAGGCCAGAGAGACATAGTCTATCAATCACATGTACACATACCTCTACTACAGCTTTTTTCTTTTTAAACAAGCAAAAGCTTACTCACAAAGTAAGGCCTTTGTCTCTTCCTATCCCTGGTCCTGCTAGGGTGCTTCTTTCTTGCTTTCAGAAGATCATCAGAACAGCCTCATGAGTAAAGATACTCTTTCAGTGCTGAAGCCACTTTACTAACCCAGCTTCTGTTGTGGAAGTCTTGATGTCCCTTCTGTGGTAGTGCATGTATCTGGGAAAAACATCTGCTCTCCCAGGATTAAGAGAATCTCTCGATTCAGGTTTTCACAAGACAGAAGTACAGGACCAACCCTGTATGCCTCACTTACCATCGCATGTCTGATCTCCACTTTTGCAGAAACAAAGTCTTTAATAGACCTCTGATGTCACTTCAAAATCTTTCCTTCCCATATCCACTTCTCTACACTGATCCAAAGACTCCTTCAAAGTGACTACTGAATTTTAGAGATTCACAGTTTTAGCTGAAGTAGTGACACCTGTAGACCTGAAACACTGTAGCATGCATCGTTCAGCTCCCCACCCCTGCACAGGTCCTCAGAAAGGCATCTATCGAACTCAACTTCAGTAACATAGCACAGGACGCCACAGACTGTGCTTTCTGAAGCGTTCATTTCCCTATGTTCAGCTGTACAAAGGCTGTACACAGCAACAAGCTCAGATACAGACACTGACATCAGAAAAATTAGCTCCTGATAGACATGTCAACACTCAGGCTGAACTCTTTGCCCCACGTCCAAGATACTTCAAAAATGTACATGATTAACTTTCTATACACAACAGACACTGATCAGAAGACTGCCCAATGCAGGTTGAAGAGGTCCTTAGTCCCAAAGGGACCTACCTCTCTGGCAAGACACCAGACAGAGAACATTCAACCACGTACAATTTTCACCTTAAAGAGCTCCAGTACATCAGAAAGCACAGCAAGCAGGCACAACTTTCCCCTTGCAGGTCCCCACAGCTTTTTACACGCGCTGAACCCAAATCAGCAAGCACTCTGAAGATTAAGGACCAAAATCTTAGCTTGCTGTTCTGCAGAAAAGTCCATATGGAAAGGAAGATCAGGCTCACAAGACCACCCTAAACCAGCTGGAGCTTCTGAGGAACTGCAGGCTTCCGTGCCCAGGAGTATCACATTGCAATAGTGAGAGGAAAGTGATGAATAGGTAAGTAATTGAGGTCAGGTCAACTTCTGACAAGGGAGAGTTTCCTGTCAGTGAGAGGCAAGAGAAAACATGAATGCTAAGCTCCTGCAGAGCAGATGCGAATGCTCCCAGATGCCTTGCTGAAGCCACATGCCAAACAGCAGGTGTGTATTCTTAACCAAAGGCAGCTTCATAGGGCTTAATTTTCCAGATACCATCACCATTATCACCTCCATCTTACCCATGTTTGGTTTCAGCTTATACTCCCCATCTCCCAAAACCCCAACTTTGATTATATTTGGTTGTTATTTATATCCTTTCATGGATACATCATTTGCCTACTTCTAGCACATACAACTACACTCAGCTTGCCTACTGCTCTGTGGAGAAAATAATTATTTTCTTACAAAAAAACCATAAACAAACAAACAAAACCCACCAAAAACCCCCACCAGACCTGACAAGGGATCTGCAAGTTTACATCATTGTTTCTGACATGCACCTTTACATAAATGCTGATGGTAAGGAATATTAGGAAAACATTTAGGGTCCATCACACCTCTCTGAGGAGACAGCTTTTGAAAAGGAAGCAGAACCCAAGGGCCAGTCATCCCTAAAACAGCTCACAGTGGATGTATGATTTTAAATAACTGATATTTCTTCCAAGAAGTCTAAAGAAAGCAAGCTTAGTTAAGTCACCTGCTATTGCAGAAGCAGAAAACAAAATGTGTGGCGAAACCTCATGACGTGGCGTATTCCCTACCCAACAAACCTAATGCCACTCACAAGCTGAAAACAAATTGACATATACATTGTTATGAAACTCAGCATAACAAAGAAATTCTGTTTCAGCATGTTTTGTTGGAGGTGGCACTTCCTTGCTTTCCTACCAGACATTGCAAACTGCCATCCAAATTTCTTTTCCCCTATTTTCCCTGTCTGCTCCAGTAGTAAACCTGTGGATGGCACTAGGGACTAAGAAATTTCTTTCATATTTTTCTTGTCAGATGCCTTTTACGCTTCATTCATGTTCATTGAATTTACTGTAGAAAACTTCTTTGAAGCATCTTGATTATTTCTAATCTCTAAAATTTACCCAGTCTTCCTGCTGCACCTTACAGATCTCTTCAGAAATTTCAGAATAATAATAATAAAAAAATATTCATCACATAAGATATCTGTAACTTATATTATTTTTTTGTAAATGAAATAATGAATGGTTAATACCATTAATTTAAATAAAATGGCACATTTTACAGAGGAAGCAAAACTTGTTACCTACATGCAAGGTTGAATAACAAGTAAATCCATGTAGCAGACAAAAACATGACTTAAACTTAGGATGGTATGATGTTGCTCCTTTGAGATACCCAGAAGATGAATTCATTCAAACTTCATCTATCATGTCTTTTATGAAGTTATTCCTAAAAAATTTAGAATTCACTGTTCCTATATTCATCTGTGAGTTGATTATCTCACAGGATGCAGTAGACTCATCTGAATTGGAAAGATGTTTTTCTTCTTGTTCAGCGCACCTTTTTTAGCTAGACAGATGGTACAGCAGCTCCAGAGCAGAGAGTTAAGTATCTGACAAACAGCTGGAAGATTTTAAGCATCACACTTACCCTGTCTGGGAGGGTAGCCATTCCCGTCTCAGTTTATCTGAGATTCTTCAGACAAGGTATTTAAAAAACACTACTGAAATGCATTCCTAAGGTAAATTAAATTTCAGAAAACATACAGAAGTGACTGGGCATGACCTTGGCTATCCTTAAGAGGAAAACAGATCTGTAATCTTCCCTTTTTATATCTGAGACAAAAGTAGTTGTTAAAATATTCAAGGCATATTTGACATCTACTCACCTCACAAGGCTAGACAGCCTGTGACAGACAAACACATCCTTTCCTACACTAAGCTCTGTATTATGATGAAACCATCATGAAAGAGAGGGATCAGTCCTGCCAGACACATACAAGGAACGCCAACAGTTGTGCTGCCTTACTAACTTGATCCTGAAGTGAAAGGGTAAACAGAAATTCTAGACACATGCCTGAATTCATGTCTTGATACTACCTTTTGGTTTCATTTATGAATGTAGTTCTATAAACAGGTAACAACCTTAGGATCACAGAATCATTTAGGTTGGAAAAGACCTTTAAGATCAGGTCCAACCATTAAGCTACCACTGCCAAGTCCACCACTAAATCACGTCCCTAAGTGCCACATCTACACGTCTTTTGAAGACTTACAGGGATGGTGATTCAATCACCTCGCTGGGCAGCCAGTTCCAATGCCTGGCCACCCTTTCAGTGAAGAAATTTTTCCTAATATCCAATCTAAACCTCCCCCCGTGCAATTTGAGGCTGTTTCCTCTTGTCCTGTCACTTGTTACATGGGAGAAGAGACCAACAACCACCTTGTTACAACCCCCCTTTCAGGTAGTTGTACAGAATGATAAAGTGTCCCCTGGGCATCCTCCTCTCCGGGCTCAACAACCCCAGTTCCCTCAGCTGCTCCTTATACAACTTCACCAGCTCCGTTGCCCGTCTCTGGACAGGCTCCAGCACCTCCACGTCCCTCTTGCAGGGAGGGGCCCAAAACTGAACACAGGATTCGAGGTGCAGCCTCACCAGTGCCCAGTACAGGGGACGGTCACTGCCCCAGTCCTGCTGGCCACTCCGTCTCAGATACAAGCTAGGATGCTGGTGGCCTCCTTGGCCACCTGGGCACACTGCTGGCTCACGTTCAGCTGGCTGCTGACCAGCACCCCCAGGCCCTTTCCCCCAGGCCCTTTCCAGCCACCCTTCCCCCAGCCTGTAGCGCTGCGTGGGGCTGGTGTGACCCAAGGGCAGGACCCGGCACTGAGCCTGGTTGAACCTCATGCAACTGGCCTGGGCCCATCGGTCCAGCCTGCCCAGCTCCCTCTGCAGAGCCTTCCTGCCCTCAGCAGATCAACATCCCGCTCAACTCGGTGCTGTCTGCAAACCTACTGAGGGTGCACTTGGTCCCCTTGTCCAGATTGTCGATAAAGATATTAAACAGGACTGGCCCTGATCCTGAGCCCTGGGGAACATCACTTGTGACCGGCTGCCAGCTGGATGCAACTATAGTAACGGCAAAGAACAACTGCAATATGCAAGGCCATACATCCATATTTTGAAATCAAGGAGGGAAACAGAACTGTTAAAGCTTTTTTTCATTTCAGCTACAAGAGAAACTAGTGGAACCACACAAGGTGCCACAGAGTTCAGCAGCTCACTGCTACTT
Organism: Falco rusticolus; assembly: GCF_015220075.1. Classification (NCBI taxonomy): domain Eukaryota; kingdom Metazoa; phylum Chordata; class Aves; order Falconiformes; family Falconidae; genus Falco; species Falco rusticolus. The sequence continues at coordinate 24,375,909 of NC_051192.1, forward strand.
CAGACATAAGGCAAGAGTGCCCTTACAGACTGCTGACGCAAAAAGGGAAGCAGTAATTTTTCCACAACAAAGCAACCTCACTAAGGAACCTAAATATCATGCACTGAAAGAGAGTAGACATTAAACCACCTCCACCAGTGAATCTGATCAGCCCAACAGAAAACAAACCCAAAATGAAGAAAACACCTGTTTTTTCCTGGATTAACAGATGACACTAGTTTACAGAAAGGCCAGACCCACACCACAGCCAATGCATGGGAGGTGCAGACCTGCACAGGCAAGAGCAAGGGAAAGAAGAGTGTGATCTCTCCCTTCCAGCAGCAAGCCATCAGACCAACTCAGCTGCTTGTGAAACCAAAATCCAAGACCACTCCAGTTCTGCTTCTTCCACTCAACACAATGAGCCTTAAGCCACTTACTGAAGTTTTCCTACTGCATCACTTAGCAAACAACCAAACCAAAAAGATTTCTTGCATGTTTTCTGAACTAAGCTATGCAATATATCCAGAAAGATTTTCAGTTAATAAAACTGTTTATCTGCAAGTTTCCCCCGAATCATTAAGAACTCAAGTATTTACAAGCTCACAAAAGTATTAGTCATCTTCTTGTAGGTGCAAGGGTATTTTTTCTTCTTCCACCTTACAAAATTTTCTTCCTCAAAAGAGGAAATTAAAATTCAAAGAACAATAATATGGCAATAATAAATATATCTTATGTACTAATCCTATACAGAAGAAGTGTTCTTGACACTAAATAGGGAAAAGAAAAAATAAATTGGTTTATTTCTGAACTCTGGTTACTAGATGGGTTTATAATTTCTGACACAGTAATCTGATACAAACCTCATTTTCCACAGTATTCCTCAATTTCAGTACAACTTTCATTTGTCCTCCAGGAAAAGGAGATTCACATATCTTAGGGATTTTCTGGCTCTCTCCCATTTTCCTACAGGCTTTTTTTTCCTCCATAGAGCTCTTTTGAATGAGAAGATTGAGAAAAATTAATGCAATGACTAAGGCAACAGGAGTAAAAGTTTTCAGAGCCTGCTATACTGGAGAACTTCCCTTACCAAAGGAAAAGCTTTGCAGACTTTTAAATTCATCTGTTCCAGAGATTCAAATTGCAAGAGTTGTTACAAGACACAATACAAGATTTCAGATGAACTATTAAATCCCTCAGCAAATCATGAAACTAAAATTGAAGTTACTTCACTACAAATTAGAAAGCTATTACACTATTTAAGTCCCAAAAGAATAGGAAAGCACTTCCTATTCCTGTGTCCAAATATATCTGCAGTAAGCTAACGCCTGACTGGTCATTTGCACACTCAGACACCACCATTACTTCTGTATTACATATATATACACATATGTATATATATATTCATATATATATAATATAAAAATAAAGTTTTAATTAGTAAAGATTCTCCTTTCCTACAGTTCTTCTAGGGTATTATTCACATACCTCTTCAATTAAAAAAAAAAGTCACATTGCATCCTTCTATGTATCATATGTACCCTGAAGATCAGTATGAAAAACGCTAAATATTTCCATTTTTACTTGACAGGTATACACTGATGCTGAGAAGAGGCTGTCATACAGTGTACGCACAATACAGACACACAGTGCAAGACAAAGTTCATGAACTGCTGTCCATAAGGGGAGCTGCTAGTCCACTGAACTACATCTTTCTGTTGTTTTCAATGTAAAGTGTTGAAAAGAGTGAACATAGTGCTTCGCTTTTAAAAGCACTACACAGCCGAAACCTTCTGAAAATACTGGAACACTCTGGATGCAAACTGGAATTGTTTCATACAGATCTCTAACAACCTCACCATGACCAGCCCTTAGTGCACACACACACTCCACTCAATTCCTCTTTAATCTGACTCCTCTAACATACTCCTCTTTACTTTTCCTTCTTGAAATCTGTGGGTTTCTTAGCCTTCCTGACTCCTTCCTATCTCATTAGCTGTTTCTCTAATAATTCAGTGGTAACACTCCTATTCCCCAATTGCTAGCTTATCTGTCAGGACCCTTATCCTTTGCTTGAAAAGCCACCTTGCCCCTGGCTTGGCATGCTTTGCCCAAACTGCCTGGCATTCTTCTTGCCATTATGAAGCAATCAACTGAACCTTACTTTTGCCAAAATTTAGCTCCAAAACTTCTTTCCCAGAAGCCTTTATGCTTCTTTTCTTATCCTGTGTAAAATATTTCAGCTGTTAATTGACTGCAACATAATTACTAGCAAATTAAGAGGAATAAACGTCACCAAAAAAAACCCCAAAACAGCACAAAAAATAACCACAAAACAATGAAACCCAGTTTTTTCAACACTTTCACCAGGAAACAAAAGCCTGCATCTAGTGTATTCAGACCCTTTGCCTCAGGCAATCAAGACCTCTGCATAGCATGTCATCATTATTTTGCACTTTAAAAATCATCAGTAGGGCATACATACTTAAAATAGCACAGAATATTGTTACCTAGAGAATACTTTCTGCCTCAGTCTAAAAATGTGTTAGGACCACTTGTGCATGAAGCAAAAAATAAATAAATCAGGTTGGGTGTAACTTTTTTTACATGTGAAATAAATGAAGACTTTTTTTTTCAGTGTCACAGGGTACCAATAAAAAGTTCCTATTTATTTGGCATCATGGACTTCATAATTTTCTGTAAATAATGGGTTTGCTATTTGATGTCCCAAACTGTTACTGTATTTCTGTATTAATAACTTAGTTATATTGAATTTGTAACAACCAAAGCAATCTTATATCGTGTAGTGAAAAAAAATGAAGCATTTTCCAGGTTAACTGCACATAGCGTTTGAAGGGAGGACTTCACAGTAGCTGATGGTAAAAATTAAAAAAAACCCCAACAAATAAACCAAAAACCAACACAAAAAACCCACATGTGCCACAACCCAAAAAACACAACAAAACTGACATTTATCAGTTGCACATTGTCATGGGTGAGTTCCAAGCACTTGCTTCCCAGGGTACCCAACTACACAAAAAACCCCAACCTTCACAAAATGCCATTACCCACATTTAAATTTTTCATTAACTTTTCTGTTAGTATTCCAGCTTTTGCACCCTGGTAAGCAGTGGCTGCAGGCTAGGGAACTTTTTTTTTTTGGCCTTCTCAGGGGGAGGCTCCACAGCACAACAGAGTGGGAAACAGAACGTACACATGTGTTCTGACCTTAAGGTATCTGAGGCAGTGCACTCCTGCCAGGGTTCTGAGCCCAAATCCCTAAATGCTGCTGCACACGAAGTTGCACAATTTGCCCAGAAAAAGAGACTCGCCAACAGTCAGTCACACAGGCAGAACGAAGAGCCCAGCCTGGGCCTCTTAGGCCTCTTAGTGAGCGGCTAGTACTCTAAGCACTGAACATCAGATGAGGGGAAGATAAAAAAGTAGCCCACAGAGCACACTAAATGCCCAGAGCCCAGTATCCCAAAGCACAGCTCAACTCATCTAAGTTCGTATCCTGTCTGCAACATATACCAGCATGAAAATATATAAGAAAATTTTAATTACAGGACAAACACCTGGCACTCTACTATTGGCCACAATTACAGGACGAACACATTGCACTCTACTATTGGCCACAAGCACTGAAATATGGTATTCTGGAAGATTATTAGGGCAATATTAAGATTTAAAAAAAACAAACATCAATAGTTGGGATTTTTAAAGTGACTGTTTCAATGATTCTCTCCCATAAGTCATTATAAGAATCTTCTCACAAAAAAGCCTTTGCTTAAGGCAATTTCCCCTTCCCTTTGATTCTGCTCTTCAGCTAGCCTCCAAGAAAATTCTTTGAATTAACACAATTAAAGGCACAATAATGAAAGCTAACTTTAAAAAAAAACCAAAACCAAAAACAAAAAAAAACACCAAAAAGGTTTATTGACTGGACTCTTTACTCGACTTTATTTTATGAATGTATCTTTTATCATAACTTAAGACACTAAGAAATAAATTGTACCTTGGATGTAACAGCCACAGAAGGGAAAATACTGTTTAGATTCGTTATTCCCTCTTTCATAAATCAGTCTCAGGCTCAGTTTAAACACATGCCAAATATGACCTAAATGTATCACATCTTCAACCAGTAATCACACCCGAGACTACGAAAATAAGCATTGGTTCAATCCCCACAGCCCCTAAGCAACTGATAAGCTTACCTTTTTATAATTGTATATAGTTATATACATACATAAGGAAGAATTTAAGCAAGAATACCTACCAATATCAGGATATGAAATTCACACCAATAAACTTGTGTCTGTATTTTGCCACTGTCTAAAAAAACTCACATATGCAGTTATCAGTGCCTCAGTTTTACATTAAATTTCCGCGGTTCTTAACAACTTCACAAAGCAATATATTTCAATGGGTCTTAATCTTTCTCTTCCACAGCTGACAGAAAAATACACTTCTGGTGATACCTTCTAATTGTCCAAGTTGTTCCCTGAAATGCTGGACACAGACCAGAAATCAAAAGCAAAACAGCAGTCTTGTTCAACGGAGCAGCATACAACAGCCCATTAGAGAATTATGCAGCAAATATTATTCTTCACCACTGCTAAAATAGTAAAAGCTCCTCAGGGAAGAGCTTAACTCACCTGTAACTTAATTTAAAATTTAAAGATTTAAACCCCCAAGTAATTAATTAAAATAATCTAGATCTCTCATGAAAGAATAATTCATCATTCACAGGGGAGAGAAGAATTTAAAGTTATCTATATCAACAAATGATGACATTTTTGAGGTAATCTAATGCAAAATTCCATTTTTAAATAAAATTACATCAGGTATGGAAACACAATAGGCTACCCACAGTTATACTTCCTTTTGCCACAACCAGCCTGCAGGTTTCTGCCTTTGTGTCGTAGTAGTAATAATAAATAAGTAAATAAATAGTCAATTGTTTGTGAATTCATAAAAATCATAAATAGGAAATTTAGAGCTAAAAGAGTTACCCCTCTTTTCCTTCCTTTAACACTCTTTCTAAAGCTAAAGTAGCTCTGAAAGGTTTGTTTAGCGCTCAAAGGGGGAAAGGATTTCCCATTCTTGATACAGAAGTGTAAAAACATTTCAAATTACTCATAATAGGCAAGGGTTAAACATATATAATGTTTGAGCATCTGCTGCCAATACATGTTTGGAGGTAGAAAACAAACAAAACTTACACATCACCATTTCTTGAAGTGGGTTTTTTCTCTCGGTTGGTTGGGTTTTTAAATGTGAAGTGTACAAATTACTCTCAGTAATTAGCAGCACCATTGATAGGTTTCATATGTTTGCATCACATACTATAGCATAGCAACATTCATTCCATGTAGATTGAAAGTATTAATATGTCTTTTCTTGCTTCCCTAATAATTATATTCATAAGAAGGGCTTATATTAGTTTGTCTCCAGATTGAACACATGGGGTATAAATCTTTAAAGCATAAAGACACTATTTTATACAACATCAGAGACTTTTGCTTTCAAATTCCTTTGAAAAGCAGATTGAAAAATGTTTAATGAGGTCTAGTGATAGGAGTTGGTACACATTTAAGTTATCCGTGAGCTTAAATAGATTTTCTTCACATTCTCGGAACAATGCTTCTTCCTCTCAATAACACTCACTATTACGGTTCCTTGTCTATCACTCCATTTATCATAGCCAGAGAAAATCACAACAAAGGCTTAAATGGCAGATTTCCTAAGGCATACTGGTGTGTACATGCTTCCCAAACTGCTCAGTAAATAAGATTTGTTTACACAGAGCTTCACCACATGAGAACATGAAAACAGCTTTCAATATTTAATACCTACATGCACACCAAGGTAATCTGAAGCGGTGGTACCACCCAGGGACAATATATTAATCCCGACTTGATATTTCTAGCAAGTCACCTGGCAATTACCACAGAAGAGGGAAAGACAGGAGAACAACTCTAGTTGTGAAGACACCTCAACTTCTGGTTGCAACGCATGTTTAATTCTTAGCAGTTACCTGAAAAAGTTTTTTTGGATAAACTATTAGGAAGATGGTGTATCTGAAAGAACCCTGAGGACTGACGATAAGACCGGACAAAATTAGAAATCAAAGCCCTCAAATGAAAACATATTCAAAGGAGCTAACTGCACGGGCTAATCTTATAAAGCAGAACATCTGCGCAAGTAGAACGAGATATAACGCATCCCATTTCTGGGTCCACACTTCGAATCCGACACAGAGCTGTGCTGCCAGCCCTTTACATTCACACAGTTATTAGTCACGCTGTAGTCGCAAGTCGATTCCTTACAGCAGTTCTCTGTAGCGTCAGCCGGCACTCGGGTAAGAGGGATGGAGAGCCAGCCTGCCTGCCACCCAGGTAGCACCTCCCTGCCCAGAGCCGGGCATTCCGGCAAGGGAGCAGAGGGATGCACACACATTCACTGTGAACCTCACTGTTGCTCTGGGAAGCACCAAAACTTCACACTGCAGGCTGGCATTCGCTCATAATGCTATGCTTGCAGTAATTAAAAAACCCCTCCAACTCTTGAAGTTTCATTCATAATGTTCTGCTACTAAAATTTAATCGTTCCCTAACAAGCCCTGGTAAAAGACCCAAAAGATTCAAGGGAAATCCTAAAGTCTTAATAGCAGTAAAGCAAACAAGAAGGTGAACATTCAGTTAGTATTTTATTTGAAAATAAATTCAAAACAGGAGAACCTAACTTCAGCTCTTTCAAAGTGTCACAGGAACAAAGGGCCAACAAAAAAAATAAAAAAAAATAACACCACATACCCCCTCGAACATGCACTGTGTTAGGACATACACTCCAAACCCTCCCCTCCCAAAAACCCACAGGCATCAATATAATCTCAAGTGATTCACAAACAAACAAGCCTATGTTTCTGTTACTATAGCACAACACAATACTCTTTTTTTCCTCCAATGTCATTTTTATAACATTATTTTGGAATTTGACTATTTTAAAACTTGGTTGCTATGACACATTATAGTCATTACATGGATTCCTTTCCTACTTTCCAACTGGCAAGACTGTTTCAGTTTTATGAAGTTACAGTACAGACAAAAGACACAACATACCCTAAGTTCTAACAGCAGAAACTCCTTTAATGCCTTCCGTTCCTTGAATAAATGTGTACTGGGAGAAGGGCTTCCCCCTCAATTACCCCAAAGGTCTTCATACTTCCAGCTTCCCCAAGTCAGAATTCTGAGTCTTATTTCTGAAAATGGTCTTTTCACTTTATTACTGCCACTGATGGATGAAATCTGATTTCTTGCAGAATGTGTCAATGACTCCCATACTCTCTAACCTTACATATAATCAGAAAGTGACAAATTTTTCCTGTGGACAATAAAATAAGAAGTACACACCCTCCCCAGTATTTCTGGCTTTAACAACCAGGGATCAAGAACACATGATGAACTCTTCTCTCGGCCCTTTACACTTGAGCTTCACCTCCACAAGGCAACACAGGTTTGGGGAAGACATGTTTTTCCTGTAGATTAGCTTTTTAATTACTGAAATGTCATACCAGATAGATTCACATTCAGAAGTCTACTTCTAAAAGATTGATCTAAATATGAACTTCACAATGTAGCATTAACATCACTGAAATCCTTTTAAAATGTGCACACAGGATAACTTCATCTTCACAAGCCACACTAAATGAAAAGCAGTTGGGAATCTGACACAGGAAGGTTACTGAAATAACAACTTTCCCCCATATAACAAACATGCACAAAGGATGTACTTATATATATATCATACAAACCTTTATTTTCTAGCCTATGAAAAGATATGATTTTTCCTAATATGAAAACAAAGTGGCTCTGTCATATTCAGTTTCAAAGTTCAACACTAATTTAACATGAACACAATGCATGTTTGCAAAAAAAAAAAATCAGTAACACATACGCTAGCACAATCATTTTTTAAATGTGCAAATGAGAGACGTTTTTCCAGTTATGATCACAAAGCTTTGCCTTGTGTATTTGGCCTAACAAATATTGCATTCAGCTCTTAACCTGAACTTTCTGTTAAGTTTGATTAAAAGCAGTCTTACCACACCAACTAATTATGGTGCTTCTGCTACTGGCTAATCACTCAGTTGACAACCAGACACAAAGCATGTTGGCACGGACCATTACCCTCAAATTGCCTTAATCAGGACTATGCATTTGCAGGATGGGGGGCTACACAAGCCCATCCTGTTACAGACCCAAGACTACTTCGTGACTGAAATACAGAATTTCTTTTTTTTTTTTTTTTTTTTTAAAGGTGCAATATGTAAGCTATTTCAAGGACCAGTGACAACACACAGATGTATTAACCCTTTGATTATGGTTATTTGTGGAGTGTGCTGAACAGGCAGTTAATGAGGAAGCTACATTAACGTTAGCCAAGTTAATGAAGATAGCTGTCATTCCTGCAAGATTGCATCGTGAGTGTGAAGATCCAGAAAAAAAAATAATTATGGAAGTTGTTAGCAGGAATGATTTAAAAAAAAAAATTCAAATTCTATAAAATGAATTGATTTTAAGCATACTTCTGGCAGCTATCAAGCCAATCAATTCATGTTTATAGGACTGTTTAGGTAAACAAATAATAAAAAATAATTTCTACCTGATCTTGAAGAAAACTCCTCTAAAGGGAGTACTTTCTGAAACAATTTGTGAGTAAAGGCTACCGGGTTTGCTTGTCCGTGTTGGTTTTTAACTTGAAAAATAAAGCTGAATCAGTATTTCCTAGGTATGACTTCTTTCCCTAGCTGGGAAGAAGAAAAGGAGACTAAAATAGACGAGATGTTTACTATACATTGTCATTCTATTAAGAAACAGAAGATTACCTGCAAGCCTGCCTTTCTTTTTCCCCAAAATGGAAGAGCAGCCATGGAGAAGAACCAACTAGTGCTATTTTGAAGAAAGAGACTGGAAGAACGAGAAAGCAAAATTACAAGCGATGGTTGCTCCCATTTAAGTGGTAAAGAAATGAGAAAGATGAATGCAAAAGCTGGAGCCCATGATGCTTCTTTAGGAATAGCTGAGGCTTGAAGGAAAGATGACTGTAGCTCACCTGAAGAACCTCCAGCAGGCTGAACAGCTCAGAGTTTCTCAGTTAAGTAAGGTATTGAGGCCAATTTCTAAGCCCTATCATTATAAGTAAAATCTCACTAGTTCACAGCATGTGTTTGATAAAAGCTCGTGTATAATGAGTCTCACCGGTTTTCCTATATGATCAGTTTTCCTTTCCTTAAATGAATCTTCCACACAGCAAGAGAAAAGAAAAAAAATTAAGCTAAAGTGATTGTCGGTGCCAGAGAATTGGCAGGGACAATTCAAGGACAGCAAAGCCACTGCTACAGATTTTAAATTTAATTTTTATAATAGATCTGATTTTTAAATTCATGGTGTTCCTTCATAGACTGTCAGGTTTGTCTCTAGCAGTAGTTCCTTTAGGGCAAGCACAGCAGACGGTCTGCCTACCCTGAGGGAAACTGAGACACTCAGATGTGGGGCAAAGGAAAGATATTAATAATTTAAGACAATGGTCTACCACCCCTAGGAGAAAGCAGTAGTGTAAGTACAGAAACATCTAACTCCCAAGGTTACATTAGTCTTTTGTGAACTTTGTAGTTTCCTGAATAGATTTATGAAGTGCTGTAGAGGATACAGTATTACCCATGGTTTTTGGAGGAATTCTAAAAAAGCTCATGGTGACTTGTTAACGGAGTCTCCTGTCGCTGTGAGGGCCTCCAAAACAAGGAGAAGTCAACTGGGAGGCAGCATGAACAACTAGGACAAATACTTTTTTCCTTATTCTTGCAAGGCAAGGAAGTTAACTTATCATAGCCAAATAGAAGATTCACTGAGTAAAAACCATTTCCAGCAACCCAAACATGAATTTTGATTACCCTTTGACATTGGTTCTTATTTGCACTTTATATAAAGGCATATTTGGTAACCCTCTTCTGGCTTACAGAAATAATTATTTTGAAACTGTTTCCACATATTCATTACTCTTTTGACTGTGTAGAGCAAACATTGACCTAACATTCATTCACTGGTACATTAAACTTGGTATTCAATATTCACATGCGTTACAAATCAATTGTACTTGAAAGCAGGAAAGAACAGAGTGAACTTGAAAAATTACCTTTATTTTAAAAAGATGCTTAGGCTACTGCGTGCCTAAATGAAAACCAAGTTTTCTCTTGGTGTAGTATACTATGTCCTTTCCCGACTGACTCGTACTTGGATCTGTTCATTATACATTCAGTTTCTTTTTCACACGCTTGAGACCCAAGCTTAAGAAATCCCAAGGTTCATTTAATCAGAATGAGTTGTACATTAAATTCTATTGAAATCTTCAAACTCATATTCCCTATAAAAATACTAGAAATTATCAATATCAGGACAGCATATTAGTTTTCATCATAAATAATTATATCAGAAAATCCCAAACAGCATAATCACCTACTTAATACACTTCATTTACTAAGACCACCCTATATGCTGAAATAATACACTCCTCATAAGCACAGAAACCTGGATTCAACATAGATATTTAAATGAGAAACATTGCAAAAAACAATTATCCAAATGCAAGAGAATTAAATTTACAGCCGAGCTTTTGCACATCCATACTGCAGATTTGCTACTCAATCCTACTTTGCTTACAGTGGCAAAATATTCAGCAAAACTGGGTATTGTACCATACAATTAAACATCCTTTGCATAAATTCTTTCACACAAATACTATCAGTGAATGATAACACAGAATTCAGCACCATTACAGCTGAAAACTAGCTGTTTACTCATCAGTTCAGCCTCTCCCAACATTTGTAGTAAACCCATGATTGTAACTATGACTGCGCTTACTTCTTGAGCTAGAGTTTAGTAAGGGGGGGGGGAGGAGGAATGAATCTTCAAGAATAAAAGCACCAAATTTGAGTAAACACTTTTTTACTACTTGATGTCTTCATTACTATACTACAGTTTGCCCACCACAGAGATGGCAAACAGGAAGGTCAGTACAACTTAAGACTGTCAACTTACCTCGCTCAGAATACCATCATACACGTCAGACTTTTTTAGCTTAGGTTCCCAATTGTTTTTTTTAATATATATACACACATATGACTGGCTAATACACTTTACCTTCAAGAAGGAGATTCTCACTGCCAACCCCCCCAAAAATGTAGTTTTGCAACAAAAAAAAAAAGTTAAGGCCACTTAAATATGAACTGTGAACCTCAAGCCCAAGTATACAAATTCTGATGCAACTCATCTTCTGAAGTCTATGGACAGCTCTTCCAAAAAGCAGTAATAACTGATAGATATGAGCATTTAAGTATATGACTTATGTTACTGGTAAACTCATTAGAAAAACATACACTGGTGAAACTTATGCAGGAAGAGAAAAAAACCCCAAAATTTGCAAAAAAGAACAAACTGCACACATTTATTCATCCCATTTCACCTTACTACAGTGTAAAGGACGAGTGTAACCTACAGAAATGGATTGTCTCTTCACTTTAACTGTACAAGACAATATGAAGCAGTGGCTAACTGAAAACCAAGGAAGAACATGGAAGAAATCAGATGCAGAAAGAAGTTTCAGTCCATGTATGAATCTACAACAGTTTAATATCTAACTTTTCCATGACAGCTCTTTGTGAATTCATTCAGCCAAAATAGACAAGAAGCTGCTTTTTACTGTCTAAGAACAGGTTACTTGGTAGTGAGTATGGTAACAGAAACCCCTAGAGAGTACCAACATTTATAAGAGATGTGTAACACTATCGAAGTTTTTACAGTTACTGCTCAAGTCTATCAAAACTGGCTAAAAGATACTCACAAAACTTAACTTAGCTAAGAGAGACCAGCCCTTCTTGAAAGGGAGGAGTTTCTTGATGGGTGAAAGCAAGAATTTAACTCCAGTGCTTCAAGTGGAGCTCTCCTGAGATCACCTCTGTTTCCATCAGCTATACAAAATGCTTTGAGAAACAGTCTTCCCAGACAAGGGCAAACTTCCTGTAACACCAGTATTTCAGTAATTTTGCAAAAAGTATTGAACATATCAAGCAGGAAAAACATTGCATTTCCAACATCAGTACTAAGACTTTGTGCAGAGGTGCCCTGCATGCTAGCTTTGGTCGCCAGCACTTCCAGGAAGTCCAACAGATCTCTGCGGTAAGCATAGGAAATAATACAACCGCTGCCTCATAGCTAACTTCACAGGCATTCTGACCACAATTATAAAAACCACATCTCTCTACCACAAAAATATTTTTATAAAGTGTTACAGCAGGGTGAAAAAAATAATAAAATTTAGTGAATACAAATGTGTTTCAACTTCTGTAGTGGGTGTGCATGGCAATGTTTTGGTAGTGGGGCTGGGGGGCTACAGGGATGGCTTCTGTGGGAAGCTGCTAGAAGCTTCCCCTTTATCCAATGGAGCCAACGCCAGCCAGCTCCAAGATGGACCTGACACTGGCCAAGGCCATCAGTGACAGTGGCAGCGCCTCTGGGATGGTGTATTTAAGAAGGGGTGAGGGTGGGAACAACAAATTGCAGCAGAAGAGGAGTGAGAATATGTGAGAGAAACAACCCAGCAGACACTGAGGTCAGTGAAGGAGGAGGCACCAGAGCAGAGATGCCCCTGCAGCCTGTGGTGAAGCCCACGGTGAGGCAGGCTGGGCCCCTGCAGCCCCTGGAGGGTAACGCTGGAGCAGATACCCACCTGCAGCCTGTGGAGGACCCCAGAGCAGGTGGATGCCCAAAGGACGCTGTGACCCTGCAGGAAGCCTGTGCTGGAGCAGGCTTCTGGCAGGAGCTGTGGGGAGAGAGGAGCCCAGGCTGGAGCAGGTTTGCTGGCAGGAGCTGTGACTCCGCAAGGGACCCACGCTGGAGCAGTGTGTGCCTGAAGGACAGCACCCTGTGGAAGGGACCCACGCTGGAGCAGTGTGTGCCTGAAGGACAGCACCCTGTGGAAGGGACCCACGCTGGAGCAGTGTGTGCCTGAAGGACAGCACCCTGTGGAAGGGACCCACGCTGGAGCAGTGTGTGCCTGGAGGACAGCACCCTGTGGAAGGGACCCACGCTGGAGCGGTTCATGAAGAACTGCAGGAAGGACTCATGTTGGAGGAGCTCATGGAGAACTGTCTCCTGTGGGAGGGACCCCACACTGAGCAGGGGAAGAGTGTGAGGAGCCTCCCCCTGAGGAAGGAGCAGCAGAGGCAAGGTGTGATGAGCTAACCACAATCCCCATTCCCTGTCCCCCTGCTCTGCTCAGGAGGGGAGGAGGTAGAGAAATTGGAAGCGAAGTTAAGCCTGGGAAGATGGAAGGGGTTGGAGGAAGGTGTTTTTAAGTCAGCTTTTATTTGTCATTACCCTGCTCTGATCTGATCGGTAATAAACTAATTTCCCTGAGTCTGTTTTGCCTGTGATAGTAACTGCTGAGTGATTTTCCTGTCCTTATCTTGACCCACAAGCTTTTCATTCTGTTTTCTCTCCCCTGTCAAGCTAAAGAGGGGAGTGATGGAGTGGCTTTGTTGGGCACCTGGCATCCAGCCAGGGTCAAACCACCACAATTTCTGATACAGCAACAGCAGGAGAGGGACTTTATGCCCCCAAGGTCCATTACAGATTGAGCAATTCAATAAAACTTAACAAGACTGTATTAAGTATTAGTTTTAGAAGCTGCAGGTTGACCAGGCCCTCGTGCTTGTCACTTTCAGCATCCAGCTGCTGGCTGTTTTTAGAGAAAGTTACCTCATTAGCCACCAGCAAGTAAACAGATACTCCCATTTTTCTACACACACACACCCCCCAATAGATTAATTAACATTTGAAACAAGTTGCTAAAAGGCTACTTGTAGTCAATCGCAGCACCTGCAATTATAAAACAGGATAGTTTTAAGATCACCATTCTCAAGATAAAATATAAATTGGCAATAACAATTCCATCAGCACCAGGTTGGAACAAATCCCTAGGTCTATGCTGAAATAAGTCACCCACATAGGAGGGCAAATGTACACCACATCTGAAGTAACAAGATACGTGTTACTGAACTAAGCTATTTCAAGCTGACAGAGAAATAGAACTATGAGGAAAACAATGTTGTTGGACATTTTAACTGAAAAATATGTAGTCTTGAAGCTACTCTGGACTGCATTTTATGTTCAGTGCTTAAAATGGCTAGAGATCTACACGGAGCAGGCTGCAAGAGAACAAAACCTGGTCTATCAAGGCTTTTTATTTCTGTAATAATCCAGGAAAACCACAACTAAGTCTACTTAAGCATTTATCACCGACAAACAATTCTGACAGAACTAAAATATAACCATTCCTCCCACATGCTAATGACAGAATGGCTAGACCTAAATAGTATCCCATAATAATTTTGCGTGTATGGAGTGTTCCATTTCATTTAGTGATATTATAAAAGTGATGCATTGGCCATAACATTTACTGTTTACTATCTGCAGCAAGCTATACCCTTCTCAAGGGAGATTAAATAATCAAGAAAACATTATTCATACTCTGTATTTGAGAAAAGTAGATCGCTGTGCCAATTACAGATTCTTTCCAGTATTAAGGATGCATGCTAGCCTAGAAAGGAGGAGGAAAGGTAAGAGAGAAAACTGGAGATTTGGTTGCTTCCCACATGAAAAGGAGGTCATACATTCATGCATTGAAGAAGTTTTCCTTCAGTCCAACAAAGCCTGAAGAGCAAAAAAATGTAAATGGTAGTTTTGAGTAGCTGCTGAAAGCACTTCATTATGGGGAAAGAAACCTGAAAGCTCTGAAGAACCATACAGTGACTCACAGGACTACAAACAGAAAGATCCAGAAGTAGTCAGATTGCAATTTTGTTTCCAGAGTATCCTTTAGAGGTGAATATTTTAATGGTAACATTTGTTTAAAATATTCTTTATTAATATTGCTTATGCACCATTTTCCACTCAAAGATCACAGTGATCGATACCGGCTGTAATGAATGAAGTGTAACACCTCCAGAAAACAGATGCTACATTATTCATTTTACAGATAAGTAAATGCAAGTATGAAAAATTAAGTGACTTGCCCTAGTCAGAGAGCCAAAAACACATCTGTGAATATAATCCAGATACCCCAGATTCCAATGATCTTCTAACCACTAGACACTAGCCTTTCTAAAATGAAATTTAGCCTTCCCCTAACATTTCACCCTCTTTCTAACAAGTCTGGCAAAGCTAGTACTGAGGATGTTCACTTCATGTGGCTGACTTAAGAAACTAAAAACTTAAAAATAAACAAACCCAAAACCTCAACTTTACCACATGGATTACAGAAGTCCCTACTCCCTCACTGTAGGGCTCAGTTACCCGTCTCTGCCCTCCCAAGAGCAGTCAGCAACAGCTCACAGATATAAAGGTACCAGCCAGGCACAGGCTTGTTAGGAGGTCTCAGGGTCACACATCATCCCAGAACGCCTGCTGCCATCCTGATTCATGGCAGGCACTTACACCCAGGAGCTACCACCACTGCATCCAAATGAGAGGAAGAAATGGATGGGATCATCAGAGAAACGTATACTGCCCCAACAGCTGTTCCTCCACATGTCCTGTCTCTCATGGACAGTTATCTTTAAGCTGCCTTCTTTACAGCTCTTAGCACACACTATGCATTGCAACAGCCTAGTGACCCAAAGCTCAGCAAAGGGTTAAAAACGCTCAGCAGTACTCCTGGTACAGTAAACGCTTTCAATGTGATGGCAGTTATGTCTTATGCTGTCTTAGCTCAGAACCGGTGGAGGGTTTTCTACCAGTGCTTTAGAAACCCCTAATGGTCTAAGGAAAACTTAAAAGGCTAGCAAAACGTTTATACACAAGGGAGGGTAGACACAAAAACACTGATGACAAAATGCCACCAGTCAAAGAGGGTTAAAGAAAATTAATATTGC
This sequence comes from Falco rusticolus, assembly GCF_015220075.1. Taxonomy (NCBI): domain Eukaryota; kingdom Metazoa; phylum Chordata; class Aves; order Falconiformes; family Falconidae; genus Falco; species Falco rusticolus. Next base: position 24,391,879 of record NC_051192.1, read on the forward strand.
TTAGAGATGACACCAAGCAATCATAATTTGATTGTCACCACTTACAACCTCAAAAATAAATGAGCAGAAACTTGAGAAACAGCATGTGCAATTAATCAATTTCACTGCACAAATTTTTCAGATGTTACCACAAACAGAAAAAACTCCTTAAGTGCTGGAGTACTTAGTACATGTATACAGTATTTATGCACTCACAGTCTGAAAAATTAGAGTTGCAGAACATACCAATTACTTAAGTTTTTTTTTAAAAAATCATCAAAGAACATATTTTAGATACCCATGCCTTAAAACATTTGCTTGAACACACAACAGGAAATCTACGTTACCTAATAAGCATGAGTAATGAGCCAGAGAATGAAAACATGTATCTAGTATTGAAAAATCAAGGCTTGTTTCCTAAACTGCTATGGTAAGTCAGACCACAGATCTCAGATTCATATCTAAAATCATTCACATTTACAGTCAAACAATCAACAGCCAGACTGCAGAAAGAGAATAAGATTATTAAGAAAGAACAAGGTCAAAATTCACCTTATTGCACAATCATAAAACAAGGTGTGGTACAGTTTGTGCATTGCTACAGGTGTACTAAAACTTGTCAGCAGGAAATTAACTCTAATTATAATAAAAGATCAAGGCCATTGCAAATGCATCTGCAACGAAGCCTTTGGAAATACCAGTGAGGCCAAATAAGAATATCCACAGTAAGGGCACACTGTTTCCGTTCTATGTGAGCAAATACTGACTTTGTTTTCAGCACAACAAGTCACGTTAATAATCTACTCTGAAACATGTATGAATTTAAAAAAAATGAATGGATTCAATCCTGCTGACCCTATGCATGATTATATTCCTACTGGTGTACCACAAACCACAGGCTTATAGAACTAAGCCTGAAGCAGCCCACTTAACATAAAAACCCCTCCACATCACAGCTCCACCATGAAACCCCCAACCATGCCCTAAAATACTGCATTTGAACTTAATTCACAAATAAACCAGCAACTATTACACACTGAGTAGACTCTCTAAAGTTAAGTCCCACTTTAGCACTGCAGGTTGGTCTTTATGATACTTCTATGACTACAGTGGAAGCTTAAAGAGTCCAACCATATTGCACTTCAGTCCTCCTATTCCCTATATTCCATCAACCAGTCTTAAAGTTAGATCCAACGGCAGAAAATCATCTTCTTCTTTTCCCTCCTCTTAAAAAAGAAAAACAAAAACCTTTGCTAAGCTTACAACATTACAACCTGCATTTATAAACAACTCAATGAAATCCCCTCCACCAGCATTTTCTGAAGTCAGTATTTTCCATTTTTATTAAGTTGATTTGTTTCTTCCAGAAAAGTCTACTTAAAAACAGTATCTAAATCCCACTCCCCCCAAATGTTTCCTTGAAAAGCTATGCCTGTCCCCTACACTCCTTTTGCTCGCTCAAGACAATCAGATTTAGAGACAGAGAGCCTGAAAAACAAATCTTGTTTTTATACCACTACACCATAACTGTGGAGTTGCCAAGGCCTACTACACAGCTACAATTTTTATCCTTTAAAAGAAGAGCATTTGTTTTGAAGGCATGCTAATTTTTGATTTACACTTGCTCAAAAATTCTGTGCCTATTAAACCTGGGTTTTATTAACATCACTATATTTGTGGTTACAGCAAACACACTTCTATCAAAAAAAACCCAACAACCAACCACCCCAAAAACCACAAACCCACAATGCACTACCCTTGGAAAATTGCACTTTTGTATTTTATTTTTTAAAGCATCTGATGTTTCATTGTTTAAAACACCCCACAGTTTTACAGTCAAAGAAAACACTGCCCAACAATCCCAACTTCTTTTTGGCAGGAATGCAAGTCTTCCATCAGTCTGCCTTAAAAATGAAAGAGTGAATAATCAGCTTAGCAACCCCAAAAATCTCAGCAATATACAAAAACTCCCAGCTCCCAGCTGGGCATTTGAAATCAGACCAGGTTTTCTGAAGCTCTTATTACCAAACTACACAGTTCAGAGAAGTGTCATTTTGAGCTTTAAAGTCGATTAGTTCCTCCATTTTTTCCACTGGTTTCCTTGCAATATAGTTAATACTAAAAGGAATACTCAACTGTTAGCGAGCCAGCCACACTTCTTCCATTTTGCCAAAAGAATTTTTTGCAAAGCACATGGGCAAACTCGTTCATTGCACGTGGCATTACAATGAAGCAACTTCTGAATGACAGAGGATGACTACAGGGGAAACCTGTTTGTGGGAGGAAATTAAGATGCTGGCACAAAAGGTTAACCGCCCACGCAGAACCTCGGGGCTCAGGGCAGGGTTTCCTTAGGACACGCAGGTTACGGCACCTCCACGGCTGCTCTTGGGCACCGCAGCCGCCACGGCCAAGGCGCCCACCCGCGCCAGGGCCCACGGAGCGATGCTGAGCACTGCCGCCCACCCGAGCCTCAACTCTTGACAACCAGCGACGCCCAAAACGTCCCACAAGTTGTGACAAGCCTCCCGAGGGCTACCGGCCGCTTGCACTGCAGAGGCCCAGGCCCCAGCGCCCGCGGGCCGCCCAGGCGGAGGCAGCGTGCCCCGGCGGGCCGGGTGCTTACCGGGCGGTGTCGAGCAGCGGGTGCTTGGTGCCCACCAGCTTGCGGACCTGCATGGCGATGTTGCTGAGCTCGTCGCTCAGCAGGCACCGCAGGCTCATGAAGGACGTCGGGTACCCTACGATCTTCTCGGCCTCCGACACCACCTGGCTCCAGGGTGGGCCGCTCGACGCCAGGCGCCGAAGGCCGCCGACGCCGCGGCCCCCGCGCCGCAGCAAGGCGCCCCACATCTACGCCCGCCGCCCCGGGGAGGCCCCCGGGTGCCGGCTCCTCTCTCCCGTTACTCGCCCCGGCGGGGCCCCGGAGACCAAGCGGCCACGGATGAGTCCGCCTCCTCGCTCGCTGAGGCCAAAGAACACACACACCCCGCCGCCAGCAGCCGGCTCAGCCGTGGGCGGCGGGACCCCGCTGCGGCCGCGCTGCCGAGGGGAAGGCGAGCAGGCAGCGCGGCGGTGGCCGGTGCGGGCTCATTGTGCCCTGGGGGCAGCCATCTTGGGTGTCGCAAAACACGGCGGGACGTAAAGCGAGGGCGGCAAGGCGCTCCCTTCCCCCTCCCGCCCGCCCTCCTCGCCTGACGGCTGCGGCGGTTGGGCGGGGGAAGGCGGACGCGGGGTTGAGGGACGCTGGGTGAGGGAGGTCGGCTGCTGGGGAGGAGGGCTGTGATGCCTGCGAGGTGTGTCTCCCCTTGTCCTTCACCCTCGGCCCTTGCAGTGGGTGAAGGGCAGCCTCCTCTCTTCCCCACTCTGTGCTTGCCGCTTCCCAGCGCGGGGTCTGCGGGCGCTCGCCGGCCCGGGCACGGCGGGGGTGCTCCCGGGCCTGGGCCCTCGGCTGGCTGGGGCTGCCCCGCAGAAGGGGGTGTGCGCAGCCCGCTCCCGGTGGTGCATGCGGAGGCTAACGGGGAAGGGAGTTCAAGTTGCCGCATAAAGTCTTCAACGTGTAGTCTGCAGCTGCACAGTCACGCTTCCATGATTGCAGTGTATGGATGCTCTTCTTTGTCTTTTCTCACAGTTGTTTGGGACGTGGAACCAGCAGGCTTTACTGCCTGCTCTGCCTTTTCTGTGCAGGTTTGTCCTATGGTGTTCTGCTGTGACACAGCTGAGGAGTTTATCGACAGCCTCTGTATAAGCAGAAGAGGTACTTTCAAGCGGTTAATGTCAAAACCGACAACTAATCTTGAGTGCCCAGCTGAAGACTGCTGGGTCCTGCAGTTCTATACTGTGGTCTACTGTATATCGTGTAGTCTTTTATTCTGAGTACAGCCATCACTGATGCCTTTTTGCAGCTACATGCACCCAAAGCTTCTGTGAATTCAAAGAATGAGTTTTCTGTAGCCCAGAGAAGGAAAATTAACTGGACGCTTTCAGAAATTGGATTTAATGACCTCCTCAATTCTATAAATACTTCAGCAAGAATGCAAGCTATTCTGTCTTTATGATCAGTTACATTCATTCCTCCTATAACTTCCAGGCTTTGTTGCAACGTGTCTGGCAGAGTTCTGATGAGAAAACAGTCCCATTGACTACATTCATGTGAAAAATGAGGGATGTTACATTTCTTATTTTTACAAATACAAGATACAGGCCACTTTATTTTGTTTGCATTATTCCACATAATTAAAAAGAGTTATACTGGAGGTTACTGTAAAAGAAGGTGCAAATGGAAAACAATTCCATCAAAAGGTGAAGTGCAGTCCAGGAAAGCACAAGTAACTGTTGAAGTTAGAAGGGGGAAGTTGAAAAAAAAGGAACGCCCTTACCTGTTCCCAAGTGACAGTGACAGGGTGTGTTTATTGTTCTTATGCCTGAGACAACTCAAAATGGGTGCCAAAACTAAAAGTTACTGTCTCAGGGAAGGGGGTTTGACTGTGGAGTCAGCGATGGCTGGATGTACATGTGGCATCTCATAAATGGCCTCTCCCAAACTGCAGAAGGAAAAAACTAGAATGCAGAGAACTTGTAAAAACTGGAAAGGTGACAGGAGAGTTAAGGTTCTAGTGTCAGATCTTTGCTTTCTGTGCTGCCTGTCTCTGAAAGAACAAAACTTTGCTTTGAAGGAGCTGTCATTGAGTGAGTGTAGTTAGCTAGTGTCATAGAACAAACTGTTGCTAAATAGGGAATTTCAGCTCATAAACACAGTCTAAAAATGACAGAATGCAATGGCACGTTTCTGTGCAGAAAGACTAAGTTAATGAAAATTGCCGGAGGGATGCACTTAAGAGGAGCGACCAAGTCACCTCATCCTGTAATGGTGACAAGTTCCTTGATTCATTTCCTGAGCCATATCCATTCTTGCACTTAATGTGGTAAGTGTTCTGTGAAAAACTAACATGATTATGCAATTAAGGTCTGCTTAAAATAATACATATAAACTGAGGAGAATTAGAGTTCTATGGGCAGTAAACCTACCATCTCCTAATGTGTGAGACTTTAGCTTTTCAAAATCACTGTTCTTTGTGTTACAGTCTAAGAAACTGAACACCTTTTCCCCCCCTTATTTAGAATTCTCCTAAGTCCAAATGGTTTAGAAATCGGGCAAGACACTTGATATCCACAACACTGCACACTGCCACTAGAGCTACCTAAGGATTTACCAGCAGCAGGTTGATGTTCTTTACATGTCATCACTGGAGAAATAAAGTATACATTTTGTCAGTAAGTTTCACATCATTTTTTTGACCACAGAGACTCTTTGACAAGATTATACTGTAATACCCGTGGACCTTCTGTGTCTCACTCTCAGCCCAATGCCTTCATCCCTTTCCCTTCTCTTACCAATGTAGCAGTCTTACTTCACTAGTCCATTTTTGACTCCTGGTCCAAGTTAATGGTTTCTTTTTCCCAGACTGCTCACTTCTTCACTGCAGTACCACACACCACCCCTGCTGGCTACAGTTCTTTCATTCTCTTCACAGCTGCCTCATCTTTTCTCATTAAGTTCCAATCATCCTCTTGTCTGCACAGCCTGCATCCTAATGATGGACTCTTCTTTTCACACACATTATGGGTGGGACTGTGGGGGAGCAACACCAGAACCCTGTCTCAGTTCTTGCACTCACCTCCACGAAGGCCTCTGTTGCTAGGAAAAGCAATTGCCGGAAAATCTTGCCCATCCCCAGTAAACCTACAGATGATGTCCATTACTGTTGAGACTTTTCAGACAGTAGAATATGGAAAGACCATTCTGACCAGAGGTCTGTATTTACATTTTTTTATGGAAACAGCCTGAGATGTTGCCTACCCATCAAATCACTGGCAAATCCTTCGCCAAATTTCAGGTTTAGTTCATGCAGATAGAAGAAGTTTCTCAGTCATACAGTCCAACAATATTTTTTAACACAAGTAAAATGTATTTTTTGCCAACCTTATTTTGCAAACTGACTGAACTATTTTAAAAATCAGCTTCAGGCTGACACACCAATCACAATAAAAATCATTACAAATTAGTTAATATTTTACAGTTACAGGCATCAAAAGCCAGGGTGTTATAATGGGTAATGATGGACCAACTTACCCATAGGCGTTGCTGCTTGTGCTGCCTGCAATTTACGGTTTCTCAGTTTTTCTCTCCACAAAACCATGAGAAGCAGAAGTATGATGTACTTACATATTTTAAATTGTGGACAAAACCACAAGCTTTATCTTCTTTTTTCTCCTTGGCTCATTTCCCCTCAGGATTTGAGAGAAAACCCACACTATTTCAAGAGCTTCAGTGACTGTACAATAGATGTGTCTATTTCTTTAGAGTGTTAAGTAGAGAAGAGAAATGAAGCTCTTTTTTTTCTCTATCAATTGACTTTGTTAAGCCTCCCCAGGAGGAGAAAGAAGCCACTGCAGGGGGTCAGTATCAAAGTTGAAGAACAAAGATGAAAGGTGAAGAGACACTTCTGTTTACACCAGCATGCTCTGGACTAATGTACCAGAGAATACATCAAAGCCACAACTAATACCATCTCTGGATATCTTTTCTAACAAATGAAATGTGGAAATATTTTCCTGACTACCATCTAAATAAAACTCTTGCAAAGCACTCTCATTTGGTTGGGAACATTTGACTTTTCAACCTTTTATAGTTACTCTGGCCTTATCCAAAATAAATGTTGTCCATAGGAGAATGAAACTAGCAATGTTAATATTTTATACTAACTATACCGTGCCTATATAACCTAATATTCTTCTAGATGTTGCTATATTTTTTAAATATGTTAAAGCTTAGGTACACTCTTAAGGATGTTTACAAAAAGAAAAGTTAACAGAAATATGTCTGTTCCTTCCAAATCATCCAGGTAGTTAGTTGTCTTGTGTGTGTCTCCTTATCCTACATACAGTTAATTGATTTATTCCATAACATCCTGGGAAAGTAGACAGCGATGATCATTTCCATTTTGGAAGTCAGGAGGTTTAACAGAGAGGTTGTGTGATTTGTCCAAGGCTTTGCAAAACCCCTAAGGCAAACTGAGAAAAGAATCCACTTTTCTTGACCTCGTTGTCTGTGTCTTGTCTACAAGGCTGCCTGTCTTCCTACTAGCTGACAGACTACCAAGAAGGATGAAGGCCTTATTGATCCTATAGTTAGACACTGAAAAAACAGCATTGTTAGCATGAGTTGATTTCAGTAGGAGTCATGTCCCTTGGACAGAATTTGGCACTAAAAGGTATTAATTTTTAAACCTACTGAGATACCAATATCAGTACATGATGCGTTGCTGGTTAATAAATGATAATAAATGCATAATTATTTCAATTTTCTTTAAATAACAAATAAATAAATACAGCTGTGATATAGGGATCCTTTGTATGAGCAGGTGTATGTTACGCTTTCCACTCTGCGCACAAAATGCAGTGATACAGTAGCTCGTCGGTGCACGGCACAGATGAGAAGCCGAAGCTCCCGGTAGCTCTCAGCAGTGCTGCGCAGGCAGTGGGACGTGCCCCTCCTGTGCTGCACACTCACAGAACACAGTTCCCTTCTCATGGCTTGCCAGCCAGCACTGCACAGAAAACAATCAGTTGAAATCCCTCCATTTCAGCAAGCTGAGTGGGAACCAGGAGCAGACGAGTGTGTGGCTGATAATGCCCCTCCTTCACAGAGTCACTGTTTTTTCACCTCCAACCCAATTTCAATTGTAAGACAGCCTCTTAGGCTGTCTCTTCTGACGGGCAGTACTCCACTCAGGGGAATTTGGACAGAGACTCTCAAAACAGCAATGTTTTGTAGCCAAGTAATCTACAGAAGAAGGGGGAGGAAGATAAGCACCAATGTTAGTTCTGGTCATATGCAATGAAGCTGACAAAGCATCCATCATCCTGTACATATTAGCCTTTAAATATTCAGCTTTATCAGTTCCCCCATTCCTAATCCCTCATTAACCACCCCATGAAGCCTCAGCTGATTAGCCCCACCTCTGCAGTCAGCAACCCATTAACTATTTATTATTTGTATTAATTGAACTCTAGTAGCAGTGGAAAACTCCAACCAGACACAAACTCGGAACAAAGGAGATGGTCCCTTGCCTAAGGAGTTCATGGTCTGGGCAAGAGCAAAATGCAGCAAAGAGGAAATGACAGCCATGCTGAACAAAGGTTTACTCACATGCCCTCTATCAAATCCCTACACCACCAATCTATAGCTTTTCTATGGATTTTTTTTTTTTTTTTTTTTTTTGCCAGTGAGTTCCACCTCAGCATCCCTTAAAATCACCGGCAGATTATTGCAGTTGGGACGTGTCCAGTAGAAAAAAAATACGGGATTTTTGTACGTTATGTGAAAAATAGATTGAAAAACTCTGCCTCACTCATTCACAATTACTAGGCAGTGATACACCAGGATTAAATTCATAGTATCGTAGGAAGCTGGCAAACATATATAATGTACACATTTTATATGGATTTAAACAAATAAATGGAAGCCTTTATCAGTTAAAAAGCCTATTTATCACAGATTAAACCATATGTAATTTATGAAGTGTTATTTATATTTTGCTGCTTGCTATTCCCTGCATAATCAAATCATAGAATACAATACTAAGTGTTCTTTCTGCTAGTAATGCTGGGTTTAAGGGGAGAAGATCTATACACCCTTTTTCTGTCTTTCTCTATTTTTTTTACTTAGATGGGAAGCTATCTGGTTCTCCACCAAGACTGGCTGCACATTTCCTCTGAAGTGAATTTTGCAGAAGTCACGGTTGCCTTTATTACCTTCCACCTGGATTTCTCTACTTTATGAGTCCCCTTTGAAGTGTGCCTGAACGATCCAGTTCCCAAGAAAGCCGCTACCCACTCCTTGAGCCGTGCAGCACCGCACGCGTGCTCTGCACAGAGACTCAGCCCTGGCTTGCTGTTTACTTGTCAACTTTAAAGCCCAGAGCACTCGAGGAAATGGTTTTCTAAGGGGCCACTCTGCCTCTGTGCCCACTTGCTGCCTTGCTACCAGGTGAGGAGTAGTGCCTGTCTGGGTACCAAGTTTCAATATATGAAAGTCAACCTGGATGATAAAGAAAATGGGTTTAAAATTTGAGTTAGAAAACCCAAGTTACACAAAACCATTTGAATCCACCCCTATAATTCTGTGTCTGAACAAATTAATGTATTAGCACTGACTAAGTGGCTTTGGGGAAATTAAAACAAGATAAACAAAGGTACTCATCTGTAGCGTTCTGTACTATCTAGACACTTTCCCCCAAGTCTACGTAAACCCTTCTGTTCAATATAGGTGTTTTTCAGTATGATTCCCTCTGCTTTTGAATTTATCCTGTCAGTCCGTTGGAGACAAAGAGTGATGGTCCTCAGGGTACAAGGGGCAATGCATTTATTTTTACCTAGCACTTGACTCACTTGCATCTGTTCTCCTTTTAGCCCTGTAATAAAAAGCCAGCCTGCACTTCAGTACGTGCCTTTAAATGATTAAAATTGAACCTTAATAGCACATCATAGTTATGCTGCTGTACAAGAGGAGAACAATTTGCTCTAGGCCAACAGTGTTACGTAAGCTATAGAAGGGAAACATAAGCTACTAGTGCCAATAGAATCTAAGAGTATGAGTCATGTGAAAGAAGCACCTCAGGTAGTATACCCTGTCTTGCTAAGCGCCAGCATGAACGTGCTTAAGGGGATGAAAATGAGAAATCAAGCAAGTATGGAGAAGTATGTCCTGTGGCATGTCGCCCAGCTTCACCTGACTGCACTTTTAGAGATTCTTGAGGCAGCTGCTCTATCAAGTCTACCACATTTATAACAACCAAACTGGATCTGTTTTCCAGAACTCTAAGTCTGGTTCTTCGAAGCTCTTCTTTGAAGCTATTTAGACTTTTTGCTCCCCTGAACATCCTGTGGATATGTGTTCCACAGTTTTATTATGCGTTATGTGGAAAAAAACCACTTCATGTATTTATTTAAGCCTCCTAACTAATAGTTTGCACTCAGAGCCATAAGCATGCCAAGCTAGTCTAAAAGAAGCTTTGAACAACATCTCCTTCCCTTTCTATTTTATTAATTCCACCCATCTTCCTTTTCTCTCTCTCATTCCTTCTTTCTTTCTTCTCCAAGCTACGCAGGCATCCAATTTATAAATGCATGCCTATTATGTACCAAACTTCGCATGACTAAAAGCCTGGCAGTCCTCAGAGGACATACTCTTCCACGATGATGTCACCTGCTTGTAAATTAATCTTCAACCTGGCCCCTCAGTTCCTTTCTGAGCTGTGGACATGATGGTGACCTGGTTTGTCCGAGGTGCTTAGCACCCACCACCTCCTGGGGGGAGTGCAGGCACTTGACAGCACAAGAGAACACTTTTATGCAAAGCATCTGCCTGGCTCTGGGCACTCACGGATTAAATTGTTATTCTGGATTCAGCTTCACAGTGTAGGGACACAGGAAACCATCAGCCCCAGAGTGAAATTAAGAACCTTAGGACTAGCGGTGCAGCCCTTACTTATGGTGATTTAAGGTAAGCAGTCCTCTTGAATTAAATATGAATCTTCCCATCTTTTTCAAGATCAGTGGCAACTGCTACAGCAGACAGCCATCTTACAGAATTTGCGTAGTATAACTGTATATAGATCATTGCTGTATCAGGCTTCTGCTTCAATATCTGCTTTTCAGCTTTCTATCTGTTTCCACTGTAAAACACACCCAAACTTTAACTTACCGTTCACGTGCACAATCATCCAATAGATACGCTTTCCATCTGCCCTATAGTTTTTCCTCTTTCTCTGTTCTCCTCTCACTCTTGGAATTTGCTCAGACCTAGTCTCTAGCCAAAAGTATCTTTCTTTTTTTTTTTTTTTCCCCTTCAGTGTACTCCTCTTAGCATTTCTTTTTGCTTTCTCACCACCTTTCTATGTGTCAGCCTTGTTCCAGTTCTTCTCCCCCAATGGCATTCAGAATCCTGCTACTTTCATACCCTCTCACCATTTTAAGCCGTCTTTCCCACATGCTCCCTTTCACGGAACACCTTCCTTCCGCTGATTTCCGAAGCACAGATGCTTGTTCGCTTTCGTGATGGCAACAACAGCTCTAAACGAACCATCTCATTTCCCATCCTGCAATTCATGCACACATGCTGGCATGTGCTGCCTGGAGAAAGCCTGTCAACTTTGAATTTCCTTGCCTTTGTGGACTCTGTGACAAGTCTGATAAATTCCAGCTTTGGCAGTTATTTCACATAAACTTTATTTGCAGCCACGTCCGGCACCATCTGTCAATGGTGCCATCCCCATGTTCTTTCAACGGTCAGTGGTGTTTCATGAGTAAGCTCAACGTCAAGCTGGTTCAAAGGGAGTCTCACCTTTCATTTTTTTCCAAGAAGGTTAGGTTACATGTTCTAATGGTGACAGGACTGTCCTACAAGACATAAGAGCTGGGTTCTAGTTGAGGCTGTGAGACTCTTCCAAGTACATGTGTTTTGTCACCTTATCTCTCTCCTGATGATTTCTCATCTGCAAAATAGCTGTAATACTACTGGCAGTTTGTAATATTAGTTAACAACAGACAAGAAGACCTCAACTAATCATATGGGTGTCTAGGTTTGGAACTTGGCCTTGGACCTGGTTTTAGTGTTGGCAGTTCAGGTAAAGCAAATAAACCTCAGTCTACAGCTCTTCACACGGGGGCTTAAGAGGCACTAGCTGTGCCACACAATATGCAAGAGGTAATTTCTCACATTGTCTCAGTGGGTGAGAGGAAGCAATAATACAGAGCTTTGGCTCTGCAAGCCAACTGAATTGCTGCCTGAGGTTGCAGGAATGGTGGTGCACCTGGGGTCCTCTAACGATACTCAGAAGAAACCACAGCATGGCAGGGGTTGACGTGTATGTGGGCAGGATTTCAGAGCATGTTAATCGGGATATGCATGGAGTTTCTGACCTTCAGTTCCTGGAAGTCACCCGGAGCGGAAGTCTTCTGGCAAGCCTTTGCCAGGCTGGCTGGGTGGGGTGGAAGTTGTATGGGATCGTCTGCCATCAGCACCCTCTGGTGCTCTGAAAGGGAGTGGTGAGGACATGTCTTCACTGCTTTGACTGGTAGTGTTGTCAAAAGAAATTGACAAACACACGTGACTTCAATAATCTTGCATGGAGATGGATACATACATTGATCTTATTTTAAGGCAAAAACCCCTACCTGTGTAGAGAAGGATTCTCAGGACTGTCTTTGAGCAAAATCTATTTTTGGTTATGAAGACATAGATTATTATCATTAATGTTATATGCGTGATTTAATTAGGAAAAGCAACACAGTTCAGGAAGACAAAATCCTTCCATAAATTGAAGCAAATTGAATAAATTGCAGGAGAAATGGGCTGACAAGAATCTTATGAAGTTCAGCAAATAAATGCGAAGTCCTGCACCTGGGAGAATAGTATTTGTAGTAATATAGGTGGGGACTGGCTAGAAAGCAGCTTTGCAGAGAAGTCCCTGCGGACCCTGATATTCAACAAGCTGAACATGAGCCAGCAGCACACCCTTGCAGCAAAGAAGGTTGGGGTGCATTAGGAAGAGCACTGCCGGCAGGTTGAGGGAGGTGATTCTTCCTCTGCTCAGCCCTGGTGAGACACGTCTGGAGTGCTGGGTCCAGGTCTGGGATCCCCAATATAAGAGAGTCAGGGACACACTGGAACAAGGACAGTGAAGGACCACAGAGAAGATGAAGGGACTGGAGCATCTGACATATGAGGAGAAGCTGAGAGATTTGGGTTGTTTGACCAAGAGAAGAGAAGGCTCAGGGGAGTTCTGATCAATGTGATCAATACCTGATAGTGCAGCAGGCGAGTAGAGAAGATGGAGCCAAGCTCTTCTCAGTGCATAAGGGGCACATAGGCAGAAATTAAAATACAGCAAATCCATTTAAACATATGAAAAGCTTTTTTACTGTGAAGGTTGTCAAACACTGGAACAGGTAGCCCAGAGTCACTGTGGAGTCTCCGTCTCTGGAGATATTCAAAACATGACTGGACACAGAGCCAACCTGCTCTGCTTTGAGCAGGGAGAGCGGACTATGATCTCCAGAGGTCCCTTCCAATCTCAGCTACTCTTTGATTTGCTGAAGAACGTTTTCCTACACTGAAAATATGTGCCACATCCTAGTCCTGAATATATTTCTGTTATGCATTCCTAAGATATGTTTGGGGTTTTTTTGACAGACTTTTCACCACAGTGATGCAAATGCATTGCCATTATACATTAGGATGTGTAAAATTAATGTAAATATAACTGAGAAGATCAAGAGATTGAATCATATGTCATGTAGGATTCTGGTGAGGTGCTGGCAGGAAAGCAAGCATTGTGGAAGAAGAGTAATTGTCAAATAATGACATGTCAAAGCCCAACTCTACCCAAGTCTAAATCATTTAGTATGTGTCACTGTAGATACCTTGACATGTTTTCTTTGGGTCCAGGAAAGAAATGAATAACCCACTGTATCTTGTATATGCAATGCAGGGGGTGATTTGGACAAAATGATGTAATGTTTTGAAAGCATGACAAGAAAATTAAGGATGAAGAAACTCCAGAATGACTTTATGAATGAAAAGAACCTGTAATTGCTTTCCATCCCTTGACAGATGTTACTTAAACTGACATACTATATCGTGCAACAAAGCTCACAGGGAAATACAGGATTATGAGAAGATGTATAAACCACTATCTTTATTGTAAAAGATTCTTTTATTCTTCTCAAAAAAACAAAGAGAGGAGGGATGCCTTTAGGAAGAACTTGATGTAAATTACTGTAATAATTTTTCAGGAATGTATCAGCACAATTATTCTATTAGAAAGAAAAGAAAGAATGAAGTTAAAAGAAGGGAGAGCTTTCTGCTGTATCCCATCCCACCACCCCCTCTCCCCTTCTCCTCCTGTCATTCTCGCATCTGGGCGGCTTGCCCATTTAATACAGTGAAACAAGAAGACTCTCTGCCGCCTTCTGTGTGGCGACGTACAAGAATGGGCAGGGACAGCAATGGTCATGTCGCGAAATGATAGGTGAAGAAATGAGTGTGCGTTGGCTGCAATATTCTCAGTTCACCTTGGAGGGAGCTTTACAGCTGTGGGACCGCTGCAGAGAGCACAAAGTGTCCAGCCCCCAGCAGTTTGCTTCTGACTTTGATGGTTCCTGCTTTCAAGGTATGTGCCAAACAGGGGCTGGACACCCTGAGAGCAGGCGTGTCTCTCAGGTACCTCAGACCTTCTCAGAGGTCAGCATTTGGGGCGTCAGTCAGAAGGAACAAGAAGCCCTCAAGAAAGCAGGGCTTAGTATACGCTCGTACCAACGTGTATGACAAAGCAAGTCGACCACCGTTTTGAACCAAATGCACACATTAAAAGATTCATAAGTTTTGTTCTGAGGTACAGTCTTTAATCATAATGAAGTCTACAGGTGGCAAATGCATAGTTTGTCACAGCTAAGTTCAAGTCTGGTATAATGTGTCTAAGTTTCTTGCTCACCCATAGGTCCTTCCATTTTCCTCTACCTGATCTTCGGCATTATATTCAATGTGAAAGCGTCACAGCAGGGTCACTGCATAACCATAGTGGATAGGTAGGGTGTAGCAGTAGACAGATGATAAAGATTTTTCCCCAAAGTCAATACTGGTGTCCGGGGCATATTTTACTAATTTGGTTTTTAATGCATTGCTGATACCTTTTTAAAGGTTTAATATTGATTGATTTTTAATGGCATGGGTGTTCTCTGATGCTGAAGAAGGAAAAGACTCCTTCTTGCTTATTTTTGGTGTGGGGAACATGAGAAATGAAACAAGAAACAAAAAGGCATTTTAAAAAAAGACTTGGAAGTGTTTAACAAAGAACCAGAGAAACAAGTTAACATTTCTTTCTGTTTATCAAATTATGTGAAGTTTCAGTCAAGAAGAGAAATCATTAATTGATGATTTAATAAGTTAATAAAGTTTCTCTCTGTTTGCCAGAACTTTAAAAAGCATTAACAGCATTAAGGCTCTCTTGCCATTAATCGGACAGATTTGATACTGATATCCTAAAGCAGCACAAAAAATTGAAATATTTGTCAGTATTAAAATACCTCCAAACATTTCCAGGCCTTTGTATTTGGAAAGTCGCCACTACTTCCATTTCAACAGCCATACTGTGTCTGCTTTGGAGAGACTACTTCTTGACAATTTGCAGAACAGCCTCTAATCGTCTAAGGAACTCTGGATTGAGATTAGTAACCACAGCAGAAAGGAACCTACGGACCGTACTGTGTGTGTGTGTGAGTAATGCTGTGGGCGTCTGTCCAAGCTGAGCAACGAGTGGAATGTACCCCTTCTCAAAGGTACGGGGGAATACAACATCACTGAAGTGGAAGCAGAGATTGAGTGGACTGAAGCAAGGAGAAGTTCACATGTGTGTTTCCACGTGTATAAAAATGGCTGGCTGTACTTTAAAAGACTGGGAGCTGAGACTTTAATTATTCAGTGCATTTATTTGCTTCGATGCATAAATCTATCAACAGCGTGTCACACAAGAAGGCAAAGGAACACTTCCACTTCAAGTCAAATGAAAAAAAAATCAGCGTATCGATGCTTTTCTATGACACATATAGTGAATTTCTTTGTTTAATTAAACACTTCAGCAAACCAAATACCTGAATTTAATTGCTGTTATTATGGCTTCCCCTTGGACACAGGTGAAATGAGAATGGGTTGGCTGGTGAGAGACTGCGTAGACACATGTTTTCCACAGTGACTGGCATTACTAAGCAACCTGATGGAGAGCTGGCAACACCCTGGCAAGCAGGGACGGGAAGGTGATTATCAGCGAGATTCAGAGGAACTAGTTCAGCGCTGCCGCAGCCTGTGGCTGCCGTTTGGGATCACAGAGCGGCCACCCCACGCGCCTTCGCCCCTCGCTGTGCGCCCGGTGTCCCTGCGGAGACCCATCCCACGTTCGGCCTGCCGGGTTCCACATGCGTTTCCCACCGTGCCGAGAGGGAGAGGAACGGGAGGGGGAGCTCTCGCCGCGGCCGCCGCGCCGCGCCGGGCTGGGCCGGGCCGGGCAGGGATGCTGCGGGCACCGGGCCGGGGGGCTCGGCCCCCGCCCCCCACGGGGCAGCGCGACCGCCGCAGGGATTACCCCGGCCGTCCCGGTTTTGCCTCTGGAAACCGCCACGTGCTCCCCAGCGTGCCCACCGAGTGCCGCTTGTTTGGTGCCCTCGCCTCTCCAAACCTTTTTGCTTTAAAGCCGTCGGTGCCGCTTACATATTTACCAGCTGGAAAAATCAGGCCTGCGTGTTTATCTTGTCCCCTCTGGTAGGCAATCAGAGGAAGAAATATTAAAGAATATTAAAGAGAGTTGCACTTTAATAAAGACCAGATTGAAGAATTTAGTCATAGCAAAGTGTTGCTTTTGCATTACCTAAAAAGCAACTCTGGTTAAGTGGGTAGGTGTCCTTTTAAAACCTCAAAACGCTAATAAATAGGAATATGAATAATAGAATCTAAAATAAACCCGGGGTGATTTAGTTTAGGCAATTTACCTACACCTGTCATTTTTTGAACGATACTTGTTTTTCAGAAATCCAAATTACGGTGCTTGCGAAAATCCAAGCACAAATTCAGAGCTGGAAATGCAAAGCCATGCTAAAACAGAAATACAGAGCTTGGCAAAGCGCCTTGGGAGTAAGACATGTGCCTGGGCAATGGAAGGAAAAGCACAGGTTCCTGCTGTGACTCAGATACCGCAGGGACCTGAACCTCAGTCTTGCAGGTGACTCAGTGACCACTGAAAGGCAGATCCTGTGGCTTTTTTCTTCCGAACTTTGAAAGTAACCAATGAGCTAACAAAACCAAACCAAACCAAACCAAAAAACACCAAAACCCCCCCCCAAACCAACCCCAAACCCTTGAACAGGCAAGACAGTGAGAAACTTGCTCTATTGCACTGTGGTTAGAGCACACACTCATCGTGGTAAGCCCAATTTGCAGTTCCTACTTCTTTTTGAGATGAGTTAAAATAAGGCACAGGAAGCTTTTTTTTCCCCTCACATTGAAAAATCTTTTTTGCTTTGAACAAGATGGAAACATATTTTGAAAACCTGCATGTTCTTTCTTTAAGCGTGTGGGATTCTTGCTCTCCAATGCCACTTATGATGATTGATTTAAAATCACATTGGAAATTTCACAAGGAAATCGATCTCATTAAACTCAGTAGCAAAATCTTCACTGATTTCCACAGGATCAGGATTTCATCCTTGGCTGAAAACGCTTACTGAACCACATCCCCAGTATCTCTCTCTGGCAGAATGAATGCGAGCAGCCCTACTGGTCCAATCAGCCACCTTTATTCACCTATTTAAGATGTTTGCAGAATCCATATTGAGCACTACTGCACCAAGTTTCTTTACCAAATACAGGTTTTCACACAGGAAATATGTGCTGTCACAGTTCAGTAATGTATTTAATGTTAGGGTCTCGGTAATGTAAAACCGATTTATTTTCTTATAACTTTATGGATGTTCAGATCAATGCCGTTGTACGATTGACAAATGTATGTTCCATAGATTCGTCTGATATTCTGCTTCCCCTTATGAGTTCATGAGCTACCATTAAAAACCTGAAAGCGTTCCTTTTTCTTAGTCTTCCCTCCCCAGTAACAAGTGGAATAATTAGGCAGTTTCCAAAACTTATTTCGGTCCTATGATGCATGTCAGATATGTCAGCGCACCCTGATGCATGAACTTCTGTGTTGACAGTTGATGGTCCTCCTATGCTATCGCTAGAAGAACTTCCTGAGAATATGTAATATAATAATATGCAATATATAAAGGTAATAAGCTCTAGAAAGTAGGAATCGTGACTGTTATAGTTTACCTGTCCAATTAAATGAGAGACTGGCCAATTAAAAAATGTTATAAAGCAAGCGACAAGTAAGCAAAACACAGCGCTGGGCGGCCAGGGAGTCTCCGTTCCACCAATGGCGTGCATCCATTTCCGGAAGACATGGTTTATACCCTTCGTCTTCCAGTATATGTGTTTCTTTAGTGGTGCATCTTTGGGTCGTGCGGCTTGTTGCTAAGGGGGTCGTTCGCTGCCTTCTCCTGGTGGCGTGGAGATGAAGGCTCCTGTCTTCATGAGTCCTCCACCCCTCTCAAGTTTCAGGCCCCAACTCCCTCTCTTTCTCAAGTTTCAGACCCCAACTCCCTCTCTTTCTCAAGTCTCTTTAGCATTCCTGCATATCGTGTTTACATAGCTGATGCTTGTGACTGACCTTGCATGCTTCACGTAAGTTTCCTTATTCTGCCAAAGTCTGATGAACAAACAGTTCACAATTTATCACAATGACAGTTGCAGAAATCATCTGCTGTCAGATGAAAAGATGTTACTATTAGGACACAGAGAGGTAGAACGTTTGTATCCATCACAAGCCTGTGTTAGATACTGAGAAAACCAGGATGTGCCCTACGACCATGGCTTTCATCTGGTGGTTGGTGAGGTACTGGGGGACTGGCAGCTAGTTTTCAGGAGTTTGGCAGAAGTAGCTAAGAAAAGTGAGCCTACTGTCACTGTCAGGAGGCATGAGTTCACATCTCCATTCAAAGCATTTGGAAAAATACTGGGGAAAAAATCCTAACTGAAAGCCACTGTTTTTGGTGATCAAGAAGTGAAGATCAGCATTTAGAATTGGTAGCAAGAGGGGTGGGAAGTGCTTCAATTTGCAGCCAAACCAACCATCGTTAGGCAGGAAAACTGGAGTGACAGATTTTATCCTGAAGGCATTCATTTTGGTGTACTCACTGTCACCTGCTGAAGACAGTTCACAACATTTGGGCTTGCAAATACACTCTCCAAAGCCTCTTTCCAATATTAAAGGAAGTTCTGTTTATGCTGGGAGTTCAGGATTATTTTTTTTGTCAGATTATCATCTCAATCTGTTAAATTTATGTAGCAAACCAGTGCTTTATTGCAATATATATGGTAAGTATTGGGAAGCAGCCTTTGGATGTTTCACTGAACGAGAACCATTTGAGGCAATACTCTCTTTAGTAGAAATTCTAAGGTTTTCATTAAAACTCTGCCATCAGCCCTACAGGGAGACTAGAGTTATGTCCCTAACACAAGAATTAATTTTGCCTTTTTCTTTACAACAACTTCAAGTGTCAGCAAGGTGGTGGCGGTTCAAAGCAGAATAGTTGTCTGAGGTCGGCTTGCTTTTTCCAGCTAAAGGTTTCAGAGCTCTGAGGCTACATGAGACTGTGTTTATAAACAGCTTCCCCTTGCACTATCTGTCTTGCCCCTACTGCGCGAGAGAACACATTGAGATTCTGGGAATATCTCCTGTACTTGATAAGAGCTCCACCGTACCGCTTTATTTATGCTAGAATACAGGGAACAAAACATAAAGAGGAGGTTGCTGGAAGAATATGGGGAACAAAACATAAAGAGGAGGTTGCTGGAGGTGGTGGGGCACAGGAGGAGGGAGGCTTCCCTGTTAAGCACCACCCTTTGGAGGTTACCTGTAGAGCCGCAAGTTAGTTTCCCCAAGTTTCAGAACTCACTGTACTTTAAAATATTACAGGCAAGTAAAAAATAAATCTTGGTTGCTTCTGATGCTTGCTGCTGGTGAGTCTGAGGCCAGACCTTGTGTTCCTGGGGTGCCGGAACAGACCGAGCCCACAGCACGACCCCCGGAACAGACCGAGCCCACAGCACGACCCCCGCCGTGGCTGGCTCCTGTGGCCCCTCGCCACCGGCGCAGCGTTCTTAAGTGTTTGTGTGAGGTCCTGCTGCTCTGAAAAACAACGATCGGGATCTGTTTCCCCCCAATATCTGCTCGATTCTTTCAGGCAGCAGCAAGGGGAGTGGCAGCACCTTCGCATCACACCGGCCGTGACCTTACCGTGCTGTAGGATTTTACAGGCTGAGGTCTGGTTGCTGTCTCACCCCTGGATGCTTGCTGCCCTAACAGCTAAGGCTATGCAAAATCCCAGTTTCTCCCTACGCTTTCGATGCCACGGGGGAAAACGTGCTCCGTGTCTCTGATTGCTCTGCCACCTGAAGCAGCCAAGCAAGGCTCATTTTAGTCATGAAGTGAGCAGAGGAGTAGCGCTCAACTTTTCGTACTGAAAAATGTCAGTGATTTAGGCTTCAGAAACAGAGAATGCAAATTAGACATTGTTGCACGCGAAACGAACTTATCTTTGACAGGCTAAACAGAGATTTATATGGGGAGCCTACTCATACCCACATGGAACGCAGTTTATCTTTTGACTGCGGGGCGGGTTTTTCTTTTCTTTTTTTTTCTTTTTTTTTTTTTTTCTTCCCCCAATGTGTAATTTTAAGGTGTACCGCAGTCATAATGAGAACCCCCGTACAATTACCATTTTGACTAACGGAACAATGGACAGCCCCGTAGCGTGCTGTATTGTCTCGGGTAATTGGGGGCTGCCGGGGAGCGGGAAAGCACAACCAGGAATAATCAATGCGCATCCCCACGGTGCGCTGTAACCCGGCACCGCGCCGCCCACAGCCCGTCCGTCCGCGCCTGAGGGGACAACGGGAGTCAGGAAACCCCGGCGCGGCGGGGAGCCCCGTCTGACAGCGGCGGGGCCGGGCCGGGGCCGGGGGGCCGGGGGCAGGCCGGGCGGACCCCCCGCGTGTGCGTGGGGGCTCACGGCCCCCCTCCCCATCCCGGCTGGGGGCGGGGGCGCGCCGCGCCCTCCTTCCGCTCCGCTCCGCCCGGTGCTCGGCGCGGCGCCCCCCCCACCCCCGGCTCCCATGGCGGCCAGCGGCGGCCGATTCGGTGCCGGCAAGCCCCGCCCGCCGGCGGGCCGAGGCCGGCCTCCCCCTTCCCTCCGCCGCCCCCTCCGCGGCAGCCCGCCAGCAGCGCCACAGCAGGCGCGGGGCCGGCTCGCTCCGCGCTGCCTCTCGCCCGCTCGCCCCGCCGCCCCGCCGCGCCGCGCCGCGCCGCTCCCATGCAGGCCGGCGGCGAGGCAGAAGATGGCTGACTCGCCGGGGCACCCGCGCCCCTGCCCGCCCGCGCCCCCCGCCCGCCCGCCGCCGCCGCCGCGCTCCCCCCGGGCCCTCCGCGGCGCCGCCTGCCACCACTGAGAGCCGCCGCCGCCGCCCCCCCCGCGCCCCCCCCCGGCCCCCCCAGAGCACCAGCAGCCATTTCATCTCCACCACCAAGTAGGCGCAAAAAATGGCAGAAATGGAGAAAGAAGGGAGACCTCCCGAAAATAAAAGGAGCAGGAAGCCGGCTCACCCGGTGAAACGGGAGATCAACGAGGAGATGAAGGTAGGTGCCTGTGATGGGGAAGGGAGCGGGGGTCCCCCCCGCCCCCCTGCGTGGAAATCAAATAAGAAAGGATCTCTTGTCATTTTTTTTTTTTTTGTAGGATGCACTGAATGTGTCTCAACTCCGCCTCCTGGGCTGAAAACAGAGACGAATTCACACAGGCTGCAAATCCTGTTCATTGACCAGCTTTATTTATTTTTTTAAAATAACTCTCCCTCGTTGGGCTTTTAAGCTCCTTGGGTGCCAGTGATGAGCCTCCCTGCCCCCCGCCCCCCCGCCCCCCCCCCCCAGCCATCCCCTCAGGTGGCAGGGAAGCCCTTAAAGTTAGGAAAGAAGGGGACCCCTCTTAAACTATGTATTTCTCTCCTTTTCCAATAGCCAGCTGCAACTGTGTAATTAAATTGTCAAAGTGAAATGTTACAGTCTGAGCCGCGCATCGCTCCCGCACTTGGGAGCACCGCGCATCCGCTCCCCGCCGCCTCCGCCGCGCCGCGCTCCGCTCCGCTCCGCTCCGCCGCCGGCGCCGCGAGCCGCCGCGAGCCGCGAGCCGCCTTTGCTGGAAGCGCGTTTATCGCGCGGGCGGCTGTCCTGCATGACAAGAACCGGGGCCGGTCCAGCTGTGCGTAGCGCTTGAGGCAGCCGCTCCAGATGTTAGGATGGCTGTGACTGCACAAAAATTGTTATTTGGGGACTTTCTTTATCATTTGGGTCGCTGCTCCGGGCTCGACCGGTCCAATTTTTCTTTTTTTTTTGCGCCTGTTTTCCACGTCTGTTCCATATCCGTTTGTTTTACATCTCTGATTCCCCGAAGTTGGGAACAGCGTATTGTGAGACTTCAGCTGAACTTGTTGTTGTTTAATGTGCAGATAAAGTGACTAAAACGGCGTAGTCTGGTTATGAGATAAAGCTGCGGACGTTTCTTTTGAATATGTCATTTATTAAAAGGCTGATTGTAAGTGGAGGACTGCCTGGAAAATGTCACACATTCACATAGTATGTATGCTACTACATAGGCGAATATAGGAGTATGTGTGATGCCTAGTGAAAACATCTTTGCTTTCCAGAGCATTGATCTCCCCGTGTAAAATGAAACAGGAATGCACAATCCCCTCCCCTCGCCCCTCTTTTGCACACCACTAATTTTGGTTAGGTGCCCTTTCCTGCCTAAGGCAGGCATTCTTGCTCCTGCTGCCTGCGTAATGAGTGTGTACACAGTTCTGCGTGCACATCGACTGGAAACGTGGACAAGAGTAGTATTAGGGAAACAGGCACAATAACGTGTTGGTGCATCTCTTTGGAAACAAACCATACTAGTTCAAAGTCCCGAGGAGCGGTATGGTTATTTGTGAGGTATATATGGCACATCCTACCTTCAGAGAGGGCTCTGTGCAGGCACCAAAGGACAAGAGTCATGGCTCATTGAAATCCCACATAGTTTTGAGGACTGCAGGGGTCTGTGGTATAGGACATTGGCCCCGTAGAGCATCGCCTAATGCAATCTATATGGATTGCAGCTTTTAAGTTTCATAGGTTCTAGAATTACAAATTAGCTAATTTTAATCAAAACATGTGAAATGTTATCCTGGCTGGATATAAAGGCTGACTGTGCTGCATCCTCTGGGTTTGTTTTGTTTACTTTGGCTGCAGGCACACTCAGCGGTTTGGGAGATAGTTGTTCTTCTACAGTATAACAGATGTTTGTCTGAAAGGGTGAGGAAGAAACAAAAACAACATTGTGTGAAGGAGAAAAATTACACAATTTTAAACTAATGCTTTGGTACTGAGCATTGGTGTTAACCTTCATGTAGAGAGTTTCCCTTTTTTGATTATGGGTAGCTGCTGCTTAAGGTCAGAATCCTCAAGATTTCAGCTGACTTAAAAATTAAAGGGGGTTAGAAACGGCATTTTGAACCAATGTGATTTCTGGTCAAGAATGAGGTAGCTGATGGCAGAACCTTTCACAAAAGACAGGCCACCTTTCGGTGTAAACTATGCTATATATGCCATGTATTTTTAGTAGGACAGTTGGCTGCTATCACCCAAGAAGGGGAAGGAGAAGGGGGCGGGGGGGAGTAAAAAAGTGGCTTGAATTTTTGACCGTTGAGGAAAGTTTAAATCCTGTGGCAATCATTTACTCTTTTTTTCTTTACCGATGAATTAAGACCTCTGGTTGCTCTTCATAAACCCGAGGAATACAATAATGTAACAAATTGGTTACACTGTGCAAAATGTTTGCAGTGAAATGACAGAGGGAGCACAATGTGCCCTTGTGTAGGTTCATATCTGTAATGTTCAAACAGGCTGACTGTTTCCCTTCATCTGAACTGCTTTCATCTGGACCAGTGTAAAATAAGCTCTGGTAAGTAATCACGGCAGAGCAGAAAGAAAGGAATGTATACAGCAATAGACAGCCTAAGCTGTAAAAACTGTAACCCGAGTATCAGCAGAAGATCAGATATCAAGGCTTTAAGGTAGGGGAAATGAAAGAGATGAAGGGGAGGAAAAGACGAGAGAGGGAATGGAAAAGTCAGCTTGGAAAGTGAAGGAGAAGTAGGAGGGCCCCCTCAGGGAAATTTGGCTCAGGGATTAGGGAATTTTATCATGGTGTACAGTGACCTACTCAGGTTTCAGCCCACGTTGCATCGAATTGCCTCCCTTTGCTAGCAGAAAAGACTGGTGTATATGTGTTGGTTTTTTTGGTGTGGGTTTTTTTTTTTTCCCTTTGGATAATAGAAAGGCCATTGGTACAAGTGTCTATTTTATGTACAGCAAATGCAGGGCACTATGAATGAGCAATAAAATTACCTCATCACAGAGACTTTCCTTCAAGACTTGCTGTTTGATACAGCCAGATATTTACTCAAGAAGAATCACAACACCTAAATTCTTGGTTTGGTGTCTTCCAACAGTACTGTCACAGCTCGGTTTTAACATGACTGGATGGGTATTCAGGTTGCTTGCTCTTTCCCTATGCCAGATATTAAGTTACATTTTTGTTATCGCTAACCTAATGTACATGATGGTTATAACAAATTTTAATTTGATACAATGTTGTGTGCAAAAAGTACACGACTCTGCACAGTTTTCTGATATTACATTTCAATGAAAAATATATGCAGGAGGAACTGTTTTGTTACACCGTGACCTTTGCAGCCTCTCATTCTTTTTCCTAGTTTTGTTTTTTTTTTCTTCAGATGATACTTTCCATTTTTTTTCTTCCAGAGGTAGCATTGTTCACCTCACGCTTTGGAAGAAGAGCGGTAGTTATTCTGAAATTCAGTTCAGTGCCATTTCTCACTCGCTGATGAGTGACAGGACACCTGATAGATCCAAAGCTATCATAATCAGAGAACCCAGTACTATTTTAGGACCAAAATACTGTTTACAGTTTAATTGATGAAAGCACTCATCAAGGCGCAGTGGTGGCTTCCCCATCCCTCCCTCCTCAGCTTATTTCGCTTTGCCATCCTGCTGCCAGGCAGCAGTGCTGCTCAGGAGGAACAGTGAGCTGCTCCACACGGTTGTGAAATGGAGTTGCATCCAGTACTGGATTGCACTGGAAGTTCTCCTGAACAAACAAGACAATGTATCCGCATGTCTCTGTCAGTTGAAAGGCGAGCAATTAATTTGTGCTGTAATTTCACAGGGTTGCTCCATGTGCCCAGGGAGTTTACCATCTATAAATATTCTCAATAACTAATTTGTATCTAAAATTGGGCTTCGTTCCTGATGCCTAGAGCTTAAGACAGCCCCATCTGTTATAGTTTAATAGTAAACTCATCAGAAGATCTTTCAGTTTAGTGTTTTAATACTCCCTGTTTGGCATTGAAAAGTACTACTGTCAGAAGGAGGAAAGCAGTGAAGCAGGCGTAGCAGCCCCGTGCCTGGAGCGAGCCAGATTGCTCTGAGCATTCAGAAGATTCCAAGGAAACTCCTCCCTTCTCTCCTGAAAGGCAAAAAATGTCTTTGGGAAAGTGGAAAAGCAGACAGACTTTATCAGTTGTACTATTTCAGGAGCCTGAGGTGGAGGAGGTTTTCTTGCGGAGCCTGCGTGGACGGAGTTCTGTGGGATGGCTGCAAAGGGAGCTGTGTTGCCTGCACAGGGAGCCTACCTGCCTGTGCAGGGCAGAAGCAGTGCTTCCCCAAACACAGCGGGTGTTGCAGAACCAAACGCGTACATGAGAGGACAAAGGAAATTAAAGCATCAAGAAATGTTGCTTTCCGATGTCATAAAGGTCTAACTGTAAAATTCAATATGGCGACGATGTAAATAAGCAAAGAAAGTGAGGGCCGGAAAAAAAAAATAAATTCGAGTTTGCGTTGTGACTGTAGAAACATTTTTATTTCCTCGGTGCAGTGAAAGTGAAAAGTGAATTTGTGGGGCTGTGACCGAGTGGGTTGTGCAGGCAAGGAAATGGAATGGAGCCACTGTGCTTCCTCCCAGATCTGAAATAAACATTCAGCAGTAAAACCTAGAAGAAAATGAGTCTGACAGACTTATTCTCCCCTGCGTTTCCTGCCTCCGTGTTTGCCAGGCCTCGTTCAGTGAAGCCAGGCTTTGCCCCCTGTGAATAAGGTTCATAGAGAAGGAAAGGTAAGAGGTCTAAGATGGAAAGAGAAGCATGGCTTAGCTTCAGAATATATTAATTAGCAAAGATTTGGGAAAATGATGCATTGCATTGTAAAAAAATCAAGGTGTAGGTGTACCGTTACGATGAAATGAATCCTAAAGCGGGAGTAAATGTGATTATGTTTTTACTGCCTAGCATATAAGTCAGTCACAAAGGAGAGGAACCACAGTCTGGCGAGTCAACACACTCTTCTTCATCTTTCCCCTGAATAGGAAGCAAATTCAAGTCAAAATACCAATGAGCATAATAGTTAGTTAGTTTTCCTGGCCCTTCCAGGCAGGAGGATATTTCTGTATAGTACAAGAATAGAGAAATCATACAGTTAAAACATGCAAATTGCCCTGCAGTGGTGATAAGTGGTTTGGGACTTAGCAGGGGGCAAAAAAAGAATTGCTGTCGATTAGGAAGGGAGGGCTTTGGCAGTGTTGTGTGACTGGGGCCACTGGAGCATTTTTGGGCCAGTTTCTTTGGCAGGGATGTGGTGGTTGTGCTGCAGCCGTGGCAAATACCCTGGCAGTTGGGCAGCTGTGGTGGTGCGCTGGCAGCTAGAGGGGTGCGGGAGATTTGGCTCCAGTGGGATGTTAACTGGCTGCCTGAGTGTGCTGGCAGCTGAAGAGGTCATCAGTCTTTCCACCACAGCCTCGGGAGCCTGGCTGCTTTGTGCACGCACGGAGGCGAAGCGTGGCGTGGCGGTGTGATCATGGAAGTGTGTGGCTCAGGGTGTCTGTGCTGGTCTTCACAGCTCTGATGCTGGCTCACGCTGGGAGCTGCACCAGGGATCAGTCTCTTGGTTTCCCCCCAGGGGACTGAGTGTTGCCTCTCTGGTAGGGTGATGTTAGCTTCTGTCCTGTAATCCAGTGGGATTTGCTCTGGGCTCAAGGATCCCTGCTTAACAGTGTGATTGCTGACTTGGGATTTTACTGATAATGGACAAGGTTTTCCCTGATGTGCTGGTTTTTCACATCATCCCAGGCCTTCGGCAGGGCTGTGGGGTTAGGGTGGCGGCCTCCATCTTGAAGACCCTTCATATCCCTTTGGGGAATGAGTCTGAAAGTAGGCATGGACTAGCTCAGTGCCTCTGCTGTCCTGTTCCTGCAAAAGCATGGAATCACAGCTCCTTGCACATCCTCCATCTGGTCATCCACACTTGCCTTCGCATCTCCCTGGGCTTTGGCAGGCCCATCATCTCTCAGTTCAGCTGGTTCCTCTCTAGCCTGCTTCATCACTGCTTCTTCTGCTCTCCTGCTCCAGCCTCGGGTCCCACATTCTTTCTTTTCTCAAGCACTGTTGTTACAATTGTCACCCTTCCTTTCACTAAGCCTTTGGAGCTTGTACATCTTTCAGTGAGGTTCTGCTCTGCATGTACAGGTTAGTATTGATTGACTTGCTTCCTTTCCTTAAGTTCATTGAGCACTGGGCTTTTTTGCCTCTTCCCCCCCTCCCTCCCCCCCTTTTTATCCTCCCCTCTGCATTCAGACAGAGAAAAAATGTCTTGTCTCATCTCATCGTTTGTGTTTTGACTATTGCCACCATGCTTGGTCTTTATAAAGCCCGTTTTGTTACCGTATCTAGGACATAAGCTGTGTGACCATCATCTTGACTGAGAGTGTGTTGGATATTGCTGCAAATGGGTATTGTAGTCAGGAGTCTGAGGGAAGGTGACGCTGTAGTTCTGTGGATGCATGTCTATACAAGAGAGTTAGTGTGCAAGAAAACATTTCTCAGCTTTGACCTCAGCTTGCTAGGGATGTCCTCTTGGTTTGCTGTGTATATAAAGTGCTGTGTAATGAAGCCCCAGCTGTTAGCCTCTGAGAGAATAGTATTAAGAGTGATCAACGTCATTGTAATAGGTGAGACAAATTATGAAGGAGAATGGCTTAATTGTTTTTTTTTATCCAAGCATCCTTGTTGAGAAATCACAGTGTTAAAAAGGTGCTTGTTACTGATAATATGCAACCTCATCATACTCCCACTGAAGTTAGTTAGGAAAGACCTGGGTGATTATTTTTTTTTTAAGAGTCAAGTCTCTACGATGGGTAATTTAAAAATCAAATGTGTTCTTTGTCCTTATGAGCGTTCATTTTTGTGTGTCACTCATCATGGATAGTAAAAATGAGACTTGAAAGAAAGGCACTTAAAACTTTGTGCCATTACAAACCCAAGCATCACTTTGACTAGATTCTGGAGAGACACACACATGTATGAATTTTCAGAAAGAAAGAAACATATATACAGCCTTGCTTACTTATTCCTTGACAAGTAATTAGAAATTACTCATTGCCTGAGTTGATCAACAGTGCAAATAAAACACAAAGCATCCACAGGAGGCAAATTTAGAGCTACTCAATTAATTTGGTTACATGGGGTTTAAGTCAGGAAGACTTTGTCAATTTGTCTCTACCTTGCTAGATTAGTCTCTAGGGCCACATCTCCATAGCTGAAATCTAGCAAAGCAAGGGAAGGTAGCAGAGCTTGCTTTTGGGCCTCCATGGACCCCTTTGGGTCATTCTGGGTGAGCTGCAGTGGCAAGGTTTCACTCCCCATTCCCACATAATTTCGTTGTTGGATTCCCATGGGTTAGAGACAGGGTTAGTGCATTGGGAGTTTCAGTGCCAAAGACATGTTTTCTAAAAAGCTAAAAAAACCCCCACCCAACAACCAACTTCAGAAAGATTTCCCTTTTTTGCTAGTATTTAAAACACTTGCAACACTGCATCATTCAAATGAGAGTTTAAATGTATATTGTAGAAATGAATGTAGGTGTTAGCCACACTACACTGTATTGTACTTGTTGCAAACTGTAGTAGTGGCATACCTCAGATGTAACAGGCTGTTGTGCTTTTAATGCTGACACTAGAGGTAAAGGTGGAACAATGTAGTGTTTTCTGGCAATTCGGGGCTGCACGGGACAGCCACGGCATCAAGACTTCCAGCAGGAGGCCAAGTGAAAATGAAAGAGGGGAAAAGACCAAGGGAAATTAACGCTCCAGGGTCCAGGGTCTGCTGTGGGTTTTTGTTTTGGTTTTTCTTTTCCTGAAATGTGTGTTCGTAGCACAGTTGCACAGATGATACTCCTGGAAGAGTATAAACTGCTTGCGTTTATTGCTTGTAGCTGCTTTACAGTGCTCCTTGAGTGACAGGAACACCTATACAATCTGGTGTGATGAATGAGCCAGGAGCAGTGCAGTGCTGTGATGTTCTGGGGCAGAGTGCCTGCTGTAGCTTCGAATTCGGAAGCAATTATCATCTGATTAATTTTATTTATTTATTTAAATGACTGGAGAATTGCTGTGTTCCATCATTAGATTTGCTCCCACTCAAAAATTAAGCTAGAGCAGTTACTAGACAAAATCTAGCAACCTGCAAATTTGACACGTACCATTTGTTTTGAATTGGTGTGCTCTCTTCATTCCTTTACTGGTAGCCAGAGTCCCAGGAGACAGTCCTTATCAGGAGTGTTATTTTAGATGTCAGGATCTTACAGGAAAATGAAGTTTGGAATTTGTTTTAAAAGAGTGATAAAAAAAGATATATGCAGAGACCAAATAGAAAAGCTTTGTGTGTGGCTTTTTTTTTTTGTTTTATAGTTGTCATGCTACTTTAAATTGATCTTTGCCATCGCAGTAATTCATTAGCTGGTTTCATTTGGTGGTTTCTTAAACCCATAGCCTGTAGACCTCCATGGCACTGTTTGGTTTCAGAAAGCTTTGTTGCCTGGCTGTAGATTTCTTAACTTACTCCACTAAATCTCCTGGCCCAGTAATGAGAATTTTCTGCAGATTTTTTTTTTTGCCACCTGACCTAGAGGACGTGTTTTTAATAGAACTTGAGAGTTATGACAGTCATGTTCCATATTTTGCATTTCCATACAAACATAAAATGTAACCACATGGCTGCTTGGAAATTGGTTTGAAAATAAATGTGGCAAAACTGAGAAAGGTTTTCTTAAACAAATATAGGGGATGTTTGTATGAAATGTTATGGTAAAAGGCTTTCACGGGGCCGAGTTTTTAAGTGGTTTGACTACGCAAGGGCTTATAACTGAGGAAGAACGTCTTCACTGTGATTTTATTTGATTTGGTTCATGGGCACCTCAAGGAACTGTAATTGTGTCAGTGACCTGCTCCAGCTGAAAAGACTGTAGCACAGTAAGATTGATTAACTGCTCGTTGAAAAAAGTCCTGATTTTCTGTTATTCTCTCGCTGCAGTCTTAAATATTTTATGGCAACACAGACAAGTTTGTGTGACGAATGTATGTTAAAATATTTCTGACATTGAATGC
Organism: Falco rusticolus; assembly: GCF_015220075.1. Classification (NCBI taxonomy): domain Eukaryota; kingdom Metazoa; phylum Chordata; class Aves; order Falconiformes; family Falconidae; genus Falco; species Falco rusticolus. The sequence continues at coordinate 24,422,134 of NC_051192.1, forward strand.
CAGAGCAAAAGTCATAAATAACTCTCCTTTTCATTTTCTTTAAATTACAGATGTATGAGTCTCTGTCATAATTACATGTGCCAGTCGAAGATTTAAATGCATTACACTTTATGCACTTGACTTATGAAATGAGCATTAGTCTTTGAGGAGGTGGGCTAAACCTGACACTTCCTCGTGTAGCACAGATATGGTTCGATTTATGCAGTCCTCCCTTCTTTCCAAATGGTTATTGATTACATAAATAAGTAGGTAATTTTTCTCTTTCAGAACTTTGCAGAAAACACTATGAATGAGCTCCTTGGCTGGTATGGTTATGATAAGGTTGAATTGAAAGATGGAGAAGATATTGAATTCAGGAACTACTCGGCAGATGGGGAAAGCCGCCAGCACATTTCTGTTCTCAAAGGTAATGAGACTTCATGTTTCTGTGTTCATGCAAAGAAGGATTAATATCTCAACCTGTCTGAATTGGCGTGGATTGGGAAGCGTGTTCTGCTGCTTGCTTCGTGGTTGCTTTACATAAAAACATCAGAGAGTGCCTTCTGGTACAAGGAAGCCAATACAGTATGAGGAAAATCACTTAACAGAATTGTTGTTAGTAGGCACTTACTAATATTTCTTCGCAAGTAATACCTTTTGTGAGTCAGTTGAAAGTCCTGTACCTGTGGTACCGATAAACTGCTCACAACTGGAAAAAAGAGGGAGCGTTTTCTTGGCAGTGTGGCCTTAAGGAACCCTTTTGCTTTCAAAGCTAAGGCATTCTGGCCTATGGCTTTTTTAAACGCTGAAAGATTTTGAGCTGGAATATTCACAATACCTGTAGGAACGAGCGTGAATGTTCACAAAAAGCTCCTCATCCATGCTTGTACTATACTGCCTTCTGCAAGTGCTGTAGAAGTTCTCCAGGGATGGAATTTGTTTGGGACAGTGCTGCATCTTAGTGATTCCAAACGTGAAGGGTGGGAGCCCTTCTCTTTGTTCGGCTGTTCAGCCGCTACCTTCTGACTCCTCGGTCGCAGGGGATGGGTAAGGACTTGTCATCAGAGCGAGGGGAAGAGCAGGAAACTGCTGCACCTTGACTTATCCAAAACAAGTTCGTCAAAGGTGAGGTAGAGAGAGGAAATTGCAGCAGCTTTTATGCTCTCAGCCTGCCACTTTTCACTGCATTTGTGGCCAGCAGCATTTGGGTTTTCTTTCTGATGGCCAGCAGCAGCACTGTATTCAGTGAGCACTGATAGCAGAGAGAGACCAGTTCTGAAGGAGAAATGGCTAGGAAAAAGGTGGAAAAATTAGAGGTAAGATGAAACAACCTGGTCATGTTAAAATTGGATGTTTGCAGCTGGTTAGTTCTATAGTGACATTGGTGATCAATATTTCTTTGTCATTGAAAATGCAATGTCATTAAGCCACCTTTGAAGAAACTGTACCTGTGTTGTAATGCGATTCATTTATTTATGTTTTAGTAAATAGATCTGCTATTGAATGATTTGTGGCTCCAGTCTATGCCTGATGAAATTGTGATGTGCTTTTTTTTTGTAGAGACACGGTACAGGTCATACGTTTCATGTAGCAAACAAAGATGTCGAATACCTGTGACAGAAGTTTTTGGTGTGTGCAGTCTATGGGAGGGAAAAAAGTGTGTTTCTTTTTCTGAGAGATGGGAGGAGAGGGAATTATAAGAATTAAGTCCTGCCCCATAGCTAACTCAGATGCATTAGAGAAATTCCTACAAATAAGAATCCTGAGGTGATTTGGGATTAAAGAATTAGAATAATAACTATCATCATTTCATGTACACTTTGTTGTCATTTCAATATTTTGTCCCTTTCTTTAAATCCTTTCCATTACTACTACTCATATTATTGATAGAGAATTAGAAATTCTTTTATTTTTAAGTTTATGCTTCTTGCATTGGTGAAGTCACAGTACGCTGAGTGTAATCACCATGCAAACAGTAGAAGTAAAGGATGAGAACAGGGCATCATTGATTAAATCGGGTGTACTAAGGACGTGCATGACACAATAATCCCACCTTTTGAAAAAGAGGAAGTGTGAATTTGATTTAAAAAAATGGAGTAGTTCTGAAGAATACTGGAAACTATCCATTTTTTAAAAGGGAAAATAGCTGGGTTTTTTTGTGCGCTCTTCTTGTATCAGGGTAAGTAATTTAATGAACAGATTGGTGAAAGTATGTCAGGGAATTTAAGAAATATATTTGTCATACTGTACAATATGTTCGTTGTGTTTTACAGAAAATTCTTTGCCAAAACCAAAATTACCTGAGGACAGTGTTATTTCACCGTACAATATAAACCCAGGCTACCCAGGGCTTGCCACAGGAAATGGACTATCAGACTCACCAGCAGGGTCGAAGGATCACGGGAATGTACCTATTATTGTCCCATTAATTCCACCACCTTTCATAAAGCCACCAGCAGGTAAATCCTAATGAACATTTAAAAATGGTTACTGTCATTGACAGGTCCTGAAATTGCTAGATTGTGACATCTTAGTAAGAGGTCTGATTTCAAAATGTTTAAAAACCAGTTGCAGGGAACTTTAAAACGGAGTGGGAGAGCGACTTTATTTGTTAGTATTCTTGTAAAACTTCTACAAATGCAATGACAACAGACTGGTGCTGCTTGTGACACTCTGCATGCTGGATTATACTCCCAGCACTTCAAAAACATCTGCTTTTAGAAAGAAAAAAAAGGATTTTGTTCTGATGAATAAAGCCTTTAAAAAAATTAATGGAAGACAATTAAATTAAAAATAGGCTCCATGAAGGAAACAGCAAAAGAGACAAAGCCATCAAATCAATATCTTGTCTTTATATTGGGTTAACAAGCTCATCCTGGGAAAACTGTCTCTTGATTCTCATTGAAATCCCTGACCGTTGTCTCTTGAGGATTTAATATGATCTTGACTCTTCCCAGGAGACTGCACTGAGATGTTTTACATTTTCATTAGATTTTTATCAGGCGTGATTTTATAACATGCCATTCCTCAGAGTTTGCATGAAAAATGATTTATTCTACACTGCATGCTGCTTACCATAATCTGTGAAAGTAACTCTCACGGCTGCGCCGGGGTGATTAATTGCTCTGTTATTGTTTACTGCTGTACATGGTGCGATAATGGTGAATTTAGATAGGAGTAGGCTCAGTCCTACTTCCGTGGACTTCCCTGGGTGTCGTTCTGGGTGCTCTTGGGTGACCGAGGCACTGAGTCCAGGGTGACCTGCAATAACCTACCCAGGAACAGTAGCTCCCCGCACACAGGGAGGCAGCTTGGCTGAAGAGTCCCCACCAGGTGCGAGGAGGCTTCTGCAGAGTCAGAACAGCTTGTAGGATCAGGTCCCAGGTGTTAGATGGTCACCTCTGCCCTTTGTTGCATTGATTAAAGGTAGCTGTAAAATACTGATGGGTCCAAGAAAGTGTTTGCGGGTTGACAGGCATGTGATAGGCTACAGTTGCCCCTCCCAAATTATCTTTATGCCATTGAGTTTTATCTCTAAAGAAGTATAGTAATATGCCATGAATAGTTTTCAAATGTTACTCAATATGCATTCCCTGCCAAAGACTTTTCATCTATTTTATACGATATTTGCTAATTACCAAGGCTATTTGGGCCCATTCCTGCAGCCTTTACACAGCTAAAGATCTCGGGCCATATGGGCTGGATCCTCAGCTGTTGTTGATTTGGCCCTAAAGCTTTAATCAAGGGCTTGTGCCATCCCAAGCTATTTTCTCCTCCAATCTGAGTCATGAATGAATCCAGAATGCTGAATTTGTGGTACGTGAACACAAGGCTATAACATGCATTGTGCAAACTGCCACAGTTGCTGGATTTTTATGACATCAAACAAGCAGGAGGAGATGGAACTATGAAGTAGAAAAACAAATTACTGCAACAGTAGTTAAGTGGACACAGGGGAGCCTTGGCCAAGTCAACTGCCTTCTGTTCTTTGCCCATCCACCTACCACGTGTGATCCTGAGTTCAAATGTACCGCTAAGGGCAACGTGCAGAGAAGGCTTTTCATAAGTATTTTCCAACTTTAGGTTTTTAATTCATTAATTCATAATGAATATTGTTTTACTTGCATAATCTCTGCCTCCTCTGACTTTATCCCATTGTCAGTAATGGGCGCTAGATTAGCATGACTTCTGAGCAGATGAGCATATTTATCTCACCTTTGTTTTAGAGAGCAAGGTTTGGGAGGACCGGAGGGGGAGGAGAACCACAGCCTTTGTGGGATTTGCAGTAAGCATTGGTAGTAATTGTTCTGTTTTATCTTAGGGCGTAGGTGCCCTAGTCATTATCACCCCAAAGAGCCTGGCAAGAAGCAACTGGTGAATGCAAGTAGAAAAGGGAGTACAAAGGAGCCAGGAGAGCCAGCATGTGAGGCAGTGGACTTGGCACTGCACTTTGACACCGTTTTGTGGGCACTACATCAAAGCAACAAACTTCAGAGTGATACAAAGCCAGACAAGAGAAACTCTGGGGATGTTTTCTTGTTGCCCCTCACAAGCACAGGGGATGACTTCGGAAGCAGCACAAAGGTGCTTCTTTGAGTTGAGCAGGCAAATGGAAAAGACTCACATTATTAACTGCTAAAGCCGAAATTCACCATTTTCGGCATGGAAGAGGGACAGGCTATGGCTGACCTGCCGCAAGAACAGAAGCAGCTTACATTTGCCCGAGTTAATAAATGAAGACGGGAGAAAGGAGGGAGCGGCAGAAAGTGTCTAGGAGAAAGCTTCAAGGTTAAAATGCTGGGCAGAGAAAGGAACCTTTGCAGCACATTTTGAGTGGGTGCACATAGGATGAGGTTACATTACAGGCCAGAGAAAACCAAGTAGTGATGCACTGTAGTGACTGAAAAGCTGAGAAGCGGGATGAGTCCAGACTTTATGGATAGATGGGCAAAGCTTTTAGGTATTGCACAGAAGAAGAATCTACAAGATTTAAATATAGCTGAAAAGAGAGTGCCTGCAGATGGAAATGATATCTAAATCATGAACCTGAAGGACAGGAAAGATGATGGTGCGGTCCACTATTACTGAGCAAATAATATGGAGTGAGCACTCAGGGAGAAATTATTAAGACTTTAATTCTTGCCGTATTGATCTTGAACTGAAGGGTCAGCACCAGTAAAGAACTGTCAGGGAGACAGGCTGAAATATTCATTTGGACAGGAGAGCAATGGTCTGGAGAGGATAAGCAGATCCAAGAAACAGTCACAATGAATTATTAGTTGAATAATTTTTGCAGGTAAGATTCTATACAGATAGGAGGGAGAAGAGAAAGAGCAGAGCACAGGGGATGCTCACAGAAGCCTGAAGGGAGAAATAGGAAGGATGCTCTGCAATGTGCACTGATGTAGCAATGGCAGGGGTAGAAGAAGGGGAAAGACAGTCAGGAAGCCAAGGGAAACAAGATTTCCAGGGAGGCAGATATAATTCTTGGTATCAGAAACAACTACCAGCTTGAAAAGGAGGAGAAGGAGTACTAGTACTGAATTATGTCTAGGAAGCAGTCATTGAAGATTTCAGCAGGCTAAGGTCTTCCTTGAGCATGCTGGAAAACCTTGAACAGTGCCCTATCTGCATTCATATTTTGTATGAACAGGCTAAAACCTTGAACAGTTAACGAATCTACCTTTTTGCCCTCATATTTATTTTATGGTAAAGTGGTTTTTTTTCTTTTGAAAACCAAGTAATTTTGAGCATTCAGACTAAAACTTTATCTCCAAGCTGTTCAGCTTTTCTGTTTTAGTCAAATGAAATATTAGGTAAGAATTTGCTTATAGAGTCTTGGAAAACATCAGGCTGCTACCTGACCAATTATAAACAGCTCCAGTAATGGCACTCTGTCTTCACTGTACCCCAGAATTACACCCAAAAAAGGCCAAGTGGGCCCTATCTGGTGCACTGACCATCTACAGACTCAGGTTGCAGCATGTTAATGGAGGATACTAAATCTAGTCACGGGAAGCCTCCACAAGAAGTATGCCAGTTGCTCAGATCTGGAGACAGTCTGCAAGAGCACTCCACTGATCTGCACCACCAGACAGATAAACCACACTCAGTCAGTGCCCAAATCAAACAGGACTTTATCAGTCAACATCAGCCATCTGACCTGCATCTGGAAGCAAGTAAGAAGTCAGTGCAGCCTCCAAAGAGTTGATGTAATAGTCTCCTTGTGGCTGATAACCATCCTTCTTGCCCAGCAACAGATTCTGAGTGATCTTCAGGGTTAGTCTTGCGTACAACCCATTGCAACAAACCGATACTAAGATTAGTTCTACTTGGTATGAGAAGTTTCTTATTTTCTACACAGCAACGTAAAGAAAGTATTTTTTTCAATTAAAAAATTACATAGAAATAGCAGGGAACAAAGTGCAGTAGCCAGGAGTGATCTAAAAATAAAAATCCCACCACAGTTGTGCAGGGTATACGTCCATAGTATGCAGCATGCAGACATCCTAACTGTTACTGTGCAGCCCTTAGCGATAGAGTAAATCTGAGAGGGCACTTCGGGTGACTCTGCCCTTTCACTTAGACAAGTTTGGACGGCTGCTGTTACATGGGATGAAGGAAGGCTAAAATCAAGACTAGTCAAAGAAGAATGCAAAAAATTCTTTCAATGCAGGTAAGAACATGCTGCCTCCTTCCCCTGGCACCTGCTGGAGGCTATGCTATCTCAGTTTCCCCATTTTTTTTAAGAGTGCTCTTTGGTTTACTTTCTCTTGTGAACCCCCATGGCAGTGCCTCGGTAGGGGAGGTACAACTGCTGGTGGGTCTAGCCTTTGAGCATGGGTGTCGGCAAAACCTTCCCTTTCCTGCCTCCTGTGTATAAGCGATGCACCCAGTGTGTCTACTGTTCTAAGTGTCCCAAAGAAGAACCAGCGCCCTGCCATGCTGTGCTGTGAGGGGAAGTCACTGTCAAGGGATGCGGTGGAAGGGGACGCAGAGAGTGACGCCGTGCAGTTGACTGAGCTTTCCACAGGGGAAAGAAGTACAAGGGAAAAATAATGCTCCTTCCCAGGGTTTCCACAAGATAATGAGTACATTTGGGAAAGGAAATTAAATTTAAATTCTGCAATCTGCAGATCAGTGTTTCTACATAACATTTGGTTCAGTGATTTCCAAGTGACAATGACTAGGATCGTACGAAAAGTTACTAGAAACTCGTGGAAGTGAAGGAAGAATGGGCCGGAGGAGCTGTTTCTGGTGAGGCAAAATGTCTTAAAGGAGGAGCAGAAGCATTTCCAGTGCTGACTACCTTGTAAAATAGGCTTGTGACCTAAGCTGGCAAGGAAATGTCACATGCAAATACTAAATAAAATAATTAGGTATTTTATAGATAAAGGATTGAAAGGAATGAGTGATTTTCTGTGTTACAGCTTAGCCTAACTTTATAATTAAAGTTTACAGGATTCTTTTTTGTAAATACAAGTGCACACCAGTAATTTGGTGAAACACGTGAGGTTAAGCAAAGTCCCTGCCCTGTGAACACTTGGAACTGCACGTTGTAACCTCTCTCAACATTTAAATTGTATTGGAGGAATCTGGAAGCATAAAAGATGTTTTAAATGGTAGTTAGCAGGGCAGTAAAAATGAATTCCGAGATCATCTGTCTAAATTCACCAAGGAATTGGTTCTATGACTGCATTACCAAGAAGTCTGATTCCAAGCAAAACCCAGCGGCAGTTTTCCTTAAATAAAGACCATATTATCAGATCTAATTAAGTCTCTATATTGAGGAGACTTTCATTTTACTACACTTTCGATCCTTCTTCAGTATTTCCCAAATCTTATTCTAGCTGCTGAACCCCATTACAGCTTCTCTTAACTGCAGGTTTAGCTCTCTCATAAAGACCACTGCGACAAATCCTGTAGTCACTACTCTTCAAATTCTTTCTCTTGTTTTCAGTTTGAAACATCATCTAATTTACACTGATCGTAGGGTTATTAGTGCCTGGGTTTTAAAATGCCAATGGTTGCCAGGATGCCTGCCCCATCTAGCCCACTGTTGATGCCTTTTGCTCTCTGTGGAGGGCCAAGTGTTTCCTTTGTGCTAAAAAGAAAATCATAACGTCTATGTATGCACTTTAATAGCATATATTCAAAATACACAGGGAGTTCCCCCCCTATTAGCTGAAATAGGTGCTTTTTTGTTTGCATGTTTAAAACCTGCCTAAATGCCAGCTTTTATTTGTGTTGTGCATTCAGTCCTTACTGAACTATGCATGAGAATGTGCCTCAACTCATGCATAGAAAACAGAGGCAAGCCGTGGTTCCCCAAAATGATTTTTAAAAAGGAGCTGGGACACTTTGCTTTATTGGCAGAGTAGTGAACTTCAAGAGGCTGGTCCTTAAAAGGAAATGCATTGTGGAGCCCCTGAGGTATTTCCATAGCAATGGTTGCAGCAAGCTTTCTATTGCCAGCCCTATTTTTTAATCTTCCTCTTGTAATTACTTTTTCTAAGGTACTTTTTGTACCTTAAGTTTGTATACACTCCATCTGTTTAGAGGATCAGCACTTAAGTGCTATCACAAGGGTATCTGCAGCAATGTCTCAGGCATTTTGTTTGTTCATTTTGTAGTTCAAGATGAATCAGATAAAGCATCTCAGATTTAAGAAAAATGACTGTAATGGTCCTTCTGCCTTGCTTGGGATCATCAGCCTCAGGAACTGCTTTGGGATGAAAACTCTTGAGTACGTGCTACTTGGTTTTCCTCAGAAACGGCAAGCTGGGGTTTCAGAAGTGGCAGGCGGGTAACTCAGAATGAACCATTCTGAAATCCTGGCATGTCCCAGTGGAAACAGTGAGCCCTTATTGTTCATGCTGCGAATGCTAGAATCAAGTTCAGATCTAATGTCTTTAAAAAGGAATTTTTGCAGCTTTTCATTAGAAAGTAGTAGTGAAAGCAGCTAAAATAGTTCAAGATGTATGCTAGTGTATTCAGTGCAGTTCCCAGGATGGGGTAAAAGGGCTATTCTAGCTCCCCTCAAAATAACCTGGGATCCAAACTGCCCACGTGAGGGGGTGGGATGCAGCAAAGAGAAAGGGAGGAAAACAGAAGCAAGCAGTACTGGGGAGACATGGCTTCTGATAGCTGTGGTGGAAGGAAACTCATGCCTGGAAGAGATGGGCCGTGAGGAGACACCAAGCAGGGATGGGGTGCCAAAATACTTTCTGTATCAGATCACAGATACAACCACAGCCAAGGTACAGGTTTCACACAGGCTTACTCAGTCCAAGGGACATACTCTTTGAGATTTCCATCCCAGACCCTCTGGTCTCCTGGTCTTCCTTCTGCACAACAGGACTTATTCGCTACTGCAGCTGGGCACTTTCAGGAGTGATATTTTCTTCTTGCCAGAAGAGTTGAGTATCTCCTACTGAATTTCTTGCAAGGAAATGTGGAAAGCAAGGTTTTGGAGTACTTGCCCATGAATCATTACAATCTGCAGGATTAGAGCTGTATTTAGTTTCACCCAAGTTCTTGAAACTGGAGTTAAAATTGAAAATACATATCAGTAAGTACCAAACGGAATTAGTAGAAAGTTACAGCCCAGAAGTTAGTAAACTGATCAGGATTTAACTCCAGAATTGTAGGGATTTTAAGATCATCCTGCTAAACACTGTAGGCCATGCTGGTTTGCTTAGATAAAGGGACAGAGCTGTACGTGATGGATTTACTCTGCTGTACTCATTGCCTTTCTTCTCTTCCCCCCACCTCTCCAAATTATGGTTCCACATAAGATCGATTAGTGTAAACTGCTGCTCATTGGGTTTAAGCGGAACAATTTTCTGCAGCTCCTTCACACCGGTTTGAAAGGAAAAAAAAAGCCAAACATTCTGCTTAATTAAGACCTAAAGAGGCGGTGCAAACTTTTGATGATTAATTGAAGCATGCTTTAGACTGATGCATATTTAGTTATTATAATGTGATAATTTTATCTTGTTATACAAACTACTCCCTTTGGGAACATGATTTAACACTGCAAACGCTTCGCGTTTATTGCATTGTTCATTATGAAAAATACACAGGCTAAAAACCACAAGGAGATGTATCTGAACAGTATCTGTGCGGTGGGTGCAGGGAGTACTTCTTCTACCTGTAATGACACAACCCAGGGGCAGAAAAACACAGTATTGGAACTCCCACAATAGCTTTCCCTGTGAAGAGTTGAGAACTCAAAAAAGCAGAGGCTGAAAATTCAGATCTTGTTCTGCATGTGGAAGGAATATGTCTTTCTATTACCCAGTGTAATTGTAGAAGACAGTGGTACAGATGTTCTGCTGAAATCTCTCCTGTTACTGTTCAGTTGTCTCTGTGCCAGCTACTCTCTGTCTCACCTGTATGAGTACCTGCGCTACCTGGCATAAGCGTGACAGATCTGAGAGCATGCTAAGCACATTGCAAGAGCAGGTCATAAAGTTACAAACCCAGATGGAGGAAAAAAAAATACAGCTGTTAAAAAATAACTTTCTTTCACTTCAAAATGAGCTGTACCAGGATTGCAAATGTTATTTTTGTACTTCACAAATGTGTCAGCCTAGCTGTGTGACTCCTAAAAGTGATGGTGAATGATCTTCATCAGAAGAGCTGCTCCAGCGAGAGCTCACATGATGGGCATAGGCATGCTGTCAGGATGAGCTCATGTTACTCAAGCGGATATGCTAAGCTAGACTACCAGCGAAAATTTGTCTGTGAGCAAAGGAGAACATTGCTGATGTACTATACTGATGTGATTGTTGTGGAGAAGCTTTCTTAGTGCAGACCTGATCAGGAAAAGATTAGAATAAAGATTCAAGACAAATAAGCAATCTCAGGCGACTGGATTTGAAATTCCCTGCTTCCCTGTGTTCTCATCGCATCAGGTTCCTCTGGCTGAGTGCTTTAGGGATGGGGATTTGATACGTTTTCCTGAAAGAGGGGCAAGAGTCTAGTAAAGTGATTTTTAAATGATTTGGTCTTATGAAACAAAGGTCTGTGAAGAAGTAAGAGGAATTTTATCTTGAATGGAAGAGACAAATTTCTGGTTTCTGATTATTCCAGTTTGTGTTTAGGAAAAGACAGCAATTAAATCATGTGACATTGGCTTTTCTTATTTCACACAGTCTTAATGTTTTGTGTTTAAGCTATTGCTTCCCACATGGACTGTAATGTTAGAAATGCATGGACTATTACCTTTTGGTTAATACTGCAGTCCTCTTTTTTGGTCACTAAGCTTAATACACTGCAACAAAACGTCCCTGTTAGTTATTTTCACAGCATCTGCTCAGACCTTTACTGCAACCAGTGTCAAGAAGGAAAGCACAGGATCAGGTTTGGACCTTTATCATTGTCCCCAGCTGTCATCCGCACCCATAGGCCATAGGGCATGGCTCCGTACCTATCCCTCAGGTACCAAGAACAGGTCCTTTTCTCTGCCGTTCTTAGCTTCACTTGAAGCTCAAAGAAAGGATTTGATTTTAGAACAAGTCTTCCTGCCACAGGGCTGCGCAGGGCTCTTGTTGATGGTCCATAAGGAATTAGTCGTGTGATACTGGATGTTTTCTTTCTTCACCTGATGACTGCATTGCAAGAAGTTAGAGTTGCATCAAAAATTGAGTTGGGCAAACCTACACCTGAGGGAGCAAAGATGACTTAAAAAGTGACATATTAGTGTACTGTTCCAGGAAGCACATGGTCCAAACTCCCTTCTGAATTACTGCTTTTTTCTGGCTGCTTTATGTGGCCATACTCAGCTAATCCTTTTGTAGCAGTGTTCCTGAGCCTATTCAATGGAAGAGGCATCTAGTTTTATTATTACTATTAAAAGGATTATATTGTATGCGACCATTCTTTGATGACTGGCTTGAGAAGGGAGTAGGCGAGAGAAATAATTGAAGTTCTTTGTATTTAGGCAGACTCTTTCCCTCCCTTTCTCCCTTCCTTCTTTCAAAATGATGAACATTTTGATTAATATTGATGGTGCCTCCTGCATATCAGCAGTCTCTTCCTGGAAGTGCAGACAGTGGCTGGAAGTAGTAGTTCGTAGACATTTTCTGCCGTTCTATTGATTGTCAGATCTGTGGACCACAAATGAAGCAATGCTGCTTCAAAGGATTCCCCATGAGGTGGTGGTGAAGTTCTGCTGCTCAGGGCAGGGGAAGACAACTTGACAGAGCAGGACCGTCTCCTCTCCTCAATCTGTCTTAGAGGGTCTTTGGCAGAAAGAGGGAAATTGAGCCTTACTGTCCTGTATAACCTCCTGCACAGAAGTGTGTAATGCAGCTTTTCCATGTAACAGCTTCTGCTGCTGCTGGGATGTTGTGTAATTGCGAATGGACAATTGTGTGGTCACCCATGGAAGGCAGTTCATGTCCGTCGGTGAACAGGAGCTGAATGATAGCTGAGGTGTTTCCCTTATCAAGTCATGCGTGAAAGACCCTGCGAATCCTGGTGGTGCAGCTTTGTGGTTCTCCTTAAAAACCGTGCCCCAGATGAGCCCACCTGCTTCCAAGAGCTTCTCCAGCACCTACTTTGCCAGTGAACTCTCTTTCAGCTCTGTATTTTTTTTTTTCCATTTATGACAGTTGGTCTCACCAGAAGTGAAGGTTATTGGAAAGTATCACTGGTAGATGTCCTATTTTCAAGAGATAAAATATGTCTTATCAGTAGTAGAATATATGTTGCTGTTATCTGAAACAAGAGGTTGCTGTCTGTTTTCGTTTGGTTCACAGGATCTTCTGTTGTCCTGATACATTCAAAGGGGCAAGTTCAGCCCGTAAGGGATTGGTTTATTATGGTGCAGAAGTAGCTGAATAGGGCACCTTTGTAAAAGCTGAGTACTTCAGATGGCTCAGGATAAAAACAGGGAAGAGCTCCTGAGCTGTGCTGGAGTAGTTAGCACCCTGACCCAGACTGCTCTGCAAGGAAAGCTGTGATGACGCCATGCAACGCCACCGTGATGGTACCCTGCGCTCCTGGCTGAGATTACAGCCAGCTCAGGGGCAGGCATCTTGACCCTATAGATGGGTAGAGATAATTTTGGGCAAATTGTTTTGATTTCCCTTGATGTTCAGTATGTGAAAGCATTTATAGTATTGGCAAATCCCACTCTAAAGGGTAAGTGATAAAATACGTTAAACACAAATCTGTGTTATAACTTAGCCTTAAATATAGGTTTAAAGGTAGACAGTCTGATTAAAACTAAAAGGTCATTATTTTACATTGTACAATTTTATTTGTAGCTATAAATCATAACACAATTTGTGGAAGGAAAAAAGTTATTAAACTGGCAATATTTATTCCGTTAAGGTGAATAAAATGTAGCACGTAGTTCTGAGTTATGATAGCTGGGGAAAGGAGCCAAATCACTCTGCTAAAAATTAGTTTGCCAATAATTTTACAGAATGATGACAGCGTAGCTTCAAAAACAAATCCTTTATAGGGAAATGGGATGGCTGCATGACAGACTCTCTGAGCTATGAATTCTCCACAGCTCATGGACCAGGAACTGCTTTAACAATTAGTCTTCAGGGATTATTTTTTTTTTTCCCAGAAGTTAGACAATGGCTGCTGCCTATAACTGAAAGGTCAAGCTGTATCACAGGCTGGACATAAGAACTGAAAGAATTCTCAGTTTTAGGTCAGAAAGGTTCCTGCTAACGTATTGTCTTGATCTGTTCAGGAGGCTTAACTATTTGCTGCCATCGTCTGTGAAGCTGAAGGGCGTGATGACTACACAAGGATATTGCTAGCACTTTAGTAATAAGCCCTGGGTTTTGTTACATGACAGAAGGCATACATGCCACATTTGTAACACGCATTAGATAAGAGCTTGAAAGGGGCTCAGGAACTCTTCCTGAATTAAAATTTGACCAATGAACATAATGACTGGAAAGTAACCCGGCAGACTTTACCACAGTGCTGCATCTTCCTTCTTGCTCGAGTCTGTTTCTGTGACTGCTACATTCACATGAAAGCTCCCCATTTTGTATACGTCATTATTTCGAAACAACATGGAAAAGGGGTATCTTGTGTTCCTAGTTATTTAGAAGAGGGCTCTTGTTAGATACCTGCCTTGGTGCGGTACCTTCCCAGTGTGTTTTATCCCCAGCTTGCTGAGCAGAACATCTCAGGGGGTGACTACAACAGACTGTAAGCAGCAAGAACAAAGCATCAATAGTCATTAAGCCTCTAGTCTTGGTTAGTTGTTCAATAAGGAGTTGTACACTCTTAAACATGCTAAAAAGCTCTCGAGATTTCCAGAGCTTTTCAGCAATGCATCATTTTTTAAGCTAATAATCTTCCAGCCATCTTAGAAGCTCTGCCAGTCTCCCCAGCCTGGCTGGCACAGGTCACTGGCTGCCTGAGGATGAAGCTGGTAATCACAGACATGCACAGTTCTGCTCTCAGACAGTGAGGAGGGCAGAAATAAGATAAGCTGGTGGTGGTTGTATCTAAGAGTAAGTGTGCAGATGTCTGAGGAAGGTGTTTGCATCTCATGTAAACATTGTTCTTATATTTTTGTTGTAGAAGATGATGTGTCAAATGTACAAATAATGTGTGCCTGGTGCCAGAAAGTTGGAATCAAGCGCTATTCCCTGAGTATGGGAAGTGAAGTGAAATGCTTCTGCAGCGAGAAGTGCTTTGCAGCCTGCCGAAGAGCATATTTCAAGAGAAACAAGGTAAGAGAAATAAGGAAAGATGTAACCTACATAGACATAGCTTTAATCAGGCCCAACCTGGGTCTCATTTAGCATCTAACAGAAGCTCTTTTCTTTTGTTTTCTCTGTTTCATCTAGTCCCTCCACTTCCCATCTGTATTGTCTGTTGGACTGTCAGTCTTTTACTAACCCTGTTTCTTTCAGTTTCCTTCAGTTCAATGTTTGGGTTTTGTGAGAATCAGGGAATTCAAATACTAATAAGCATTAACATAAGAGTCCCAATTTGGCTTTAGAGTCTCAGGATACTTGCTACATACACACAACTAGGAGAGATATCATGGAAACAGTAGAGGAGGGTTGCATATGACAGTGTCACTAAGTCCTATGGTGCTGGGATCTTGGCCAGTGGGTAAATGCTTTTAGGGCCTGTGTCTGGATCCCATCACAGTAGCGGACATCTTCCTACTGCTGCTAGTGAGCTCTATTTTCATCCTTTTAAAATGTATCATTACTAAATAAATTATCATTCCTGCAAAATTCAGACACTATACAGTTTTTGGGTTGGGGTATGCAATGTTAGAACATTTAGAGTAGCGTGAAAACCCCTCCTACGCAATTTAAATTTAACTGTCTAAAATTAGAATGCAATCCTAATATTGAATGTCTGCAAAAATTGCTGTAATCACTGAAGTACAGTGCCTGAAAATGCCCTCTAGGTTACTTCAGCAGCTGTTTTTCTGTAGCAGAATGTGCGATATGTCATTTAAAGAAAAATAACGAAGGAATGCCCCAGCATTTTTAGTTGTTGAAAAAGTAGCTGTGTCCTTTTGGTGCTTAGTAGTGTGAATTTTTGGGTAGCTGCTATTGTCTTAGAAATGTTTATTATTCATAAAACCCTTTAAATTTTTGTTTTCTAAATAATGCCATTTTCACTCATGCTACAGAACATTCAAAGCTTCTCAAGATCAAACTGAATTCAGGTCTCTAAATCTGGTCTTTTACATTTGTGGTAATAACAAATCGGTACATACAGATCCTAGATTCAAGATGCAATGTTATAGCAAAATACCCTCCTTTATAAATTTGGGTCACATCATCCTGGGGAAAAAAAAAAAAAAAAGGAAAAAGAAAAAAAAAGGGAGGGGAAAAAAATGCCTGAAGAATTAGGTTGCAAAAATCAGTAGAGTGGAATTTTAGTGGCAGTCTTGGAGAATCAAGCTCATAATGTCTACTGGAGCAGACAGGCTAGTTCAAGTCATGTGAGTCTTCTGCGAGGAGTGGTGTTTACATCCTTTTTATCTAGAAAAACCATAGAGGAGGGAGATACATGCTCCTTAGATGTTCCTCATTTGAAAATAAGTTCATGTATGTGTATGTGCACTGTGCACACATGCATGTTTATGCCCTTGCAGTTCAATGGGCCTTACAATGTGTCAGACACTCTGGGGTGACGGGATCCAGATCACCGTCAGCTGATGCTCCCATGGCTTTTCAGTCACAAATTTACATGGGTAAGATGGTTCATAGTACTGGAGGCATTGTCAGTGATCCTAGTTAGGTGGTCCTGTGTGTCCAGTAGTGATGAGTACCAGATAATTCAGGAAACCCTGGGGATGTAGATGAAGGAACAACCAGTTCATGGTGGATTCTCAATTTCATCTGCATCTTAGATCCTGAAATAGGAGGTTTAGATCCCTACTAAATGAAAATAGATACATGTTAACATAATGCATAGGTGTACTTCAACCTTCTACTAACCCATGAGTAGTAGGATTCATTAATGGTTTATGGCCATGAATTCAGTGAGTCAGGCAATATATGAAAAAGTTCCCTTTACCTGACTTAAAAATTATTACCTGTGTGCTTTGTTGGAGGCCTCCTTGTCCTTGTATTATGCAAAAGGATAAAATAGAACATCTCATTCCCCCTGCTACTCTTTCCTACACCTCTGTTAACTTCTGGAAGCTAAAAGATGCTGACTATTTCCTTCCAAAAGCTCTCTGTATTCATTATTTTGTATATATCTAAATAACAATAGATGTTCCTAATCTTTTCATATACCATCATACCCTAGTGAAATGTCCTATTCTTCTCTAAAGAGACTGCAAATTAACAAAATGTCATATGGGAGGACTTGGCAAAATATGGCGAGATAACGTATAATTGATATCATGTTGGTTGCTGCATTGGCTCTGCTGCAAAGCTAAGCCAGTGAGTCAAATTTTCTTCCTCTTTGCACCTGTGGAATCTGCAATTGCAGAGGATCTGACCCAGCAGGGGAAATCTGGAACTGCTCCTTGCATGTGTATTTACAGCATTAGATGATCAGGGGACAGAACACTTAGGAAATGCTGCTGTTAAATTAAGACATGTACAGTAGAACTCAGCAGTCCCTCATGCTTCTTGTTTTGCACTTTACCTATTAGTAATAGAGCAGAGTCTTGAGGAACAAGATCAAAGGAACAAGGCTGCAATAGTTTCACATGTAACTGCTGACCTTTAGTCTGTTATTACTAGTCCAACAGCATACCTGTCTTCTCCATGAGTCTAATGCTTATTTATTTGAGAAGTTATGCCACTCTACACTTTCTCATTTTTCAAACAGAGGAGTAAAATAGTCATGTTTCACCTGCCTTATGTATGTTTTAAACAGCAGATCACCACCACAATATAGTGTTGTATTACATTAAATATGTACAGCTGTTACATTTCTAGGAGCTGATAGGACTTTGTGGTCACTTCATTTAAGGCTTGAATTTCCTAATGGATCGTGTTAAGCCGTCTTCCCTCCCTCCCCTAGAAAGAAGTGCTGTAATAAGCACTTGCTTAAAATGATAGAACTGTTTAAACAGTAAAGAATGTCATCACTAATGTCTCAAAAGTGGCACTAAGTAATGCTGCAAATTATCCATCCCTGAATGCCAATTGCTGTGTTCAGAATTAGGACTTCTGTCATCATCCTAATAAGAAAATCTTCTCCCATACCCAGGGCAACTGCACACTGAAGCAATACATGCCCACAGATTTCCAGCTGGGAGAAGGCTTGGCATGAGACCACCTTGAAGGGCCCCTGGAGAGCAATGAAAGTGCTCCAAAGAGACCCAGGGTAGCTGGGCACTGACTGCTCCCTCTAACTCCTTCCCAGCCTGCTCTTGTAGTGGGTTTAGCAAGAGTAGCAACGCACCAGAATAAACCGGTACCTTGCTGGCCTCAGGAGTGTTTGAACCCAAGCAGTGTAGTCAGAAGCACACATCAGTCCTTCCTGCCTTTTGTCCCAGTGGAGCTGTGTGCTCCATAAGCTGTGCCCCTGCACTCCGCATCTGTAAGCCAGGGCTTACACAAGCTTCATGGCTGGGGCGGGGAGTTTGTAAGGAAAAAGGCTCGTGTACTTGTAAGTTGCTCTTCTCATAAGAAAGGCAAAGTTTGCCCCATGTATCTTTCAGTCATGACCATTAAAATTATCTATATTAGCAACCATGCCTTGCAAGAATAGGAATATGTACGTTTTGAATTATAATCGGTCTCCCCACAGAGTGTAATATTATCTCAATTACCAGAAATAAATGAAGAAAAATTTGGGGGTTTTACCCCATTAGGCAAAAAGCAAAGTATTTAGACTAGATCCGATTTAGAAAACACCTACAAATGCCACCACCACCAAAGAAAAATAATCCAGATCTGCATTCCCACTCCTGTTTGGTCTAGTGTGCATAGTCAAACACACATAACAAACTACTATATAGTAATAACCTGTTGTGGGTAACAAAACCAATTAAAAGGAAGTATTGCAGGGAAAGGGAGCATTTCATACTAATGTTTGTAATTGAAGATTTAAGATTTGGAGCTGTTCTGGTGCTCCCTTCCTTAGAGATTTAATTTTGTAGGCCAACTAATATGAAGCTAAGTACCAAAGAGGCACATAAGGGCAAAAAGCATTGGAGCACCAAGTTTCAGAATATGAAATTTAAAGGGAACGATAGGATTCATAATTGGATCCAGTGAGTTTGAAGCCTGAAAAGATTAATTTTGAAATTAAGTTTATTGACTCAGTGGGTCAGAAAACAAATTTATTGTGACCAAATAGCCAAACGTAGAATGAGGACTGAATTCACAGAGGTTATAGACTCTGTTCACAGGTATATTAAAGGATAATTTATTTGATTTGACTAAGACATCAGAGGCAAAGTGATTGCAAGGTTGTCAAGCCAGCATTTTGTACTTGACCTTGTTCCTGTTTCACACTGCCTCCCAATCAGGAAAAATGATGATAGATGCTTTTGTTTACAGTGCAGTCAAATTTCATTTACACTAATAAACAAAAAGGCATAAGTAAAAAAGTAAAAGTAAACTGCTGTTTAGCAGCATGAAGATGTAAATGATAATGGCTCTTTTCTCCCCATACAGGATAGTGGTGGGCAGCACCATGTATGAGTCAGTATCACAGACAGGCATTGTGTTTTATGCTGTATATGCAGCATATATAAATATATGCATATGTATGTTTTATCTCATCTGTATAGCAAGAATGAATGTGAACAATCAAATGGGGCTGTAAGAAGTAATACGCATTTATTTAGTCCTGGGTTCTGTTGCATTAGACAATTCCTTACATTTTCAAATTATGTTTAAAGATGATAAAATGCACACAACATCATAAAACCTCAGTATTCCTGAGTAGTTTTTTGGTTAATTAATGTATATCACTATATGATTAATATGGGCGTGTATATACAAACACATACTAAAAACTGGGAGTAAACAGAAGCTATTATTCCCCAAAATTATTACTGAGGGCTGTCAGAGAAACTTCTCTTGATTTCAAGCTTAATTGTGCAGCCTAACAGTGCGTAAGAAACATTTAACAATCTCCCTGTTAAGTCAATGAGTAACAGTAAAAAAAAAAAGTTACTTTCTTTTCTTTCTTATGCACCTGCAAAATTTAATTTGTAAAATGATCATAATTCATGGCAATTTGGAAAATTGCTTAAAGCAACTTATGCAACTAGTGCCCCTGACGAAAAAAAAAAAAAAGCCAATGAAAAAAAAGCTTAGGTGTTACATCTTCCTTTAGACTCCCTTTCCATAATAAGTTTTGGAACATATGGGCTTCTGAATAGAAAACCTATTTCTCGTAGAGATTTAATGTGTATTAATTAGGTGTTCAGAAAGGTCTGCATAGAGCAGGTGTCCTACCTGGTTGGTGTGAAATTGCCCGTATTTGGTTCTGCAGAGGTGTAGAGAAGTGGGGTTTCATAAGTGGTTCACAAAGTTGCTTCTTCTGCTGTGGTTTTGTGTAGAATATGTGCATGTGTGTTTATGTGTGCTTGTGTGTGTGTATGTGCACATCAGCATACGTGTGGTTGTGTGTATTTGCCACAGCAGCCAATTTGATAAGGTTTCTTGCAAACGTTTGAAAGTAGGAAGGGAAAAGATGACAAACATCTCTGTAGCTATGACTGCTATGGTGGGATATAAATGAGTGCTGATGAGTGAATGCAGATGAAACGCTGAGTCTGCAGAGGAAATAGTTCAAACATGGGGGACAACTGCAAGCTCCTTGAGGAACCTATGGGAAGGAAAATATCCTTCCTCAGAGGATGTTTTTAAAGTTTGTGGAGGGTAGAATGACACAGACAGTGGCCAAGAATCTGAACAGACACTGAAATAGCAAGGAAATCCTGAGCTGTGAAAGAAATGGGTGGCATCAGTCAGAAAGGAGAAGAGTTGGCATCATTGTGTAGCTGTCATCAGCTGGCCTTTCTACTTACTGGATACTAAACCCAGAAATCTCATAAAACTCCTTCCCTGAACCAGAGCTAGGATTTTTCATGATTAGAAGAGGCAAATGAAATTCCAAATTAACCTACTGAGACCATCAGTCAATATCTCACCACTCACCCACAGCAAAGCAAAACGTATTAGCATTGCTAACGATGAAATGCATCAGCACCTGACTGATGCCACCAGTGACTTAATGAAAGGATCTGGCAAACCCAGCATGCTTGTCAGTTTGCAAACTCAATGGACATTTTACTGTCCATCTGCTGCCATTTAATACTATAAATTTGAATCAAATTCCCATTGTCTGAATTACTAGCAGGTATCCAATTCAATTAAAAGGCGTGTTCACTTTTAATTCTAACCACCATGTCACATTACATCAGTCGTGTTGCATTCTGGCTACTTTGGTTATATCAAGATGAATATGCTAATTACAGCTTGAGAATCGGCTGCCTCTTGGACAGCAGCGTTTGATCCAAATGAAGCGACCAGTTTCTGCAAGGTGTCCTTGCATCAGTTCTGGACAGCTTCAGCGACTGCACAGCTCCTTCTTGCCAGCAGTAGGTTTTGTTTACATACAGATATCACAACACAACATCACTAATTAGATTAGGACATGACTAGAAATGCATTTAGGGTTTTCAGACAGTAGGTGTATGCAGTTTAGAGCAATTATTTGGATTTAAATAGATGTTATGACACCTTGATGTTGGAGATGTGAGAGAAGTTGCTGCCTACCAGGGTGGCTGAGGAAGAAAGATGGCTGGTAGCGGTATTTCTGGAGATTACTAAGGTGCTTTACTGAAGTCTTAAATCACATAGGATGAATTTTTGGAAGGAAGAGGGAGACACGAAGGGAAAAACAGACCCTTTGCTCCGTTAAGAAGTTTGGCAAGATGGAGTTCATACTCTGCAGTATCCAGGACATTTTTGCATCACCAAGGGATTTTTGCTTAAAGAGTTTAGGTGCATAACAATGATGGCTTCAGAAAATGAGGAGGTATATCACACACGGGTGCTTACTTTACCTCTGAACCCCTTTAGCTCCAACCTACGTGAGCTAGGCAATCACTCAAAAAAATCCTGCTCTCCCCTACATTCCATGTCTTGATTCTTGTTACCTTAGATTAGCCCACATTGCCTTGGCCTTGTATGAAATTAGGCACCTTCCAGCTTTGTTTCTATGTGATCAACACAGAATGAGCATCGAGGAGAGTCTTTATTCTGACAAAAACATAGGATAGATCTCCAAAGTGAATTTCATTTGCACAGATTATATTTGGTGCCACTTTGCCTAATGAACACATCAATCATTAATACTAATACGAGCTGGGCAAATAATGAAATGCATATTAAATAATATGTTTGTTCAAAAATACCATGACATTTGAATAAATTATTGCCTTAGTGCATCTGTTCACTTATCAGTCAGCTCATTAACTTAGGGAAATATTGAAAAAGGAGCATGAGTATTTTTTTCACTCTATATATTTTTATTTTAAAACCAAAATTAAGCAAATATGGTTTTCAAAAATATGTTTGCATTAGGAGCAATGTTGTGAACAACATCCTCCGTACACTCTCCTGAAAGGACGTATGGAATGCTACAATTAACTGTGTAGTTTAACAGGGTGAAGTTCTGCCCGGGCAGGAGACCACGGTGGGCAGCAGTAGGAAACCTGAGGGGCCAGCTGAGGTTGGAAGGTCATTTCTAGTCCTGAAGGTTTTTGGGAGCACACATTTCTTTAGTGGTGAAGGGATTTATGCAGGTGAGGCAGCAGTTCAGTGGAGTTGCGATTTCTTGTCAGCGGAATGCCTGTGTTTAATTACTGTCTCATTTTCCTGAAATGGTGACTTCCCTCTCCATTACGCATAGAAATCTTGGGACAAATTCAAGGATGAAACTGAGTCCAACCGAGGGAGTAAATCCCATCATGTATCTTTTGGCCCCTCCTAGGTAGGAAAGTTTCATCCCTTTTGGATTTGTTTGCAAACATTTGCTGGTTGATGGGAAGACTGAAGAAACCCCTACACACGTTAGCCTTGAGTCTGGCCTCGTGAGTCTAAATGAAGCTAGGAGAGGCCAGATGGATATAACTTACAAGCTGCTGGATGAACAGGAAAATCTACTACTGGGAATTGTTAGTTAAAGTCAGCTTTACGCCATATATCAAGCCATGCACGATGCACAAGTGTTAAACTTGCTGGGAGAACGAGGTGGGTTTTATTGGGCAAAAATCTGAAAATGTGAAATATCTTTCCTGTAGAAAGTCGTTTCGGCCAGCTGTTTGCTGGCCAGCGAGGTTCGGTGAGGGGCTGCGTACTGTCAGAAACCCAAGCATTTACAACTCCGCCATTTGAATTTAAATTGGACTGAAAGTAAATGTATGTTGCAAGTTTAGCCTGGATACAATTTTGTATCTAAAGTAAATGTACTCATCTGTTTAAAAATTAGTCATAAAGTATCTGATGCTTTTGAGGGGTGTGTGTGTGGGGGGGTGTGGGTGTGTGTGTGGGGGGGTGTGGGTCTGTGTTTGTGTGTGTGTGTGTGTGTGTCTCTGTGTATGTGTGTCTGTGTGTGTGTCTGTGTGTCTGTGTCTGTCTGTCTTCAGGTGTTTTTTGTTTATTTCATCTCCTGCCTAAGGAGTAGGAGGCCAGGCTCTGCCTCCATTGCATGGAAGGGCTGGTGGATGCTCAGGCAGGAGCAGCTCTTCTGGCTGGCACACACGGGACGGGCAGGGGCAGATGTGGCTGCCTTGCTGCCCATTTACTTTCAAAGCAGAGCAGAGCATCTCTCTGGCTCATATCTGGGCTTTGCAAGGGGAGGATCTTCAGTGGGGTATGGTAGCCTGGTGCGGCTTTACCGGACAGTGTGCGAGACCGTCGAGGACTTGGCTTCCCCCACTAGCACTGGCTGGATGCAGTAATTTCCCCTGTATCACATTGATGGACAGAGCTGCAGTGTCCCATGCATGCAGCACAGTGTCGCTTCCTTCCCCTGAGATTCGGACTGTTGAATGAAAAGGGGAAACCGAGTGAGTTAGAAATCAAGCAACAGCTCAGTCTCGATTACTCTTACTATTTTTAATTTAGTCCCCAGGCTTTCACAGTCGTGGTGCACAGTGCTACTAACTCAGGTGGAAGAGAGCTCCTAGAACTAAATATAAGTCTTCAAAGCCTGATCTAAAGATTTAAACAGAACACTGACATTTAGATATTTATGAGGAGGTAGGTTTGAATAATTTCATGATGTAGTAGTAATAATGGTCACTTTGGCCATTGTGGAATGGTTCAGTCTCATGCCTCCATTTGCAGAAGCAATTTATCATTATCGATGCCTCGTTAAGGCAACTCCCCGCTGCGTTTTGTCTAATGCACAGGTATGAAAAGAACAGGTAGCCATAGTCCTGACTCCCATGTTGGAAGATGGTAACTTCATCCTAAAGAAAGGAAGGACGAGGAGCTCTGAAAGAGAAGGCTCTAAAATACTGAGGAAAAGGGTTAACAAAGATAAGGTTTAAAAAAAGGGGGAAAAAGAAGCATTGAATCACTCTGGAGGCTATTTAAGAACACCATATTAGATGCACAGATGGTATGTATACCTCTGAGCAAGGAAAAAGTAGAAAGGGGAGAGTAAATCTGGCATAGTTAAGTGAAGAAGTGCATAAGCTTAAAGGGACACTGTCAACTTAAAACTCACACGTTTATTGGAAAATTTGTTACCTACTACTGTTACAAATGACACCTATGATTACTGTAACTGAAAGACAAAACAAAAAACTCTCTCTGCTTTTAGGTGTGCTTCCATTTGGGCCTGATCCAGATTCCATCAGTGTCAGTGGGTGACGTCCCATTGCTTGCAGTAAGCTCTGGATCAGGCCCCCGTACATTGTGTACGAGCAGTTTTGTTATTTTGCATGCAGTCTGTTTTCTTATTGTTTCTGTGGTTTTTCACACAGCAAGAGAGGAAAAAACATTTTTTTCCAAATTGGACGTGCAGTTGTTAAGCTATGGCAATGCCAACGGGGTTCCAGCCACACTTGTACCAGAAATATGAAATGGTTTGCTTCTCTAAGACAAAACTCATCCATCAAAGAATTTGAAAACGCGACTAAGTCATTTATAACTGAAGGTCTCTGAGATAAAGTGTGGGAACAAAAGGACAAGGAGATTCTCTGAAAGGTGTATGTACAAGGCGCTGTAGAAAGTGTAGAAAAAGTGGCTCTGTAGAAATAAAAAGCCACCTGTGTACCTCCCCCCTGCCCCATGCCTGTAGGCCGCCCAGCAGTGACTCTGGCCCCTTCTGAAAAAGTGGAACAGCAGAAAAATCAAATTAAATTTTCTGCGTCCATCTTCACCGCAGAGGATAATGAGGAAATTCTTGTCCCAAGGACACTTTTCACAGGAAATCAGAGTGTGGCCTTATAACAGAAATTGAAGTCTCTTAGGAGGAAGTTATGGAGCAACTTCAGCAACTCGAGAGCAGTAAATCACCAGGAGCAGATGGTACTCAGCCGAGTGTTCCTGAGGAAATAAAAGTGTGAAGCAGCAGATATATTGACAAGGATCTGCAATATATCATTAAAACCAGCAACTGTTCCTGAAAATTTGGAAGCCATTTGTATGGTGCTTAGGAAAAAAAAAAAAAAAAAAAAAAAGAGAGAGACGTAAGAAAGTTGTTTTCTTTTCAGTATAGGAAATGAAGCTGAGAATTCCTAAATACTTCTTATTTAATTTGCTTAATGGCAGAATACAGTAACTTTAAGTTAGACCTGGCAGGCTGTAACATTGTAAAGAACAACTGCGATATAATTTTTTACGTTAACAGCTTTTAGACAAAGATATTTAGGTGAGCATAGTTTATTTGGACTCAGGAGTATGTTTGCTGAATAAAGTTTGTTGGTTTTGGTGTGTTATTTGATGTCTGTGAGTAGTCTGATGCCCTCTATGGAAACAATGAACACATTTTGGTGCAGCAGCATTTATCGGTCCATGTTTTTATATGAAGTTGAACATTTGAATAAGAAACTGATTGCATTCCAAAGGACCTGAGTTTACTGCCAAAACAAAAAATAGCTTTATAATGCTGGGGAATGTTTTTATATGTGCTACGAAGTTTTTAATTCAATTTGCTACAGAAAAATTAATTATTTTAAGAAAAAAGTTTAATTTTTCAACAAAAAGCAGATACTTCGATGCACAAATCCACTCAATCAAATCCCTGTTTTCTGCAGTTATACCATATGGGCAAGGAGTAACAGAGGAGTACAGAGGTTTTGACAAGCAAACACAGCTAGTATGTATACACACACACGGAAATCAGCTGAGGGAGGCAAATTAGAAGTTCTAATGGATTTGGAATTTAGTAAAGCACTCGAAATAGCATCTCATGAAATCTTACCCTCAGATTAATTCAAATTGCTTTGGATATGAACACTGTCAAGTGGCCTGAAAACAGGCTCAAGGAATAAAGTAAAGGGCGGTGATAAAAAGCAGCATATCAGGTTGTGGATAGAGAAGTGCCAGAGGGACTTTCGTGAGGTTGGTCTTGTTTCATATTTCATTAATGATGTCCTGGAGAGAACAGAGAGCAAGTTCACAAGCTCTGCAGAGGATACTAAGCCAGGAGGAGTTGAAGATACCAGACAGGACAGAAAATAGTTCTCTGGAGGAATTAGAAATAGTAAAAAATAACAACTAAATTACTTGTACTTTGACAAAATTGAGTTACTATGTCTAGGGAGAAAAAAAACAACCCCAGACAACCTGAAAAAAAATTTTAGTGCAATGAGTGAAGCTGGACAAGAGGCTGAAACTGAGGATAAGTATGGGCAATAAGCTGGGCTGTGTGGATGTAATGGTAGTTAAGTGGCGACAGCTAGGGTCTGGAGTGTGGGGGTGTTGAGGAGAATAGTTGTGTGGTTGCTGAAACACGGACAGAGCAAGGAGCCGCAAGATTTGGAGGGAGTTTGCACAGGCAGGTTAAAGGATGAGCAGAAGCAGAGGATGATTTAGGGAATATGAAAGCATTAAGCCCATGGAGAAGGAGAAGGTGGCTGGGAAGAAGTTTGTCTTTTGCAATTTTGATGTGTAATACATCAATGTAACTGTTAGCCCTTGGAACTGTGGCCTGAAATGAGCTGCTTTGCTTGGGACAGACTAAGCTGGGGTGAGCAAACGCTAGTAAATACCGAAGCTGGCACTGGCAGAGGGAATGCATACACTGTCTTCTGTGTATTTTCTGTCTCAGACTTCTGCAGAAATGAAAGGGTAGCACACTTGGATTCAGCAGGCAGTATTACTTCCCAAAATTACACTGCCCATTTTTAGACTGAACTATCACAAATAGTAGTTAAATGCCTGAGCCACAAGCCACTGAAATAAACAGGAGTGCTCTGACTGGAGTAGCAGTTGAACTGGGCCTGAAATTGAATAGTTTAGTTTTATACATTTAATAAAACTGATGATTATTAGCAAAATATATAGCTAAGCCAAGTAAAAGAGCAATGGAAACCAAACCTCGTTTATCAGAGATATTACCGGCCAGTGTAAGTCCCAGATGCATCCTATAACTGCATAGATTATGGGATATTTTTCACTCCTTCCTTCAGGTATTGGCTGTTGTCAGCTGCAATTTGCCAGACAAGAGGAACAAATGGGCTGATCACTATGGCAAGACCCATCTTCCCAATCAAAGCGGTTGCACTGATGGCATAGCAAGCGTGAAGGGTTCTGTGACATACAAATCTTAACTGACATGTCCCATTTGGGCAGCCAAATACATAGCTGGTATAAGCCAGTGTGGCTTTATTAAAATCAATGGGGCTACTTAAATCAGGTGTAATTTTGGCCCAGTATAGGAATTGTAATAGCTCCATTTAGTTCTTACTAGGTCTGAAGGGGCAATAGGTTCACTGTAGTGTCACTGGGAAGTTTTTTTTTATTATTATTGTTACTATCATTAAATTGAAAATGTTTTGCCTCACTTTCAATCATCCTCAAATGTCTTGTAAAAAATTTCAACATTCATAATGCAGTTGTCAGTGTCACCACAGTGCTCATTTGAAGTATTTCGAAAATGTCAGTGTTTTCTAGTATCTACTGTTGATGAAAATATGGGAAGCGTAGAGGACTTTTTATAAAAGGATTGAAGTGATATGTGAGGTTGTGTTCAATCTCATGTAGTAAGGGCTGTTTTTAAAGAAATGTCTTGTAGAACTCAAATTTACTATATCTGGACATTTCAGTATAAAATGTAATCTGTAGCACCTTCACTACGCCTAGCTTTTCCAAAAAACACAACTAGAGGTATTAGAGCATGTTGCATAGTTTGTAAGATATTTCCTAAAGACACCTAATTGCAAATGTTATTTTGAGCTTTTTGTTTCTTCAGCCTTTAACTTGGGTTTGAATAACTCCATATAAATTGCAGAACAGAATATGCAATAAGGTACTGACCGCCAGTTTTGAAACAAAGGAGGTATTTTTGACTTGCGGATGTCAAGGGCAGTATTTCCAGTGATGTCAGTAGGATGAGAACTGAATCCCAAGCTACAAGCCAGTGGTGGCATTTCAGCAGGAAAAATAAGGAATTAGATATTTACATGTGTACTTCATGACCCACAACTATCACTTTTTGCTGATAAAGCTGTATAAGGTTTTTTAAATGTAACCTAATTTATATTAAATAAAATAAAGCCCAGGTCTGCCATACTTAGGCTGGGTAGCTCTTTATTCTCCTTCCCAGGGCAGGGAGGTAATGCACATTTTTCTTCCTTCACTATTCTGCTTTAGCCTTTCCCTTGCTTTATTAAGTGGAACCTTTCTAGCCTTCGCAATGCAGCCACCAAACTTTTAACCTCTCTCTGGCTATGTCTTCCTACATTTCCTAACCCGTTTCTGCATTTTCCCTGGCAAGGTTAGGATAAGGTATGGCATTTAATGATCCGTGTTGTGTTATGTATTTGCAGCATGTCTTGTGTTGTCTTATGGATTTTTTTTTCTTAGGGTTTTGGTTTTTTTTTTAATTGAAAGGTACCAAGGAGATTCTCAGTTGTTTTTTCTCTGTGCCCTTAACGGGGTTTCACTTACCACCCCATTAAACAGTCATTTCTTATGTGCAATTGTGATTACTGGAATGTAGGTTGCTATTATTAATCATCTTTCCATTTGTACTGTTACATTAATCATGTGAGGAGACACGGGTGTAAGTTTGAATCCAGCAGAATGACAACTTCTTGTTCACAGTGATCTGAAATTCAACCCGTGAAGCAGAGAATGACTTTTACAAGTCATTTTCATGTTTGCCAATTTTGAAGGCAGCTCTGTGCCATTTTGCAGTACTCCATGCTAATTGTGACCCGTGTGGATTTAGGGATTTCATGAATAATACAAGAGATGCAGGAGCAGTTGGGAAAAAATGGTTTTGCACGTTGTTTGTGTCAGGGCTCAGTAATGGATCTACCCTCGAACGCAGCCACCGCTAAGAAGACATTCTGGTTTCCAGGGCCTCACACTGCGCATGCAGGAGTCATTTCAGTTTTGCACGCACAGCTCTCTAGCTGCTCTCCCTTTGTTTCCAAATAGCGTGTGCTCTGCTGCGTACATGTGCCTTCACATATTCCTACAGGAAATCTACTTTCACGCCCAAGAGGAAGAAAGTCTAGCACATTTTCTGCAAATAAGCGTGCTCCTTCAGGAAGCGTGCTTGCAGAGGAGCAAAGAGGACAGTACAGCTGTAAACATTCTGCTCGGAGATAATCAGTGCCCCAGCAGGAGCACCTTCCCCGCACAGCTGTACAATTCCCTTTGCTCTCTAGAAGGCACTGCACCCTACGTGCAGTTTCCAAGCTACATTTAACACAATTGCCCATCAGCACTTAGGAAGCAGTTACCACAGAAACCCAGCAGAGACCAATTAGTCACATGATTAAATTAATTAAAATAACCCAGGGTATCTGCCATCTTGCTTCTTTCTGTTACACATAGCGCGTGACCCAGGTGGAGCTGTAATTGGGCAGCATTATTGTGCCTTTTAACCCTAGAATCATCTTCATACTGTACTGGAGTGGTCTTTGA
This sequence comes from Falco rusticolus, assembly GCF_015220075.1. NCBI lineage: Eukaryota > Metazoa > Chordata > Aves > Falconiformes > Falconidae > Falco > Falco rusticolus. The sequence goes on from NC_051192.1 coordinate 24,451,668, forward strand.
TTTTTTCTTTTCCACCAGTCTTGTGTAAATCCCTTTCCAGAGATCTGTGTTATTCCCTTGCCACAGAGGTGCATTATTCCTTTTCTGGAGATCTGTGTTATTGCACAAAAAACATTCTCCAGCCCCCTCAATAAGCCAAGCAGTATCAAATTTACAAAACATCAGATTTAACAACAGTGAGATTTGTTATGTTTGGGATAAGAGGATTTGGAAACATTTTCAATTGCACAGCTAAGACTTTTGGAGGTCTTTAATGACAGCTCTAACAATACTTGCCAGAGAGAGCTCTGTAATATGTATTAGCACTTGACCTGAGAATTGTAAAGCACTAAGAAAAGACTGTATGTTGTGTCTTCATTTCCCAAGTAATACTGTTATTGCAGTGGGGCACGTTTAAGTGGAACAAGGTGTCTGCCTTGTAATACTGCTTCCTGGGAAAGGCAGGCAGTTTGGTTTCCTCGCTCATTTTTAAAACCTAGAAATGCACAGTCATATTCTAACTTAGTAATTCAGCTCTTTGTCCTTGGTCCTTTGGCTGCCCTGATAATTGGTATCCCCCAAATATCCATGTCAACTAGAGTTTTCTTCTATTACATTGGTGTCATACTTCTGCACGCACACAAATCATCTCTACCTGAAATGGCATAAAACATGGAACATTGCAATTTCCATCTCATCAAAGATTTGCTGGTGACTGCTCTGAAGTTACCTTGATCCATGGCACTAAAAAAGAAAAAATAAATTAATACTATTTCTGGCCCCAGAGTAGAGAGCAGCTTGCCTCTCCAAAGCAGATTCCATACAAACAGACTTGACAAAATAGCATGCATAAATTACACGGCTCTGATGCATTAATTCGTGCCTAACAGAGCAAGTGGCAACAACACTACATCTACAATGGATGGGTATAAGATGGAAGAAATGAAGTCTGTGGGTTAATGTATAAATAATCAACTGTTACGGAATTTGCAAATATTGTGGAAGAAAGCTAGCAGGTTTTGTGCGTGCTGTATTGCTAAAGTGCTGTGCACAAACACATTTGCTAGGCTTAACTGGCTCTGACTAGCCCGTCAGGAAGGATGTACATGTTTGGCAGTGCTGAGGCACAGATGCTCCAATATGAGACAGGGTCTGGTTGTGAAATGAGGTCTCTGTCCACCAGAGTAATGTCAGTGACAAAAGTGAGCCTCCACGCTAAGTCATAGCACGTTTCCCAGGGTGAAGCAAGCCTTGTGCCAGGTATAATGTGAGTCTGTGATTTTATAGAAATTATCCCCAACTGACCAACATCACCTGCATCCAGGACACACATGCACACACGATTTACCAGGCTTAAATGAAACCCGTGCTCTGAGTGTTTTCATTTTGCTTGTGTTTTACTTGTAAATTGTCATGGGCTGCTGTGGCCTGTATAATACCCACTGAAAAATTGCCTCTCGTGTAATGTTTGATCTTGCTATTTTTGCAATAAGTGACAATAAGAACACTGAGAAAGAAATTCTCCATGGGATCACCCAGTTTTATAATGTAGTCATCCCATAGAAATTGGCTGAATTATGTTTCTATAAAACTGAAGTAAACTAGTGGAAAATCTGGTCTGAAGATTGTAGATGCAGCGGCCACATGCTGTTGTTCCCAGAATTAAAAAATGTCCCATAAATATACTCATGAAAAGGATCACGAGAAGGATGCTCTCTGTTTCGTATTTAAAGTACTTCATCAACAAACCTGCCTACTAAGTTCTCAAAGCTTTTCTTCCTTTACAATGCAGAACAAAAAGCATTTTTTCAGACTAGAGCAATGAACAGTTTTGACTGTGTTTTCTTGTCACGCTGCATAAAGTAGATGTGTCTGAAAGCAAAAGACAGGCTCTTCTGTACCAGCTAAAGTGACAGCAAAGGCTGAGGTGGCTGTTTTGAAGTTTTCAATGTGAATAGGAAGGGAAGGATTTTGCTGTGATGTACAGGGGCTCTATGTTCTTGGTACAAGTTTCTTGGTATGGGTTTCTGGCTTTTCCAGGGAACACAGAGTCACCCTTAGCCGAGTGTTACAAAGGAGTGAATGGCAATGGAAATATGGGTCCCTCTCCCAGCTGTCCTTGGAGTGGGATTCATAAATGGGAAAGCAGGGCCTGAAGTGGGTCAGTACATATCTCTGTGCCATATCTGCATTTGAGAGAGAGATGTGCTGACCTCTTCCCAGAGCGGGAGACGGAGCAGTCCTGCAGGTGCTGTTCTCCTTGCTGAGTAGCCGGGGGGTTCATAGGGGCACTTCTGAAGTACGGTCTCTGAGCTGCTGCTGGGATGGTCACTCCAGGAGCACACAGATTAGAGGGTGGGATTGCAGAAAAAGAGAAGGTACTGGGGAGTAAAGAACATAATGTTTCAATTGTGGAGGTATTGGACAGGATCAGCGGGATTCCAGGCTTCCTTTATAAAAAGGTGAATAATTTATATTTGCCCTCCTTGGAATAAGAAAAAGGGAGAATATAAAAAGAAACGTGATGAAGTGCAAGCAATTTTGAAATAACTATTGTGAATGAATGTTATAAATGTGCAGTGTATTGCATGCCAGAATAAATGAAAGCAAATCAAGATAGCAGAAGAATTTTGGTGGAATATTTTCTGCTTACCGCCATAGCTGAAGCAAAGAGTAAAGAGTCATATCGTAACGATTTGATTTTCCTAGGTGTTGTGAACACCTCATTTCTCAGGAACTGTGATGGGGCTTAGCTAGACATCCACATCTGGGAAAGTCAGGTCATCTTTAGCCCATTCATAGGCAGGCTGAAGTCAGTAGGAAGCCTGAGTTGAGCGGCAGTAAAGTGATTAGCATTTGGCTTACATGATTTTAAACAGGAGGAATGGATAAAACATGTACTTCTGAATCATTTATGTATGATGTTTTTGTGTGCTAGAGGACACGTAAGATAGTCTTCAGGCCCAAGTAAATACTCTGATACATCGTATGAGAAGGAGTGCCAATGAAAGAGAAATTCAGTGCCCTCTAAGTCAGGGAGATGGTAATATAGGTGAGAGGAGGATAATTTTGGGGGTTCCTTTTTGTAAGAAGTCACTACTGATAGTTCAGAAAGAGCTGGTGAACCTACAGCAATCCAATATCCAGGATTCATCCATCCCTGATGTCTCCACTTATTTGTATTCCTAAAATGGCTCTGACATAGAAGTAGTTAGGGCAGAAATAACCTCCTGGAGGCCATCCAGGCATTTCCCTACATTGCAAGAGGGTTTGTTTAATTTAATCCTAGTCTATCCTCATGGCATTACTAGACAAAAGCATTTAATAAATAGTCTGAGAGACTGTAAAGGAGTACTCTCTCTTTGGTTGCATTTCAATAGCTCTCCTTGGCTCCTTGAAGTTCAGAAAGTTTAGCAGAATAAGTAAAAGTTCACAACTAACTTTTCCAGCTTGTATGTAGTATTGACTGTAGGCTGTGGGGTTGAATTCTGGTCATTCTCAACAGTTGGTCTCAACTGATTTTAATAGATTAACTGTTTATTTTGGAACAGCTGTATTCACAAGTGGGCCATTGCTTTAGGCACAGACCTGTTAGTATGAAGGATGTTGCTGGTATTCTTGATTAGGAACAGTGTACAATTCTGGATAAACATCAGGTGAGAATTATCTGACTCAAAGGGGTGGGCATGTTTCCTTGTCAGCTGGGATAAAGGAAGGTCCAGGTGATTCCAGTTTAGACAGATACAGCTTATTCTGAGGCCATTTGGATAGGACCCAGTTTCCAGAGCCATATCCGCTATGGCTTGTGTTATCATTCAGGCTTTATGTAAACTGGACAGGACTCATTTTGCTGTTGCCTTTTTCTCCAAAATTCCTTTGTCTGGAGGCTCAACACTTTCTACTTTTCTCAGCAGCATTTTCATTAGTCTTGATTTCCTTTGCCCATCCTTCTCTCTCTCCCTCCTGCCATCAGCTGCTGCTTACTCCCTCGACTCTTGCCGTCTGTTGTACCTGCTCTCTGTAGCGGCCCTCATGGATCCTGGCACTTCCTATATGCCACTGACACTGTGAACTCCACAAGAAAGCAGACAAGAACTGTTTCTAAATTCTGTATAACTAAGGCTTTTCCCCAGAAGCACTATGTTGTCTTTTAACATACATTTATATATAAACCTTGTACTAGGGAAGTGATAGTAACCATGTCCCTGTTACTCCACTGGCATTGCCAGCAGATTCTTAATGCGATGGCAAAATAATACAGCTCTGCCTCAGGAGCTCACTGCCACTGCAGGCGGCAAGGGGCAAATGCCAAATAGGTAATGCTTTTATTTATGTGCTTTCAACAGATTCTTAGTAGTTTTCCCCCACATTTCTGCAGCAAAAACTGGTCCCAATGAGGAACAAAGACTGACTCCAGGGAAAATTTTAATTTATAGATGTGGTCTGTGGATTTCCATGCCACTCTGCTCTCCAGCTGTCCCCTCTGCTTCCCTCTGAGCACATGCTCTGGTTTTTCCCTTTTCACAGCTCTCTGGGGTCTAAAACCTGGCCCCTTTGAAAGCCAAAGGTAAAACTCAGCTGGTTTCGGAAGGGCAGGATTTTAGCCCAGCCGCTCTCACTGAGCAGATGCCTGTCCCATGTTGCAGGTGGCTGTGCGTGGCGCTGCTGGGACGAGGCAGCGGTGTAGCAGGCTTGGTCACGGGAGAGCATGACAGTGAGTGCCAGAGGAGAGGCTGAGGGCACTAAACCAAGATATGTCAATGTTATTATCTCTGCCTTTCCAAGCTACTTACAGCACTGCATGCTCCTCTTGTCAATTCCACTCAGATTAAAAACCACAGTGAAATGTTCCTTTTTTTCTGCTTCTGAATGGGAAATCAGAGATAACTTAGATACCTAATATGTATTTGAAAAGATAAGTGTGAGTTGTGTGGGTTTTTTCCCATCCGTTGAAGAGTGTTGCAGAAAGAAATAGTTGTCCTGAACTATCTATAAGATGGTTCCCTTCTCTAGAGAGTTTATTACCCTTCATCTTTCATTACCCTAGGATATTTACAGGTAGCATATTCATTGTCTTAAACATTCCTGCATGCTTGTATGAGCACACAGTGTACAGATGCTAGGAGACAGGCTTCTTAGCACCCAAAGACAGGGTATTCTCATTTAACGTTTTCATTTCACTGCACCAAACTGTGGAGCTGCAGCATAAGCAACTTCAGACTTATTTACTCAAGTGTGCGAGACTCAGAGACACAGAGTTTTTGACTGGTCACATTACGTGTCATGGTAAAGAGCCTTTTGTCTCCATTCAAGCTTTCTGAAACAAGACAAATTATGATATTTTCCTGTTAATTTCTGTTAATTTCTTTCCTTAATGAGTTTCATTAAAATCAAAGCTTCTGGAAGACTGAGCCATGACAGCTGTCTAAAGACTGTTTCGCTTGCTATGGGCTGTTTGGGCTGAATAATTATTTCGGCTTTGTGAGGATTATTTCTTTAAATAAGAACAATGATGCTCTGTTTGGGAAGAGAAACAAATGCTTGGAGTGGTGCAGCATAATTTCGTAGCGCTGACTTGTAGTACTCAATGGCTTTCAGGAATACCTGGGAAAAACACATCTCTCAGTCTGGCACATTTTTTAATGATTTCACTTAAGGATACAAAGGCAGCTATTTCAGCTGGCAAGAGAAAGAGGGCTTGGCTTTTAATGAAGCAAATCAATTCTTCGAAAGAGAGAGGAGCTTATTCTTTACTGTTGCATTGCTGTGACTGTGACCCAAGAATGAAAAAGCAAGTCTTTCTGATTTACCATTCATAAAATATTCCTGTAAACTGCAGGCCTGATACTTTGGTAAGGTAATGGCAAATATTTCAGTTCTTTTACATTACCAGCATTGTAAAATCTTAAAGACGTATTGTGTCTTTTGCAGCTATTGTAGTTAAAAGGACAAGGCTTTTACAACATAGTTCAGTCTGCTTGCTGAGCTGACCATTTTCTTTTGACACAGAAATTCTTAAATCAAGGGGTGGGAAGATGGGAATTTTACAGTAGTACACTGCTTCCAAGTATGAACTGGACACTCACCACCTGTTTTCACGAGCTGTTGCACCGAATTCCTTGTCAGAGTTGCAGAAAACCACACTGGTTTGACGGAGTTTGTGTTCCTATTGTGAGTCTCAATTTTCAAGACCCAAATAGTGGATTTTTATTTGGTGAAAGTGAACATTTTCTGAGCCTTAGGGACACTCTCTCAACTTCCTAAATCCTTGCTCCCTGCCCCCTGTTTCTAATCCTGTGTCTTTTCTGGTGGTGATTTTATCACAGTACTCATTCCTTGGAGGACAGAGGCCGGTGACCTCTGCTTGAAATGAGATTGTAGTTAAGAAAGTGGTTATTTAGAAATGGCACCTACTTGTTTAACAAGACTCTGCGTGCTCTGTACACTTCCTGTGTTGACCCAGATGTATCTTGTCCCTGTCAGTATGGCTGGAGCATGACTAGGTGACTTCCCACCTCAGTTAGCATCGTCAGGGTAATGGTCAAGGAAGCCTGACCAGATTTTTTACTACCAGGTGTGACAAAACACTGAAAGAGCACAGCTTAATTTTTAAACCACAGGTTGATTCTATAAGACAGACAGAAAAGCACAACCCTGTCCACGCTCAGAAAGCTACCACTATAATGAAAAACGAAGCCAAGCGTATCTGATGTAGTAACTGTCAAAAGGGAAGTCAGGCTCATGTCGGTACTGCAGGACTGGTCTCAGATGGCAGCCACTGCTTGATGGATACATGGGACATGGCATAGGTCAAGTGTTTAAGGTAATTGTTTGTGAACTGGCCAGCTGACAGCTGAAGATCTGCAGTGAATTTGCGGTTTGGCCAGAGTTTCGCAGGGAGCGGCCTCTCCCCCACCAAACAGCTACATATCAGGAAAAGATGGGCTGCTGCTGTCTTATTTTCCTACCTGCTCAGTAGCTGTAGCAGTTGGAGAGGTGTATGCTCCCAGCAGGAGAGGAAAGGCGCCCACAAAGGCACAGGGAAAGCCAGATGGGTGCTTCTGCACCACATAAGCCCCTTCCTTCACAGAGCACCCATGATGGGAGCAGAAGAGTATCCCACCACCCCATGGGGAGCACCACACCTGAGCAACCCTGATGCAGCTGGGCTTTTTTGGCCAGTCCTGTCATCGTTGCGGCTCTGGAATGACGGAAAACATTTCCTTTGCTCCTTTCCCCAAGGCTGGGATTTCCAAAAGTATGGGACAAAATTAAGCAACTGATTTCCTTGCAGAAAAGCAAACAATGGGCTTTGTTTTCTTAAACTGCACTGGGTCTGCTGAGAATCCAAGCCCAAGTGGCCTTGTGAGAGAGAATTGCATGGGCTCTCGGCTCCACCACTGTTGTATAAATCCAGAACCCACCTTGTAAACTTCTGTCATGTCTTAATTACTGTTGTGACATACTTTTAATGGAAAGTTTCTCAAAGAAATCAGTCCCTCTTAAAACCTTCCTCAGATGAAAAATGAGAATGATAGATGCAGTTTTGGACTGGTTTGAGGAAGGCTGCTTATTCGTTGCTAGAAAGGACAGAAGAGCTGTTGAGATTTTCTCCTCACACTCATCTTTACATGATCTTCCTTTTACTTCTGGTTTGTTGTTTTGGTTTTTTTGTTTTTGTTTTTGTTTTTTTAAACAAAACAAAACAAAACAAAACAAACAAACAAAACCCTAGGAGGGCCACTTTTCAGTCGGTCACTTTATAGGCATCCAGTGTCGAAAAAGCAGGTGTATGTAAGCCTGTTTATAAAATACCCCACAATTGCTTTTTTTCTAGTTCTAGTTTGAAGAATGCTAGGTTTAGGTGTTGCTTAATCTCAAATATTAGCACCATAAGATCAGTTGCATTTAAACACTTTTCCTAAGAGACATGCTGTCTTTCCAGTCGGTTGTTGGCTTGTTTTGCTCCAGCAGTTCAGGACTTGCCTCTCCGCCTTTGCTGTTCCATGAAGTTTCACTGCAGAGACTTAATCTCCAACCATGAAAGCTATTTCAGATTTGCTAAGAGCCCCGCAGCTTCTGCACCCTGGGAGCCCGTGGAATGAAAGCCTCTGCATGTGTGGTGGGCTCGGCTCTGCTGCTTTCTGCTCCATGGCTAAAAGTAGCCAGCATAAAAATTTGCTGCCTTTCTTGTAGAGTGGTGGCTTTTAGAAATCAGCCCATGTCCTGCATGTCAGACATAACAAGTATAAAGGAGCCACATGCTTCATTATCATGGAATCACAGAATCATATAATTTGGGTTGGAAGGGACCTTAGTGATCACCTAGTTCAACACCCCTGCCACAGGCAGGGACATCTTTCACTAGACCAGGTTGCTCAAAGCTCCATCCAACCTGGCCTTGAACACTTCCAGGGGTGGGGCATCCACAACCTTTCTGGGCAACCAGAAAGTTCCAGTTCCTCACCACCCTCACAGTAAAGAAATTTTTTCCTTACATTAAATCTGCTCTCTTTCAGCTTAAAGCTATTCCCCCTTGTGTCCTATCATTACATGCCCTTGTAAGAAGTCCCTCTCCAGCTTTCTTGTAGGACCCTTTTAGGTACTGGCAGGCTGCTATGAGGTCTGCCTGAGCTGCCTTTTCTCCAGGCCAAACAAACCCAACTCTGTTAGCCTGTCTTCACAGAAGAGGTGCTCCAGCCCTCTGATCATCTTTATAGCCCTCCTCTGGACCCAGTCCATGTCCGTCCTTCTTATGTTGGGGGCCCCAGGGCTGGATGCAGTACCCCAGGTAGGGTCTCACGAGTGTGGGGTAGAGGGATGGAATCACCTCCTTTGACCTGCTGGTCATGCCTCTTGATGCAGCCCAGGATAATGGTCGGTTTTCTCGTTTACAAGTGCACACTGCTGGGTCATGTTGAGCTTTTCATCCACCAGCACCCCCAAGTCCTTCTCCTTAGGGCTGTTCTCAATCCATTCTCCACCCAGCCTGTACCTGTGCTTGGGATTGCCTCAACCTATGTGCAGGACCTTGCACTTGGCTTTGTTGAATTTCATGAGGTTTACACAGACCCACCTGTCAAGGTCTTTTTGGATGGCATCCCTTCCCTCCAGCATGTCAACCATACCACACATCTTGGTGTCATCAGCAAACTTGGTGAGGCTGTACTTGATCGCACTGTCCATGTCGCTGACAAAGATGTTAAACAGAGCCAGTCCCAACACTGACCCCTGAGGAACACCCCTCGTTACTGGTTTCCACTTGGACATTGAGCAGTTGACGGCGACTCTTGAGTGTGACCATCCAGCCAATTCCCTATGCACTGAGTGGTCCACCTGTCAAATCCATGTCTCTCCACTTTAGAGACAAGGCAGCATCAAATGCTTTGCATATCAAGAGAGGGTGCCTTTGGAGAGATGTTTAGATGTTACTCTCCTTCCGAAAGTGTTGGTTATGTTTTCATGTTAATCATCACCAGCCGATACCCAGTTTGGCAGACAAACTCTAGAAGTCTGCTTTGGGCCTTGGTGGGTAAACCTGGAATCAGTTATTTTTAGCATATATTGTGCATGTATGTCTAGCTGCCTCTCAATGATGTGAAAGCCCTTAACTGAATGTAATCTATGAAAGATTTATTCTCCCAATCAGCTTTCTCTCAGGAAGTGATTTTAAACTCATCAGATTCCAGCTGTTGCTTAAATCCATTCAGTCATCAAGCCTATCAATTTTATTGTGAGTATTCCAGGTCAGTTCCCGGCTGAGGCCTAGATGTAGGCCTCCTATTCTTCTGTTTTTCATTTAAGTCCATCTATAGAATAACACAGGTCTTCCCTGGTGTGTGGAGAGATGAGAAAGGATGTGGAAAAAATGGGAGTTGATCTGATCTAGCTGATCCCACAAGGGTGGTGTAAAAACCCCTTTTAAGCTTTGTTCTTAAGATCTTCTGCTTCCCACAGTGATCTTTCTACAGCAGCCAGTGCTTGATGCCCAGGAAAGATGAAAGATGATTCAAAAAGAAAATAAAAACCACAGACTTTTGTGTGCTGTCAGAACATTCAACCAGCCTCAGCTACATGAGACAGCTCCACCCTCTTGTGAAGCCCCTCAGTTGTAGTTTCAGGATATTAAGGGTTGACTTTAAAGTTTCCAATTGCTTCTCATGAGTGAAACTGAACATAGAGATTCGTGCTCATGCCAAGGCTGCTGTATCATTTCCTCTGGACCATCTAAAGAGAAGTGGCCTATCTTGGCACAGCCAGTAGGTTTTACTTCTTTTCCATCACTACATTCTCCTTTCCATGTCTCAGAGTTGCATAAATGTTCCTCATCCCACCTGTTATCACAGTGTGTGACTGAGAGTAGCAAGAGACTCTGGTTTTGAGGGTCTCTTAGAAACCAATGGAGCTATTGAAGGTGTTCTTGAAGGACCTGGGTAATATAGCTAGTAAAGCTGTAGTATCAAAGTTTGTTAGAAATGTGCCCAAGGCTAGCATTTTCTTTTTTCTTTTTTCTTTTTTCTTTTTTTTTTAATCCCAGTTTTAGTAAAGAAAATATTAAAAGTCCTGCTGAGGGTCTAGACAAAATCATTTCCTGGCATGTATATTCACCCTTTCCCTTCCTGCTCATGTGTTACAGGAAAAGTGTCTCTGCAGCCGGTAATACTTTAGCAAGCTCCCATTCCTGTAGTGGTGTTTTCTAGGATGCTGGTCTGTAATTGTCAGAAATCCTTTGAGCAGCTCTGCATTCTTTAGATCAGGAGACAAAGATTTAAACTCCTGCTGAAAGGCATCACGAGAGTGATGACATTTCTGGTTACTTTGTGTATCTGTAGGAGTATAATCTAAGTTGGCTTCCTGGATAACCATGTAATTGAACTCAGAAATGCAGGAAAAATAGAAGAAAGAAAAACTAGGCATCAGAGTGAAATTTAGCTGTTGTACTCCTCATTATATTTGCATGTTTCCATGTGGATATTTACGTGTTTCAAGTCCAGTTGTCTCATTTTGGCCCAAGTCAGGATATTCAAAGTTTTGGGGTTTCAAGAGCGCTGTGCTTTCTTACAACAGGAGTAGACACCTGGAAATCTTTCTGTGGTGTGAGCAGGCACCTGGAAGGCCAGAGAAGCTGTGACCTCCTGGCTTTCAAAAGCCCTTCAATGACAAACCTTTCCTAGATCATGTATAAGAAGTAAAGCTAGTCCATGTCCAGTACTGTCAGGAGATACACATACAAGTTTTGCCCTTCCATCTCTTAGCCAATGTGTAGTATAACCAGGTGTGCTTGCTGTGCATGTTAAATTCAACCCCTGTGCCTGAAGTCTCTTACCAGTTTCAGGAACAATTTATTTACCTTTTTCTGGAGGGAGAAATGATTGCCCAAACTAACTTCCATGGGTGACTTTCAAGATTTTAAAACAGATCCAGAGTTGTTACCTCCAAAATCAGTTCCTAGGACTTGGCTGCAGAGGCACGAATGTCCCAAAACTCCACCTGCAGTCAGCACGCACCCTGCAGGCCAGGCTCATGGCTCGTCACATCGAAGCCATCACTGTACTGGTTCTTTGAAACAACTCCAGTGTTGGAGCGCTTGTACCGTTGCTGTTAATAGCTGATGAATGTGTCCTTCCAGAATGCATTACACTCCTGGATGCATGTGTAGTTTTGACCTGCACACCACCCAGCCTGATGACTTTTTCTGCAAAGAGTTGCTTTCTTTCATTTGTTTTTGCGAATTTATTGAACTTCTAGCTTCTTGCAGTGTGAGAAACAATGTCCGGTGAATGGATAGTTAGCCACTTTTTGTAGGTAACATAAAAATATAGCAGCCTACATAGACTACTATCATACTTGTTCTCATCTTTTTTTTTTTTTTTTTAAGCGGATAAGTCCTTGTTATTTAATATCTTATGTAAGAGCTGTTCCAAACCTCTGATTACCCTTCACTGCTACTATTTCCTTTAGTGCAGATCATGGCCAGATTTTAAGGAGGAACGTTCCATGTATTTAAAATAATGTTTGGAAAAGAAGGTTTATCCAGTGTGGAGATGCAATTAAAGTTGGTTGTTGAAAATAAACGCAGCAATTAGTACTCAAGGCAAGAACTTGTTATTTTCCCCTTTCCTTGCTTCTCTCTTATTTTCGTATCTTTGATAGGTTGGGTGACAAAATGTCTGGGTGAGCCTTAAATTGCTGTTTCTTGTCTGTCTCCCCCAAAAAGTATACAGCCAGGTCCCCCTTCCCCTTTGCCATGGAGCAGGCAAGGAGGAGGCGGACATGGGGCAATGGCAGAGCCATGCGACTGTGCTCCCACGAGACGAGGCAGAAAGCTAAACTTAGCTGGGGGTTGTATTTCATCCTCCACGGTGACATGCTGTGCAACTCAGAGTCATCCTCCCAGGGGAGCCCTGGGGGCACAGGGCAGTGGGAGTGGGCTGGGAGCCAGTGCCCTGCTGCAGGACTCCTCTGATGCCTTTTGGGCAGCCCTTGGGAGCAGCTGGGTTTGGAGGTGCCATCATCATGACTGCGTCAGAGGAGGGAAGCCCTCTCTCAGCAGAGGGATGTGTTGGAGGCTAGAAAAAAGCTTCCTCCTGGGATGCCTTTCTCCCTCAGCTTCTGTTGGCAGGACAATTAGGCTCTCCCTTCCCCTTGGGATCAAGTGGGCTCTTGCATGAGAGAAATACATTTGGGTAAGGAGCCGAAAAGAGTGCGATTCCTCTGGCTGAGTGCCTGTGGGATGATGTGATCTCTTCTACCATGCGGCTGTGCTTTCCACAACCTGTAGCCGTCAAGGAAGCTGCTGGAGCCAGAGGTTACCATCTCAGGCAGCACTGGGCCAGACAGGAGGGATTTTTTCCCAGACAGTAGCTGAGGCTTCATCTGGCTGGGGAGCCCTCACAGCAGGCAGGGGAAGCACACAGATCAGCCCTGACAGCTCCACTGCTCAGCTGCATGGGGTGTTCATTACTCTGGGATAAGGGAGGAAATGTGATGTCTCCAGTCATGACTTTCTTATCGGGGAAGTTCCTCTGCATCCTAAGAAGTGCCATCCCACCTTGAGTTTCCCTTCCCTGTTTTGCTTACTCACCACACTTCTCTACCTACACATGCATGCATAGATGGAGTCCATCAGTAGGTAAGAAAGGAGATGTACTACAATCTCACACAGTTCAGTGCTGCACAGTGAGATATACGTAAAAAAATCCAGGAACAGTGAATATACAGGCCAAACTCACTTATCAGACCTCTCAGACACCCTCTCCCACTGCCCTTGTGGCAGGTCTGTACCCCTGGAAGGACAGGGTGGCCCGTTGATCCTCAGATTGTGCTCAAGAGTGTGATACTGGTCACTACTGGAGACAAGTCTGGGCTAGGGTACCTTAGATCTGACCCAGTGTGGCCATTCTTGCTCAGATTAAAATAAAAGAGTCCCTGTTTCAACACTGTGGTGGAAAAAAATAATTACCAGACATCTGGTCCAACCAGCACAGGAGAGTTGCCTACCATATGTTTCCCACTACCTTCAGCCCAAAGAGCTGGGGGAGTAGGAGACACAGGACCGATCACAGCTTGAAGGCTACAGTGCTGGGCGAGGAGGAGAGCCACGAGAGCTTTTTGGCTCTTGTCCACCCCTCCTTGAATCCCTTCCTAGCACAGGCTACCTGCAAGTGCAGCGGGGCACTGGGGGGATGATTTGCCTCTTTGTTTGCTGGTTGCTAGCTGGAAGCCACACGCCAGGATTGGGAGTCATTGTCCTAGAACAAACCATCGCTATTTGTGACCCGCAGCAGCAAAAGCCCAAAATGTGAAGTTAGGGCTGACACTCCCTCTTTACACTTGAGCCGCTGTACTTTTCCTCACGATGCCAGGAGTTGTCAGCTTTAGTGCTGGCTTTTTTTGGCTTGTGTCACAACCTAATAAGTTATAGGCCAGCTTCTCCTGTCGATGTTTTTGCTGCACAGAAGGCTTCACATTTTGTAAGCTTTTACAGCACAGCTGTGCTCAGAGATAAAACAGAATGTGTATACAGTACAGTATGCATTAAACTGATGCACTAGATTCTTCCCACCATATGTATGGAGTGGTGTGCATTTCACTCTGATACCTCACTGCCAAAACTGCCAGAAGCAAATAAACAAATGGCAGAAGAGAGACACCATATGATGCAGTGCCAGGCACATGACCTAGACTTTCAGAAAGAGACCCTGGCTGCTTTTAAAGAATTACAGTGGTCCAATTTTTTAAACCTCACCTCCTACCATGTGAAGTGTTGTGCCAGTGTATGCTGTGAAGTGTGCCGGTTGTTGAAGAACACGCATAGATTTCCCCTTCCTGCTCAGCAGCTGATGTTGCAGCTCCTCGTGCTCGATAATCATGTCCCCTTTCTTTGATGCCAGTGATTCCCCATCAGATTTCTAAACCGACAGAGAGGAACAATGGAGATGTGTGAAGTAGTCTGATTCTGGAAGGAAAGCTACTGTAAAAAGATAGAACACATGTAATTAGGATAATGAGATTAATAATATTAGTAACAATTTAGCAATTAATATATAAACAATGCAAGTGAGACAAATGGTTGTTCCATCTCGTTCCCCACAAAAAAAAAGTCACTAAGTTGCATTTCACAGCACCGATGGTGAAGATGCCTGTAATAAACTGACACGAGTGTTAATTACATGGTTAGATGTAATTAATTTAAATTGTAATTCTGTTCCTGGAACTCACACTCTGACTACAAAAAGGGGATTCCTTAGCTTCTTTTGTCTCTGACCAGCCTGTTGCTAAAGAGATGATGATGACGGCCACCACCACGGTGCTCCTCCTGCTAGTAGTACTGGGAAACACGGGTGGATTTTCCAGTCTGTTGGCCTTACTCTCATGTTAGGCTGAACATCTGGCACTAGCCCGGTGGTTATGTTGCTACCTCTGGCCTTTGCCTAGGCTTAGTTTTACTGGTGATTGTGTGAAAGGCAAGCAGGTGCTTTCTCCACTTTAGAGAAGCTTTAGGCCCAGAATGAAAAGTGCACTAAGAACAACAGAGGTCAAGACCATTGCTGCACTTCACAAAGCTGATACCCAATGCAAAATGGTCAGGATACAGGTGGGAGAATTTGGTCTTGGATTTTGATGGAATTAGATATGGAACAGAAAGTTATGTCAAGTTTTTCAGATAGCAGCACTATTCAGTAGACTAAGAATGTGCTTAAAGTGTTTATATAGGGCTGGTTATTTGCTTGATGCTTTTGTACTTCTGTGTAGTGGAAGTAGTAAGAGCATCAGATTCCTCCAAGCCTTGCTGCCTCCTACAGTAATGCACACTGTGACCAAAATGAAGGCCTCTACATATTGGTCAAACAACAGGGAATCTGCGGAGCTGCGCATGGTGACTGAAAGGCTGAAGGCCTCATTTCTACAAGTTTCTGCACACTCTGCTTAGACAGAGACATTGTTTTGACTGCACCCTAAAATGAGATAGGTAGGTGTCTGCCCTGGCAACAGAAGAGGCAAGGACTTGATTCACAGCCTGGGAGTGGAGAAACACCAGGAGTTCTTCACTCTCTGAATATTGCAAAGCCCACCTGGCTGCTTCAAGCCCAGCCCTTGAATGGAGGAGCCAGGGGCACTCACTGTGCAGGGGATGTGATTTTGGCAGCTCCCAGCTCTGTAGGTGTAGTACTTGCTTTGCAGAGGAATGTCCTAGCTCCATCTCTTTTCTTCCCTCTGGAAGCACTGGCTCCACCTTTGAGGAAAATGGGACAGACTTATGGCAGCAGACTATTGCATAGGCCACCAGTGGGACTTCAGCGGGCTCAGCAGCACAGTGAGTGTACATTTGAGGTGATGCCAAATAGTCAATTGGACAGTGAGAAAACACTGAAGAAGGTGTCCTGGTTTCAGCTGGGATAGAGTTAATTTTCTTACTAGCTGGGGCAGTGCTGTGCTTTGGATTTGGCATGAGAACAATGGTGACAGCACACCGATGCGTTTGGTTGTTGCTGGGTGATGTTTATACCAAGCCAAGGACTTTTTGGCTTCTCAGGCCCTGCCAGCAAGAGGGCTGGAGGGGCACGGGGAATTGGGAGGGGACACAGCCAGGACAGCTGACCTGAACTAACCAAAGGGATATTCCACACCATAGAATGTCATGCTCTGTGTGCAAACAGGGGGGAGCTGGCCAGTGCCTACCCATCGCTGCTCAGGGACTGTCTGGGCATCATGCAGCAGGTGGTGAGCAATTACATTGTGCATCACTTGGGGGTTTTCCCTACCCTTTGGATTCTATTCCTCTCCCCTTCTCTCTCCTTTTCCTCTTCTTTTTCTTCTTCATCGCCATCATTATTTTTCTTCAATTATTACATTTTTCTTATCTCAATTTTTACCTTTTTTTCCCAATTCTCCTCCTTATCCTGTTGCAGGGCGGGGAGTGAGCGAGTGGCTGCATGGTACTTAGTTGCCTGCTGGGGTTAAACCACAACAGAAGGCTGAACTGTAAACAAGTTTATTGGCTAAGTATTTGTTGGAGGTGTTGGGCAAGTAGGAGTTATTTAAGAGGCCAGCACATGAGAGGCTGGAATAAACCCATGGAAGCTTTAAAAGTGCCACCCTGGAATGTTAGGGACGCCGTGGACATACTCGCGCACACCCATGAGGAGACAGCAGTGCTAGCAGGGAGCGTGAATGAGTCTGGTGCAGCCTCAAGGGATGCTTTTCAAGACAGGAGCTGTCAGTGAGAAGTAGGAGAGAACAAATCAGCGTTACAGGAAAGGTGGCAAAACTCGCCAGCCTCTGCCATGTGGTGAGGGGCCAGGCTGGGTTGGGTATAGAGATGGGGATGGCAAATGAGCCATTTGAGTCAATGCAAAAGACAAAAAGATGGTGAATGTGTTTGTGCCTGCTCCTTTTTCTAGTGGAGGCATCCCCATTTTTATGCCTGTCTTTAGGAATTAGAGAAATATAATTTTGGTTTTTTCTTCTGTAATAACAGTGCACAGAGTGGAAAACAAAGGTGTGGTCTGATAAAGCCTGGGGCCTGAAGTAAACTGCTAGATATAGTTAGAAGTGGCTTCCTTTAGGCTCAGAAACCTGGCCAAGGATCTACTTGCACCTGCTCCCTGTGGTAAAGTACCACTGGGAAAGTGGTAGTGAAGAGAGCTAGGAAGACAGAGGTGTTTTTCAGTACATTTCATCTTACCGTGACAGAGAGGAGAAAACTCTGTATGGGACTTCTCAAACCCCAAGGCAAGTTGGGAAGATAAATTATCGTTTGTTGCCTCCCATTGCCTGAAAAGATCTGTGTGCTATGAAATTTCTTATGAGTTTAAACAGACAGTTTTCTGGTTTTAGACATGATATATGTTACTGGAATCCCTCCAGGTGACAGAGGGTTGCAGTGGGCAGTGGAAAACACAGGCATGACACTGTGATTTAGAAGTAACTTTCTGCCAGTGTCGGGAGCAAGCTCAGAGGTGTTTCAGTTATGTCCCATTTGTCAGTGAGACTGTGGCTTCTCCCCATGGTCATGACTTCTTTAAAGAAGAGTGGAAATCCTGGAAAAGGAGGGCTACTTTATTTGGACTATATCAGCCTATTACTCTGTGAAATGTCTCTGAAAGTAAAACTTTGAATAAAAGCCTCAAAAAAAGCTGGCGGGAGAGGAGGGAGAAGTGCAGTACCTGATATTATACCCAAAGGCAGTGGCAATATCGTGACCTCAGTCCCTGACCTCCAGCTGGGCTATCGGGAATTACAACGAATGCTCCTCACCACCAACCAGGTTTTGCTTTTGTCCTGCTTATAACTGCCACTATCCCACCTTTTATTGCAGCCATTCATCATCAGCAGAAAGACTGGGAGATGATATTAAGGTTGTAGAAGATGTTGTTTGTATCAAAGCTTCCCCTTCTTTCTTTTCACCCTCTCCTTGCCTGTTCTCCTGCATATGCTCTGTTCCTACCGGGTTTTGCCCCCCTCTCCAGACCAGTCATCCCTTCACCCAGCTCATAAATGATTGCTTTAATAATAGTACAGCCCCTCCATGTGTGAATGGCCCAAGTGGCATGTCACTCGTAACCAAAGCAGGGAGAGACTTCTATTTTCATCCTTTAAAAGGCCACAGGAAATATAGAGAACAGGATCCTGCCTGTCTTGCACTGCTCCCAAACAAGCATTTATTGCTGCGGAGTAGGTTGCAGACACAGCTCATTTGAGGGAACCAGACCTGGCCATTGTTTTTCCTTCTCTGCATTTATTTAAAGTGCAGAACTGTTTATATACCACAAAGAAGGGAATTAAAGAAAAACAGTAAGTGTAGAATTTACCAGCTGTTTAAGTCTTATTGTTACCTTCTGTATCGATCAAATCCGTTGCCTCTTAATTGGATATTGACTGTTGTGAGGCAAATAAGGCAAGCTGTCAGAGAGGGGAGGGATGGGGTGCGAGGTTTATCTTAATGGTATGTTGATCATGACTAGTCTATAAAAGCCAGTGGGAGAGGAGTTCATTAAACCAGCTGCAATTGCTTTAAAAAAATATGCTCTGAGTCAAGATGATTAATCATATATGTGACACTGCAATCAGAGAAAATCCGCATTGTTGCTCTGGTATTTACAATGCCAAAGCTTGGAATAAGCAGATGCATTGAAGCAAATTCATTAGGGACAGTGATTTGTTTGGTCTGTGAGCCTTAGCTAACTGTTACCAACATTTGAGGATCTTTTTTTTCTATTATTTTTTTAAACTTGGTGGTGTGTTTTGTTTTTCTGCCTCTCTGCTTCTCTGGCAGGCTAATTGGAAATGTGTGCTTGCCCTGCACAGGAGTCTCTCATCTCTGCTTGGGAACCCTTGTAGAAATGGCAGCAGTGAGAACCTTGCGCCACTTGGTAGTGAACCACACAGAATACTTTCAAAAACACTTTTATCTCATAAATGATAATAAGCAGGGAGTACAAAGAGAGAGGGAAAGCTTATCAGCTACACTGGTGTGAGCTACCCATTACAAAAATGGAATCTGCTGGGAAGTCTACAGTATATTTTCATTTCTTTCCTAGCTGTATTTTAGGCTGTGTATTGAATACGTTGCAATAACTGTCAAGCACGGTCCATTAGTGTCTCTGGATCAGGCCTGTCATGAATCAGAAGGGAGATCAGTAGTGTAGGTACGCTTTTATGAAGGTCCCACGCAGCTGTGACTTGTCGAAGAAACGTTCAAAGGGACAATAAACAAAGTTTATTTCAAATTATCTCAATGTTACGTGTTTGTTATCGTATTTATTCTTCGACAATTCAGAACTGGCTATTAACAATTCATGATATGGGTAAAGGTTTGTGCAGTTTGAAAAATTAGCTTTTGAGGCAGCCACCTGAACACTTCTCATGTATCACCATGCCATGAACTGTCAGGGAAAGGGTAGTGCAGTCCCGTGGAAGCTGGTAAAGGTGCAGGAGCTGCCCGGTTATCGGCCAATAGAGGAAAGAAGAATGTGCCTAAGTCTGGAATGCAATGGGAAAATGAGGTTTAATGGGGAGCTTTCATTTGAAAGCATGAGGCAGTTCCCTGCCCGAGCAACTGGATGGAGGCTGGACCAACCTCGCTTACTTGTGGGCCTGAGTCATTTCATGTCTCAATCCTTATGCTCCTCTTCCTATAAAAATTAGAAGAGTGGTCCAGGGCAGTAGACACCACTATTTTTGCTTCAGTTGCTCTTTCTGGATGTATTGTGCAGCTGAAGGCGATCATCAGTTTTTCCCAAGTATTTTATGACTGTGGTAGAAGGGTCTATAAACGTACAGCACTGCAAGCTGTATAAAAAGGAAATCCTGATTTTGCCTGGAAGGATGAGAAGTCCAGAAGGAAATCAGGGTTCTTCTATAAAGTATATGAAACAAAACTGGGGGAAGGAGAGAAAAAGGTGTATAGAATCCGGAAAGCTGAATCCATTTTGCTTTTTGGTGTAAGTTTTGAGTGACTTTTAAATGCAGTAGGATGAAAGTTATGACTTTAGCAGGCACTAGGGTAGTAGTGTTACTAGTATTTCCTTTTGATTCACTTACAGTATTACTTACATTATAATAGAGTTTGCAGGATGCATTTTGTGAGATTCTGAGTGAAAAAATTAATACATAAAGCTGGACCATTCAGATCCATAGCCTGTGAAAGACAAGCATTATTCAAAAAAAAGAAAAGATCCATAAATAACCTTTATCAGATTTTCAGGCACATTTGTCTGGATTTTTTAGTGTGCTTCAGTTATGCAAGAAAATGAACATGACATTCCACAGTTGCTTTGACAAGGATAATTTCAGAAAAACTGCCCTGTCGTTCCACAGATTGGCACCTTCTCCTTTGTTGTAACACATTTTTTCTGGGGTGACTTTTCTCAGCGAAACTGCCTGTTTCCCAGGAGTTCTAACACCTCTTCAGAAAGGGACAATAAGGAGGTGTGCGTTTGGTTTGGTTTGAATAGCAGGTTCGACCTGGTGATCATTTATTTTTGAAATCAGGGAGTATTTCTTCTGTCAGCACAATGGAGAAGATCACAGGATGTTCTGAATTATGTATTTCCTCTGGCTTTAATCATGCTAGCCAGATCACTGGCTCCCGAAGGCATTTCCACACCAAACCTTCTCCTAAACACATGGACTCGAGATGCTGATGGTTTTCTAATTCAGTCTGCCATTAGTGGTATTGCATTCAGATTTTGTATTTGCTTTTGAAATAGCAACTAAAATTTGAACGAAGGTTAGAGTCTGGGTCTAGATTCATCACTGTATATTATGGAAATATCACAGTAAAGCGTAAGCAGCTCTTGCCACGAGATACACCAGTGGTAGGGTCCCTTGTCTTGCTGAGGATGCCTGCAGGGAATGGAACCGCAGTCTCTGCAGGGACTGCATCTTTGCAGGGATATCTGTGCTTCTTCTTGGTGACCATGTAACACAATCTGCAACTGTGGAGTCTGTACTATAATATATAGGAGCCAGGAGCAGCTGAGTGCCAGGGAGAGGTTTCAAGGAAGGCTGTGGATAGATCCCAGGCAACAAGATGGCACAAACCTGTCTCCAGCAGTACACTCTCTGCTGAAGACCTGGGAAGAGCTGCGTGCACAGTCCCCAGATTTTGCTTGTCGCGCTGATACTGTTCTGCTGGTTTCTGTCCACTGGTGACTTCTTCCAGTGTAGATCTCAATTCCTAGCTTAATTAATGGGTGGAGATGTGCATGTGTGTGTTGGTATAAGTGTTTGTATGCGCATTGGTGTGGGGAGAGGAGAGGAGGCAGCAAAAGAAGTCAGCAAAAGCCCTTCTGGTTTTCCTCTGCATGCTTAATAAAGAAGTTATAAGAGGGCATGTTCCCAATTTTTTTTTAACTTTATAGATCACCTCCAGTAGACAGATTGTCTCGTGGACCACTTCCCCTCCCCTTGGCGATCAAATAACATTCCTGTGGTGACTGCAGCAGTTGCTTACATGGAAAAATAACATTAGGAAAGTATTTAATGTATTTTTAGCTGTCTTTAAATGCATTTTAGCAGCTGGAAATGAGGGGAGTTAGTAGCACATGACCTGCAAGCTCTCCATAGACCACCACCAAGTCCATAGAGCAAGTGTGCAGAGAGTCACTGCTGGCAGAGAGACCCTTTAACTGGGAAACGTTGGATAGGGTGGTCACCTCTAACCTGGGGTGGTCACAGGAGGTCAGGCAGAAAGGATAACCTCGATTTTAGTGGGATATAAATGATAATGGCATGATAAACAACTAGTGTGATTTCAGGTCCTTGTTTTCGCTGATCTGAGTTTTGGGAGATTTTATGAAACATTGTTTTGATGTGTTTCAAAATACCTGGGACTTTTTTTGAAAAGCTGGAGAAGATTTTAGTATCTTGGAGTGGCAAAATATTACAACTGTAGAGATTAGTGAATAGAGTGCAGCTGAGAGAGACAATAAGCTAATAAATACCACTTATTCCATCACTCCGCGCATCAGGAAAATCCTGAAATCCTTGTGAAGTGCAAACATCTTGTCAAACATTAGTGGCGGCTTTCCCTGAGGGAAGACTTTCCCGGAGCCAAGGGCTCACTCACTCCTGTAACTGGCCGGTTGGTGAGCCAGTGACATCCTCCCTGGACTGTCATCCTTGGCCCTGCCCTGCTCCCAGTGTGGGGTCACCCTGACATCGCCACCCCCCTGCTCCCCCGCCCCAGCCTACAGCAAGTACATTTGTATTTCTGGGAAGAATATACTCAGCAGATGGAAGTTTAGCACTATTTTTACCATTGTTGGTACAGTGAATGTAGAGAGCATGATAATTGATTATCTGGGACAACAGAAATGCACAGGAACTAGAATTTCAAGGATTAGGGTTTCCCTAAGGATTTCCTTCAAGTTTCAGTGAAAGCAGAGATAACCTTTGTGGTGGAAACGGAAACACGGCTTTCAGTTCCCATCTGCGGCCA
This sequence comes from Falco rusticolus, assembly GCF_015220075.1. Taxonomy (NCBI): domain Eukaryota; kingdom Metazoa; phylum Chordata; class Aves; order Falconiformes; family Falconidae; genus Falco; species Falco rusticolus. The sequence goes on from NC_051192.1 coordinate 24,474,094, forward strand.
GCCTCCGGAGACAATAGCATTAAGGGTGATGTGAACTGCCTCTGTTCATCGCCACGGGATGGGAGCCTCGACACAGTTAACTGTGCTTCTATAGCAATGCTATTCAACTTCTCGCAGCTTTTTTTTTGTCTTACCAGAGAGGTTCAACTAATGCCTGCAATTAATGTGTCTGGGGGTAACGGTCCTGTGTTTCATCCGCTTTAAAGGACATTTATGGAAATTAGGTGGCAATTTTATCCCAAGTAAGCAGGCTAATTCTGTCACTCTGCATTACTGAAGTGGCCGTTGCTCACAGAAAATAGACGTTAGCTGTTTTCAGTTAAGTGGCATTAAACTTTTGTGGACTGAGCAGTAGGATTTCATTGCAAGTGCATTGTCTCATTTTAGTGGAAGCTGTGCAGTAACAAGTTCCATCTTAATAAATTATTCTGTTCAACCTGCCTTGTGACTTATACTATCATAAGATCCTGCCCTTAATATTAAAATGTAAGCACAGATTTCCTCTCCCGAGGCCAAGGCTGCATGAAAAGACTTACACTGAAGCTCTGTCTGGATCAAGATAATTTTTCTCTGAGAGTAAGGAGAAAGAAGTGTTCATGCACTTCAGAGAGGAGGAAATTCTGCTGTAGATTGTTCTTCCTTCGTCTTGTTAAAAAAAGGAATCTTGACTTAATATATAGCCTGTTTTCAAACTATTGGCATCTTTCACAAATATAGGCTGGCTGGCTTAAGAACAAATAGCACAGTTTGTGTAGCCAAAGATAGTTGTCATCATGCACTTATTAATGAGTACACATATCTCTGAACATCAAATGCTGTGCTATTTTAAGAGAGGTCCTTTCAGATCCTGTTTTCTGTTCTTTTTAAATTTTTTTTCCTTACCCTCCTGCCATTTTCCTTCAAAGCTCAGTGGTAGAAAGCAGAGAGGAAGGGGACCTGGGAAGGAAATGGTCTCATCTGTCCAGCTTCCCCACATCAGGAGCTACTCTGTGCATGTCATTCCTGACAGATGTTTGCCTAATCTGCTCTTAAAAAACTCTGGTGACAGGGCTTTGACAGTCTCCTTAGGCAATATGCTCCAGCTCTTTGCTGTACCTGTCATTAAGAAGGGTTTCCTGATATCTAACCTGCAATTAAAGGCCACAATTTCCCGTGCAACCCGTCATCAGGCTGACCTTACAGCCAAGCCAGCTCCACCAAGTCGACTGCAGTTTCTTCACTAGATCTTCCTTACCAGCACTTCTCCTTGGTTAACACACTCTCTTCTGCCAGGAGTAGCCGGGGCAGTGTGCGTCCAGCCCGGCATCCCGCGGGCCAGCGACGGGCAGGTTTCCCTCTCGGATCCCATGCAGCTGACGGGAAGGCGGCTGCCTGCCAGTAGAGGCTATTGAATTAGGACATTCAGTAAATCCCAGGAGAGGCACTGCCACAGTGAAGTTGCAGCAGTTTTGCACTGATAAAACTAGCAGCACTCACCATGGTCCCAGGGCTCAGAACAGGAGCTGGAGCCTTTTTTGTCTTGGAACAAAATGAGCTGTGAGAGCAGTTGTACCATATACTGCATATATACAATCAATTGCATCTAGTATTTTGGACATACAGTTTTTGATGCAAGCATTTCTATAATGATTTTAGCAGTTTAAAAAGATTTTAAAAAGATCAGAGAGATCACAGGTTTGGCTTGGGTTTTTTTCAGTTGCTTCCTTTTGAACAATAGCAGGCGAAATACATCCCATGGCAGCCAGGGATGGAGACGCTGTAGGTGCCAGCCTCCTGTGAGTGAGATCGAGATGCTGGGGAGCTAAGGCGATCACTTACTGGTGTGCAGCAGCGACTGAGAGCGAGTCAGTGTAGATACGGGCATATAACAATATTACCATGGCAAGATAAACTCTGAGCCACTTTGTAATAGGCTTAGAACTGTGCTCAACATTGTGTTTCCCTCTGCAAGTTATTTAAAACTATAAGATGGTGGTAATGAATTAGTGTAAAGCAACTGGAGAATTAACCCTGGCTGCTGAGAACAGGTATTTTTTACAATGGAAACCAGCTAGCTATACTAGGTATACTCTTGCTGCCAGAATGAATTATATCAGTATGTCGCTGAACTGGTTTTGAGACTAGGAAATTTTGGTGATAACCAAGGTTAAATAAAATGAGGTTTGGATCAGTAGGAGAGGGGACATGTTGCCATCAAGCAGGGGTGAATAACTGTTGTGTAACTGGCAATTTTGGTAAGCAGATCAAGGTCAGTGGAGTTTGTCTCTATATTTTGATACATGCACTACAAACACTCTGATATCCATTTCATTTTACAAGGTGTGTGCGTGCACCAAGATAAAGCTCCAAAGGGTCACTGGCAGGTTACAATGTGCCAGCCGTCATGTGCACAATGTCTAGAATAGTGCCAAGATAGAATTTCAGGAGTCTGGGGGCACCGATAGCATTCCAAGCCCTACATAACACCTGTGCCCAATGCAACATCTCACTAGGTCTCTGTCACTGAGCATCCCGTTGGCACCTGTGATCCTGAGCTGACAGGTCCATTCCCATTGTGCTAGGCATTTTTAAGACATTTGTCCCCTGGTTGTCTTCTAGATGACCTGGAAGAGCTTCAGTGGGTTGCCCATATTCTTCCATGGAGAAGAGGAAAGGACAAAGTTTGTTTTCAAAATGAAAATTGGTTTTGTTTTTTTTTTTTTACAAAACACGGTCGAATTTGGACTTTGTATTCCACTCAGCATGGGAGGTAGATTTATTGTGTGAGAGAGGTTTCAGTTTCAAACTAATAATTAGAAGAATACATTTAAACCTATGTCAATATAAAAGTGATTTCAGGTGCTCAGGAATGCTCTGCCTCTTCCTTGTGGTTTGAAGGAAAAATTCTAAATATTTTCCACCCTGCAGCCATTGAGGGCAGTGAAAGAAAATACCTATAAGCTGCTAGGAAACGTACAGAATAAACTCATTTCCCACTTCCCGCTTTGTGTAATAATCAATTGTAGGTATGACTCAAAACATACTTTTGGACAAACTTTGCACTTTTAAAAATGGTATTTTCTGTCGGGCAGGGTTTGTTCATTCCCCAGGGCCAGCATGCAGACACCCAGGCTGAAGCCCACTGGAGTCAACAGGCTTTCCATGAGGTGCAGCACCCTCCTGTTCTCCTGAAAATCCCTGCTGCTGTTAACCCACAGCTCCCCTTTCCCACCCCATCTCCCTGGGGAGAGGCAGAAGCCTATTTGAAGGCAAACAAGCCGTAGAGCCTACAAGGTGTAAATATCTTTCATAAACGCCAACGCTGAAAAAGCCTGGGCACCAGGAGTGTGACACACGACGACAGGCAGTTCACGCCGCGCGAGGGGAGAGCGATACGCCAGTGCTGATGCCGCCGGGATGTGTGTGCATTGCACACGGGCACCCCTGGGCCCCCCTACCCGGGGAGGCGGGGGGGGCAGGGCGGCTGGAGGGATGGGGAGCGGGGCTACCTGCTCCTCGCCCAGCCGCCCCTGCCCGCTCCCCTCACCCAGCTCCAGTCGCCCCCCCACCCCCCCCGCCCCTCCTCCTCTCCCCGGCTTCTTTGGGCAGGGGCTGATTTAAATAGGTTGGCAGGGAGCCAGGAGCTCATCATTTTAATGCAGTGTAAAATGGAATGTGCATAATTATATGCAAGCCATATGTGAGGGAGACAGCTCAGCTGTGAATTTCAGGAGGCTGCAAGAGGGAGAGAGCGAACAGTCAGGGATCAGATGAGATGGAGCGGAACGGAGTGCAAGTGTCACTCAAATGAACAGTGTAATGAGTGTATTGCTGACACTCCTCCTTTCACCTGCTTCTCCCTTTTGCTTTAGCTCAAAAGCAGAAAATGCTATAGATGAGAAGGGAAAAATACTATATGCAAGCAGGACTGCTAATGGGCTCTGGTAATGTCTCCATTTAAACTTCAGCTTTCTTAATTAACAGCGTAGTTCCAAGTAACCGGTAACTTCTAATGCATTTTTGTCATTAAATATTTTGACCGCATTTGACTGAAGGATCATTGTTCTGGCTAGATGATTGCTCCTTTCAAAGCTTCACTTAAACATGGAGGGGGAATCCATTTATCTGTAATAATATTACATGTAAATTATGAGTATGAAAACTTATTTATTTTTTTTGGCCTTGCTGTTAAACTGAAAATACAAATACATTATCTAGGCATTGCTTAAGCATGTCAAAAAGTTTAAACAAGTACGTATGTGATGTAATCCTGAAAAATGCAATGGAGTAAATTGAAACCCTGAGTTACTCACAGTTTCCAGCTCAAATATTTCATTTTGGGTTTGTCTTTTGTTGTTCTAATTATTACACCACAATGAATTTGCATGTTCAACCTAAGCTATGTAAGAAAACAGCATCCCAAGTTCTCATATCTAAAGGTGTACTGCGTATTTAAAGAAACTTTTTAATAATGTTGTATTTTGGGATTCCCGTCTGTTTTAATGATCTGAGCTGTTATGCTTTTAGCTATTTTTTTTTCCTTCCATTATTTGTAAGTCCCTAAATAGGCCATTATATTTCCCTTCAGGCTAGAGATGAAGATGGACATGCTGAAAATTTTCCCCAGCAGCACTATGCTAAGGAAACTCCAAGACTTGCCTTCAAGAATAACTGCGAACTACTTGTAAGAATAACATACTTACAACAAGTCTAGATTGTTACTTTAGCACAGTGAAAACCGTTTTTTTTTTGAAAGGCTTTTGTTCATTATGACATACATTATGAAATATGATAGGTTTTTTTTTTCCTGTTTAGCGTTCTAATGCTAGTTCTGCTATCCGTGAACGATTTAAGATCTCAAATTGCTTGAAAAATCTCTTATATTTGATGACAGCACGTGAATGGCCTTGTCGTACTACCTTGTCTCGCACGGTAAATCAGGGAGAGCCATGCAAGCAGCAGCTGGTGATGCACGAAAAGCCCCCCCCAGTCCCCAGCCCCCTGCCCTGAGGCTCCCCAAAACTCACTCTCCCATCCACCTTTTAGCTCTGCCTTGTTTTCGGGCAGCAGTGCCGTGTTTTGTTCTGCTGCCACACAGTGCTCCCTTTAGAGCTTGCCTGTTCCTCCCCTTCCTAGCTGCATGCAGGCGGGAGAATCCTTTCCTCTCCTCTCCACTCCTCTCCTCTGCTGCGGGGAAAGAGCAAAAGCCAGGAAAGCACGTCTAGGGAGCCTGGAGTGTTTACAGGCCGTAAGAGAGATGATATCAGCTGTGAAAGGATCTCTGTTCCAAGGCAGGGTTAATTTGCTGTTCATTTTAGCATTTGCAGCTAGGCAAGATTAAAAGCAAGCAGGAATGCCTATTATATTTCTATTAAATGAATCTGTTGGGACCTAATGTTCTTGATTAGCTTGCGAAAATGAGTGCTCCATGATGAGTTTTTCTGTTTGCCTAAAGTAAACAGAGAATGAATTGTAATACATTTAAGAGAGATTCATGCATGGCTTTCAAAAAAGGGAGTTTTAGATGAATTGGCAGATCTCTCCCTTGCATTCGCCTTTCTTCTCAGCCGTACTTAAGTAAAATGTATCATTTGGCTAAATGGAAATGTTTGTGGAGAGTCAGAACACGGGGTTATGTTTTGAAACAGCAGCACTTTTTTTTCTCATAACGATAGAAGAGGCGGACAGTGGTGGAGGAGCAAGCTGTTTCCTCTGCATTAAAACCTGTGTCTGCCTCCCCTGCAGAGGATGCTAATCTTGGTGTCCCAGGTGCAACATCCAGCAAAGTCGAGCCGATGAGCCGACGTAACCCAGTGCTGAAGCCGGCCCCCACATTCAGGCAGTTGATCAGAGAAGCCCAGACTGGAGGGCAGCAGCCCAAGGGTGCTGGCCAGTCCCTGCTCCCAGCACTGGCCAGAGCATAGAGCATCTTGGCCACACCTGCACTAATGGGCCCACAGGCTTTCCTACTCCCCAGGCATCCCCTGTGCCGAGCCAACCCTTGGTTAGGCAATAACAATGCTTTTTAGAGCCACAGGTGTCACTCAGAAAGGTCAGTTTGTTCCCAATATAATTGTCCCCAGCCAAAAGCAACATGACCCATAAGACCTGATCTTGCTTCCTCTTAAACACCTTGCAAAGCTCCTCTTGGTTTTGGGGGCAGCAGGGTTATGTCCTAAGGGGAGGAAACTAGACAAACACAAAAAGCGATTCCCCTGTGCAGTCACAATTCTTGTGCCAAATAAGTGAAACCGTTTCTTCAAGGCCATGCTTAATTACTGTGCCGCTGGTCACATCAGGCCTGGCAAGCTACCACAGCACACCAAGATGCCCCCGAAGTCATTAGGGCTTCTTGGTGTTGGAAGAGTGCAGGACTAGAGTTGGAAGAGAACACAATATAAAATAAGTTATATATTACTTTAATTGAAAATCTGCTTTATTTTTAGTGCAAGCAATCAGCAAACCAATTAACCCCCTTTGTGCTATTACCATAAAACATTCTTTTAATGCCCACTTAATTATTCCTCTATTAATATGCATTATAAGTTTTTGCTTAATTATATCATTCCTGTACCTGGCAAAAGCTCAAGTCATCCAAGTTAGTCTTTCATGTGCTTTTTTGGACAAGTTTCAGTTCTTGTTTAAGGAAGTAATAAAAGCAATTTGTCATAGTTTTATTTTTCCTGTGCTGTTGGAAACAAAATTGGCAGGGCTGTAATCTGTACTCAATTTGTATGTGGAAAAAAAAAGTAGACAAATAATTAATATGTACCTCTGCTATCTTTAAAGATGTATTTTAGGAACTTTCAGTGAAAATATGATGTTGAGCCTAGGCTTTGGTGGTAGTGGTGGGACTAGTGTTATTTGTCAAAGATGCCGTGTGTTTCACAGAGAGGTAGTGGTTTTCCTTCTATATTTCTGCTTTTTGGGAAACGATGCTATATTAAAGTGTACTTGAAAGTAGAGTGAATTTCACAGAAACTGGCCATAAAGACAGCATCTTTCTTCTAAAGGCTAGTCAGTATTCCTACAGTTGTGCTAGGAATTGTCTCCTTGGGAGGAGGGCGGAATATGAAAGAAAGGAGTGGGGACAGCTGCTTCCTCTAAAAAAATCTTATCCCAATGGTAAAAACTTACCCAGAGTGTAACAGTGCAAGTCAGATGCTGGCTGAGTGAAAAGCTTAGATTTTTAAATGAAAGAGAAACTGAAACTTGTTTATGCTTTCGAGAATTGGGAAATCCTTGGAGTTTTCTCAGTGCAGTTGAGAGTAAGTACTGTAATAGCCTGTCAGGTGAAATTGGAAGCTTCGGCTCAGAAGTGCTTTCTTTGCTTTAGGGTTCAGCTGCCATTTTTCAGCGAGGTTTGTTCCGACAAGTGCAGGCTCCTCTGTTTGGGAAATGCTGGTGCTGGGAGGGTGCTGCCAGGCAGGACCCAGGGGCTGGGGCACTGCTGCTGGCGCTGTGTGCCAGGGCTCTCCCGCAAGAGCCAGCTACACCAGCTGAATCTTAACATCGCAGGTCACAGGCACACACGGCAAGCTTTAACTCCTCACTACTTGGAGAGACTTGAAGGTGTAGTGACAGAGTATTACAAATGGTGTGCTGTCTTCATTGCGTAGTCCTCAGAAGAGGAGATAATTTGGGTGGTGAGCTACCACTCAGCTGTTGGGGGGGAGGGGGGCAAGGGCGAGCTTGACAGGAATTAGGAGGAGGAAAGAGGTATAATTTAGGCAAAAGAAACCCCTGAAGTGCTTTCAGTAGTTCTACACGTTAAGGAAAGCAGTGCCAATTAAACATTTTGATTGGTATAGAAAGCTGTTGTGCAGTTACAGGATTAGGTTAGGGTATTCGTTTCCCACACTAAATCCTGATACGTTTTATCGTGCCGTTTGTTGTTGAGCACAGAAAGTGAAGTGGTTAAGATGCTCTAGTCGATGAGGACATCAAAATTTCCTTGTGAACTTTTCAGTAATTTTGAGAATCATGTTTTCTTAAGTTTAGCTACCCATGATAGATACTGGGAACTACATAAAAGAAATTTATTTTTAAAGAGCCCCGCCAGCATGCTGTCTTGGCCAACTATCCACTCTTCTCCCATAGGCACTGCCTCAGGATTTTAATTTCTTATTCCATAAGTGGCTGGAAGCTTTTCTTTCAGGCACATCTGTTTCCAGAAGGAAAAGGCAGAATTTAGTCTTCTGGAAGCTGATTGTCGAGGAGAGGTACAGGCCAGCTAATAGTGGATATGGCGAGAGAGATGGGATTAACTGTGGAGAAAGGGTAGGCTGGAGTGAAAAGGCCAGTGAGAAGCCCTCAGCCCCGGCTCTAGCTGACTGAAATTCCTGAGCCATTGCCTAGAGAAAAAAAAAAATCCATCTGGCACGTACCCAGGTTAGTCAGGGTAGGAAGAGCCATGCTTGCATGCCTTTTAACAAAAGTGGGAAAGAAAAACCAACAGTTCATCCTTCCCCCTTCCCAGTTACCCAGAATATTGAGTCAAGGTTTCAGATTGGCATGCTGCTGTATGAGCAAAGGATGGTTTGACGGGTTAAGGAAATTAAACGCCAGGTTGCTTTCCAGACCATTTGTTTATGGTGATGATCTGGGTGCCACCCACCGCTATGGGATTATATGTAAAGCAAACAAATAACCAAACAAAACATAAATACCCTGGGAAAAAGAAAATAATTTCCAGCCCCACACCCAGCTGTGATCCATGGTTTTCCTGCAGTAAAATCATGATCTTTTTCTCTTTGAAATCAAAAGGTCTGCTCCTAGTAGTTCTGCTCTGGGAGGATAAATTTGTGAGTCCAGTATGCGATGATTTATATAAGATAGTCCTGGTGCTTGGAAGCTGTTATGTAAAAGACACAAAATAAAACATGTTTGTTATTTGATTTAATGCAAACTCACCTGTGGCCAGTTATCTTTAATTACTAACAAAAGGAGGCAGAGGAAGCTCTGAAAACACATCTACAACTGAAATGCAAATGTTCTACGGGCAAAAGGCATTTGGGGAGGCTATGGCAAGGCTGAGAGGAGCCAGAACTACAGCTAATGTTTGCTTGAAGTCATCTTGCTTTGCTCTGCTGTTCCAGCACTAGAGGCAGGGTCATGAGGGATGGCACATGGCGGGCATCTGGACAGGACCGCAAGGATGCAGGCAGGTTAACCTCAGTGTTACGGTACGGGAATGCGGAAAAGATTTCATACGTACAAGACTGATTTTAAAAAGCACTGAGAGTATTTGTGTTCAGATGAGGCCTGTAGGTTTTGTAGTCATAGTCAGGTTAAATGTAAATGTGCATGTTGGTATCCTTTGGAGGCCATAAGATTTTTGGTTTCAGAAAGTGAGGTCTGAATTCTTTTTTTTAAGGTACCTGATCTGTTTCCTGTGCCTCAGTCTCAAGCAAAACCGCTCCCTGATAGTGTTTCAGCATTAAAAGAAAATACCTCTCAGTCCATTTTTAATCACAGTGCCTTCAAAGGAGGACTGAATTAGGGGGAGACAGCTTTGCTCATCCCCTCTCTTGCCTTTCCACCCTTTTTGTCTCCCATGCTACCTCCTTATTTTTAGCAGAGAGGGGAGAGAGAAAGCAAAGGCTCTTCCCCTTGTAGCTCTCCCTGGTTCTTCCTTCACCCTGTTGGGTACAAACTGGCAGAGGGAGAGGGAGAGTGCTTCCTTCATCCTGGCCCAGGCTTTAGGATGCACAGAGCTTTTGGCCAGAAAGCTGGAGCGGCACGGCCACCCAGCAACTCCAAGGGATGCCAGGCCACATCTTGCCTTTAAGGTACAACCTTGCAGTCAGGAGGTGATTTTGCCACCCTGGAGAGGCAGAAAGGGAGAGGACGATAAGACCTACGACACCCTGTGGAGCTCCAGGTTGTAGAGCTACGGCTACCAAGCCTGCTAAGAGTTAAAACCTCTACAGCGGTGCCTACCAGTGTTTCAGCATCACGACATTTGCTGCATCTCACCACTGGTGCTATTTCTTGGTGGCTTACCAATGGATTTCATCAGTTTCTTGCTCAGTGTGCCACCGCAGTCTGAGAGCAACTGGTACTGCTTCATCAGCTGCATCGTGGTGTACGCAGTGATTCGAGCAAAGGGCTGTGGCAAAACCCATAACAGCTAACAGAGAGCCCGCTGTTGGTTTCAGGGACTTTGGATCAGGCACAGAGAGTTGTCAGAATGGCAGTTACGGCTCTGGAACAAAAATACTGAGAAAAGCAGTTGTAGCTTTGAATTGATACTGATATTCTTAAAACCTCAGTAATTTTGGCCACATGAAATTCAAACTTTTTTGTGACTGAAGTAACAGTGAGGCTTAGGTGATATTGTAGACGAATTGCCTGTAACGTTTCATTTTCAAAAACTAAATTGTTCACGAGTTACAGCAGAATATTTTTAAAAGAACCTCCTCAAAACCCCACCAAAAAACTTGCATTCTGTTTCTTTTCAAGCAAGGGCAACAAACCAGGCAAAATTACTGTAGAGTTTTTCTGGTCCTTAATTGCTGCCAGGCTGAGTGAAGGGCTGTATGGCGTTCACCTTATGCATGCTCCTAAAGACTGTTGAAGTCCACAGGCACTGGGTAAACATGCTGAAAAAAGGCAGTGCTGAACCTACGGGTAGATTTGCAGCCCCGGGGAGAGAGGGGAGCCCTGACGCCTGGCTGCAGCTGACCCTCCCTGCCTGCTGCCTGCCTGTGCGGGTAGGCACCACGGGGCGCTGGCTGCCTCGGCCGCTGCACCCTGATAGGCATCTCGTTGGGATAATGCAGGACCAAATACAGAGCTGCAGCCTGCCAGCCGCCCCGCGATATGCTGTCCCCAGGAAATGATAGGCTCTATGCCTGTCTACACGGATCTGTTTACTGTTTTAGAACAAATGCAGCCACTGTCTTGCCCGGCACACGGGCTGTGTCCTTGTCCTTCTTTTTAATTCATACGGTTTTCTACCCTGTAATGGAAGCGAATGCTGTTGCTCGCATTTATGTCAGCTTGAGCTGGACCTGGGAGGTTTGGGTCCTGCTCCTGGGGCTGCAGCAGACCTTCTCAGGGGTCCTGAGAGATTTCCTCAGTCTTTCAAGCCTTTTGTTCCCCTTCCTCCATTCTGCACCACCAACCTTCTAAAGAAATATGCTTTTGAGTATATGAGTCTTGACTCATACCATGCTCAGGACTCCACAATCTTTGATCCAAAGCCCAGTGAAATCAATAGGATCCTTCCCATTAATTGTAAAGTGGGCTCTGAATGACACACTGTATTCTGTAGACAGGAAGAGATGAACAACTGCTTTGGGACGTCTTGCCCCTCTCTGACCAAGAAGTGCTGTAGGCCATTTAACAGCTGATGTGAAGTGTAGAAAGCATGATCTTGATTAATAATATTTAAGTTGAAGGCTGTAATCAGAGACCAGCTGTAGGAACTTACAGAAAATACAACCCTGTCATAGCAAGTTTGAGACAGCAGCCCTACTGGAAATAAGACCCAAACCTCACTCCTTTTATACTTGGGGTGAATGAGTGACCATGACCTACAGCATTAAGGAGGGCGAGGGGTTCCCCATGCCTCCTGCAGAGGTGGGCAGGGGAATGCCATAAACCCTTGAGAGCAAGCAAGGAGTGTAAGTCTCTGGAAGTTCCCAGTGACATGTAAAATACAAGGTATAAAATCCCCAGGAGCATGGGAAGCAGGGAGAAAGAAGGGAAGGAGATGGGAATAAAAGAAGCAAAGCTCTCCCATGGCCAGGGATGCAGCTTCCCACACAAGCAGGCTGGTACCCTCAGTAGCTCTACACAATCCCCACCCTTTCAGTTCAGTGGAACGAATTAAGGAATATGATTCAGGGAGCTCAAGAGACGGAGTAAAAGGTGTGAGAGTGAGAAGGGTGGCCAGCATGGGAAGGTGGGCAATGGGGACAGGGCAGATGTGGGAAGGACCACAGCTACCGATGTGGGTGTTTGGCCTCTGAGAGCCAAGAGCAAGTCATATCCCCTTTCCCACAGCACTTGCCTTGGGCATGCTAGAAATAGCAAGCAACTTCACCCCAGTGTCTCTAGTTTAGCGTTTTCCTTCATACCAATACAGGAGCATTATTTTAGGATGTGACACTTGACACTTTGTGAGCAGAAGCCTGCCTTTCCTCAGAAGGAGGCATGTTTTCTAATTTTTAACATCACTGTTGTTATTATTGTTATTATTTCAAATGAGAGGCAAAATGCATTTTTAAAAAAGGAAAATAATTAAAATTCCATTACAGCTTCAATCCTGTCATCTTCCTTCCCAGAACAAGCATTAAAATTTTTATTAATAAATGTGCAATTACTGGTGACCTCTGAATAATTTCTGCAACCTTAATTTCTCCTCACTGCAATACTGTGCTGTATTACTCTATTTTTACTCTTTGCTTTCCTCATTTGTTGTGTTTACTGAAGTTATTATTTTCGAATTAAACATGTTCTCATTGAAAAATTGCTTTTTCAAAAATGATTTGAAAAAAACACCAATCTTTTTACTGAGTGAAAATTTAAACAAGTAAAAAGTTAAGAAACTGTTAGCTGAAAATGCATTTTTAGCAGGCTACTTCTTAATAATGGTTCAATAAATTTTAAAGAAGCCTGAAAAAAATCGTCAGCCATCCCCCCTGCCCCTCCAACCTCTGTAAAACTGGGGGGAAATAAAAGCAACTTTGTATCCCTTGGAAAGAAAACCAGTTGTGAATTGTGGTTTGCTTTATGAAACTGGCATTCATAACCAATTTAAATAAAATTCAGACAGTTTTTATAGAACATTAAAGAATAAAGATATGCCTTGTTCCAAAGGAAGTGAAGTGCGGTGAAATAAAATTCATCCGATTTCCTTCCACATAAATTGGAAATAAAATTTCCAGAGTCATCACCCAGAGCTATAAATATTTTCTCTTTGGGGTCTGTGCAGGAGATGCAGATGACTCAGTAGGGCCCGTGGGGCACCCTGGCAGCTACCTGGGAGGAGCATCCCTCGCACCGCACCGCGCCACAGCTGCACCTGCGGCACGGGGCCAGGCCATAAAGCCGGCATTTGTCCCTCGGTGCTCGAGTCCTTGTGCAGCCCAGACCCTGGCGCTCGCTCGTGCAGGCTGTTCAGGAGAACGGGTTTTGTCAGGTCTGGAAAGGTGCCTACGTAGACCAATGTGACTTTCTATAGCGGTGCTGTCGGCTTATGCCTCATCTTGCTGCATGCCTTGTACTCCTCCCCGTTAAAAAGGAGTTTGAAGGCTTTGCCCACCTTAAGAGCCAATATAGGGCAGTAAGAGAGCTGGATTTTGAAAATCAGGAGCCCATGCTCTTTTTATTTCTCAGAGTTAAGATCGAGCCCGTGGGAAGGAGGGTTGGGAAGAGCCTGGCCCACCATTCAGCTGGCCTGAAGGGAGGCTTGGGGGTGCGCTGGAATACTAAGCTTGTGGCCCCCTCTCTTTGGGAATCCCTAGGATTGTGCAGGGCTTCCAGGAATGATGTTCCAAGAGGGCAGATTAATACCACAGTTATCTGAAGGCACACTGAAGATCTGTCCGCAAGGACCATGTATCTCACTGCTCACTGCTGTCTGCAGCAGACACCTTTTTTACATTTCAGCAGTGACGTGTATTACATTGCTTTCAGAATGGGAAAAAAAAAACCCAAAATATAAATCCTGAATTTTATTATAGAAGTTAATACCAATAATTACTTAAAATCTAATGAATTTCAGTTCTCACTTAATTGCTTTTGAGTAGTTCACTTAACTTATTAAAAAGAAGCAAGGACATATTCATTTAATGAGCAGCAGCAGCCTTGGCCTAGCATCTGCCTACATTCTCTTTTCAATTAATCAATTATAGTCCAATGGTGTGTAATTACACATTAAGAAAGTTATTGGATATCGCAGCACGGCTGTCCCAGGGGGCTCATGAATACACTAATATAACACACCTGTAATGACCTGTTCTCAGATCTGCAAATTGCTCCCATTTCTCTCTCTCTCTCATTGCTAAATGAAGATGAGAGCAATTACCATTAACTTTTTGAGTCACATCTAGTCAATGAGAGAGAAAAAAGATCCCTACCAGCATTCATAATAAATCTGCCTGTTGGTGCTGAGTATTTTAACTGCACCAGGCATCAAGCTGGAAGGCTGTAAACGCACATCGGGATCACACAGGCTTGTGGGGATCCTGGGGCTGGTCTGGCCCGAGCACACACTTCACCTGCAGGTGAGAGAAGCAGACAAGCAGGAAGACCTCATAAGATCACATCTAGGCGTGAATTGCTTGGCTTGGTTCGAATCAAACCAAAGTCTGGAACTGATCCCTATGCAGTGGCTCTAAGGCTTCGCATAGCAACTAAGCCGTGTCGCTGTTATGTTGAGGGGGTTTTTTTGAACACTAGAAAGAACAAAATTTACTATGTAATGGCAGAAAGGCTTTGGTTGTGCGAGAGGCTGCAGTCACCAATGCTTTCTTATTAATGCATAGCAAATGAAACCAAGGAGAGACTCTTGATCTGCATAATGAAGTCTGACAGATTCTAAATTGGTGATTTAGTCAACTAAAGGGTCCAAAAATGCTCCATGGAAGTGAGCTTTTGATGGCTCCATAAGTTAAACAGGGGATGATATCTGTCAACATCTTTATAAATGTTGTCTTGCAGAGTCTGATATCGATGTGCTGTTGTTTCTCTCTCTGGGAAGAAGTGTCTGTTTCCTTACCCGAGTTTTCTTGTTCATGCTTTCATTTGCAGACAGGAGTCTTTCAGGTGGGTGTACGTGCAGATCAACATGCAGCAACATCTTGAGTGCAGCTATTCTTTACAAGCAGGGTCCGTTTTGCTCGTAGTAATATGAATTATTTCCATGCTGTACGCCTTGCACCACACTAGCATCAATTTTAGTGAAGCCTTCATTATGCTGGAGGTCACTTCACTTTTTAAGGACCACGCATGTCTCCTTGTGCTCGATATGCCACAGGATAACACTCCAGTGACATTCAGGTGGTCAAGTGTTGCACTCACAGTGAGGCAATGGATGTTTCAGTCCGAGCTTCAGCTGGATCCACATTTCACTCTAGTTTTCACCTGTGCCATGTTTCTTCCCATTTCCACAGTACCCTTTGGTTTAGGACACAGTTCTGTTCATATACCCAGCTGTAGCATCTCGGTATTTGACATCTGGGCTGGACATCTCTAGGTCCCATAGTTAATGGAGGAAGGCAAGCACCTCTAGAGTGTGATTTACTCAAAATAATTTGGTGCTTATTTAGGATTGGTTAAACCACCTTTAGATGTGCCTGTATCTATTCATTAACTAGATAAATAACTTTCCATATGACACCTACATTTTTGATAGCTACAGCCATCAGTTGAACTGTGTATTTCTCCATGTGTCTAACTTCAAGCTTGCATGTAGAGCCATTCAATTCAAGCAGAGGGACTGCTTGTATGCTTGAATTTAGGTATCTCCTAATTTTGTGTTTAGATGTCAGGTCTCCGGCTTTGAAATGGGGATGCTGTTACTTAATTGCCTTTGCATGCAATTGGAGATTGAGATTAAAATGTTAGAAGTGCAAAGTGGTGTCTATTATTTAATGTTGTGTTATACTCCAAATAGCAAACAACAGCATCCTTGATATTTGCACAGAAGTTCATTTATTACGAATTAGAATCTAAGACAGAAAACAGGTTCCAGGGTTTAATTTCAGGTATTCAAAAACAATTTGACTGCCCAGGCAATGCATAATAACTGAAGCAAGCAGAGCAGTGAGTGTGGATCTCACAAAGTGATCAAGCTGTGCTTGTATACAGTGTTCTCCAATTCTGCTCAATGCACAGATTTGTTTATGCTCGGGACCAAAAATCAATTCTGTGCTTTTTTTTTTTTTCTTTTTTAGAAATCAGTGCCTGAACAATCAATTAAAAATGTTTTAAGCAGAGAAAGGAACACAATAATAGTCTAGAGTTTTAATATACAATACAATACTCAGTTTTACAGGCTCGTTAAATATCGGGCCTAAAATACCTGTCAGCTAGCTCTTAAGTTGTGTTGGTTTTGTGTATCTGATGGGGGGAGGGTGGTATTTCATTCATGCAAAAATTCGTTTCTTGCTGCAAAAATTCATTTCTAGCTGTATTCTCTGCAAGAGGCTGTAACTCTGCATGTCACTTTCCTAATTGAGCAATAAACTCTGTATTGTACTAATACTTTTTATTATGAGGAATAAACATGCTTCTTCTAGACAGG
This sequence comes from Falco rusticolus, assembly GCF_015220075.1. Taxonomy (NCBI): domain Eukaryota; kingdom Metazoa; phylum Chordata; class Aves; order Falconiformes; family Falconidae; genus Falco; species Falco rusticolus. Next base: position 24,490,331 of record NC_051192.1, read on the forward strand.
CAGAGGAATAATTGACCACCAGTGGCCAGTCCTGAATGAATATTACTGCACATGCCACTGAAATTAATATCTCCTTAGCCAAGATGGGAAACAGTCATTTTGTGAGAGATTTTTTTGTGGTTAGGAAGCTAACACACCCGATACATTTCCACTTTCTAGCAGCGTGGGTTCCTGACTGCCCAGGGAAGAAGCACTTGGTGCTCATGTGGTTACTGACCCTCTCTGTGCCTTTGGGATTCAAACAGTAGCTTGATTTGTTAAACACATTAAGTGAAGAGCCAGATTCTGGCTTGAGCCAGGGGTGTCTTTACATCACTCTGACAACAGAAGGCTCAAAAGGTGATGTGCACATAATGTAGTCCCGTGGCCCCTTTCTGCTGCTGGAGTGGTGTGAAGGATAAGAATCTGTCCCAAACACCAGTTTCTGTAATGCCAGGAGGCAGCACTAGGACATTGTGCTGGTGTATTGTGTTACAGCTGGCCCGGCACTGAGTCATAAGGGCTGAAGGATGCTGGAAACTAAAATAACAAAGAGCTAAGAGATTAGCTCAGTAGAGAGAAATGGTAAATGCTTCTCTTATTAGTTATTTCACTTTGATTTAATAAAACTCCGGGACCATATCTCATGTAAATCACCAAATCCTTCACAATCCAGTCTCTTCTTTAAATCGGAAGCACAGAGTGCCCTGGGAAAAGCACGCAGGTTAGACTGCCAGGTGTGCACACACCCGCAGCACATGGTGCCCGTGCCAGAGCACGTGCCCAGGGAGGAACAGCATCCTTGGCAGGAGCACGCACTCCCTTACAGGCACAGGGGTTGCGCAGAGCCTGGAAAATGTATTCGGTCTTATCTTGTGCATACCCTGTGCCTCCCTTTCTGAGAGATTGCACAGGGCTGTGTTGAGCAAGTGCTTTTCTCCACAGCGAGTGTGCTCGGTGTACGGCCACAGGGCTCTGTGCTGTCGTCCTTACCACGCCATGTTCATTTAGTGAGGGGTTATAGCTGATGCCCTTGCACAGTCCAGCAGCCTGGTTTTAGGTCCCTCTTTCTTCCAGCACAAACTAGGGCTGAAAGCCTCCCCGGCAGTGAGGCCTGGATGAGCTCAGGCTGTCCAAAGTTCAAATGAGATTAGCTTGAGGTCACTGTAGTTGGTGAAGGGAAATAGCCAGAGGGCCTGGCTGCTGACATGCTCCCCGCAGAAATGGAGATATTTGTCTGCATTGGTTATCAGACTCCTTCTGTGGGGACCTCACTGAAATCTCAACTGCCCTAAGTCACCACACAGCTGCAATGACAGAAGTGGTGGTTTTTCTCTCCAAAGCTGCCCTGGTGAGATGTGTCCCTTTGGGTGTCCCTGAGCTGCTGTCCCTCTGTGGCCGCATCTGCGCTCAGCCAGGAGGTGGGGGCTGAGCAGACCGCAGTGGCTGCGTGGGTGAGCTGCAGTCTTTTGCTCCCGTACTTGGAAAGCAGTCCGTGCTTGCCTCCGTCGAATTTACTATAATCCCACCGCTGTTTGCCTCCAGCTCAGCTGAGTCAGTGTGAGTGCTGGGAGGAGCCATGATGTAGACGAGTTTGGCCCAGTTTCCGCCCCCCACCCCCCATCCCCCCCAGTGCTTTTAGAAAAACCTGCTGAAAGCAAGTCTGATTAACACAGCGGGGCAAATAGCTCTGCTGTAAAATGCTGAGGATTGCCACTAGCGCAGGTTCACCGTGTGCAGGAGACAAAATGCCTTTTTGAATGTTTGTGGGCTGATGGGCGCTGCAGTTCGTGGTCTCTGTTGGCCGGCTGCAGGTTCCTAGGTGCTGAGCTTGCAAAATCTTGCATGGCATGGAGAATCTGCCTTTTATTTTCAGAGCACCTTTTTAAGTGGCGGAGTGGGCAGCACATCGGTACCACGGCACACTGCCACAGCAGGAGTGTCGTGGAGGTGCCGCATCCTTGGTATGCAAACCCCGGGTCCTGCACCAAAATCCATCCGGATGAATGCGGGTACTCATGCTGGAGGTACGAGCTGCTGTGGGCATGGGGACCTCTCAGTGCTTGCAGGGTTAGAAAGCTGCAAAGAGGGCAAATCCAAAATAGCTTGGACCGTGTTGATCCCCCAGGAACTCTACGTAGCTCTGTCGTAGAAGAGGCGTTTGGAGAGTGCCTGGATTGCAGTACTTGGAGGGAACCAGAAGCGTTTAGATTTCACGTTGTGTGTTTTCTCACTGCTGCTTGTTTCCTGGGTGGGATTTGCTCCTTCTCATAGCTGTAAACACAGTGCCTGGGTGAGCTCTGGGAGGAGCCTGACTCAAGGCAGGTCACCCTGAATTTGAGACAGATGCTTCATCTGGATATATATACAGTGAAAACCTGGAGATGGAAAAGATCTATTAGTTCCTCCAGCCAGTGCTTCGATTCTAAAGCGTATCTGTAACATGCTGTAGGCTGGGGTGTGGGAAGAGAAAATAGCTCACTTTTCTGTAAATGGAAAAGCAGTGAGTATCGTGATCTGGTCTGAGAGAAACCACTCTGCAGTCTCAACAGTATATGCTCCCTTTTAGCCAACCTCACTCTTGAGTGAAGGCACTGGGGGCATTTCAAAGCTGTGCCTGGCACCCCTGCCTGTCAGTGTGATAGAGAGCAAGTGAGAGGAGAAGAGGGCGAAAAGGGCACACACAGACTTTTGGTGTGGACAGGGAAGTGGTTCCAGGTGTTTGTTACATCACATGAACCTTGCGTGGGGAGCATCTTCCTGAGCACGATATACCCTGGAGGGTGGAGGAAATGGTAATGGGTAGAGATGAGGTCAAGGGAGCAAGACTACCTGCAGATGTGGCATCTGAAAAAATCCAGAGACAATGCAACTATTTTTAGCAAAAGTACAAACAGTGATAGATGCCACAGGGCTGCTGTCACTAAAATTTGGCTATAAGCAACATATTCATATTTAAACAAGTCAGCTTTGCACATTGAAATGAGCAAACACTGTCTCTGTGCTTGTTTGTTTGTTGTGCAGAAGCCATCAGCTTTCGCTCCTTATCCCTTCACTGTGGTGGTGATGCGGAGTCATGATGATGGATAGGCTGTCTATCTAGCTTATCTGCAAGGCCACAAAACATTTATATCTTAGATGGCATGATAGGCTGTTCTTGTGCAACAGTGGGAAATAGGAACTTGGGACCGCCTTTGCAAAAGTGTACCATCTCCTGCACAACATTGCCATTCCGGTAAGCTCACTTGGCACAGTTTGTACAGCTAAGCACATCCACTGTGAAACCTAACACTGGGATGTACATGAATAAAATCACACAAAATCAGGAGAGGAGCGAGCTTCAGAGAGGCTTTTGAATGCAGGGGGCAAACCAGCAAGGATGGAGTTCCTGCAGTTTCTCTCCTGCTTAGAGGGGGCCTATGTCACCACTGGTAAAAAGCCTCCAGCTTACACCACCAGCATTATACTTGGCCAATTATCTTATTTAGGTATCTCATATATACTTAGGTCTTGAAAAGGTCAACAGCAGAGCATGGCTGGGCAGGGTTTTTTGAAGCTGCAGGACTGGAAGCTTTGCTTCTAGCATCATTAGAAAATAATTGCTTGTGAATGTCCAGGGGTTTGAATCTACATGTTGGAGCTCTGAAAAGGAGGGCAGGAAGGTTTAAAACATTATTGAAACAGCTGCTGCTAACATTACACTTGCTGCAGACGCTGAGCAGGCAGCAAGTGGAGTGCACAGTGGGGGCACGGCCGCTGCACCTTACCTGCCTCAGTACCCTTGCACTGGGACCTGTCTCCTCGGGCTGCTCCTCTTGTGACTGTCCCCAGCACAAACACGGTCCTCCATCCAAGATTCATGCAAGCTGGTGCACGTTTATCAAAAGCTGCAGTAAGGCAGGGATCGTCCCTGTGGCACTCCAGCTGAGCTGTTTTCACCTAAGTATATCTGCTATTCCTGCATTTTATTTTTGTCATTTGTTTTTGATTTTCTGCTCCTTGCAACTTTTTCCTTAGGTCTTTCTTCCCCTTCTGAATATCTCTTCCTCCACTACTATCTTTTCTTTCTTTCAGTTTAACTATCTTCTTCCCCAGGTTCCATGGTAAATCACTTATTTTTTATACCCCCACTTGTTTTCAAAGTTCCTGTAGTCTTTGGCTCCTCGGTGCTGTTAGCTGTAGAAAGTCCCCTTCCCTGAATGTTGTAAGTCCCAGATGTTACTAAATATGATTTTTGCCACCTACAAACCTGCCAGTTACCTGCCGCTGCTCACAGTTTGATTTCTCAGTATGACCAAACTGGGTGTCTTGTGACTCTGAACGCAAGCCCTGAGTTTCTTGCAAGGAAGAATGCCTTGATGCCTGGTATTAGACTAGTCCTTAATGAGGCATCTGTTCGTTCCTCCGCCCTGTTACAGATATTCCCCCTGACCCTGGCCAAGTCACTTTATCTCTCTTTGTCTCTGCTCCCCATTCATAAAATGGGCATAATTGCACTTCTGAAGCTCATGTGGAATTGTGACGATGAATTCTTCCTGCTTGCATTGCCTTTACCTCATCCCTTTTGTCTGCACAATTGTCAGCTGGGATAAAACGCCACCAAATCAGAGTTAGCCATGGTCAGCACAAAGCTTATGCTCCAAGCGGCTGGCCCAGCCACTCGCCATATCCTATAACATTGACAGCGGAGAGTCAGCTTTATTGCCGTTTGCATAGCAGTCTTGTGTGCTTTGAGGAGCTTCCTATGCTATCTGTGAATAGTGAACAGAGACATTTCCAAGGCAGGGTGCTCAGGAGTACACCGTGGTGACTGCAGGACAAAGGGATAAAATGGCTTCCTTTGAGGGCTTGCTTCACAGGGTTGTTCGCAGAAAATGTGGGGCCTTGGAAGTACCAGAAGGAGAGGGAGGGAGGCAAGGCAATTGCTCCATTTGTAAAACCCAGCTCTGGTTTTCATCCCCGTGGTCCATGCTCTTTTCCTCACCCTTCCCACTTTAGTTCTGTGACAATAAAGAAATAAAGAAATGCAAGGTAAAGGCATCCTTAAGGCTGTCATTGTTGCCAAGTAATGTTAATAGCACTTTCTCACATACCTGCTTCTGAACACTAATGTCATTTAATTATTGTGATGTTGCAAATGAAGGTGCCCACACACAAATTCAATATGGATGTAATTATTAGAGGTGGAATGCCAATTAAGCACACACCAAAAGCAAGTGGTGTATTTTTGATTTGTCGCCTGATTTATTATCATTTACCTCAACATGCCTTAGACAGCACTGCCTGAGTCAGGAGCAGAGAAATAGCTCTTTGTACATAAAGCTTGCTCTTAAATCTACACTTCACAAGAAAGCGGTAACTGACATAAAACATTTGTTTTTAAAATACAGCTGGGAATGTTGTTTTGAAGCATTCTCTCCATCTTGGGTAAGGAACACAAGGGAGGTATGACTTTTGGTAGCAGGGTACACATCTCCAAAAGAAAGCAGTGCAGGCAATACCATTCACATACATAACATATGTCAAAAGGCCTTCAGTGAAAATCCACATTATGCAGGGGAGAAAACTCAGCCTGCAGACAGTTTAAATGTGTTGGCCAAGTCAGCTAAGAAGATCTGCAGGCTTGGGCTTCAGTAACTAGGGGCATATTGCCTACCAGATAATTACTGGGGCTTTCAATTTTTAGGTATCTCCTAGCGTTGCATTTTTCAATTCTAGTCAGTCAGCCTTACATTTCGGGGTGAGGAACAGAGTGCTGGTGGAGCATCCTGCCTGGACACATTTATAATGCTCTCCTACTCTACCAACCTCTAAAGAGTCTTCTTTGAATAGTGCACTGCTCACCATGCAAGCAGCTCATTATCCAAGGCATTTCGAGACTAATTTATAGGACATTTGGTTAATTTGCATAAGCCATCCAGTACACAGAACATGTCTCCACAATAATGTAATATGCCAAAATCAGGATTTATGTGAAAACATGAATACTGGAGGGTGGGGGGTGGGGGGATGGGGGGTAGACATGACATTTTTAAGGATCTGTCATTAGCATCAATCTCTAAACGAGTATCTCTGATAAAAAGTCACAGAATCCTGCCTCTCCACCTACTACATGTGAAGCTCCCATATAATTCTTTGCTTAGAATTTTGCTCGTCTTTTTATTAAGATGGGTTTTGATCCTTAAAACAGCCTGGAAATATGAATACTTGGCACTGTTGGCTTTGTCTAAAAAGGAAACAAAATCCCCCAAACTGAATCCAAATCGAGGGCTGCACGTTCGGCTATCGCTGTGAGAAGCCTCGTGTGTCCGCAGCTCTGATTATTACCTTGACACCAGGAACAGGAGGACCTGTAATCCTTGAAACAGCTGACATCTGAAGTGCTGATTCTTCCTGTGCTTTGAGTTAGTCGGTCCTTGATCTCCGTGCCCGGCATGCAAGCCTGGCTTTCACTGAAACCTGACCTCGTGGTCCCTTCTTCTGCAGCCCTGTTTGTCTTCTGCTGTTCAGAAATGCACAGCTTCTGTCCTCAGGACTCTAAATTAGAGTTGCATGGGTCAAAGGAGCAAACAGGAGAATTGTCATTATTGGATCCAATACCTGCCCTTGATTTGGTGGTGGTGGTGGTTTTTTTTTAATAACAACTGCATAATAAAAATGTTGCAGTATGTTTTTTAAGCGAACCTATCCCCTGCAAAGTGACACTGGCTTTCCATGATCTCTAACACATGACTGCTTCACCTACAGGTACAGATGGTTTTGCTCCCTTCCCTTGCAAAGCCAGCCTGGGATTTAAAAGTCAAGTTGGTTTCTTTCTTCTCTCCCTAATGCATCTTCTGCCATTACGAGGCCTCTGAAGAGCACATTAAGTCCATATTTACCCCTGTGCAATCTAATTAACTTTCAGAATAACTGTGCAGGTGTAACTGAGATCTCAGTTTGAAGGCAGCTTTGCTCCACTTATTATAATTGAAGGAACTGTTCAGCCAGCAGCATTTCTATTAGTAGTAATGCTGTTTGAAAAGGAAATAACGTAGTTGGACTCTTGGACTGAATTTGTAGAGATGCCAGCTAGAATTGCATAAGTGAATGCATATTTATTTGCTTACTTGTAAATAGAAGCTAACTTGAGCTGGAAATCACATGTACAATAAATAAGTAATCCTGATGCCATTGCTACAAATTCATTTCCCAGGGCAGAGCTGTGGTTTCAAGAGCCCGTTTCAGGGCTTTATTGTTTTGAAGATTTGAACAGTGTTGGCTGTTTGCTTTGGTGCATCATGTGTAGTTCCAGTTAGGTAAAACCTGCTGGGTGTTTCACAGCTTGTTCAGCTTGAACCAGAAGCAAATCAAGGGAAATAACGTATAGTAGTATAGATAAGTACTCTAGATAAAGATTATTTTTTCTGCTGTTCTAGATTCTGTTACTCCATTACATCTGTTATTCTAGGCTTTGAGATTAGTATTTTCAACTGCAGAAATGCAGGAATTTGTGGGTTCTTTTAATCAAACCGTACTATGGATTAGATGGAACCGACAGCATTAGCTTGAACGTAATGAATATGTTCAACAGGAACGAAACATACAGTTTTTTGGTTTACTCTTTTCCAATTTGAATTACTTTTTACTATTCTAAGATGTTAGAAGCACATTTTTTTCCTCTGGGGATTTACAGTTTCTCTTAGTGTTTTGATTACTTGTGAATAATTTGATAGAAAACCCCTTACACATGTGCCTGTGATGTACAGCATCTAGCTTAGATTTGGTTTTTGACTGATCCCTAATGGCTGAAGTTACTGTATACAACAAAAAACATTTGTAATGCTGTCAGACGGGAAAAATCTCTCTTCTGCGACTTGACTCGAATTTGTTATGTGTATAGCTCCATGAAGTTCAATAGATGTAAATACAGATTAATTATTTAAAAAGTAATAGGAAGGAATGAGCTTCCAAACATGTAGTGTTTAATTATTTAAAACCTGTAATGGAATTTCAACCCTTGCGCATACTTCACATCTCTCGTTGTGCTTGGACAAGTGCCTGAGGTCAACTGGCATGTCCCCACCTCCCAGTCATCTTCCCTCGATATCACAGAGTGATAAATGTGCCTGATAGATGTGAAGAACAGTCAATATTGTCAGTCATGTCTACTAGTAAATATGCTATACTTCGTCTTCCTTTCCCGCATTACTATATTGCATCCTGCAATAAGCCATTCCATGTAACAATTCATGCAACAAGATGTGTACAAGCGCGTAAGTTGTGCATGTCTGTATCTCGCCACAGAGGACCAAATCCTAAGGTCAGGGCTTGGGCAAAGCCCCTTGTGATTCCTGATCCCACAGAGTGGAAAGAACCCCGTAGTAATGGTGCACTTTGGTCATTTGATGGTGGTGGTTCAAGGCACCCGCTGTATGTGGCTGATTGTACTGGATGTTGTGCACACATGTAGGACAACCTGATTCCCATTTCAAAAAACGTATGCTCCGAGTAGGCTACTCAGGTAGGGGGAAGCCTCCTCCCCGTTTTAAAAGGAGGATCAAAGATACAGACTGAAAATAAAGAACATGCAAGCCTCCCAATTTTAGAGACCTGCCTGAGATTTACCCTCCCTTTGCTCCCTCTGCAATGGATGCAGAGAGTTTGGCTGGGACCAGTTCAGAGCTTTAGTTAGGTTCCTGCTGTGATCCACCCTCCTGAGATGTCTGACTCTGTCCGCAGACCTGAGCTGGGCAATTAAAGTACATAGCTAATACTGAGCTGACTGGATTGTTTCACTGACTACTCTTCCCCTTCTCCGAAGTTACTCAGGAATTTTGTGTTTGCAGGGAATGACTAATGCCAATCCGGCAAGTCCCGTCTCAGCATCCAAGCTACATAACCTTCCTTCTTTTACTGCTGAAAGTCACTGGTTGAGGAGCACTTGACCCGGGATGGGTGTTAAAATAAATCTAAAGAAAAGCTCTTAAAAGAAAATCAAACACTTCAGTTGCATTGAACAAATACAGATAGGAGTCTTTGTACGCAATGGCTACTTGTCTTCATTGCCAGCCAGATCTCAGCTGGTTCAATGAGGAATATTTCCAGTGGCGCTCTAGCCTGTAAAATTGTTGTCAGAAGGAGTTTTGTGAAAAGACCTAGGGAACCAAAAAGGCTGGAGAAAGCAAGACAAGGTTAGTCCTCTTTGAGGAGGACTCTGAAGAGCATAGCACTCGAGAACGTTGCTTGCAATATGCTTGCAGGGTGAGGGTTTAAATATGTCGGTTTCTTTTGTCCTGGTGTGCAGCTTCCACATAGCTGCTTTGTTATGCATGTCATGCAATGAGAAAATCATCTGCATGATCTTATAAGTATGAAAGGGTTTACCGTGATGCATTTACATAATAAAATCTATGCAGTCACGGTGTGCATCATATGCACAGGCAAGGAATGAGTGCCATCTACAGTAACACAATGCATTACTAAAAGGTCCTCTGTAATTGTGTTCTTTACCAAATAGTGCATCTGATGCCTTCTGCTGTAATGTACCCTCCTTGGTGAGAAATTAATACTTTGTGCCAAATTCAGCTCTCAGTTACGTGGTTCAAATTGAAAAAACAACACTGGCTTCAGTGGAGCTATCCCAGATTCATCCCAGGGTTACTAAGAATAGATTTGATTTATGTAAATAGCTGGGTGTCAGGTACGCCCCAGTGCTAAATACTGTCTAAACAGAGGGATAAGTAAGACCTTTTCATTTGAATAGGAAAGACCTGCTGGCACTTATTTTTTCCACATCCATACTTCCTACTTAGAAAGAAGATGTAAACACCAAAAAGAACATGCATTTTCCATTCCTTGAGAATCAGCAGATGTTTTGGGCCTGACAAACGCATCATAGTGGACAGTGGGATATGTGAGGGGCAGGTCCTCCCTCCCTTGGGTACCAGTCACAAGTAAAGTTATTGCTGCCTGCCACCCTCACAGACTGTCGGAGGATGCCCAGCTGCATAGCAGGAATTTCTTAGTAACAGAAGAGGGACATTAGCAGAAGAAGACAAGGAAGTTTTCACACACATTAGTTCACCATATGTTTGGCTCTAGGCTGCAGTTTCAGACCTTTATAGCTCCTCATTTATTATTTTTAAGGCTAAAATCCTAGAAAACAGTGGTTTAAGATAGCTAGGGACCATAGTAGTCGTGGTAAAGCCTACCTACCAGAGACAGAGTAATTTTTTTCTTTTTTCTTTTTTTTTTGGTTTTGCTTTTTCTTTTCTTTTTTTCTCTTCTGTTTTTCCCTTTCTTCTCTTCTGCTTTTCCTTTTCTGCTTTCTCCTCTCCTCTCCTCTCCTCTCCCCTCCTCCCCCCTTCCCTCACTATTTGGAGGATGTGCAGACTGTTGGGTTCCCCATCTTTCCTTTTCTCTGGCCCTTGTTTCAGTCTTACCTGCTCGATATGGGAGTGTCCAAGAGCGAGCCTAACAGTTGCTCATAATAAGCCTCTCTCCACTGGTGATTTTGTACTAATAGAAGGGGGAAGGGGAGCTGGGTCTGTACCAACAGGGCCTGGGTTTCAGCCAGGATCAGTGCCTCACAGCAAGAGAAAGTAGAGGACACAGAATGCTTCCTCTGTGTGTGGCAGAGCTATTTCTCTCTCTTGGCTTCATCTTCTCCAGCCCCCAACTCCAGAGGAAATGGGAAAATGAATTCCACTCTCCATGCCCAATCTGCAAGAGATGTGACACGTCTCGGTCCTGGGCTGAAACTGATGTGACACAGTTTTCCTTGATCCAAGCAGATTTTGGGTCTGGCCCAGGGTTGTTCTAATCAAATGTGGTTTCCAGAGAGAGGGCTGCTCTTTAAACTGAATGTATTCTGGGACACAGGGTGGTGCGTACCATTACCAGCAGCAAAACCAGCAATTCTCAAAGTGTGAATCACACGCATTCAAATCTGGAACAGTTTTGACTCCCTTCAAAGCTCTATAGACTAAAAACCAGCAACACTCCTCTTGGAAAACTTTAGGGGGTTTTTTAATCCATTTTTACTAACGGTCAACTCAATCTTTCCCTAATCAAGTCAGTCTTTCCCCAACATTATTTTTCCAAGTAAGCAGCTGATGTAGTCCCTCAAGGCGTTTACATGTTTGGGAAAGGTGGGAAAATGTGTGCGGGGGGTCTGCCTCAGGTAGATTGAGAGACTCAGCCAGTTCTGCTGCAGCCCACACTATGGCCATGCGTATGTTTGAGCACATAGCATGATGGGTCCTGGCCTCTAAATATTGTCGCATGATAAACATTTAATAATAAAGGCTGAAGATCCCTGACCTATATAGTTAGGTGGAAGAAACGTGTGTGTGTGTGCGTTTATATTCCAAAGCACCTAGAGACTTCTATTCTGTAGCCTTCTTGCTTGTACAAGCATAAATCAGAAGAAACAACACACAAATCTGTGAGGGTTACACCACTGTAATAGTGGCATAGTTGATAGGAAGAATTGGACTTAGAACCCTTCATTACAGGTAAATAAAGATTTCTCAAGGTTTCAGATTGCATTCCTATTCTACAGACTAATGATATTTCAAATCTGGATTACAGTAATATTCTCTAGACCCAGTAATATTACATTTAAGTCTGAGTGATTTAATGGCTGTTCAATGGTGATTTTGGTCCAGGTGAAGTGGTATTGGCCTCCAGCAATGCCTTAGGCTAAAAGCATCATGTGTTAGCAAAAAACATTAACCTGCCCCTCAAACCTCCTCATTATTACATTTACAGTCCTGTCAAACAACCTATGAGCCACTGGAATCATAATGGAGGGGGTTTTATTGGTATTTTTATATTCTCTTGAATATTAAAAAGAAAATATATTGGAGAAAAAAAAAACATATAAGATATTACTAGATATAAATTCTAGTCAGATGAGCCACATGGGTTATTTTCCATCTCACAATGTTACTTTGCTATATGACCAGAATAAAGTTTTGTTCAGAAAAAAAAAGGGTGAATATGTTTATTCAGATACTGAATAAAAAAGTGAATTAATTAGAGAATATAAATCTTCATCTGGCTTCTGAAGTCATCTGCAGACTTGGTAGCATGCGATTGTTAAGGGTGACGATTTCTCATTTGGAGACATTTTGGTCACTCCGTAAGCGAGATACTCTTTGAGGCATGCCCCTTTCTTCTTTCACCTTTAAGTTTGCGTGTGCTCGACAGCATCCATAATTCTCAAAAGAATTTGACAGAAACATTAACAGTGTTGATTGCTCTCAGTTTCCCTTTCTTCTCCTGATCACTGGGGCTGGATGCAGGGAGTGCTGCAAAGCCCGGCACATACAGGCTCTCTTCCCTCAGTGCTCTGGTTGGCAGCTGCTCTGCAGAAGAATCCTTCTGTCTCATGTTTGGTCCCTGTTCTCGCAAGGAACAGGGTCTCTGCAGCCCCTGTGTAAGAGTGAAGAGCTCCTGGCATGGTAGCAATGCTGACCCTGGTGTCTGTCCCCTGAAGAGGGGCCAGCAGCGGTTCCCAGCCTGGGCAGTGTGGGGACCCCGCGGCTTGGGCACCCCAGGGATGGGGTAGCTGATGTGCTGCCTCCAGTAGCTGAGCATGTGGGAGTGTAAACTGTGCAGACGGTTCTCCAAGGACATGGAGGTAAACATCCTCCTGAGGAAAGAAATGCATTTCCACTCTCTGGAGGAGGGGAAGGAGGGGGATTTCCTAGTGTGACATTCACTTGCTGCCCCAAAAAGGCGGCAGGCCCTGGGTGCTGTGAGGAGGTATTTCTAAGCTCCACAAATGTTTTTCCAGCTGCTAGCTTTGATTTATTTCTTTTGCCTTCCTGAATATTCAAAGCCGACAGTTCCTGTCCTGTTCTCAAGGCGTTTACGACGCTTCTCACTGCTGGTACTTTGCACAGCTTTAGTGGCAGCAGTTTGAGGAAGTACGTTCATGTCATCTTTAGGAGGAAGCAAAGCTCTCACTGTGGCACTAACAGCTGAAGGATCTTAAAGCAAAACCGAGACTGCCAGCTTCACCTACTCAATGTAGTTCTTCCTTCTGGCTGCTCAGTTTTCCCCTAGATCATTTCAGGACCAGGGGAATTTGGGAATGCATGCTATGGGAAGTCTTGGCCCACAAATCAAGTGTCAGACATCAAGGTGACCAGTGCCCACACAACCCGAATCAAACTACTTGCCTGACCAGCAAGTATGTCTGTGCCACTGGTCTGCCAAGCTGGCTTCTCCCACTGCCACCCACAAGTTAAGGGACTTGAGCATGCTGGAGACACTCAGTTGACTCCACAGATCCCTACCCTCTAATTAGGCTCACCAAGAAGGAGGCTACAGACACACTTGAATGATCTCCTGTCAGACCAGGTTAAGTCTGGAAGAGTAACTGCCTGTTGGCCTTGTGTGGGCACACCACCATGCAAGTGTTGGGCTACTGCTTGCAGATCTGAGGCAGCTGTCTGATGACCTTGAAGCTTGATGGGAGCGTAGGGGTTGAGCTTGGGACTCGATGGCTTGAGCTGGGGTTTGCTCTGCCCCGCAGTCTCTTGCATGACATAGTTATGGTCAAAGGCCAATGGACTTGCAGTGCAACAAGGTTTCTCAGGGCTTGTGTTATCCTTGGAAAGGCCATTCAGGCTTAGGTGTTCTTTAGGTATTTCTGAAATGTGCGTCTTGATGAGACAGTTGTCAGACCTGATGAGGGTGTTTAACCCTCCACCTCTCTCTCCTGCTCTTTCCCTCATATCTTCTGGATCATGATAATTTTATTTATGACTTCTGTCACTGCTGGACTGGTGGCCTTAGCCAGTACTGAAACAACAGCACAGATGTGCTCTGTAATCAGCTCTTGTATGGTACAAGTGTAAAACCCCCACATGAAGGATTTTAAGGTTTAAATGCTATTATTGTCCCACTCTGTGTTATTTCAGCTAGGAAGGTTTCTGGGGAGGACAGCTTCCCTCTTAGCAAGCCCACCTCACACTACATTCATTTTCCCTGAAGTTTCACCCACCATACTGTGGGCTTCACCAGTGGTTTCAGATACAGAGTTCCTCCTGTGGTTTCAAAGCCTCAGACTGAAGTTGAAAACACAGAGCTCAGCTGTTTATATACAAAATCAAATATGTAGCGACTCTGATGAAACAAGACCCAACCAGGTCCACCGGGCATTAGCATAACTTACGTTCATTGCTTTTGGCTGGGAAAATTAGAAAGCCCCCCCAACACAAAGGAATGCAAGAGCTTTGAAAATACTATGTTTTAAATACCACAGGTGAAAACTGCAGTGCTTCAAAAAAAGAAATAAAATTTATCATTAGCCATTGATTACCAAATAATTCTGTTTTCTCCTTATGCTTCATGTAGCTTAGACTTTTATGTAATTAGGGTGAAAAATGTAGGCAGAGTGGGTCTTGCATTTAAATGACATAAAGTCAGTATTCACTCCTTAGAAAACTATGGAAGGGCGGACAAGAAGTTTAGGAGGGTTACATCAGGGTAAGGAAAAGCAAGTGAGCAGGCAAGCTTTGGTCTCTTTTAAACAGAGAGAAACTTGTCACAGGACAGTTTTAAGTTACAGGCAACTGCAGTGTTCTGTTTTGTCAACTGTTTTTGCACAAAGCTCCAAACATTGTAAAAATCTGTTTTCCTTCACACCTAGCATCGCTACGAGCTATATTGTAACCACATTCACAGTGTGTTAGAGCCTGCCTCAGGGTTCCTTCGCAGCAGGTTTCAGCTGGAATGATTTTTCTTTTTTACTTTTTATAATAATCACTCCATTCAAATGGAACAATCATTATAAAAAATTATCATGAGCCATCTTGGACAGGAAAATCCTGCAACAATAAACAAGCTGAATGTCTTGCAATAAGCACATCAAAAAGCGATCGAGGCTGGATAACTGCTTCAGGCCACACTTTGGATTATGCTGTTATTAGTATTGTTTGACATTTGGTAGTGAAAGAGCATTAATTCCCAGTCACAACTGCTGAGGCAGGGACTTGGTTACAGTTGTCTTGCAGGTAGATGCTGTGAACTGCCCTCCCTCTTTGGGGACAGTCTAAATCCCTGCCAGGGACCTCGGGACCAAAGCCCCCTGCCCCATGGGCTAGCATGCAGTAGCTACAGTGCTGGACACACAGGCCCCTGCGTACCCTGCTCATGTACCAGCTGTGCCCCTGGCTACCCAGTCCCGCTTGGGAGGAATCATAGAATTATTTAGGTTGGACAAGACCTTTGAAATTAAGACTAACCATTACCCAGCATGGCCAAGTCTATCACTAAACCACATCCCTAAGCACAACATCTACATGTTTTTTAAACACATCAGGGATGGTGACTCCACCACCTCCCTGGGCAGCCAGTTCCAATGCCTGGCCACCCTTTCAGTGAAGAAATTTTCCCTATTAGTCAATCTCAACCTCCCCTGGTTGAGGCCATTTTGTCTTGTTGCTTGTTACTTCAGAGAACAGACAAACACCTACCTGCCTGCTACCTCCTTTCAGGTAGCTGTAGAGAGCGATAAAGTGTCCCCTGAGTGTCTTCTTCTCCGGGCTAAACAACCCCAGTTCCCTCAGCTGCTCCTCATAAGACTTTCTCTCTAGACCCTTCCCCAGCCCCGTTGCCCGTCTCTGGACACGCTCCAGCACCTCCACGTCCCTCTTGCAGCGAGGGGCCCAAAACTGAACACAGGATTCGAGGGGCGGCCTCACCAGTGCCCAGTACAGGGGACGGTCACTGCCCCAGTCCTGCTGGCCACACTGTCTCAGATACAAGCTAGGATGCTGGTGGCCTCCTTGGCCACCTGGGCACACTGCTGGCTCACGTTCAGCTGGCTGCTGACCAGCACCCCCAGGCCCTTTCCCCCAGGCACTTTCCAGCCACCCTTCCCCCAGCCTGTAGCGCTGCGTGGGGCTGGTGTGACCCAAGGGCAGGACCCGGCACTGAGCCTGGTTGAACCTCATGCAACTGGCCTGGGCCCATCGGTCCAGCCTGCCCAGCTCCCTCTGCAGAGCCTTCCTGCCCTCAGCAGATCAGCATCCCGCTCAACTCGGTGCTGTCTGCAAACCTACTGAGGGTGCACTTGGTCCCCTTGTCCAGATTGTCAATAAAGATATTAAACAGGACTGGCCCTGATCCTGGGGAACATCACTTGTGATGGGCTGCCAGCTGGATGCAACTCCATTTACCACTACTCTTTGGGCTCTGCCATCAAGGAAGCCTGAGCAGGTCCAGGGTGGGTTTTTTGGAGGACGATCAGGTAGGAAAACGTAGGATACCTTGGTGAGCAATGGGGGCTTGTGCAGCTTCTGGTGAGGCTGCACCCACTCCATTGTTTGCACAGGGTGCTGGCGCTGAATACCTTTTGTGATAACTCAGCTGGGAAAAAAGCACAGCAGCATTAGGATTAGCAATAAGCCTTGAAATTATGAATTTCAATTCCATTATCTGATTATCACTAACCTCTCAAAGGAGTCTATTATTTGCCATCATGTCTGCGTGGAACATATTCCCCTCCTCTTCCTCACTCTGAGCCCAGCACCTGAGTGGAGCACGGCTGTGCCCTGCAGATCTTCACCTGATCACCTTCCCAATTGGCACGACAGGGTGCCTACCTTGCAGTTCTTAATATTCATCCTTCTTCTGGGTCAGTAAATGCTAAAAGGGAACGCCAGTTCCTTGGAACAATTTTTATGTCAAACATATCACCGTATGTTTGTGTGCTAACAGCTGGGCAGATCCTTCCCAGCCTGGCAGGAGCTTTTCTTCCCCAGGGGCAGTTCTGCAGGGGGACCCTCAGGAGGTGAGTGGGGCAGGGGATGAAGAGTCGGTACAGACCTCTGAGCTGATGTTTGCAGGGGTGGTCAGTCTGACCCAGAGCCCCACAGGGGCTGCAGCTTCTTTGTGCTCACAAGCATTGAATACATTAACACTCAAGGTACAGTTCTTGCCCCAAAGTTTCTCTGTGCTTCATCATGACACAGACCACAGAGATGGGGTCGTGTGCAGGATTTAGCACCACAGATGGGATCTACAAGGGGATTTGTTTAGAAATTACGATTGCTTTTTAGGTGACCTGCTCTGAAGAGAAACCTTGGTGGTAGATAAATGGAGGAAAGAAGGAAGGGAGCAGGTAGCCACATTGCCCGACAAGCTGGGGGAGCTAGTGAAGACAGCTGAGAGGTTTCATGCTCCTTTGCATAGTTAGGCACATAGTCCTTCAGAACACAGGATCTAGGTTTCTTTCCTTCTGATGGACTGAACTTTTCCCTGGTGTCCTGCTGGGAGTGCTTCAGAGCCTTGTTAGGGGGCTGGGGCGGCAAGGTGCCTTGGTGTCCATGCTGTGGCAGCTGCTGGGTGATCTGCAAAGGATCTGACTGAGCTGCGTGTAAGAGCACTAGTCATGACTCATTTGGCTGTTTACTAGAAACCTCCATATGTGCGTTTCAAGCCACTTCCTAATTTCTAGATTGCTGCTGTGTCCAATGTTTGGCAGGCTTCAAAAAACTTGAGCCTTTGCTGAAAAACATATGGCTGGCGTGTCGGGTTTTTGCTTGGCGGCAAGGCAGGAGTGTGTGCAGTGGGAGGGGGGTTGTCCTCTCATCTTGTGACTTTTGGGATGGGATGGGAGCCTCTGACTCCATGCCTCGCACATCCTGGGTGGCTGGCAGGGTTGAAAACTCAGGGAATGGCCGGGGACCCGGTCTGGGCTAAAAGGAAAGGGCCAGAATGTGACACAGGAAATGTGCAGTGGTGTCCATGAAGCCAGAACATATGCCTGAGCGTATATGAAGAGATAGCAGTTGGATACCACGGTGGGAAAAGACAGTAGAAACTACTCAGCAAAGTCGAATACAAGGTTTTTATGCCAGGAAGTGAGGTTTTGATAATCTTCATTCCCATGTTTCAGCACCTTTGATAAGAGCCCGATCCGCAGGATGCAATACAGCCCTCCCTTGTGCAAGATGTCCCTCAATGGCATTCTCCTGAGCAAGGAGAGAAGCTTTGTTAATCACTCCTTGGTTCTGGAGAAGCTGAAAATGGAATTTTTGCCCTTTCTGTCCTCTCACAAACTTTACCAGGGAGATGATACTAGTTCAAAGCACTGTGTACAAGGCACAGGCTCTCTTTCATCACAGTGGTGGTGTCTGCGTACTACTCATTCCCGGTTTCTCTTGGGCTGATGTAAACACCTCTGCAAACAGCTTTTAGGAAATGTGTTTCTTAATGAAGTGGTGCCTGATACTAGATTATTGTTCAGAGGTTAGTGGTGGACTGCACTAATGGATGAATTTTGTGCCGATTGAATAAAGTATGAATTACCCTATGCCTAAAGCCCAAGTGTGGCCCTTTCAAGTGCAGCAGGATGCCTGTGTTGTGCCCACGTGACAGCCTCATGGCCATGTCTGGACCCCACTTTGGACATTTCTATCAAAATAAAGACACAGATGCCAACAGGAATGGCTTTTTTCCCCTTGTTGTATTAGAGAAATCCGAGTGTTACAGATCCCTTGGTCCTGGCTTCCTTGACGTTCCTGTATTGGGCACGAGTCATGTTTCTGCTGATGCAGTGTCTTCTGACTCGTCTCCTGGTGTAGACTGTTGCATGTTTCACAGGAAAGCGGATAAATGATATCAGGTCATTGAGCTTATAAGTAGCACACTGGCAACCTGCCACTAAAATATAAATACATTAAATGTACTGAAGGAAATGTTCATTCTGTTGTTTTGCGTTGGACATGCCCCAGCTAGGTAAATTGGATCTTCTTGAGGGTTGTTGCATTACGTTTGAATGAGATAGGCAGTTATCTTATTACTGATCTCTCTGTCATTCAGGGTTTGTGTTCTGGCATTTGTGGTGCGAAGTGTGCTTGCCCAAGAGCATCCCTAGGAGTATTTTCTGAGGGAGATGGAGGCGTATAGGGGATCTGTTAGCACCTTGCAAGGTCTGACCCTTTATTTCAGATGTGTTCGTGCTCCTTTTCAGTCACACCATTACTGGTCCCAGCTCCTTTTGGGTAGAAAAGTACAAAATGGTTACTTTGCCTACGTTTGTTAGGAAATGTCTGAAACTCAGCCTCGTGGCATTTATTTTCTTTCTCTGTATTTCTGCCACAATTCTTTCCAAGATCCGCAGCTGTGCCTCTGCTCCTGGTGAGGTCCAGGGGCAAAGCTCCTACCAACTCCAGGGTGAGCGGGGGCTGGCATTAAGCATCAGACCCCAAGCCAACTGACTGCATTAAAGAGGAGTCTCTTCGTTGTTTTCCATGGGTGCTGGGTCAGGACCTCCGAACGTGATCCTGCAGCATTAACTCTTACGACTAATCCTGCTGAAACCCAGGGAGCTACTCCCATGTGTAAGCACTACCAAATCCAATGCACAGCATTAAGAAGCGCTCTGCAACGGTTTAGCTCTCCTCTTGGTTGTACGGTGAAGGGAAAGGATGAGGCAGGAAAAGGGAAGCAAAAGGAATAAATGAACAGAGGGCTTTTGAGCTGGCTGTGAAGAATGACAACGTTCTGTATGGAATGGAAGTACTTGAAAAAATAAGACATTGGCTGTGTGTTTTACAGATAAGAAAATGTTATTTTATTGAACAGGAAGATATATATGTTTCACCTATCACATCTGAACTAATCAGTGTAGGCTTTTAGAAGAAGTCTGTAATTACTCTGAGCACATCATTAGTTAGATGTAAAATGAATGATATTGCTCCATTTTATTACCTCTAGTGATATAGCCATTTGTATCATAAATTCATTGACCTCATCTTAAATGATCAATCCTGTAAGACAGACTTGATTCATTAGTTCTTAAGTGATGTTTTTTCCTCTCCAGTAATTTCCTCCTCATTGTAGGGACTGTTTTTCTGCCTTTTAGTATGGTATTGTAAGGTGTTGTATTACTTGCATATGATATGCACACTTTATACTTGTTTCTTAAATAATCAGCATAGAGTGATTGCTTATATAAGTAGGTAGGTAGGAAGAGAGAAAGACAGAAAGAAAGACAGAAAGAAAGACAGAAAGAAGGAAAAGAAAAAGAAAGAAAGAAAGAAAGAAAGAAAGGAAATAATGAAATACATGGATGTAGTAGATTGACATTTCTCACTGATGTTAACTTCAACACTTTGAGATGTTGCCTACAATCAATGAGATATTTATTAGATATTTGGTCCATCCAGGAATTTCAGAGGAACAGAATCACTAGCTTTAATTAATTTTATCTAGTGATAAAATATACAGAATGGTGTGTGATCAATATGTGAGTGAGGCAGGCAGAATTCTGAGTTTCTTGTACCTCAGTGAATTATTGAAAACAGGAGAAATCAGTAGAGAATTTCTAGGCAGGATTTCTAAATATTTTACCAAGGAACAGAAAATATTTGTTTAGCTAGGAGTGACATAGGAGCCCACCTGAGATAAACTAATCAATAGAGCAATAAAACAGTAAAGTATTTCGTAGAATTTTTCAACTGATAACTAATAAAATTAAATTATTAGAAAAGTTGCTACAAGTTTTTTTGGGGGTTATATTTTTCTTCAGTCTGTTAAATTAAAGTCACTGAGGGGGCTCTTCCTAGAGAGATAAAGGAGACTGGGCTTGCTCTCTCGTATTTCTTTGGTGCTTCTTTGGCGGCAGGCTTACAGCTGGTTTGCCTCCTTTTCTCTGAAGGAAGGGCAAGTCTCAGCTGCACCATCCAGGACTAAATCAGGGAAGCAGCTGCATCTGAAGTCCTGCCCCATCCCTTACAGCAGCCGCCTCTGGGGCTGGTCTCCTCCTCAGCTTTCCCCTGCAAACAGACACTGGTGTTGTGGGTGATGGGCCAGGGTGGGCTTTATCCTGCCCCAGTCTGCCTCAGGAGCGAGCTGGCAGCTCCTGGTACCTCTTTGTGCAGCTCTTGCACTGGTAAACAAATCTTACTTGCAAAGCATAGTGTACAAACAAGCAAGTTTTAAAAATAATTTATTTTTTTATATGGTACCTGAGGAGAGCTCAGGCCTCTCTGCACAGCCCTTGGGGCAAGAGCATGCCCTACAAGCAGCAGCAGGAGCACGGTGGTTCATATCCTGATCCCATGCATGCAAAATACATAGCATTTTGTGGCTAAGCAGTGAGCTGTCGATGAGAAATTACTTTAAGGTAAATTCAGCAGCTTTACTGAGTTGAATAGTATCTTATTAACTTGTGGCGTAGACTCACAAATTCCCCTTTTGTCTGCTTGGAAAACAGTGGCAAGCCAGAAAATTTCAGGAGGTCAACTATAAGATGTTTCCATCAGATGATCCTGTGCTGACTTGCCAGGTGGGTGGCAAAACCCATACCCGTGCCAAATACCCGGGATGGTTCAGTGCCCACTGCTGCATGTTTGCACTATTTGTGGTGAGGGGTTGCCCAGCTCTGGTGCTGTCTGCAATGGTCGCTGAGCCTTCCTGCAGCAAGCAGAGGGAGAGCCGATGGTTAAACCCGGGAGCCCTTGGAAATGGGGGTGCCCCTGCTTTGCCCTGCTCAGTGCACTCCCGCTACCCATCCGCTCTTTGCCTGGGGAGGGGGGGGATGCATGCGCAGTGGCAGCAGAGGCATTTACCTCAGCCCTTTTGTGCATTTGACAGCCTTTTCGTCCATGTTTTTTAGGGTGTTACATCATCAGCATGCGTTCAATGCAGGGCTGAACTTACTTGAAATGCACCAGGAAATTTTCTTCCTTGCATGGGGCATTGTGCTGGAAATACACCTGCCCTAATGCTGCACACGTTGAGCAGCACCAGCACTCACTCTGCTTTATCTCACATGACACTGTTTCTGTGTGCCCAAGCTAAAAAGCTGGGCCCTCCATTCCCAAATTTCAGGGGTGACTACCTCTCAAATAATTATTTATGTTGATTTAAATGCTGAGATACAAACTTTGTGGTAGCGAAAGGGTGTGTGTGTGCGTGAGTGTGTGAATGGGGCGGGGAGGCAAGAGAGGGAATCAAATAGCAACCTGACTGGATAACCAAAAGGTTGCAGAGTTAAAAAAAATGGGCTAATAGCCACAGAGTATAATGTGTATGTGTGAATATATATATATATATAAGATACATTACTGAAAACTCAAAAATGTCACCACTGTTTACATTAAATGAAAGCTGAGAGTTAAATGAGATGGGTAATCAGATGCCCGACATATGTTGTTTTGAATTGTTTATATGGCCAATAGTTATTAAAATTAATTATCCTTTTAATGCAGTCTTTTCACAATCATATTCTTCTTTTCTTTTTTCTTTTTTCTTTTTTTCTTTTTTCTTTTTGGTACAAAGGGTATAGCCATTTCAAAACAAGCTAATACAGGCTATTTGGAAAAGGCAGAACAAACAATACTAGGGTGTATTCTGACATGGTCATAGGCTCAACATGCTGATAGAAAGCACCAAAAATCTCTGTCAGTGGAGTATTTTGAGAGCTAATGTAAATGACAAAAATGGGTTTTTTGTGTGCGTAAAATTCTGTCAGAAAAGTAAGGCACTGAAAAATCTGACATCTGTTTATCTGTTTATAGCTATGGCAAGATTACTCATATTAATTCTTGTTTAAAATGCCATATGAAGGAAAGGCATTTGTGCAAACAAGAGTCATATTTGAATTGTAGATCATGTCTTCACCATCTGTGAGAGCTGTTGGTGTTGCAAAATTAATGTGTTAATGAAATCACAATAATTTCTCTGAAGTAATGGATTCTGAAGCCTAGAATGACTATTTTTTAAACTTTGGTGTCTAGTGGTTTGCAACTGGGAAAACCTTTCACAGCTTAATTAGTTCTGCAGCCTTACTTTAAAAAAAAATTGGCTATGCCTTCACCACACCAATAGTAACACAGAAAAGGATTAAATGGAAAGCAGAGAAACAAAACAAAAATGAGCCTGCAATGCAAACTTTTTGCTGTAGTATTTGAAAAGTTGCTAAATAGGCCCTTGCTTGCCAGGAAGTTTTACTCAAAGTGACTTGTACACAAGAGTGGGCAAACAGCTCAGAAAATAATTCCAGCTTGCTGAAACATCACAAATTGGGACTATTCAAACCTTGCAGAAATGTCCTATTTCCAAGTTTCTCCTTGGAATGAAGGGCAAAGGATGATGGTATCTCAGATGGTAACCGGTGTGCTTAGATTACCACTGAGGAGTAATCACAGCCATACTCATATGGATTTTGTATACTTACACAAGTGTTAAAACAGTTTATGCCAGCTGAGGATTCTTCCCTGTGGTATGGGTATAAGATATATAATGCACTGTATAAGGCAGAATTGAGATCATGGGAGTCAGAGAAGGGAGTGGCATTCAATTCACCAGTATTGTGGAACAAAAAAAGCATAGTTTTCACAAACGTATCTTTTCTTTTTTTTTCTGCTAGAAAAATAATGTACTTAGAAAGCAACTGAAATATGACTTTTTAAAATAACACTATGAAGAGAAGATTGCTTTTCTTACCTGATTTGATTTTATTACTGTGTTGTAGGTATGTGACTGGTGTAAGCACATAAGACACACAAAAGAGTATCTGGATTTTGGGGACGGGGAAAGAAGGCTTCAGTTCTGCAGTGCAAAATGTCTCAATCAGTACAAAATGGACATTTTCTACAAAGAGACACAGGCCAATCTTCCAGCTGGACTGTGCAGTACATTACATCCTCCAGTCGAAAATAAAGCAGAAGGCACTGGGGTGCAGCTGCTGACTCCAGATTCTTGGAATATACCGCTAGCAGATGCTCGGAGAAAAGCCCCATCCCCAGCGTCTGCAGCTGGCCAAATTCAAGGTCCTGGACCATCAGCGTCTACCACTGCCTCTCCGTCTGACACTGCCAACTGCTCTGTCACTAAAATCCCCACGCCAGTTCCCAAACCTATTCCCATCAGTGAGAATCCAAATATTCCACCAGTTTCTGTCCAGCCACCTGCTAGCATTGTGCCTCCCATTGGTGTCCCACCACGCAGTCCTCCCATGGTGATGACAAACCGTGGGCCAGTTCCTTTGCCCATATTCATGGAACAGCAAATCATGCAGCAAATCCGTCCACCATTTATCCGTGGGCCACCTCACCATGCCTCAAATCCTAACAGCCCTCTGTCAAATCCAATGATTCCTGGAATCGGTCCCCCACCAGGTGGCCCCAGAAGTATGGGTCCCACCTCCAGCCCCATGCACAGGCCAATGCTTTCCCCTCATATCCATCCCCCCACAACACCTACCATGCCTGGGAATCCACCTGGCTTGTTGCCGCCTCCCCCTCCTGGAGCTCCTTTGCCCAGTCTTCCCTTTCCCCCTGTCAGCATGATGCCAAATGGTCCTATGCCTATGCCACAGATGATGAACTTCGGATTGCCATCCCTTGCCCCACTGGTGCCACCCCCGACTCTACTAGTGCCATATCCTGTCATTGTCCCTTTGCCTGTCCCCATCCCCATTCCTATCCCCATCCCTCACATCAATGACTCCAAACCCCCCAACGGCTTCTCCAGCAATGGTGAAAGCTTCATTCCGAGTACCTCCAGCGAGACACCTGGGGCAAAGCCAACCAATAGCTCTTCATCCCCTCGAGAGTCAAAGCAAGGATCATCTAAATCCTCTGACTCATCACCGAGCTGCTCAGGCCAGTCCCTAAATCAAGCTCAAGTGCTTCAGGAGCACAGTAAAAATGAAGTTGTTGACTTGACTATCAGACCTAGTAGTCCAGTGAACAGTAAATTTGGTTTCCCCAGTGTGCTACAGGGTCCACAGGATGGTGTGATAGACCTAACAGTAGGCCACCGGTCTAGGCTGCACAATGTTATCCACAGGGCTTTACATGCCCAAGTGAAAGTTGAACGTGAACCTAACAGTGTTGTAAATTTGGCTTTTAGTAGCTCAGACAAAAGGAACTGCAGTGACTGCAGGGACAACTGCAGCCCAGTTGATTCAAAAACATTATCGTGCAGTGATGGAGCTCACTGCTGTCCTGTGTCCTTGGCCTCTGGCACACCGGGCCTGGAAGCTGGTGCAGCGGTGTGCAATGTCATTGTGAATGGCACGAAGAGCACGGAGGGTTCCAAGAACCCGGAGCCGCCCCAGGAGCCAAAAAAGCCCCAACCCCCAGAGGAGCTGGTGGTGAGCGAGCTGGAGTCCGTTAAGGAGAACAACTGCGCATCAAACTGCCACCTCGAGGGAGATGCTGGCAAGAAGACCGGGGAAGAGCCCCTTGCTGGGGGAGACAAACAGGACCCAAACCTTAACAATCCAGCAGATGAGGACCATGCATATGCTTTGCGGATGCTGCCCAAGACAGGTTGCGTGATCCAGCCTGTGCCAAAACCAGCAGAAAAGACTGCTATCGCGCCGTGCATTATCTCAACGCCAATACTCAGCACAGGGCCAGAGGATCTGGAGCCACCATTGAAAAGGAGGTGTCTCCGAATTCGAAATCAGAATAAGTAAAGGTTTGTGTAATCACTACTGCCTTCTGTGTGAATAGAATGAGTATTTTCAGGTATGAGGTCAAACTTCTCCTGTGGATGTGGCCTTTGTGAAACAGAAAGATACCGATTCAAATTTATCAGCACTTTCAGAAAACTGTTGGTATTTGTGTTTTAATATTGTTCTTTGTGTTGTATTGCATCTGTACTTGTCAGTACTCCATCCATCAGCAGCCTCATTACCCTTTTGCTCACAGAACATTTTGTGATGATGCTGGCTGTGAAGTTATTGTGCTGTGTATGTCAGTCAGTGGTTTTCTGCCTAGGATATGGTTTAGGTCTGGGCCATTAATCTGGTTACTTACTCCAGCTGAGTTATGCAGCAACACAAGACTTCATGATGATTGAAATTGCCCTACAGCATAGCATAGAGCAGGATGACCGAGCTGCTTCCCACTAGCTCAGATCCAATTGACTTAATAAATGGTCATCTCCAACCATTTGTTGGTTGATCTCCAGTCTAATGGTCACCTCCAACTTACTTTGGTCTGCCTCCAGACCACACCCTGGCTTTCAGTTGGGCTGTCCTCTGGGAATTGAACCCCCTCTCCCCGAGCCTTCCTTCCTCAGGTATCAATGCTTAGGGACTGCCTGCTGTTTGGGACCTGCCTGCTGTAGTTTATCTCAGACCTGTGCCGTGGAGCTTTACTGTCTTACGTGAGGTATCTGCCTTTGGTGCAGGTCTCCCACCTTAGCAAAGCAGCTGAGGTTTCCCTCAGCCCTGTGGCTGGTATATGTGTGTGGTTCCTGGTAGGGATGCAAAGGAAGGCAGAGATATGGATAAGTCCACCAACAACTGTGACTTGTCCAAGAACAATGCTCCAGAGGGAGACACGCACACACCTTCCCCCCAGCCCTTCATTCCCAGCCTACTGAGTTGCTCCGATAAAACAGTTTCTTTGTAAAACCATTAGTTTAATATATGTCTGTGCTTCAAACCCAAGAAACAAGCAAGAAACAAATGTAATTGCATTTGTTTAGATTCACAAGCATGAAGAGCTTCTTTCAGGAAAAGGGAAAATGGTGGGTGTTGCAAGAAATCTGTTCAGCAGTAAAATACTGACGGTTTGCCGGATGTGGCTTGGTGACATGCCAGATTTCATTACAATCCATGGAATATTCTGTAGTCTCCAGTAAATCCTTGTCCCTGGTAGCACTAATAGTGACTGCAGCGGTGCTTGGCACCTACAGCCATAGATAGCAGCTCACACCATGGAATCTGGGCCATTGCAATATCTCCCAGCTCCATCGGTGCAGGCTAATTGCACCATCAAAGATACAGCAGTATAGTCAAGACTCCCTTTTTCTTTGTTAATGCTGCATTCCCTGTGCTGGCTGCAGTGCCAGAAGCATTACTTCCCTTGATCACAAACAGTATTTATTTACTTTCTTTGGTGGAACAGAACCATTATTCTTTGCTCTCAGCATGTGCTGACACATTTAAAAGACACATTTCTAAGAACAGAGGACAACTGTAACATTCTTGGACTAATAACCAACATGCACAATAACTCAGAAGTCAAATGAATATTTAAAATCTTTATAGGTTGCTAGGTCCTGCTAGTGGGGATCCCCCAACCAACCCCTGAGGTATGGATGTACTGTACATCCATCCCTCTCAGCAGCAAGTTCTTTATTGCAAACGCCAGTGTGCCACCTTTGAAGCCTGCAAGATTGTCTTTTCATAAAGGTACCCATGCTTTCACCTAGAGGTAATGATTTGATCTAGTGAGAAGGCCACTGTTTGACTGCATACCTTTTATTTAATTTTAGGAGAGCCATGGTTACCCTTGTTTTCCCACCTTGTTCAAGCTCCCCGTACCTGTGGTTTGTTTCAAGACAGTGCTAAGACACTTGTACATTTGTGTGCCGACACTGTAGTCAAAAGACAGGCTGCTTCTTAGCATCTGTTTATGCTTGCTTGGACCATCCAGGCTGCAGTAATGCCACCTCTCCGAGGTCACAATCCCAAGAGGGGGTTAGCATCATTCAGAGCTAGTGCCTTAAAACCTCAGAGAGAGTTCTGGCTCCACCAAGTTGTGTATTTTTGCCTGCTGACATTATACATGACATCACTTTATGGATAGTATTTGACAAAGAAAGTGGACAAACTGAACAAGCTATGTTGAAATGACAAGAAGGATGCTTTATCACTCAGTTACTGTCCTCAACTCTTTGTATTCTCTAAATATCAGTAACTGCCACTGTGATTATCCTCAGGAATAACCGTTTTCTGATTCACCAAGAGTTTTATATTCCTTTGTCTCAGTGTAATGGTTGTCTTAGAGGAAAGTTTTCAGGTTGCCAGGCAAGATTAATCTGATCCAATATAGACATCTGGAATGAGGGCACAGCTGAGCTAATTGTCTAAACTCCCTTTAAAATCAACCTAGAGAAGCAGGCACTTCAAAGAGCCAGCTGAGCTCATCCTAAGTCGAAAACTAAGACAGATCAGACAAATTGTGCCCTAGGAGTGCCTGTTTCTCCCTGCTGTGAGGTAAACTTAGGGTGATTGGCACAGACATAGATTTCCCTTAGACACTGAAGGTTAAGAAGCCCAGCCTAGGTGTCTGCTGTGCCGCTGGGAGTTGTGCAATAGCATAGTATGGCATGGTGTTGGTTATTAGTCAGTCTGTGTTCACCCCCTCCTTCCTCCACAAAAAGAAAAGAAGTAGCCTCTATACAGAAGGGATGTGAGACCAGGGTCCTTGTGTGCTTCAGGGGAAAGAGGATACCCAAAATACTCTGCAGAAATAAACAGCTTGATAACCATCTCATTCCAGTGGGTATCTCAGTGAAATGTGGGTGGGTTTTGAGCCTCTCAAGGCACGCACAAGTGATTTGCGCAGCTCTGATGATTGATTTGAGGTGAGGACTCTCTGGTTTCTTGCAGAGCCCTCCTTTCACTAGTGCTGGTCATAGGCAGTCCAGAGGAGCTAGGGGGGCTGCTTGGATTTCTGGCCTCCCAGCAGTCTATCTGTGAAGACTGTGTAGGGCTCAGAGCCTGCCCATGTCTGTACAGAGGTGATGAGCACAGGGAGCAGAGCAACAGTGCAGCCTCTTGCTCCGCAGCCCTGACCTCCGCCATGCCCGTGTTTCCTCCTGCCTGGGGCTGGGGAAGGGCAGAGGTAAACCCCTGCTCCTTCAGCAGTCTGATTGTGGGGAGGATCCCTCACGAAAGACTCCCAACCTCATAGAAACTCTAATAAAATGCAAAGAGGGTAAGAGCTGCACTAATAATTGTGTTGACTTGTGCCCTCAGAGGTTTGCATCGATTGCATTGGCCACGCTAACCCAGGAGAAGAAAAAGCCCAGAGAACTGTCTTTTTCTCTCTTGCTCCCTGCCTACCCTAATTGGAAAATCTGAACATATTGCCCTGATGTGCAACTTTTCCTGGATTTTATTCCTCATCAAATTGTATGAAAAGAAGGAAATCAGCTAAATGATTTTACGCTAGAATTCTGGACAGACAGATTGAATTCGTGTAATAACAACATGGACTCTCTTAAAAGGAGTCAATGCAAGCGTGACCTTTTCAGGCAAGTTGCCAAACTCTGGATTATTTAATGTACCAGTTACTTGATTATTGAAAGTGCTAATCAGCAACATAATCCTTGATGTTAAAGTTTAGTCTCTCCATCAGGGTGCAGACTGTCAAGCTGTTCAAGCTTGATGCAATTTGAAGAACCAGCAAAAGATGTCTCAGTGCCAAAGTCCTACCATGATAAAGGAATGAAGCTAAGAAGAATATTCTGTTGAGTCTTATTTTTTCAAGTTTGAGCAACGGGAGTTTCTAAAATTAGCAGTGTTAGCATTGTCTGCCTCCATGCTTTATGTCCAGGCGGGATCGGTTTTAACCCTCCAGTTTTGGTGTCAAGGTTTCCTAAAGCAAATAAATGAAAACACTAAGGTCTGCTTGGATTTAACATGACGGTTATGGTAAATTAAATGAGAAAATTAAGTGGCACATGCTACCCTCACAACCAGCTTCTCTGTGTGTGTGTGTGTGTTGCCTAATCCTATTTGGGGGCAGAGAGGTAAGAAAAGGAAGGAGTTTTTCTGCTTGTGTCAGCAGAGTTTCTCCCAGAAATAATCGAAATAGTAGGAGTATGGCCACCTACAGAGCCAACCCGTATGTCCTGGGGTCAGCATCCACTGAGTTATAGGCCCAGACCTCCAGCTATCTAGTCCATACATTGTAGTCGTAAAAATATACAACATGCAGAACGCTCCAGTTCAGAGCAGAAGTAATATATATCCCACTGTGAGCTCCCCTGCCCATTATGGTCCAGCACAAGATTTCCTGCTCTGGTCGGGATTCCTGAGGCAAGGGGCATAGCTATTAACCTCCCTTTTTGCCTTAAGAGTTTTTATCACTCACCTGTCACTGTAGCATCTATCTACCAGCATTTTACCCTGCCCTGCATGCTATGATCAGGACAGATTTTGACCTTAAAGGTATACTTGAAAACAGATTTCTGTATTTAAACACATTTTTATGCTAGTCGTCTTCGTTGACACAGTACTATGGGCCAGAGCCTTAGCTAATTTTGACTGGATTTAGTTCCATTGGTGCTAAACTAATTTAAATCAGCAGAGTAATTGGACTCATACACTTAACACCTACTCTTCTGGTTCAGAAGTTTTCCTTCACCTGGCTTCTTATGAGCCTACAGAAATTTTCCATTTATCCAAAGAGGGAGAGGACAGACTGTTAACACAACAAAGCCTTAAACACATTTCCTTGGAACTGAAACTTCGCCCTTGAGAGCTGCCTGGCTCCAGCAGTGTGATCTTACGTTTCAAAATTGCCTGTGTAGCTTCTCAGATATATTAAATCAGAAAAAGGATTTCCCAGGGAAAAAGAAGGAAAAAAAGAAAGAAAAAAATAGGTCCTCAAAGTGGTGAAGTATGAAATGACATACTTCTAGGGTAGCTTTCAGCTCCCACATGTTGCTGCCGGGGTGTGGGAGCGCTAACTTCCGTCTCAGTGGCAGTAAATAGCAGGCTGGTGGTACGCTGCCGTAGATGACTGCACTCTCTTTGAATCAAAGAAACAAGTGTTGATTTCTGATGGGTTTCTCTTGCTTTCCTATAAAACCTCCTAGGGCATATATTTCAAATATGAAGTCTGATTCTTGAGCCCAATTTAGAAGATAACTACACCTGGTCTGATTTGCAAAGGTAGTGAGCGTCTAGGGCTCTTGGCGAATGAAACAACAGCCAGACCTTCAGCCAGCAAAAACCACCATAACTCAATTGACAGACCAACAGAAATCTGCAGAGCCTGCAGCTCCTGGAGACTGTAGCCTACCAGAAGCTAGGACCACTGACTTCAGAGATCATTTCGATGCTTATGTGCCCTTATTAGTTTTAATTGTCTTGTGAAATGAAAATTATTTGATCTGAAATAAGCATCTAATCCATGCCATTCTCTAAGGTGGTACAACCCACACTCATATTGAAATGACGAGTTACTTAAAATTCTTTGCCAGGCTTTAAAGACTGACCAGGCACTTTCATACATATAAGGGCTAACACTCCTCTTATATAAGGTGATGCAAAGCAGATTATGCTGCATTCGAAAGTTAAGCGTGAAATGGGTGTAGGGGGAGATTGTAGCTCTCCATCAGCCTGTTCTTGCACTGTCAAGCTACCAAAGTCAGTGGGCAGGGGAAGTTTATGGGGGAAAAAAGCACAACTCATGATTAAATACAGAGTCCCTAACAACGAAGACCATAGTAAAACAGACAGGCACGCTTGTAAAAACATCATCTGAGACAACAATTGCCTTTACATTCAGAGGCTGAGATGCTGGACAGTAAGTGTCTGATTGGCCCTGAAATCTGATAAGGAGCTAAGCACCTAATAGCCTTTGTGAAGCCTGACCCTGAAACAATCACGGCCAACTTCACTGCAGAGTGGTGAGCTCTGAACAACTGTGAGGAGCTTCTAAACTATTGCTCGGTATTACGAGCAGCACCTGAAAGTGGGTCAGAAAGAAGCAAAACACTTTTGAGGACTGTAGTTGTGAAAATGTTGGACATAATTAGCAGTGACCAATAGTTTTTAAGGTAAAATTAAATTCTTGTTAAAAAAGCAGTGGGAGATTCAGGCAAAACAGAAGCAAAGCTGTTTGAGCAAGAAATCACAAGGAAATTGGACTGTGGCAAACAAGCCTTTCTAAAGCCCGTTTTGTTTCCAGATTACCTGCTGAGTCTCTCCTGACTATTTTTAGGTCCCATAGAGCAAAACAGGCAAGTTAAGCACATTCCTGGGTGCTTCCATTAGTCAAGGCCTCACAGCTGAGACCTACTAATTGTTACCTCATTTAAACTATTTTGATAATGAGCTGCATTTCACTCCTGGGACCAGAGGTTGTGTTTGGAAGCATGTGTGATTATCTCGTGAGAGCCGTGAATCGAAGTGACCTCTGACATTTTGCAGAACCCTCAACTATTCAACGTTTGCTTCTACCATGAAAATTACAGCTAATTAAATATCTGGGCTTGATCCTGTGCAGTACTGTGTGCACTCAGTGCTCAGTGCCTCTAATGCCAGTTGAATGCCCTCGGCACATTACAGACCAAGGTCCTGCCTCTGACTCATTTGCATGGCTTTACTTCCCCAGACACGATTTTGGTATTTGAAAAGAATGGTATTTCTGTGCAACATGTGTCTCAATTTGTAATGATATCCTCCTTGCAGCTGGCTTGCTTTTCCAAGTGTTTCTGAAACATTACTGTCTTACATTTGAGCCAACCTACAATAACAAATTATCTACAGGCAAAGAGGCTGAACTGCATTTGTTGAGAGGACACCCCACTCTCTGCTGCACTCCGTCTTCCAGTCCCAGTTTCAGACTTCCAGGCTGTGTACTGTAATCATCTTCTGTAGAAGCACACATTTCCAAACATGAAAAAAAAAAAAAAAATTTAAAAGAATAAGAGTATTAGGGATTGGGTAGTGCAGAGTGAAATAAGTATTGAGTTCCGACCTCTCTGGAAAGATCTGCATCCCATCATTGGCCAATTGATATTGAAACCTATGGTTAGAGCAATTTTCAGCTATTTATTTGGAGCCCACGTGGTTAAATGTAAAACTTTGAGTTGCCTGCTTATGCTTCAAATATTTATAACCTTTCATAAACCACTTGTGCTGCCATTTCTAAGTTGCTTATCCAAAAAGAGGGGAAAAAAAACCTTTCCCACAGGAATTCTCCAATTGAGAGATGCTTGAACACAAGCAGCAAAATAAGATACATGATGAAACCACTGAAAATTTGAATTCTGACCATAAATTTCAAAGGTCGATTAAAATGCCAATTCAGTTTTATTTGAAGCCATTTACCAATTATTGCTGAACTGGTTGTCTTGGTGGTAAAAATATTATTCCTGTTTTCTTGAAGTGGGAGGGGAGGTGGGAAATAGGGAAAATCTAAAACGAGGATTGGGTCCAATGCATGTTGCTCAGTGTCCAGCAGTGCTGGGGATAAGGGAGATCCCCAAGGTGCCTGGCACTGCACTGAGGTCTGTGCCAGGTCTCATCTGCTTGCTCCCTATGTGTTCTAGGTGGATTTTTCCTCTTCCTTCCCCCACAGTATAATCTACCTGACATTTTGGCCACCTGAGCATGCCTCCTTGTTTTTGCATGAGTCTACATCTGCTCTCGCTTAGGCTGAAACGAACCAGGATGGAGGCTGTGAAAACCAGGGAGAAACTCCGTGGGGACAGTGCCAGGCATGCAGCCCTGGATGGTCACAGACAGAGGGGTTGTTTGTGGGAAAATGGGAAAATGTGGATTGCTTCCTGATATGGGATGTTGAAACTTTTCACTAAAAAGATTCAGTGCTGCTTCTGCAAAAGAATATTATTGTTGTTGTTGTTATTGTTGCAGATTGTTGTTATTGTTATTTTGTGGTCCACAGTAGCATTTCAGATTAAAAAGCCAGGCCCAAGTGTAACCCAGGTGAGGATGAGGACTGTCACAGGGAGATATGGGCTGTTGCTCAGCAAGACCCCCATCCCCACCCTTGGTCCTCCTCCACGCTGCTACCCACAGTTATCTGCCTTTTTCTGGCTATTTAGCTGGGTTTACTGGAGAGATCGGCTTGGGAAAGAAAATTGAGAAGCACCTCAGAATAGCCAAAAGACTCGTGGTTTGGGCCCACAGGAGGCTGCTGAAATTCAAGTTGAAGTTTCTATTCTATTCAGACAAAATCAGAGGCTTAAAGAAGGGTTATCACATCGCAGTGGTTGCCTGTTTTCAGGAAAGGAGAGTAGAAACTGTCTGGATTTGGGTTTCCTTCTGTTTGAGTTTTTATGTTTTGATTTTTTTGTTTGTTATTTTTTTGCAAAAAGATCCTTGCAAAGTTTCAGCTTTATCCGAGCGCAGAATGGGAGAATTAGTTGACAATTTGGCAGGGTTTTTTTTCAAAAGGAAGATCATATCTGCTGTCACATCTGCACATGAAGCATCAGTGGGGCAAGGCAAATTATTTACAGGCCTGCCAAATACACTGGTGCTGCACTAACTGGAGGGCAATGCTGCCTTGTTGTTGTGGAGATACACCCAGTTACCCCAGTATAAAGCAGGCTCTGCTTCAGGCAGGCTCTGTGGGCTGCTTTAGGGGACATGGCCAGAGGCAGTGGGTGCTGCAGCTGAGAGTAGAAGTCCAGAACTGTGGCGGCATTTTCCTCTTTGCATGATTTGTGTACATACCTCAAAATGCAAACTAGAGATCTCCCTGACAGTGGAAGCCTGAAGAGAGACGGTGCCATGGGGCTGGGCTGGAGGGCTGGCTGACATTGGGTTTGTCTTTAGTTCAGATTGAAAGTGAAGGGGATTTTTCATGAACTCACTGAGCAATTGTTCTGTAAAAGGTTAAACCACAAGAAACTTCTTTGAAATGGTGAAGAATTGTATAAAGAAAATATTTAGAGAGGTTCTGGGGAGACTGCTACATTGAAAAGTAGAAAGTGGTATAGGTGGGGAAGGAAGGATGACAGCAGTCGAGAAACTTGACAGCAGCACAGATGCTGGAGTCTAGGAAACAGCCCAAATGTTCAACATAGCCTACAAGACTGGTCTCCTCTGCCTGTCTCCAAAGTTAGTGGATAGAGAGGCTCTTCCCAGGTGCATTTCAGAGCACCAAACACAGTGCCTGCTGTGGAGTACCCCTGGCTGTGGGAAGGAGAATGAGGGCACTGGTCCCCCTAGGTAAAAGTTGATGACCCCCTGCCTCTCCTGTACAAGGAGAGGAAAGGAGAAAGCAGTGTGATTCGGTGGGGAGCTGCTTTCTCAAAAAGCTTGACAGTGGTGGGACCATGAGGAAATGGAAATTTAAAATGCTGCAGCTTGGGTTCCTGGTGGCAGCTGTTTTGCCCAGGAGAAGCCAAACCTGAAGGGGAGAGAAGGTGCCGTGTCCCCTGGGTTTGTGCAGAGCAAAGTTGAGTGGTAAAGTTGCGTTGCTGCTTTGTGGTACCGGGGAAGGTCTGCAGCAGCCCAGGCCATTTCCCCAAGTATGTGGCTGCTGTCTGCTAAATTTAGGGAATGCTGTTCCCACTGGCTATGAAGATGAGCTGCATGCTTACCCAGACCAAGACTGTACTCTATTTTGGGGGGGGGGGGGGGGGGGGGGCACTGTCTTTATGGAAGTGTATAATGGAGGGAAGAGACTCCTTTTCCCTGTGCTTTATGCTGTATTCCTACCATGGAGCCTGGGACTGGAACAAAACAGTCAAGAACAGATTGTGCTGTTAGATAGCTGGGGTTTGAACAATTGTCAGCATTTTTGAAAGAGGTAGGAAGGGCTTCATTTCTCTTCAGCAAATTGGCTGCCTGATAAATCCAGGAGTGCAGACCCCACATCTTCTTGCTGATTATCAGGATCTCTTCCACAGTGATGATTCCTTTTCTCCCTCTTTGTAGAGGTGCTTTTCCCTTGAGCCATGCAGGACCACAAAGGAGAGTCTGGAACTGTATTTCCACCGTTTCCTTCCTACATGACAAGGGCATGGTGACATACATGCCTGTTCCTAAGTTCACTAGCTAGTTTCAGGGTTCAGTTTAACATACATGGAATTATTTTAGCGAGAGATGGTACTAAATGTACCAGCAAGGGGTTGAACATAGATGTAAACTGATGAAACTTCCCTAAAGGCTTTTCTAGCAATAGATGCAGAGAAGCAGGAGTCAGTCCACAACAGACCTTCTGCTTTCCAGTTCATGTTTCTTTGTCAAGGTCCTTCCCTCAGTACAAGGTGACTGGATGTGATTGCAAGCATGATCTCTGGTGCATCCTTGAAACAAGTCAGTCACAGAATTTGGGGTGACTAAGCTGTCCCTACGACTTCTTCTGCCTAGGCATAAAAGGAGAGCAAATCCCAAGCCTCTTCCCCAATGCATCCCTTAAAGTCACAATGTCTGCTCACATTACAGCTCACGTTTCACTAGTTGGGAGAACCTGAGTTGCATATCTGACCCAAAGCTGAGAAGGATCCATAGCTTAGAAGATCAGAGCAGAAGGTAAACACCACCTTTGAAATCAAAGGTTAGTGCTTAAGGACCCTGCTTGTTATCCCATTCGTGCTAAAGGCCGCCTCTGACTCTTGCTATGTGGCATCCTTTCAGTTAGCTCATGGAAAGATAAATCATCAAGTATTCAAAGGGGAAGGTTTTAATGAAGAAGCTTGAACTGCTTTAAGAATTGCTAAAAAAAAAATAATAACAATTTACAGAACTATTACAAGTAACAGATGATTCCAGAGAGTGTTTCCAGGGCTGAGCTTGCTCCCATGCTGACTTTAGCTGCACTCTTGTGGTTTAGCTTCAGAGCAGTTTCCCTGAGAAAATAATTGCAGTGCCTTTACTCTAGGGCCATGCATGTCCCAGATGAACTAGGCCTCTTTTAGCACATCAGCATTCATTGTGTCTGGGTGAATTAAGTGCTGTGCTAAATGATGGAAACTCTGCCATGCCAGCCCACATGAACAGTCCCTTCAGCCTTCCCCACCCAGTCTCCACTTTTTTCTGAACAATAAGATGTGAATCTGGAGACAAATGTTCAGTGGAGAGCAGAACTGGGGGGAAGCAACCATGGAAAAAACTAGGGGGGGTGGGGGTGTGTCCATGTGCACGCATGTGTCCAAAAGCATGTCAATGTCATGGGCCCTCTGAGGAGGTGGGACATGACTGGGGAGGGCACTGGGCAGAAGCAGCTCTTTCTGGCAGCTGTCACTGCCAGCAGGAGCGTGCTGCCAGTGTGGCAGTGTGGGAGCGGGCACGCAGGTCTGGGTGCTTGGGTGTGCTGTAGGTCTGCAGCAGCGCTGGGGAAGGGTGGGCTAGCTGTAGGAAAGGAGGAGGGAAGCTCACTGGGGAGGCTTTGCCCCAGCTGCCAAACTGTCCTGCCAGGCTCTAACTGTGTTGTTCCAAGCAAGGATTTAAATCCTCACGTGTCAGGGCATAAACCAAAGAGGAAGCCCAGTGTCGGTGCAGGCTGTTTCATTGCTGCCCATTGCTCAGGTTATGACTAACAGCCACAGAGGTGCAGCTCTCGCCTGCTGTCCAGGGGAGTGCTGCATCACTGTCTGAGCCCACGCAGACGAGCCTCCAAGTTACCTGCTTGAGCTGGGTCATCATCCAGTTATTCACATTTTCCTTCCCCACCCCTTGCATTGACAGTAGGGCAGAAATAAGCCTTCCTACTTGTCTTTCTGTCATCTTTTCCATGCTGCCTCCTGGGGTTGGAACTACAGCCTGCCTTTGACTTCTAGGTGGTCTTCCAACCCAGGATCAGCCCAGCCCTGCTTAGCTTTGGGAAGCAGGCAAAACACAGTGTGCTTACCTCAGTGCAAAAAAGCTCAACACCATGGCTTTATGCTTACAAAAATTCTTCTTATGTGGCTCATTTTTTTTTTTTTTGCAATTTTTTTATCTGATAAGCAATATTTGATGTGTGTTGAAGGCAAGATCATCTGGGGTGAAGAGCATATGTTGCTCTCCTAAAAGTGTTTTGTTTTGAGGGGGAGATATAAATAGATGACTTTATTGTACTGGCCATGCACGCTAGTGTTGGCATGAGGTGTATAACATCTAACTATGAAGTGGTGATGACTAGTGTGCTCTCATTTCTTTATAAAACTTTGCATGCTATGCCTGATGTGGATTTTTATTCTGTCACTTGATCACTACAGAGATGCATTTATCAAACACAATTCCTGGCATATGAGCAAATCAACAAGGAAGGCCCTTCTCTCCCATCTGCACACCCTGTTGCACTGGGCCGGTCTGCAGTAGGGGAAAATAGGCAGGACTTAGAAAGCTAGCTGACTGCTTCATGCAGAAAACATCAAGAGCTAGTGAACTTCTTTATGTCCTCCCTCCCAAATCACTTATCACTCTATGCTATGCCATGCCATTTGAGACTGATTAGTGAGGGATGGAAATTCGTTTCCGTTGATGTATGGAAAGAGAGGAGCAGGCAAAATACCTAAAGTGCAGAGTGAGGTTTCATGCAGACATTACAGGTTTTATTTTCTCTGCTTCCCTTTTTAGTTAAACTCAGAGCAAGATTTCAAGCCAAAAAGTGACAGAAAGCAGTTGTGTACTTTATGGGGAGTACTTTGTAGGTGGATACGTCCCAGCTCTCAGTCTAGTTCTTGTCCACAGCTCTCTGTACACACAAAGCTGCTCATCCTGCTGGGCACACTGCCTGAAAGCCCAAATGTTACTCCTTATTCTAGATACAGTGGTCTCTGTGCTCGGGGAGTTTATGCTGGTCAACATACTCAATGTGCCTTCCAGTCTCTGCCTTGGGAAGGGTGGAGTTTTGGCAGGAGGATACAAGCACAGTGATGAGAGGGATCACAGAGGAGCTGGCGTGAAGGGAAGATCATGGAGCAGACTGAGAAGGAACATGTGCCCCAGCACCAAAATTAAGGCTGATAAGTACTTCAGAGTTTCAGTCTGAATCTTTAGGGGACAGCAGATCCCATCCAAGGAGACGGAGTCCAAAGCACACCATGGAGAGGGAGAGGACAGTCCCTGCTGGACAGTCTACATGGTCAACTGATAAGGGAAGCAGAAGCCTGCGAGGCAAAGATGTATCACCCAGTAGCCCCTAGATTAACTCAAGCATCAGAAGCTTATCACCACTGGGGTGGTGTTAGTTGCATTAGATTGATGAGAAAGTGATTTGGGTTTTCAAAAATGTAATTCCAAAGATTTTCATGAACTTGGCCTTCACCACTGGAAAAGCTCACCTTATTTTATGGGAGCTATCATGCAGCTTTCTGAAGGCCTCAGATTAATAGAACTATGTTTGCTCCAGTATTGTTCACCAGTCAAGGCACTGGTGGACTTCAGAAGGGGCTTGCCTAAATAAGTCCTGTGGGATACATCCCTTTTGTGTTCTAAAAAATGAGAAAAGAAAGAAAAGCAGTCAGAATGTCTGATCAGGTAACAGGACCTGGAAATGAGGACCAGGATAGAAAAAGGGAACAACTGGGAAGTTAAATTATTTGCCTGATTCTATGATTTGCTTTAGCAAGATCTGGAGGGGTTTGTTCTCATGTCACACATGGTCCAGGGAAAAGTATGTGTTCAACACTGAAGATATCAGCTCTTGGTAGCAGTTTCCCTCAGGGAGAGTAACGCCTAGTTCTGCTTTGGGTCCTAAAATGCCTTTATTTGAATTCTGTTTGTCATGCTAGGCAGTGTCAGTCCCCATGCTCTGCTGGTTGTGACCGCCTGGCTCTGTAGCTGCTATGGTGCTGGTACAAGACTATTTGCAGGCCATCCCAAGAGAGTATCAAGGAGGTTGTGAGGGACTCCAGCCTGACCTCCCTCACTGCAGTTCAGTTTTGTTGTGTTGAGCATACATCTCTCTTTTGTATGACTACAAATCTGAGGAAAGACCAAGAGGGGCATCTTTATTTTGCATGTGTAGTACAGAGAGTACCTACAGGCTTAGGTCTGTTAGTGGGAGAGGCGTATTTTCATGGGATTGGAGCTCTCTCTGGATACTGTCCCAGTTTTTCCGTGAGACCGATAAGCCCTGCGGAGCTGCACACCAGCCCATGCAGTGAGATGTCTCTGGGGAGCCCTGGCACATGCGCTACTCCCTGTCCTATCTCCATCCCACATGCTGGAGAATCTTGGCCCAAATGCTTCTCCTTCTCTGACTCCACTTTCCCACCTGTGCCATGCAGAGAGCAATACACCCCAGCTCTGTGAAGCACACTGAGATCAAGGGGTGAAGGGTGCTGTGTAATTGCAAAGTATTATTATTCACCTGTGCTCTTGTAGGATGAAAGGCGCTCTATGGAACCCAGAGAATGAACTATTATTGTATTGATTTCCAGCTTTTTATCACAGGAATTCCTCCGTCTTCCTCCCCAGAAACCTCGGAGGGTGCATGTACCAACGGCCCTTGCGGCAGGAGGCCAAAGCGGTGTGCTCGTGTCTCATGCCCGCTGCCCACCCAGCATGAGGCTGTGCGTGATGCAAGCTCAGGCAGTGCCCAGCCCACCTGTGACGAGCCTCCCACCACTCGCCCTGACCACCTCTGCTTGTCTGCTTTGCAGGAACACGCACCAACAGGGTACCTTGCATGGAGAAAGGGAGCAGAGCAAATCACGTCACTCCACCGAATGACACCAGCTGGTCCGCTCACCACACACTCTGGCTAAAAGTCCAGCAAAGAAAGCAGCTTCCCATCACGAAGCCCCTCCAAGGAAGCCTCGGTTCCATGGGTGCCTTTGACCCAGAAGACAGCACGTCATGGACCCACACAGTGTGCTCAGCATTCCTGCGACCACCCCTCTTCTCCTCCAAGGAACACTTTTTCCTCTTGGTTTCTTGCTGGGGGGGATTTTTCGCCCTGGTTTCAAAAACCACACGGACCAACATAGGTACTTTTCCCTTTCTGACTTCAAAGTTCAGATATTTGAGACTGGACAATGATACGTTTTTGGGTTTTTTTTATTATTATTTTTTTTTCCTTTGAAAAACTGCTGTGGTTTTGCTGCTACACTAAGAATCGTGATTTGCATTGTATGGTTTTGGACCTATTCAAGTTTTGATGGGGGAAAGGGGTAATACTGGAGTAGCAACGCTTCAGAGTCATCTCTGTCCTACCCATGATGCACTTTTAAATGAAGAGTTAGAATATTTTATTGGCTAATATACTTTCCTTGTTATTTTTACAAAGGCCACCTTTATCCTTTCTAATGCCATATTTTCAGTGTTACACTT
Source organism: Falco rusticolus (assembly GCF_015220075.1). Lineage (NCBI taxonomy): Eukaryota > Metazoa > Chordata > Aves > Falconiformes > Falconidae > Falco > Falco rusticolus. The sequence goes on from NC_051192.1 coordinate 24,531,042, forward strand.
TTATGGCTTTTAATTTTTGATTTGACAGATGTAAGAAGCAGCATGAATAGTTTATACTGTGGTTTTTCAGAGACTGAATGCCAAGAGAACTCAGTAAATGTTTATTCTTCTCAGCTTTCTCTTTAAATTCCCCTAAATAGCGCCCCATTTGGGAACAGAGCAAGAGTGTTGAACTAAAGACCAAAATTCCCTCAAGGTGTAAAATAATCTGAGGGGAATATTTGCTGGGCGTCACAAAAGACTTGGATGAAATTTCAACCCTGATGGTTTTCAGTGATCCAGGAAGGCAGTGAGACAATCTCTCCATATGCATAGCCCTTTCATGATAATTAGAATGGTATGGACAAACCAATGAAAACAAGGGTAAAGTGAGAAAGATCCCCCATGATTCTGTTTCACTGTTTGCTTTCTCCTGTCATGGTTAAGAGAAATGTGCAATTCGATCCTCAATCAGTGGGTGGAGGATAACAGGGTAGAATTTACTTGTGTGCACTTGTACAGTTGTAGCCAAGAGTCCAAAAGTACACTAGAGCATGTTATACTGGCACTGAATTGGTAAGAGAGTCGTGGAGTATCCCATTCTGACAAATACAAAAAAAAAAAAAAAAAAAAAAAAAAAAAAAAGAAAAGGAAAAACCCACAAAAAACCCACAAAAAAATAAAAAAGTAAAAAAAAGTAAAAAAAAATTTCAGATCACCTTGTGATTCAGTGTAACTGTTTACTAACTCGAATAAAGCAATTGTTCACTCTTGAGTGTTCAGAGTACACCTTTTCTATAAGGCTGCTGCGGGGAAGTGAGGAACAGTTTGCAGGAGCAGTGTCTCTGACTGTGTCAGCGGTGTTGGGAGCAGGGTAGCAGAGTCGGTTGAACCAGAGCCTTGTAGTGATGGTGCACTATGAGCACTATGTATATACTGTATTTCTATATTTTCCTTTGTACAGATTCACTTAAGTCAAGCTACTGTTTTACAGGTGCTCCTTATTTATTAGAGCTGTGAAAGCTTGGAAAACACACCGGGCGAGTAAGCTCGCTTTTTAAAAAAAAAAAAAAAAAAAAAAAAAACAACAAAAAAAAAAGGGGGGTGGGGTGGGGAATCCAACAACTCCTGAGTTTAGGGAGAGAGCTCAAAGAGATACTGATGAAACATCTTCAAGAGAGCAAGAATCTGAAGCACCCTCAGTGTGCTATGCTTTCCTTTTGGGCTTGCAACACTTTTCTCTCTCCCTGACTGGTGTCAGATTTATTAAAACAAAATAAATCTCCAAGAAAAAAAATGCACTTAAATGTGCTGTTGTTTTATTATTATTTTTTCCTTTTTGTGCATGCGGTTATTCATTCCTCTACATGCCTGGTCACAGACCAAACAAAACTCAGTCTGAAGTCTCGGAAAAATATGTATAAGTGTTCTTGAAGGCTGTATCTATGTCCCTTCCATTTTCATGTCTCCCTTGCCACTTCTCACTTTCTGCAGTGTTTAAGGCATGGAAGGGGGGGGAACCCCACAGTTAGAACAGTGCAGAGTTAGGTCTTGGTCTTAGAGGAGAGCCCTGGATGGATGCACTGACTGCAGCAGCTTCATTCATTTCAAGGGGATCTGTGCAAGCTGTTTGCTCCTGCTGCATTTGGGGCTGTGTATGGAGCGTGTTCCGCCTGCTTTTTGTAAGGATGGGGTTTTTCTATGCATTAATTCTCCCCTTGAAATCAAGCCTAGGTTCTTCAAAGTACCAAACTCTTCCCAAATGCCCCCAAACGCTGCAACAGCAACAGATTTGCAGGCCCCGAGCTATCTCGCAAAATAGCATTTGCTTCCCAGCTCTTGGCCAGCACAGCCAGCACTGCTGATGGAGGGGTTTGAATGTCCGGTGAGCTCTGTAACTATTTGACTGATTTCATTAACCAGCCATGTAAGGCAAACAACAACAGGATAAGCATGCCTGCTTGGAAGGGCACATAGAGCAAAGCTTGTCTCCCTAGTAAACAGCTTGCTGCATCTCTATTTATTCATCTGAACTTGGCTGTAAAATGAAGGCCGTGTGTATTGATTTTTCTTTTGTCAGTGGTCCAGAATTGTTAGCACACATTTTCACTCTTCTGAAAAACAACAGACTCTTTAGAGAAATCTTTCTCTCTTGTGAACTGCTTTTTCCAGAAATGGAATCAGCTTGTCAAAAATCATCAGGACAGCAGAGGTAGAGAAAGCGATCTAGGCTGGAGCTGGCTTCACACATTTCCAATGATCAGAAACTTACCTTAGCTTTCCTGAAAATTTGCCCGCCTTACACTTTCTTAACAACTTACCCTAAAACTCAGAATCTGAACAACTGCTTTGGACAGTTGAATCAGTTCATTGTTTGCTATTTTAAAAATACCTCCAGCTGCATATCTGGGAAGAAATATCCAAGTACACATAAACCTTCAGTAAAATGTAGACCAAATGGTACGATACATTATGCAAAAGAAACCTGCTTTAATTTTGAAGCCAAATCTATCCCTTGTACGATGCCAACAAAATGAACGGAATTACACAAAGGATGTAAGAAGGTCCTTTGCAATTAATCGGAACCCAGCAAAGGCTTGCAGAATGGTGCTTGCTCACTGCTGACATTATTTATTATGCACTAAGACCTAATAGTCAAGCCAAGCTCTTTCCTGGATAACTCACCGTCAAGGAGCCAGACAAAGAAAATCCTGATGCACTGGGAGATACAGGGGAAGGTTCTTGTATGCAACAGCAATTGCTTCAGCTCTTGCACACGTACGGTTTTGAGATGCTGAGGCTGTCTTCACGAGCAGAGAGAGGCAGCTTTGCTTCAGGTCTCTAAGCAGCCAGCCCTGCGTGCTTCCCTTCGCACTGCCAGGGCAAAGGGGGAGTTTGCTGTGATCGAGATGCATGGGTCCTTCTGCTGGCACTGAATTTTTGCTGTCTGCAAGAATTTTACCCTTGCAATAAGAGGGGGTCTGCCTGCTGCAAACACTCTGCATTAATTTCCTCCTCTGTTGTCTTAGATGATTTTGAGGACTTCATTTTTTTCAGAACTACCACACACATCAGTATTTGAGTGGCCCAATTCTGTGAATAAGAAGGTCCCTCAAAATGAAAACATTTCATGCTTTTTCTGTGCTAAATGATAGAAATAAATTTGCTTTGTTCAAATAAGCGCTGTGCGCCAAATTTGCAAGGATGCTTATCCAAGTGAGATATCCCATTCTGAGGTCCATATTTGGACACCCAAATCAACACTCAGCCAAACACATGCATGAGGCATTTCAGTGCCATTTGGAGTGTCCATATATAGAACTGGATGCCCTAACTTCATTGCCTTTGTTTTAAAAATAGGCCTGGAATATGTAAAGGCATCATTTAATAACAACTATGACAAACATTCTGTGCTCAAACTAAGAACAAATTTGCTGGTGCTGGTACAGGTTGATTCCCCTGGAATCGCTCTGGATTTGCAGAGGTATAACTCAGAAAAGAAATGGTCCCTTAAGTTGCTTTGCCTTCCACTCCCACCCAAAGCTGACTTGTTGTTTGGGATGTGTGAGTTAGGGAAGGTGGTACTCGGGCGGTATCCACACGCATACAGCAGCCAGGAACTGAGCTGAACCTGTTTCGTATTGAATGTAATTGCTCACGTCTTGAAATGGGTAGAACAGCTTTACATAGGCTTGCACACATTTTACTTGTCGTTTATGTGGTACTGGGCAAAGAAATGCAATGTTACCCTGAGGAACACTAGGGTATTTTCCACAAAGCATAGGATGCACCAGCAAAGGACGTAGGGCTGTGAAAAACACAGCTGAACAGCAGCTCCTGGCTGTTTTCTTCCATCAATGGCATGAGCACAGCCCCTCGGAGGCGCACAGGATACCAGCTGCAGGGCACTGCAGCACCTCCAAGGGAAATGGGCTCTCTGGCGCAGGGGTGCTCGTCAGCCCGTCACGTTGGCAGTCAAGAACTGTTGGGACCTGAACTTCTGTGACACAGTGAGGAACTGACCCAGCCCCAAGGCAAAAAAAAAAGAGTAATTTCGGCTGCTGACAGTCTCTTTTCTCAAAGATGTTCCCTGGTATCTAAAGCATCACCTGTCTTCTGCAGCAGGAGAGTGTCCCAGCCACCTCATCCGCTGCCCTGCTGAAACAGTTTTCCAAGGACATGTAAGGCACAGAGAGGCAGCCAGGTGCACTGACCAGGGCCTTTCCTTACAAATAATGCAAGCATCTAAAAGTTGCGTGTCCCTACACCAAATGCCCAGGCACCTGGCTGTCATGGGAGAAGGGTCAGCCTCGCCTGCACCTCCTGCGCGGGGTCGTTGGCATCCGGGCAGCCCACGCTGCAGGTGGGACGCTGCCCAGGCAGGGAAGGCAAGTTTGGTTATTATTAGCCGGTAAGATAGCTGAGGACAGAGATGTGTGGCGATTCCCACCTCTCGGCAGGCCTATTTTTCTCTGAAGGACTTTGCTGGACATATTTAGTAAAAGGAAAAGCTTTGAGGAAGAAGTAACACTGACGCCTTTTCCAGGAAAGCATTGTGGTCAGGGGGCTTGCTGGAGGGACTGGAGACTTGGCTTCGCTCCCCTTCTTCAGCTGAAGGCATCAAGTCCACACAGGCCCACGCAAAACAAGTTGTAGAGAGAGTCTGTCATCCCTTCCCGTGTCCCAGGCCAGGATCAGTGAGGCATAGTCTCTCCTGGCCCGCCCACTGGGACACAAGCTACGCCAAGAAAGGCAGGAGAGGTGCTCTTCACTCCTCATGGAAGAGACGTGAATGCAACATCGGCAGGGCTGGGAAGAGGGAGCACAGCCTTCCTGTTCGTGCCTGAGGCTCTCTCCTGGAACCAGGAAGCCTGCTTCTGCTCCCAGAACTGCTTCAGTTGCTAGCGTGGTCTTTGGCGTGACAGGCGCTATGTGAAACGCAATGTTCGGGGGGGGGGACATGATCGGGAGCAGCCTGCTACTCAGCTCGCAGGTATCTTTCTAAGCGTAAGTCCAAGCAGGCGCCCAGGCACTGAAGCACAGCTGGATGCTGGGGAAAGCTGGCTGCCTCCCGCGAGAGAGGTCGGGCAAGATGATTTACAGGCAGGGTCAGGTAAAGGAGCTGACACAAACGGGTCAGAGAGGACGGGTGCCAGCCCACAGGCTTATTGTCGGTTGACATCCAGGGAATGGGGCGGGAAGGGGCGGGGGGGAGCGTGAGTCGAATTCCTTAATAATGTGAATTATAAAATCATTTCCTGTGTTAGGGGTTAGGAAAGAGAGCGAAGGACCCGGAGATCTTCCAAACAGAAAACAGCTTTTGTTAAGGCTTTTGGCCTAAGGAGTTGGGGGGTGGGGGGGTGGGGGTGAGGGGGGAGGGAAAGTGCTGGCACATTTTTGGCTGGAAGCCTCAGACAACATATTTTTTATTCTAATCTTTATTTTTCAAAATAAAATCATGGCAAGGCAGCAACAAAGGGGGGGAAGGGGGTCAAATTAGGGGGAACAGTACCCAAGTATTTCCCCCTTCTTTCTGTCCTTGCCATTAAACACACAGGGTCTCCTTTATTATATACAGTAGCGGGATTAAGCCAGCAGCCCAAAGGCTAGGAATGCAACGAGATACTTTTCATACTTATTGATCCCTTTTTTTTAGGGGGATTGTTTTCATGAAAGTTTAATTCACCTTTTTTAGCTTTTGAGTCTAACTGCCACACATTTTATCCCGCTTCTTTGTGAAATGCTAAATCCATCGGTAGGTTTTAGTTTTCCTGGTGTAACTTTTCAGAAACTGTATATCTACATAGCAACCCCACTGCAGGCAGCTTATGTCACGGTATCACATGTCAGAAAGATGAAAAGAACTCCAAATCTGAGCTGCTCCGCAAACTTATGTCCCCCGTTCTTGGACATATATCTTCTGTACTTAATATAAGTGTCAGGAAGGCAATTTCAAGGCCAGAGAAGTGCAAAGTTTTATCTGGGAGATGACTAAAAAAAAAAAAAAAAAAAAGACATATGACCTCAGTACAGCCTTGTGCGGACAATCAAATGAGAAACAAAGATTGTCTTTTTCCTCCTCTCCCAACTCCCCCCCGCCCCCCGGCCCCCAGCTCCCCATGTCCCTGTTGTCTGCTTCCAACTGCAACTTGAGCCTGGATCCCGAGCCCGGTGTCCAGATTAGAGATTGTTGACTCAGATTTAGTGGTGAAACTTGAGCCAGGCCCTGTTGATGGCATAGCCTTGAAGGAGCAGGTTTACTTCAAGCCAAAAGAGAGATTACATGTCAGACGAGAGCCTGCCTTTTCTTTATCACAAACTTCCTGATCTCCCTGTGTTTTAATAGTGAGTGTGTGTGTGTCCCACCGTGTGCCCACTTGCAATTCCTTCTATAGGGTGTCATAAATCAGGAAATTAGCAAGTGTGTAGCTGCCCTTTGCCACAGGCAGAGACAATGAGCTTGCTGTGTTTTTTAACCAGTGGGTAGCACTTAACATAATCAATGGAGAGCTACGTGCAGAAAGGATGAAAAATTGGGTCTCGGTCTGACCACTTACAGGGTATTTCTCATCACCCAGGCAAGCTGCTTTTATGAGAATATGACATGCCCTGGAAGCTTGCTCTCCATTTTGCAGGAGAGTCATTAAAAGAAATCATTACATGTTTTTTTTTTGTTCCTTGGCACACACGCTGCTTTTCCTTGGCTTCTGATTTCATCCATCTTTCAGGCGCTTCGTGCCTTTAGTAATTTATGTGCAAGATTTTTCCAAACCTCCAAATGTTTTTCCATTTGGCAAACTGTGGAAGCCTCCACAGAATGTAACTGTAGAGTTTTCTTGTACTGCAAAACATGAGCCCTGTTAGCACAAAGATGCATCTAATGCTTGTAATCCTGTACATAAAAGCTATAAATTCATATAAGACAATCAAAGACATCGTTCCTTCTTGTAAGTCTTTACCAGTCTCATTGCTGTAACCCCTTACTTGATACACAAAAAGAGAATTTCTCCACAAGCATTGTTGTTTTCTTTAACTATAGTTTTTGGAAGCTTTACGGTACCATATGGAGAACTATTTTATTCTGCTGCTGGTAGCTTTCTCAATACTGGCTATAAATTAGATAATTTTCCTTGTGTCTGATAGCCACATGCTATCAGTCAGACACATTTGCTCTCACAGGAAAATCCAGGAGAATTTGATAGAAAGTGAAACCTTCCACTATATAGAATTTAATGGAAAATTTTATTCCCTACTCTAACACTTACAATGGCTGATTAAAAAAAAAAAAATATCATATCTTTCACTCTCTGTTAAGTTCACGGGTTTGTAGACTGTTTTTTACAGAAGTCTCCTCACCTTGCTCCTGTCCAGCCCTCGTTCTTCTGAGAGGGACACGTGCCAGCGGATACTCTGACTGGGTTTTCCAAGGGCTCCCAAAGGGTATCATCGGATGCTCATATGCATTTTGGGGAGACTTAAGGAGGTTGCCCAGCAGGATGAGTATGGGCTCAAGAAGCAGTTAGGTTGCTGTGAGTTGCAATCTGGGCTGCTGGGGCTTTTTTCATGAATGCAAACCCAAGAGGAGATTCATTAAATGCTTTTTATAATGCAGTCCAGTGAGTGACATCCCCGAAATGGCAGGGTACGTAACCATGAGAAAAGAGCTCTCTCTCTGGCCATCCGTGCTCATGGGAAATTACCAGGCATTGAGGAACAGCAACAGTATCTTTGCTTGTATTTGTTTATTTTCAAAACCCCTAAGTAGTTTACAAGGTTGTACTATAAAATACTTCCATTTGTTGGAAGTCCCAACTGGACTAAGTTCCTGAACAAAGAGTCTGTTTTGCAGCAGAAATGGGTCCAGATCAAGCCTAACGTATTATTTACACAGAGTTGTGCTCCGTCGCTCCTTCTCAGCGTGTACTGCCCTGCTTGCCCTGGAAATAAATGCTCAGTGAGGCTATAGAATAACTGGTGGGCTAAGTCGCTTCGACAGTTCTTCACCCAAACTCCTGCATCTAAAGCAAGTTTACACGGAAAGAACTATGCATGTTTCACATAAGAAAGGCCAGATCTGTTGTCAGCTAGTGCAAATCCAATGATGCCTTCAGAACCAGACCCGATCTACCCTGACACAGGAGAGAGGTGAATCGGAGCAGTGGCAGGGACTTCATTTATAAATAAAAGAGGGCTAACACTGAGAGCTTTGACAGTCCGGTCCTGCCTTCATTTCCATCTGTGTCAATCCAAAGTAACTAGAGGGAAGGGTCGATGAAATTCTTCCAGCTGACACCAACGTGATGGAGAACAGTTAGTCTTTCATACTTTGCTCCTCAGCCTGCCGAACTATGGTGACATTTCTCTGAGACGTTCATGACATCCGCATTAATAGCAGGGGACATCATTGTGATCTGGGCTATTATGGTGAATTTATTGCTATTGTATCACTTTAAAATAAACTATTCCCTGACTAAATCAAATTAAGGGTACTTCATCAGTGTAGGCGTGAGGCACATTTTCTTCTCATAATTTACTTCCTCTTAAGAGACTCTACATTTTTGTTTATCTTATTGGGTTGATACAGTAACACGCTCAATTGTCAACACGCATTAAAAAATAATATCTAGCCATCGAGGGAGAGAATGTGCGGGAAACGCCAAGGACACCGAGGCACAAGCGTGCACTTTGCCTAAGCTATTAAGCTGCAGCAATTTGCCATTTCCACAGCTCTTTTTCTTTTTTTTTACCTAGTTTTTATTTTTGACTGGCTGAGTGCTTTTCCTGCTCTCTCAAACTCCTCCGCATTGCATCCAGTTTGCTCTTCCAGAACTGATCGACTAGTACAGCAGGTCACCACCCCTGCTGAAATCAGCCAACAAGCCGACCATAACCCCAGCAGATGTTTGCCATTTATAGGCCAAATGAGAGCCCGCAGACCAGCGAAATACCAGCACCACAGATGTGGAACCTGGCCACCCGACGCAAGCAACACAAAGCCCTGTCCTGCCCAGCCGGGCTGGGACTTCCAGAGGAGCAGAAGGTCTGAGAGACTAATTAGCCTGCAGAGCCAACACGCTGGCCTATGCTCCATCATTTTGATGGGCGCAAAGTCCTGTAATGAAACGCTGCATGAGTGCAGTCAGATGAGGCCCCTCTAACTTCACCTCTGAGTCTGGCAATCACCTGAGTTCGTAACGTCCCCGAGACGTGCCAGCCGGCTGCGCCAGGCTCTGCTGCTCTCCCCAGCTGGGCCAGGGGCGGCCAGGCGGCCTCATCACCACTGCCCATGCCGCTCCTGTCTCCGAATGCAAAACCAGGAGCTATAAACATGACACCACGGAGAAAATTTTTTTATATATATATTTATTTAATTTTTTTTTTTGTAATTACAGATGCTGCTCGTAAATAACAAGGGAAAGAAAGACCAGCAGCTCTCAGCAGGACATCGGGGACACTGAGGACGGCGCAGGCAGTCCTCAGCCGGGCCCTTTTGTTCAAAGCATGCGTTATTTCTCCACTGAAAATGCCACTCTGCGCTTTCTGACCCTGACACGATGGACACAAACGTTCTTTGTGGTTAACATCAGCTCTTGAAATCTCCACACCTTCCAGGAGGCCGTGCAGCATGGGTTGCCACCGGACCGTCAGGAAGGTGTGGTGCAGAGAGAAGCCGGGGGAAAACCAGCGTTTTGAAGGCACCACCAGGCAGAGAGGCCTCAGGCCCGTGTCCGTGTCGCTGCGGACACGACGAGCGTTTTCTTATGTGCCACTTCTGATGCTGAATAATTTAAGCCAAAGCTGAGCCCCTTACTGTGACAGCGTTGGGACCGAGGAGGGGGAGCTGCAGGGACGCCTGTTTAGGAATTCCTGCCGAGCGTGCTCCCCTCTGGCAGGGCTGAGCCCCTTCCCCGGCCGGCGCTGGGCTCGGCCCGGCCCGCCCGCTGCCCGCCCCGCCCGGCTCCGGGCGCCCCCGCCCCCGCCCGCGGCCCGCCCCGGCGGCAGGCGCCTGCCGCACTGCGGCGCCACCTGGCGGCGCCTCGCGGGAGGCCCGCCCCGGGGAGCGCGGCGGGGCGGGCAGGCGGCGGCGGGCCGGGCACAGCCCCGCGCCCAGCCGCTGCCGCCCTCGCCCCACCCAGCCGAAAGCGAGGCGCCGCCGCCGCCTTTCGGTGCCCGCCGCCCGGGGCGGACGTGCGGTGTGGCAGCCACAAGGTGTCAGCCGCGGGCCGGGCAGGTGGCCGCCGCGGCGGCTGCGCGGGGTGCGCAGGCGGACGCCTGACGGCCGCGCTGGAGCGGGCTTCCCGCGGCGGGGCGCGGGCAGTGCCGGCCGCCGCGGGGGGACGGGCCCCGGGCGCCTCTTCCTGCTGCCGAGGCCGCGGGGCGGGCGGGCAGGTCGCGGCCTCGGGGCCCGGGCGGGGAGAAAATGGCCGCCCCGGGGCTGCGGCATGGCTGCGGTCGGGGCTGCAGCCCACCGCCCCCGGGCCGCGGCTCCCCGCGGAGCAGCACCCCTCCGGCCCGCTGCCGGGGGTACCGTAAGCCCTGCCAGGCGCTGGCTGTGGGTGGTGCCCCGGGCCCTGCAGGGGCCTGTGGGTGTTGCGAGCTCTGGGCTCAGGTAGGTCCGTCCGGAGTTGCCCAGGAACCTGCTGGCTTCAAAGGCATTGAGGCTCTCGCCTTGCGCAGAGACCTTTCGTCCAGGTTTCAAGGGAGCTAAAGCACTTCAGCAGGGATTGGGGACCCGGGCACTGGCTGAGTGTGTGTGATCTAGGGGCAGAAACGCCACTGCAAACCTCTGGGGCTAGCGCTGCTATGTTTTGAAAATTGCAGCACAGGATCGCTGGCTCGGGTGGGCCGGTTCAGCGTAGTTACACCAGCATCTGTGGGGCTGCAGGGTTTTGCAGCTGCTGTGAGCAGGTGAATTTCTCGCAGGGCTGCTCTGACGGCACACCTGATCTCCACATGAATGATTTCACCGAGGTCTCTGCCGTGTGCTACCTTTCATTCCCGTGGGCAACCCTGCAGGCTTCTGTTCTCCAGGCCGTGATTCCCTGCTGGGAAGCCAGCGCACAGGATCTGGCAGCTCCAACAAACCCGGAATCGGTGTGCTGGTGGACTTGCTAACATGATCCATTGGTTCTTTGTAAAAATTGAGTGACTGTGTTGTAGACCAGCATGCATCGTGCTTAAGTAAGTCCCCTTTTATTGGTAGGAGACAGGAAACAACAGAGTGATTAACTTATTCCTAAAGTATGTGCTTAACTCATGGAAATAAATTAAGAAGCTTTTTTTTCCTTCTGCTGTGTGTGTAGTTATTTATGATGTCTAGTGAGGAGCCAGGTCCCAAAGCAGTGTTCCTTTTTCCCTAGGTAAAGAGCAGGAAACTGATTTCTCAACTGTTTTTCATTATGAACTTCAGAGTTTATTGTAGATTGACGTTCACCTCTACTGTGAGTAAACCTGTGGCTGTCCCTTTGCAGGACTGTGAACAGTTAAATGATGCCTCGGAAAATGCTTTGTCTGCACCTAGAAATGCAGACCATGGAAAGGGAAGCAAAACACATTTTAATGAAAATGGTCCCAGTCGAGAATTTGTCTGATCCAAAGAAACCTTTGCATGTGATGATTTCTTAGATTAGCTCTGTTAATCCCACATAATGTCAAGATGATCTCTCTGCAGTTCCTCTTTCGTGTTATGCTTGTAGAGCAGAGGGTGAAGGCTGCTTCCCCTGTGTATGGTCTGTTACAGCTAGAGAGCAGAGATGGTATTTTTGGCAGAGGAGGCCCCATTGCTGTTAACAGTAAGATTTCCAGGAGTTTCAATTGACTCTGGATCACACTTCTTTGTAACTGCTTTTATAATCTGTTCTCTAAAGTATTTATGGGTAAAGAATGCCTAACTGAAGAAGTTTCCTTTTCTCGAATAAAAAGGCATATGCAGATTTCCTACAGATTATGTTCCATAGAAACAAAAACAAAACCAAAGAAGATGTACAAATACGCCTTCTTGTAGCATGGTCCGAGTCAGGTAGGGTGTGCAAGGCACCGCAACCTTAAAGAGAGAAATTAATAGAAGAAATTTCACTTTAGGGTCTAAATTGGATGTAGGCAGCAACTTGAAAGATAAAAATAAACTCCAAACGAGTATTTCTTCATGTCCAAACAGTTATTATTTCAAATGTGAACAGAGAAAACCAGTTACTTCCACAGCTCCAATAAAGTCACAAAAGGAGTGTAGATCTTTAAACAGTAGATCCTACATGCTTCTTTGGGACTTTAAGAACTGCTGTAAAGTTTCTGTATCTTTAGGTGTATTCCTGCTTTAAATATCTGTGACATGAAATTGACTTATATTGCAACTAATTAACTTTACTGTTAATTCACTTCATTAAAATTAATTAACCAAATACCAACAACCATTATCTTTGAGAGAAAATAAAAGTTAATTCATTAAATTGGATTCCCAGTAGGTCAAAGGGAACACTTTTCTGCGCCTTTTTTCTCCAGGAATCCTTTCCAGAAAAGTACAAGAAATATCTGGGGTGAGGAGCAGTTTCTTCAAAACAGTTTTGTCTTCCAGATCACACATGATCTCCTGTCCTGCTTGTGTCCTTGACTATCCTGTTAGCTTCATGGCTTTCCCCACCTTTTTCTGATTAAGGGGAGTAATGCATCTGATCTTACTCTCGGGGGAGACTGGGGAAAATAATGCTATGAGCCATAAGCCACATACATAAAGGTGCATGCATCTTTATGGACATTTCTAGGGCAAGCTCTGTCCCATATAGAAGAAACCCTTCCTCAGCAGCTGTGAATAGCTTCAGAGTGCTGGAACAGAGCAGAGCTAATGAATTGCCTGTTAATGCCCCATCCATGCTTATGACAGTAAAGGCGCCGGTGACAAGGTAATTTTTAATAGGATGGACGGTGTGTCAGAATACTAATAGGGCACTTAAAAGAGTGGTTTCCAGGGGAGTCACCTCATTGCTTAAGTCAGAGGGGAGACTGTTCCCTCTGGCCCTTTCCTCAGAGCTCCCAAGGACTGTCACCCATAATGATCCAAATCCCACAGCCTCTTCTGAACTACAGCTTAATTGGGAAAGTACTTCAGAGAAAGAAAGAGTCAATCCTGCAAGCCACCGAGCTTCCCAAACCTCACTAAGCTGAACTTAAGCCTTGCTGAGTTCCGTTAGACCTGGAGGATTCAGCTGGTTAGTGGTTAATTATTAGTGTTGCCTAAATAGCCCTTATGAGTGACTAAGCCCCTCAGGGTCACAGACTGTCTAAAGAGTAGGAAAAAGCAATCCTAGTGCCAAAAAGCTCATTGGCGCGGTGGTAGGATGAATGACATCCCCTACACAGTAGGAGTAGACTCGCAAGGGAATACTAGGAAATGGTAGGTCCATGCTGTTGTTGAGCTAGACCTGCTTACCTGAACATAACTCTGGGGAAAATAAATGGGCAACAAGGATGGGTAACAAAAATGGTTGGAAGTGTGAACAGGCTTCCATGCAAAGGGAGAGGTAGAAGGATGTGACTATTCTTCACAAAGAAAGAAGCACAGAATAATGGCACAGGAGGAGGTATGTGGAATATTGCTACTTATCCTTCACAATGCACAAAAAAATTGAAAAATCACTATGAGGATTTTTTAGCATTACATATTAACCTGAGGATACCATTGCCACAGGACTTTGGAGGCAGAGGATTTTTTTAAAAGGATGATAAATTTACAGAGGAGTGAACATTCAGAGTTATGTTTTCTAGAGCTGTTACAAGCCAGCTGTTAGCTGATAATAACTGGCAAAACATCTGGATGTATTTGTGGTCTGCACCTTCTTCTGATGTGCGCACTGAATGCCAGTCAGAGAGATGTTACAGTCTGAAATGGACTTGGAGCTTCTAGGTAATTCTGCCATGAGTAAGGCAACCACTTGCACAAGTGAAAAACAGATCAGTTCAGTCCTTCGACTATACAGCGGTAAGCCCTGAAGGTGCTCAGGTTTTGGCATTTTGTGAGCCTTGTGCACTTATTTTTAGCCCATCAGTGCGGTAAATGCAGGACATGAGAAAGGGTGGTACTGGTACAGTTGTTCCCTTGTGCGATAGTAAAACCATGGTATCTTACCTGCTGGCAGTAAATGTATCAAGTATTACTCCATAGAAAAATTCTGTCTGCTATAGATCACTGGTTTAATAATGAAAAAGAAACACACTGAACCTTCAGTTTGGAAAAGCTAGTAAGTTTTGCTGCAAATATGCCTGAAATACATTGAAAAAAAATGTATCCCTGTCAGATTTCTTCCAAAGAAACCTTATAATCTCCACTTTTGCAAAGAACCTCACCAGAATCAATTCAACTATTCACTATTAAAGCTTACTAATGTAAGAGCGTGTTTACTTTATCGGAACCAGCTGCAAAAGTCCTCTCTTACCAAGCAAAGATTTATCTACCTAGCAAAGATTTATTGTTCTTGAAGCTAAGGTTGAAACATGCATATCTGTATATCCCTGTAATCACAGTACGTGTCCTTTCAATTGCTTCATCTATCTCAGTACTCTGAGTGGCCTGATAGCTGTATGCAGAGATGTTGTGAACTGGTCCTTTAAGAGCCTTTGTGCTAAATGTAATGTTTTCCAGGCACATGCCATCACTGATATCTCTGCTTTTAATATTAGTACCTTTCTGGTCACAGGTAGGGTTGTTAAACAGTAGCCAGTCAGCATTTTACAAATGATAACTTTTATTATTATTATTATTTTACTTTTCCCCCTAACCTCTGCCAGCAGCCCCAGCTGCTTGTTCCTAACCCCTCCTGGAAGCTCTTAGCCCTGACTTGGACTAGCTCTGCAAAAATTGTTGTTGATGTTTGGTTCATCCTGGGGGAGGAAGGGATTTGGAGGAGGAGGGGAGACAGAAATGAGCAGTGAAGCAAGGGAGGCAGCAGCCTTGTGTCAAGCAGCTTCTGACACAAAAGAAACTTTCTCTGCCCGTGGTGGATTTGCTGTTAGAGGATCCTTTATCTGTTGTTTTCCATGCCTCAGTTATGTTGGATGCGAAATCAACTGTTTGTCTGGCAATCCTCTAGCTGTGGGGCCAGAAACCTCTCTCTTTTAAGGGAAGAGGAGGAACAACACACAAATGATCGTTGTTTCTTATTACTTTCTTCCAAATCAATGATCAGTTGCATTTACAGAGCAAAATTAGCAGCTGTCACCACAAGTCTGGCTCACTCCTGATTAATAGACAGCAAAAAATCTATGTGATCTATACAGATCAATACTCACCTGTTTATAGAGATGCAAGAATTATATGAATATACAGGTAATATGCAGTACATGCATGTATGAAAATATAACCAAACAGCTGCAGACCTCAGTGGTGCTCAGTGACCCAAGGGCCAAAAGGACAGTATTTCCTTCTGCTCTGCCTTTCATTAACAGGATCTGGGACTGCATATATGGTTACCAGTCCAGTGACAAGATGGTAGTTTGCCAGCTACGTGGTTTCAAAAAAACAGGCCTGCTATTGCTTTGGCCTCAATGACTGCCCCAAGGCTGTGATGTGTGTACAGATTGCTCTGTGCCTGCACTGCAGCCCTTTTGCCTTGGAAAGCTGGAACAAAATGTTGTGTTTTGATGGCAGGGAGACCAGAAATTAGCAGTTGTGGCTGCTCAGCCCTCATTCAGCTCAGGACTGTGCCTACCTGCCCCATCTGTTTAATGGCATCCCCTCTAGCTGTTACACTGTGAGTCTCCTGCAGTGGTCCCTGAAGACTGGAAGCGAGTCCATATGCAATGCGTGGGTAGAGAAAAGACCCCCAGAAGTGGAAGGGTACTCAGCACATTCATGGGGCAGCTGCCTAAGCCCATCACTTGGGCATGTTGGCAGTGGAGGTCTTTCACCTCTCAGGCACTCTGGCAGCAGCAAAGTGTGCTATTTCTCTTCAGAATCAGCCCTTGGGCCTCTCTTGAAATTAGGCACATTATAAGACAATTAGGTACATAATAAGAAAGTAATCATAGAATCATAGAATAGTTTGGGTTGGAAGGGACCTTTAAAAGTCATCTAGTCCAACCTTCCTGCAATGAGCAGGGACATCTTCAACCAGATCAGGTTGCTCAGAGCCCCATCCAGCCTGGCCCTGAATGTTTCCAGGGATGGGGCATCTACCACCTCTCTGGGCAACCTGTTCCAGTGTTTCACCACACCCTCATTGTAAAAAATTTCTTCTTTATATCTAGTCTAAGTCTACCCTCTTTTAGTTCAAAACCATTAGCCCTTGTCCTATTGCTACAGGCCCTGCTAAAAAGTTTGCCCCCGTCTTTCTTGTAAGTCCCCTTTAAGTACTGAAAGGCTGCAATAACATCTCCCTGGAGCCTTCTCTCCTCCAGGCTGAACAACCCCAATTCTCTCAGCCTTTCCTCACAGGAGAGGTGTTCCAGCCCTCTGAACATTTTTGTGTCCCTCCTCTGGACCTGCCCCAAGGGGTCCATGTCTTTCCTGTGCTGAGGGCTCCAGAGCTGAACGCAGTATTCCAGGTGTGGTCTCATGAGACCAGAGGGGCAGAATCACCTCCCTTGACCTGCTGGCCATGCTTCTTGCCATGCAGCCTAGGATTCGGTTGTCTTTCTGGGCTGCCAGCACACATTACCAGATCATGTCCAGATTTTTATCTATCAGTACCCCAAGCTCCTCTCTGCAGGGCTGTTCTCAGTCCCTTCATTCCCAACTTGTATTGATACTGGGGGTTGCCCTGGCCCAGGTGCAGGGCCTTCTGAAGTAATAAGCAAAACCCTTTTATTTGAAACCTTGGAGTTGAGCAGCACTGAAATGCTGTATGGGCTCCAAATTAATGATTTTAAATGACAAATAGTAATGCAACATCTTGGTTTTATCTGAATGAGACTCTGGTAAAAGACTCACAAGTGATGGTGAGTAAAGCGCTGGTCAGGTTTTGCTCTCACTGGAAGCCGCTAGGATAGTGTTGTGGAGTTTCAAGGCCATACGGTTGGTGTGGATTGCCAGTGGGGTATAATCTAAAGCTCATTTTGCTTCTATGTGTTGCAAACCAGCCAACAACACAGATAATGCACCATGAACCTTTCTCAGAAATGCTAGTTGGTCATCTAGAGCAAATGCAGAGCTTTTTGGAACCAAGGGTGCCCCAAAAGGCTGTGCAGGCGAGAGGGCTGGCCCAGACACGGTGCAGCTTTTTCTCCTTGGCTGGGGCTGCTGTGGACAGACCTGTGGTGGGGAGAGCCTTGGTGCACCCTTTCCTGCTTGGCTGGGGCGCTGCACTGAGGCTCATGCTCCTGACCTTTCAGGGCACAGGGCTGCCCCACGAGAAAATGCGAGCCGAGAGCTGGGGACTGTTTGGGTCTCCTTCCCTGCTGGGAGTCCAGTGGTTTAGCATACAACGTCTCTGTCTTCTGTCAGGCAAGGCTGAGTGTCCTTTCCATGGAAACTTGGCGGGCAGTGGGATGGCAGGTCCAGGGAAGCTGTCCAGAGCTGCACTGCTGGTGCTTGGGGAACACCAGACAGGATTTTCTGCAAACAGGAATGGAGGAAGCTTTGTCCTGGGTGAATCATCGTGGCTTCTTCCCCCAGGCAGAAGGGATTAAACCCTGGGCAGAAATAACCTTCTGATTTACACATGCAAGCCCCTTCCAATATAGAGCAAGGCTGCCCAAGCAGCCCTCCACATCTCGGGGGGCTTGGCCTGCCTGCAAACCATGGTGAGGTCAGGAAAGGGCCTCTTTGGGTTAATGTATCTACCCCAGCCTTACTTCAGGAAAGTTTTCATTAGGGCTGGAGCGTTGGTGACAGCTACAGCTAAGGCTGCCAGAGTGTTTCCATTATGTTATATCTCTGTTTTCACTTGCTTGTGACTATCCAAAAGTTTCACCTAGAAGGCTGAAATTTTCCAGGACTTCTCTATAGCTGGAGGTGAAGGGTTTTGTGGAAAGTTGGGAGGTGGTGGGTGGGGCGGGGAAGAGAGAGAGAAAAAAAAAAAGGTTCTGCTGTTTTTGAAATGGCAGCATCCAGGCAGAGGTGATAATTTAAGAAAACAAAATTTAATAAAAGCAAACAGTGCTATTGCAACCTCAGAAATGACTGACACTTTGAATTTTGGATGAATCACCAAATATTTTTTTTTATGTTAAGAGATCCAGCTAATTTGTACTTGGCCTTTTGCTGCATCCTTGCCTTCAGCCTAGGGTGTCTTCAGGCAGTACTGCCTGCCTTGGGCTCCCTCCTCCTGCTCCCTCTGCTCTCTGTCCATGGCTCCAGACTTGACACTAGCTCTGTGAACTGAAACTCCTCACAAACCCTCTGAGCGAGGGCCTGGATGGTTCCTGTGATCAGCAGGGCTCTTGCCCCAGTACTCCTTTGCTGCCTGTGGCTGGTTTTGTTAGCTGAGCGTATGTCTGGTGAAATGTGGAAAACTCGGTTGTGCTGGACTCTTGTGTTGGAGTAGCTCTGGAGGTTACAATATCCACCATGTGGAGCTTTAACGCTAGTATCCATTCTGAACCTGTGTGGGCTGCAGACAGTAGACTGTTAAGCCATGTGGCCACACAGCATGAAACTCTAGGTAATAAATTTACTATATAAAAATCAATTAGCATTAATAGAGTTTTTATTAGCACCAAATATAAGTGCAGTGATTCCTCTGGTAAGCATACAAAGCAGAGAAATCTGAAGCTAAATAAGCTGTAGCAATTAATCATGCTTTTAATTCAGTTTACTCCTTAAACTAGGGACTCTCTTCCCCAGATTGCTCACTCGAAATTGTTTCTGAGCTAAACAAAAGCTGCAGTTCTAGGTCTCTGCAACTGGTGTATGGAGCTATACAGTTGGCTTAAAATGAACCAGTTCACATTTGAAAACCCATGTTTCACAGTTCTCTACAAAAGAAACAACTAGTCATCTCGTTAACATTTCCAGTAACCACTAAAGGAAACCCGGAGTAATCCATTTGCTCTAATTGAGGGGTTTTTTTCTTCTCATATAACACATTGGCTTGGAGGTTTGAATCCTCTTTTGGATAGTTTTTCTCTGGAGAAGATAGAAGACCACTGCTGCCCATGGCTATTGGTGATGCTTCTTGCATGCAGGCAGTAATAGGACATGGTTTTGGCTGTGAAGGACCCCTTCTCAGACTCCACTGATGATGGATGGTGGAGCCAACAAAAATATGCAAGTCAATAAAATCAAGACCAAGTTGAAATACTTCAAGCTGGATAATTAAAACACAGGAGACAAACATCTTTGTGTGTGGAAATGTAAAATCAATCAAGATATGGACATTTAGGAAAGAAAAAGACCAGAGAAAAGCTATCCCCTTCCTGCCTCCCCCAATCATGCAGTCCGGTGTGACTTTGTTGTTTTCAGATGAGGGCTTTATCCCTGCTCAGCCGGGCTTAGCTAACTGTTAACTGCTCAGGAGGAGATCTATAAACCACCCGTTTCATAACAGTACTCAAAACTGTAAGATCTGACTTTATGTTCCTGGTCTCTCCACAAGATGCCAGAGCCCCTTTTTTTGTGGGTATGTGAACGCAGAGATCACATGAAGCTTGATGACAGGAAACGTTACAGACAAGGGCTCTTCTTAAATTTTATGACCCCTCTCCCATGGTGGATGAGCTGTATATGCTGAAGGAGGTGCTTTATTTCAGTCAGGATTCACAGCCCTAAACCTCCTGGAACTAAAGGCCAAAGCCTGTTTGTTCAAAAGCTCAGAGGAACTCAGTTCTTCCAAAAGACAATGTGGTAACATGGTGGCAGGTCTTTTATTTGGCAGGTTAGTGGCTAGGTGACTTGCTGAAGTGTGGAATAAGCCATAATAAATTTTCAGCCCCAGTGAGGTGATTAAAGTCTGCATCTCCCAGGATGAAACTTTAAAAAACCCTGCCAGATGAGGCCCTGCAGGTGAGATAAGCCAAAAGGATGCTTATTTTGTGTGCCCTGCAAGCACAAGTAAGGTGCAGATTCTCATCCTAGTGCAGGCTTAGGAACTACTGCCCATGCCCAAAACCAAGGTGTTAGGGTCTCCAGGAAACTTCCCTGGTGGAAGCTGAGGTCCTTATGTCATCTTTTAGTGGAGGTGACATTAAAAAAAAGCTCTGAGGATCACAGTTTGGGAGCTTTGTCCCCAAAGTAGAAGTAGCTGTTCATGGCAATGGAGGCATCAGTCATTATGACGGCAAGGCTGGCTCCCTCACAGAGTGAGAGTGTTGTGTCAGCGTGGGGTTTCCATGGCTAGAACTTGAAGGATTTCAGCATTCCTGAGCCTCTGCTGTCTGGCTGAGTTGTGTCAACTGGTCTAAGGACTAGCAGGGAGAAGGTCAAAAGGAGATAGAGAAGTACTGTCCCTTCCTCCAGAAGACGAGCTGGAAAGAACTGCAGTGGTGTGCATCCGATTGAAGCTCTATCAGTGCAACATATGGAGGCAGCAGTCTGGAAAAGCTGAACAGCTCGTTGATCACCTCCAGGGTGCTCAGGAGAGACTTCAAATACAAACCAGGTCCATCTCCCGTCTCTGGGATGTGCAGTTTGCTGTAGGTAGTGATAACTTCTTGGGAGGTGTGCAGGCAAGTGCTCATATATGTGTGTATGTACATATATGTATGTGGGTCTATACGTACAATACGTACTACCTCACTGTGCCTAATTTGAAGCTTTTAGCAGCTGAGAGTTCAGGTGGATGTCTGAGAAATAATCAGAAATAATTTAGTCATCAAGAGAAGAGTTTTTATTAACTCCCCTTTCCAGGCAGGTGGGCTGAAGCAAAGCTAAAGTAACATGACCGAGGGAACATCGAGCTTCCTTGGCAATAGGAAGAGAAACACTGAGAACTGCAGTGGTCACTGGCCTGCTCTGAGGCCACACAGAGCCTTCCATGTTGTACAGTTGTGACAGAAAATGAGTTCCCGGCTTTCTAGATGTGCTCCCTGGAACATGAATTTTGTGCCTGTCAACATTTCCCAGCTTGAGGCAGAAATCTCCCAGCTGTCATCCTGTTTTCTAGACACCGATCCTGAAAGAAGGATCCACCTGAAACTGGATTTTTCTGATGGAAAACACAAAGTCATAAGAGAAGAACCAAGCTCTTCTAAGTGGGGAGAGTGAGGGAGAGGGAAGCAATGATTAATACAAGGCTGATGGCTAAGTGAAGGAAGGACACAGAGGTGCAAGCAAAAGTGGGGAAATACGTGCAGAAAATGTAGAAAGTAGACCACAGCCAAAAAATACAGAGTTCCACCCAACAGGAAACTGTACATAGCTCTAAGACATACCAGAGAAAGCAGAAGATGTGTTAACAGAAAGGAAAGTGAAGAAGAAAACACAGACATCACCAGCCAGCATTATCTTGCCTGGGAAATTCACAGACAAGTTTTTCAGTACCAAGAAAACACAGCGCCCGGGATTCAAAAGGCACTTTGGTGTCAGGCTCTGACTCTCTGGTCCTGAGCCCTCCTTGACTTCTGACAGGCGCTGCTCACCGCAGTGAGGATACCATGGAGTGCACGACATATTTTGTATTCTCTTGGGCCACATACACTTCTTCAAAACAGGTGTTGTATTTCAACTTTTTCTCTGTGCGGGAATAAGCTTCCTTTGGACCAAAGCACAGTATTTCCTGTCCGCCACCTGTACGCCATTACACCATCTCTCCTTCCCCAGGGGACCACGGGTCTGTGTATGCTCCAGAAAGGGGCTGCTCTGCAGCATTGGAAAAAAAAAGGGTTTTCAGTCCTGAGCACAATCCTAGCAGCACCAAAAGGAGAGCAGGGAAACACCCCCATCACCACTAAAATCGAGGGTTGCCTGCCTGCACCCACCCCAGCATGGAGTGCTGAACAGTGTGCTCTGCAGTCAAGCCAACATCCACCAGCATTAAGTGGGACCCATGGTTGCCACTGTGGGGCTGGCATGTGTCTGCCTGCAACCGTTTCTATACAGAATTAAGACCGCAGGGCAAAATCCCGCTCTCACCGACAGCTAAGCAAGCCTGGAGGTGCTGCTGACGGTCCTGGAGGGGTGCCAACCATGTAGGTGCTTTCATATGAACTGGTCAGTAGAAGCAATGCTGCTGTGTCGCTGCAAAGATCATTTGGCACTGGAAGGAGGAGCTGTGCCTAGAGCAGCTGACTTTTGTATAGCTATCTCTGGAAATGTAGATAAAGAACATTTAAAATTGGAAAAAAGCCCTGCTGCCCAGTTAGATATTGGTGCTTTTTATCTTCCATTTTCAAGCAACTGGCTGGATTCTGAATTGGCTGTGTCTGGGACAAGGAAAGGAGTACAAAAGGGACTGGTAATCAAGAGGCACCTCCAGCTTTCTAACCATAATAAAACACATTTTTGTACTCTTCTTTGGACAGTGATGGCAAAAATCCTACTCTCTAGTAAGAGTTGAAATCAGGAGTCATGATTGCGTCAGTGGAAGGAAGCCAGATTTGTGATGCTGTAAGCGAGCAAAAGATCTGGCTGACAATCGAGATGCAACATTGTAATGAAACTTTTGGGGTTGTTTCCTTTTTAATTTTGACCTAAGTGACTGGGCCACATTTTGCTTTCACTTAGATCAGGCTACGTCTGACTTTAGGATGCCTGTCATGCAGCAGCAGTGTGCCTGAGATCAAACCTCAGCCCTCTAGGTTTTCCTTCCCTTCCTAAATATAAATTTCAAGTTAGTAATAAATACTGGAACAAAAAAGATATGTAATTTTAGTGACAGAGAAACAAATTGATGCTGAATGTATGTGACACTTTTTCAATTTTCCTCTTGTTTTTCCTGATTGTGTTTTGTGCTAAACATTACATTTGCAGATGCAAAATTTAAAGAACACTCTATCTTCAGCTCTGAGAAACATAACATGTAATTTGCGGCTTCAGCCAAGAGTGATGGCCTTATTAGTAATGGGAATTTACTGATTAACTGCTGTTAGCAAAACATCATCTTCAAACCCGTTACTCTGAGACTGGCAGCCGCTCTGTCGGCAGGAGCTTTTTAATTTCATCTCGGGGGAGTTCTGTAGAAATATTTCTCATTTAAACAGCTTTAGCCTCGGCCTTTCAGTAATTTTTATGGTCTCCACTAATAGGTTAACAATTAGTTAAGAGCAACTATCAGCTTAATGTCAAGTCATTCACAGGGAAAAGTTCAAGGAGAGAAGTAACACTATTTCAGAAGATGGCTTATTTTTGAACAAAGAGTTCCCATCAGTTTGAGAAGCCAGAAAGACAAAAATGAGCATGAGAGAAATGGAAAAATCAGCAATGGGGAGAAAAGGCCTGGGGTCTGAGCAGGGCCAGGAGAGGGGTGCCAGGGGGGCAGGGGGGCTGGGGGCACACCGCGGTGCATGGGAGTTACTGGTGCTGCTGGCCCCCAGCCCGGCATGGCGCAGGGAGCAGGTGTTTGTGGGGTGTCAGGGCTTCCCCCCAGCTGCAGCTGCTCCTGAGGGGCTGGCGGGGGATCTGCGCCCCTGCAGCTGGTGCTGCTTCATGTCGCTGCCGTGACTCCCAGCCTCTGCTGGTTCAGAGGTTCAGAGAATTGCTTTACCCTCGCTGCTAGCTCCAACATTCTTGTCCTCTACAGACCACCACAGTCTCCTCTCTCCTTGTCCGTAGCTCTTTAACCAGTTTGTCCCACATTTTCTCCTTTTCCCCCCCACCCTCCACCCCCAGCATTTTCCCTTTTTGCTTACAATTCCTGTCTTTCCTATTCTCTCCCAGTCTCAAGCAAAATCATTAGCCTTCCACCAGCTCCCAGTCTCTCTTTTATCTCCAGGCCCGTCTATTCCTACCACCTTGTCCCTCAGACCCAGCTCTCCACCCCTGCTTGGGATGCATCTTTCTCCTTCATGCTCTCTAGGCACTAACAGGGCACTAGGCAAGTCTACAAGGGAGATGTATTTTCTTGCTCTTAGCCTCCATGCCAGATGTCACAGTGGCCTACACACAGCTGGGAAGGAAAGTCCTGCTCAGCCGTTTGTGGCATGTGTGCAATCAAGATAGCGTTGGCAGATAGATGTGTTAATTAGAATGAGTCTCATTGCCAGGGCATGAATGGAGGTTGATTTTTTCCCCAGGAGCTCTCACACAGTCAGATCTTGGAATTATTTACAGGGTTGGAAGAGTGCTGTGCATTGTTGCCTTCAGAGTAAATCTCTGCTAAACTGGAGCTCTCTGATCCTTCTCCTGGATGTGTGGAATGAGTCAAGGGCATGGGAAATGACTCCTATCTTCCAATAGCTTCTTCCAGCTTAATAATTCATCTTGCCTGGACATAACTTTTAACCAGAAGTTTTCCTCAAAAGACAGGCAAATGAAAATCCTTCCCAGGCCTGTTCAGTGTAAATAGTCATGGGCGGGCGTTCCTCGCAGAGGTCTGAGAAGGCTGAAATGCCCCTGGTATGTTACACTCACCCTCTGTCTGGTAATACCAGGTGAACAGCCTGTGCAGGGGGCTGCATAAAACTTCGTCACCTGCCATAGGTTCCTGACAGATGTGTGAGAGGTAGACAGCTGTATGAGCAAGTGACTGACTGGTATTATATATGGCGCGAGGTCTTAGATGGGGAAGGACGGTCAGGCCACTGTTGCCATCACAGCAAGTAATTAGGGGAAGAAAAGAGCTTGCTATATTTACCTAACGATTATAAAGTGTATCCAAATCTTGTGTTTGCTTTGCATTGCCAGTTTTGGCAAATGGTCTCTCTCTCCCCCTTCTCCCCGCCCCCCCCCCCCCCCCCCCCCCCCGGATATAGATATAGATATAGATATAGATATAGATATATAGATATTTATCCATTGCCTGAGATCTAAATCCTGGTCTGTGAGCTGTGCAAGGCAGGAATGCTGATGTCTTATCTCCTTGTGTGATTCCTCATGGAGCTGGGATGTGAGCCCCAACTGGGATCTTTAGACAGAATAGTAAATGAAACTGCTGCATGGCCCATGTTATTCAGTGATCTTCAAGATCAATGCTGGCTTCCTGAAGTCCAGTCTACTCTATACACCTCTTATAATCAAAGGAAGTGCCTTTCTCCCTCCCCCCGGTGTTTATTACAGACAAAGTCTGAGCTTCAAACCAAGGAGACAGAGCACTTTGCAGGCAGATAAACCAACGACGGAGTTAAATTGCTTCACCTCAGAAACCAGGCTCTAAATGACTTCAGACAGCTTCTAAATATATTCAGTCTGAAGGAAAACTTTCTTCTGGCTTTAAAGTCTGGAGATAAAAGAACTGTCTGGTGAAGAAAATGCAAATTTCTCCTAGCCAGAAGAGCCAAAATACTGCAGTTGATTGTTTAGGGGTGCAGGGGAAGTATATGGCTGAGGTCAGGCCTGTTGTATGAACTGGGTCCTAACACAGTGGCATCCCAGGAATGTGAGCACCCATGCCAGGGGAGAGGACAGCTGTTGGCTGTTGGCAGGGGTTGGCCCAGTGCCTCCTGCCAACTCTGCCGAAGCCTTTGGCCACTCAGCACCGGGACGTGTACTCTCCTGCTCTTTCTCCTGTCCCCTGAATGGAGGCACAAGTGACAAGACACAGCTGGGAATGAACCACTTCTGGGTCACTACATATCTCACAAGCCTTCATTTTTGGTCTTAATACAGGAAGGAATAGCATA
This sequence comes from Falco rusticolus, assembly GCF_015220075.1. Classification (NCBI taxonomy): domain Eukaryota; kingdom Metazoa; phylum Chordata; class Aves; order Falconiformes; family Falconidae; genus Falco; species Falco rusticolus. Next base: position 24,556,662 of record NC_051192.1, read on the forward strand.
CGAAGAAACAACTTTACAACATTTTTAAAAGACTACCTTAAATTTGGGATTCATAAAGAGGGGCCAGAATCAATGAAATCAAGGGGTGACCTGAACCCACTTTTCTGTAGCAGAGTCCCTCGGATACGTTCATTTACCTTTTCTGTAACATTAGGTTTTGCAGCTGATCTCTATCTGATTACAGAGAGCAATAAGAAGATAGGACCCAAAGACTATTATCCGGGGGCTTATTCTCGCTTTCACTGATGTGGATGGCAAATTGACTTCAAGGGAAACTTCATCATGCTGTAGCATTGATAGTGTTATAGAGGAAAGTGTAATTAAAGGGGGGAAAAAGGAGGAATCATTCAATGCAGTGTATTTCTTGGATAGCTAGAGCTGACTCTACATAACAGGGAAAGCATTTCTTATTTTCTAGGAGAAGTTTTTTAATGCTAGTTGAGCTGAGATTTTTTTGGCTCTTTTTCAGACTTTTTATTGAGACAATTGCTAGAGTATTCCACTAGCTGCCAGTGTGTAAAGTGGGCAGATCAGCCTTGAAATATTATGGTCCTGGGACAAATTTTGCTCTTGTTTGCTCCCCAGTGTAAATCCAGAATAACAGTAATGACTTCAGCTGAGCCACTTCAGATTTACATCAGCATAAATGAGAGCAGGGTCTGCCCATGCAGATGCAGCCTGAGGGATTAGGAGTCTGCCTGTGTGCTGTACCCTTGCTTCAAATTGACACCCTAGCCTTAATTCAGTGGAGAACCAAAGAAACTGCTTGCCCTGCAAATAAGCATTGATGCTAATGTATTGCAGTGGGGATTTATCAACAGGCTGACACCTCAGTATCCATCTCTTATTTGCATAGCAGAGAAATGTGAATAAAAATGTGAGATTAGCTCTGCACCAGTCAGGATAGGAGGTAATTTTGGCATTAGCAGAGCTGCAGGCTCAGCCACAGGGAGTTTGGTAGGTAAAAATGCTTTGTGTGTCTATGAACACTGCAGCTGTGTAAAGACTGAGAGCAGGCCCTTATTTAAAAAATACAGTTTATTAGATAAAACATACATAGAACCAAGTAAATCCAATTCTTTATTAAAAATACAGAAATAATTTTGCAATAGTAAAAGAAAGTACTGTCTTTTTCTATGAAACATAAACCTGAAGGTTTGGGACCTTTTTACTTTACCACAGCTGATCCCCCTCCATACTACATTTTTAAACATACTGCCTCAAATTGTGAAACCCAAGCAAAAATCAGTTGTACAAAATTAAGAACATCTAGACCAGTAATAGCTTAATTGAGACGCAAACAGTAGCATACAGCACACAGAACAGTCAATATACAGCTATACATTAAAACATGCCTCTAAATAGTGACAGAGAATCCACTGGAAGGAGTAAGTTACAAGTAATAAAAAACAATGTTGGAAGAAATAAAAATCACAGTTTGACACTATATTTGTTAAACAGTTGCATATGTATTGAAACACTGTACATATTAAAAATTAATATCTTGGACCCACCCATACAGAACATGCTAAACTGACAGTTATTATTTCACTTGGATGCATGAATATGTATGAGGTGTACATATGGTGGGCAGGTGCATATCTGTGTACATACATCAGACCTGTGTGTACATACACATAGAAAGGCACACACCTCCACAGCTGAAGTCAAATCACTTCAATAAAACCCTTTGAGGCAGGGTGAGAGCAATAATAATATGCTGTTTGTTGTAATCGTGCTGCTTCTGGGACTCCAGGCTTTTATTCGCATGTTATTCTTATCCCTAAGTTCCACATTCATTTTACCTCCGCTCTCCCTTGTTTGCATATTTGTAAAGCAAATACAAAACTATTTAATATAATGCAATGCTCACTGTTGGAGATGATTTATTAGGGAAGGTTTTGATAGCTGAGAAGCATCAAAGTATTAAAGGGTTTGCATTACTTTTCCAGTAAGTGGAACTAAGGGGCAGATGTCTTTTCCTTGACTATTGTTAGCATCTTATGGTAATCCTGGCACAATTAATAATATATCCTGTATGTCATCTTTAGTAAGAATGCTTGGTCAAAAATGGAGAAAGCTTGCATTAAGAAAAGTCATAAGCATCTAAGCCTATGTAGGCATCAAAGCAACCCAATTTGTTTATCATCTCCTGACAATAATAGAAAAATAAAATAATCCTAAAAAACAATGCTAAGTAAAACGAACGGACAGCAGGATGAACATTAAGTAAAAGAATTACTCAGGCTACACAGAATTAGAAATTACCTAGATTCAGAAAAACATGCTGAGCGGTCAGATTGAAACAGAGCTCAAGACTGGTGGCAATGATACAAAGGTGCAGGCTTGGCATCGAATGGCACAGAACTGCATTGCTGCATTGGAACCTTGAGGTGGTCATAGGGTAAGATGCTTTTTTGTTCCTCTCTCATTGAAATAAAGGAAAACTAAACAGTGCTAAGGCAAAAACGTGTAAAAGATGAAGGCAGGAATCCAGACTGTTCTCTCACCAGCGAGTGTGACATCATTGCCTCACTGATGCTGGTGGGGATGGTCTATATCAGCATCAGCAAAGAAGTAGCCTAGGAAGGTTTACACAGCAGGACATGATCAAGACACCCTGGAAAGCTGGATGGTGCTGTGTGCTGGGGATGGGGCAGGAGGCACTGTCAGAAGGCAGTGGTGGGTGCACTGGGGGAAGTTGAAACAGTTTTTTTCTTTACAAGGGGGCACCCAGGCAGCGTCACTCTTGTTGCAGCCCATGGGGCTGCTGCTAACAATGTTATACCGCTAGTGAAAAAAACCCAGCTGCCTTATGCCATCAAGAAAAGAGCAGGAGCATGGTGACTCCAGCATGGCAGCACCAGCTGGAGTAAAACCTAGCAGAATGATGAAAACAAGTGGGACAGTCTAAGCCAAGGACTTTCAAAATACATCAGCCTTATATACACCTCACATCAAGTCACAAGACCTAGGACTGAAGTCAGCATCGTTCAAGCCTATATTCTCACCATGACAGCACATTTTTATTAAAAAGGAAATCTCATTATTTACATTCTATTTTTAATGTAGATGCTGGCAAGTGAAGGAAGCCTGGTGAGCTAGTGTACGTGAGCTGATTTCTCTGTTTTGAGACCAGTCACAGAGGAGGAACCTGTGCCACATGCTGGACAGGCTGCTGTTAGCTCCTGTGGGATTTGGATGAGAGCAGTCACAAATGCATTTTTCTAATGATGTGAGATGTGGAGATGTTGTGTATATCAGTATTAAGTGGTATAGTCTGTAATAAATTCGGGAATGCAAGGCAGTGTGAGTTTGAACTCTTGGTTGTAACCAAATTGTTTGTATATTCAGGGTATTTTATCTCTGGCAGATTTTGTATATGCTTGAAAAAATTAAAATAACTATATAGTCACTTGCAATCTGGTGTCCCTCACAAAATGTCCATTTCTAAGGTTGTACAGTACTGCAAAAGACATGTCATTCACCTTTCAAGGAGGATGATATTAATATGTAGTAGATATGTAAGAAAGTTCAAGATTGCAAAATACCTGCAAGATGTGATGAAAACAGCCCTGCTTATACGGCCACTGCAGAAACTGAGGCTTATCTAGCAAATTACAGGACATTAAAAATCAAATCTAACACACTTCGAGCTCAGTTAGCAATACAAAACCTGATAGCTGCACATACATCAAAAGCCCCTGTATATGCTTCACTAGCCTTGGAAGCTAATGTTGAGTAGCTGGAAGAGAGCTCAGAGCAACATTTAAAAAAAATAAAAGTGTGAGCAGGACCTGCACTTTTTTGTGGCCTGATTTAAGGCTACCACTTTCCAGCTGGATAGAAACTGTTCTGCTCTCATCCTTCATGCTGTTTGGAAACAGAGACCCAGAGCCAAAATCTGATCTCATTCCCACTGGTCGAAGTATGCAGTAGCCCTGCAGAAGCTACAGTCATTACTCTAAACTCACACTTGTGCATCCATGTGTGAATCTGCCCTGCGTTATTGCACGTATTTCAGTATGAAGGATGATGCTGTAAATATTGCAATGCCTGTTGCCACACAGGTTTTCTCACAATGCTTAATGTAGGCTTACAAGCATGGCCTTTCCTCACTGCCAAGTTTGTCTATCCCACCACCACCTCCCAGCTGGCCAACACCAGTTGTCTTCTTTTTCCAGCCGGATGGCTTTTTCCTACGTCCTGTTGTCCTTATCCCTGGTAATGGGCACCTCTTCTTTCCAACCAACTTTCTGATGCTGGCTGAAAGCAAGCTGGACCTTCTCCAGGTCTGGGAGAGACATGCTGGTGGCTCTGTGCTCAGCATACATTGATGCTCGCACCTGCCTAATGGTGTGCCATTCGCAGGGCCAAGCCTGGTCCACGTGGCCATCAGCAACAGAGCGAGAGCCAAGGATTCATCCCAGTGAGCAGTGTAACTGGGACTGTTCAAACCAATAAGCATTTAAACAGCTTGAATATCAAGAGGCAGCACAGAAAAAGATGGTAGAGGGGAAAACTGCACTCGCCCTGCATAAAAGTGCTGAACCTTTCATGAGGTATTTATTGCAAATAGTCATCAGCCTATGAGTTAAAAACCATCCTTAAAAGGAACCTTTCATGCTGATGAATGAAAGCAGTGGAAATTTTTTTGTGCAAGATAAAGAGCATGTCAAAAAAAAAAATACAGACAAGCTAATTCAAAGATGTCAGCGCGTGGTAGTCCTTGTTGCAGCAGAAATGGTACTAGACTCTCCTGTGAAGGGCACTTGATTGAAAGGAAAGAAAGGGTTGCGGAAAACCACAGAGAAAGAGAAAGGGGAAACAGAGAGAGAAGGAAGAGCAGAGAAGAGCCAAAAAGCAGAGAAGGTGTTGCAGCAGGCCTGAAGAGGACACATACACAGTTGCTGAAAGACGGAAAGGAAGGAAAAGAAGAGATGCTGCAAGAAAAAAGCAGAGGAGAAAAAAATGGAAGTAGCTACAGCGGCAGGATAGGAATGGAAAGGGGTGGAAAGTTCCAGGGGGAAAAGACTAGACAGCAGAGGAAGACTAGATGGAGAAGAATGAGGGCAGGGTGAAGGACTAACTGACCTTTAAAGGCCATTTTGGGTGCTATTTTTTAGGTGCATAAGGAAGATATAGGCAAGGTCTGTGCAAGGCATCAGACATGGACAGCACAGGGAGAAAGGCTGGAATATGGTAAGAGCAGGTGATCTTGTGGGTAAGGCACTAGGTTCAGACCAGGAGGTCTGAGTTGAAATTCCTGGAAGTTTGGGAAGGAGGCAATACAGTTCACCTTCATGGAAGTTTTGCTTCATTTTTATCAGTGTTTTGCTATTTTCTGCACACATGGCTGTGGGAAATCCGTGCCATTGACTTCTGTCTGTTTTCAGCATTTATCTGCAACAAGGAAGGAAAACTGCCTCTAGAAAACCCTTCTTCTTAGATTGTCTCTTGTGCCTCATGAAGTTGTCAACTCTCTAGGGCAGCTCGAATGTCTCATAGTATGCCTGCACAGTGCCAGACACAATCTTTACGTGCCCTTGTGACACAAACACTGATAGTGACTTTTGATAACAGCAGCTGAACATGCTTGTGTTTGAACTGTTAGTATTCTCAGAGAGTAAATCAGATACTGATCTCATTTGCATTGGTAAAAATGTGGAATAACTACTAAATTTACAGCAGGGACAGGAAGGTAGATTGGCTTCTTGTAAGCATATAGACTGGGTCAGCAAGAAACTATTTTTCTACTAGGTTTCTGATAGGCATAAAATGAAAAGCTGGTGAATGTTGACCTGCTACACAGCTATAGCTATAGCTTCTTTCTGAAGTCTTTGTGCCACAAGAAAAAGAAAAAGAAGTTTTTATTTAAAGACTGACTGTTACTGAACGGATCAGAAACCTTCTGGATGCTAGAGCACATTAGAAAAGCCATGAAGAAGACAGATAGGATTTAGAGACAGTAATTTTGTTCCAGTGGAACCTGGACACATGGATCAATTCACAATACTGCCACTGCAGCAAATACTCAGGGCCATAAACTATATTACAGATCAAGAAACCATCAAAATGAGGGGTGAAATTAATCACTAGTCTTTCACTGGCTTGGATTCACTGTAATTCAGAAGTCTTTTTTCTCCCCTTCTCCTCTTTCATCTGAAAGACACCAAAAGCTGTGAAACTGCCCCACTCTGAAATGTCCTCCTTTCTGTACCACTTGGACTTCAGGTTTTTCTCATTCCTTACTCTTTTAGAGATCTCAGACAATATGAAATCTGTTGCCTGTATTTCCTGTTCAAAAAAAGAAGGGCAGCATGATCCCAGATTTATATAACACCAAGGGAAAACACTGGGTAACAAAGACATACTGCTCTATGCAAGGAAAGTTCAATACAAACCTGGAGACAGGACACAGACTCCAGGGGAACCCCAGCAAAGCCTGGGATTTGCCCGTTGTTGAAACCTGTCCTTCCTAGCTGCCCTGCCCTGCTCTTAACTGGCTTCACAGCCCCTCTGTGCAGCCAGGCAAGCGTCTCTGAGCAACACATGCTCACTCACACTCTCCCGTCCAGCCTCAAATGCTGCTTTTTGGCAGCTGCCTCTAGACCAAGAGGAACAAGACTCTGTAGTCAAAGATGGAGTCTCTTCTGAAGTCCTGTGAGCTATTCCTGTCCGATTATGGCACTACCAAGAGACTCAACCGTTTGAAGTATGATGAAGTGCCGTGGATGCTGAAGGAGCCAAAAACTGTGGGTCACTGGGATGGATTTTGAAAAGTTTATTTTTAAATTCCACCTAGGGCTTCACCTCAGGAACATGTGGAAATCTCCCACTGAAGTCATGTTCAAATCAAGGCAAGTTTCTGCCTAGTGGCATGGCTGAAATCCTCAGCGCACAGGCTTTGGTTTGCTGCAAAGTGGAAAACCTACTTAACCCACCCTCCATGAAACTCGTAACTAAAACACAAAGCTAACGGAGAAGGTGTTGGGATCAGGTAGAGACACAGCTGGAAGAGCTCTCTACCAGGAAGCTAGCAGCTCTCCTGGGAGCAGGGGAGAGGGGGCTGGCCAGCAGCGGCTGTCTCCGTTCTTTGCAAGGGAGGATGAAATAACTTGTTAGGCTGTAGTTACTATGGGACGTGGCTGAAGCTTGACCTGGTTTATGAGCCAAGCCCCAGTCTTATGAATCAAATAGAAAAACCTAGGCGGACCTCAGTGGGACATGGGTTTGGCCTAATATGCTTTATTTAGCGTCTTGAGTGAGGGAAACATTTTTCTTTACATTACAGCTGAAAGATTCTTGGGTTTCAGCTTAGGTCTTATGGTGGCAGTGTGTTGCATGCTCATATTTCTTTCTTTTTCTTTAATAAATCACTTTTCTCCTGCACTTAGCCCCTGACCAAAAGCCGCTTGCTTGAACTGCAATAAACCTGACTGGTCAGTGATGTCTCTGCTGAAAGCAATCCCCTCCAAGCACACCGTGCATGCCCCAGCTGACCTCCAGGCTACCACATCGCCACCCACCCCTCTAGCTCCAGGCACCTGGTGGGGAGCAGAGGCTCTGGGAGCGAAGGGAGACAGAGACTGTAAATTCATGTTTGCGTAGCCATACTTCTGAGGCATGGGGATTTGCTGGAGCCGGGGCCAGAATGAGTGAGTTGTGCTAGAGTGCTAGAGTCTATCAGATTTGTGAAGTACAGATGTGATAATACCACTGCAACCACAAAAGAATTTACAACAGGAAGTGTTGCAGCTGTTGCTTATTAGCATTAGTACAAATTACACAAAGCAAATTGTTAGCAGACATGTTTCCATAATACTTAACTCATGGCAGTGAATAAAAGCGATTCTCTTCAAGCAAAATTTTAGATTTCCAAGGGAATCGGTTTCCAATTGTCCATGAAGAGAGCATAGATTAGAAAGCAGCATGCAACGATTGCAAGGCATCAGAGGCAATGCGTGCAGCAACTTGCCTGCTTTCTCTGGTGAAGGTGTGTGAATTTGGGACCATATTTCTTGGTGAGAGAGGGAAAATCTGTACAGCTTCATATGACCCAGTCACCAGCAATGGGGAGCGATGGTGTGTGGGCCCCATTCTGGAGCTGTTGCAGTAAGGTTCTGCACAGAGGAGTGCTTGGAAAGGGAGGGAGGCTCTTGCTGACCTTCTATTTCCCTGAATTTTTGCCCCCAAAGTGCTTATTATGACTTATTTCCCTAGCAACCCCAAGCCTGTTGATATGGAAGCAGCCTGCACTAGCAGAGCAATCCCCTAACACAAGCTCAAGAGGGTGGATTTGGAGACAAAATCTGCACAGCAACAGGCTGAACGCGCAGACTGCAATGCTGGGATGTGATCCATGAACAACTGACAGCAAAATCCCCTGGACCAAAACCCTGGGCACAACACCTCTCTGCAGCCAAACCAGTTTCAAACCAGGGTAGGGGCTGGTTTTGGTCCTGCCGTACCTGCCACCCCGCTGGGCCAGCCAGCAGCCAGCGGCCAGTTTGGGCATCTCCTCTGCCTCCCTCCTTGCCACATGGGGGAGAGCCAAGTGACCGGCCCTGCGGAGGGAGGCTGCAGTTCAGAGAGGGCGAGTGCCAGAAAAGCATCTTATTTTATTAATAAAAAGGGAGCATGTAATTTTCGCCTCCCTTCCCTATGCCAAGGCGGGACCAGTTGCATCCTGGCAGATGTCTGCCCCCAAAGATGCTCCTCCACAGGGTAAGCTTTGGGGGTCACCCACAGGTTCCTGGAGGGGCCTGGGGGATCACCCTCCTGATGTCTTTTTCTAAATAGAAGCCATTCAAAGGAAAAGAGGGAGAGAGGTAGGAAGAGGGGAAAAAAAAGAAGGCATGAATGACTTAACTGAAGATTCTGGGCTATGTTTTGGGGAGGTGAGAGCAGACAAATTCCTCCCTGAGCTTGCTCAGCCTCCAAACAGCGCAGCCAGGAAGGGAGGGCACTGCACCCGGTGGGCAGGAAGGGGCCATGGGGTGGCTGTGCCAGGGTGAGAGGAAGGTCCATCCCTGGCTGCCAGAGTTGGGGCCAGGCTTTGGAGCTGCTCCCTCTCCAAAACCGTACACCTGCTCCCATGTTCTCCTTTCATCCTGCCTTGCCTGTGCAGCACTGGGCAGTTTGTGCTCCCACCACTAACCCAACAGAGGCATGTTTTCACACCAAAACTTCATTAGCTGTTTTCTTATTGTTTTGCTGATTATTGCTGGTTTTGCCAATAACATTCTAAAACTCTCACAGCTGTCCTTGCTTTAAGAAGCAAAGAAGTGTAACTCATGAAGGCTGCTGACAACCTACAGAAATTCAGCGATCAGTTTAAGGGCAATAACAGCCCAGAGTGATGCTTCACATGCCAGTCCCAAGAGTGCCTGCCTGCATTAATCACGTTGAGTGAAGCTGCTAACGCTGCAAAGGCCACCACGCTCCTCAGCTTGCCAAGCAAGACAGTGGGCTCAGAGAGGTGGAGGAATTCCCGGAGGCATTTCTTGAAACTCAGTTAGGTCTGGCTGGGGAAGGAGGCATTTGTTGGTGTGAGAAGAGAGGCTGTGACAGCAGGTGGTGGGAAGGCAGCGTGGCTGGCCTGTGTTGGCAGCAGAGGCTGGGCTGGTCAGCCACGCTAGGTGCAAGAAGATGGTCTGCCTGGGACCACCAGCTCTGTGCTCCTAATACCCTGCAAACAGCATTTGAGCAAGGGAAGAGCTGTCCCCAAATCCTTGGACTTTGCCTGCTTTCTTTTTTTTTTTTATGGTGAATCCTCACAAAACATTGAAACTGCCTGAAGCAACCAAAGTGCTTTTGATTTGCTATGAGTGCTTAGAAGTAGGAAAGAGGCACACGTATTGCTTTTAAGGGTACGCACATCCACCCACCTGTTGGGAACAGTTCAAACATACAGCTGGGTTGGCTGCAGTCTGAAGTGAGAGCTACGAACAGCATAGCAAGTGAAGTAATTTGTACAAGCAATGTCTAAAGCAGCAGCTAACGGAGAAGCAGCCGACGTGCATGTTCTGGCTCTTTAGAGCTTGTTCTGAGGAAATGGCCTGACACTCTCAGCACAGCAGAGCTGCTTAACTACCCTCACTGACGAGACTTTGAAGAGAAAAATTAGTTATAATTGCAATATTACTGCAGCAATGTTTGCCTCCTAATTGCCTTTCAGTGAAAAAAAATAATACATGCAGTGAGGAATTTTTGTTATATGCATTCCTTACATGTAAAATGAATCTATTAACTGCCTCCCCTGTAAAAAAGAGAGTATTAAATATCATGGCCTGGACAGACCTGGTGTACCTACAGATGAGATAGCACCACTGACTGTATACGTCAGCTACATACATGAAAACTATTTCAGCATATTAAATGTATGAACATCACTGCCAATATGGAGTCTATACATACTGTGTCGGTATTATCAGCCGTCTCGGCTCTAATGTCCGGAGCAGGGAAGGTGGGGTGAAGGAGTGAGTTGTGGAGCTGAATGGGAAGGTTTCTTGCTCAGGAAAGTCTATAGTTCTGGGGGTTTTTTTTCCCCGTTCTCAGAGCAAAATGTGAGGCTACAGATTCTACAGGAAAATACAATAAAATGCAAAAATCTTCTTGGAACAAAAATGTTCCATTTCCAAAATGTCAAAACGATGTTTTGACGTTACTGAAAGCTGTAGTTGCAGTTAAATAGAATTTTACATTAGAAAGTGACATGCTGTTATAAAGAGTTTTGATTTTGACAAAGTGGGATTTTCCAGCATTGAAACCATCTGATAAAGTCTAACAAGTTCTGGCTACTGATATACTATAGCAAACTGGGGTTTTAAGTGGAGGAATTAAAACCAACTTTTGAAAAAAGAGAGGTTAACTATGTTCAAAATTAGGGGGGGCGGGGGAGAGAGAAAGACTGAATACTCTCTGAAGGTGGTATTACTAATACAGCAAAATTTTCATGTATTGTGGGGATCTTTGTTGGGGGAAAAAAAATGTAAGAGTGAAAAATGAACTCTACAGGTTTGATGTTGATGTGAAGTCACCTCTGCCTCAACCAGACAGCCAGCTGAACAGGTTTCCATTCTTGACACCACAAACACAAAGTGATGTGGGTGGGTGTTACATTCCAAGCAACATCATATTTAGGGTTCAGTAGATTACATCACTCAATAGTATATGACTTTTCATTTAATACACTTGTTCAGCTATTCCTATTAAAGGTGTTTCAGCGTGCAGACAGGATTTGCTGAAAGCTGGTCTGTCCTGTAAAGATCCAATCCTGCAAACGTATGCAGACAACTTTCTTAATTTGGGGAGTAGTCCCCAAGAGTTTAGTGAAAGTCTTGCAGGGTATGGTTTTTCATATAGTTAAGGATTTCCAGCATTAGGCCTCGAACAGGTATCTTTTTTGTAGGAGTTCCAGTCTAGCAATGTGCATCAAGTTGAATTTTATTCCATGAGGTATTTTTGGTAATATTCTGTTCTGTGTAAACAGGGTCAGACAGTATGATGTCTCACATATTATCAGGACCCTGTTTCTTGATTCAGTTGAGGCTAGCTCTAAAATAATCTGCATGACACGCAAACACTTGCTACCTCTCCTTGTCATGCACTAAGGGTTTAAACTCAATGGAAGTGTCCCTTAGTAGTCCTCCTTTGTGAAGGATGAAAACGAGGGCATACCCATGCCACGGATTACTTCCTCAGCCTGAGACCTGTCCTCTCCCCACTGGCTATGTGGAATACCAATGAGCACCTTTTGGTTTGAGTAAGAGGCAAAAGAGCATTATTTTTAATCCACTTGAGATGGAAAGCCTGCCACATCTGCATGTGTGCCAAAAGCCTCAGCGCCATCAGGAACCGACCCTACAGCGTCAGCCCTGGACCTGACTGTTGTTGCAGAGTGCAGAGACGTGCCCTGCATTGCCAGCTCCTCGTGGGGAATGCTCCCATCCAGCTCACTCATTTTTTAAAAATGCAAAAAAAAATCAAACCCCAAAATTCTGCTTTTTCTTAGAGTCCCACAAACTGTATACCAGAGAGAAATGGCTCAGGGAAGGGAGCTGACAGCTAAACATGCCAGACACCGTAGGAGCCATCCACCCCCTCTTCAGCGTAACGGGAAGCATCCTGTCAGTAACACTCTCCGCATTTGGGCTTTCTTGAATTAATTATCTGTAAACGGTGACGGCCTTATCCTGCTGGGAGCCTGTGTTTCCTTTTCGGCATTTACGGCTGTGCTTGATAGGAGAGTTGTGATGGTCAAAGCTCATCAGACAAAAAGCACCATAGCATCAGAGCTCCAGCCTCAAGTCTATTAGGGCTGCTCCCTCTAGTGGGAAAAAGTACTTTAGCTGCAAAAAGACCTTTTTTACCCTATTTTATTTTTCTTTTTAAAACTTTCTTTTTTCTTCCCCCCCCCCTTTTTTTTTTTCTTTTTAAGTGAAGAATTCAAGTTTTCCAGATAGTGCAAGACGTGGGGCAGTTCCCATCAGACAACAGGTGACCAAATGCCACGCTTTTCCAGCCCTTGAGCGCAGGTGGTGGAGCTGGAGCCCAGCTGATGTGGGTCAGTGGTTACTCCTCCAAGGCAGACCCGTGGCAAGTGAGGGACTCTTGGTTAGTCTTCCAGCAGTCCTCAGCATATGCTGTAGCTGTGTTTGTTTTTGATTTCCCACTTCTGATTACAAAAATAGGACTTACTATAATCATAATAATATTAATGATACAAAATAATTATTGTAATTATATACTTTTTGGCAAATTATTAACACAAAGCAGCCCAAAAGACCCCATTGGATTAAAAAAAGGTGACAATGCACAAATGGCAAAAAAGACAAAGTCTTTGTTAAAAAAGAAGGAAAAGCAACCTGCAAATGAATGCATTTCTGTAAGGCAACATGTTACCTTTCGTTTTCCATCTGGATTTAGGTCAGATTCTGTTGGTGTTCATGAAATTGTTAGAACTTGGCTTGCTTGAGCTTATCAATGTGGTAACACAGTTTCAGCGCAGGTCCCAGTTTCAGCCCCAGGTATTTCATGATCATGTCACTTTTCAGCAGCAGCAAAGCATTGCCATCAATCTCCTGGTTTCAAAAGAGAGAAAAAGAATCAAAATCTTAACTACCTTCCAGTGCTGTGTCCTGAGACATTAAACAAGGTAAAGCAGAAGCAGCCTATCTTTTAGTAGAGCTAGCTGAAATGTCATGCATTTTGAAATTTCATTTAAAAAATTGAAAACTGAGGTATGATAGGAAGAAGCTCTAAAGGAGGGTTTAATCAAATACTAATTTTTATTCTTAAAGGATCTATAATGTTTGTCTAGGTATTCAATTATTTGAATATAATATATTCATTATCATATAATATATTGAATATAATATATTCAATAATTAAACCACAAGGATTTTTTTAAAAAATCAGAGTTGCTCTAAGCCCAATTCTGAGAAAAGCCAGTCATCCTTGAGAGAAAGGAGTGATGGAGGGAGAAAGGATGTGGCCTCATGAACTGCTAATAGTGCACCTCTGAATCTCAGTTCCAGCTTTGTCCATGGCTATCTGCATGTTTCACGTATTTCCAGTACACTTACATCCAGTGATATATATATAGAGATATATATTTCTTGTTCCTAAATTGAAGTCAGTAGTAACTTGTTGATTTCCTTGCATTTATTAATAGCATTTGTCCAAATTTAATTTAATACTTGTGTAATTGGAGGAAATTGCCACCAAGTCTAGTTGTTTATCCCAGACCTGTTGGCTTGAAAACCTTTTGAAATTACAAAGTGCAGTACTGAGCACAAAGTAGCACGGGTGTACAGAGAAACAGATTCTGTTTTACTATGGACTGTAAACCACAGAAGCTTTCAGCTACATTGTCCTTCCCTGGATCCCGAGCTCATCTGGTTTTTCCTGACTGTATTAGTGGATCTGCTAAAAAATCTACCCATCCCCACAGTCTCCACCACACTTACATACCTGGACCACCACAGCTAAAACATCACGAGTGCTATCTATGTGTGCGTACATATATATACACACATACACACACACACACATACTAATGCTTTATATATTGTATTCTATGATTTTGATGGTCAGATCTTCCTCTGTGATCCATTACCTACTAATTAAGCAATACTATAGATCCTAATTTGCCCTGATCATTATTATTCCATTCAGTAGGTGATTTAGTTGATGAGCAGTTAAGGTCACTTTCTGATTAACTCAATCAATTAACGCTCATCATTTTGCAACCCCCACTCTATCCATAATAGAAACCCTCTTCACCTTCTCCCTCTCCTTCCCACTATTTTAAGGAATCTAAAGGAAAGCATTACATGTAAATAATATTTGCTTAAGAAAGAAGCGAAGCACCCTGTAACTCTGGTGCCGTAGGGTAAAAACACTGTCAAGGGTTTGGTGTGGAGGCAGCTGTTTCTAAATGTTGAGTTCAGCATTTTATTATTTCCTTTATTATTACTGTGTAGGGGTCAAAATTAGACTCCATGCCAAGAGTATGCCAGAGGGAGCATTCATATCCAATTAAATATCCCATATTAGCCATGTCCCTGTGCATACTGTTGGCTTGACTTCTATACAGTATTACTGTGTCAGCCCTTTAAAAAATAATTTTAAAAAGAAGGATTCTATAGTATGGTCCCCAAATTTGCAATAGCCCTGCCAAGAAGATCTTGAACCAGGTCTGGAGCTGGTAAAATTCAGTGTCATCAGTGCAATTAACTTGTTTCACATGGGTTGGGATATGGCCCACTGCAAGTTAGAATATTGCAGGAGAACATTGCCATCTTCCTGCAAGGGGATGGACACAGCAAATGTATGAGCTGCAAAGTCGTGATACGGTGGGTACAAACATACAGTTTCTACCCGCCAGAATAAATGTCACTGTGTTTGTGCCAGCTTCTTGGAGCACTTGTTCTGAGGATACTGTTCAAAAAGCAGAGTAGCCCCTAAACAAGCCCTGTGCCACGCAAACAAGAATTGCATCTGGTGGTGGATGTCCCCCAGGATGAGGCTTTTAATGAGAAAGATGAAAGTCCCCGTTTTCATGGGTGTTCACGCACTTAATTCTGAGTAAAATCAAAGACTTCAGGATCTATTTCTTGCTTGGGATAAATACAGAGACAGGTATATATACACATGCGCGTGTGTGTGTGTGTCTGTGTCTGTGTGTGTGTGTGTCTGTCTGTCTGTGTCTGTCTGTCTGTGTGTGTGTCTCCCTTCTTTTGTATTCTGAAGTCTCATGAACAGAAAACAGCCCTGGTAAGGCTGCAGCAGAACTGCAGTGAGTTGCAGCTCAGACTTTTGAGGTCAGTGCTCAAACACTCGAGATGAAGGTCTAGAGAAAGATGCGTGCTCATAAGTCTGATGTCTAGCACTGGTGGAGACAGGTTGCTATTTGAATAAATTGGATTAATTATGTCAGACTCAAAGGTTTTTGTCTCCTTCATACATGCATTTGCCAATCACTGGCCATAATTAAACTGTCAGACCATAACACTGCTTCAATCCCTTCCAGCTTGAGCTCTCTACTTGCTAATTCCCTGTGTAACTCTTTCCCTTCCTCCATTTGCCTTCCTCCCAGTCTTTCTACCAAGTCTTTCTTGCTGAGAGAGCACAGCATGGGGCTGTCACGCAGTGCCGCTACGAGGTCCCTGCCGGGCTGATAGCTCCTTTACACAAAGCCAAAAGATCTATCAGCTACAGGCTGGCTTCTCCTTGGCACACAGCCCTGCCAAGGGAGCAGGGAACAGTGGAGGGGAGGCAGTAGGCAGTTTCACGGTCTTTGACGGACACTCTCAGGAGCTGCCTGCGACAGAGCTCCTTGGGTGTCTTGGCAAGAAGAAAAGCTTCTTCTCCTGGTGAGAAGAGCAGAGACAGAGCCAGGTCATCCTGCAATGCCTGTTGCAGCAGTGGAGGACGCGGCTGTACCTCCTTACTGCACAATGGGAGAGCCCGCTCTGGGGACTGCGGTCAATGCCCAAATGGCTAAATATGGCAGCAGGAGAGCATGCTGCCTGCATGCAGTCCATCTCCCCCAGACCCTTCTTCCTGGTGGTCCCACCACCCTTTCCCTTCCAGTGTTACAGCTCAGATAAGCTGATTGCCAAAGCAACAGTTTCAGGTGATAGCTGGGTCTTGTCAATGACAGTAAGTGCTTCTAAGTATTCTAAGTAAATTATACACCTGCTTCACAGAAAGATTGAACATACAGGAAGATATGGCTAAGGTTAATGGACTAATCACTTGTCTTTCACCCCTGGGGTCTCCGTGCTAATCAGATGAGACTTGAAAGCTGAAAAATTGCAGGCACATATATAACTCAAAGGCATAATTGAATTGAGTTGTGTGGTAATCTTACCCAGGTTCTTACACCTATGGCATATTTTACAAGGAAACCAATGATAAGTAGAGCCCATGGGTGCTGGGTGTTCAACAAAGGATGACAGGGACAGTCTTTAGTAGCAATTTAGCTTGATCTTTTTGGTCACAGAGCAGCTGTAGTATCATGGTATGCTCCAGTGCAGCTGGCCCATGACTGCCTGAAGCATGTCACTGCCCCATTGCTAGATAAAAGCATGTTGTGTCATCCTTTGCTACAAGTGGAAACTAGATAAAACCGATGCTTTTGCACTGTCCATATTTACAAGATTAACTTTACATATTTCTTTTCTTTGGGAATTATCTGTATGCCTTAGACCATGGCAATTCTCTCTCCCTTGCATGAAGAGATTTCTCTTGATGCATAGCCCTTTCTGATAGTCTCAAAAACTCATGCTGAAGCAAGTGCCTTTAAATCTGAAGGTGGCTTTCCTATCTGCCTGGTTACCCACATGGCCAATGTAGGCCATGTTTTCATTATCAGGTTATAAGGCAGATCTGACTTCTATGTAGAAGGCAGTGAAAGTAGGCTGGTCCTAGCAGTAGGTCCTAGCACCACTGTGCCTGCTCTGTTATTCTCATCCCACTGGACTGTCTGTAGAACAGCAGATGGCCTCAATAGCTGCCTAGGGTAAGCAGACACCAAGGCCAGTGTTCATCAGTGCTCCTCAGCCACCTCTTCTCCTCAGTATCTAGAAACTGCATCCAGGATATAGCTGGAAGTCCATCCGTTGTCTCCCTTAGCTCTTGTCGGCAGCCCCACATTCCCACCTGTCCCTGCTGGCACACTGGCAAGGAGTGGGACCTGGTGATCAAGCTCTCTCACCTGCTTTGCAACCTGAGGTGCTGTTCAGGAGTCAGGTCTGGGGAGCTCTTCTCCTTTAGACCTAGGTCCAGGCACTTACATCCAAAGCTATGACCTCCAGCTGAACACAAGCGAGTCACTTTAGAGTAAAATCCATGTTCATAGCCAGACTGAATTGATCAAGTAGAGATGGAGGAGGAGGAGGAAGCTGAAGATGCTATTAGACGCATTGGTGCCAACTCCATATACAGCAGCAGAACAAGAAACTCCAAATCAGATGTGTGTTTACAGTCTTCCCCTTTACTAATCAAGGATAATATCATCTCCACCACTGGAGATTGCCTAGCAAAAGCAGCTATCATATTCTCCAGTGAGTCAGCAGGTCTGTTAAATTTGATTATGTAGTTACATAATACTGAGGGGAAAAAGATTAAAAGCCTGGCTGTTTTGGGTTTCTCCTGCTAAATATCCAGAGACACATGAAGTATGCTCTTCAGAGAAGAATCATAGGTATCTGGGGAAAAAATTGTCATTGAAATGAGGCTTTTTTGTGCCAATCTGACAATGAAAAATGAGCACCAGATCCTCAGTGCTCTTAGGCTTGGCATAGAAACAGTTTACACTGGTATAGTTGGAAACAAATAGTGAGCATTTTCTAAAGACTTTGTTAGGGCATCCCTGCTGAAGGATAAATTAGAATAGAATAGAATAGAATAGAATAGAATAGAATAGAATAGAATAGAATAGAATAGAATAGAATAGAATAGAATAGAATAGAATAGAATAGAATAGAATAGAATAGAATAGAATAGAATAGAATAGAAATTTCAGTTAGAAGGGAGCTACAATGATCATCTAGTCCATGACCACTTCAGGGTTGACCAGAAGTTAAAGCATGTTACTAAGCATGTTATCCAAATGCCTTTTAAATACTGAGAGGCTTGGGGCATTGACCACCTCTCCAGGAAGCCTGTTCCAGCGTTTGACCACCTTCTTGAGTGGTAAGTGAACGTTTCTTCAGCCAAACCCCCTCAGCAGAGCTGAACTCCTTGCAGGACCCTGTGTTCAGCCTGGCTGAGAACAAACACTGCCTAAAGCCTCCGAAGGCAGCTGAAGGGGTGTGTATGAGGTGTACTGTCTACCTCTTGCAACTGCCCATACACTTGGCTTAAATTACCCAGAAGTGGCAAGGGCAGCCTTCTACATACGTGTTTTCTGAAGAGCTCCACGTGGGGACCTAAAGCTTGAGGATCAGCATCCTTGACAAACCAAACCACATCATCCACTGTCCA
Source organism: Falco rusticolus (assembly GCF_015220075.1). Taxonomy (NCBI): domain Eukaryota; kingdom Metazoa; phylum Chordata; class Aves; order Falconiformes; family Falconidae; genus Falco; species Falco rusticolus. The sequence goes on from NC_051192.1 coordinate 24,575,160, forward strand.
GGTCAAAGGATTCTTGCTTGATGGCCGAGCCGTGTCTTGTCGTTCTGGTGAAGGACTTGAGGCTATTGGTACAAAAAAAGCCCACAACAGCGCATTAAAATGGCACACAATAGTTTCCTTGGTTTGTGAGTGTGCATGGGTAGGGGGGACCTCACTGCGGTGTTGGATGTTTGATCTGTGTGTGCAAGTATCAGCCTGAGATGGTGGGGTGGGGAGAGAAGGGGACTTGGAGCAGTTTCTGATCTGACTGCTTATCGGGAGACATGATCCCAGCTGGCAAATTGCATTAAAAAACATGAAACCCTCAGGTTCCTGCTGGGGAAGGAAAAATGTGCCAGCTGCCAGGCTCTTAAACTGAGCTGCCTCTGCTGTCTGCTCTGCAAGCAGTGGGGATCTTGGCTCAAGAAGACACCACCCTCCCACCTGGAGAGAAAGTGCTTCAGCACTAAACAAAGGAGCTTGCCATTGAATGCAAAGGGTAGAAGAAAAAATCAGGATTTAGCAAATAGGGGTTTTTTCTTCTCATTCAGATGTTTAGACTTATCTTAGAGCTTAAAGGAAGGTTTCCAGTTCATATCCTCCTAATCTTAGGCTCTCAGGAAAACGATGGTCCCCGATGAATGCCTATTTGGAAAGCTACTAAAACACGCAAAGATGAACATTACACATGCGACTTTTTAATGGTACAAGCCCTGGATGATTTAAGGTCACTTCAGCTTGCTGTAGCTTTAAATCAAGTGAATAAAGGCACATTGGAATGAAAGTGCATTTATGTTTTTGTTCTTAGTCTCTGCAGAATTATAAATCTCAGCCTCCATGTGAATACAATTTGCACCCCCACTTATGCTGCTTCACTATTACAAGAACTATATTATGCTAGGTTATAGGAAAGCTGTTTAAGTTTGTTTATACCCACACCAAGCAAAGTTTTCATTAGCAGGTGGCAGCACACAGATGTATAAAATGTGACTTGTCCTGCTCATCTCTCTCTGTTAAGGCCCATTTTTTAATGAGAGAGGTGCAAATGGCAAGCAAGCAGACACTACAGAAGGCAAAAAAGGAAACAGAAGAGTGCAAGTAGAGAGGGAGCACAGATACCTAAACTGGAGCCTGGAGAAGCCCCAGGTAGACAAGAGGACAGTCAGAGTTGCTAAGGAGAGAAGGTCTGAACTCTCCAGAGAAATACCGAGCTTATAGAGACAGATTAAATGTGTGAGAATCCCTATGCATGACTTAAAACATGATCTTAATGCGTGTGAGCAAATGTAGTGGGCTGCGTTTGTGGCCTGTGTAGACTGTCGTTCCATTGACTTCAACAGAGCTGTGCTGATTTATATTAGCTGAGGCTCTGCCCCTATATGCCCAATAATGGTTTTATATGCACATTGGTCCTTTTTCCTTTGCCACCATGCTCATCTTACAGTATAATATAATGAGGTATATTTTGCAGTTACAAAAGATGAACTCCAGAAAGCAGCAGTGCTGTGAATGTGCAGATCTGGTCGATGGGCTTCATAATGGGATGTGATGTAAATATCATGATAATTAGACTCTCATTTGCTAAGTCACTGTTCTGGATATAAAGGACAAGGAATAGCCGCAGGTCCTCTTAATTAGACAGCAAGGATTGGTGTTCGTATGGACTCAGGCGACCCTGGGCTCTGCTCACAGAATAAATGCAATACACAATGGTACAGACACCATCTGGAGCCTTTGGCACGAAACGATGAAGACAAAGAGTGCAAAACAAACAGGTCTTGGCCAACCCCTGGACCATCAGTAACATTGAGTAACTTTGTCACGGACAAGTGGGAGAACTGAGACTTGTCTTGGAGGCAGAGGGGCGAGTATTTCTCCCCTGCCTGATTTGCTGATGGTCTGGATGCCAGCTGGTGCGTGGAGATATTGGGCACCTTGGCACCTCAAACCCAAGGTCAGGGAGAAAACCCAGGCTTTTGCAAACCAACCAGAAAACAGAGGGGGGGGTGGGGGGGTGGGGGTGGAGGGATGGGGAGAGAAAGGTTTGGCTGTACCCAAGGGGTTGCAGAAGTTTCTGTGCTACGATCATAACGTGGACAGGGGAGATTTGTACCACTACTGAGGATCACATTTTTTCCCTTAAATTGGTACGAATGTAAGGAAAGCCCAGGGGGCTTAGCCTGGGATTCACACTCAACACAGAGAGAGCAGCCCCCAGCCCAATGAATCCTGCCCGCAACCCACTGCTTCCAGAAATGCCAGGAAAGGGCAAAGGGGAGCAGAGACCCCCGAGAGCAGTTGGGATCCTTCACAGGTATCAGAAATATCTGTGATGAAAGGAAGGGAGATGGGAAGAAAAGGTTGAAATGACAGGGGAATTCTATTCACTCCTTCACAATCTAGCAATCAATAGCATAAACCTGATTTTTAAAAGACAAATATATAAACGACCTTTCTAAAGAGACTACATGGCTAGAACTCTTCCAGGCCCTAGCAGCTGAAGATAACCCTTTCAAACCCCTACCTGAGGTATAATATAATAACATAAAAACAAGAATTATGTGTAGATACTAAATCTTCAGAGATTGTTTCGTCTTTATTTACCTACCTAGAGTTGAATCTTGGATTCTCTGCTGCTTTTTCATGAATTAAGATGTGTTATTTCACTTGTGTGTAATAAGCTACATTTAAATGTTGTTAGTAAAACTGGGATGCCATCAGCTTACAGAAAAATATCTGGAACATAGTTTGTTGCTGGTGAGTCTGGAAACAATCTGTTTTTCTATATCTTTTAAAATGTATTTTGTTGTTTAACTTACTTGGCTTTTTAACATCATAGTTTACACATTTAAGTGTAATCTCCCCATTTACAAAAGAGAATAAAATAATTTCATGTCCACACAAAGGCCTGGGGTTTGCTTCAATAGCATCACTTTGCTGAAAGATTATATTAAGCACAAAAGTGTTTGATGGCAGCAGGGCAAGTACTATACATTTTTTCTTATCTGAAGGTATTCACACTTAACCTAAGAATTAGATAAATGAGGAAGTCTCATGTCTCCCGGGTATCCTATGCCATCCTGTCATCAGAATTAATCAAGATGATAATGAATACTCAGATTACAAAGAGATGGGAGTGCTCGCGACCAATAATTATTTTTAGAGATCATAATCTAGGTCAAATCCAATTTCCTGTTTTTGACAGGTGGCAAAAATTTGTCAAATTAATGGAATGGGATATGGAAATTTAGGTAATCAGAGGGAAGCACTTCCCCCTCCTGCCTGAAGCGATGTCGGGGAAGGAGAGTGAAGAGGTTCTTCTGCAGGAAGAAGGTCTTGGAGCATCCCAGTAGAGACCACTGCCTGCACAGAAATGGCTGGAGATACCGGGTCAGTGGCCAAAACCCAGTGAATCTGATGGAAAGATGTGGCCTGGCTTGGTCTGAGCTCTCACCCCACACAGGCTTTTCTCTGCCCCCTGCCTCTGGCCTCAGGACCTTCCTGTGCAGGAGGACGGAGAGAGAGAAAGCCAACACCCAAACAGCTGCAGAGGCATGACAAGGAAATCTGATGCTAAAATGGAGTTAAACCTGTGAAGGAAGGAAAGATAAATAACAGACTCCCTAAATATGTTCTTGGCAAACAAACAGAGCCCAGAGGGAGTACGGTCATTGATAGATAAGAGTGGAAAGGGAGTGACAGATGAACTTTAATATTGCTGCAGGCCTAAATGATTTCTTTGCCTCAAGGGAAGGGGGTGGGAATGAAATTTTAAAAGGTTCTTTCTGATTGCACTGGAGCAGATAATAAGGAGCAGCAGATCTACTGAAACTAAGCAGAAGTAGCAGACCCTCAAAGGCGCAGAGAAATGGGAATTATTTTAAAAAAACAAACCATCTCCCACTATAAACAAGAGGAAGGCTTTGTAGAAGACACTTTTCTAAATGTCTAAGGCATACCAAGCAGAAGAGGAGAGGAATCAGAAAAGTAGGTGTGTGGAAGAACACAATTACAGGATATTTATGGGTGGGAGGGGGTTTGATGAGCCACAGTCAGTGGAGAGCTCTGCAAAGATTAGGCTTAGCATGTCAGTTTGCACTGGCAAGTGCTTGCAGGAGATGCCGTGTACCACCTGGCTGGTGGCCTCAGCCCCACAGTGTGGCAGGGCAGAGTCCCTGCCCCCCCAGCATGGCAGCTGCTCCTGCTCCAGGCATGGCATACACTGCGTAGGGGTGCAACATTGCAGGTGCTCCTTCGCCCAATGCAAGGGCAGCCCAGCATCCAGCTGCATGAGGTGTGGCGATGGGCTGGTGTTAAATATTTATTTGGGCTTTTCTTGCTTTGCCTCTCTTTTGCAGGGGGAAAAAGAAGGCAGCTCACTGAAAGCATCAAAACTTTCAGGCTGTAAATATCCTCAAAAATTAACAGACAGGCCGTGTTTGCCAAAGTAGTGGTACCCAGTGCTGAGCCCATGACACTGTCAGCAGCAACTTTGCCACTGCCTTGGGGAGGTGTTGGATCCAGCCCCCAGACAGTGCTTGCACCATTAATCTGGAAAAAGAGAAACTTCAAACCCTGCGCCCCTAAATGTTTTCAGGAAATAAATGCATTAGCAAGCAGGATTGCCTCTTTAACAAAGGCCCTCAGGTGAGAATAATTAACTGCTAATACTGGATAATAAAATCTACATAAAAATAACAAGCTACAGGGCAAGGTTAAGGTTATTATATTGTGGTTGAACACGCAATTCTTCATACTTGGAATAAAGACTTTGTTATGTAAGCTGGCTTGGAAAGGTTTATGATGTCCTTGACTATTCCTTCCCTGATTTAAGAGCTTCAATTTGGCAAATGATGACAGGAAAGTGCATGTTTATCTGTTAGCAGCCCCAACTGGCTTTCTGAAATGAGTTGGTTTTTGGGGTTTTTTTTTGTTTTTTGGGGGGGGGTTGTTTGGAATTTTTTTGCATAATCATGGAGAATTAGGCATCAAGCTTCTGATTGCATTAATGAGAGCTTTGAGGTTTAATCTCATCCATTCCGCTTGAAAGACATGTTCTGCTATGCACTGAGATATGTTTTATGGTTATGGTTTTTTCCATGATATTTGCCCACCATGATAAATAATGCAAGCTATTTTTCAAAACTATCCATAAATAAAGAGGATTGGTTTGAGGTTTCAGAGATAAATTCTTCTTTTTAATGAGTCCTGCCTATCTCTGCCTTGTAAGTATGCAAACGGAGGACAATAAGAACAGAGACTGGCATGCACCACTTACTCATCTTTGCTCACTTATGATTCAGCAGCATATAAATTATCCCTAGAAAGGGGAAAAACACAGCCAGAAGCATCATAGTGAGAGTGCAGATTCCAAAGACCTTTGCAAGAGAGATTTTGCAAAGACAGTAATCAAGCTTTAATGTGGCTGCACTAAGGCAGTTGCAGAAAGATGTGTATTTTAGAAGTCTGGAATTGCCAGCAAAAGTAGAAGCAGCATGGTGGGTGAAAGTGTGATAGCTGTGAAGAAATACAGTCTCTAATTTTAAGGAGGAACAGACAATGGTTTCTAGGACTCTGGTGGGAATTCCAGTGTTACAGAGCTGATGCTATTGCAAATGGAGTAGGAGATGAAACCAGGCTGTGACTGGAAACAGCACAGTTTCTTTAATGCTAGAGGTGATATTGTAATGAATCTGTGGGCACCTTGACTTCATGGATGTCACTGTGTTGCCCATCATAGCTACTGAAAACTGCCTGGCCATGTCTGAGAATAAATGCCTCTCCGCTGCCTCAGAGGACCCAGCTCCTGCCATGGGCTGTGGAAGACTCTCTGCTGGAGTCTCCAGAAAGCATCTGAGTGGATCAGAGAAAATGTGATGGATGGTGGTGTCACTAGCTCTTAGTGCTGCCCTGCTTTGGTGGAGCACAGGGGATTGCTGTCCCCCCCGTTAGAGACCTTGATTGCAAACCCATCTCTGTATGAGTTTGCCTGTACCTCTGTGGCAGACTCTAACCTACAATGGATGATACTGGGACTAATACATTGTCAATGATTATAAATAAGCAAATCAATCAATTCATAAGAATTTTCATGATGTTCCCTGCGTAACTGTCAGTTTGGGGGAGTCTTTACTGTGGAGCTGGCCAAATGACCCAGAGGTCCCAGAGGAGCTAGTCTATGCAAGTGTCAAATGCTTGTTACATAAAAAATACTAAGCAGTTTTGGGGTGAGTCCTGTTACCCAAAAGTATTTTACGTAACAGCTTAAAGTCACTTGTAACTTCTTCAGAGACACCCACATGTTGTGGACACCTGGTTCAAAAGCATTTTTCTCCTCAAAGTGCTTTAATATGTTTTAAGTTAGAGAGATACAGGAACCAGCAAAGCCTATTGCATGGCAACTCAATGACTTTTATGTACCGTTCTGGAAAAAAAGATGTGCCATCTTTTAGGCTTTCGTTTTGTAAAGACTGCAGGTTTTGTGGGATGTCGTGACAAGCAAGATGGAGCTGTCTCCTGAAGCTTAGCTTCCTGTTCAGGACCATGCTGAGCCATGCATTTTCACAACATGTTGGCTGAGACTGGGAAACAGTGACATTCACAGCCAGAAACAAGAAGGGAAAGTAATGCAGCTGAGTGAGCTTTAGGAGCTCTGATTTTAAGCTTCAGTCCCTTGAACATAGTTTGAAACCCCTGACAGCAAGGCTTTTCTCCACACAACACATTCTTAAGCATGGGAATTTTGTGGATGGTGAAAATGCACAATGTATTCAATTAGCCACTGAGTGATGCAGTGTGTGTGTGGCGGGGGGGGGGTGTGTGTCTTTATGAACCATCTTTATGAAGGGTTACTACATATGAATCCAGGTTCAGGGAGTCCTTGAGCCACAAATTTCTGAAGGTGGAGAGGTTAGTGGGGAAGCATCACCACCTCTGCACCTATCTCTTTCCTGGATGTGTGCTGCTGTGTCATGTTGGAGAGAGGCTATGCCTTTGCTTTGAACTGCTCTGACCATTGATTCCAAAGAGATAATTGATCCCAAGGAGAATTATAGATTTTCAATGCTAGCAAGCAACAACATTGTTAAACCTTGGCTCCTCACAGCTGCCATCCCAAAAGCTTGATGACAGGGTCCCAGTTCTGCTAGGAGGCTCTAAGGAAGCGGTGGGAGAGGGGGAAATGAATCCTGTACGCAGTGAGCCCCTTGTCCTCCCAGCACCTGACTGTGCTGACCTGGGAGGTGCTGAAGAAGGTCTGAAACAAAGTGGCTCTCATTTCTGTTTCTTTGTAACTGAGGCCCCCAGTTCCTAGTGACAATCTTTTGCAAGTGGTTGGCTGTAGTGTATTTCTATACTATCCGCTTTGCTTTGAGTAAAGTTGACTCTGTAAGTAAAGCAAAAACAATTATGAGAACCGAATGCTTCTCTGTGATCTGTATAATAGAGTATCACAGGGGTAAACCAGGGAAACAAGTGCGTGCAAATAATAGCAGAGTGAGTGATGGTTTTGGGTAGGTATTGAACATTTAAGAAGGCAACCTTAGATAAACAAATAAAGACTAGGATAAATACTAGTAATACATATTTTGGAAGAAAATATTCTAAAATATTAAATGATGAAAGTTCAGGAACAAGAAATACTGCAGGTGATGGGGAGGTGAGTGGTGTGAAAGGATTATGCAAAGATCTGTGGCTGCTGTGAAGAGGCTCTGGAGTGGCTACCAAGCAAGAATCACTTGCAGTTTCCAGGTGAAATGCAAGGGCAGAAAGACAGTGTAATGAGCTAATGGTCAGCAAAGGGGCTAGGGGAACCAGCAAGGCTTCTGCAAATATATCCCGATTAAAAAAAAAAAAATGCTACAGTGACAGTAGATTCCATTAATAAATGACGAGGGGAGAGAAATTAATGACTTAAAAATGGCAAAGACACTCAACTCCTTTGTTAGATCTATCTTCAAGATGAAAAATGCATAAATGAAGTTTGAATAATTAGTAAGGGGTGAAGACACTGTTGGAATTACTACTGATAAAGACCTGTTAATAGAGAACTTGGACAATGCAAACAAAGACACAGTTACCCAAAGTTCAGGGAATTAGCTAACCTGTTTGATGAACGAAGGTAATTTCTAAAGAAAAAAAAAATCATTGCTAATAGGGAATATAGCTAATGGGCATAGTGACTGACCGAGCAAATGTAAATCCTAGCAGGGTAACTGGATGAAAATACAAAGAGAGGGAAGAAGAAGGGTTATTAAATGCAATAGTTCCCATGGCATCCCTTGAATTTGCAGATAAACTTCTTGTGACTTTACTTCCTGAAGGATAAAAACCTTGATCAGTGAGCTTGATGATTTCTAAAAATATGTTTTGCTGGGCAGTCTCTTTCAAGCAAAATCTGGCTTGGTTCATGATTAAAGGGGCAGGATGGCCCACACAGCTGGGAAGCAAAACCTTTTGCTAAAATTCTTTGAAGTAGGCACTAATATCTGGGTTTGCTCTGCATCTTATCATGTACACAGCTAGTGTCACACATATAACAGGTACCTGCCTGTAGGCAGTATCAGTCTTTAGGAAAAATGACATATATTAATATTTATATTTGTCAGTCGATAATAACAGTTGTGATTGCCACACAATTATACATAATACATATGTTTACATAATTAATAACAGCATTAGAAAACATTCACCTTTTTACTTAATGATGAACAGATTGATTTTGTGTTTACATAGGTTGCTTTTTCTCCTAAATGGAAGCATGAGTGGTCTGGATGGATGTCAACTCACTAATTTTCTGGGGAATTTGGGAGTGAGTTAAGACTCCAGCGTGGCACCAGCATAGCAGCACACATTGCTAAATGGAAGATGTTATATTACCACTTCTGTTTCCTTCAAGATAGGTCCCATTCCTCGTTGGACTGGAGGTCTGATGCCGCAGGCTGGTAGATGAGGACCCCCCTGAAGACATCTGAGCAGGACGATGGCTACAGGAGGAAGAGGAGCCTCCAGCAGGACGTCCATCTGCAGGAGTCTGCCGCATGGTGTACATGGAGCCCATGCAACTGAAGGCAGAATCGGCAGGATCCACGCTGTACCGTTTCATGTTCGCGGGGTCAACCAAGTAGTCCTCAGGTATGGCCGTTTCTGCTCGGGAAGACAAGACATAAAAGAAACATCAGTAAAACAGAACCAATTTTAATTCAGCCCTTGAAAAAATTATATATATTCTTTTGCCAAAAATCCCTTTTTTTGGCAAAAATGTAAACTCCATTTTCAACTTTCTGTACAGACAGCTGGCTCCAGGAAGGATCCTTGCTGAGAATTAATAAATAAGGAAGGGAAGCACTACCACTCAGAAGTCAGTACAGTCACAACAGGGAAACTATGGCTTGATGTGACTCATCTGTGTCAGCTTATAGCAATATTCTTCATAAAGTCCTGGGCCACTGACCGGTAGGTCCCATTTGCCTTACTCCTCAGATACCACCAAGGCTGGAGGACTGTGCAATTACTGTTTGCTCTGTCTTTCATTTAAAAACATGAAAGTTGAAAGGAAGAAGGCAGAGGAAGTCAACTGGACAGGCAGTTTGTTGCATTTGTAATGCCTGGCAGCCAGTAGAAGGGAATGAAGGTAATAAACTAAAGTATTCTGGCTGCAATTACCAAAATTAATCAGAAAATATACTCAGCTGCAGACATCCATCAGGCCCAGTATTCCACAAGGAGAAGAGGCTTGATGGCTGACAAGCATTCCCGAGGTTTATCATGGGCAGAGATGTGTGAGTCACTTAGACCCAGCTCAGGTTCAGGACACATGTGCCAGCATCATGGACCACTGCAAACCATTGCTCTGGTTCCTCTCCTCTGCATTGCATTTTGTGCACTGTGTAGGAGCTAAATACCTTGCTTTTCAGACCCCTCCCAATAAACCAAATTTTGCACTTATAGACCTGTTTTAGACCCTTATATTCCCCTTTGCTTGCGAGGTCTAACATACAGGCACGAAGCAGGTCTAGCCCCAGGTTTTGCATTACACAGACTTGTTTTTCTAGTTCCCCTCAGACCTAGGTCTAGGTCCACCAGTCCCAGTCTCCTCCCAACAGGCCTCAATATCCAAGCTCCTTCCTACTTGCCTTTTTGTCTTCACAAAATATAATCAAAACTCTTCCTCCTCTTCATCCCCACCGCTGCTCTCCCTGCAAAACCAGCCCTCCCCTCACACAGCCCCAGGACCCTCTCCTCCACCAGCACCTCTCCGAGATCCAAACCTTCACATAACCCCTACAAATACAGGCAACCGGCTCTTCAGAGGTTCCCACTCTCACTGGATGAGATGAGGTGTTAACATCTGCCCCCAGAGTAGGAAGGTGCCTCCCATTGCCCCACAACATTTCTTTGAGCTGTTGAAAATGCCACTTTGCTCATCATGTGTACTGTCGCTCCAGAGACACCTGAGCAGGTTGAAGTTACCCCCATGGTTTCACACATCTCCTTCCCTGCCTGAACAACACCCGCCTCCTGATGTATTGCGTAGCCTTATTGAGTAACAGAAAGAATTTATGCTGTAATTTATGCTACAAGACCCAAACCCATTGCTAATAGGTGTTGAGGCTGTATATAATAGAATTTTCCTTTTAATTTTCATTTTTACTCTGTTTCTTTGAAAGAAAAACCTTGGCAGCTCTGTACAGTAGTTGATGTTAAACAAACATGATTTAGTTTGACAACTCAAATACTCAAGAGTTCTGCCATGCCAGCATCCTGGCTCGTGTGTCAAGCGACAGGACAGATTTTTGTTAGATGATTGCCTGACTTCATTTTCTTGCTGCTGTCTTTTAAAACTCTGTCCCATCTTGGGCCAAGGCTGGACTCGCCATAAGGCAAATATCAGATCTGAAGGACAGCTGTAAATGTGAAGTTTCCTCGCTGTTGGGTACTTGCATTTCCAACTGCAAGTAACTTGCCGTTAGCAAGGCTTTTTTCCCTTAGATAATTTGGATCCTGACAGTGTGCAGTCAGGTATCCTGCTGCTTTCTGCCAGAGATTTCTGAGATTGATTCTCACCCAAGTACAGACAGGGTACAATTCAATTGAATTCAATGGAGTTCAGCTAACGTGACACTAGCCTAAGAGAAATAAGAATCAGACATTCTGAACCTTTCTCCCTAACCTCCAACAGATGCCAAAATTGTATAGCAATTGAGCTAAATACCTTGCTTTTCAGACTCCTCCCAATAAACCAAAGAAAATCCAATCAAGCCTCCTCATTCAAAGGAATTTAATTACTGTGTAGAACACTTGCAATAAAAGGCTCTTACGCATAAAGAAGACAGCTCTTTCTGCAGCATTCTGCCTGCACCGCATGGAATAATTATGCCTCTTGTGAATCATTACCTCTTTATTCCAGGAAAAGAATTCTCTTTTAATATGATTACAATATGAAGAAGACACAGACTATCAAAACAACAAACAGTGCATTAAAAGAGCCCTGCTAAATAAACAGCATACAGCTTTTATTACTATGGATATAAATTACTCCAAAATTTTTGAGTAGACACCAGGGATTTTTTGACTGATGTCAGACTCGCTCAGTAGTCTGTGTGAAATAAGACATGTGGGTGAAATCTCTCCGTGGAAGGACACCCATGAGTTGTGTACAAGACTAAGACGAGGAGTCAGACACTGTCAGTTCTGTTCGTAACCCTGCCTAAGACTGTTTTCTTCATCTACATCAATTTATTCCACACGTCTCTGCTTTGGGCTCCAAAATGGGAGTAACGATGCCTGTTGCCACAGACCAGGCAGGAGCCTCCTTTTATTAGTGTTTGAAACATGCTCCAGTGGAAGGCACTATGGGAATTTGAAAAGTCATATCCACGTCTTCATTGAACAGAGGGGAGCAGGGATCATCTCAAGCAGCCAGGTTTCTAAGCAATCCTTTTCAGAGCTCCTGATCTTCGATTTGATCATCAGAGTCACCTCCTCCTGACCAAAAGAAGCTCTTGATGAAATGGAGGATGCAGATTAGGAAAAAGGAGACTGTGCATTCAAGTATGTGTGGTTACAGGTTTTTAATCATACAGTTTTCAAAGATGCTGGTCAGCTGGTCAGCTTCTGTGCTCCCTGCTGAGTGTGGGCTGCTTTGTAAAACTGCGTGAGCTGGTGCACCTTGAGAAACCATGTCTCCATGAGCCCATGCCCTGCAACAGTCTGTCCACCCCCAGAAGAGACCCACATGTGGAAGGGAAGAGGCAGGCAGGCCCAGGGGACTTCCAGGGCACAGAGACATTCATTATACCCAGTGACACTTCAGGGCAGGAGAAGACATCTGCATTTTCTGACCCCTCTCGCAGCAGCAAAGAAGGAGGTGAAGGTGACCAGGGACAGTCTGTATGGGTTCACCAAGGATCAGTCACACCTGACCAACCTGATTGCCTTCTATTGTAAAGCAACTGGATTTGTGAGCAAAGGGAGAGCAGTGGATGCCATTTGCCTTGACTTCATCAAGGCTTTCAGCACCATCTCCCACCATAGTCTTGCATCCAAGTTAGAACATTATGCCTGGGATGAGTGAGAAGCTGGTTTGATGATCAGGCTTAGTGGGTGGTAGTTAATATGTTGTATGGAGGCCAGTAAAAAGTGGGGTACTGCAGGGGTCTAACCTGGCATCCAGGTTTGGTCTCTGAGATACCAGACAGACATGGACAAATGGGGGAGTTTAGCAGAGGGCCATCAAGATGCCTGGGGCCTGGAGCACATGCCCTGTTAGGAGAGGCTGGGGGAACAGGGCTTGTTCAGCCTGGGGGAGAGGCAGCTTGTGGGTAGGAACCAGCAGCCCCACAGGACCCGTGGGGAGGTCTCCAAGAAGATGGAGCCAGGCTATTCACAGTGGTGCACAGCAGGAGAACAAGACACAACAGGAAAAAAAATTAAAATGAAAACTTCAGACTGGAGATAAGGAGGAACCAGTTCCCCATGAGGGCAGTGGGGTGGTGGCAGAGGCTGCCGGGAGAGACCACACAGGCTCTGGCACTGGAGTTTTTCCAGACCCAGCTGGACAAAGCCCTGAGCAACCTGTTCTGACCCCATAGCTGACCCTGCTTTGGGCACGGGCTTGGGCCAGATCCCTCCTAGGGTCCCTTCACACCTGAATTGTCCTCTGATTCTATGACTGACATTGCCACTCCAAGAAGCAGCCACAGAGGGTGGGGGATGACTGTGGCAAGGGCTCATGTAAGGGGTCCAGGGCCCCCCACAGTGGCACAGGAGGCAGCAGGATGGATGGGCTCCACTGTCCAAAAACTATAAAAGGCTGTGGAAGCTCGTTGTGTTTATATTTCTCCAGCTCCTTGTTTAGTTTGTATCACAGAGAAGCTGCATCAGTTGGGGCTCCATCAATGACATGAATGAAAATATCTGCATTTTGTAAGCTCCCAGAAGGCCTTGTAAAGTGTACGGCTTTCACAGCTACTAATCCCACTTCGGCCAATTAGGGGAAAACATGTTTTCTAAGACAATAGAAGAAAATATAACTCTCTATTGAGGTTTAAAATGCAACAGTTTCATAAATCTGTAGCTTAGCCCTTCTGCATTCTGTCGCACTTCTGTATTTTATTTTCTAGGTAGTCAGCAGAAGGGCACACACTAGTAAGAAATTAGTACACAATGTTTTAAAGCAGGATTTATGAGAAAGCTGCTTCAAGCCTTTGCTTTGAGCACAGTAGTCTCCGTAATAACTGTTCACCATCCTGAGATGCTCAAGCTGTCTTGGCATAGTTTTCCTTTTCATGAATGGTCCACAGGCAACTGGATTGAAAAGTCCAAGGCTGTTACATCCAGCACACCTTAAAATGCAGCAAAGGGAGGAAGGAAAAAAACAACTGCTTTCCTAATTTAAAAACGTACATTTCTTTAGATGAGTTTCTTTAAAGTAGCAGCTTGTATGGTTCCTAGCCAAATTCCTGAAGATGGGTCAGTTGAGAGTTAAAACAGCATGAGAACCTGCAGTTCATCGCAGCTCTGCTGGAGACCTCTGGAGTAACCTTAGTCTGGTTATTCATCATCTCTGGACCCCAGTTCTCCATTAGGATGAAAAAAAAATGCTTGTTTTTCTCTCACCTCTGTAAAAAGTCCTTTGCCTTAGTGATATCTGTGCCACTACTGTGTGCCACATTGAAGTATACTGCATGTGTGATGCAGAACACATACAGTGGACCTTTGGTAGCATCTGGGAATAGAGACACTCCAGAAAGACCAAAAAAGGTTGCCTCTGATTATGCATTAGGAAAGCAAATGAAAATCAATTTTAAGTTAAGCAGGAAATTAAAGAGAACATACACCCAGGAAAGATGATCCTTAGCTGACGTTTTCCTCAGCAGATCTAATCCCTCATTTTTTCTTCTTTATCTTAAAAACCCACAAACATTCTGCTAAAATCTAGCCTATAAGTAAAAGCTCTTTCTGCACTCCAAAGACACTCTAGTCTGCCTCCTCTCCTCCCAGGCCAAACACATCTTGTGTTGCTTTTCCCACCTCCTGGTACTCCCACATAATTTCTCACGTTAGATCCCTCTCTCCCTTTACCTGTTCCAGGGTCCCTTCCCTTATACAACCTACTTGCTCCTCCCCTTGTTCTTCACCATCATCTCTTCCTACTGCTCCTTCCATCGTATTCCCACCATCTCAACCTTGCTGTAATGCTGCTTTACCACACCAGCAGAATCACCCTTTCCGTTTTGCCAGCTATTTTCCTGTCTCCTGTTTTCCCTCCTCCTTGCATTGCTGACCTGCATAGCCATTTCTATCGCAATCTGTTCCCCTTCCATCCATCTCACACTTTCATTCATCCAGCTTTCCCTTTCCTGATACCCCCATGGCTTTCTCTGGGTTTGTCCCCACGTTGTTGCTTGGACAGCAGAGCCCAGGGTCAGGGCAGTGAACTGGGACCAGGGTCCCCATATCCAGTCAACATGATTTGTCCTGCACAGCCATGGAGTGGCTGCCTCCAGGTGAAGGTTGCATGGGGCACTGATGGAAACATGCACCCCTACATCTGAGCACACTGCACACTGATCCCCAAACCAGGGAGGTCCTCTTTTACACACCGCTAGCTTCCTGGGACAACTGCCCTTCCTTCTAGGCCAATACTTCCATGTAATTTCATAACCTTTTACTCCACCACCTGCAATGCTCAATCATTTGTATTTGCTCTAATTAAATTCCCCATTAATTTCTTTTTGTCACAGTCAATACAGATTTTTCTTTCTTTCTTTCTTCCTTTCTTCCTTCCTTTCCTTCTTCCTTTCTTTCTTCCTTTCTTCCTTCCTTCCTTCCTTTCTTCCTTCCTTTCCTTCTTCCTTTCTTTCTTCCTTTCTTCCTTCCTTCCTTCCTTTCTTTCCTTCTTTCTTTCTTTCTTTCTTTCTTTCTTTTCTTTCTCTTTTCTCTGTTCCACTCTTTCTTTTTTCTGTCATCTCCTATTCCTTATATCATTTAGTGATGACTTTGCCCTCTGACCCTTCCCTGTACCTTTTTAAGTGCTACCATAAATTTTCTATAATGGGTTGACCAAATGTGAACTCCATATTTTAAGTGGCATGATATCATAGCTTCCTCAGACCTCTCCTCTCCCCAGCCAGGGCCAGCCTTTTTCATCTCCCAGTCATTCTGAGAGGAGCCAGCCACAGTGTCGAAATCCTATTGAAAGACTGCTCGTACAGTTTTATCTTCCCTTGTGTTTTATAGTTCCTCAGCTTGGCTCCAGGTCCCCACATCCAGGCATTTGCCCTGTCTGGGAGGGAGTGGGAGGGGACAGTCTTAAGCAGCTGTGGAGTTTAGAAACCCTGCATCTCAGCCTTCATGGGAGGAAAAATGCAAGTGGGGAAACACAAAAAACAAATGCAGAAATGCAGAAGGAAATAGTTCAGGTGAGTTTAATCACCAGTTTGATCTAGAGTAAACTGGAGGGGGAGAAAGCAGAAATCTAAACAGTATTTAAGAGTGTGAAAGGTATTGCTTGGTTCTGAGCTGCTATCTTCTGTTTTAACATCAGCTCTTAAAAGATTAAAAAATAACTTTTTCTCTGTCTGCCAAACAGAAATGGACCATGGACCTTATCTTCCTTGTAGCTTGAGCCTGCATGCATCTACCTAAAGATAAGAGCTTCGTATGATGGATTAAGACTTTCCAGCTTTGCCTGCTGTGATTTACTCTGGGATTACAGCACCGGCCCATTCCTTTTAGGACCATTGCCCATCCAGACATGCAGCACAATGAAAATATGATGTCACCCCTTAGCAGGCATTTCTACATCATATTAACACCACCCTCTGGTGTACGCATCTGCACCCTGCACAGGTGGGCAAGGACTGAACCTTTTCCACACCAGCCTGTGGCTGCCATGGTTTGGCTGGATGACGAAAACATTACAGGGAGTGATATCTGGTTCATGGCAGCATTTGCTGCTCACCAAGGCAGAGTGGCATGGAGATGTGTCCCCAGGGAGCCACAGCATCCCTGAGGCTGCTGCAGAGAGGCAGAGAGTGAGCAGGCAGCCCAGGGCATCTGCTGACAGCGGTTCAGAGCTGTCATGACTGCGTTCTTCGGTCTATGGGATAACTTCTGCATGGCTTATAGGAACACACAATTGCATCCATGGGAAGAAAAAGGGGGTGTCCTACTCAGTCAGAACAGGAAAATGTAAATAAGCCTCATCCAGTTGTGAATGTAGATATTATGAACACTGAAACCATGGTCACACTGTGGAGATAAAACCTGCAGTGAATTCTCCCGGGTTTAGTCTGGAGACTTTACTGCACCATGTATCATCTTGCTGTGTCCTAGCTGCTAAAAAATACTTTGCGGTAACTGAAATGCTGAATCCCCCAAGGAGAAGCTGCCAGTCAGTTAACATCAAGAATCTAAATTTTTTAGATAATTTTCTGAAATCCAGTGTTGTCCTGATTACAAGGACTTCAGCACAGGCAATTTTTTTTCATTATTTAAACGATTTCCCTTGAGTGTTTGCAGCCCAGACAACAGCCACATTGTGTTTAATGCAGTAGAACCAGGGAATGAAACCAGCTGGGAACAGATTAACACAGTTTTATTGCCCAAACTGAGTAAAAAGGTAGAGTAAATTCACAAGCTAGCTGCTGACAAATATATTAGATTTAATAATAAAAGGTGCTCGTCTGTATAAATAACCTATCGAGATTTTTTTTAAGTGCTTGGAGATGATTGAGTAAACGTCTTGTGTTGCAATGGGGAGGTTTTAGTCCTGTTTTACAGAATAGGCAAATTGTTTAGGCACTGCATACCCTTGAGTGAAGGCAAAGGGATTTCAATGACATAGGGATCTGGCCTTTAGACAAAGTCATCCTTTGGTCTCTTCCTCCTAATTTCAGACCTGCTCCACCATCCTCTTCCTTTCTTCTTTGCCTTTATGTTACACCAAAGTGTACATGAAAAGGAGATTTATTGGGGTTGTATAGTTTTGTGTCTTAGCACAGCAATAGTTCTGCACTAGCAGAGGGAGACAGGAGAGGCTGTGATCGATCTTTTCTGTCTCCAGCTTCTAGCAGTACCTAGAGGGGCTTTTCTGTCCAGGTAGTTTATAATGCACTCCATATGCTTATAAATCAGCATTGATATAAGTCACAAAAAGCTGTATATAGAATAGACCAGTTAAAAATTACTCTGTTATTTGAGGATTTCAAGGTGTCATATACTGGGATTCTCTGCAGCGGAAGAACATATTGTGTTGCTGTTCTGCTACAGCCATGATGAATCTCCCTGAACTATATTGCTTAGTACTGCCTTAAAATATTTAACAGCAATTTTTTGTTTGAAAAACAAGTAATTTGAGACACAAGAAGTGAGATGTCTAGAGCAAAGTGCAGTAATTGGAAAATAAGCTGTGTTTGCCCATTAATAACTGATGATCTCATCCAGAAATTAGGCAGAGTACATATAAAGCATGAGCCTGTACATGTGTTAATATGTAGGTATAAGGTCTTCTATAACATCTTTGGTTCATTTCTACCTGCCCAGTGCTCCAGCTCAGCTGAACTTTCTGTTTCCTCTGGGGGTTCTTCTGCCATATAAATACAACATAGCTGGGCCCTTAGTTGCCCTTTACAAATCCTTTCTTTTCCTGCCTTCTCAGCTACTGCTTCTGATGTCACTGGCCAATCTCAGTCCCAGCAGCTAGGAGCTCACCAATTCCCCTTTCTTGGAGGGATTTTTTTTCTTTCCTCTCCCCACGATCCCAGAGAGCCAGTTTCCCTTCACACCAGTGTGCCATGTCCCTGGGAAGCTGGGCTTGCTGCGGAACACCATCCCAGGACTCACCCCCAGCCTCGCTACATTTTCCTTAACTTTGGCTTCTCTGCTAAGTCTAAGCAAGCCACTGCCACCTTTTTGTTTAAATTACTTCTGTAACCTTGCTTCTTCCATGAAGAAACCCACCATAAAGTACCCGGTTCCCCAAACCTCGACCTGCAGCTTATTTTCAGTGAGAGGTGGGGACATATTTCTCTTGCCCAGCTGCTGGTGATGCAGCTCCTTGCCTTGCACCCTTACCTTTCTAATTGCTGCCCATGGCCAGCACCATCCCGGCACCAACACCAAACCGCACATCGCTGCCAACAGTTTGTTTCTGTTACTCTCTTAATTGCTTAAATCTCCTGCTCTGCACTCATTTTGCCAACAGATGAATGTTCTTCAGGCAGATGCTGTGTGATACTACTTTCCAAAAGGCACTTTGATGTACTCCATATAATTACCACAAACAAATAAATCCTAAGGAGCTGGGGAGCACTGTTGATTAAACAGAGGCCAAGACTTTAAAAAAAAAAAAAAAAAAAAAAGAAGAATGTTTTATTTCCATGGAACTGGAAGTGCCGTTGTGTGTGGGTTTCCATTTATTTTGTAGTGAATTGGAAAAGGATAGAGAGAAACAGAAGGTAAATAAAGACAGATAAAGGAGGGGGAGCCTTTTCAGCTTTTAAACTAAAAGACTAAAAAAGATAGCAACATGGGGGAGGAGAAAAACTCAGCTGAAAAACTGAAGAACATTGAAGCAAAAACCAGTAACGTCCCCTGAAAAAAATTCTGCATCAGCTTTGAAACCTGTCGAATGGGAACAGCTTAAACACAAGGCTCCCCTTCCCCCCTCCCAGCTGGCTCTGCTTCCTCCCATGGAGGTGCAAGCCCAGGCGCTGCCATGGGTGTAACTCACCAGGCAGTCCCAGAAGCAAAGGCCCTCTCATCCACATTCACAAAACTTGAGCAAGTATTCATCTCTCTTCCAAAACATTTCTTGTTTTGTCGTTTACTTCGTAATGGCTGGCCTTGCTAAGTCTTACAACCCTGCCAAAACCGATCTTTCTGTTACCCCGGCTGCGACAGCAACCCAGCAGCAAGGAGCTACACATCTAATTGCCCATGGGTTTCACAAGCTATCAGAACTTACACCAATACATTGCCTGCCGCTCCCAAGCGATGTTACCTAACGTGGCTTGAACCAGCACAAGGCAAGGAACCTGGGGATCATCTTTTTCTCCCCTCGCATCTATGAAAAATCTGGTGGGTCATGCTGGCTAATCCATATGGCACTTGGATGGGGGTAGGTTTTTCATCATCCGGTCTGGCCTGTGGCCTGCTGATCTGAGTGCTTGAAATAGGGGTATACTAGATCACAGGTATTTATATCAATACTTAAAAAGTTTAGGAATGGAAAATCCTGTTTCAACTTTAAGCTATTTAAAATCAAAGCCCAGACTCCTAACTTCAGACATCTCCTGAAGGAATCATATAGCTCTGTGGAAAAGTCTTAACCAGCTAAAACAAAGTTAAAAGTTAAAACAGAGTTACAATCACAGGATTTACCTGGCCAAGTCTCTAAAAGAATGTCCGTGCTTCCTCCACGTGACTACCCATGTGAAGTTTGAATTGAATGCTTATAGCCAGGGTATTTTTTTCTGTAGTGAATATGATCTCATCCATCATGCTTCAAGCATTTATGTCAATCATTTCATCCACATTCCTTACACGTACCCTTTGATATGGAGAAATAAAGCATCTTTTTTCCCTTCTTTATGCTCAGTTTCATAGCTTAGCTCTCTCTTCTAGCCTCCATGGCTGCAGCCCAGGCAAACTCCAGCACAGTGCCTCTGCCGTGGCTCTGAGCACATCTTGGGCTGAAGGGCAAAAGGCTCTTCTGGCTCCTCCTCAGCCACTGCGGGGAGCAGGGTGCCTACCCCCCTGGAGGGTAGCTTTTCAAAAAGGATGGATTTTCTTGCACCCCCTCAAGGCCATGAAGGTAAAATAACCCGGCAGAAGGTGGGAAGGAGGACTTCCCCTGAGCTGACTGCTGGAGGGATGTCTGCCTATAGCTTCAGGGCTTGGCATCCACAAGGAAATACGATTTCATCAACTTAAAGGAACAGAAAGGGACTCTTTCTTCATTTGGGGGTTAGCAAACTAGTCACACAGTCAGAAGGGGCAATTTAGCCAGTTCTACCAATTCTGCAGATTTCAGGCAAATTCAAGTGACTTTCATCTTTCCCATCCATCTCTTATTTTTCCTCCTGACAGGATTTGCCCCTTAGTACACGTTTCGTTAGTTTCTCCTGGTCTGGGTTTAAAGGGCCCGAATGCTAAAGCCTCTACTAGCAGCCTTGTGAAACCCCTCCACATGAGCATTGCCTTTGGTCTCCTTTCTCTCACCCTCCTGCTTTTACTTCCTACCTTTTGTACCATCCGAAACTTTTCCTGCCTCTCCCCAGGTTTCTGGATGACAACACGCAACTCCAGCTGCAGTTACCTTTTTCTGCTCTGCCACAGTTACCACCCTGGACGCCTCATTTCAGGAAGCCAGTCCTGGGGATAGCACTCCAGCTGCAGGCAGGAGACCTCAGTGGTGTGGTCCCTAGTGGCCAGCCTGCTGATGGATGCACAGACTCATGCAAAGGAAGGAAGGAAGGTGGAAGGAAGAAAGGAATGCAACCATCCCATCCTTTCTCTGCTCTACTTCAGGCTCTGCCATCAATTCAAATGCCCCAAAGACCAGACAAACTTCTTATGACTTCGCTGTGGCTGGATGGCTTGTGCAGTTCCTCTGCTCCCTCTTTAAAGAGTGACCTTAATATTTTATTTATTGTCTAAAGGATAATGTTCATGGTAGAGGAATATATGAGGCAATAAATGGCCTTTGCAGATAATTAAATGCTGAAGAGAACCAAAGCTATTGATAGCCATAAAAGCCATTTATTCTGAGTGTGCTGAGAAGCCAGGAGCGCTGTTTCTCATAGCATGCAACAAGACAAGATTAAACTCGCCACGGTACTAGAAAGAGGAAAGACAACATTTTTCCTGCCCTCTTAGGGCTTGAAATTTCTGAGCTGCTGTTTATTTCGTGCTTGGAACAGAAAATATTGATTGTAATAATATGTGGTTTTCTATCGTGTTATTCTTTTTTTCCTAGCTGTTTTAAAGGTGCTTTGCACGCGGTGGCAAGAATTATAGCCCTCCTTGGACAGGTGCTCAAAAAAAGGCACAGCAGGGAAGGGTGATGTGGCCACAATATCAGTGGGAAAGTCTCTGACAAAATCCAGCTCCCAGCCTAGTGTCTTGCCTGCCAGTCACACTCTCATAGTGCATTGCTATGGTACTTCTCATACCAGCTTTTCAAGTGCTTGTAGATAGGAAGAGCCCATCTTCCTATATATAGAGGCATTGATGTAGCATAGGATACCTCTACCTTCTGCTGTGCTTCTGCTCCATATGGGACCCTACGTCCAGCCACTGCCAGAAAAAGAGATGCTGTTCTCCTATGGACAGTGGTAGGGTACACCGTATGGTATCTATGCATACAAATTTGCTTTGTCCATGGTGAAAGGAGAAAGGCTGGGGACCTTATTTACAGACCTTCCTGTCTTCCCCCCACCCACAATGAGGACAAGGATACAGGGTGGTCACGGGAGTCCTTGCATAAAGAAAGATTTGTTGCTGATACATGCAGCCGTGCTTTTCTGCATGGAGCACAGAAATCATTGAACACCACAAAATGACCCAAACCCAAGATTCAAGACAGAAAGAGCAAGGAAAGAATTGCCTGAAAGGGAAAATAAGAAGATGATTATCAAGTTTGATGTTTCCCTCATAAGATAAATTACTTTGATTTCTGTGCCCACTATCATGCTGGCAAGTTTCATAGCAAACGTTTTCTTCTGAAAAAATAACAGTCTAACATAGCATAGGTGCATGTCAGCAGTATGTAGGTGTTCCAGAAATGTCCTTTTCCCATGCTCACATCTAAGCCTCCATGAGCTTAGCATAGTGAAGCATAATGAAAGCTGAACACAGAGGGTATGGATGGAAGCACTTCACAGGATCTCTGTTGGCTTCTCATCCATGTAGCCCCTGGCACACTTCACAGAATTTTCTGCAGAGGTCACCCAGATCATCCCATCATTTTAGTTCAAACTGCAGTACCACTGTCATGGAAAATTCTGGGGTGCACGTCCAGAGGTGCTTTGAACCCCAGTGCTGTGGGGATGGGTAACATCTCAGGATTTGCTGTAATGCAGATCTGAAGCTGGGTAGGGAACTTCTTGGATGAAGTCCTGGGAGTCATCCCCACAGCTGCTTCCCACAAATTGCTCCTATAGGTCAGAAAGTCCCCTCACAGCTGAGCAAGGGCCATGGAGTATGTTCCCAGAAGTGCCAAGACCAGGCAGTGAAGCCACTGATGTTGGGAGAGGTCTGGAGGGGGACCCTTGCCCCATATGTGGGGCTGCTGGGTGCTGGTGTAAGAGGCGCTGGCAGGGCAGGCAGAGCACAGGGGCTCAGGAGCAGGGAGGGCAATGCACAGCCAGCCAGGATCATTGCAGAGGCTGGTGCTGGGTACAGACGGCTGAGCGCATACTTCTCAGACATGTAAAACATTGTTGTAAGTGATATATGCATAATCAACAAATCCCACCTGGCCTGTATGCAACCATTAGCATCTGGCAGTTTACTGTGAGCACAGGTGAATAATGGCTTAGGGGCATGTGCTTTGGGGCAAGGTTGAAAGGTGACTCCTGTGTGGTGTAAGAGGATTAATATGACTGGACA
The DNA here is from genome assembly GCF_015220075.1 of Falco rusticolus. Lineage (NCBI taxonomy): Eukaryota > Metazoa > Chordata > Aves > Falconiformes > Falconidae > Falco > Falco rusticolus. Next base: position 24,598,257 of record NC_051192.1, read on the forward strand.
CGATGTTGGCTTCCGCTCTCACTTCTGTCAGTGTAAATCAAGAGTAACTACACCAAAGTCAATACATGTATTCAATTCATTGGTACATAGGGGCTGAAACACACATGATTTTAAAAGAGCGAGCATCTCGATTACAAGCTGGAGAACAGAAACAATGAAAAATGTGGCTGCTTTGCATGGCTTCCTGCAGTGCTTTATTATGGTCCTGCTCCTTCCGTGCAAGCTCTATCCCAACAGGCGCTCTCATAGACCTGTCTGAGAGAAGAGCTCCTACTATCCTCATTATTGCCACCACAGGAAAACCCCATCTCTGTTCTGTGTGGCAGAGGTCCCCTCTGTGCTGGCCTTGCTGCAGAGAAACACTGGCTCCCAGGGAGATGGAAGGAGATTTAGGCAATGCAGTATTAAACATAAACTCAGTGGCTTAAGCCCCAGTGCCTAAAACTGGAGTTATTCCACTGATGCCAGCAGAGCTCTTTAATACAGCCTGACATGATGAACAAGAATATTATGTACCTGCCTGACTCCGGCTGAGCACAGCATGAAAGGGCATGAGGCCATCACTCCAGTTCCTCTGCCACACAACCACAGACAGACAGCCCTGAGCTGGGCCCAAGCTGCCGTGGGGAAGACGCAGCTTTTCCCCTTTCCAAAATTCTCCATTTCAAGGACTTTATGTGTCAGAGTTAATTTCTCCTTCCATGCCTCCATGTGTGCTCTGGGGCCAAGCAGTAATCTTGTAGGTGGTTTTTCCAAACTACATGGCTGCACTGAAACCAGCCCCCAGCTCTCCAGCCTGCATCCTGGGGCCCACAGCGGCACAGACAGCAGGTTAGCTGGTGAAGCTGCTGAACTGTCCCCCAGCCACCCCCAGGCCCATGGATAGGCTTCAGCAGAGCAACGCAGGTTCACCAAATTTAGTACACCAGGTTGGTGGTTAGAGGAGTGCTGAAAGTGTCCTCAAACCCTGTCTCACTCTATTTCTGTTAATCTTTGGTAGAAGGAGAGTCCTCCTTTGGGGCTGCCAGCTCAGACAGCCACCTGAGAACCTGCCCACTCTGGAAATGGCACTGCTCATCACAGCCTCCCTCACTGTTGGACTCCCGCATCCTCACTTCAACAGGGTATCACCCAAATCTCTGCAGGTCATGCTGACCCACCCTACGGCTCTTCGCCTATCAGGCCAGTGGTTATCAGACCCCAGGTGATCAAGCTGGAAGAGTTCTAACCACATGTATAACCGCTACACTCAGCTATTTCAAAGCTCACATTCTCCACTGTACCATAGTGCTGCTGGTGATGGAGATATAAAAGCCCCAGGACTCACTGCCTCTTCCCTCAGGCAGCAGGGAGCAGAGCCCAGGCCAACACTAGCCCTGACCAATACTGCCAAGCCCATGCTGCCTCCGGGGGGCTGTTAATTGCCTGCCCCCCGCCCCCTGCTTCAGCAGTGGGAGACCCAGAGAACAGCAGCCTTCCCTACAGCCATGTCTCCGAGCTCGAGCTCGTGGCAATGGTGTCAGGGACATCTGCATTGAAATTACATAGGGAGGGAGATGCTCAGAGTGTAACAGCCACTGTAAAAACTCCAGTTGTGGAGTTGCCTTCCGTCACATACAGCCTTGCCATGCAAAGGAAAATGCAAATGTACATGCAAATTAAAATGCAAATGCAAGGCCTCCTGGGCTGCATTCACTCAGTGCTACAGAAATCCCCTGACCTCTCAGAAACATTCAGGTTGCTGCAAATGTCCTAGTCCAGAGGAAAAAATAATGCTGCTTTTCAATCTGGGCTCCCGCTGATCCTCCCCTATGTGTAAGAGTGGCAGCTGGATTTCTTTGCACGATAAAACAAATTCTGCACTTTGTGCACAGCCCACTCTCAGCTTTGGCGTGCAAAGCATACACTTAGGGTCTTCCTGGAAAACACGCAATGCATGGATCATAATTGTGGACACTAAAACACCTTTCTTTCAGCTGCCAGCATATATCTGCCATTAAACTGAATGCATGAGAGACAATGCGCTCCCCAAACACCCACAGCGTTGTTAACAAAAGAGAAGGAAAAATAATTTAAGTCAGGAGGAAGCCTGCAGGTGAAGCAGAGGTTCAGGGCCATAACTTGGCAATGTCGGTTTTCTGTAAACTAACTTTTGTGCTGTCCATAGTAGGGCCCCAGGACAGCTTTCTGACCTCTGCTTTCTGACCTCTGATTGCAGATGTGGGCTGCAGGCATAGTCCAGCTCCATGGGGGCTGCACTGGAGTGGGGACAAGAAGGAAGACCAGGCATGCCATCCACCTGGGAGCCTGGTGCTGCTCAGGGCACGCGCCTCTCTGGACCAGTCCTTGGGTGCATCTGCCCCATGCCACAGCCCCTCCAGGCTTCACCCCACACAGTCAAGCACTGAGGCAGGGACCTTACTGGTGGCCACAGGCATTTTAAGCTAGGAGAAACACTCCCACAAGTAGCAAAGCAAGCCCCTTAGCAGTCACAACTCATATTTAGGTTTACACTCATGGACAGAGGTGACAGATCGGGACCCAGGCTGAGTGTGCTACAGCTAATAATGTTACTTTAGATTTATGCTAATGGCACTGACCCAAAACTTCATTCTGTGGGTGGCTCTCTCCCCTCACCCGGTAAGAGGTCCCCTTGAGTGAAGGCAGACCATGCTGCTTTGCAGATGACCCTTAAAACAAGCGGCATGCAAGTGGGGAAGCACACAGGCAACAAAGTGCTGAGGCAGTGCCAGGTCAGAGCATAGCCGTTACGGCGGTGATTCATGCTGCAGTGACACCAAAGTGTGGGCTGGGGTCCACATGCTCACCCGGTCGCCCACCTCTTGTTGCAGACAATGGGCTAAGGCAGTGCCTGAGGAGAAGGGTCTGGGGTGCAGGGACAGGCAATGCTCTGCAGCAGGTCTGCAAGCAGAGGAGGCTTGGTAGTCAGTGGAGAACCTGTAGTGTCTAATATGGTGGTTGAGCTGGATGGAGAGAGAAATTTCCCCTCTACCTCCCTGCCTGCCTGAAGCTTGGAGGAACCTAATCCCTTCGAGGCTTCTACCCCTATTCTTGATGAGACCAAAAGTTACAACAGACAGAAACAAGGACAATGGGATCATATGAGCCTTGTTGCCTTAGGAAAAGAGATAAAAGAAATAAAAAGGTAGGTAATAATTGAAAAAAAAATATCCCTGTCTGTGCTGGGCCTCCTCAACACAGTGATTCTCACCTGAAAGCCTCCTCTGTAGCCACTGGGAAAAATATTGCAAATCAGCCTGCTGACTCCCTCTGGAAAGGTCCCACACAGACCTGCAGTTCTCTAGCATATACAATACAGGACCAAAAAAAGACAGGCATTTCTTCAGCCCTGTTAAATCTTTATCCCAAGCTGATCAAGCAGCCTACCTGCCTCCATCCGTCTGTTTTCATACACCTCTGGGCTTTCTGACACGGCATCGTACTGCTGGAAAGGCTGGTTGCTGAAGAGATTGTCACATAAGAGGCTGCGACAGAGCTTCTTCAGGAAACGCAGGACATACCCGATGCTGTTCACTACCAGCAGGCTCAGGAGATGCTGCTTCCCCTCAAACGAAGCTGAAACTGGAAAGCAAGCAGGAGCAATTCAATACCTGAGGATGCACAGCAGGAGGAGGAATGACAGCAGGGGAAAAGATTTCACACAAGTATTTGTATGTCTTAAAATATTTTACATAATTACTCCACCTGAAGCAGAAAATAAACTGGAGGAGCTTAAGGAGCTGTTTGTGTGACCCAGATCACCTTCGCCCTGGAGCTCTGAAAGGTGCCTATTGGCATGGCCAGCAGTGCAAGGATTTCTAATACATGCATCCAACTGAAAACTGTATTGTATGATTGGAAGGAGGAAATTATGATACCCTGGTCTAAGGAAGGGGAAAGAAAGTGATCTGCCAATGATGGACTGGCTATTAGGCTGACTTCAGCAATACCCAAGGTTTTAAAAGATAATGGGGAGACAAGAATTAAAGACATGGCTGCGAATGAATAAAAGGTACCAGGGTTGTACTGATGAGACAGCTACTAGCTTCATCATGGGCCTTTATTTACTGATTTTGTTGCATTTATTGGCAAGGGAGGGCTGACAGTTGCGGTCTATCTGGAATTCAGTGAAATATGAGTAAACTTTGTTGAACTGGCAATTATTGCGTGTGAAAGGTGAGGCAGGAGATGGCAACAGGCTCTGCTGGCAGGAGACCCCAAGCACTGGAGAGGAACTGGCAGTGGTCCATGCTGGCACAAAAAGATTTTGTTGATGCTGTAAGTTAGGAGGCATTATTAACAGAGAAGAGGACTGGGAGACTGCACAGAAAGGACTGGCTGATCTTGAGCTCTGCAATAATAAAAATGGGTGGAAAAAAACTAGAAAGTACACAGCGATCCATAGGTTTTTGAGGAGGCTCAATATGAACTGATGGGAGGAGAAATTATGGGACAGGCTCACCAGATGCCCATAAGCCACCAAGGTGACATGGTGATGAAAAAGATGTATTTCAAGGAGGTATTGAACAAAGCATTTCTATGGGGGACAAAGGAGTGTCAATTCCACTACATAAAGTCCTGGTAAAGTCTGAGCTGGACTGGTGGACACCATTCTGGTCATCCAGGCTTGAGAAGGGTGAATTCACATTTGCAGAGGTGCACAGCCAGGCCACAGTGATGTTCAGGGAACAGAAAGTTTCCCTGTGGCACTGCAGCCATCACCACCTCTGCTACATGGGGCTGTGGGAAGACACTTGCACTTTCACCAATCCATCGATCTTCCTCACAATGCAGAGACGAACTGAAAGAAATTTTGCTTCTGAATATACTGAAATATAGTTTCAGAAAGTATTTTGGCCTAGCAGAATGAGGACTGCCCTCTAGAAATACATCAAAGATTGAACTCAAAGATGAGAGCAGAGCATTAAACTTCTGAACAAAGATGTCAGGGAATATATTCAGCCAAGAATGAAAAAATGCATAGGTCCCAGCCATAAGAGGTGGAGGGGTCACAACAGACCCCCCAAGATCAATTGTAGCAGGACACATTCAGGTGTCAACAGGTTTGCAGGGAGGACTACATAATATGGCTGCCTGAACTCCACCACCCAGAAGTTTTTTTCCAGTCCTACAGCCTCCAGTCACTATTAGTGAGTATAAATCACATTGTTAGGGTTATAATCTTTGGGATAGCTTCAGAGATTTCCTGCTGGCCTGAGCTGCTGTAAGAGATCCTGCTCCACAGCCATTTGAGCATCTGTAAGCCAAGCCATGGGAAGATTGTAAAGCCCATGACAAAGTCTGTCTGTGCTGCTGCTGGGCTGGGAGTGAGCTGCAATCTCAGAGCTACGCTATGACTATGAGGCCATTCACGCCTCCTCACTGATTAGAAGAGGCATGAAGCTGGGAACAATGTTGACCAGGTGCTTTTAGCTCAGGTAGCTGAAGCTGAGCCAGCTCAGAGGAACTGAAAGCAAGGGGTCTGGCAGGCTTGGGGCACAATGTGACTCTCCTGCTTGTAATTAAAATCATATATGCAGGACAGAACCAGGCAAAAATGAAGTTTTGCACCAAATTGCTTCAGTCTTGTATTTCTGTGAACAAATCTGGATCATTCTTAGATGTCCCCTAGGGAAGGCACACCTGTGATAAGAGAGAACTAGAGGAGAGGGAAGAAGCAGGATTTATATGCTGCACAGAGGGCCAGAGCCTGGGCTCCCACACAAGAGCGTCCCAATGGCACAGCTGAGCTGCTGTTGTTCCTGCAAAACTGATTGGACTTGTGGTCCTTGGCTTCATGTTCATGCCTGACTCATCCCCGACAGCTCATTGGAGAGCGTTGTTCCTGTATTCCCATCATTGTTTCATTCCCACTGCATCACCATGTGGAAGAACAATGTTGTGACACAAAAGTCTTGCTGTGATTAAAAGAAAAGTTCGTGTTCAGTCTGAGAGCCAGACCAGGGGATTCAGCGTGGGGCATGGGAGACTCATCAGGATACAGCGAGAAGTGTCACTGTGGGAAGATGAGGAGCTCCTGGGAGGTTCCCTGTGATCTCCAATTCCTCTGATATATTTGTATAGTCCTGCCATATGGGGGATTGCCACAGGACTTTTGCAATTCTTACAGCTGAGAACAGATTTGGCTTATGAGCTGCATGCGGAAGACACACCACCAGCTGAACGCTGTGTGAGTTTTCCTTTAGAGCAACATGTGTCGGCAACGTGAGGCATGGAGAGGGCTCGCAATGCTGCTCATCCTTGTCTGGCTGACTGAAAGACTCAGCTCACAGGCCTGGCCTCAGCACTTTCGAAGAGTGGTAAACGTAGGGCTCTGGAGCTAGCCCTGTTCCTCCCCTGAATCACCACTTTACCGATATACTTTCATCTGACACTGAGGCAATTCCTGCAGCTGCTCATTTCACAAAGGTGCAAGTGATGCTCAAAGCTGGTTGCCAGCCCACTGATGTGAATGGGGCAGCTCGGACAGTCAGAACTGGGGATCAGGTTAAGATTCCAAGCACTTCCCAAGTGGCCAGCCACCCCTTACAAAAATGCTTTACCTGACACCATCTCGCCTCCATAGCCCTGCTTGATGAGTGAGAAGACTGCCTTTTGCTGGAGCGCGCAGTCGATGCATGCCTGCACAGCCTGCTGCAGCGCTGCGGCCGGCCTCTCGGGACCGAAGTGCTCCGGGAGCTGCTGCACTTTTTTTCTGTCAAGGTATGGCCCCACCTTCGCTTGTTTGTTGACATAAATGCAGACTGTAGGCACAAAATCCCAACAAGGTTATTACAAAATGGCCCTGAGAGCATCCTAGCAAATGCTAGCTTTATACATTTCTATTTCTTTCACAAGCTCTTACACTCACTGGTGGATTGCTGCCATTTGCACAGCCAGGCTTCCCTGCACTGATCACCCCTTGCCTAAGTGAGGTGAGCTGAGTCTTGCTCAGTGTCACAGGTGAGGATAAGCCACATGCAACCAAAGCAGCTCCTGTATCTCCTGTATGTGCCTGGGGGCTGCTCTCTTGCAGACTGCCTTGTCCATGCAGCTGGTGACCAGAAAAAATGCCCAAGGAGTGCAGGACAGTGACTAGCCAGGGTGACCTTACAGCAACAGGTAAACTCCAGCCTGAGGTGTGTTTGGGGTTTTTTTGGTTTTTTCCTGTGTTTTCAGACCGGCTCACTGAGAGGCCCTCTAAGAAGCGCTGCTCTGAGATGGGTTTTGGGAGACTTTGGATCCTTGCTACTTCTGACCTTTATGCAGCTGTAATTTCTGGAGGGTTATGCTGCCCTGAGCTGCACAGTGCCGTGGCAGACACTGTGGTCTTTGGAAGCTTCCTGACCCTCCATGTCCACCCCAGCGCTCTGCAAACAGCATCACCTCGAGGGAGACTGTACATCATGTGCAGTGCTAAATCCCCATTTGGGACCACATCTGCACAGCTGGGCTCTGCAAGGGATGTCCCCGGCTCTCCGCAGCCAAGCCCTGCATGCCTCCTTTCATACGGCATCACCTGCAAAGGCAGATTTTCTACGTGCTACCAGGCTTGCTGGCAGTAGCGAAAAAATCAGTGTTCCCCTCTCACTAGCATGAGCTTATTTTAAGCTTGGAACTGTGTCTTGGAGGAAGCAGAGATAATACTGTGGTAACTAAGGGCGGCTGAGACACAGCCTAAAGTCAGGCTAAAGTGAGACATATTATAATAGCTGGCTGAGTGTGCTCGAGCTGTCATCTCTCAAACAATATAACATTATCCTCTGACAGAAATCAGATATGTGACAAAAAAAACCCATCAAGCAGAGTGGAGGACATGATGACAGCTGTGTAAAGTTGGAAATAATTTACAGTTTGCATCACCGTAATGAAAATCTAGTGTGACTGTCAACAGCACACTCTGCTACCCCATCTCTCACTGAACAGCAGACGAGGCTCAAGCAGTATATCCTGGGTAAACAGGAGGATAATAGCAATCATACTTATCATTACATAGCACTTTACACTTTGTAAGCACCAAACAAACAAAGGGATAATGGAAAGACAGCAGCAGCATGCATGAATTGCCTGAGCGGGGGGACGGGGGACACGACTGTCAGGGTGCAGTTTGCCTGGCACGCCACCATGCCAAACCTCACCGAATCTGCAGGATGTGGCTTCTGCTGTGACAAGCCACCGGTTTTGCCCAGGGCTCAGCTGCAGAAGGGACCCCGAAGCCTGCAGGCAGCGTGCTAGGTCCCTCGCTGGGGAGCAAGGGCCCCTATAGTCCTTTTGGTGCAGACAGAGAGGTAAAGGTTGGCTTGAGCCTGCCTCCACCTCCTGCAGACCTTGCTCTGGTGGGAGCCTACACACACCGTTGGGAAGGTGGTTGGAGAAAAGGTGTTGGCGGCATGGGGTGGGCAGATAGAGGTACGGGCATCACATCCACAGAGCCTGAAATGCCCCATGGAGCCTCTGCCTCTGCAGCCACACCGGTGATCTAGTGGGGCTGGTGGACTGTGCCACCATGTCCCCCTCCAAAAGTGGCACCAGGCGCACCACGCAGGGCAGCACTATGAAACACCACTTGGCTAATGTTTGCCATGTGCCTTGCAGTCTTCAGATGTGGAGGGATAAATGAGAATAAAATATATTATTATCGTCATCATCACTACGTTTACTATCATTCTGCTACCAGAGCAGATGGAAAACTTCCTCTCTGTGCATCCCAGCTAAGAAATAATGGGATTTATGTGTTGTGTTTAGATTCTAATGTTATCTAATCCATTTCTCTGCTGAAATCTCAGGGTAAATCAACCATCTTGTTGATTTTCTTCTCATTTACATCAATTTAAAAGCATTGACCTATGGTACTTCTGGTAACAGAAGCAAAAAAAGAATCAGGTTGTGCTTTCCCTGGCTACAGTCAGAAATAACCAGGTCTGCTGCTGTGATAAGGCACTAGGGTTTATGTCCTGGTAACCCTGCCTACAGTCAGAACATGGCTTCTCCATCCTTCTCCCCAAAGCTGTAACAGATGCTTCATGTTCACACCGGGGTTTAGTCTGGTCATTGCAACCCATTTGGTGGGGTGAGTGTTCGGTATAAAATGGTAGCATTCATGGGATGTTGATGTCTGCATTTCAAGGAGAATGGATCTGCAGTCTCCACTAAACTTGACGCATGGCAGTCAAAATATATTCTTGCAGGACATGTCTGTTCTTTTTCACTGGCCGCCAGTCTAATCTGCAAACATCCCATTTTCATGAGCTCCACCTGTCCTGGAAAGCACAGCCTCCGGCTGGCAGCCCATGGTTCCTGCTCACCCCTTGGCCAAGGAGCACTTGAGGCTGGGTACCTGTGAGAGCCTGTGGCGTGGCCGAGCTGGGTATCGTAGCTGCATCCTGGGGGATGGAACTAATATCTGGCTCCGGTGTGCTTCTCGGCGGAGAGATTGCTAAGGGAGTCATCAGGACACGAGATTTCAGCTGCAAAAAATAACCAGTTGGGTAATGAAAGTACACACAAGATATTCCAATTTTATTCCATGTATGTCACGCCCCATGAACTCCCACTCATTAGCAATCTGCTATTGCATCACTTTCTCCAGGCCAGGAGCATCCGTTCTGCTCCCGGTGCGATACTGGAGCCTGAAGCCTGACTGATTTGCAGCAGACAGCAACACCTTAAGTTATGGGATGCAAATATTATGCCACCCACCGGGTAGTTATTTACACCTGAGCAAATTGGTTCTAACACTCTAACAAATCAGTGCAATGGCATTTTACGACCCATTTCATGTGGGTGTAAACAATTCTCCGCAACTCAGAAAAATGGGGTCTTTAGCTACATCATAATTTAGGGCCAAATTCTGCTCTTGGTTACAGAGGTGTAAATCTTGTGTAAATCCAGTGGCACCAAGAGGCTACTTTGGGCTGACACCCATGTAAATAAGTTCAGACCATGGTCTGTAGTGTGTTATAACAGGTAGTAAATACACACTGCTGCACTGTTGCACCCAGTAATCTTCATGACCTGCAGCCTGGCTTGGAGAAGTGAAACACGATGGGAATTTACGGTGCAATATCACTACATCTTTATGCTGCCAGTACCTGGCAACATCTCACCAGTCAGGTGATGATCAGGTCCTCACAATTATAAAGAGCTGACGTGATGGATGTGACCTGAAGGTACCACTCTTGCTTTTCCTTTTGCTATGAAGGGAAGCCGGGGGAAAGCAGAAAGCCAAGCATGCAGCTGGCTGGTTTGTATATTTACATATACTACACTGAGCTGTTCTTCTGGCAGGTGATATTTTTGTTGTGGCTGTTTTTCAGTGGCCAAAGGTAAAAATGCTATAAGTAACAAGCATAAGAATGAAAAGGAATTTTTAGCCCTATTAAATTAGCAGAATATTGCTTCTCTCAGAGCTTACATCCAAGCTGGAAATAATGTACAAAGCATATTTTAGGTAGAAATAAAGCCAGACCACTACCTACTAAGAAAAAAACCTTGAGCAAGTCCCAGTGAAGAGCAGAAGTCATTTTGGATAAATATTCATGTTGTGCATGACTACGATTACAACTGTGAAATAATGGTCACTGTTTCAGTGTAACTAAAAACAGAAAACTAGAGGAGAGGGAAGGCTGTCAGGCTAGGTGCCATCCAAGTGGGTTGTCTACCATTACATCTGTGGGAGTTTGGGTCATTCCCCAGTTACTGGTTTATCCCAGCAAGGGCTTCACTAAGAAAGAATTCAGGGTCTCCTTTGCTTTCAGTAGCACAGCAGCCTGTGCTGGGATGGTACCCATCAAAACAAACAAAAAGGCCATCTTTGTTGAGATGGGTGAAATTTTTGCCTGTCGGACCTCCACCAGGCCCTTCCTGAACTGGTTCCTTTATGCAACCTAGAGTTTCCCTCAGAGAAGTTCCTGTGGAAAGATGTGCCCAATAAGCTCAGATGGAAACAAAAGCTATCTCCATCACCCAGGCACCATCCCCTGCAGGGCACTGCTCAGCGTCTGGGCAGAGACGGTATTCCACCTGCCTCAGAAGTGCCAGGCACCACCTCCACATCGTGTCACTGCCTTCCATCCCCTGGGGCAGGCTAAATCCCTTTGGATTTAGCCTAAACAAGGGCAAAAAAGTTCAGTAAGTGAATCTAAGACAAACTATGGATTTGACCTCCTGCTGTATGGCGGCCATAGGGTACTGGGGACCATGAGCTGGTCTCTGGCTAGTGCCAGCAGCCCTCACGTGCCTGTGTTGTCCTGTTTTTGTAGGTTGTCTTGCCTTCAGATTGGGACCAGAAAAGAACAGGAAAGTGCTGTTGATTTGTTTTCTAAGCAATTAAAATAAATGGGAGGAAAACAGCGTTTCAAAAATCAAGGTACTCATCCAGTTTGGGGGTTACCCCATGTAGGAAGGTGAGAACCAGCATGATTTGTTATTTTCTTTAGCAACACGTCAATGTCTCGCTTTTCTATGATTAAGTGGCTTGGCACTATGAAACTTTGGAGACCCCCTATGCTGGGCTTCCAGGCTTGCTTTTGATCATACACGTATATGCATATATAATAAATGCATATATACATGTGTGTTTGTGCATAGTATATACACCAATATAAAAGTATATACATTTGTATAGAGATGTACCTGTATACTTGTATATATATTTATATATACATATACATAAAAATAAATATATGCACTCACACATGCACACATCTATATAGACACTATTTTGGAAACAGCACACCTAGTAACTTCTGTTTCACTTGCATGTTGGCTCCTTAACATCCTTACTGGCTCACAGCCCTGTGGCCCCAAACACGGGCGCACAAGTACCCTCTCCAGCCCTTGAGCCTCGTGCACCGTCTGAGTGTGTGCTGCCCCAGCAGCACCACCAGCCCAGCAGAGGTGGGACAGTGCCCAGCAGACCTCTTTCTCCACCTGTTCCCTGGGTCTTGGAGGCCCAGGCAGTCTTGTGTTCAAGAGCAATTAAACAGAGGGAAAGACTTGTGTAAACCCTGTAGCTTGGAAGCCCCTTCTTGGCAGTTTGCCCTTTTAGCAAACAGTTTACTGCAAACTTAATAGCAACGGTATGTGCTCTACAGCCTCTGGATACAGATAAATGCCATTTTGTTAGGGGTAGCAGAGGATGTGCCTTCATTAGATCAAAATAAAACAATGCCCGATTACAAGAGACGGTACACTAGCAAACATGGCTTAAATACCTCCCGGGCACTGAAACCCTGAGTAGTCCCTGAATATTGCCAAGTGTAAATCTGAAAGTATTTCATTTAAAGATGTCTTTTCTTGGACTGATTCTTCTCTATCAAAAAGCCAACCCAATCAACCAGCTGACTGAGAGCTTGGCAGTAGAGAGTACATATGCATGAAAGTGAAAAAAAGCAGTGAAGGAAAGAGAAAGAGAAAAAAAGAGACAGAAAGTCTGTCAGAGCACTTTGGGAAATCCTCACGGTAAGGCATTTGAATCAACTTTTGAATATCAACTGTCATAGGTTTTATTATGCACAGCATGAGATGTAAAAGGCAATGGTTGCTTTAAAACAAGATGTACAACCAATCCCTCCACTCTTATGGATCTTCTACCATGGAAAAGAGATCAGACAAAGCTGATCAGGGATTTAGGGTAGGAAATAAATGTGTCTACTTCACCAAAGTCACAGTGCTTTAGATGCAGAGAAAGCACGGGCTTTTGTGCCATTGATGCCAGCTAGGGGCTTGTGTGAGTATGCAGTGGCCGAGGCAGGGAGGACCCTGTTGAGTTCTGGAGTTTCTGTTACAACCTGCACACCTCTTCAGAACAGTCAGGACTCATCTAGGTGGTATTTCCGTCATCCCGCACCAAAAAAAAAAATAAAAAAGTGAAAGAGGGGAAGAACATTTCCTAGATAACTTTTTTTTTTCCAATTCTGAACAAGTTCTCTGCCAGCTTGTATAATAAAATGGACAGGAAAGAAACAAGATGAATCATGGTGCAAACTTTCCCTGTACTTTTCTTAAACAACTTGGATCGTAGGTCCTCATCTTTATGGCTCCTAGTTCTCCTGTACTGGTTATCCCTTGTCCTGACAAAAAATTTGCTAGAAAAGGCTGGGGTTCACCATGTCCCCATGGGCTTGTGTCCTTCCAGCCAGGAGGGCAGAGGCATCTCCTGGCCACAACAGCTTTTGCTGCTGGAGAGAAAACGACCTCCTGCCTCTGCAGATGTGCACGCAGATGTGCACCAAGGTGAGTGCCTGGGCCAGCCTGTTCCTGCTGTGTAAGTTTCCAATGGCTGGGCAGAAAGGTGCCGTTAAACTTGCACCAGGGAAGCACAGAGCTTCCGAGTACATGTTTTGGGGTCCTTGGCTGCACCCCGTGCTCTTTGTGCATTTGGCTGCCGGTGAGGAGGCTCAGCACGAGGCAAGTCAGGGCTTAGCTCAGTCACCAGGGGCAAAGAGGGGTCAGTGCTGTGCTGGCAAAGGCAAAACACAATCCAAGGTCTTCCCCATCTTTTCTTCTGGTGTCATGCAATACCTTTCTTCCGCGCAGCAGATGATGCAGGGGAGTCTGCACACAGCCTCCTACATCTAAGTGTTTTGCAGTGAACGAGGCACTCCCTGAGAGGAGCATATGCAACCTTCAACTCCAAGGCACTATCCTTGTCCTGTGAACTTTTACAGGACAGGTGAACAACCAGGGCACTTTAAGGTTGTCTGTGCAATCTCGGTCCTAGCATGTCCGAATCCTGACTGCTTGTTTGTCATCATTAATAGTGGCTTCCAGGGCAGCAGGGGAACCTGTGCCCTGTCATGGAAACTGTCACTCCACATGCTGCCCTGCACAGGGCAACTCTCACTGCCCACTCGGCCTGGCAGGAGCTTGCAAGGTCCGGGCCGACCACTGACCCCGGGGCTGGGGCCATCTCCCCAAGCAGGAGATGCTGCAGCAGCATGGCCGGGGGACAAACTGCCCTCAGGCTGCTCGGATGGGGCCATCGCTTGTCTGCCTGCTGGGAGGGATGTGATGGTCTTTGCTGCAGCCTTGCCCCGTGCGCATCTCGCTCCGATGTCCTCCAGCACCGCGCGTCGCCCACGGTGCTAACACAGACTGCCCTCACGCAGGTTTTCAAGGCAGCTCTTTGGGGCTGCCCCTCACTTACAGCCAGAGAAATAAAACTGATCCACCTACTAACCTCCCTGCTGCTGACAGAATAGACTTTTTCCTAGAGATTTAAACAGTCAGAAAGAATATTGTATTTAGGGAAAATACAGAATTTTATGGCAAATAGCTTGGCATTAGGTGCAAACAGTTTTTTGAAAAACAACTGATGAAATTTTATACCAAAGGTGAAAAAATAAATGGGATGGTGAAGAAAAGGACTTTGCCTGGTGGTGAAGCGTGATAAAATATCATTTTAGGAAGACATAGGTATTTGCTTTGATGTTAATGAAAACAGGCAATGGGTCATCTGGCTATAAAAAGCATGTGATTAAAAATGCCTATTATTCACATCTTGGCCAAATAAATTTAAATCTAGACTGTAAATTCCTAGTTTTCTAAAAATTCAGAAGGTTTTTTTCATCTGTTCTGTAATGATTCATCTATGTGGTTGCTATAAAGAATTTGGTTGTCTGCCATTTGGGCAGGGAGTCATTTTTTAAAATGCATTTAAGTCTCATGGTATCTGAAAGTCACACAATTAGCGAGCTAATTAAATCAAGCTAGAGTTCCCTATCAAAAGATGTAATCTTTGACTCGTGCTGGGGAAGCGTTTTTGATGGAGAGGGGTTCACTTCAGCTAAGCACACAGCGTACAAAAGCACCTCACAGAAAACGTCACTTTGGTGTATGAATCCTCTAGCGCAAATAAACAGCGCCAGGCCAGATGCCACGGGTGCTTCAGCTCCAGAAACTCAAGCCATCGGTTATAAAAGGGTGCCTTTATACTCACTGCCACTCACCAAGAAATAACACCATCCCAAATTCACTGCCAAAGGAGGGATGCCACCGCCTCCCCACTAAGTCCCTAGGGACCGGGAGGAGACGTGTGGCACCCAGCTGGGGGAAAAGTTTCCCTTCAGAAGGAGAGGGGGCAACAGCAATCAAGTGCTCAGCCACCCAGGTCTGACATACAATGTTACTGCAGCATTTTAGGAAATTTAAGTCTCCCTTTTCACTTCTCCTACTTACAAATATGTGGTGGTTGGTGAAAGGCTTTTTCACAGGTGGGTGGGTATATTTGAGGTGCAAGAGAACATACTCCCTAGCAATATTTTTTGTCAAATGACAAATCAAGTATGAATGCAGGAGTAAGAAATGTGGGTCTGCAAGACAAGCAGGGGCAGAAGGGATGTGGTCTGCCAAAATTCTTCATTGTGGTATTTGGCAAATCACTTAATCATCTCAGGGACTCAATTTCACCACATCTCCAAATCATTATCCCAAATTTGGTTGGCTTTGATCTAAAGAGCCTACAAGTGACCCAGATTTACTGGTAATAATTTAAATTATTACTTGTAATAAATAAAGGGAAATAAATATAATAAATAATAAACTTGTAATAACAAGTACCTCAAGTAAAACAATTCAGATGTCTCTGTCCCAGAGTTTTAAGCTAGCACTGAAGTGAAAAATAGTTAAGTATTTCCATATCTCGGATTTTACAAAACACTACAGCATTTGCCCCAGTCTTAGCCTGGACAAGCAGCTCTGTTTTGGACTACCGCTACAGAATTCTGTGGTAACCCCAAGAGGGACACCTGAGCCTGCTGTCAGGTTGGCTCTGCTCGGCTGCTGCTGTGGTATCATTCACGTTACCAAAGCTAAGGCTTTTCAGAAGAAATGGGAAACTGCAGCTGGAACTGTTTCTTAGCTATGCAAGGTCTGTTTTGAGCACACACTGAAACACACTTCAAAATGTGCCCCCATAGCAGAGAGGGGTATAGATGAAGTAGGGAGAGACACAGGAGGAGGCAGAAGATGAGCAGAAGGCATTAAGGGCTGAGGTACTGATGTCTACTGCAGTAGGTGTTGCACAGGGGGATGCAGAGGAGCAGGGGATTCTGGAAATGGGATGCGGAGATGTGGTGAGGAGGGCTTGCCTGGAAATGAGAGAGGAGGGAGGAAGGAGGATGGAGGATGGGAGGAAGAAGAAGGTCTGGCAGGAGGCAAAAAGAAGGGAAGAGCAACAATAAAGGTAGCCAGCTCTAGATAAAGCCCAAACCTGAGGAGCTGAGACATTTGGTCCCTGTACATGGAACTCAGCCAGCAGCACTGTGCATGGAGTCTTGCTGCCTCCCACGAACTGAGGGAGACCCAGGGAAGAGCCGGGCAACAACCGGGGCCAAGACCTTCTACAGGGAAGGCTGGGGCAGTCCCTGTGCATGCACCACTTCTGTTACTCTCTTTTCTGTTCAGATATCAGGAACTTAACCAGCTATTATTTTCTGACAGTCAGTAATTTGCCCTCCTTGTAACAGACTGCATGTCTGTACCCATTCCCACTAAAAACAAGGAACGGGCACAGCAAACATGCATGGTGCCCCTAGCTGGCTGCAGGCAGAGATGGAGAGAATGATGGAGCAGTCTACTGACAAGATCTCTTACTACAATGCAGCTCTTTTTCACTCCCCAAAATAAATTCTCCTCCACTCAGCATCACGGTCCCATTTTTGCCTGGTCTGAGGCATGATGGTGCTGCCAGTGCTGAGCGCAAGGGGGGCACAGTGGGAGAGCCCCAGCCTGCTGGCACCGTGCTTAAGCAAGGGCAAATAGCTTGGTTTTTTCAAAGAAAGGGTTGCTTTCTTTACTCCTGCCTCCTCATCGGGGTCACATTGAGAGCTGTGCATGATTTTCCCCCAAAGTGAGCAGACTAATATTCAAAACTGCCTTTCCCTCAGTAAGAGAAATCTCATTACTTTCTAAAATGTCCTTTTTTTTTTTCCACCTTTGGAAATTAGCTTTATTTCCTCCTTTTATTCCCACTTGCCTATATTCCTTTCCTTTTCCTTCTCTTTCTTATTTCATTTCTAATCACCATTAGTGAGAAAGAAGAAAAAAAGTGAGAAGGAAGAAAAAAGTGACAAAAGAGAGAGAAACACTTCCCAGCAGCTGCGCAGCCATCTCGCACAACACTGCACAAGGCAAGTTCTTTTCAGACACGCAAATTAAAACAACTGTAAACTTTAGAAAAATAGATTTCCTCCATTTTTCACTATCTCAGGTAGAAGACAAACCGGCTTCTCTTACTTTTTTTGTATTGTTCTGCCCCACGCTTGCGCAGCTTTGCCTCCATTCCTGCATTTCACCTGAAATTCTAGGAGAAAATGTATTAAAACCAGCAGGAGGTGGAGAAGGAGTGTGAAAATCACGTATCTACCTTGTACCCGGGTTTTCTCCCTCTCTTCTTTGGGATCTTCACGACCGGCAAAGCGCCAGCTGGTGCTGAGTAGAGGTTGTGAACAGTCATTTTGATGGGCGCCGGCTGGAGTGGGGGTCGCCCTCGCTTCCTCCCCACTCTGGGGGACTGCATCTCCCCGGGGGCCAGGCTGGGTGGCAGGCACGGCAAGTGGCTCATCTGCCCCGGGGCTGCCGATCAACCAAAAGGGAGAGAAAAAAAGGAGGGGGAAACAGAGCTTTTTATTCATTTTTCAGTTTAGGTTTTTCATCTGAAGGCAGCTTTCTCGTGCTGCCATTTTCCTATTGCCATCAGTTATAAAGCGGAGCAAGAAATATGCCACAGATGTGCACTCCTGGGTGGGATTCACCTAACCACAGCTGGATCAGTTCCTCCAAAGTGGGACAAAACCCTTGCCATGCCCGTTTCCCTCTGTTGACCATGAATACAGTACAGGGAGCTGGCTCAGGTGGAGATGTCTCTCTTGCAGATGTCTAATAGGTGAATCCCTCAACAGCCACCTTGACCCTGCATCCTGCAGATAAGCATGATGAAGGCGTGAGCTTGTACCCACCAGTCAGTGCCTGCTTTCAGAGGTGATTTGGAGTAGATGACCTCCTGAGGTCCCTGCCAACCTGATTTTTTCCGAATTGTGCGGTTCTGCAAATCCTCCCTCACCTCAGAAGTGCTACCCATACCAAAATGGACTTCCCTCCGCTTCATACGCAGCACTTCTGAGTGGGGAGGCTGAACTGGACCACAAGGTTGCTGGCACAAGGTAGCTGTGTTAAAGGAGAATTTCCAAACATTTACTCTCTGGAATTTTATAGCATCTGTTACCACGCATGTTAGTAGTGGGCTTTTGGATGTACTCCATCAAAAGCTGCTATTTCACCACAACTCCATGCAGCTGATGAAGTTGAGCAGGGGCAATGGAGTGGGATCTGGTCCATTTTCCTCTGTGCAGGTTTTAATAAAGGGAACAAATATGTAACCATACACAGAGTATCAAGGGAATATACAGCATCCTTAGCAGCTTCTGGCAAGGGTCATGTGCTAACAAAGGTCAATAAAAAAAAAAACAACTGCAGAAATACGTTTTCAAATGTTTGTCCAGGCATCTGCTTTCCTGTGCGTGGGCAGAATACTAGTCCCAGTCCTGCCTGCATACGTTGCTAGACATAGGGGTCTAAGCAATTCTCATGCTTTTATGATAAGCCTTGCAATGGCTGACGTTTTCAATTTCATGCTCCCTCAGGCCAGTGATAACAGAAGACTCCCTGCTCTCCATTTTTACAGGGCAGACTCATAGCTCTCTCAGATACAGACAAAAGCCTAAAGATGTGGTCCAAGAGCATCCACTAAGCTCAAAAAACATAAAGGAAGTAAAGGTTTGTTTATTACTACAACTACAATTTTTTACAACATCTACAAACTGTAAAATCTACAGATTTCTCACTACACTTCAAATCTCACAATTTCAGAACCCAGTGTGATCAGATTGATCAGAGCTGACATTGCTGGGAATGAAATCGGGGTTGCTTACCCACATAGTGGGGCAGGTACCACTTGATAGGGGTCTCTGGTGACAAGTGTCTGCAGCTGGGAGCTTCTCTGCTGCAAAAGCAAATACGTTTTGCCTAGTTAAAACTTCATAAGCATGACTAACAAGCAACTCGCTTCTCTGGTCTTATCCAGTCAGTACTTTACACAGTCTGCTGTAGGATAAGAAAAACAGAGGGCTTCTAGGTCTTCCCTCCAGTAAATGCATTTATTTGCAATATATTAAAAATTGGGGGGTGGGCGGTGGGTGTCAATAACTCTAGGGGTATCCGCTCAGTTCAGACAGATCCATTACATATGGCAGGACTTATAGATTGACTATAACATTTTCAGTCTTCAGCACTGGCTGCCTAAAACTTTCACGCAAACAGTGAATGTCTAACACCAGATCAGAGCACACCTGCAGTGCCTAATTTACCATATTGCCCAGGGCCACCGTGGTTGCACTCTTCAGGAATGCTCAGTCAGCTCAGGAACCACCTGAAAACCTGCCATGAGCTCTGATTTTTACCCAATGAAAGTCTCATATGTCTGCAGAGACTATACTTTCAGAGCTAAAAGCACCAGGCTTGCCACAGCAGGAGTCAAATGGAAAGGCTCTGTCTATCCTGAGCATCACTGCTTTCCTTCTGTCTTCAGCAGTGTGCATTTTCCTCCCTGTAGTGCTTTCTGAAGGACACCCTCGGTGTCTCTTCCACCTCCCAAAACAAAACATCCCCTCAGCGTTACATTACAGGCTGGCTGCAGGCAGGGAGTCCATCAGGAAAAGGAAATGCAAGGAGTTCCCTGGATTTGGCACAAAAACCCACTATGAAAGCCCGGTGCTTCAAGCTTTGCACTTTGTTCTGCTCTGAACAAAGCCTGGCACCACAAACATTCACAGGGGAGCTTGACAGGGGCCAAGGAAGACAAAACCCAGCCCAGGCTTGCCCCCCACCTGGGGAAGAGCAGTGGTTCCTGTGGTGGGGGCCACTGGTGGCCAGGAGGCTGTGAGACAGAGGATAGGATCTGCATTGAGCACCTCACTGCATTGCCTTTGCTGTATTCTCCTTCAATTGTAAAGGTAGCTGGTGGCACCTCAGAAACTCAGAGTTAACAGTTCCTGAAGCAAAAGATCTGCTGACCTGGAGCACTTCTTTGACTGAAATGGGGTATTCTTTTGCAATTGGTGAAGTATAAAACACAGTGTGGTCAGGAAACACAGTAAATATTAGCAATCACGATTTTTTTGTCCTCTTTCTCTGCTCTCAATGCTTGTGACACTGTGCTTTGGCAAAACCTTGTAGAACTCCTTGCCACATGTGCTGACACACAAGACCCAACTGGGCTGCACACAAAATGTTCTCAGTGTAACATATTTGAATTGATATGGAAAAGACAAGAAATCAGCTGCAGTATACAAGTTGTTATTACACTTAATTACAAGCCCAACCGTGACTTCATTCTTCTTTCTTGTATGCCAAGGGAAACGGAGAGCACCTTTGGTGGCATTTACTGTGTTACGCTGCTGCAGATCCTGGAAGGCAAGTGTGCTCCCCAGCCGTGGGGAAGGCAGCAAAGACGCAAAAATTGCCTCTGACAGTGCAGGGGTTACAGCACAACATCCTCTCACGCGCAGGAGAAAGCTCTTAGGCAGGCTGGCAAAACACACAGTCAAATTGCAGGTTGGCCAGAGAGGCTAGAGGGACACATTTGTCTGACTGCCCCCCGATAAAGTCAGGGTGTTCCCTCAGAAGGACTTTAGTGGAGCAGCTCTGACTTTTGCCACAGCCGGGGCTCGACCCACAGCTCAGTGGCTGGAAAGCTTGGTGGCTTCAAGGCAAGTTAAGAGAACCTGATGCAATTTAAGGGCTAATTCAAGGAAGCAAATTACAGGCTACTAACAGAGGCACCGCCTCAGTTCAGGGAATCACTGTAGTACAGATAGCCTGGGGGAGTATTTTGGGAGGAAAATCAGTATTTGTTTGCCCTGTCCTTGTACTTTTCCTAAGGCACTAGCTTTGGATGGCCAAGGATGGTGCAGCTTCACTCTGACCTGGGTCTACCACTTTCCTATTCTTAGTTTAAAAATAACACAAGGAAATTGCTTTACATGTATGGCTTTTCATCACTTGCTAATGCAGGGCTACACACAGGGTAAGCTTTCCTTACTTGTCTTTCAAACATTGCCACCTGGAAATTTAATTTCCAACCTGCTTTCCACATTGCCCCAATATATCCCAGACAGGAGGCAGCAGAGGAACACCTCTCCCCACCCTGATACCTGGCCAAGCACTGCAGGAAGGGTGACATCTTGCCTCCTCCAGGAAGAGGAGGTTCTGCCGTGGCTTCAGAGGATCCTGAGGAGCACCCTGTCCACAGCAGTCTGCCCCCATGGAATGCTGGAGTGAAGAGAAAAACATGCACCAGACCGACACTGGAGACCTGCAGGATGTTTCTAACGGCCCGTGCTTTACACTGCACTTGCCCTGCATCACCGCTTACCATGGTAGAAACTATAGTTCAGGGGTCCTCAAACTTTTTAACCAGGGGGCCGGCGCGCGGATGCAGTGGCAGGCAGTCATCTGCGGCTGCTTGGTTCCCCCCCCAACCCCGGGGGGGGGGGGGGGGGCGGGGAGTGAGGGGGTCTGTAAATACCAGGGGCCAGATTGAGGACCCTGGGGGGCCGTATCCAGCCCGCAGGCTGTAGTTTGAGGACCCCTGCTACAGTTGATAGCAGATGGAGCTACAGTGCATTTCCTCCCAAGCTGAGCATTTTTGATGGACTGCAAAGATCCGTTCTTAATAAAAATAAATGCCTGCAATAAATGCAGCTTTTAACCTGCGCTCCAGTAACTGCAAGGGCTGAAGGTAAAAATATCACATTAAATTTTATATCGGTAATTCCAGAGGATGATCGTTTAAACTTGGTTTACACCAGGTCTCGTGCAAACCCATGCCTGGACTGGCACAGAGATGATGCATAAGGAAGGAACAAGCTATTCGTGCCTTAAGCCAAAGGAGTGGCAAAAGTACAGCCCAGTAGAAAATCTCACAGCAGCTGAAGGAGAATGCCCTTCACTCCCAATATCGCCACCAACCCCAGCTGCAGAAGGACTCTGGCCCAGGAGTCCCTGCCAGCACTTGCAGCCCTGCCTCCAACTCTTGACTCCTGCAGAGCTTCAGGTCTCCCAGATCTACATACCCAATAGCCATATGTAGAAAAGATACAAACTTCTTGTGATCTTGTCTGTCTTCCCTTCAGCTGTTGTTCAGGAAAGCACACTCTGCTGGGGAATATCACATTATTAAATGGGAGGGAGGCGATCCTTTTCAGCCAGTAACAGGACTATTTTCCCCTCCTCCTCTGTGCACAGCAGGGCAGCCCTTTGGCTGTGACTGCTCGGAGGTGATGGCCTGTGGAGCAGGTGAGCAAAACAAGAAGCATTGCCTGATCTGGAAGCAAAGCTTTATACCTGCATGTTCCTCTCGGGTAGTATTCAGGGACATGAGGCGTTACACATCTCTTCATCATGAATACCAAAGCAGCACCACATAGTACATGAAAGCTAAGTGTTTAGTGAAGCAGACAGTAGGAATTTTTGCTAATATTCTCTGTATGTCTGGATGTGACTGCCTAATGATGTTGCATGGAGAGCACCCATCTCACCATTGCTCAGAGAAAGGTCAGGATAATTTTCAGCCGTGGCATTAAGTTCTTCTACAGCGATTTGCAAAGCTCTTCTTTCCTGCTTATTGCCTTGGGGACTGAATTGAGAAGCAGCTGCTTCTCTGAGGGACTCTCTTGCCCATTTTGACTCCAGGAGGATAATTTCTACATAAAGCCCTTGAGACTGTCCAGCCAATGGGATCTGAGTAGAAGGGCCCATTTTCCCAAACCTGCCATTAAAGAAACAACACAAATACCTGTGCTAGCTGTGGGAACTGAGAATGGGATTGACCCCCTTCCTTCAAACCTCAGTTCGTCCATCACCTCAGTATAGGTTCCTCCTGGTCATTTCAGATGTGATCTCTCTTACGCCCTGTGTCACATCTGCCAAAATGTCTTGGGCACCTCAGGTCATTTCAGGTGGCACTAGATGACTATTTTAGGCAACCAGACTTAGCTGTAGGGAATAATTCAATAACAGATTAAGACACCTAAATAGCTACATTGAGACCCTCATACAGAGGTGTCTCTGTGTGGGCTTGATGTCTGACCTCCCATGGTATCAGTGGAGATCTTCAATATGGTTGAAGGCGTGCAGTCATTCAGCTGGTGGGATACAGATGTAGTTTGTGGTGGGCTCAGTGGCTCTAGGGTCCACTGACCAGGTACAATTTGATGATCGTGGGAGTTCTGTCGCTTCCTTGTAGACATCTGTATCTAGGTATGTTAATTCAGAACTAATCCCACTTCTAAATGTGAGGTTTGATTTGTCTTTTTTATACCCGACATTAGGGTGAAGTTAATCATGTCCTATGTATACATGTTTCTTCTGTCACTCATGCGTACCCACAATGGCCAGTTTTGTCTTATCCTGTGTTCAGGATATTTCTGGTTAATAGTACATTACATTGCAGAAGAAAGTATTTCCTTTTTGGAAGTGAAAACTCAAGCTTCATAGGTAAGGAAGCCTTGAGATTCCTGGGCTCATCTCAGCCTTCCCAGTGAGGAACTTCCTACACTTTCAGTGTCTCACTTCTCCCATATGTCCCACTGTATCCCCTCCAGGAGGCAGGAAGGCAACCAGACATGTGAAGCAGCCTGCTCAGGGCAAGGCCAGCTGACGACAGGGTCCAGGCTCCTCACGCTCCCATTACCCATATCTCACCCACTGCCGCAAGTTGTTTCTCAAGGAAAAGTGGACAAAATATTTCAGTACCTCTCATTTGGACAAAATAATGTGCTTCCCCTCTTAGTTCCTTGAGTAGTTGAATTTTGCCAGCTGCCTCGTGTTTTAAACATTCTCACAATGTTTGAAGTTTAGAAAAGGCTGGATAAAATACAAACACCATTTCTTCTGCTTGGAGCCACTCTGGAGGAGATAGATCCTTAGGTATTCAGAGGAGGTATTTGTGAGTTTTCTCTACAAGGAGCAGTGCTACAGCAAAGCCTGTAAGCAGATACAAGGAGGAGTGAATGCGGTTTTGTTCTGGGCTGTAAAAACCTGGATTTCTAATGAGCTGTAATCTTCTGTTAGAGCTGGTAGCCACATATCATTATCTCTCTGCAGCACAGCAAAGATTTAACTCTCCTTAACAGAAGCAGAAGTAGTAGGAGCATCCAAAACAACATATACCAGCATCTGTCACTGCATAGACTGCCTACCTTATCCTGCAGCCATTGCATCAGCCAGAGAGACTATGGGACGTGGCAGCACTAGTGAGGGTGGGATGGGCAAGTTTTCCTTCAATGCCATCGATTTGTGCCTGAGACATGCATGGCAAAAAGGTGGTGCATCTTTTTAGTCTGCTTTCCTGCAGAGTAAGAGTTCGTGTATTCACAAGCTTGTGCACTTCTTCACTCCTCATATGACTTTTGGACTCGTTGACTCATTTCAAACAGACCTGACGGGGCACCACAGCAAGGGGTGCAAAGGTTTTCAGGTATCGTGGAAATGTGTAAAAGACAGAGGTGCGAGACCCCAGTTGTGCTCTCCCAGTTTTGGCCACCTGTGTTATGAGGCAGTGAGACCAGAAGAGAGAATATAAAAGCTTCAATGTTTTTATCAGACCTGACACCCTCTCTTACACCCACCAGAATCAGGCGGTTACAGGACACAAATCTATGGAAACCAACCATCCTTCTTTCCTCTGCTCAGTAAACTACTTGGGGCTGTTCTTTTAATTGCTCTGTGATTTTGTGCCCTGTTTCGTGGGTACTGAAGGAGGTGCAGCAGCTGGTCTGGACATGGCTGGCACACTGCTGCTTGGCTATTTGCATCTTGGGAAATAGCACATTTATCTTTGCAGCTAGTTGCTGCCATTTTTACCTGAACGTCTGCAGCTGCAATGGGCTGAAGGTTACACTGCAATAGAATTGCACGGTCCTTTGTTAAATAATTTGCCAGAGGATCCAAATCAAACTGAGTTCAAACAAGAAAACATCTTTTTACTCTTGCAAACATGACCCAGTGCAGCAGAAACCCAGCAATGTTTCTGCCACAGATGCCTTACTGGCTGCTCCAGGCTTGCGAGTGGCAGAGCCCTTTCAGAAGGGGTCCTGCAGCAGGCTTGCTCTTCAGCTGCCGAGCGCAGGTTCTGCAGAACTGCCACCGACATTTTCAGTTGCCGCATTGGAGCGGGAAAGGAGCAGGCATCACGCAAGCCATGTCTCCTGCTGTACCCTGCCCTCTTCTCCCTCTCACCTTCTGGGTGCCTTAATGAAGGGCCAGGGAGCTAGTAGGAAATAGCACAGGATTCTTCAAAATCCAGACAAAAAGTATTGATGGTGTCTGCTCCTTTCCTTGTTACTGAGGGCAAAAGAAAGGAAAAATTGTTCCTGGTGTCATCTTACAGCCTGAATACTTTTTTTTTTTTTAAGTTAAATTCAGCAGCAGTGACAGTGCTGTCCTTGAGGAGGTGTTCTTTTGAAGGATAGCACCCTGGTGACAGCAGGTAGAAAAGTAGCTGCGTGCCCCCTCTCACTCAGGTTTGCTTAATGAGCCAGAAGAGCTTGAAAACCCTGGCGAGAATAGGACCCCCAGGAGCAGCTGAGGCCAGCCTCGCCTCCTGATCTTACCTTTCTTCATTTGGCCTGACGTTTTTGTTGCAGACGAGTAGCCTGTGGCAGGGAATTGAGGAAATGAGCAAGTGAGCACGGGCAAAGCACCAAAGGAAAGATGTGAAAAATGGACGCGACGAGGCCATGTGAGTGGCAAGGGTCACTCTGCTGAGGTAGTCAAGCCAAATGTGCACAAAAAAGGGAGAAAACAAAGGCAATGCCTTCCTTCTCCCTCTCATATGTGAAGCTGGTAGCACCGCTTCTGATATTGCAGAGAAACAAGAAGAAAGTGTCTGGCAAGCTGCAGGAGAGGGTGGAGCTCCTCTTGCAGGTCTTTGCCTCAGACTGTGGTTTCCCATTTGCAAGCAAATGGGTCCCAGCAAAACACTTGAGTCCTTCCCCTCAGCACCCCAAGGCCTCCTGCTTCAGCATCTACGTATGCAGAGGTGCCACTTCAGTTTGCTAGAAAGAGCCTGTTAAAATACCCTGTTCTGAAGTGGTCAGGGTGGTAAAACGTAGTGGGCTGCTGGAGGAGCGGTCCCGGCGCTGTGCAAAACTCCCTCTTGCAAGCTTGGAGAGGCAGGCTGGAGAGCTGAGGCTGAAAACTGAGTACTATAAGTTTGGTATTTATTGTGTGAGTAGTTACTCCTGCAGACCTGCAATCTCTGCTTGCCAAGCCTTCCTGTCAGCCTGCCTCCACTTATCTTCTCACCTTCCCCACCTCACCTAAGAGGCCTCCCCTCAGCGCCGACAGGCTGCCCGGTTTTGGAAGGAGGCAGGTCCTCTCCCAGATTGCCTCCACAGGCTCCACACTCCTGCTCAGGAGGCTGATGGGACACATGCTTCACCAGCATGCTTCGGGGTGCAGCGAAGTGTAATGGAGGACCGTTACCTTTCCAGGCTGCAATCAACTGAAGATACGTTCTATGGGCTCTCCACTTGCTTCCCTGCCGCCCTGCCTCCGGCCATCTGCAGCCCAGGACCAAGTGACTTTTCCAGTGACTGGATGCAGAGCACATCACTCTTTTCTCCCTGAACTACCAGATGTGATTTCCAGCACCAAGATCCTCAGTGTTCCCAGCTCAAAGCTCGAATGCTGGAGATGCAAAGACGTCCAGGATGTCTGTTATTAATTAATTAGATAATCAGATGACACTGGAACAAATTTTTCTGTAAATACATGAATGTTTGTAGCTCTGATAGGGCTTCAACCTGTAAAACTGAGGCTGTGATTCGGAACCAGCAATTAAATTTAAATTGGGCTTTCTGTTGTAGCAGGTCCTGTTTCATGTATTCAGCCAAGCAATTGCTAGCTGAAATGCCCTTGTTTCTGACCACACACTTTGCCGGTGTGCCCGCCATTAGCTTTGTCAGTGGGGAACTTGTGTGGTTAACGAGCTAACCCTCCTTGAAC
The DNA here is from genome assembly GCF_015220075.1 of Falco rusticolus. Taxonomy (NCBI): domain Eukaryota; kingdom Metazoa; phylum Chordata; class Aves; order Falconiformes; family Falconidae; genus Falco; species Falco rusticolus. The sequence continues at coordinate 24,625,347 of NC_051192.1, forward strand.
TACAGGCACACAAAGCTGTATCTTATTTATCTACAACCTTCAGACCAGCAAAGAAAGCACCAGTGTCTCTTCTGAACACAGTTACTTTCTTTCTCATCTTCTGTGTGTTGCACAGAAGCCGGATCACTCATAAGCCATGGATCCTTTCTGCTGTCTATTAAATTTTCAGGGGCAAACATTTGGAACAAATGAATGTGAAATGAGCAACATTTATATTACAGCCATTTGAGTTCTCCAGCTGAGTCTGTAATTGGCTGATACTCTATTATTTTCCTTCTCACTTGTCTGGCAATGCTCTGGCCTCTTCTTTTATAATTGTTTGCCTTCCCCACCCCCTCACCCCCCCCAGCCCAGTGTTTAGTGGTTTTTACATTTATGGAATATCTTCAACCAGTGTCTGCCATAAAGCTGCTAGCTTACTTCAAAGAAGGACACCCCATCCCTGGAAACATTCAGGGCCAGGCTGGATGGGGCTCTGAGCAACCTGATCTGGTTGAAGATGCCCCTGCTCATTGCAGGGGGGTTGGCCTAGATGACCTTTAAAGGTCCCTTCCAACCCCAACTGTTCTATGATTCCAAGGATCCAAATATGCAGATAATTTCCCTAATGCTTCCAGTGTTTTCTTGAACCAGCTATGCATTGCCCTTCCTGCGGGAAAAAATAAAAGTGTTTGACATTTATATCTAACAGGAAGAAGGAGCAGGTACCTAACTCAGAGAAGGTCAATGTATTCAAGTCAGATGGTGGGAGATGGGAGGGGGGAAGAGGCAATGACCCCACACTTCTCATTTCTCTAGATCCTATGTGCCCTGTCACCACACAGAATCCCTCTGGGATGCGTTTGGGACAGGACAAGTTGAGAAGTGATTTTGTACACATTTCTGTGGAGGCGATGGAGGAGAGCAAACAGGAAAAGACAGCGGAGAGAAAGTCTCACCAGTGTGATAAAAACAAGCACATGTGCAAGGATTTGTGATGCTTATCCGACTTGCCTGGTGCATACTGCAGTGAGAGCTGGCTGGGACTTTTTGGAAAACACAGTGTATAAAAATAAACTTTTGAGGTGAACATTTTGCAGTAAAGAGCAAGGTGTAACAGAACTTCTGTTGGAAAACAGCAAAATAAGCTGTGTCAGGATGGAACAGCTGGAAAGCAGCAAAAGAGGCAGACTCACCCCAGCCCTGCTCACCACCTGCCTGGGCACGCATTGCACATGGGCCAATGAAACTCTAGTCCCTGTCACACTCAGAGCCAAGCAGGATTCTTTCTAATTACAGCTATACTACTCAATAAAGGAGGAGCAGGACTAATGCCTGTCTCCAGGGCTCAAGGGTGCAGCATAGCTTGCATCCGTGTGGCTAATGTTGGCCCCTGAACTGCAGATTTGTCTTCGGTGCGTTGGATGGAGCAGCCTGGATGAGAGCCAGGGAGGATGCTAATATTAGGCAGAGCAGAGAAAGCTGAGAGCTGTCCCTCTTTTCTGTTTGTAAAAGGGGGTGCTCTGTTATGATGAGGTGGTCCCTTGATGGCAAACTGTTACCCAGTATGAGGTCCTAGCCTTTCATCATCTGCTGTCAGGGCTCTCCCTTGTTGTGTGTGTTCATCACAGGGCAACTCTATCCTCACCTCACATGCTGCATACAAGGGCACCGGCTCAGTGACTTTCTCCCACGCGCAATGAAATGGCTGTGGTTTGAACCCAGAATGGGATGGGAAAGAACTTTCCACCCTCAGAACACTGGCAGGACAGCAAGGTGCAAGGTGCTTCCCCCCCTGCCCCAGCCTTTCGCCAGAACCTGCTGTGCTGGGGGCCAGCCTGGGCTGCACAACCTGGGCTGATCCCTGAAACCAGCTGGAATTAGCGGAGTCATTAGCACAGAAACTGGAGTCAAATTGAAAAACTCCTTGTCTTTCCCAGATCTGGTGGGCCTCCAGTAGCTTAATAAGAAATACGAGCAAATGTTATAGTGGAAAAGAGAAAACTGGCATGGTGAGCAGCTTGAGGTGGCCTGCTGGCATTTATTGCCTCCTGTGCTACTCTAGGTATTTCATTATGACTTACATACTACCATCCTCAATTACTTTGCCAAGTAAATACATTTTTAACAGAGACAGCCCCTGTGCTGGGTACAACTGCCATCATTCCCTACCTTTCCCGAGTCCATAATATGGAATAAAGCTTCTGTGCTTCCCTCCTTGCCAAATTACGCCTACTGCATGAAATCACCAGGGCTAATGTGCCCATTTTGCAAAAAGAAGTGGGGCATCCCCCCCTTCCCAATAAAATGTGCTCTCTAGGCAGTCTGAGCACTGAAGAAGCAGTCCACTACTTCTCCTGCCCAAATGATACCCCAGCAGCGCACCGGTGACTCCCGGGGGGCTCAGCAGCCATGCCCGGTCGTCCTGCTCCCTCATTGCCCATGGCTCTGCCTCCCTTTCAGTCACCAGTTATAGTCAACCACTGACTCCAGTATGATTTCTCTCCAACATCAACACACTTGGCTGGATCGCACATACCAGCTGATACTGCTACCACAGATATCTGTCCCAGGAAATAAATTAACCCCCTAAATCTGAAGAAGTTATATTACGAAAGTCAGTAGGGAAATATATTTTCTTGGAGGGCAGGAATTTCACACATTTCTCACATAAAGTTATCCTTATTCCTTAGAGACCTGCTGCACTTTTTATATTACATTTTGAGAAATAATACTTATAAAAGATTCATCCTTTTCTGGCATGAACTGGAGTGGCTCTTATGTTTCTGTCTTTGGAGATTTCAGGGACCACAGCTTCTGAAGATGCTCAAAGCTTTCATTTCCATGCACGGGAGATAAGTTTATATTCAAACCAATTTTTAACATTGTAATTGGACAGCATAAATAAAAGGATATTCATTTAATCCTTAAATTCAGGAACAAGAAAGGCACATGCACCACTTGCTAGAGTCTGCTGCATTACCCAGGACTGCTTGGGAACTAGACAGGCACCCCATGGCTACCGCTTCCCACTTCAGAAGAAAAACTCTGGTGCCCAGGTGACCACTGGGCAGGCTGGCAGAGGTTGTCTGTGGTGTATCAGGCCACCAACTGTGATTTCACCCTGGCACACCCCTTTTTGGGAAGGCAAGTTCTGGCCGCTCGCAGGCTTGCTGGCTGCCTGGACACTGGATCTGTCTTTGGAGGGGGCTGCAGGTGGCTCTCAAAATGCAGGGTGGACACATTTGGAATAAAAACAGGCTGGGAAACCACAAAATATCCCAGACCTAAGACTCAACTGTGGGAACACCACAGTCAGCAAGGTGTGACTCACTGTGACTGGGAAGCAAAGCTTTGCTAGTAGGCTGGTTACTAAAGCGTGCAGCACCCAAGAGCAAAGTTTGCTCCTGATTGATTATATCTGTAATTCATTTTCTAAACAAATATATAACCTTCACTTCCCAGAGCTGTTTTGATCCATTTCCCCATCCAATGAAGGACCATTTCCTGTTTTCTAGATTTTTTTTTCATTGTGTTTGGCAACAACCCTGTTTTTATCACCTAGAAACTCAATACTCAGAACAAAACTGCTCCAGCTGGCTTGTCTGTCATCATCTGCATACCTTGGTCATATGATAGATGTTGCGAAATTGTACTGATTAAATGTCTGCTTTTAGTGTTCTTTAAAAAAAAACAACACACCCCAGATGAAAGGTTCCATTGAATGAATTTCCAGTTCATTTGTGCTTGCAAGTGCCTGTCAGTAGAAGGCACACTTCCAAACCAGCTGCGAGAGCAAGTAACAGGAAGCTTTCAGGTATATTATGGAAACCAGTCACAGGGTTTGGCCCCTGTGTAATTCCGACACTAATCGGTGAGAGCAACTAGCACAGGGCATATACACTCTGGCAGTCCAGCTTAAGCCTCCAAAACAGTGCTCTCTGGGACCAGAGAGGAGCTCGTATTGCATACTCACCCCCTGCATGCGGTGATTTTTTTCCCCAAATGCATTGAATTGTTTACTGGTTCTCGAGGTGTCATTATTGTTATATTTTCTATGTCTGCATCACAAAATTGGCAAGAGAATTTCTAGCAGAGAATGGCAATGTCTTCCATTCCTGGCTACATTTCTTCTAACTAACTGGGACAACAATCTGAGTAGCAAAGACAACTCATCACAGCTCTGTGGAAATACCCGGGGCTGCTAAGGAAGAAATGTCTCCATGCACAGACTGCAGCACACAGCAGCCTGAGCCTGACAACAGCCACCCACTGTGTCAAATTCTGATTTAGCACAGAGGTTGTTTTCACACTCGGTGGCAGTGGGGGCTCTGGGAGCCACTTGGTGTCTGAGGACTGCCCCAGTACATGAATCACTAGAGAAGCAACTCACAGTCATGACTGGTGGCATCTGCCTTTCCCTGAGAAGGGAGACCACCACCACCTGCCAAGTGCAGTGGGCGCTTGGTGAGAAGCGTGCCTGCACGAGCCCTGGTCGGGAGGGTGGTCTGCTCTGCACCCCCATCCCACAAATCTCCATAACCCAGAAGCCTTCATAAGCACCTCCAGGTCCCAGGCACATTTCTCCCCTGCAGAATCATTTCAAAATTGTTCAATAAAATGTTTTGGCTTTTAATCTATTTCTTCTGCCAGTGAGAAAGCGCAAGTGGTTATGAGACAGATAAAGTATCTGCAAGTCACAGTTCACTGCCTGCCCCTGCACAGGGGATGGGACATTGGATAGAGGTAAGTCATCTTTTTTTTGGTTTGTGTGTGTGACCACATCACTCAGGGACATGTTGTAAGCTCTTTGGGGCAGTACAGTGTTTGAGACTATTAGTATGTATCTCTTCATGAAATCTTTGTGAAATTGCAAAGGAAAGAAAATGGCAGATTGAAATGCTTCTTGTGTCTCCCTTGAAAATCCAAGGCACTTTCTAAATGTCAGTGGATCAGGTGTGTTTCAGACACCCACAGTACAACAGGCAAAATGTCCTACTGCAAACTGTTCCCTCTGCACGTTAAAGCCCAAAGTCAGATTTACTCTTTTGCATTGTAATTCATACGGGATCCAACACCATCAATGTCATCATTATGACCTAAATTCTTTGTCTGAAGCCATTTTCTCCACTCAGTTTTTATCCTATTTTTCCCCACAAGCTTTCTTAGCTCCTTTATCATCTCTGAGAACAAATGATTTTAACATACTTCATTCAGAGAGATCTTCCATGCTTGCAAGGAGCCTGCAAGGGGCTGTGGCACGGTGCCATGCAAAGCGCATGATGCCTCCTGAATACCTGGAGGGATTTCAGACTTTATTTATTTCATTTTCCTTCCACTTGCCTCTAGTTTTGTGTCCCCTTATGGAGCACACTCTCCTGGCCTTCCCAGCACATCATTTCTCTCCCGATGCTTTAACACCCCTATATTGACCAGCCTGAGCTGCCCTTTCTAGCAATCACCAGGCAGCAGGACCATAGTGTCAAGTTTTTCACTGTCCCAAAATTAGCATAAGAAACTGGCACATTGACTGTGACTGTAAGCAAATGTGACCTTTTCAGAGGCTGACTTTATTTATTTATTCTGTTGCCACTTATTTCCCTGTTGCCAAAAAAAAATCATAAAAAAAGCAGTGCACTGGCTCCCAGACTTACTAACAATAATCATTAAAATATCTCTGACTAGCAACACTTCTTAATTGAACAGCAATTAAGGCTGCAGTCAAAGCCTGCAACACAGGCTGAGCACACGGCAAGACTACCATTTCCAGTTTCAGTTCATCTGCACTTTTGTTTAGCCGTTAAGTGCCAGACACAAGTGTCCTCATGGTTACACACGTACCCACGTGCTGGCACTGATGGTAGAAATAACTCAGGGGCAAGCACAGCCCTGTTCGCCATCAGACCTACATCTCACGTGTTTCTGTAATCTCACATGATGTTGGGGGAAACAGGCTCATGCTATGTCCTAAAGCGCACAGATGTGCATGCACAGCAGTTTTTGTCTGCTCTGGCAAGCTCTCCCCTTCTTTGGCCCTGGGGACCATTTTCCTCAGCACAACCTCTGGCGGGGCTCACTTGCAGCTGCACTCACCAAGCCGTGCCCCGAGTCCCTGAGGGCACGTGAGAGGGGCTGGAGCCTCACAATTTTCACCTCCCAGCTCCCTGCCTGCTCTGAAGCTTTCACCCAGGCAGGGCGATGGGTTCCTGTGAGCTCATCACTCCCTCCTGTATGTCCCTATGCATGAGACTTCTGTATCTGCAGAGCTAAATATTAATGAGTTTGGGAGAACTCCCCAGCTTCCAAATTAATTAGAATAGATCACCCACCAGAAGCCTTAATCAGTCCTGCACTCAACATTTCACTGAGGAGGATGTGCCTGTGTGCCTCCCTCCAGACCGCACAGCCCGACCGCTCACTGTTTTCTCCTCAGCGTGGGGCAGCCTCCTGCCTACCCAGGTCAATAAATACCCTCATCATAGAATCACAGAATCATTTAAGTTGCAAGTCCAGCCGTTAACCTAACACTGCCAGGTCCACCATTAAACATTCAGCCCTTCCCTGGACAGACCCTCTTGCTCCATGTGACCTAAGCTGACAGACAATAGCCCTGGCACAAGGTTAATAGTAGCTCACCTGAGCAGATCTTTCTTTTCGGCAATGACAAGAAGTTGGGTTTCTCTGCCAGCTCAGCACTGGTCCCTGTTGTCAACAGAGACTGCCACTGCTAAGTGTGTAAAAATAATGGGTAAGGATAAAAGATCATAATTTTTGCAGTATTGTCTCCCAGTTTAATAACCTCATTTAATTAGAAATCATAGGTAGCAACCATGGCAGGTAAATTTAATATAAGTTCTGAAACACCCGAGATTGCACGAATACTACCATCTCTAAAATTTCTGTTAATAAAAATGTCTCTGAAGTTGAAGGTTTCTCCCAGGAGTCTCCCCCCATACCAAAGAGCTCAAAACCAAACATCCCAGAGGACCAGCACAGGCCACCAACGCTTCTTCATGCCTGCTGCAGGGTGCCCTGGCACACAGGAGCTCCTGAGTGTTCATGTAACAAACACACAAATCTGTGGCCATGCAGGGATGGGGGCAACACACAGCTACCCACTAGACTGAGCTGCACAGAGCAAACCCCCTGGCACCTAAGTGTCTTGCAGCAGCAAAACTGCATTTTTGCTGGTGTAGGTTTTTTTAGCTGACTCTGGGATGCTGCACAATTTTGCTGACCAGCCCTGAGTCCAGGGTGTGGAGTGCTGGGTATCCCACCAGGCTGGTGAGGATGTGAGGCTGCCTAATGTAATGCCAGGGATTGAGGCCATCTCCAGCATCAGGTGGGAATTTGGAGAGGCAGCTGTGGCTGCCAACATTGTGATCAGTCCATTAGCCATTTATTTTTTTTTTTAGTAAATTTACCTTCATCTAGTCAACCATAAAGAGAAGACGAGCTATGTTTTCTGTTTTTTCTTTAGCATCACCCAAAAAGCCCATGTTCTGAGAGGGAAGGATATTTGCACAGGCTTAGCTTCAGAGGATTAATGCAACTACAGCAATCCTGGGAGGAAAAAAACACATGAATGTGTGTCCAGCAAATACCATCAAGGGAAAAGCAACAACTGATAAATATCTCTGATCTAATAGACCTGTGAGGTGCCTCCTGAGCAACGGGGCAGCAGTGCCATATGCACCCATGTGAACGTCAGGATGCCCATGGAGCTTGTCCTCTTATCATGATGTTTTCCTTGTTCACCTGCCTGGCTTCTGTCTCCTCTGGCTGGCAGGGAAAAAAAAAAATGCTCAGCACTGCGCAGGGCTTTGTGGCTGACCAGGGAGGGCTGGTGAGGAGGACAGCATGGCCAGAAAGCTGGGAGCATCTTTTGCACCTCAGTGCTCTCCCACAGCTGAGACAGCTGAGGGGACAGCACTGCAGCTGAGGTTTGGCCACCCAGCCCCAGCTCCAGCCCTCACCAGCAAGCCAAGAGCAGGTTCTCATCCTGGCTTCTGGGCAATACATGCACCCATGCTGATGGAGCAGAGGTCCACAAGAGGCAAGCTGGGCCAGGGAGCAGTAGAAAGGGCAAGTTCAGATTAAAACGCACCTCTGAGAAACAGCATGGCTCCACCTCACCAGGGCTTGCAGATTTTCAGTATCAGCACTGTGGGCAATCTCTAACATTCACTGTGAAACTCGGTCAAAGCTGTCGTGCTTCACCTTGGCATTGCTGGGAAGCCAGAGAGAAGCCCCGGTTCCCAGACCAAAATCAGATAAATGACTGCAAATAAGTAAGGTACATAGCTGCTCCACTCAGCCACCCCGGGGAGCAGGCAGGGCTGAGCGGCAGGTCAGTAAGAAAAAAGGCTCTGGCCCCAAGGCAGGCTGAGGGAGAGCACCTGGCTTCAGCCATCACTGCGCACCCTTCCTGCCCTGGTTGCACAAAGGGGTTTGAGCTGAGCTGAGGGTGCAGCAGGGTTTGCATCCCCCAGGCACACCGCTGCCTTTCACCCAGACAAGAAAGGCAAAAAATAGACTTGCAAAGGGAGAGCAAAGCTGGTTTCTCCCCTGAGCACACCTTGCCCATGTCTGCAGCCTCCACAGCCAGGCAGGACCAATACAGCAACCCCTGGGGGCTCCAGGCAGGCATCCCGAAGCTCCCAGTGTTGCAGAGGACATGGACAACCTTTTGGCATGTGTGGGTAGAGCCCAGCCGCACTGATCGCTGACCTGCACCAATGTGGCCTCCAGGGCAAGAGAGTAAATGGCAGTCTGACCAAACCAGAAGGGTCACTGCAAGGCCTCCTGAAAGGCAGTGGCATCGGAGCGTGCATCAAGAACTTCAGGTGGGAAACAGGGAATGCCTTACCCAGCCACATCAAAAGCTTATGAGGGACAAAGAGGGATCATCTTCTCCCAGATCTTGCAACCCACCCAGCAGAGCTGCCCCTGCTCCCACATGGGACACTGGTCCAGTAAGGACTCAGCCCTGCAAAACTTTTCTCCCCCGTGTCCCACTGAAGCCTGAAGGACTGCAGCCACCTCCAAGCGTGTGCCGGCTCAGATGTGACACAACACCCTATGGGAGCAGCACCCTTCCTTCCCACCTTTTAAGGAAAACTGAGTATCAGCACCAGAGCAGTGGTTTAGATTGCTAAGCATCCTCTTGAATGACTAAACGGCAGTGAGTAATATGTGTTTACATACATTATGGCCTATTCCCCCATTGGAAGGCGATTTGTGTAGATAACTTCCATTAATGTTAAAGGCAGCCATTCACATAAATCCTCAGCACATTAATGGCCGACTAGCCTCCTCTGTGTGGCATTTTGTGTTGCTGCATTTAGCGAGCACAATATAAACGTGGCTGACTTAATATGCAAATAAATTCAAGTATTTACTGAGCCATAAGAGACAGTTACTAGGCACATCTCATTCATCGTTTATAGGGAAATAGATGGAGGCTGCCAGATGAAATTGGGAGATAAATGTTATAAACCTTTTTTTAAGGCAATAGGGGAAAGGGTACTGAGTTTCCACATATACATAAATAATGATCATAAACAGTTTCTCGAAGACATCCTCTCTTCTATTTATTTTTACTCTGTGTGTGTGTTTACTACACACCCGCACTGAAGCTCTATTTGTTGCGTTGTTGTTCATGCTGGTGGCAGTGGAGTCCCTGCCATCCCACAGGGACAGAGCAGGGCCACGCACCTTTCCTGCTCACTTGCTCACTGCCTCCTCAGCAGCTGCTCAAGCTGCAGCAAGGGAACACGCTCACCTGGAAAAGCTGGGCCACCTGCTGCAACTCCCTCTTTTCATGGCACCAAAAGGTGAGCCCTTGCTTTAATGGCACCTAGTGCAGGAAAGGGGAGAGAGACCTTTTGTGCCATTTCTTTTCATGGATGCTCTCTTAGGAAGTTGCACTGAGCATTTGCAAAACAAGAGCCCTCACCAGGCTGACGCTTTTCTGAGTCAGAGGAAAGACATCTTCAGTGGTAAACATATCTTAAAAATGTGTCAAATACAGTATTACTGAAGTCCTCCTTCAGTTCCCTGTGTAAGATTTTTAAGATGCCATGCCAAAGACATGTTGTCCACAAGACATGTCCTCCACAAGACATTTCTTCCTAGTGGCAATAAGTAATACTGATTCACTTGTTTATTCTTTCAGATGGAAAACAAGGAAAAATTCTCTGTCTCTATTGCACAGTTCAATGGGTTGGTTCCTATGCACGTACATGCTCATGGAAATATGCAGATACATATTGAAAAGGCCTTATCTACTATTTGACTCCATAGCACTCTGCTGGGTTATGTCCCTATTGAATGCTGGGGGGCTTTTCCAGAGGAGTCACCAAGAAACCCCCGAGGTCTTTCCAGCATCCCTGTGTCGGCTCTGGGCTGCTGCATCTGTCCAAGCTTGAGGAAGAAGCAGTGAGAGCATGCAGGCATCTCCCCACAGAGCCGGGTGCCAGCCGAGATGGACCAGCCAACACCACCACCCTGCTTGCACGGCAGGACAGCCCAGGCTGGCCAGGCATGGCGGCAGCTCAGCCCCAAATAAAAATGACAGCAGAGACAAAAAATACCAAGCAATCTCTGTCCTTAACAGGGATTTCCCTCTTGCAATGTTCCCCTTCGGGTTTGCCCTCAGCTAAGGCCCCAGAGCTTCCCCTTCCCCTGTTCAGGGACCGCCTCTCCTTTCAAAATCTCTTCTGTCCCTGGCCAGGTGTGAAGCTCCCTCCCAAATCTTTGCTCTCTCCTCTGAGACATGTTTCTCTCCCCACAGTGCCCACGGGTGCATATGGCTGCAGACCTCTGATGTATACTCTGGAAATAATTTTACACACCGACTGTAAAAAGGAGCCCCCCCTCCAAACCTGCTTGTGCCCACCTTGGCGTTGCCATGCCCCTCCGCTGCCCCCCAGGAGAGCCTCCACTGGCCCTTGGGTGCAGTGCCAACCCCACGGCTCAGGTGTGCCAGCTCTGCCCCAAACCCAGGCTGCATCCTGCAGCCAGGGAGAAGGGGAAGGCACTCGGGGAGCAGGAGGGTACCTGAGAAACTGATTTCATGGCAAGGGGACAGCAGGTTGCAACAGGATGCCCAGCAAACGGGACCAGTTGCAGCCCCTTGCTCCCACCTCTCCTCTCTCCTGATAGACTTGCAGCGTTTGAGTGACACAATCCCTCTGACTGTGAGTTTACAGAGTGCCTAAACATTCGCTGGGTCCTCTCGGGATGACAACGACCATAATTCTCAATAAATCTGCCTGTGTCACAAGGCAAGGTCTTGGGTTAAAAACTTACCTGTCTGTGGTGTCCTCCCTGGCAGGCAGGCAGGAAGAACTCATCGGGGGCCAATGATGCTTAGAGGCTTTCAGGTCTTCAAGGATTTCCCGCGCACCCCAGGGACATGGCAGCTTCCTCCTGCTAGTGCGAAGGGGCTAAGGCACAGTACCACTGAGACCCCCTCACCCAGACAGCCGCCTGCGAGCCAGCATCCTCGGCCCAGAGACATCTCAGGGCAGCATCTTCCTCCGGGGAGCTGTCTTGTGTAGATGTGGCACTTAGGGACATGGTTTAGCAGTGGACTTGGCTGTGTTAGGTTAACGGTTGGACTTGACGACCTTAAAGATCTTTTGCAACCTAAATGATTCTATGACTTTCCTTGTAGGAAATGCTCACTGCAGCCCTCAGGTAGCCTTGTCAGCTGTGGGGAAACTGGCTCTCGGGAGTCTGCCCTGCCAGGGTTGGTGTGTGGGGACAGTATGTCCATATCTGACATTAAGTCTAAATCAGTTTTGAAACCAAAAGCACTCACAGTTAGCTTCTGCATTGGAATCTCAGGTGCATGACGCCTGCAGGAAGATGGGGTGAATGAAGAAAGCATCTCATACCTTCCCTTCACCTCCCACCGAGTAAAACACACCACATTTTGTGATACCTTCTTCACACCGTTGACACACAAGTAGAAGCATGGAGAGATGGAGGCAAGCATCAGGAAAAGGTATTTACACAGCAGAGAGGTAGGGCAGCTCTCTGAGTCCGGTCCCTCAGCAAAGAGCACATGCACACCTGTTGCTCACATCCAGGGAGCACGTCAAAGAGAAATATAACTGATTTTTTACAAATTACTTCTGCTGCTTGAGATCTTGGAGGATATTATGAGGAATCGCCTATTGCTACACGTGCTGTGGGATTAACACTTTGCAGCTCTTGTTGGGAAAACAAGGCTGGCACAGGTGCTAGCGGAGGTCCCGCAGCTGAGCTGCTGCTGCTCCCTGGCACGCTGCACCCAGGTGGGAGCCACAACAGAGTTGCGTGGGCACCCAGGGTGCATGTGTACCACGATGCAGGCAGGAGCAGACCCCCTGCAAGAACTATGGTAACGAAAGCACTGAGAGCAATTTAGGGCCCAACCCTGAATGCTCGATTTCAGTCACACCTGTCATAAATCAAGAAAATGCTGGGGAATACTCCTGGGAGCTCCACCTATATAAACACTCAAAGCAAGGAGAGCAACAGCTGGCTCCTCTGAAAGCTTTTGTCATTCTGGCATTTTGAATGCCAAGGATGCTGGTGTCAGCACACATGCCAGGTAAGTGGAGCAGGAAAATAGAGGCGTATTCCTGGCCCCACGGCTGGCCAGGGATGGAAAGGAACCCCCATCCTTTGCATCCCACACCCAAACTAAACAGACTCAAACGGACAGAGAGCAGAAGTCTAGCATTTATAGCACCATTCCCCTGTACAATGAGAATCACCTTTAAAGATGGGGTCAGGATAAACTGCAGGGCAACAGCAAACTGTTTGGTTCAAGAGGAATTATTCATCCTTCAGCAGGAGATAATTACACATCCAGAATCTCTCTGGACAATTTTGTATTTGGTCCAAATTTACACTAGTTCCTAAAGGGAGCGGTCAATATTAATGAATTACTTACAATTTTATCATCTTTATAAGGCTTTATTTGAAAAAAGAATATCAGAAGTTTAGATCTTTAATTAGCAAATTTTAACCACACCTTCACTGCACATCATCCTTTCTTTTGTCAATCCTTTCATTCTCATCAATAGGAAGATTTGGTGCAAAGATGCTAGCATAGGTTATAAATTATTTTCAAATTTATTAGTCAATAGCAAATTTAGCTAGCACATTTAATGCATGCATATATCATGATTCTGTTTGGCAGAGCAGCATGTAATCCCCTGACACACAATTTTGAATGAGTATTTTTTTAATACACAGCAAAATAAAGAGAAAATTTTGCATTTTCTGACAGGAAACCAATTCCTCACGAGGCGACTTGTTACAACAGAAATAGTACATGTAATTAATTTTTCTATTTAAGGTAAGCCTGGAATATTTTTCGTTGCCTAAGTAAACCAATTATTGTTCATTCTCACTACAGTGAGCCTAGTGGTGACCCTCACCTGTTAAATACTGTAGTTGCCCTTAATGGTCAGCTGAAGAACTCAGCTGGGAGTGTTTTATGTAAATAAAGCTGACTCCTCCTTTGCACCATTTTAAAGCTGTATGGAGAGAAGTAGTGCAGGATTTTAGGGAATTGAGGCTTTTTTTTTCTCATCGTTACTTTTAAAAAACACCATGATGCCATTGAGTACGCTTTATGAAAGTGAACTAAAATCCCCTGAAGGTAACAGGGCTTTGCTGACTTCAGTGTTATCAAACATAGACATTTTTCTTCCTTCAACATTTAACAGAAATCATTGGTGTCTTACTCTCACCAACTATTTCCTGAAGGTCTTCCCTACCCAAACCATGCTTTTGCACTGTGTATTTATTTGCCAGGCTGGCATGGATTCCCCACTGTTTGCAGGAGAGCGGGCCTCGGTCTCTGAAGTACCCTGGATGTTTTCAAGCTAATACTAGGAGTATTGGCTAGTGTTAGTGACATGAGCTCAGTCCACAGCAGGAAAGGAGCCTCTGAGTACCTCTGGTCAGAGCCCAGTGAGAAGTGGTGATGTTGGGGAAGTTGGTTAAATCTTCCTCTTTTCTACTGTGGGGTTCAGGTCAGCTCCCACCAGCGCTGGATGCTGGGGGAGCCTGTGAGGGTGCCAACAGGTCCTGGCATGACCAGGGACAAGGTGGATGGATGCGTCCCATGAGGGAAGCCCATAGCCCAGCAGCGAGCCCCTTGCTCCTCTGCCTTGTCCCAGCAGGTCTGGGTGAGGGAGCAGGCAGGAGCCCAGCTGGCAGGACCTGCCTGTCTCTTGTTCCCAGGCTGTTAAAGGACAATCATCCCACACCCTGCTCCATTGCTTCACCCTATGACCTGTGCCCTCTTTTGCATTTTTCCTTTTTTATGTTATCTTAAATTCAAGGGAGGGAGGGTGCTAGGGAGACATTTATGTAAGGTCACATCTCAGCCTTGGGAAGCTGAGGGTGTCACTCATGTACCATGATGAGGTGCTCTACTGTGTTTCTCTTTTAAACTTATTTTCTGTTATATGTATCAAAAAAGCCAAATTTTTGTGTCAAGCACAGAGCTAAGAGAATGGCTGAGGGAAAAGCATATTACTGCAAATTCTTCTTTCTAGGTACCAAAGCCACCATCAAGCACCTGTACGGTCATGTGTTCCCAGCAGGTGAGAAACCTCAGGGCAAGGTACTGATTGCCAAGAAAGAAAATTGTGTCTTTCTACCCACTCTTCTCCACAAAACATAGGAAAATACTCAAGTTAAATATTTCCGCTAAAAATATAACAAATATCAGAGTTACTGTGCTACAACAACAAAGCATTTCTCGCAGTATACCTTCTGCAGTTTCTGATCTAATTCAGCACATGTACTTTTTCTGTTCATAGATTATTTTTTTTCCATTCCTTTCCCACACTCCATCATTAAACAGCTTGTGCCACTGCCAGCCTTTCTAATCTGAGGAACATGTGCATCAGCTAAATAACTTTTATGACAGGGCAGAGGGGCTCTGCCTTATCAGGCAAATCAGTGCAACATCTGGATTAAAATTAAAAGTCACCCGCAGTCAGAGAGGATTAGGAAACACCTCATCTAAATAAAATCACAAACCCTGAACTTGGAAATCTCCAAGCCATATCCTCAGCTGGTGTCAAATGAGGCTGGAGCCAAGGAAGTTATGCTGATTTACACCACCATCTGATTGAGCCTGGTGTGCTTAGCTTTACAGTGTGCTGGAGGAGGTTGTAAGTACTCTTGTAGCACAAAGACACTCTTGAGACTCCAGCCCTCTCCCACAAATAACAGCATCCCCATACTTTCCAAGTATTTGCTGCTTAACCCCCCTTTACGTGCTTCACATTTTCCATTGTGCTTTTATTCAATTTGAAAAGCCCTTGGTCTATCCTTGAGCAAAATGTCTTCAGAAGCCTCTTGAAATCAACCCAGAATTAAACAGAAATCCCCCTCCAAGCAGAGAATTCAAACAACTTTCCTTCTGCAGCTCGCCAGACTAACTTTATATTCTTGCCACAAGCCTCACATGCACCAAAACCAAAAGCAACTTCTTTCTGCCAGACTGCTCCTGTGAGTTGAACCCGAGGCAAAGACACCAATGCTCACAGTCATTCACCAGCTATGGAAAGGGAAACGGCACCCAGACCTCACAGGCGGAATTACTCACTGAACCACACCGGGCTTCACCCTCCGTCGGCGAGCAGTGGGCTGCGGGCTGGGGCAGCAGCGGAGGCTTGGGGAGCTAAGGGGGGACGGGCAGGGCTAGCCGGGCACGCGCATATGTTTCACCCCCATGCTCTGTCCTCTCTCAAAGTTACCTTTCCAACACCTGAAAAGACAGACATAAACATCTCTGCTAAAGTATGCTGCTCAGCATCTCTCGTAAGCTAGATGCCTGGTAGTCTCAAAGGAAAAGCCCAGCATATAAAAAGTATCACTGCCTTCAGTTTTCAGTTAAGGACAAAAATTCAACTTAGCATCTGGTATGAAGGTATAAAGAGATTATAACTAAACTCATTGCTCTATGAACTATACTAAACCCCCAAATCTGTGGTATGAATACTGCCCACTACGTATCTTGCAGAATAAGTTGCTTTTTAAATGGAAGAGGCATTTACCTGGTAGCAAAAATACCCCCACTTAGATTCAGGTTCGGAAAAGCCCGAAGCCGCTCTGCATGCAGAGTGCTCTGTAGTCAGAAGTCTTCACCAACTAGTGCACACCCCCCCACCCCCATGCACGCTCCCACTGCCGCGCAGCACGAGCCGGCGGCGCACACGGACCTGCTGCCCCTCTCCTCACACAAAGTGCTCCCGGGGCTAAGGAAGGGTGTGCTTTGGTGAAGAGAGGCTCCAACCGAGGAGCTGTAAAGTTACCGTACAGACAAGCAGAATGAGAACTGCTCCGACAAGGCTCAATGACAAACATCAGGCAGAGAAGAAGAAGCATGCTTTCCCCTTACCTATTGCTTAGGTTAAAAGACTGAGCAGTGTCTTTAGACAGCCCAGGCATTGGGACCCAAAGGGCAGAGGACTTTCAGCACAGTCACACAGACCCCGGCAAAAGCCATCTTCTCCCTGTCTTTTAGCACAGTGTAAGTCTCCAGCAGCTCAGCTCTCCAGCTGCAAACATCTCATTAGACTAATGCATTCAGCACAGGCAGAAAACTCGATTTACCATAGCTACAGCAATGAATTTCCATTACGATGACAGCTTCAACCACATCATGTCCGGAAAAGCAGCCAACCACTGCCTTTTAAAGAACACACACATTTTACCCGCAGAAAACGAGGCCTGCGCGTCAGGTTTCCTTTCTCTTCGCAGCTACACTGAGAAAAAAAATTGCCATTTCTTTTTATTTCAGGAACTCCACAAGCTGAAAGGTAAAGACGTTTGGACTCTTCTCCCCACCCCCCCAAAAGCAGTATCTTTCGCAATACCGTTCATTGGGCTGCAACAAGAAGAAGGGGTGTTCGCAACATTTCTGGATTCACTACCCCTCCTCTGTTTCCATGGAAACCGGACTGTAGCATCAGCCCTTTGTCCCAGCCTGGCCGATGCTGAGCTTACGTGATGCCACAGATGGGAAGGACCAGTCACTTTGTTTTGGATAATTTACATGGAAATCAGGGGAATAGCGCTTGGGATGTTTTTGCCGGCAACACTAGCTGTGCATGTACAGCATTGCTCACTCGTGCACATACACACCCCTGCACACAAACACACAGAGTCAGCTGCGTGGGTAATTTTACAGGTATGGCCAGGCAATGATATCCATAATATGTAGAAATACCAGCTTTCGCAGCCATACCAAGGCATTTGGGCAGGATGCGGGAGCGACTTTTCACCTCATTTCCAGTCACTCATCACCAAAGGCATCAGGTCTTCCCTTATTTAGCACAGCACTAGCAGCTCATACCTCCAAAAAAAAAAAAAATCTGCAATGCTTATAATAAATAACAATCACAATAATTCTGCCATGCTCCATTGACTGTGCTAGATCAAATTATCCCAGCAAAGGGGGCTGTCACAGTTGTTTGTGAGTGTTGCACAGCTCCCCGCTGCCCACTTCACATGCTCACATACATTGTTACTCAGTATTTATTGCACGCCAAAAGGTGCTCCTCGCCTATCTTTCTTTCCAGTCCTGTGAATGTCTCATCAGATGGGCAGTCTGAGAGTTCTGCCCATTTTGTGGTCTCTGCACACTGGTTTTATGCTAGCTTGTCTTGACGGGCTTCAGGGGAGTTACTTTCGACTTGTCACCACAGAAGATGAGATGAGCATTAAGCCTGTTTCCTATTTACTGAGGAAGAAAAGGAAAAGCAAGAGACCCCAGATCCTGGACCATTCATACCAGGAGCGGGGTCTTTGTGGGTGCCCTTCCATGGCAACAGGGAGGAGGTGAGATCCTCAAGCTCACACCATCAGTCCCTTGCAAGCACAATAAGGTCAGGAGGATGGTCAGGTTGTTTAATTCTTTCTTACAATCATGGCTAGAGAAGAACTTCATACATTTAAAGAAAAAAAAATTGAAGTTTGGTAGATCCAGGAGAAACAAGGTGGCATTTTTTTAATCCTTTTTTTGCTTGCATTGCTATAAGCTTGACAGACATTGCAGGTGTGAAAGAATGTATTATCAGCATGGAAATGGAACAACTCTTTTCTGTCTTCTGTGGTACTTGCAGACACGCTGGGTAAGGAAGTACAAGTGCTCCTCAGCCCAGCCTTCATCCTGGCAAAGACCTGTAATCCTCGTTTTTCCTTCTTCTCTCTCTCTTTCTGGGTTTGGTTTGGGTTTTTTTTGATAAAATCAAGGTTAGTGGGCCAGCAGTCATGGATTCCCATACTGGCATAAAATGGAGGGAACTGGAGCACTGTGCAAATTCCTGTTTTAAGTTCCCTAATAGGATAAACAGGGAAAAGTGTTAATGATTAAGAAAAATCATGACAGAATCTTTTAAAAAGCCTCGCTTCCCTTTTAAGCTGTTTAAAATTTTGAGCATGAGTCTTAGCCACCCCTGTCATTTCACATTGCCTCAGCAGCAAAATGCATTGCTGCTGTGGCTTGTCACACCCGGTGCCGTTGGTTGTGTCACACCACGTTACCGATGTCATCTAGCATGGGCGGGCTGGCACAACAGCACAGCACGAAAGCATCAGCTGTGGTTCCTTGCAAAAAAAATATGATATTAATACAATGCAACACAAGAGCAAAGTGTTGGGAGGGGACTGGAAATTATTCTCTTTTGTTGCTGTTGTTGTTAATGCCATGCATAATTTTGCAGGCCCCAAAGCAGCTAAATCCCCACTGCTTTGGGAGCAAGCTAAGGATTGCTTGATTTGATTTGATCTGTTAAGGACTGCAGACCTCTTTGGACTATGCTCTTTGCAGGGCTTAATTCACAGCCTTGAATTTAGAGTCTTGAATTTTTATTTAAAACTTACAGCTGGTCTGGAGGGCAGCTTAACTTACAGCCAAAAGCAAGGGAGAATGAGATAGTGACAGGTAATGGTTCGAAGCATTTGCATCTGCTATGAAGTCAAATGCAAGGCTCATTTCCAGACCCTGGGCTCCACAAGAGAGGGGCAAGGGGCAAAGGGGTGTGAACCAGAGGTGAAGTCAAAGGGAAGGTTTTGCCCAGGACAGTTCAGGGAAACAGCGTGTTTGCATGCCCGTGGCACTCTCAAACAAGCATCAGGATCCGGGTAGGCAGCTGCGGTTGCCTGTTAGTGGCTTCAACCCAAGGCTGGCCCTTCCAGCCCAAGGCTTGCCCACACCACTGTCCCACCTGCAGAGAGATGTACCTGACTGCACGGCAGCGGGGCGGGTGGAAGGAGGAGGTCGAGGAGCTTTAAATTACTGTCCTGGTAAATCTGCCCACCGAACAATAGAAAAATGGTTGAACAATGTAATCATTCATTTCACTTTGAAATAGAAATTAAAAAGGTGATAATGTTGGGGGGAAAAAAGCAAAGGTCTTGTTTACTTGAGGCCCTGGGTGCCAGCTAGCCTCAAAAATGCTAGAACACTTTCCTCTGTAGGCACAGGATTTGCAAATGAAGAAACTGCAGAGAAATAGTAAGGATCATTGCATAAAGAGGCAGGTGGCATCAGAGCAAGGAGCACAACTGACATCTCCTGCCTCCTGTTGCTGCTTCCCTGACTATTTGAGCCATGGGCCACCATCAGCCTCCAAATTATTTTTTTTAAATACAAATCTTCTTCGTTTTGTCCTCCATCCCCCTCTGCTCTTTTCATCAGTGTCCTGATATTTGTCTGTCACCTATTTTGTACTGATTCTTTTTCAACCCTTCCCTCTGTTGCTTGTCCTCAGCTCCCTCTGAGCAGGAACAGACCCCAACATGGCAGCGAAGCTTTTGGGGCAGGCTGTGGCACAGTGAGGGGCACAAGACCTGGGATTTAATGACCAGTGAGGCAACCAGACACACAGGGTTTGGACATGGAATTTTCAGTGCTGGATTAACTCCTAGCTCACCTGGTCTCCTGGATGCAAGGGCTTTGCTTGCCTGCCTCCAGACTAGCTGGGTATTTTTCTGTGCCATGTACATAAATTTTACCCTTGGCCACCTGAAGTCACATCCAAAATACCGGCAGCCACACCAAAGCCCTGCCCTGCTGTCTGCTGTGGGTTTCTCTTTCCTTTTTGACAGTGACATTGTTGGGTTCACAGATGCCCATTGCCATCCGTGGGTCAATGGGGAACAGATAGGGGACCAGCACTGATCCCTATGGTAATTTCTGTCACCCTCTCATAGAAGCCCTGAACCACCCTCAGAGAGGGACTGACCCACCGGCTCTTGCTGAACTGCCCAGACGGTTTCGGATGGATGACAAACCCAGCCACGGCCAGGGCTCTCCCGGAGAGGGACGAGCATCCTGGAAGGTTGCCACCCATGCAGGAGCGTGCTGGATCCTGACTTCCCACCATCATTCCTGCCCAGCCGCTGGCTCCTCGGCACACCCAGCCCTGCAGCCCCGCACTGGGCAGGATGGCACACAGCGCTCTGTCGCTCTCCATCCACCACCATTAATAAACTCCCACAGATTGTCATTTTATTTCAAGCATTACCCTATAATTTAAATAATTTGATTCTTTAAACTGTTACATTCAATTACCTTCAGAGTTCCATGAAATCAGAAAGCATTCAGGGTAAGTGAGGAAGGAAATTAAATATCCCGAAACAGCCTAGGCGTGTGCAGCCCTACCTGCTATTTGGGCAGAAGATAAGCGGGGCGGGCGTGAAGCACTTCTGCTACCAGTAAAGACCTGACTGTGGGGGTGACACACACCCTGTCAGTCACTGCTGCACAAAAGGCATCAGAGGGTCTCTTCAGGGCAGCTGCCTGCCTGGGTTATGCCCTGTATGTGATTTTTCCCTTCATATTTATTAAGCATTTCAGTTTAACAAGATTTTTACCTATAAATCTTTCTGGGTGCTGAATCAATCTTGTGACACGCACCCTGACCCTCTTCAACCCCTCCATGCTTGCATAGACACAGTCAGTTAAGTTATGATGGGGTCTGGTTTAAGGGAATGAATTTAAACAATTACCTTAATTACAAGAGTGGTGTCATCTTTCAAGAAAGGGGTCTCCAGGGAGGACAGCTGCTGAGAAGTCATTTAGATGCATGAACCTTTGAAAACAGCAGTGAGAGGGGCTCTGACTCCAGCCCTGGCTGCCACTGCTCCTCACTTGCCCTCCAGCTCCTTCCTGCTTGCCCAGCGGAGGGGGCAAGGTGGGATGGCAGTGCCCAGGCAAGCAAGAAACGCCCAGGCTGCCGGGGCCCCCACCACCTGCCAGTCTCCCCCTGCCCAGCCCAGCCCTGGAGATCACCTTCCCTTTAGGCACGTTGCTACCTATGAGTCAAGCAGGGGAGATTTACTGATGTGCTTCAGCAATTTGCTCAGGAGGCTGAACTGAAAATTAAGCCCATGCCCAGGGCAAGTGGAAACTCCCAAATAAAAGCTTGGCAGCAGCCTGTATGGACAAGGGGTGGTAGGTCAGGGTTCCCATCCTGCCCAAACCCCTGCCCAGCCCAGCACCCACCAGCCACCCCCTTGGCCCCTGGGACAGGCTGCAGCCCAGCTCTGCCTCCTCCGTCCCCCAGCACGGCAGCCCCTGCAAGGTCACCCAGCCACCTCCTCACCCCAACTCACTGCTCGCTTGAGGACATGATTATTTCCCAAATCACTAAACATCAGGAGCGGCTTTGTAATTTTCTTGGTTCTTTATTACATTTATTGATTTTAAAATATTTTAACAGCTCATTTATTGCTGTGTTAAAGAGCTCAGAAAGGCAATAAAGTCACGCAGCATCCTTAGTGATAAAAGAAATAATCCTTTCAGCTGCAGAAATCACACCTTCTCCCTTCCCTTCTGAGCTTCATTCAAGCAAAAAAACAAGAGCAACTGCACCCAAAAGGCCAAGTGCCTGGGCAAAATCCCTGGCACCCAAAGCAGACAGGTAGAATAAGGCGTAATAAGCCATAGGCAGAACTCTGGAGCACAAAGCAACCTGCTGCAGCTAAGAAACAAAGAAACCTTACTCATCAGTCCCACTAGGTTAAGGTGCTTTACACACGTGGTCATTTTTTGTATGTTTCTTTATATGACTGAGGTGACTGACCATGGACCATCTCCAACTGTCCAGCATCAGCAGTGATACTAAAACAGTGATGTGCCTCCAGGTACAGTGTAAGGAGGATGCATTGATGCCAGCCAGGGTGTTAACACACTAACTTGCTTATCTGCAAAGATTTTCTGAGACTCCCTTGAGACCCAGCATATGGCAATCTGCAGGGGCAGAGCTGAAGCAGCCAGGCTGCTGGGTTTCTGCCCTCTGGTGCACCCAGCATCTGCTTGGGAAGAAGCCCCACTCTTCCCTTCAGCCCCTGGCCCCACTCCCAGTCTTGTGCATGTCACCCTGTGGAGTTACAGCCTCGCCATTCAGCACCTGGGTGCAGCTGGAGGCTTCACCTGTGCTGTCAGCAGCCTGGGGAAGCCTCCTGTGAAGGGGGAGAACCAGTAGTGGAATGGCCCACACAGGGACACAGCTCCAGCCCTGGGCCCCCGCGCTGGCAGATGTTGCTATACAACTGACAGAGCTCCCGCTGGCTCCCAAACCGGCATCTCTGGAGGCTTTTCCCAGGAGAACAGTCACACCGCTATGGCATAGAACGTTCAGCACTCACATTCAGCATCTTTGTTCAGTACTTCATTCAGCAGATGCTGAGCAGAGGGGCTTGCCCCAGGAACGCTGAGATGGATGGCAATTACTGCATCTTGTTCCACAGAAAGATGAAAGAAGAGTCAGGATAAGTTTTTTGCATGATTTTCTGCTGCTAATTACATGAGAAGTGCCTGACAGGGGTGAGGCATTGAAAGGCTGAATTAGAAACTCTTCACTGAGTACACACCAGAACTGTTATTTGTGAGGCAACACACCAAAACATTATTTTTTTTCTTGGAAGAGCCACAATAATACCAGGACAGAGGGTTTTCATGTAACCAGTATATTCCCTGTCCCCACCCACCCCCCCCGCAGATACTGTAACTGCCTCCAGGCATAACCAGCACCGTGTTCCCCCCGGGTCAGCTGGGGCAGAGCCAGGGATGACTGCGCAGCAGATGCAGCCCATCTCACTCCCATGCCCGGAGGACCACGGCACGAAAGACAAATAAAAGGAATCTATTTTAACAACTATAATATCATACTATAATAATAAATTCAATTAATAGCTCAATTAAGTGATAACGGAAGCAGTGATCTAAACATTTCCGATTTTGAGCATCTTCCTCAAATAACTTGGCTCAAGTAGCCTAACTTTCTGCAGTAGAGATAAGTGGGTCTGAGCAGTAATTAAACCAAAATCCTCCAGGTGAGGATTTTGTTCCTTGGATTACTCTGCTGTTTTTACAGTCATCTCCATCCCAGGGCCTCCCCAGGCACTTAACCAATTAAACACCTACAGCCTGGCAGCAGCCGGCAGCTCCCTGCTCAGCAGCAGGAGACCCCGGCCAGCAAACCCTGTTCCTGTGCAAGGTACCACTGGATTTCATTAATCGCCCCCATTCAGCACGTGGGCAGCACAGATGCCTGTGCTCTGCTTCCCAGCGTGCCTGGCCTTGCCTTACAGACACAAAGCCTGAGCTGCTGGGCTTGCTGTGTGGATGCGGTTAGAAGAGAAGCAATGGCAAGCGGTTTGTTTGGCAGGGGCAGGTTTCAAACGGAGCTATTCTCTCTCCCCAGCAGCCGCCATGGTGCTGTGCCTTGTGCGGGCTCTTCCGCTCCCAGGGAAGGATCACAACCTCTCCAGCTCCCCTCTCTCCTCCTTCAGGCTTGGAAAACTGCTCTGGCCCTAGGAGAGCAGATGTTACTCCCACCCCAAAAAAATATGGTGGTCCTGAGAGCATGTTAGCACGGAAATCCTGGAGGAAATAGTTCTGGAGGTGCTAGGCAGGGTGGTGGTGATAGTAGCCGATGCACATCACACCTGGGCAGATGAAGAGCTGACAAAGCCATTCCCAGCCAGGGATTCAGTACCAAAAATTTGGTCTCCAAACATTAATGACTACAGCAAGGAGGAAACTATGCTTCCACCGCAGGTCCTCCCCGGCAGCCACCGCACGGCCATGTCACACAGAAAGCCTCTCTTCCCCAGACTGAACACTTGCTCGCACGCCTGGAGGGGAGGCGACCCCCCCGACCCCTGCCAGGGGAGCGCTGCCTGCCACTAGCTGGGACGGGCTCAGCCACCACCCTCAAGCAAAACTGGCCAGAGGAAAAGCCATTAATAGCAATTTCATATAATAAAATTTTATATACAAATGTTCAAGTCCAGTATCTTCAATTTTTCTCCCTAGCTAAAAGAGCAGTAAAGATATATGTCTCTATATAAGCTATGTTTGCATACTCCTTTTCCTTAATTCAATAGAGAAAAATAAAATCAGTTGCTATCCAAATTCACTGTAATTATCTCTTTTTTTCCCTTGGCAAGTGCTATTTTTAGTCAATACGCATACATAGTCATAGTCATACTATAGCATAGCTATTTTTTAAATTACATATGCCAGTGTAGTTTATAGATTTTAATTAGCCAGGGAGTTGGATAGCCATCAGCAGTTAGGAGCTGTATGTTGTTTGCATACAAACTCAGTCAAGAAACTTCCCCACACAGCATCTGCTTGTACTACCAAGGAGGGGCAGAACCTCCCAGCAGCCAAACCCTGGTACAGTTTCGAGCCTGTTGAACAGTAATAGTAATCCAAGGGCTCAAATGCCTCTTCCCTTGGAGGAGACAAGGGGGGCTTAGGTGAAAAAAGATACTTCAGTGATGAGCGTGGATTTAGGAATGTAAGTGCAGCACTCCACTTACCAAAAACCTGACAGATGGGTCCGTGGGATGGGCGTCCCTCTGTCACTGTGTCAAAATGCCACATCCAACACCGGCTGCAAAGGCCAGTTTCTGCCCAGGGTACATCGTGCATATCCCCAAGCTAGAGGCAATAGAGAGACCCCTCTCTATAAAGACACTGGAGGTCAGTTGATGGCTGTGAGAGACACAGGGAGCCCCAAGCACGCTGCCAGCCGGTGCGATACCCATGGGTAGAGCTGAGGAGCAGGGCTGTCCTACCACCGGGGTGGTACAGTGTCCTGCCACCCGGGCAGCTGTGATGCCTACACCCATGTTTGCCTCACTAACAAAACTGACGCCAGCTACATCCCTTGACCATGCACCAACTTTCTTTAAAAAAAATACTAGCAGAGATCAAAAATACATAAAAGTTTCATCATTTGGTTAGCTTCTGAGGATGATCTACATCTGCATTGATTTTATTTTACTGGGGGGTGAGGAAAGTACTTTAGTACAGTTTAGTCCCAAAGCACCCCAAACTTCCATGAAATCCAGAATACCAGGACAGGCTTTCTTGCCCTTCATTCACGTGTAACTGCAGAGACTTGTTGGATCCTGTCACAGGCAAGCAATTAGTTGAACTAGCAAAAGAGATTTAAACTTTACAAATGCCCCCTGCTGTATGCCAGAGATGGGACAAATTTTATTTCCAGATGTGGAATAGCTACCAACAGAAAAAAGGGGGGAAAACCCCCAAAAAAAGAACCAAAACATACTTCCTAGTTGTTATCAGATCTAGCTGATTAATTTGCTCACATGCTAAACTTCAGAAGTCATATTGTGGTTATAATGAAACCAATATAATTTTAGTGGTGATATTTTTTAAATAAAAGTATTGATTTTAGGGTTTTCCTTGTATTTTCCCTCCTTTACGATTTTGACACTTCCATCATCTTTGAGGCTGGCGTGGTGTGCATACCAAAAAGCCTTGCCCATGTCTAACAAGCTGAATTATTTTATTATTGCCTAGCCTACAACCTTGCATCTACAGAGACCTGGATTACAAAGGCTGGTGTCAGACTCCGTTGGTGGTGCTGTAATACTTAACACTGAGCACTCACATAAAGACTCAAAGCAGCATGGTGATTAATTGCTGTCACTCCTGCTCGTCTCCCTGGCTCACATTTGACCGAGAGGGACACGCTTCCCTTTTAAGAGACGCTGGTGTTTGAACAATATTGCTATTTTTTGTTTTAATTGGCTTTTAGCAGTGAGCGTGGAAGATGCTGTGCTGGGCTGGGCTGGCTGGGCAGCATGCGGGCAGCTCATGCTGACCTGCGGCTGCTGCCTGGCTCTGACACCCTGGTGACATCTTGCAGGCACTATTCAAGGCACCTCCATCGACAGCCTTTTGGAATAAAAGGTTAGAGGCACACTGGGCAGGGACAGCTTCAGTGTTGGTGTTGCAAGGAGGCAATGGACTGGACAAACTAAGTTGTTTTCATCCCGATTATTTCTCACAAGCTTTCTGCTTCTGTTGAGCTCATAATGATGACAGTCTCCCTGGCCTTGCCACCCATCCCTCTCTTGCTTTTCACAGAATCACAGAATGGTCAGGGCTGGAAGGGACCTCTGGAGATCATCTCGTCCAACCCCCTGCTAAAGCAGGTTTATCTAGAGCAGGTTGCACAGGATCACATCCAGGGAGGTTTTGAATGTCTCCAGAGAAGGAGACTCCACAGCCTCTCTGGGCAGCCTGTCCCAGGGATCTCTCACTCTCACAGTAAAGACGTGTTTCCTCACATTCAGATGGAACCTCCTGTGCTGCTGTTTGTGCCCATTGCCTTTTGTCCTGTCACTGTGCACCACTGAAACAAACCTGGCCCCATCCTCTTGACAGTTGTGCTTAAGATATTTGTCAACATTGACAAGATCCCCTCTGAGTCTTCTCTTCTCCAGGCTAAACCACCCCAGCTCTCGCAGCCTTTCCTCATCAGGGAGATGTTCCAGTCCCCTCATCATGTTTGTAGCCCTCCTTCCTTCACAGCCCTTTAGCACTTGGCTTGTCTCACTGCTTCCACAGTGCTCAGGGCAGCACCGTCTGCTGCTGTGTGCCAGCAGAGCCAGCTCCTGTGTCACTGCAGGGGAGGACAACATCATCACATGAGGGGAGACAGGACCCAGCCATCCACCACCAACACCCTCTTTCCAAAACAGACAATCTTTCAGGTTGTGGCGGCCATCATCCTGACTTCCATAGCTACCAGGCAAAACCAGCAACAGCAGCAGAGGTTCTTCACTCTTCCAAAACAGCCCAACACCCCCACGCTGGGACCCAGGGACAGAGGGTCTCTGGGGGGATGGGGTGGGGTAGAAGCAGGTCCCAGGGTCTGCTTGCACCCCACTGTGAGGTCTGGCCCCAGCTGCCATGCCTAATCACCTCTGAGTCTTAGAAGCTTGCTGAGAGATGGGCCAGATGTTTTTAAGGCAGTTTTTGCCAAGAAATTGTGTATAGAAGTCTCAGTACTTTAAATCACCGGTAACTTTTAGTGTACATACTATATATTAAATGTTATTTTGAATATAAAATATAATGGGGCAGCTTTTCATCATCTGAATGAACTATTCGGCCCCGATAGCAATGAAGGAGGAAAAAGAAAGGGATCAAATACACCTAACAAATCTACATCAGGAGAGAACCATAAAAAGATACAACCAAGATAAAACCTTATGTGAGGAAGTTAACTGCGAGGAGTAAATCCTCATAACTTTAGGAAGAAGTACCTGCACACAGCAGTCCCTTCTGCCATGTGGTGTTTAAGGCGAAATGAGGTTGCTCAGATTGCCTCATGACAGGAAGCTGCCACACATGCCTTGTACATGGAGCAAAACAGCAACCAAGAGAATTGATGTGGAGCTGCACAGCTGGGTGATGTGGGTGGACCAACAGCTGTTGTTGGGTGCAAAATGAAGCAAGAACTATCACATTTCATCTGTTCATTTCAAGCAGCTGAAGTGATTGTCACCTGGGCTTCCAAATCTTGCCACCCTGTCAGGGGCGGTATCTATTTTACAGCTATTATAACCTAATCTCAGCTAATGTGATTTACATACAGTAATTAATGAAGCTTCAGCTGTAAGGAAATTGGTCATTCATTTGAGTTTAATTTACTGCATGCATATACATTAGAAAGCACAAATTCCATAGCTGTGATGTGGACATAGAGAAAGGGTTGTGTGCCAGGAAATTAAAAATAAAACACCCAATAAAAAATACACCGCTGGCCTTCCTCACCTCCCGCTCCTGAAGCATCTCCTTGATGGGAGGATGGTGTAAGAGTCGGTCTAAAGAGAATGATATTGTCTCAACATTGTTAACAGAGACCTGGAGATGGAATGTGGTCCTCATGGACACTGAGACCCAGTGACCCTGAAGGAGTACAAGGAGTACTATGCTGCTCCCTGATACCCAGCACTGGAAGGAACGACTACAATAAGGTCGCATAACAAGTGTTGTCGTTACGACGAACCAGAACATGCGTGATAACCTTGCTCGAGAAGGCAGAGACTGACAACAATCCATGGGCCAGAGGAGGAGCAACGTGTATTGCTTGGCATAAAAGAGGACTCTTTAGCAACCGAATTTTAAGGAGATCTTCCCCCACCAAGGATCACGATGATTGGAAGGACCGGCGGGACGCTGCCTGGACCTGGGACCATAGGGACGCCTTGGACCCGTGGTGGTAGCTATAATCCTCTTTCCTTTTTAATTTATCTTTTCTTCACTTTCTGTCTTTCTACCTATCGCACGCCGCTTTATGGGCAAACAATAAAATTGTGCTGCTTAATTGAAGCATAACCCCTTGGCGTGGTCGCCTTGATTTTTGCACTTCGAGATCATAGTAAACGAAACATCATGAGTCCACTGAGTGGACACTGACAGATGGCATGCAAAGAAATCCAGGCATCTCAGTATGGATGCTTGGAGGAGCGAAGGCAAAGTCCCCGTTGTCACTGCTATCCCATTTCCCGGCTGCAGGAAACATCAGCCTGGCATATTGGTGAGTATGGTCTCATTCTGATCCCTGCATAGTTTGGGGTCTGTATCCACCACAGAGGAGAGAGCAGGGTGGGTTGACAGGGTATAATGGTACAGGGTATAAAGGCTACAAAAGATGCGGTATCTATGGCATACATGTGAACTCTGGTGATGGAAAACCATACCTGAAAGCCAGGAAAAACTTTTACAGCAAGGGCAGGATTTCATTTTCAGCCACCTTAAGTTCCAGGTGCCCTCATACCAGCCTGGCCTTTGGAGCGTCTAATAACCATGCTGAAGCAAAGCCAAAAGCAATGCCTGGTGATCCTCACCGGCCTGCGTGGGACCAGGAACGCCCCGGTGGCATCGGGGCTCTCCCAGATCAGGGACTCCTCTGCAGGAGATACCCACAAGATGTCCAGCTTTTCTAGGGTTTCTCCCCAGAATGCCTCCAGCTTTATGTTGTGAAGCATCTAGCTATGTTGCTTGCATAAAAAGGAAAGCACTCACACCTTATTTTAAAGTAAAGATGGATGAATTCAAAACAATTGCTCAAGGTGGTCCCTGCAGCCTCCACTGTGCCATTAAATTCCACACATGCAATGTAACAGTAACGTCTTCCCTGTTTAATTATTAGAGCATACACATGGAAAGCTTATACACAGTGAAAGGTTGAAAATGTTTCCTGACTCAGCACATGTTTGAAATTAAATTTTAGGTAGAGTGTATGCAATTTGGCTTTAAAATATTATTATTATTTTTACAATCTATTGTGCTAATTAGATTTATTAATAGGTTTGCTTGCCGGTAATAGTTCTGTTATTTAACTGAATGATAAATATAAGCAATTTTGGCAGAAAATTACTTCTGTTAACTATATAGTGTCTGTGTGGGCTCACATTGTGTCTTAAAACAAAACATTGACATGAAAGAAATTAAGTGCAAGCCATGAACATCACCCAGATGTATAGTGTGTACAAATTTGGTATCCCATCTAGAGCTCAATACTGACCACAAGTCACCCAAAGTTACCTCTTCTGTTTGTTCCCGGACTTGCTAAGGCCCCAACATAGCACCAACAGCAAAGCACCTGCTTACCTTACTGAACAGAAATGAGCTTAAGCTCAGCCTCTAGTCCAGCACTCGGAGGCTGTGCCAAGTCTTCGACAAACCCTAAGAAAAGAGAGCACCATCACCCTGCGCAATTTTAAAGACAATACTGCCAGGGGCATTTTTAAATGTGTTTCTGCACAGAATGTAAAACTCGAGTGACCATGGCACACTGTGGATGCCCGCAAGGCGCTCCAGGTACCCATAAATCAGCTCTTGGCGGTGTGGGCATCCTCATGGTAGAACCACCTAACATACCTCGCTTGGCAGAGTTTAAAATACAGCTGAATTGGAGATACCTTCACTTGTCTACCTTAAGCAAATACTTTTTTTTTAAAAAAAAAAAAAAAAAATAACGGAGCAACGTTTAAGGCTCAAAACGGATGCTTAAGGCTCAAAATGGACTCGTTAACACCCCAATTCCTACTACAAAAGGAGGGTCTGCCTTTCTTTGTCTGCCAAGTTTTTATTTTAAAAGAATTAAATGATAATAATAATTTAAATGATTCCAATATTAGAATTAGTTTTCTTCATCAGTTTTTAAACAGTCAGTAAGCAGTCGGGGGGGGGGGGGGACGACGACGACACAAGACCATGAATAAACATATAAAAATAGGGGGAATGCATGTGTAGCAGTAGAGTTTCTTTAAAAGAAAATAAATAGACAAAACAAAACACCATCTATGCCTTCCCTCTCCAGAAAGGGGGAAAACAAAACCAAACCTACAGCTCAAAATCCGCTAGGTCTCCCCTGGGAGAATCCCGGGGTTTCCTGAAGAAATCCATGCCCTTGCCTCCCTCTGCTGGAGTTCAGCCTGGAACTGCAGCCACGCGCTTGAAAAAGCACCATCTCTTCCTCTGCAGCCTAAGGGTTTTCCCGCTCACGAGACTTTTGCAACTTAGGGAAGGTTTGTCCGTTTTTTGCACAAGTGTAACTTTCTGGTCACCCAGCATCACAATAGGAAAAAAGTGAAATTTCCTTTAATGTTAATCAACGACCGTCAAAATTGGGAGGGGTGGAGGGGTGGGAGGGTGCATAAGGTTAAATCACTTGATACAAACAAAACAAACCTCCATTTTTATAACTTGTTCCTTTTATTTACACATATCTACTCCAAATTTTTCCCGTATTTCAACAAGCAGTGTTTATCTGCCCTAAATCTAATTCATGGTGCTTCCCTCTAGTAATTGGAAGTTACGGCACACGTATCCATACAAAAGCTGGGCCAGTTGTACCACATCATCATCCTGCCTATTTTAGCCAGGTCCAAATTTTTCCCTTTGGAAGCAGCTTACTGCAGTCCCTGAAGGTACTTGCAGCGTCTCTGCTTGGGTGGGCAGTCCAGCTGTGCACATGCCTGCTCTGATACAGAACAAAAGGCTGCAAAGAGGAGCGTGACAGCAGAAGGGCAGAAATACTAGATTCTTCCAAATTATGCTTGGGCTGCTATTGCACAGGGGGTGCAGCAGCAAAGCAGATTTTAGTTCTAGAGTATTTTTACTCTTCAGCTACTAGTCGAGTTTCAGAAGAGTTAGGTGTAACATTGGCTGAACTCATTGCTAAACTCTATCAAAAAGCAAGGCATATACAACAGTGAACACAAAATGCTCTTCTTCCTCTAAAGTTTTACCCCTGGTAACTGTTATTCAAGAGACAGTTAGTCAATCTTTGAATGACAATTCAAATTGTTATTAAAAAATGGTTATTAATAGACACACCACATGATAGATGAACCACCAATTTCATAATGTAGTAAACACTCGTAAGAGTGGTGCATCTGCAGTTGGTGTTTTTAACTGTGTGAAGCTCCATTTTGCCTCTGCCTTGAAGATGTTGCAAAATGATGCACAACTAAATAGCTGATATTCTTAGGAGAGAAAGGATCAGCATGCCTTCCTTGGATTTCCAATACCACTACAGTTCTTTCCCTCACATCTTCTGTTAAGTTACCTTGACTGTACAGGAGATCCGCATTTGAAGAAGTATTAGGTTTAGCCTTTGTTAGCCCAACAGAATTATCCTTGGTTCGCACACTTTCAGTGTAATCCCAGCTGTCAGCTTCGATCTTTAATACTTCAGTGTTCAGACAAGGAACCTAATTTTTCTTCTTTTTTAAAATCACCTCCATGTATTCACATCTTGCAAGTATATACCTTGACTTTTGATAGCAAAATTTAGGAATTAGTAGCAAGAGCACACACATACCCTGCCCCATGCTCTCGTTATCAATTATATCTCCTAACTATAGTCATAGAATTGTTCAGGTTGTAAAAGACCTTTAAGATCTTTGAGTCCAACCATTAACCTAGCACTGTCAAGTCCACTTGGCCACATCCCTAGACCAAGTGTGGTCCCTAAGCACAACATCTACACGTTTTTTAAATACCTCCAGGGATGGTGACTCAACAACTGCCCTGGGCAGCCTGTCCCAATGCTTGACCACGCTTTCGGGAAGAAATTTTCCCTAATATCCAATCTAAACCTCCCTGGCACAACTTGAGGCCGTTTCCTCTTCTCCTGTCACTTGTTACTTGGGAGAAGAGACCTACACCCAGCTCACTACAGCCTCCTTTCAGGCAGTTGTATAGAGTGCTAAGATCCCCCTGAGCCTCCTTTTCTCCCAGCTAAACAACCCCAGTTCCCTCAGCTGCTCCTCATAAGACTTTCTCTCTAGACCCTTCCCCAGCCCCGTTGCCCGTCTCTGGACACGCTCCAGCACCTCCACATCCCTCTTGCAGGGAGGGGCCCAAAACTGAACACAGGATTCGAGGGGCAGCCTCACCAGTGCCCAGTACAGGGGACGGTCACTGCCCCAGTCCTGCTGGCCACGCTGTCTCAGATACAAGCTAGGATGCTGGTGGCCTCCTTGGCCACCTGGGCACACTGCTGGCTCACGTTCAGCTGGCTGCTGACCAGCACCCCCAGGCCCTTTCCCCCAGGCCCTTTCCAGCCACCCTTCCCCCAGCCTGCAGCGCTGCGTGGGGCTGGTGTGACCCAAGGGCAGGACCCGGCACTGAGCCTGGTTGAACCTCATGCAACTGGCCTGGGCCCATCGGTCCAGCCTGCCCAGCTCCCTCTGCAGAGCCTTCCTGCCCTCAGCAGATCAACATCCCGCTCAACTTGGTGCTGTCTGCAAACCTACTGAGGGTGCACTTGGTCCCCTTGTCCAGATTGTCAATAAAGATATTAAACAGGACTGGCCCTGATCCTGAGCCCTGGGGAACATCACTCGTGACTGGCCAGCAACCAAACTTAACCCCATTCACCACCACTCCTTGGGCTTGGACATCCAGTGGGTTTTTTAACCAGCAAAGCATATGCCCATCCAAGCCATTAGCAGCCAGTTTCTGCAGAACACAGAAATGATGTCAAAGTCTAGGTAGACAACATCCACAGCCCTTCCCGCATCCACTGAGCAGCTCACCTTGTCACAGAAGATCAGGTCAGTCAAGCAGGACCTGCCTTTCATAAACCCGTGCTGACAGAGCCTCATCAACTGGTTGTCCTGTACGTTCCACGTGACAGTGCTCAAGATGACCTGCTCCATAACCTGCCCTGGCACCAAGGTCAGAATGACAGGCCTGCAGTTTTTTAGATCCTCCTTCTGTCCCTTCTTGTAGATGGGCATCACAGTTGCTAACCTCCAGTCAACTGGGACCTCTTCTGTTCGGCAGGACTGCTGATAAACAATTGAAAGCGGCTCTATGAGCACTTTCACCAGCTTCCTCACTACCCCTGGATCACTTCCAACTTTTATCAACCATAGAAGTTCACTATCAATTGTTCTTGCAGAACAACACAAGTTTAGTATGCATTTTGCCTGCTTGATAACAAGGAGTCTTGTGACTCTTTTCTCAAGCATTCCTCTCACCAGTGTGGTATTTGGCTTGAAAGCCCATGGAATGCAACCAGTGCTTTTTTTATTGTTATTTCTCTGCTGTATTTCGCAAATAAAAACCGGAGTTAAAGGGTATGAAGTGTACGAGCCGTTTAATTTAAACCTAATCTTCAGTCCTGAGTCTGCATACCCTGACACTGCTCATGCTTTACAGGTTTTTCCTGCACAACATGTACTAAGATACCATAATCTCATTGAGAACATTTTCAATTTTATTTGCTACTATTGCAATTACAAAGAATATAACAATGTAAATTTGCATTTTTAGTGACAACCCTTTCTAAAAAACAAGGTCAGAAATTAGTGTGCAACTATTCTGGCTTTGGGCAATTTTCATAGGATGGATATTTTCCTTCATGAACATTTGTCACATTTTACAGCATTGCATTTTCATAGTTCAGTACACAGGAACAGAAATACATCTGTTCCTACTTACAGAACACTCATATGTATTTCTGAAATATAAAAATACAACTTCTAATTAATAAATTTCATTTGTTTTATTGAGAGGAAGGAAGAATCCATCCATGGCTTTTGTCATGTCATACAGCACACTACTAGCTCTGATTCTCTCCTCCCTGAATTTATTCTCTAATGAGACTTGGTTTTTTTAGCACAGGACATGGGATAGAATCACTGTCTTGCTCACAGCCCTGCAAGAGACTGAGGTAAAAACTCAAAGAGATGCACACTATTACAAATGCAAAACAGCCATCAAATTTTCCAGTTTATTGATGGGAATTCAAAATTGATACAAAACATGCCCTCTTTGCATGTTGTATTTTACCATTAAAATGTTTCCGACAGCGTCAGGTAGATTCAGAGTTAAGAATATACTTCAGCTTTTAGCATGTACCTTTTTTAAAGGTATTACACAAAAGCGTCTAACTTAGGTAACACATGGTCCCAAAATTGCTTTCAGACTTTTTCTTTATCAAAAGACTCAGATCTTCTGCTGATCTGATGAAATAAGGGCTTAAAAATGTTTTAAGCCATTAATAAGTATCCTGTGGCGGAGTCAAGGAAGTTTATGATTTCCATTATAATCTTGGGCATATAAAGGCAACAGTCCTATAAAAGCAGCCCTCCAGAATATATGGAAAGTGGCAATGGGTATGACGCCAATTTATATAATTATCAAGTAAAACAGATTTTTAAAGCTATGAATGTGAGCAGTATCACAGCAAAATATTTAATGAATACCACAGAACCAATCAAGTTTGAAAGTTGAGCAGATGTTGTTTCAATCAACAGAGATTTGTAATGTCAAATATACCAAAACGTTTTCTAAAATAAATTCCTAATGCAGAAAAATTGACTTAAACTTCGCTCCTAGCTAATAGTACCTTTTATTTAAATTGGACCCTAAACTGATCAGACAATACATAGCCCACACTTTCAGACATTTATAATAAAAAAGCTTTTATTTTCAATTGAAACAAACGCACCATCCTGCACTTGAAGGCTATAATGAGCCGTAAGCATATTCCAAGGTGTATCAATGGCAACAGATTGGTTTCACCTCCACTGAGAAGATACATAATGCACTCTTAATTGGTAAAGAAAATTAAACTGAGCCTTCTCAAAGTTTCTGTACTGTGTTTCTTATTATTGTACAGTTCCACAGTCAGACCAAGAGTTTGCAGTGTGTGCAGATATTGTAGTAAATCAACAGTATTGTTTAATCATCATCTTCCTCCTCTTCCTCTTCCTCCTCAAAACTGTCTTCAAAGCCCTCACTGTCCTCCTGGTCCTCATCACCTTCTATTGCCGTATCCCATTGTGGATGATTTTCTGGCACTGGTTTTGCTTCATGAACTTCCAGCTGTAATTGGGTAAAGAAAGAAAAGACAGGAAAAAAGGGTTACAAACAATACACACCAATGTGGAAAACCCCCCAAAAAAACACCAAATAACCAAAAAACCCCCAAACAAATGACACACCACACAAAGCTGACAGTTTAAAACCAACAACAACAAAAAACCCCCAAAAAAGACAGAACAAACCCCACCCAAAACAAAACAACAGCAGTTTTCTGGGTTTTTTTCTTATCAGAAGTAAGGCATGCCAGATTTTTCTCACTAACTAGATGTATCTAGGACTAAGGGCAGGGAAAAGGCATGGCAGACCTCAAGGTATAAAGCCAGAGCCAACCATACTGCAGAAACTGAATAAATGTGAGAAAGCATGTATTAAAATATGCAGACACTCAAAAAGCATCACAAACTAGTGCCATTTAATCCATTGTAAAATTGCCACTACTGGCATCAGACAGAGCTTGAGTCCCCCTCCTTGACACTATTTTAAAGTTTTATTTCTTAAAGATAACAGGATTTTGGGGGTTTAATAGCCCTATGAAGTAGCTTTTCATACAATACAAATACGTAACACAATTAACTATCACACCTTCAATGGTTTAATCTGGTCCAATCCCATATATGAATCCGATCTTAAATAAACTGTGTACTGATAGTTTCCAGGCTTGCCTGGCGCTGGGAACTTCAGCTCTACCTACAAAACAGAATCGTCATCATAAGCTCTTACTGCTTTCAAGAGACACATTAGAACAAGTACCCGAGTACCCTAATAAGCAGTAAATGCTACTACAGAAGAATAATACTTGTTTTCTTAAAACGTTTTAGTTTCTTACAAGTGACATTTCTTTGAAAATCTCTACATAATAAAATACCCACAGAAGAGAGAATACCCAAACACAACACCTTCCATGAAAGCTGAATAATTAAGTCACATTTTTTTCTGAATTAGACCAAGTAACTTTACAACAAGTACAGTTTCACCCTCTTGTATGCCTCCTAAATCCCAAAAACCCCAAGAGGTTGAAATACTCGGTTTGTTGAAAATACTAGCTTCACTCTTCTGTTACTTGAAATTGAATATGAAATCTAGTTTGAAAGAACAAAATACATCAATTCTCCATTTTTCAGAAAAGCAAGGAACACAGCCAAAGGTTACAGTCTCAGAAAGGTTCATATGAGCCGAGGCTAATTAATTTGTCACAGTCTCTGCTTTACAGAAAAAGAACACTTAGTATTTCAAACACATTTGAGTAACTTTATTTAAGAATGATCACTGTGTACAAATACTTGTTTTCATCAGCTTTTGATATTGGGGAAAAGAAACATATAATGCCAAGAAACTTGAAAGTCTTAAACTATTTTTTCTTTCTCCATTATCAATTTTCACAGTTAAAAGGCTCTTCTCTACTTTTATCAGGAGAGTAGCGCGTGTTTTGCATATTAAAGAGATACATATGAGAAAATTAAAATCTAAATGTATTTGTATACTGTAAGACACATCAGTATAGTTTTTTAATACCCCAAAATAAAATTTTTCAAGCACATTACCTCTTCTTTATCTTTTAGCGTACAAACATGATATGGCATACATATTAGCATCTGCTCCTTCCGATCTGCAATATATAGCCACCACCATTCTTGTTTTTCCTTTCATAAAACAAAAAAAACAACCAGGATTATTGAAGTCATATAGAATTATGCCCCTACACTTTATAACAGGTCCTTACAATACAGATAGAAAGGAGGTGGTTTGTGTTTGGCGAGGTTTGTAAAAACTCTTGGATGTGTATGAATAAAATACATAGTATGCACTGCACACTGAAAGCAAACAGGTTATCACAAGTAACTGACTGTCTCCAAAGGCTTCATTCCAGATATTCAAACTAAGCTACCCTGTGAGAGATGGAACCGTTGAAGAATTGTGTCCACTGAGGATTGACGAGCAACTTTATGCAACACAATACTACCTTAAGTCCTTCAACAGAAATCCAGCCTGGATAAAAAGGTCAGCATACAAAGCAAGGCATGCTAAAAGACTGATAAAGTTCTCTTTCCAGTAAATGATCTTTTCCAGGTAAGTACCCTTTGCCCCACTTCTTCTCTCCCCCTCCAAAAAGTAGGAATCTGCTGAAAGTTGGAATTTGGACATACCAAGATTTCACTTCAAGGAAGCATGAACCGCAGGCACTACTGGTATTTGTTAAGGATACCCAACAACTGTTGCCTATCACACAGCCTTCAAAACAGCTACAGGTCTCAAAGGTCTTGCCACCGGAGGCACTAAAGCAGAGCTCCTAAACTAAATGTGTAGTCCTCATAAAAGACAGCAACATTGTACAAGAACAATAGTTTATCCCTCAACTGAGTCAAACTTTTAAGACTGTGGTGCAGTTCAGCAACTATTCTCAAATGGGAAAGACTACAGGTCTTCAGCATCAACTGTTCATTTAACCACTGTTCTTTGATTAACCCTCTGGCACACATTTTAGGCAAAATCCACTTTGTTTTAATAGAAGCTGAAACCTTTCTATTGCAAAAAAGTTAGTTTAGTACTGCAAAGTAAGTTTCCATTCCTTCACCTCCTTAAGTCTTGTCTTAAAAAAAAAAAAGAATGACAATAATGAGGGACAGGGGGACAGAGGGAAGACTTCTTCATATTTACGAATAAGTATTTTAGTAGACAGGTAACAGTCATAATAGCATAATCTTACCCTAGGGAAAAAAAGGGGGGAAACCCACACCTTTTAGACAGCCCTGATATTAGACTCCTGAATTGTGTTCCAAACCCGTTTTTATTCACTCCTGATGTTCTGGTAACTGTTCACATTTACAACGGACTGAAGCCCTAAAGCGTGAATCTTACAACAGTTGCAAGTCACGCTCCGAACCAGGAGACCAATTTTTGTATATTTACACCAACAATGATCAAGTAGTTGCTTCAGTGCCACCTGTAAATGGTTCTTCTGCTTTGTTTTTAATCTAACAACATTAGAAAGACTGAATGAAAGGATTTTAACGACACCACTGAGCCACTTTCAAATTCCACAGGTGGGAAGCAAATACTGTTAATATGTAGAATCTGAAGAATTTTTGTCTCTGCTGAAAGAGTCAAAAGTTCAGTAGCTTTGCTGTGTTGTTTTGGGGGAGGTTGTTTTGGGTTTTTTTTTTTTAAACACTTCAGAAGCCAATGGTTAGTGAACTGGAATTTAAATAATGCAGGTGAAAAATTACAAAAGCTAAATTAACTCCTTTTCTTTTTTGAAGTGACTAATTGTTATGCTGGTAATAACTGTCACCATCTCACTGAAATATTCAGCTAGCAAACTAGAGATTTACAATGGCAAGACACTCACACCAGCAACCAAAACACCATGATTAGCACCGTTGAGTCCCAGAGCAGAGGAGTGTAAAATTAACTCAATATGTTAATGCCCATTTTACAGCATATAAAAGTAAAAGGAACTGCATCACAGTAAAGGAACTGCATTCCTTCACGTACTTAGAAAAACAGGCTCTGAGAACAGGACAAAATCCTATTCATATACTACTTAAGACCAGAATCTGCAGAATTATAAGGAGTCCTTTTTACAAGTATTCCAAGTGATTTTATGAAAAACCATCCCATGTGATTACAAGACATAAGTTATTTTATCTGTAAGTTTCAACAATAAATATACTGTCAATCTGTTTGACAGCTGTAGCAAAGAGGAATCTTATGCAGTCAAAGTGTTTATTTCCCAGCCAAGGGGCCTCTAGAAATAGAAGGATAAACAGTATAAATAGTACAGATGAACAAGAACTACAGAAGCTAGATTCATTACAGAAATGGCTACTTGCCATTTGGGCCTGTAAGGATTCTGACCATAGGAAAAAAAGATCTGCATTTGTATGTTATTTTTTATTTTACCAAAACAGTGTGCTGACTTACTATACACTGTGTACATTTCCATCACTATCAATGGCAAGGAATTATTTTTTTTTTTTAGAACAAAGATCAAAACTGGATTTTCACAAAAAAACAGTAAAAACAGCCAAGGGGGGAAAGAAATACCAGAACAAATTACATTCATTGATCTAATGCTCAAAGGAATCTATAGCCTAAACTCTTTGGAAGTAAAGCTCCTGACCTCAAAAGCCATTGCTTTTTTATAGAAGGACAACTGTGCAGGAGTGTCATTTTCCTCTCTCTTATTGGGTGGAATTTAAAGTTTATGCCTGTGAGAATCTGGCAAGCCAACAGGCAAGCGGGCAAAATGCCCTTTAACAGATGGGTGCAAGGTTTGGCATGCCAGGG
Organism: Falco rusticolus; assembly: GCF_015220075.1. Lineage (NCBI taxonomy): Eukaryota > Metazoa > Chordata > Aves > Falconiformes > Falconidae > Falco > Falco rusticolus. The sequence continues at coordinate 24,665,329 of NC_051192.1, forward strand.
AACCAGTATGTTCAATGAAATTGGAACACCAGGGCCAGTTTCTACCTAAAAATGTTAAAACTACAATCTGTGCAGTTTCTGGATCCATGGATGCAAGAGCAGAAGATATTTAGGAACCTGCACAGATTAAATATGCATCTCTAGCAGTAATCAACTACCCAAAAACTTACATGAAACAGTGTTAAGGCTATCTCCCAAGAACAAGTGTATTAGGCTCACCATACTCAAATATATATGAGTATTATACACATATATATAAAAATGTATGGTGAGTGTATTATACTCACCATACCCATAAACTCTGGAAACTCAGATATTCATACAACTGCAGCATGTTATCCTTAACTCTGTACCTCTGAACTGGCCGTGACCACAGTACACATGATACTCTAAATCACAGATGAAAAACACACTTATAGAGTACGATAGCTTTTGTTCTTCAGACGCTGCAAATGAACTGCAGCTACAGCACCAAGTACAGCTGCGCTAAACTTTCAGGAAATCATTGAAGAGAGGCTGGAAAATTTACAGCTGCAGAACCCCGAGAGAATACACATGTATCTTCAAGTTCAAGCATTCAGTTCAGCCCTAGATTTATTTTTTTTTTTTTTTTAGCACAGTAGTGTACTTAGGTTTTATCACAAAACCCACCAGCAGCTTGGTTACACAGAGCTGAAGCAGCTTTGTACAGAGTTAAGTATAAGCAAAGTCTCTGAAGGAACCCTCCAGTGCAGTCAAAGAAATATGAAAAGTTAGTGCCCGTGTGGCACTGGGCATAGCACATACCCTGTTTCAGCTCAAACTGATGACCAAAGCCAGCTGCCTTTGCAGCAAGGAGGTATTAAAACTCTGCTGCATATTTGACATGATCAAAGGCAGCCAGAAGAACAGAATGCCAGCACACCTTTTTCTGTTATGCTGGTGTACTGCTGGAAGCTTCACTGAGAGAGGGGAGAGTACCTAAATGTCAGGAAAATACAGCATTAATATCAGCCATTACAAAATTAGACGTCATGAGGCCACACAAATGTCAGCTAAGGCCTTCCAGAAAACAGCTTCTTTGGTTTATTTGTATATCTTGTCTGGCTCCTTAGCAACAGGTCTTGCTTCCCACACTTCACTTTCTAATGATGGCACAACTAGGTAAAAACAGCAGGAACAGTATGATCACAAGCATGGAAACAACAGAGCATTTTACAAATGCAAGAAGCTGTACACGGTATAAAGAGCCTTGGGGACTGAAAAGAGGGAGCAAATACATACAGTGTCTTCCTTTTTTCTGATGTTTCCCTGTTGGTTCTTCCCAGTCTCAGCTGCCTCCTTTAAACCACAAAAGCAGGCATAAGCCTTGCATCCCACCCCCCTGTTATTGGAGACAGCACAACGACAGAGAAGAGGATCCTAGATTAGTTCCCTAGTCAGACAGCAAGGAGGCAAAGGAAACCATCTGAACCACTGACTTGGAAAGAAAGCGTGGCCAAATACTCCTTCCTCCTGGTTCCAATCTGGTCACATCCCAAAGACCTAACTTATTTTCTCAGAACACAAAGCGCACGCTTTGAAAAAATCCTATCCTCTTCCAAAATTTTGTTGCTGTAATGTGTTGTCAGACAGCTACTGAGTGGTTACTTACACAAACACCTAACAACTGATACCTCAGAACACACTTTCAACACCAAAGGCTGCTGTAGATACCACAGCCTATCCACCATACTGAGTCACCACACGCTCAAATACATCCCTTTCTCTGATACCCATCCACACCTGATGATGTATTTTTGAACTCTACAGGAAAGACTGTTCCACAAATGCCTTTTGCCACTTCCAGACCACACTGGCAGAAAAGAGGCAGCTTTGCCAACCCTCTCCCATCTTCCACAGCTGCACACCGTGTTGCCACCACACTGTTGCACTGAGACCTGAAGTCAAGCAGCCAGCAAAAGAATCTGCTGATCCAAATGGCCGCCAAGCTCTCCTGTCACTACTGTTAACACAGGAGGGGTCGGGAGCTCCCCCACTCACAGGCACCTGCAGTTAGATAAAGAGCAAGTATACTCTACCCGTAACTCTACCTTAGAGCTACTGCTGTACTTTCACCTTCCATGGAAAAAAACAGAAAATACTGTAAATCAGAACCCTATATCTCTGAAAGGTTTAATTCTGAATCTATCTACATATAACAGATCAGCAGAAAAAAAGACCACTTTAGCACTACTGCCATCAAAAAGGAACCTTAAATTCTATACAAGTTTCCAAGTCTCTGGGAACTGGCTAGAAAGAATAATATATTAAAAGTTTTTAGGAAAGTATCTGAAGGAGTTTAAGAGGATTTTATAAATTAAATGAAGACTATTTATAAATGTAAATGAAGATTAGCGATTTTTTCAAATATTAGACTTTTTAAAAAGCCCAGTGTTTACAGTAAAAACATAAAAAGAGCAATTGATTTGTATGATATTAATTCTCATGTTTCACAGTTGTAACGTTTTCCATTACTGACCTCAGGAAAAAAAAGACTGTAAACAGGATGCGTTATCTTTGACTTCGTTTCAAGAAGGGCTCGTTCCTTTCTCTGTATACTTTGCTGTAGCTCTTGCCATTCCTGTCAAAGACAAGTTTAAAGGGTTACTGTGCACTAAAAAAAAAAATATCTTTTGCATTAAAAAAAAGAGAAAGTTTAGCCCATGGAATTGATACATATGACAGGTTCTCATGCTACACTACACATTATAAAAGGGAAAGGCACACAGGGATTAAGTTTACAGTATGATTAAAACCAAAAATAAAAAAATAATCAAGTAACAGTATTCATGTAAATATTAAAAAACAAAAAACACTAAAATTCAAAAACACAGACCTGCAGGGCTTACACACATTCTTCAAAACTCACTTCTACAGCACTGCCTATAAGCACTACCTGAGTTGTTACAAACTTGATCATCCTTATCCCATCAGCAGCTTATTCTCACCCTGTACAGGGCTTCCAGCTGTCACTCTCAAGGCTTTCATTGTAAGACCTGTGGTGCAGAAGCCATCTACCACCACAACGCCTCATTCTCAATTACAATTACAGTTTCGAACAACTAACTTCACCATTACTAGAGTTCAGTAAGCACATGTCTGAGTTTGTTCAACTACTGCATGCTTACAGTATGCATTATGCAGTATGCAACAGCCACTGCATGTAAAGGACAAAGTTCAGAGGAGAGTATCTCACAAAATCCGCAGCAGCTAGTAATCAAATTAAGCTGAAAGAAACATTACTATCTTTCCCTAAAGTTAAGCTATTTTTCTCATGTCCTTTTGAGGTTTTCTGCCCATGCTGCAAAGACCCTTCACTGTTCTCTCTGAAACAGTCTTGCAATGACAAAGCTCTTATGCCAGAATGAGGTCTGAAAACCTCTGGAGAACCGATATTACTCCTTCATCCTAGTGTTGCCTAGCCTGAGGGGATGCTAGAGGATTAAAATGCATTTTCTCTTAACCCCAGAAGCAACATTACCCTTCAAGAAAAAGTAAGGCTTACAGCTTCATCATCTTTGTTTTGCTTCTCATCTTGTTCTCTGTCAGTGTCTCTGTCACTTCCATCATCTTTTTCACTTTGAGAGTCCCTGTTTGTTTCTTCTTCTTCAGATTCACTTCCTTTATCAGAGACCTCCTCCTCTTCTTCCTTCGCAACTATTTCCTAATGTGAAAAGAAAAAGAAGAAAAAACCCCAAAAACCTCTTAGTTTGTCTGCCTTATTGTAGTATGCAGCACTCAAAGCACCTGTCTCAAGGCCATAGACAGCCCTTATTTCCTATCTGGATCTACACTCTTCTGTGTCACAGAGTATGTCTACAGTGAAGATTAATCCTCTTCACCTCATGTGCTAAGAGAAGCAGGGAAGCAAATTTCCCTCTCCATATGGCACCCACAATATGAACAAGAGAAAACAGTATTTGATTCTGGGGTCACATTTTAAAAAGTCCTAACAAAATTAGAGAGAATATAAGAAAGTACCTACAGCATAGCCCACGAAGTGGACAGAACACCATGCTGTGGGAGCATAAAGATACTAAAGCTACTTAATTTAAACCAGCTACTTACACAAGAATAAAATCTCATTTCAGTTTTTTCCCTTTAAAGGAAAAGCAGAGGGTACAGCACAATTCACCTCCCAGAAGGCTGCATAACTTGTAAGGGACTGTGAAGCCAGACTTCTAAAGTAGCTGGGCTCAACTTTCAGCAGGCCACTGGAAACATCACCGTGGCGGCTCCCAGATTATTTTACCAGTAATTTTAAAATGTAAAGAAAAAAAAAAGCTGGTTTAGGATATACTTTATGAATGCACAAAATTAAGATGTGACAGACATACAAAAACCCCACCAGATTTGAAGTGCTAAGATGAACAAAACAGTAAAGTATCAATGAATCTATGAGCTACCCCATTAGCTTGTTTTTGCTTCTGCTGTTTTGGTGGCTGCAATGAAGGTGGCACAGGTTTCTTTTTCAATGGTTTCTTCTTCTTTGATTTTGAAGCTTTCTTGGTTCCTTTATTCTTTTGCTGCCATCCTTTGCTCTTAACTTTGTTGACATCTCCTTGCTGTGTGAAAGCAGTATTTAAAATATTTATTGTTCATTAAATTTCAGGCATTCACTGTACTTTAAGCATTTTAAGCTGAAAACCAAAGTCAGAAAGCATAGCTCAAGACACTTCAGTAAGCCTTTCTAAAAAAAGTTTAAAATTTAAAAAAAAAAAAATGCTTGAGAAGCACACAATTAGCAACTCAAGATCTGAAAGAAAGTTCTCTTAGCTAGCAAGAGGAACATTCATTCTTCACTTACCCCATCTTCTGTTGGTTGTTCTTCCGCTGCACATATAGACTGTTCTTTTTCAAACACTTCCTGGTTAGAGAAAGATGTGAAAACTACTAATGCCTCTCTGTACCAAAAGAGTAAATTACTATTTTGTATTTTAATGTAATCACCTTAATCGGGTCTGAAAGTTTTACTCATTATGGCAAATTCGTTTATCACTGACAAACACAACAGGGGATTAACAGATCAAACTTAAACACTATTTTGAACATTTGGTCTAGGATTTTTCCATCACTAGCATTATAAAGAAATTTTGTAACAACATGTCATCTTGTTCCAAAGAATCTACTTGTTTCATAGAGCACAGAAATCCTGAATCACAAAAGCAAGCAGTAGTAAAATGCAAATTCTGCTCCAGTTGCCAGAGCATTAAAACTTCAACAGCTGCACTGCTACTCAGGGACAGAGGACAACAAATCACACCAGAAATATGAAACGTTAAGACAAAAACAATGTTAGTGTTGTGTAGACTAGAATATCTCTATGCAAATGGAATTTTTTCATGCATTTCTTTCTTCAAAACATACTATATGCCATTTAAAAAAAATCAGTCATAAGGAGCTGTCTTTATATAAAGATGGCAAATAGAAGATATGACCCACAAAAAAAGCATCATGTGAAAGGCCAGCTCTAGTTTTTTAGGTCCTGTATCTCAATGCCAGACTGCCTAGTGGAGTTCACATAGAAAACATCTTAAATGAGTTTTCTACATGCTGTCAGACATTTCAATTAATTTCAAAGTACAGTTCAATATGCTCACAATTTTCAGTTTCCTTCATTTTTAAGATCCAGCATAGTGATCTTTTACTTTCTGGCTACTGCATCTTCAGTTAACAATGAGATGATGCATTCTGAAATTCCATAGCACAAACACATAGCACATATATACAGACTGTTTTCTGCTGAACTGGCTTCATTGGTTAGTCTGATCCTCAGCTGTAATACGCACACTTGTATGCCTTACCTTAGAGGCATAACTCAGACTTTCTGTTTACTTAGATAATTATCTGAATAGTAGAGATGCAAAAATTGACACTGTAGGTTTTGTTAGGTAAGTTTCTATGCATTAAGTTTTTTGTTCAAATACAGTCATTACTGCCTTTTAAGCTAAAAAATACGCACATCAGAAGATTAACTACTAGGATGTAGTATAATTTTAGTTATGCTGCATTGCTACCCATGCAGGAGTCCACTTCATGTTGCACTGCTGTACCACCTTTATATTAAGTTATGCATATTTTGCTGGACTGAGTTTCTTTTATGAAAGTGTCTAAAACACCCAAGAGATTTGTAACATTAGGAGTCCACATAAAGTGAAATCAAACACTGTCCCAAGGACTTGAGTGAATACTTTATTCCAGTTCAAGAACTAAGTTTGAGCATCTCTTTTCCTGTTATTTACAAATCTCAGGCCAGTATCACTTGCCATATTCTTTTACTGTTCCCTAGACAACTGCAACAGGTCAGACTGAGCTTTGGTTTGATTCCAGGAAAACCTTCTCATTCAGAAACAAAAACACAAGGGAGGATTAAGAGCAGAAGTTCTGAATTTCAAATCTTAATTTTACAGTTATATTTACAAAACACTATGTTAGCTTGCAAAGAAGAAATGCCTGTTCATTGGCATATACTTGCACTTACACTGAAAAAACAAGTACTCTTGATACTTACCGCCATGGTCTGTCTTGTTAGTGTGACCAGAACAGTGACAAGAGAACCTACTGTAATATTGTTGCTGTCTTCATCATCCAAAACTAGTATAAAAAGAAACGCAACACATCTACTAAACTTCTTTAAAGCCTTTTTTTCCCATTAAACATTGTTTCTGCTATGTCTAAATTTAGGCATACAAATTCCAGAATTTTTAACAAAAAAATAATTCCAAAATATTATTTAATAAGTCTCTTACAACCTCAAGTATACTATCAGGATGAGGGCTGGTAATTCAGCAAACTATAAAATAGCAACACTGCGTTTGAAATTTTAATTGCATCAAAGCTAGAAAATTCAAAAGTTGTAGCTGTTGTGGGAACCATAATTCTGTTATATTGTGCATTATATATTAAAGCATAAAACTTCAGAAACATGAAATACCACACATGACCAAAGGGACCCTGTTATATTTGTTCTGGGAATCATAACTTTGTTTTTCTTGACTTTCATATGATTAACAACTCAATTTCAATGCCACATTAACCATCATGCATTTAATTCTTTTTTAAGTAGAAGACAAAAGAAAATAAAAGAATGGCAATGATTATTTTAACTAAAACATCAAACATAACACCCACAGGAAAGCCACTGAGGAGTTTATATCTCCAATCTATGAACTGGAGAATGTTCCACGTTAGGGAGGAATAAAGTTATATCCCAGCATAGACATGTCATTTATTTTCCCTGCCCTGCTCTGCCCCTCCTGAGAAAGCAGTTTTACTATTCACTAGTTTTACAGATATATTTGATATAATGGTAATACTGAGCTAAACAGAAAAGCATATGCGCTGTGTAATCCTCCATACCACACCTGAGTACAGTTGTGTGACAACTGAAGACTACAGGCAAAAAAGGGTTCCTTGCCAAAATATGGGAAGGTGCTCCAAGACTGAATTTTAAGCCGATTAACAGGACTGTGCACAATCCCGTGCTACAATAAAATAGTGTTTTGTTCGGTTGTGTTTTTTTTAAATGTACATAAACAACATTTAGAAATACCAAGGTTAGCAGACATTTGCTTCCTTAATGGATATTTCAATTAACATTTGCTTCTCACAGAGGATTACGCATAAGCCAAATTACAAATCAGGCTACCCAAAACATATCACATTTTGAATGCGATCACTGTAACCACAGTAACAATATAAATTAGGATCAGGTATTAGAACAATCTTTCAAATATCTGACATTTACTAGCACTGAACTACAAAGGAAAGGAGACTGCAGAACCAATTCACTTTCCACTGAAAGGCTGCCTACAGGAACAGCGTAAAAATATACCTAATCTTCAGAGGAAGAACATTATACATTCATTGAAACAATGCACACAAAAGGCAGCTAAGCATAGCATGGACAAATTCTGCCAGATATAGAAAATACACAAGGATTATCACAAAGGAACCCATGAATATTTAGTCATCGGGGCCTCCACTCAAAAAAATCTCACAGAGGACTCTCCATGTTGGAATAAACTGAGCATAAATTGTGGAATAACCACAACTTTTTAAGATAGCTAATAAAAGTGGTATTTCACCCAGAATTCCACATTGCTCATGAAATATTAAATCAACAGATGAAATATCAGATAAGCTCCTGTAGGAGCAACTACTGCTGGTTTGGGAATCTGAAATGTTCAACGTACTTTATCTCCTCAGGCTATAAATCTCATGTACAACAGCCCACTGCTCAAAAACCGATGTCATTTCCAGGCCAAATAATAACAGCGAGTTGTGTTTCAGCATCCTACAAAAGCTTACTGCCAACAGACTTATCAAAATGTCAGAAGAGCAACATACACAGAACAAAAGGACCTCCCACTCACCCTGTGGTTTTATATCCATAGTGACATACGGAAAGCTGCCAAGGACAGCCATAACTTCATCGTATTTCTTATCTTCTAGGAAGTGCAGTAAATTGCGACGATCAGAACCTTTCAAACTCACCAAATCCTGAATACTTTTGATTTTATACTGAATTAGGAAAAAAAAAGGAGTCGTGGTAGAAGAGAACATAGTCCACAAACTCTTAGTAATACATCACTTGTGTCCCCGTGTTACTAATATATACACACACCCCATTTGATTTGTTCTTTTAGAAACCCCAGACTTTAGGGAACTAGCAAGCCTATGTTTTGAGAAACAATAAACCACAGGGGCTGCATTCAAATCTACCAAATAGCACAGCTTTGAACATTGGGGTGTTCCTTAGTATGTCACCCCTTGGAAACTGGATACATTTCTTATAAAACTATTATTTCAGCCAGCTTTTTGAGAAAGCTGAGCTGAGAAATCTTACTGATCAGGTTCTTTATTTAGATAGAGTAGCTCAGTGCTTTGAGATTTATATTAGCAGGAACAACTAAGTGCAAGTTTTTTGTTTTGGTGTTGGTTTTTTTTCTTCATACCGAACTGCAAACAAATCTAAAACCAGATTTGCAGAACAGATCTAAAAGGATAAAACAAACAGATTCATCTGAACACCTGGTTATCTTACCATTACAAATGTACGCATCCAGATAGACTGATTGTACCTCAAATCTAGGGGACTATATTTTTGAAGAGCTCAAAGCATGAGAATCCTACCAAAACAAGCCTACTAAATTGGTCTCTTCCCTCTTTCACATGAAGGATAGGTAGGGTGAGACAGCCCAATGATTGATTTTTATACTTAGTTACACTGCATGTGAAAAAATACATCTCAAATCATGTACTTTTTTGTATGCTGCCTGTAGTTTAGGGCTGGATGAAGAAAAGTAATTTTCTCTAAGGGAATGATTCTTTTATTCATCCAAAGGAAGACTACTTGACTACCTGATGAACAAGCACCTTCAAAGGGGATTAAAAAAATGCAGTACTTTAAGTATTCTTTCTCTTCACACCAACACAAAAGCATTTAAACACCCCCTAAAGCTGTAGTTAAAGCTAAGCAAAAGTTTCATTAGATAAAGAATATTTTTGAGATTGGTCCAAACTAACCATTGTAATAAGACTCTCAGAAAAGTCAACAGCTTCTACTAGAAGATAACTGCTTGTTTCTAAGCAGGCATTCCTAGTAGATATACTACAGTCAAACAAACAGGTTTGAATACAGCAACAGTCTGACACATGGTGAAGAAACATACGCAGGTATTCATACAAGACTATTCACTTCTGTCCTTAAATTCTACAAATACCAACTACATAGAAAGAGCTTTATAAAGCATCCTCTTTCATACATGAAGGATCATAAAACCTGAAATACTTCCCACAGGAACTGATAACATTCTTCCCTTTAACGAACTCCTCTGTGCTACCTTCCAAATATACTTTCTATCAAACCAGATTAAGAATGACAAAGCCAAACAAACAAAAAAAAAAAGTCCCAGTAGGATATTCCAGCCACATTCTAGACAAATATTAAATAGGAGATTGTAATAAGAAATAAAGGGTTTCTTCTGTTTGTGAGGTCAACATACACTGATCTTTTACACTTAGCAGATCTCTGATCTTCATTCCCACCTCCTAACAGAGGAACTTTAAAGAAACAAAAACTACACAGATCACCCAGGAAGTATTGTAGTGAATTAATGAAAAATAAATGTATTTTTATTCTCTTAGTTAATTCATGTCCTTGCTTGCTTATAGACAAATAGGCAAGAGAAATAACAGGAAGTGTTTTAAGAAGTTACCAAGTATCATTTGTAGTTTTATACCTTCTTATGATTGGAGACTCGCCTAAGATTGTCCTCTTCAATGTGAGGCAGCTGCAAAAGGGGAGACTTGAACTGCTGAAGTCCCTGGACAGTCATCTGGGAAAGCTTCATGCAATTTTCCAAAGATCCCAAAGATGGAGCACGAAACTCCCTTTCTTGGGGAGAATGAAACAGATGACATCACTTTTATATTTTTTTCTCCTTCTTACACTTTTACAATGTATACTTGTATTACAGACTACAGAAAACAGGTTTTTCCAGTCAACCAAACAAGAAAGAGAGGCATCTTAAAATGTTCAGCGTAACTAACCAGGCAGCCTTGTTACTCTCACTGTAGTCACATAGCTCAGCAGACTGTTTTCTTCCCCCTTTTTAAATTATCACATCTGAACTCTAAGGAAGGGAAAGACTTCCATCTAACTTTGTCTCAGGGAACAACATGTTGCACAATGTATCTGTGCAATTATTATAGACAGAAACTTCACCATTTAAGTTTAAAAAAAGCAGCAGCAAAACCAACCTGGTTTAAATTTGTATATTTTATATATATGTGTGTATGTATAACGCTTAGCTCTACTTTGTAAGCGTATTGTTAAACATAGTTTATCATTCATCTTATGACAATATAAGATTTTCATCTTGAGAGATGAACATAAAGGTGGCAGCCTATTACATGCCAGAAAAAAACCGTAGGTATAACTGAAGCTAAGCAGAGCATGTTATGTTAGAAGGCAGTAACAGCTGTAAAAATATCAAAGGCGTGGCTTAAAAGAGGTGTCTGAGCAAACACCTATTTGACTTTTCTTTAAAATACTGAAGGAATTCTTGATAATTTCTGAAAGTATAAAAAAGTATACACTCTACATAATTAAAATTATTATAAGATAGACAAGGAGAAATCCTTAACCAGAACAGAGCAAAAGAAAAAAAATAAAACAGACATTTAATACTCTTCATTATGGCTGCAAAGAAATGAAAGACAGGTTTCCACATACTGTTATTTAACTTTGTTAGACAACCATCCATTCATACCTAAGACTTCTCAAAGCCCCATTTAGAAAACTCATTTCAGAATTCCATACAGCTCAAGAGCTGCTTCAGGTTTGGAACTGGCAATGTTCAGCTTACTCTATGTGTACTTTACAATGACACAGAAAAATAAGTTAGATTGTCTTCAGAGAGACAAGAGGAATTTAAGCTATTTGGGTCTTTTTCTGAACTTGTATGTGGCATACGAAAGAACCAAAGGCAATTTCTAACAAGTATTACAGAAGGCACCTGTAATTTACAATGTTTCTCATTTTATTTAAGAATCGGTATATGTATTTTCTTATACTTTAAAACCTTTCCTGAGAAACAATCAGCCTTTGATTACCTTGACTGTTACAGATATATTCTGTATATAAACATATAAAAATCAGTATGAATACAAATGTGTTGTGTACGTACACAAAAAATATATACGTACACAAATACATATACTTGGTATGGACATATTTGGGACACTACAACAGGGACATAGCAGTATCTTTCAATAGATTGGTCAGACAGATGGTCAGAAGGAATATGGCCACTCTGCTAGGGCTGTGTGATCAAGCTTATCACACTATCAAGGCGATTAGAAGTGTGGATAAAAGCAGGTTTACTTATGCCTGGGTGGGAAGGTAGACAGGCCATATATCACCTGCACTGACCAAAAGGGTCCTAAAGCCAAAAATTGCTGAATGTTTATTTTAAGTGCCAATGGCCATGTAAATAGATAAAAAGCAAGTTTAAATTAATCTTAGAACACTTTATAGAGGAAATACGAGAAGGTAATAAATCTGATGCAAAACTCCCAGATTTGGTGCCTTCAGTATGTTTCCTCCTTCCTTTACACCACTACCTTGCTACAAATTTATAAGCAACTACCAGGGCATGTTAAAGGCACATGAAAGATCACTCTCACCTCTGCTCCACCTACCCCTCTCCATTCAAATGGCCTGTTTCTTCATTAATTACACCAAGCTATAAATATAATCAGCTATCAAATCAAATTACATGGCAGGAGTTTGGTTTTTTTTAAAACCCAGTATATTACACTGTGAAGGTTATACAGAACGTAAAGAGAAAAATACCGTATGAATGGAACTATCTGGCTAGACATACTGATAAGTAACAAACATGTAACTTGACATTTAAAAAAAAAAAGGTAATGGAAAGGCTGATCTCCCAAATAAACAGCACAAAATTTACTTTTTGTCTTACCTATCTTCCACCTCCCCTGTAATTTTTTGGCTGCTGCTAAGGAGAATCACATAATTTTTTTAAATTAAAAACACCCACACTATAAACCAAGTTAATAAAAGAATCTTAAATACTCTCTGACAAACCGGCTTTTGCGGGACATTCACATAAAGCTTTGAGACCACAGAGCACTAGTCAAAGAGTAGAAATTCTTCTCTTTCTTAAAGCACTGACTCATAATCCATATGACAGCCGAAAAATATTTTAATAAAGTTGGAGAATATTATTTCTGTTTCCTGAAAATAACACTGCAATTCCCTGACAGTGGATCTAAGGACAGAGTATAGCTTTTAACACCACCTGACTGTCCCCGTAACATGAATGCCATTGTTGCACGTATTTTGACAGCTTCTGCTTGTCAAAGTGCACAAGACAAGATGACCTTTAAACTAAGGTCATCCAAAACATATGACATTAGTCAATCACAAATTCCAATGCAAATCATAGTTGCTTGTGAAGGAATGGAAGGATTGGTATACACCTCTGTCAAACCACCACCTCTACCTTACACCACAGCTTCCAACCTGAATTAAGAATCACACTTCGACTGGACAGCTGAACTGATGCCTAACCTTTCTGCAGACAGTTACCACAGCACATTCCATGTTTCTGGCAGCGAACGCCTTGCTTGGCAGGGCAGCTGCCTGTGATAGTTAAGGATGAAGAAAGAGTCAAAGAAGCCATCAAGATAATTTAGACCTGCTGATTATCAACTACCAGTTAATCACCACAAAACAATACATGCAAGCAAGGGATGCCACAGACCAAAGCGTATTTTCAGGGAAGAAAAAGAAAAAAAAAAAAAGAAAAAAAAAAGTCTCACAGACCATGTAGAAATCAGGCAAGAGAGTACAAGACATTTTATCTAGAGGTAGCTCACAATTGCCACCAGGCTGGAAAAGGCTTAGCACTGACTGGACTGAAACAAAAACATCAATTTTGGTTTTGTGAAACCAGATCCTTGCAAGTTCCTTGCAAGTAACAAACCCAAACTCATCTGCAAAGAATGATAGCTCTGTTAAAACTTAAGCAGTAACCACAATTAAATTATTTTTATGCCACATCTACACTCATTTGTTCAAGACAGATTGTTTCTAATGGCGCTTGTTAAGAAAGTCCCTGTCTTATGAGGATGTATCAGCAGCCTGAGGTACCACTTTTCACTATCTTGGGAGGCAAGATGCTTGTTCCTGTGAAGGGCTCACACAGAACTTCAAAAATCTCATTCTGTGATGTGCTGTTCTTAGTGTTTCTAAGTCTTTCCTGCACCTTCTCCAAGAACAGCTGGTACTGGACCAATAGTGGAATGCTATACGGACATTTTTAAAACTAAGAAAACTAAGTGCCAAGATCATGAAGATTCATCCAAGGTGGTTTTCTTCAAAAGATTTGACTAAAAAGTGTGCATAAATGGTTAGTTATTAGTTATGCTAATGACAATGATAATTATTATCGTAGTTATTGTGATATATTATTATGTATTATATTGTTATTATAATTCAGGGTATTTGAAAGACATAAATGAATGCAGCACAAACTGAGACTCCTTGTCCCACCATCAATTTAGGTTTCACAAAATAAGATTTGTCCCCAAAATATTTCTTTAGATAATATTAATGCATGCCATCACATTTTTCGCAAATCAGAACTGCTGAACATCTATGGCTAATTATAGCACGTAATAATTTTATGAACCATATCAAGGCTGATTTAAATGAAAATTAGGACTAAACCCAAAACCATCTGTAGTTAATTTTTAAGCTACTTGTGTTGAGATGACAAATACATGAAGAAAAACAGTCTCTCAAAAATTTCAATATCTGACCTTAATTTTACACATATTTTAACAGAAAAAAAAAACCACCCAAACAATGACACCTTTTAACTTTCCAGTTGTTTTCCAACAATAGTCAGGCATGGGGGCAAAATTATCACTACATGTACAGTCATCAAAAATAGGGTCAACATTTTAAATTTGCTGAGTGGTAAGTAGCAAAAATGGTGATTTCCTTTAGAACAAGGACCAAAATTCTGAAGTAGTTTACCTTCAAGTGCTCAAAATCGTTATTGTCAGCCTGATGGGTAACTGCTGGGTATCACCATCCCTTTGATGCTTTGTGCTGAGCATGCACTGGCATGGAAGTGAGAGGAAATGTTTGGTACAAATTTCTGAATATTGCCGTTTTAAAACTCTGGAAATAATTTTAAGAAAATCTGCTGAAGAAATACCAAACAAATCCTCAACTATATCTATGACACCCTTCTACTTTTTTTCAAAATTCTAGGAAAGTAACTTTTACCATACGTAATGACAGCTATAAATTCTCATCAACTTGCACAGACTTACTAAGGTTGGAAGGGATCATCATAATCTCTAGGAACAGTTATAACTAAAGGTTGTTTAGGTTTGGTTTTTTAATAACCATCACTTCCATTTCACATGCAAATAAATGGAAAATCAGTTTCCACTACTGTCTTCCAAAATACTGTTTGATTTTTTTCTTTTAATTTAAGCTAAAGTCTACATTTTCTGGAACTGCAGAGCAGTTTATTAAATACACTGCATCTATAAATAATCATTTTAATGTCAAATTAAAAAGATATCTCCACGTACATACAGAACTAGAGAAGAATACAGCTACCTGGAGGCCATTCAAGTTGTGAAGTACATCATGCACTCTGTTAAGTATCTGATTTCAGATTTTAAAAGAGCAGCTATAGGTGTTCTTCATTTTTCAAAGACTTCTGGTTCTGTTGCATGCAAAAGCTTCTATCTGTAATATTTTGGTTTCATTTTGCACATGACAAAACAAGTATTTGATAGCTGATCAATATATATATAGGCCATCTTAAAAGACATCTTTCAGAAGTTTCAAGTATTTTTATGCAAAAAACCTATCCAGGTTTTTTTAAAAATACCTACACATTTGGCATGCACAAGGGCTTATAAACAAGTAAAAAGATGCACTTTTCATAATTAGCTATAATATGAGGACTTGGTCTAGCTGAACTAGCAAAATTTCAAAAAAACCACCAACAAACTACCAAAACCAACAAAAAAAACACTACACTTCCAAAACAGCTACTTAGCTTTTTATGAAAAAAATGACTAAACTATTACACTAATAAAGTTTCAAGCATATCTCTATGACTTTTGTTGCAGTGCTAGTCTGGAGAATATTCACAAAAACATATCCACAACTGAGCTCTTAATATGATACCCATTAATAACAATACCATTTAGTGTTAGGTGAAGATTACTTCTACAATGAAAAATATGGCTCCTGCTTACTTCAAGGTTTCAAGTTTTCTCTCCAGCAGTCTCACAGACTGGTAAAGGTAAGGTTTAAAAGACAATTAGAAATACATTCCATCAATACTTCTTTCTAAAATAGGACGTAGGCCAGCACACAACATCCTTATCTGCTCATGTCCCCCCTTCTCACACTTTATTTAGTTATGGAGCACAATTTCCAGCACCACACCTGGGAAAGATCTTCCCCAAAACCATTCTTGTTAGGAGGCTATCTATGCTTGTTTTGTCTAGTAAAGATCAACCAGTAAGTATTACCTGATAACAACCAAAATGGTCACCAGTTTGGCATAAAAAAATGCCTTGCCTATGTTTGTTGTAATAAAGCAAGGAGATGCAAGCCCTTGTTTCTTCACACTGCAAGCAGCCATCTTTAGCATAACTGCCTTTTTACAGTAAGAATAAAAAAAGCTTAAATACTACATTTCAATTAAATTTAATTTTTATGGCAATTACAGCAAAGTAAACCTGCCCCTACAAGTTCAGGAAAAAAAAAAATCATAGCAGGCTAAACAGCACAGGATCCTAAAATGGAGAAATATAAGCAATAAAAAGAAATGATCCAAAAAACCAAATGATACTCAAACAGAAGAACTGTTCTTCACCAAGAGTGGTGAGGCACTGGAACAGGCTGCCCAGAGAAGCTGTGGATGCCCTATCTCTGAAAGTGTTCAAAGCCAGGCTGGATGGGGCTTGGAGCAACCTGGTCTGGTGGAAGGTGTCCCTGCCCATGGCAGGGGAGTTGGAGTTAGATGATCTTTATGGTCCCTTCCAACCAAAACCATTCTATGATTCTATGAACTGTAAAAGTGCAAATGAAAACATGGATGAACACAAGTAATTTGTCTTACATTAAGTGCTTTGCTACCAAAAATTGACCAGATCTTTAAGAAAAGGTTTTCAATTGCAGCATTTAAAGTGAAACTTCCAATTGCAAAAATTACAAGCTGAACACAAGATTTCAGAGTAGAAATGCTGCTGCCACTGCTAAGTGCAATCCTTAAGACAGAGAGTGCTCTCGTAACAGTAAAAAGAGCAAAAGTGCATTTAGGCGTTTCTAAATATCACAGGTTAAGTTTTCCACAAGAACCAAAGACTATGAAATACTGCAATGAAGAATCATATTTAATAATTTTAATTATACAGTTTCTTTTCTTACCTTCCCGGCTTCGAGCCATTATTATTAGTTGGCAGATCACATTAATCATTTCTTGCAGTAGTGCAGGACTCTTTTTCAGGATAAACTGCTGATCTGCAAGACATTAACTGGCTGCAATTATGCTGCACTTCTATTAGGAAAAAAGGAGGACAGTTTACATGAACTGGACATTTAATGATGTGGTTTTCATTTCTATTCATTCCTGTGTTACTGAAAGTACCACTTTATTCTCATTGACACATCCATCTATAACGCTCCCTAACAAAACCTGAAAGAGCAAGTGCAAACACAGATTTTGTATACCGGACAAGCAGCTTCCACATCGAACAAAGAGGTACTTACTAAATCCATCTAAAAAAGCAACAGGATAGCAAGCAATTTACCAGTCTTATTAAAACAGCGTGACCTCTTTAGGTAATCACAGGTTTAAAAAAAAAAAAAAAAAGGATTTTTGAGTGAAACGTTAGTTTTGGCAAACATATTAGTTGTAAAGCACTAACTACGTTTGAATACAGATCTGGGAAGCTGTAAGTATGAACAGTAAGTAGCAAGCACGGTAAGAGATTTTTACTGACTGTTTAAAACTGATCATTTTTCTTTTGAAAGAAACTGGAAAGTTTGAACCAAAGCATCTTGACTGGTTTGTTGTTTGGTTGGGTTTTTTCAATTTGCATTAAGATACAGAACATATTCAGCTTGTTGGTCAGCCTAAGAAACCACGAGTTTCACAGCTGAAACTTAAGAACTGCATTTAGAAACATTTCAATTTGTATATTTACAAGTATGAAAAATTGTAAAACACAAACTGAAGCCCATCGGTAACTGATATTTAAAGTTCTGATCTTGCCATCTTTGCTTCACATAGTGGGCTAAAATACTCCAAAAATAACCACGTGTGGTGGAAATGTAACAGCAAGCAGTATTAGGCTTATCTTGGATTTCTTTACTCTGAAAAGCAAATATACTTCACATTTAACTTTTTTTCCTACTACAAAGAAAAAAAATGTCAAGGTCACATTTGTAGCCAAAAAGCACTTAAAAGTAGGATATCAGTATTACAGGGCTGTCAAGTGAAAGAGTAAATGTTTTAAAGAGTCATTAAAGTTGAAAAACCTAAGTACGCTGCATAAAGTATTGAGCAGAGATCCACGCAACTCCTTAATGAACAAGAATTAGGAGTACTAAAGCATGCAACATGTTGCTGTTTCCCACAATATCCCATTAGGGGAGAAGCTATTACCTTCTTCAAGCACTTCAGGAACTTTCATCCTGGCAAGATGGGTCAACAGCAGAACTCTGGCTTTCAGGCTGTAAGGGCAGGTGAGCGGAGGCTCATTCTTCTTTAAATTTATGCCACCGATTTCTCTGATTAGCTAAAATAAAATAATTAAACACACAAATACAGGAGGAGAACAGTTTACAAGGAAAAAAAATTACATTCAGAAAAGCAAGCCTTTAAATAACTTTTCCCTGGAAAGTTCTGTAGAGATGAATGTTAGCCATTTTTATTCATAACCCAGCTCCAGAAAGTCAAAAAGTATCTTCAAATGCCTTGCTTCAATGCAGGAGGGAGGTGGGAAGTAACAATTTGCACACAAGAAATATGCCTTGAATAACACTGAGTGAATCTGTATTGATAGATAAATAGTTTTTAAAATCTGATTTTATTGCCAAAGTTCACTGGATTCAATCATATTTCTAAGGTGTTTATATTAAACTCAATATGCACTAGCAACAGCATCACCTTGAGACCTTTCACCCACCTAAGACCCAGACAACTTCCTCAGAAGCAGTCTCAGGTGTCACAGGAAGGAGGGTTTATAAGCCTGGACTCCCTGGTAGGCTGAAGATCAAGTATTTTAACTTATTTCTAAACAGCACCAACGTGAAAAAAGCGTGGTGTTCTTCATTCAGGATGACCTCTCTTGATCCTGACTAGACCAAGACGTACAGTTTAAACAGGTTTCTCTCACCTGACTTTGTCGGAGATCCTGGAGGGAGAGGCTGCAAAGCTGAGTAAAAGAAGCTTACAGTTTGTAAGAATCAATACACGGCCCAGAAGCTTCACTTTTTAGGTCAACAGGTCACCTAAGCAGAGACTGAAGTTCCAAAAGCTCCAGTCACAAAGGGAATTTAGCATACCAACAGCCAGGCTACACTGACCTTCAACCAGCCTTTCCCTACACTTAAAAAAAGATCTTCTAACAAGAAGTTTGTTGTAAGTACATCCTGGTATAACACCAGATCAAGAGCAGCAACATTTTGGCAAGAAAACTTTATAAAAATTATCAATTCTTGGTTTATGATAAAACAGTGAAATAAAAATGGGAACAATGATCATGGCCCCAAAAGCAGGATACACTAACAAAGTATCAATACAGAAGGATGTTGCTAATAAAGAGACCTGTACTGCCATATACTTAGAAAAAAGAACACAGCAGATAACTGATTACTGGACTTTTAGAAATGGAACAAAATCCAAAAGCATAAAATGCAAGATCATGCACTTGCATGCTAACAAAAGTGCAGCTCAAATATGAGAGCTTGTTAGCTAGAAATCAGAGGTATATAAGACAAGAGAAATCCAGAAAACTGCAATCCCACACTAGTTGTATTAAATCACCGTATGAAACGGCTGTGGAAAACCATATGCTGAAAGATATTCCCTGCAGAAATTCAGGAATAGTTGTGCCACCGACTAAGGCACTGCTAAGACTTAATATGGAATACCGTAGAGAATTCCGAGCACAAAAATAAAATAAAAAAAATGTAAAATTTAGAAATATTTCAACTGGGAACAGTACCCCAATCCAGCACATAGCAGGATGAGGAAAGAGCCTTTTGGGAAAGAGGGGATTAAAAGACAGCAGCTTTTCTAGTTTAGCAAAATAAAGACAAAAATAGAACAAATAGGCTGTTGCTTCTGTCTATAAATGCATTAAGGATAAACACACCAAGAATCATTTAGACTCAAGAATAATGATGACAAAAAACATGGCTATAAACCGGTCACAAACAAGACTCCTTACTGTTAGAACAGCAAGTCCTAGAACAGCTTCTCAGTACAATATGGTTACAGAATGCTTGAGTGCCTTTTAAATAAAGAACGATTAAATGTAAAGGGCTTACACAATGCCACTGCTTGCAACAGCACAGGAGAAGAACTGATGATCAAGGTGATCTTTTCCAATCATGTGCTCCTACTGCCAAACCTCACCTAACCACAATTCCAGCTCCTTCTCTTAAAAGTCCACAAGATAAAGAATTTGTAAAAGAGACGATTAAGTATTCTCAGTGTATTTTCTTTATGTTTAGGACAAAGTACATTTATGACTTGAAAATTCAATTGTGTACATGCAAAGGTTAAATCTGTGAGACTACCACCCCCTCATTTTGTAAAATCTGAACATTTTCATTGGAGCATTTTGTATACTGCGCTTTAAACTTTTGAAAACCAAAGCATTCGTTTCTGATAAATAAGATGTCCTAAAGCTCTGCTAGCAGTAATTATTTGCCACAGTATGCATTATGGCATCTCTGTTGGGGACACTGAGTGGAAATGAAAATAAAAGGCAACCTGGGGGGGAACAGACATTCATGAAGGATTCTTTGTAATATTTAAAGACACTATTAATTCAGACATCAGATAATTTTATTTCATTATGAACATAATTAACCTGATCTGTGTTAATGATTTAAAAGAACTTTATCAAATGGCAATCACCTCTTTATATCAGTACTCAAAATGTGTTAAGGACTGACACTCTTAATTCCCTATTTAGTTTATCCCTCCACAAAAACCCAACCCAGCAGTCTATATACTAAACTGAATCCATTTAAGCTAAGCATTATCACCAATAAATGTCATCTTTTAAAAAAATTAAATCAATCTAGCTTCTAATTCCTACTTCTGAAGGGATACAGTTGCATCTCAACAAAATTAATGCCTTTAGAACTTGAATTCTGTCTGCTAGTCACCTAGAAGTGCCATCTCTTTCTTCCCTTGATGGGGTCAATTATTTATATTCTTGATATAACGAACCTGTGGTATCTGAATGTTGTCTGCTGGTCTACTCGTAGCATCTTTGTTGTACTGAGGATCAAATTCAGATGCCCCTGCTAAAACCATGATAAGCCCTGCAAAGATAATCAGAGGCAGACAGAAAACATCAGCAACATGCTAAGCCATGAGTGATTTCTTCAGAACCCTCAGCCATAAAACTTATTCCCACTCTTCCCCCAACCCCCATGAATATTCACGTTCTCTATTTAGTGTGTCAGCTACTACTGCCACAGGAGGCAAGAACCAATGCCTGGTACAAGACAAAAAATGATCACTCAAAGCTCCATTTTGCATGGCATCAAGTCCACCATTTGACTCAATGTCTTCACAAAAGCATCATTAGGCTTCTTTAGGACTGGTAGATGTCACTGCACAGCAGCTTGGCAACTACTGCATGCTCACAGAACCATTCCTCTCAGCAAATCATGTGCCTGCACCACCACCACAGCATGTGTACTGGAGGGGAAGGCAGGAAGGATAAAATTTCAAGTCAATTATCTGTTCAGTCAGCACTGAAAATTCACCAAAAAAAAATTTCTTTTAATTATTAAAAAAGTAAATACCCCTGCAAACAAATCCCATGAAGATGGACTGCTCTCTTCCTAACATGATTAGGAAAATCCATGCTACCTCAAAACATTCTGTTGTGTAATTAAGATTAAAGACCTACACAATAGGATATTTTAGCCCATTATGAGCTTTCTGCTGATGAACACAGACCCCTCAGCCACAGACAGTAAGAGAATGCTCACTCCATCATTTGCTCCAGTTAAAATCATTTTCAGCAATACTCAAGCTTCTTTCTTAAATTTCGAGTGAGTCCTCTTCTGAGCAAGTTAAAGTTATTTTGGCCTCCTCGCAGGGGTGAATTCCAACTACTAACAACTAGTCAAGTTCCCTGAGCATCAATTTTCATTTCTATTCCCATTCTCAATTATCTATTTACTTCCTGAGCAGAGCATATTGAAGAGTTCCAGACAACTACAACTTCTTTCCTATTATTTAAGATCAACAACTGTGGATCTTCAGGAAAGGGAAGTTTAAAAAAATCCGTTCATCCAGAACCCTAAATAAAACACCTAAAATAAGGCAAGTCATGCAGATTTTTCTCACCATTTCCCTAGCCTGGTTTGATTACATTTGCCCAGGCATAAACTGAGTTTTGGCACTGGTGCCTCACCACTGTGGGATTCACAACCAAGCAAAAGCCTTACTTGACCACTGTACAGTTTGTCTAAACCACCTCAGCTGCACAACAGACTTCAGTGGAAAAAAAACAACCTGCCTCTGACCCCAGGACTCCCTGAAAAGTGTTAAGACCTTAAATAAGGCCACTTAAACTTCGGGTTAACTTTTTAATCAGTCTGTAGGAGAGAAAAGGCAAGCTTCAAAGCTATGTTTCTCAGCAAGGTTCAACATGAAATAAACTACCGATGACAACAAGTTTGGAGAAAGAGACCAGAGTTTGCAGAGATCTCCCTAAACTTCTAAAGTAGTCTCACCTACTCTCCCACCCCTCCTTTCTCACCTACCTGTTTGGAGACAGGGAAAAGCATAACAGTACAAGGTGGAGAGCATAAACTGGTCTGAATTAATTCCACACACAAACCCATGTGTGCTGTGACTAGAAAGCTAACATATCTCCATATTCTTATCTCCTAGACCTCCTGGATTCCTTCTGTGAAGCATTTCTGTTCAGTAGGAAATAATGTATCAAGAGTGGGCTCCAGCAATGTTCCGGCAAATCTAAAGCAGAACAGTGCAATTCAAGGGAGTAAGAGAACACATTTATGAATCCTTTTCAGGGGTTTGGGAGGCTTTTTTATTCTGCTTTTCAATTGCTCACATTCAAGAGCACACATTCTAGTAAAATCTGATCTAGAACTAACTAGTACCATGCAAATTCTTCAGGCCCATGCTAGGCTCCAAACTGAAAGATCCAGTTCTGCACCAATACAATGTATTTACAGATTTCCGCAGAAAAAGTTTTTTTTAAATCCCTTAGAAGTGAGCAGACAAGAAAAATAAGTATATCAAAAACTATAAACGAGTAACAAAGTAACAGGAACTTGATAGGGAGCAAAATTTTTCAATGGAAATTTAACTATGACATAACAAGTAAGCATTTCTGGTTCTCTATTTCGTTCTTTGGTGATACAAAAAAATTTGTGACAGCCCCTAAGAAAATTCCCAAAGCCTATTTTGTTATGGTAACTGAAGAAAACACAGAGATAGAGGCTTCGCTCCTACTGGCCACACAGTGACTCAAGACTACGGGCTGATCAGCAAGTTTTTCCCAACTTACAAGATCTTTTAAAAAAAAAAATAAAAATGCACAGACAGACATAAACATACATCTATGTTACCCCCTCTCCCAAATACTTAAGTCTTCACCTGCAACAAAACGAAGTTTTTAAAAACACTCCAAAAGAATCAGAAACATTATTTTAACCTAACAAAGGCTTATAAAGCAGAAGCATTTTAACATCGGATCAACATTTCCAGATGAACAAATCAACATTTCAAGACGCCTTTTACTTACGTTTCATGTCCATGTTCCGTGTTTTATAGACAAAATATGTATATATTTGAGTTGTCCGAATGAGAATCTGATCTCCACTATATCGTATTGATCGGTACCACCAGGAACCCTGAAACATTTAACAAAAAACAAAATTATGTCAGCTACGATAAAGCATTGAAACATCTGGAAAACATCTGAAACACTGAAAAAGCTGGATCATCCCATATGTCTGTTCACAACCAGGTAACTCAGCCCAGCCATTTTACCTACGTTACAGTTAAATGAATTTCAGAAAGGTGGGATACAAAAATTTTTTACACAAATTTCAAAAGCATACCAATATATTTATCTGAGAGCATTTGATCTCTAGCTAGAGAACTCCCTGACATGCATGCACATACATATACACTGCTTAGTTTATTTTTGGTGGGGTTTTTAGTGAATCACTAAGCAGTAAATCCACCGAATTTACCACTTTCTACATACATAGTAACTCCTTACTGCGCAACTCAGCATTCAAATGAAATTCAGTTTAGAAAGAACAAGGCCAAACCAAGAACAAAGTGAGACATTTATTCCACTGTAAGAAAATTTGCAAAAAATAATTTAAGTTACCTAATCAGAAAATGCTTTTCAGAAGGGGAACCTGGCAGTGGTCCAGTACCCTTGCTGCAAATTTTCAAACCCCTATGCCTTCAGGTTGACAGAAAAAGTTTTCCAAACCTGGAGAAACACTCCAGTAATTCCCTCATTAACATTATACTAGTGACTTCAAATTATGAAACTCACTTTACTGTGATTGTACTCTATAACATATTTTTAGAAAAATGGTGTGCCGAGTTAGGAATTGCAGTCTGTTCATTAAACTCCTCCTTATAAGCAAAGCTCATTGACATGAGAAAAAACATCCAAGATACATCTCAATCTATTGTAAAGTTTATCACAAGTGAAAAGTAACAAGCAGTAGTAAATGATGTTTATCACTATTTAATTTAATAGCTAATAGTGGAAATTCCCCTACTACAGCAAGAACTTCAATTTACTTATTTGGGAAATACTCTAGGATTGGCTCCTCAATCTTTTTTTTTTTTTAAATAAATCAGGTTTGATTCTTCTATAAATAGATGAACCCTGACACAACATAGTACAAAACTTTTTTTTTACAGTTTTTGTGCAGAAAAATTTAACTATAATCCCATAGCTATCAAATTTTTGTCCAGTATATGTAATGGAAGAAAAATATAACTATAGCCAGTCTACATGAAAGACGCTGCTTAACCGCTTTTGTAGCTACAGATAGTCTCTCTTGCCTCATGTACAGAACATTATTTAGGTCAGTAGAGGTCTAGGAAGAACTACGTATCAGTATTTTCCTTTTCTGTTGATCTGGATTCGAAGGGTAGAACTAGCCTTACTTTATTTTAGATGCCTGTCTGGGAGATACAATGACTACACTGTAGTTAAATTCAGCTTCTTTATTGATTCATAAAAGAGAAACAGGCCCATTAAAGCCATGAATCATCTTGTATGTCTACTTTAGAATGAAATGATAAAATAACTTGCTCCATAAAAATGACTATTCCTCTTCACTGACTACAAAAGAAATTTACAGTGACAAGTCTGAATGTACTGAATGCAGAAGTCTACAACTGGTATAGGGGCAAGAAGAGGCAGATTATTCTCTCCTGTGCTCAGGACATCTCTTCGTAGCAACAGAAAGGATGTTTACTTTCACTCGAGCTATGATAAACCTGACATAAATCACTAAAAGTACATGTATACAAAAAAGCCTCAACAAACACCAACTGAAACCAAAAAGGAAAGACAGGAAAACTGTGTCGACACTGTACCCTGGATTTTAGACTTCTTATTCAAGAACTTGTTGAAATCACCACAACTAACCTTCTACACTAAATCTACAATTATGCAAAAAGACTCTCAAAGAGAAGGGATACTGCCTGGCTGAGCCTCTGCACAGAGAGATGCAAGCAAGTTGCCAAGATCCCAGGGCACTTTTTCAAACGAGAATCTTCTTCCTTTCCAAGAGCATGAAGGTTTCTGGGTGTCAATTTTCTGAGTCTTTCTTCACGCCATACCCCAAATGCACAATTGCTGGAAAAGTGACATTGTTCAGAAACTATACTACAAGGCAAACCCAAGCCCTGAAATATCACTCACCTAGCAACTGATTTCTCACACAAAGGGCAGACACCTCGTGGTGTACAGAAGATCAGTAAAAACTGAAGTTATGAAAACAAAGGCAGCCAGGAAAAACAACAACCTGTTCCACATGCAGTAATCATTCTAGTACCACCAGCTACAGACATTTCAGTCTTGGCTCTACATGAACACCACTGAATATACTCAAGTTCATCACATCATACTCATTTTCACGTGATGACTGACAGAAGGTACAAGACAAGTTATATAACCCAGCTACATTTATATATACATATACCTATTTATATATACAGCAGCTAAATTTTTTTGCCATAACAAAATAATAACACACCCACACTAAAAAAAAAAAAAACAAAAAAAAAAACACACACACACACCACAAAACAAAAAAGCTCAGTTGCTCACTCTCTCCCTGAAAGGCAAGAATGAGCAACTCTATGTCTAAGAGAGCTTTGCTTACAGCTTGGTTACAGAGGGTAGAATATGAATTGGATAATACTTACCACAACAACTGGAAGAATAACCATAAATGCTAATCCATATACAAGCAAAACCTGAAGAAAAAATATGAAACATACTGCATTAGATACTTCCGTTAATGTCATTCTTGTTTAATCTTTATTCTAAAATACAGTCAAGCAGCATTACCACAAGCCTACTATAATGTAAGCTTATTGCATAATATCTGTCATTATTTCTGAGGAACAACTTACAAGTAATATAAACAGTTGGCCAGGTTTAAATAAGGAGTATCAGTTTAGTGCAAGTAATCTTTTAAATCATCCATGCATTGACGTAGGTGGGTTGGCAGGTAACTGATGTAGTGGACAGAGATGACTACTGCATTAAAAGAAATCAAGCAGGTAACCCAAATACCTTGCAGAAACAAATGCTACAGAAAAAACATTACAGCATTTCTAGCTAATCAAATGGAACTACAGAAATGCAGCAAACAAACAGTTCTACATGTATTTCCCTGCAACAGCAAACACACACTTTGTAGCAGGGATGACCACAGTACAACTTCGTTATCCTGAAATATGCTTCAAAGATGTGCATTTGGACCCAAGTATTATTACCTATGTGCTTCGACTAAAATGCACAGTATTAACCAGAAACATTTCAAGGTGAATACTTGGAACTCCACCTTAAAATCTTGAGCTAAGTAAGTTGACTCACCAAAATTGAATTTTTCTGATCCACAATCCAAGCTGGCAAAGCTATACCGAAGCTTGTAGCTGTAGAACGAAATTAGAGGAAATTCACTATAAGATATTAAGGAATTGTTCTGAAGTCACATTAAGTCTAAAAACCAAAAAAAAACCAATCCTCATGTGTATCACTTCAACAAGCAAAATTCAAACAGATTTAGCAAAATCAAAAAACAAATTAGAAAGACACTCAAGCGTGCAATAAAATAACAAGACTTAAATGCAACATCTGAAATACGAAAGATTTTAGCTTAACATATTGCAATAAAATAGATATGCAAGATTTATTAATATGTAAGAAAAGAGAAAGGTTTCACAGATGGAATGATTTATGCGTTTTGCTTTGCAGGGTTTTCAGCAGTTTAAATACTTAGAGCTCAGTTAATACATGAGCTGCAAGAAAACTGTGCAAATGAATTCTATGGGAAAAGTTTTATTAGTTTGTAACTTCAGAAAAGTGTTCTAAGCTGTGTATTGTAAAAACAAAACTCTGCCAATTCAAATTCTTGTGTGATTGGCAAGAAAGAGAAAGGAACACTTTTCAATTCAAAAGGAGACAGGCTGCAGAAAATAGAAGACATGATTCTCTAACTATAACATTTACAGTACACAGACCCAAATACAGAATAGCATCAAACAGCTTGTCTGCAGACACTTTAGCAGTAATAAATTGAACTTCACAATTGCTACCTATTCCCACACTAAAAGTTCTAGGAAAACAAGAAAAAAAAAAAAACAAACCACTTTACAAATTTCTAGGGCCTGTTTAAAAAACAAACAAACAAACAAAACCAAAAAACATGCTTTCCTCAGTACTAGCACGTATCAGCGAGGAGTACTCCCTTAAATAAGGACAGGCTAGGATCTTCTATGTAGTTAGATACTACTGTCTATTAACAGATTGCGACAGACATCAATTCAGACAACCTACTGGTTATGCACAAGCCTAACATGACTTCTATGTAGTTAAGTTGGAAATTACTATTTGTGGAGACTCAAATTAAACATCTGACCAACTTAACCACACCTCAAGCTGAGGAGTTCAACAGAATAACACTCAGTAAATTAACCACAAGTCATAGGAAATGCCCTGCTCTGGAGAAGAGTCTGGAGACACTGCTGTCTGTGAATGGTTATGGATTTTTAGAAGAATCTACTAAAAGTGTGTGTCTTTTACTGGTGATACCAATTCCAGTTTCCCACAGTATTTTTGACCTTTAGGATTTTAGCTTCAAACTGTTCCAGGAACAGAAGTAGTTCAGTACAAAGCTCCTCTTCTTCTGTTCTGAGAGTCTCCTTGCCCCTATCCATGCTCGCTGAGCTGAAGCATCAGCAAATACAAGGGAAAATAGTCTACTAAAACTGCCTTACATTAATAAAAGTATATTTTTCTGCTCTCCAGGTCCCCTCACCTACTTTTTACTCTTCAAAAGATTTTGCACATTCAGTATTTTACTTCTAGTAAACAAGTCATGCCAAAGACAAGAATATCTTGCTTGCCTGCCTCTAACTTCCATGCTGCTTCGGTTGGGTGGACACAAATACTGCTTGCTGTTCCTTTGCGCTGGGCACAGAGGGTGGGATGGACCTCATGTAACTTGGTTTAGACATGTCTAACACCAGATGTGCTTCACCTTATCCCAGAATATACCTCTACAAGGGACTGTCTCCAGTCCTTAACTACACAGAACTGGAAAACTTAAGAGTGCATAGCTTGGATACAAATTTTACACTACTGGTATATAAATGAAAAGAAGATGAATTTCACTAAATTAGAAAGCTTCTCACACTTCAATGTGGAACAAGGTTACAGAAAAGAGGATGGGAGAAAGAAAATTCCAGGCTTCTGCCCACCATTCAGATGAACAATAAGAGACCTAGAAGCAAAGCAGGTAACTCCAGTTCCACTGTAGACTGAGTTCAAGTTTCAGAAGCGCAGGAGGCATCACACTTATAGTACGAAGTGCTACCCTACCAAAGGGTTCATTCATTTCACCCTCTGGGAAACCACAGTCCCTTAAGTTTGTGAAAGCAATCTGAGCCAACTACACAAGGATGTTCATGCCTTTAAAGTCTCAGCTTTTAGCTTTTCAAGTCACAGCTTCAGGTCCATTCAAGGACACAGACACACCGCCTAACTTGAAATCCTATGCCTTGGCAACACTAAGTTATTAGTTCACGGATGCAAAAAACAGTTTAGCGTCAGGAAAGGTCCTAAGCAAGCTATTTCTGCATATATACCAGACTAAAATTTACAGTACCATTTTGCTGATACTGTGATAGCATTTCTGAAGCAAGATGTTATTTTCATTTTGAAGCAAGAGGGAAAGATTCCTCCTACTTGAGTGGCTAGGAAACCAAGAGAAGCTAGGAACTGAAAGAAATTTCCTATGCTATAAAACACTGTGGTTAAGGAAAGCGAACCACCACTTTAGTGCATCAGAAATGCCTTTGTCAGGCTATGGTTTAGTTGGCATTGTTGGTTTTTTTTGAAGGGAGAGGGAAGATTGTTTCTTTGAAACACTAGTTCAGGGGCTGGGAGGGGGTCCCTTTTAAAATTTCCCATGTTGGATGGATCCAAGTCAGAAGAAGAATTTCCAGCACAGATTTCCCTCACATCATCCTGTAATTTCACAATTGGGTCACAAATCCCATTTATTACTCCCAAGCTGTCCTTAACTCATTCCACACAGATATGTAGTATAACTCAGTCCCACAAACTGCAAGGCATCAGCAAGCAGAGATCTATGGAAGCCTGTCCTAACAGATGGCAAGTTTCCTTTTTGCTTGTAATGAGTATTAGAAGCAGCTAGAAACACACAATATTCTTCCTCACAATTAGTCCACTTAAACAGTCACAAAGATATTTTACAAGCAACTCACCAACTGCAAACAGGAGGGAAAAATATCTATTGACTTTCAGTCTTAAAATTATTTCAGTTTGGATCATCTACTGTAAAACTTAAATACACCATCATCAGGATTATTTTCAGGTAGCTACCTGCCCAGGAACAATCTAGCAGCACAGGGATAACCACCAGGACTTCTCAAGATGAAGGTGGCATAGAGCTACGTTTAAATAGCACTGCTTCCAGCAAATGGAAGGCAGATGTGTATGTAGTATTTACGTAAATAGATACGTATCCTCACATACATCCCTTTGAAGTGTGTTTATTGCATTATGGCTAGTTGGTAATTTTTCAATATACATCTATATTATCTGATCATAAATACTAAGAAATGCTTAACATTGACCAGTTTCTGATGTGTATTATTCTATTTTTCACTTATACCTCCTTTTAACATTGGCAAGTCTCTCTACTGACTGAAGCTGACTAATTAAAAAAAAATACCCTTCCCTCTTTTCCCCCTGCCAATGAGAAGTTTGAGAAAAGTGAAAGCAAACTCTTTCCTGCCTTTCCCTCCCACCACCACCCCAGAATCAGTTTCACAAGCAAAGAATGTATTGGATGCATGGCTTCAAATCACAGGAAAAAGTTATTCTATATATATGAAGATCTCAGTGTTTCTTGAAAGATCTGATATTATGTACAGAAGTTACAGGACTTCCATCATTCGTAACTGTTACCTTGTGGTCCATCTGGATTACCAAATTCTTCCCAATTTTTTCGTGATTCTTCATCAGTTAAGCTAATTTCAAGAAGAGATATTAAGTTAATACAGAAGTAAAGACATTCCTCTAAAAATCATTAACATACAGAAACTTTAAAATGTGCCATTGGTACTATCCTTCAGAGACAGTTGGCAAGCTAAACCACTTCTGCTATTGTTTGTATGAAATCTGATATGAAACAATACTGCTATGTTCCTTCATGATACACAGGTGAATTCTTTTTGCACTCCGACAGCAAAAAAAAAAAAAAAAAAAATCAAGACACAGAGAGCGTGCCCTTGTACAGGAGGTGGAACAATCACATCTCCTTTTCATGAGAGTGACCGCGTACCCATCCAGCAAAGAGTACTTTCAAAATCTGTTGTACCGTAACCTGACATTGAAAGACAACAAAAGGTTGAAAATATCTTTTTTTTAGAAGGAAGGAGAATATGCAAGATGAGCTGATACAGCAGAAATTGTCCATATGGACTTTTAATTCTCTTATCCTAGACTTTTAGCCTTTGATGGCATGGTGTTTGGTTGGTTGGTTGTTTTTCCTGGAACTCCCTAGTTTCATATTTAAGAATAGAGAAAAAAATAAAGCCACCACCTCCTAAATCTTACAGTTGCTATGCCTGTTCTGTAATGACAGTTTCTTGGCAATAATATACCACCTCAAACAGACTCCCTATTACTAGAAGGCAGAATACTGCTTTAGGAAACAGAACAAGGCATTTACTATACAGATTTTGTCTCACACAAGAAACCCAGTGAATAAGACATCTCCTGATCATTTCCAAGTCTCACATTTGTTAACAAGCAGACTCACTGAATGGGTAGCTTTTACATTCTTTCAAGACAGCATGGCCAAGAAATTTCACCACTGTTTACTTCAAGATATGCATCTGTCACAGCCCTTGTACTAGCATATGAAGTATCAAATTGTATCACCAAGCATTTGAGCACTAGCTTGCAAAGCAAAGTAGTGAGCTGTTTCAGGAGTTCAGAAAGCAATACCAGAATATCCTATGGAAAAGACTCATAGTAATGCAGATGGTGTTTAAGCAGAAAGTATGATTTCAAAACCATTCAAGTGATCACGGCATTGGTTCTCCTCACCTCAGCCCAAAAAGGACTCTCAAGCAGTCAGCAAGGTCAATCACATAGACAATTGATTTAAAAGCAGAAATCACCAACTTGCTAGGTTCCTTGATGATGTGACTGACCCAATAAATTCCTACAATGGAAGAAAGCTCAGAGGGGATGGGCAAGGGCGATGCACCGGGAAGCTCAGACTGACCATAGTAACTCACCACAGCTGCTGCAAAGAAGCTGACACTGTCTCACCACAAAAGCGGACCAGAGGGTGATCTTTGTTTTAGATACACATCAACATGTGATTAGATCAACTAACTGATGCTCTAAATGTTTCCCTCGAGTGCACTGGGAAACTATGAATGTCTCCTCAAGCTTGCAAGACCAACATGGGGCAAGTGCATACCTGGCTCAGCCCAACACAGTAAAAAACTAGACAACTAGCGAAAGAATTTTGAAAGGAGCAGTGGGCTTGAGCTGGCTTCAGCCCACATGTCTTCCCAGCACCTGGGGACACCCAGCATTGTGTCACTGAGTGTATCAGAGAGACCAGCAACAGGAATTACATTGGTATTGTGACTGAACTGTGTATTGAAATTCCTGTATTTTGCAAAGCCTAACTTTGTTTGTGGTAAACATTTGTTAAATGTTTGTGGGTTTAGTATACTTTGTAGCACCCTGCTAAATCAGAAATTGAATGTAACATCAAATGTCTTCAGATAAACAAATTTGGTATTAAACTTTACAAGCTCCACATGTGGAATATCTAATAGAACCAGGTCAGAGACTATTGGACTCTGACAAATTATCATCTAGAGTAGAAAAGAATATAAAGGTGTATTAACATTCTGTGTATGAACAGAATTAGAAAACCTAAACCCTCATCTTTACTATGGAAAAACTCAATAAAAAGGGACATCCTTTACACCAAATTCTAATATTAGACATCAACTCTCAAAAAAAAAAAAAAAAAATCACATACACAAAACCAAAAAACACTATAAGCAGAGATAAGGCCAAAAAATACTCTGGAGGAAAAGAGGATTTGAGGATTCAGCTTTCAAAAACTACATAGGTAACATGACACAACCACCCAGTAAAAAATCAGGACTGCAAGGCAAGGCGAGTGCAAATGAAAGGCGTGCGGGGGAGCCAAGAGAAAACTGAGTCAGAACCAAACTGAAATATCTTTATCGCTATATGGGAACAGAGTTAAAATAGGATCTCTTACTCTTTGGTTTTATCACCAGGCAAAATGAACAGTGTGTTTATTTTCTAAACCATGCTTCACAATTGCTGCGACAGGGCTGACTGGTTAAAAACTGCAACACCCATTTTGTTCTCTATCATCTTGAAAGATTTAATACTGGAAACACTTTTCCTAGCTGACATAGAAGTTTAATACAAAAATCTAACAGTATTCTCACAGTTACTAAACAATTAAATTATCCTTCCTAACTTGTACAAAGCAAATATGCACTGAACTGAGACATGTTTTGACTTTTGTTACATATCTAAACACATTTTTCCTGGCTGCTTAAGTCATCCCTGCTATTACCTTAAAGGTTTCCTTCCCCATAATATCAAGTTCCCATTTTTTATAGACAAAAAAAGAAACTTACGCTGCATAGGCCTTAGCAATCCTCATGAACATAACTTCATCTCCTCCTTTATCTGGGTGGTATTTGAGCGATAGTGCACGGTACTGCTTCCTAATTTCCGATATACTTGCTCCCTTAAAAAGAAAATTTCTGAGTTTATTAATAAATTCTTAAATCAAATCCATTATTCTATATCTATATTCTAAACACGTTGTGAGATATTTCTCCGAATCATTCACTGAAGAATTATACTCTAATATATGATCATGAAACTACATATGTATTTCATGGAAACATCATTTTATTATTTTTCTAATAACATTTTTATAAACATTATATTTTTAAATCAAGTCAGAAGTCACAGTCTAACCAAAAGATATGAAGGTGACTGGGTTGGGTTTTTTTCCTGGATTACTTTGTTCATCCATCTATAGGAAAAAAAAAATAAGGTCTTCTTATCTGTTTCACAAATCTTATCTTTTCCTAAACATATGCATGAATACAAGGAATTCTCACTTGCAATATACTTCTATTTAAGTAAGAGTTCATAGATCAGGTATGATGGTTCACTTGTAGCTTGTAGGCAGAAATAAATCTGTCAGTCACCAGGAACAGTGGATTACCCTGCCACTTAAGAATACCTTTGACTAGAATTATCGTACCCATGAATTATTTCAAACTTCTTGAACAAAGGGAATACATTACCTCTACCTGAGAAAGAGACTGATTTTTATTCCACTACAGCACTTCATAGTAAATGCAGACAAAGTTTTTCTAGTACACTGTTAAGTTTCACAGAACCATTACCACTGGACTTTCCAACATTTTGTGACAGAGGCCTGGCATGCTGACCTTAACTGTGTAACAAACACAAAGAAGTTATTTAAAGATGATGGTACTGTTCCAATAAATTTAAACCAGAAATTAAACTAACCTGAGGCTTCATTTGCTGTTACTTTATCTGTCTTTATACAATGTGTCTATCATTTTCCAACACTATTTTTCAACAGCATGCCTGCCTCATTTAATGCATAGGATGAATTTACTCCATAATAAATTAGACTTCAAGCAAAAACAGCCATTTCAGATGAAGATCAATCTTGAAATGATCTATTTTCACACCCATCCCTTCATCCCCCTTGTAACATCTCTGACTAATTCAGCTTGTCCTTAGGACAACATACTCCATTCCTTTATCAACAGATGAAGAATGTCGGATGAGTAGCAGAAGCTAGAAAGTATGTGTGGAGGGGGGTGAGAGGGAAATTAGGTTGCTGGAGAGGAGATGGGTCTTCACGGCTCACATGAGTGCTGCCCATAAAAAGAAAAGATCCCCATTTTTTCTCTCTCTGCCACAGAGGGTGCATTGATCCCCAATAAGCTGATGACAAACTTTCTATTTATCATTAATTGCTTATTCCTCATTTTCAAAAGCCAGGCTACAGAGATTAGGCCTGACTTACACAAACACTTAGTACCCTAGGATAGTTGGTATCAGTCAGCGCTTTGCGTGAAACACAAAGCTCCCCTGTATTAACTACTTGCACAAAAAGAATTAAGGCCCCAGTTGTCTGTCTTTATTATTTTGAAATTATTTTTTAACTAATTATTTTTTAAAAATAAATATTATCTGTACTTTGTTTTGAACTTCATCTTTATGCCTTGGATCACACCTCTGAAATGGCAGTAAGGATACTTAATAAATCAGTAGTAACATCAAAGTGCCTTATGTATTAGTGAATTTAAGTGATGGGCTCCAAAAAAAAGCTATTCTGTTGACGCAGAAGGCTTGGACACAACTTATACAACCAATGTGATCAAGTTAGTGC
Source organism: Falco rusticolus (assembly GCF_015220075.1). Lineage (NCBI taxonomy): Eukaryota > Metazoa > Chordata > Aves > Falconiformes > Falconidae > Falco > Falco rusticolus. The sequence continues at coordinate 24,700,472 of NC_051192.1, forward strand.
CGCTTTATTAAGGGATACACAGTAGTTTATACTCTACAGGTGCTATTAATAGACCCACACCAATTTATACCCCCAGCTAAAAATACAGCTGCTACACAGGCTTTGTTATGTAAAAGGCGAGAGGTTAAAACTACTCGTTCACATGCTTCCACCTCCCTTATGATTGGTCCCGGTGTGGTGCCCACACGCTGCTCCCCCCTTGTGCAGGCATCCTGGTTTTTCTCATCTTTCTGTCCAACTCTCTTATCTCTCTGTGAATACACAGTTTCTTTGTCTCCCTTGGCCTTGCATATGACCTTCACAACACCTGCAGCTTGTTAGAGCTGCAGCCTGTTATTACAACGAAGTTATTTGGTCTGGATTGCTCATAATATGCCCGTTTTCTTCCAGCCACTCCACACTATTCTATGTTCAAAATAAAGTGCTGATACTATATATAAAATAAAGGTGCATGTACATTATCTGGACTTTGTGTTGTGATTCTCCTTTGCAGAAAAAAGCCTCTTGTTGTAAGTTGATATGCTAACATAAGATAAAAAAATTATCTTGGCCACAGTCTGAATGCAAGGAAGCAAATGAATTATTGTGTACCAAGTCTTTCAAGTGTTTGCACCTGCGACTTCTTTTCTTTTAGTTTGGATTTTTGTTTTTTGAACAGCAACAATTCCATTATCTTGCAACACTTCCAACATCTGTATCACTTCAACATCAGCAGGGCTGGAAACAATGCTAAAGGTTCCACTTTGATGGTAACAGAAGAAAGCTGTTAACTTTCATGTAGTCTGAACTACAAGTTTTCCAAGGGGATTGAGCAGACATCATCTGATAGCACAGAAATACGTAAAACAAACACAATCTGAAACATTGGACTACTTCAAGCCCTACTTCAACTTATCTATCTTCACACCCATCTCTTCTTCCTCCTTGTAACATCTCTGGCTTTAATTCAGCTTATCTTTGTGACATATATGCTCCATCCCTCTATCAGTTCTTGAAGCATTTCAGTATTGGTTTCTTTGAGTGCTTATACAAGTTTTCATTAATAAACATTAAGTTACAATTCACTACATACATACTTTTTTCCTCTCAGAGTTGTTACTCATAGAAATTTGCCAAAGATGACAAAAGACAATCCTCTGATGACCTAATCCCTAGCCTGATTTGTTTAAACAAAGTTAACCCAGATATATGAACATTTAAACTGCACGGTTACAACAGATACCATTCAGTATAAAAACTTAGCCTGCTCCTGTGCATCAGTGAGAGAACACAAGTCAGCAATTAAGCATTAACAGAGGAACTGAGCAGAGGTTGAATTTAAACAACTTTCCTCCACACATGACAGGCAGATCTCGTTCTACCTGTCTGGCTAGAAATAGGCTAGACTCATCTGCTACAATGGCTTTCCTAGGGTAGTAAAGCAGTACTAGTGATGCCTATTTTTATGCTGACAAGCCACATCACTAATGGCAGCAGATATGTTTGTTAATGTTCATATACATATTAAGCTCTCCCACACTATCAAAATATGTCAGGTTTAATCAAAACAAGTACATTCAAAGTTCCTCCATATTCTTGTGCTGAGATGTTTCCACAGTGTACTACTTCAGACTGGAGAGTAAAACATACCTCAGACTTCAGAACTGAAAAGATGACTCTACTGTTATTCAGAAGAGGAGCTTTGTAACAGGAAATAATTAACATAAGCAGGATTTGCTCAAGGTATTGTGATTAAGAGACGAGTTTGATGAGGCTAAGTAAGAGTTTAGGGGATGTCCGAAGGTCTATGTGTCACCTTGGAATATATAACTTATGTTTATTTATATTGAAGGTCTGATTCAAAATGAAGTACTGCATCTGTTTTCTAGATAAACACTACATTGGTTTTTTTCCAATTTAATAAACCAATTGGCTGGTATCACTATTTAGAATTTGTTGTTTGCATTCACAGATACAACAGATTCAAGGTAACCTTTATTACATCAAAATGTGCATCACCAACACCCTTTAGTGAAATCTTTCATTTTAGAAGAGAAATACTCCTGTACAACTGTAAATCAAATTAATCTACACTCTTGTTTATACAGTTCATTCAGCAGCATCCCTAAAAATCACTATGGAGAAAGTTTTCACAGGGCAAAGCAGAATGACTTTTTTGTTTTCCTGTACCAAGCAAGGAAAACAACAGAACAAGATTCAAAACAGGAAAAAAAAAACACAAAACCCACCTCACTATATTAAGTCAGTCATTAGAATTTTGAAGGAGTTAGATATGAAAGTTACAAATTAGTACAGATATAGGCAAAGAATATCTAACAACTGACTTTGCAATATGCAGCAGCAACTTTCAGGTGCCAAAAAAAGAACAAAAACACATTCACTAAAGTTAAGTGATTTTGTTTAAAAAAAAAAAAGTCTTAAATTTGACCTCTAGGCACAGAATATAGTTATACTAGTAGACTCATGAAAGATGCTATTACTTACAGGATCCAAATGTAAAACCTCATAAGGGTTGTATTCTTGATACTCTCGGTCTGTTTTGGAAACTTTGTATGCAAGAAACAAAAATAATGCCCAGCCAGCAAGGAGGACTATTTTCCTGTTTGGAAGAAAGAATTTTTTTAATGGATAAATCCACTAGCTCTAGTATAATTCTACAAGTAACATAAGAAGCCATTTGATACCAGTCTTCAAGCAACAATATTAAAATAACGAGAAATATTAAAGAGATTCTGAAGCAGGTATTCCAGTTATAATACCACTTTTGACACAGATGAGACAGCTGCTCTGACTTCTATTTATCTTCTCGCCTTTTTTTATTATAATAACAGCAAGCTACTATCAACGAAGACTTTTTCCATTCTTTAACTGTCTGTCTGCAGCAGGTATACAATAGTATTTCCTATTTTTAAAGGATGACTTTAACCTGATCCTAGACCAAGTAATGTTAAAAAACCAACAAGCTGGAACAGATGCTAACAGACAGCAAACCATTTTGAGGGTGGGAGTAATAAATAAAGAACTAAAGGATATAAACCATCACTTTGAACATACAAATTATTACTCATATCTGAATGTATGTTTACATATTAAATATTTAAAATCAAAAGACATCACTAGCATCACTAATTTCAATGAGGGAAGATTCGTTTTTTGAACATATAAATGCATTGTTTACTTATTTATTAGTGCTCAGGTTCACTGGTTTTATTTAACAGATATTTTCTAAAGGACAAACAGCATCCATCTTGATTTCAATCCCTACTAGATAATAATGATTAAAATGTTAATTATTCAAATACAGCAGATCGCAAATGTCTCTTCTGTGACACAAAAGCCATTATCATATAACTAATTCCAGCTGCTTTGTTTACAAAAAAATAATGTATTTTTATAAAAATAAAAATGTAGGAATTGCTTTAATGGAAAGTCACACATGTGAAACATACTTACTTTACCGTAGGAATTATGTTTTGTTGTGGCTTTAACAGTCGCAAACGATACCACAAGCATCTTCCATACACATTTCTTATATTCTTTAATCGAATTTGCTCTATGAAAGAGAAAGATTGTGATTAACAATTTGACAAAAAGCAGAACGACAAACATGCTCACTTCATCCCAGAATGGATGCAAGGTCAGTTGGAGGACTAACAAAAGGTCCAGCAATACTGGAGGAAACAATAGGGTTTATCCATTTAAGTGACACTGTACATCCATAAACACAAGAAGTTGGTCAGATTATTCTCCACTACCTAAAAGGAATCCATTCTATTTTCCACATGTCACATAGCAATCATCACCTGAACACAGCCTTTGCCTGGCTAATGTGAACCTGTAAATTTTACTTCTGCCATTTTATATACAACTTCAACAAGTCTCCCGTTTCAGTATGTCAGCTACGGTGTGCAGGAAAAACAACCAAAAACCACCCAACCCACAGGCAAAGCAGTGTCTGTATACAACTAAAGAATACAGCCAGAGCAACAGCTGCTCCCTCAACTGAAAACACGATGCATTTTTCTCCCCTTTACAACAACTGTTTTGTTAGTGCCTTCATTTAGGTTTTTTCCCATTGAAGGGGGAAAGGAAGGAAGAATAAGATAACAGCTATTTGAAAGTCATGTAGCTCAGTAATATGGGCTGATGGCAAGAAAGCATAAACATTAGTGACAAACTGGCCAACAAGTTTTCCTCCCACACCCTTTCAGGACAGGACGGGGCTGCAAGGAAATTGTATTTATACTGTCAACATCAGTATGACAAGGCATAGAAGCTCTGTCTGTTAAGATAGTTTTAATTGTATTTCAGAGTTAATCAAGACCAACTTAGTCTTGGTCAAATAAGTCTTTTATTCTCAGAAAAGTATGGTGGAAAGCAAATAGATCGTACAGAATCTCTGTAAGCACCAGAATTGTATGTTATAAAGTGACTTCAGTCCTGTTTATCTTTTAAGTAACTTGTCTATGCATAGACTACACACTCTGACCTGTAGCGCTTCTGTATTGGTTTTCCATGGCAAGGTTTTGGTAGCAGGGGGCTGCAGGGGTGGCTCCTGTGAGAAGCTGCTAGAAGCTTCCCCCATGTATGACAGGGCCAATGACAGCTGGCTCTGAGATGGACCCACCGCTGGCCGAGGCCGAGCCCATCAGCAGCAGTCATAGCACCTCTGGGATGGTGTATTTAAGAAGGGGAGGGGGAAAACCTGTGCAACAGCAACTGCAGCCAGAGCGAGGGGTGAGAATGTGTGAGAGAAACAACCCAGCAGACACTGAGGTCAGTGAAGGAGGAGGCACCAGAGCAGAGATGCCCCTGCAGCCTGTGGTGAAGCCCACGGTGAGGCAGGCTGGGCCCCTGCAGCCCCTGGAGGGTAACGCTGGAGCAGATACCCACCTGCAGCCTGTGGAGGACCCCAGAGCAGGTGGATGCCCCAAGGAGGCTGTGACCCTGCAGGAAGCCTGTGCTGGAGCAGGCTTCTGGCAGGAGCTGTGGGGAGAGAGGAGCCCAGGCTGGAGCAGGTTTGCTGGCAGGAGCTGTGACTCCGCAAGGGACCCACGCTGGAGCAGTGTGTGCCTGAAGGACAGCACCCTGTGGAAGGGACCCACGCTGGAGCAGTATGTGTGCCTGAAGGACAGCACCCTGTGGAAGGGACCCACGCTGGAGCAGTGTGTGCCTGAAGGACAGCACCCTGTGGAAGGGACCCACGCTGGAGCAGTGTGTGAAGAACTGCAGCCCATGGGAAGGACTCACATTGGAGCAGTTCATGGAGAACTGTCTCCTGTGGGACAGACCCCACACTGAGTAGGGGCAGAGTGTGAGGAGCCTCCCCCTGAGGGGGAAGTAGCAGCAAAGACAAGGTATGAGGGACTAACTGCAACCCCCGTTCCCCATCCCCCTGTGCCACGTGGGGGGAGGAGGCAGAGAATCCAGGAGTGAAGCTGAGCCTGGGAAGAAGGTGTGTTAAGATTTGGGTTTATTTCTCATTATCCTACTCTTACTTGAATGATAATAAATTAAACTAATTTCCCCAAGTCAAGTCTGTTTTGCCCATGCCGGTAACTGGCAAGTGACCTATCCCCCTGTCCTTGCCTCACCCCAGGAGCCTTTCGTTGTATTTTCTCTCCCCTGTCCAGTTTGAGGAGGGGAGTAATAGAATGGCTCTGGTGGGCACCTGGCATCCAGCCAGGGTCAACCCACAACTTCTGAAGTCTGGAGGTCACTATACTTACCTTATCTGCAAAAGAATAAGACCACTTGGCCCTTTTCAGACTAAAGCTGAAAGAATTAAAGAGAAAAAACTTCATCCTGTCTCAATGCATTTAGATATTGCTGGTAAACAAAGTGACTAAATTTGCCAATTTAAAAGACAACTGTGAATTATCTAAATGGAGGAATATATTAACAACTTTGATCCCAAGCACGTCAGTCACATCCTAAAAAATCTTACATCTCAACTTTGTAGTTATAACAATCTGATGCCCTCATCTTAACTAAAACAGCAGTTATGATACACAGAAATGTTTTTCTTTGGCAGTTTTCGAAAAGGTGGTTGTGGAAGACAGTGATGACCTCTGTTTAGTTATTCTGATAGGATATGGTGCTTGGTGATCTACTTGAATTTCTAAGCATGCATGCAGTTCAGGTGAAACATCCAGAACTTCAATTTGCAGTCACCAAACTATCTGAGGCTAGAGAAAACGTGACCATAAATGCCAATACTGCACACCAGATCAACCACAAGTTGAGATGTAACCACAGAACCATATTTTAAACCCTGGCTGATTTGGCTGGAGTGGAACAGAGATGACACCTGGCCACCCACAAACTAGTAAAGTAGACAAATATTAAAGCTTGCAGATACAAGGTACCAGAACAGGAAAAAGTGTATCAGCTTATTCTGAACTACCTAATTCTACAAAGTATATCCTCCCCAAAACTCAAAATAATATTAATCAGCTTGATGAGATTCCTTGAGAAAATTACATTAGTAGTCCCACCACCCCCAAAGAAGGAGAGAGTGAGTATAAAGGATTGAATTATCCTCCCTTGCATCCTATCCAACTCTTGCAAGGCTTCAAAATAAGCTTCCAAATCTGTCTTGCAGTTTTGTGCAACAGATAAGCCACACACATACTTTGCAGTTCTCCTGATCTACAAAGATTGTTCACATACTTAAGTACTAAACATGAAGCATTCTAAACAAAAAAGATGCAACTAATATTTGGTTAAGCAACTGCCCACTTATTTTCACTTGTGTAAGGCTTTAAAAAGCACTACGAAGAAAACATTTAATGACAATGAAAACAGGGCTAAAATGCAACACTGACTCCCTACCGGCAGAATGCAAATTAATTTGGCATTTTCCCTTCACAATCTTTTTTTTCTTTCAAGACAAAAATTGTGGGAGATCTCTATTGGTTCAGAACTGGATCCACACAACTAGAAGTGAGCTAACTGATATTTAAAATTAAACTACTATTTTTAATGCAGAACTAAGAGACATTACCAGCACATAAAATTGGCATTTCAAAAAAAGCTGATGGCATTAAAAACTAGACAGACAATTAAGTAATGAGGACTAAAAAGCTCTGCTACAGAAACAGAGAGGAAAACGTTCTGGGGGTTTTAGTTGCCTGTCTGTTGACCGTTTATAAGCCATAGCATGATGCCTGATATTTGAACAAACCAGGCATCAATTTGAACAAACAAGCCTCATAGAAGACCCATGTGCTTATATTAAGCATCAATCACTCATTCCAAATATTGTTGATAAATTCAGTTATGCAGTACTGAAGCAAGATGAACTGCTCAGTTCAACCACACTGATCCAGATCAGCTACCTGATCCAACTTGTATCACAGCCCCACAGACATTTCTGCAGCACAACCAAGGGGCAGTGCTGTTTGGTTAACTATCTTAACTGACTACGCTGCCTGCAGAAAGAAGTACCTAAAACCAACATGAAAACAGATTACCAGTGCTCTTTGGACAAACAGAAGATGACCAGGAGAACTTCGTTTACTTAATCCTGTAAAACTAAGCCTAACAGGATATGACTCCTTTTAGTGTTTTTGCTAGGAAGTTTTTATCAAGCTGCTGTGCCTCTATTTAAAAATCTGTGCCACTCTGTCTGAGACACAAAACCCCAGTTCTCAAACCTGCCTACTGTCCAGCCTGGCAAGTACCAGATGACTATCTCCTTTCCCCTCTCTGCATCCTCCCTGCAAGAATATGCTAACACCCTTCACCTTACCATGCCAAAAATCTTCCAGAAGGCCCTGAGGGGAAGGCACCCCTGGAGAAAAGAAACATAGTTGTGCAAGGTAAACTAAAAAGTTGGCATATGGTCAAAAAAAACTGACCATGGGGAAAAACGAGGCTAGAAACTAAAAGTGGTTTCTAATAACCAGAGACCTGAGGTTTCGCAACAGACTTCCAGTAACAGCTGCAGGAGTCACATTTTGCGAACAGTGTGACAGCAGTACCAAGAAATAAAAAAGTAAACCTGGAGGCAAGTGGTGTGCGCAAAAATTACACCCTTTGGATAGGTAAACAGTACCACCTAAGTCAGTCAAAGAGTCCCTGGAAGAGCTATGCTGCACATGGGGACCTCTTCAGACAAATACCGAACTAAAACATGAAGCTAAGCAGCCATCACTTTTTTTTTTTTTTCTCCACACTCATCGGAACAACTCTGGATCAAATCTAATTACAGTTGATTAAACCATATCAAAGCAAAAGCACCTCATTAATTTCTTTACTATCTTGGGATGGCAATAGTCTCATTTGATTAACAACCCCAAAAGGAAACAGGGCACTAAGATGAATGATTGTTTATAGTTATCTGTCTGGAACATAAAGAGAGAATCAAATCCTTCCCAAATTGAGGCTAAAGTCCAGACTATTCAAATTATTCAGCGTTATCCTGAGGCACTTCCTCTGTCACATGTCATCATTAACGCATATTAACTTGTGGAATTCAAAAACGGGCAGCTACTTGGGAGAAAGGCGGAATATAGACAGCATCACTCCCAGCTTAGGCAGAAAGCCACTGGCAAAACATCACCCTGAGTAAGAAAGCTGTATTCCTGCTGTATCCAGGAAAAACAGGCTTCCTGTTTATTTACAGACAATGTATGTAATTGCACAAAAAAAAAAATTATCTTGTTAGGAAGACATTGGTTGCATGGGGGAAAAGGGGGGGGGAAGACTAGCAAGAGCCAGAATACCAGATAATTACTGTGCTTAACAAAAGCAGCAATGTATTCCTAATGAGCAAGTTGTGGATAAATCATGTACTTTTTTCCTTTGCCTTCCTCTCCCAAGGAGTTTCCTTTCACACAAGTGCATTGCCATGTCACAGAACTGGCACACGGTCCCTGCAGTATCTTGCAGACCTCAAGCACACAGGAGTAAACACATTACAATGCTGCTAAGGGTAAAGCTTTGCAGTGAAATCGGAACTGTACCTTCTTTGCACTTCAGCTCTGGCATCCTTGCTTTGTCAGAGAAAGAGGTTCTGAAAAGCAGGTAGCAGGCAAGAGTTCTCTGTTTCTTCTCACTCCAGATTGTGGTTCCCCATTAAAGCATAACAGCACTTCAGACACTGTCCTTTGATACGGGATTACAGGGAGACAAGGGGCAGGGTCGGAATGCTTTTCTTCTAGCCAAGAGCTTCTCATTTAATGGGTAAAACCCTTAAAGTTTTTAAAATAGGTATTAAAGAGTCTTGAAAAGCAGAGGCGTCATGCATCCCTTGGCTTTAGAATTAACCTCTCCAACAATATTCCACCCATCAAGGTATCGCTAAAGCACCCCTCTCACAAGAGGACTGTAGACTGCCAGTTCATTTCTGTAAATCATCCGGGGAAGTCCCATGCTTTCTCCATTTCCTCCCAAACTGTTCTAGATTCATCCAAAGTTCTTGACATTCACAAGCAATTTTTCATCAGTACAACACTCACTTTCAGAGGGTTCACATGTGCCTGTTACAGTATCATAACAAATGTATGTGAACATCCAGCCAAAGCTAAATCTTAATATGCTCTTCAAGCTCTCAAATAGAACAATTACTAGTACAAAAGGAAGGCTGAGCATCATCTCTTTCAATTATTCACAAAGAGTTACTCAGGTCCTCCAGTGATACTAGTAGGTAATTTAGCTTTTAGACAAATGAAAATAAAATCAAGACCCTAGCATAACCAAGCTATTAATAACTAAATGGGAAAAAAGTTTACTTGTACAGTAATCTGCTTACTACTTTTGGATTAAAATAAAGTGATTAGTAAGTATTTTAGACTTGTGCTTCCTTAAAGGTAGCTGTCCATTTGGCTATACACCTTAACTAGAGAATGACTACAGATCACTGACTGATATGTAAGTCCGAGATACAGTCAACTTTATGTTGAATCCAAAGAGGTATGCAACATTTGAACAACAAGCTCAATGCAATTATAAAAAAAAAAAAAAAGAGAGAGAGAAAAAGATACCATCTTCGATCCTTCTTTCTTTTATTTGGTGACTAAAGGTTTTCTTCCCTTGTATTCCAGGTGACAATACAGGTATCAGTAGAGAATGCTTAAGGAAACACTAAATTGACTTCTATTTGTCAGAACTTATATATGCCTTTTGAATATCTTGGTCTTTAGAGAGAGTGATTTCAGGATAAGCAAGCTGCTTGTTCTGGGTGGGCAACCAGACCACACAGTTCTTGGGCATCACAAAACAGTGGAACACTTGAAGTCGGGAGAGACCTCTGGAGATTATCTAATTGAACCCTGCTGCTCAGAGGAAGGTCAACAGAGCAGGTTGCTCAGGGCTCTGGCTGTAGGCCTTTGAATATCTTCAAGGACAGAGACCCCACAGTCTTTCTGACCAACCTGTTCTAGTGTTTGATCACCCTCACAGGGCAAAAATTTTATCTCATGTATGTCTCAACATTTGTTCATTCACCCATCACATGATGGGTGAGGAACACAGGACACACACGAGAGTAGGAAGCCAACCACAGGCTGGACTTGCTGCTTCCATAGGTGACATACAGGCTGTGGCCTACAACTCAGCTGAAGGTTGGTTTTGACATTCACCCATAGCCACACCTTACTGACACACACCCTGCCTTTCTGTGCTTCTCCCCTGACCTCTCATCATAAGAATACGAAGTCTCTGGCATCTAATATAAATATTGTCTTCAAAAACCAAGACCTTTACAAAATGCAGCAACTGCACATTGTTTTACCATGCTCTGATCACCACCTCTGCACCAGCAGCGAAGACGAACAGACACGGTTCTATCAGCACATGAGGAACACCAAGGACGCTGGCCATGGGGGCACTGCCAGGCAGCTCAGGAAGACAAGCACTTCTATCATCAGAAGAATCTGTGATACACATGCTGGCACGACTTCACAAAACATGTTAAAAAAATAGTACCACAGAAAGAACAAACTACTTCTGTGGGCAATGACAAAGGCACCAGATGACTACGCCAAGAAACCAAAAGAAAGATTTGGGCTACAAGTCATTTTGGGGTGAACATCACGAAGCAATATAAATACAACAGCACTGCACAAGATTTGTTTCATTTTTAGTAACCTCTGTAGGGTAACCTAACCTAGTTGTTGCTGCAGAAATTACTTCTGCCCTACTCCTTCCTGACAGTGAAGCAGAAGTGGTCTTCACTGTTCTACTATTAGAAGTGCTTATTTATTATTTTTTTCTGAAGAAACAGGAGCATCTATTTTATCCTTAGGAATGCTTGACAAATGATCCCTACCTAGACCTAAGCTTTTTGTTTCAAGTTCTAGAGGCTCCCGTAAGTACTCCCAAAAGAAAACCTAAGGAAGGTTATTTTTCCTTCGTAACAAGATTACACATTTATTGGAGATGGGCAACTCTGGAAGAAAGTGAAGGGAAAGAAGTACACTTGAAATTATATAGAGGAGGAAAGTTTTAATCACCAGAACCCTGTTTCAGCTGCAACAAACACAGGTCAGTTTTAGGATGAAATAGCACAAAATAAGATAATGGCATCAGTACTCTTATGTAAAGCACATAGTTTAAAGAGATCACACAGACAATTTTTAAAACAACAAAAAAACTAGTTAGTTAGTTCCAGAATAAATGGAATACACCAGTTTTCCAATGTTCTGCCTCAAACAGTAAGAAAGAACAGAAGCATGTCCTAGCCTCTTGCATCCCTTCTGCCTTAAGGCTACTAAGAAAAGTAAAGGCAGCAAGTCTAAGATACAGCTCCAGTGGACTCTCAGAAAAAGATATTTGAGGAAGCGTGTATGAAACATTCTTCCCACCAGATGGAGACAATTCACCCAAAGGAGAACGCTGCTTGGCTTCAAAAGAAAAGGACTTCTTTCAGCATGGAATACTGCATGACTGAGTTCTGCAGCCTAGGAAATGCAGAGATCTCTTCACAGACAAGACTTCCACAAAACATAACTGCAGCATGTCATCCTCTCTCTACCCCTTGTCTTGGAAACTTGTACCTTTGGAACATTTCAAGAGATGCAAGTAATACACACAGCATGCAAGGCTTAAGTAAAGATTTTGATCCAAGGGTACTGCTGCTCTAAGCATTAAACCTATTCTGTTAAACCTGAGGGTAACAGGCTCAGCTGGCACCCTGCTCTTGAGAGTTTCTGATTCTGCTGGTTTTCACTCAGAGTTCTACAGTTTTAATCCTCTAAATTGCACACTAGGTTCCTGTTTTCTCTCAACAACTATGTATATGTATATGCAATGTATACACACACATATGCAAAAGCTGAAGTCTTGGACTTTTTCCTACTTCAACAATCACAGAAATTAAACAATGGTATGAACAATTTATTTGCTGAGATCTTGAACTGGGGCTCTCTAAACAAATTTACTTTTTTAATCACATAACCATTTCTCCGGTGATTAATACAAGTATAAAAATGCTACTCTACTGCCTTACTAGATCATTTTTGCTTAACTATTGATATTTTCCTTGATAATTATTGTAAAATAGACTCCAAATGGATCTAGTACAGTTTCCTGGAATAATTTAAAAATCACAGGATTAGGAAAAAAACCTACACTTACTTTCAAGAGATGCCACTGACAAACACTGTTAACGAAGTTTTAAAGCAGTAATACATCTTCCCCAGTAACTAAGAGGCAACACACAAACTCACAAAGTCAGCAACATCTCTGAATCTTTCAAACCTACTCAAAAATATAATAGAATTGACTTCTAGTGTAAAACCCCAAATTATGAGGCATAAAGTCAATTAAATTGACTTAAAAGTATTCTAAAATGCAGTTGCTTAAACCCAAAAGGCTTCAAGTAACACCAGTGTTCCAGTTAAAATTATTTAAAAAAAAAAACCAAACTGGAAAGTATGTTTCAGGACTTTGAGCTGACCATACCAGTGAAGAATTAAATAATCTGAACAGATGCTTTCTAATCTTAATTTCTATTGTTGTAAGAATTGTACTCACTACCCCGAGTTTATCCATAAGGAGGTTTAAGCTAGCCTCTTCACTAAAATGTTTATAGCTGAATCTGATGCTGACCCTCGTTGTTTTCTAAAAGATTTTTTTCTGCCTAATAAATATTCATAGAAATAATTAAAAAATATGTTTTAATACGTTGTCAACTACTAAAATTCCAAGCAGCTCATAAACCACAGAAAGTCCTGGAAAAGACCTCAATAGCAAGCCTGCTTCTTTTCTAGAGCATGTTTTACAGCAACTAGATTAAGTGTAAAAGGGCAAGTAACCTATTTTTTCATTCACACTGTTCCACACCTATTTGCTGACCAAAAGATAGCATTTGTTACTAAAAACTTTAATAAATAGTAATAGAAGATGATTCAACATCTTGAAAGTTAACTTCTTTTCAGAGTTTACTTACTTGGACTTGCTGTTTATAGCCAGCCTCACTGGTCTCAGGGCAGTTCCGCATCACATTATTCCTACTCAAGCCTATTCCAAACCTTCTCCTTCCTATTAGTATACAGTCTCATTTGTGCTGACAAAATCCTGAATTATCAAATTTATAGTAGGGCTATGCCCACAGGTACATCAGCAAAACTTCAACGGCATCTGAGAGGAATCAGAAAACTATCCATTTTAATATGGCATGACACCCATGAGTCAGAAGTTAACAATTCTAGATGAAATCAACAACACTGGGCTCTAAGACTTCCACATCTTTAATTAATAGCTTGATTTTATCGATTTGGTGTGGGGAAGAAATGAGTAAACATTCAATCCAAAACAAATGTAGACAAAAGTCACTTAGCATACCACCAATCACTGAAAATGCCTCTATTCAGTATTGTTCTGATGCACACCTCAAATAAACTATAATAAAGGACAGAATTAGTGGACATAGGGATAAGTACCATACATCCATTTATCATCAGTGGTGCTTTTGTAAAGGCAAAGTCCTCTAAACAAAGTAAACATGGAAGAAGACATCCTACAGATACAGTCTATGGTTTCCAAAAAGCTTTTGAAAGGTTCCTCTTAGAAGTCTTTCAGGGCAACTATCTATTGCAAAAGTAAGTATGTGACTGCAAGGCCGAATGAATGGCCAATTCCTGCAGCAGAAGGAAACTGACAATTCTGCAGGAATCCATGCTGGAACTACAATATATTTCACTACTAAGTAACCTGGGTGAAGGTGTGAGCAGTAAAATAAAGCTTCTGGATGGTATTAACTTATTCCGGGTAACAAGGGCAAGGGTATCCTAAAGAATTGTAGAGATCAAGCAAGTGGACTACAGAACGGCACATGGAATTCAGGGCATAAAAACAAAGAGCAATGGGGACTACCCTAATTTTAGATATATATAAAGGATGAGCTTGGTGCTGATCATTACCTCGCAGGAATGCTATCTTGGTGTTGTGAGAAACTGTTCTATGAAAACCTCAGCTAAATACTTATTAGTTATAAGGAGCAAAGCACATATTTAGAGCATTCCTGTGAGGAAGAGAACATTATTTCACCACATAAGCTTAAGGTATGTACAACCTTGAGTATGATGCACAGTCCTAGTCCCCACCTCTTAAAGAGCGGCAACTAGAAAACATTCAATTAAGGTGAACATGGGCCACTGAACATAAGAAAAGATTTATGTCCAAAATATAAGCTACAAATCTTTCAGCTCGGAGAAAGAAAAGTGCGAGGAGAGATAACAGAAGGCTGTAAAAAAACCTTAAGTGACAGCCAGGACAGACAGGACTGAAAGTTTACTGGCCTCTTCCAGTACAGCAAATAAGGATCATCAAATAAAATCAGAAGCAGATGCAAAACAAAGATAATTATTTGCAGCCACAGGATGGTATAGATGCTATGCTAAAATAGAGTCATTGAACTAAAAACCATTGGAAACTGGGAGAATATGCAAAGGAAACACTATTTATGCTTGTCATGTTATTCTCTCCTTAAGGCATACACTTTTTAGTATCATGTAAAGACGACATCTGACCTGACCCAGTATATCCACTCTTGTTTCTAAAAATAAAAAAAATAAAAAATCTGAAACATTATTAGTAAGCCTTTCTAGAAGTCACAATGCCAGCAAGTATCCTAGTCTCAAACAGCTCAACTAGCCAACCAAGATAAAGACATCTTTTGAGTCTAAAATGCATCACCTCCCGCAGACATTTAGAATGCTTGTAAGTAATTTTCTGTAAAAGGGAAATATTACGCAAAAATTTGAAAACACTTCTTCAATCTTCTCAATTGTACACTTACTTAAGAACTGGCACAGACAAAAACCTTTTTGCTCATAAAAGAAATGAAGAAACTATTTTGGGCTTCTCCCTACTCTTTGTATGGTCCAGCCAGCACGACCTCCCTCACCACAAAATGAGAGGCATGTTTGTGTCAGGTCCTGGCTAACAGCTGAGGAAAAGGACTACAAATCCCTCAGTGGGAGAAGGCAGCAGTGCAGGACGAAAGCACACAGCCGCAGCCTCGCCTAGGTTTGCCCAAGCTGCTGTAGATCTGCACCTTTCTTGACAGGCATGAATTTGAACAAAAACAACACAAAAAAACCCACTTCAAAACCCTCACTTTGGAATCGCTGTCAACCCCATTTCCTCATCATTTACCCTGCTCTCTCAAATTCGTGCTCCTTCTGCAAGAATGGTTTATCTGCTCATGAAACCAACTGAACCATCGTACTTTACCCTTGAATACCTCAGGTTAAATAGCACTAACCTGAATTCTCTGACACACAGCCTGTACATCCTGATAGTTCCATGTCATCTACACGAATAGTCAAGAAATCCTTGCAGCAAGTAGAAAAAGAACAATGAGGTATATAATAAAACTTCTACAACACCAGTTCTCATGAGCTTCCATAAGAAAGGCTGACTTTTAAAAAAAAATACAACAGCTTTATTTTCATGTCTATGTAATGAGAGATAAAGTTCTTCTAATAGCTTGATCTTTATCTTGCATATTCTGAAAAAAGCTTTTCAGAATTAAGTGTTCTGGACAGTCTTGAAGCTACTCAGCTAACCTCTAACACAGGGTTATTAATTTTATTTTACTGCTAGGAGACTACAATGCTTAGAATAAGATTGCAATACTTCAAAACAATTCCATGAAAAGACATGCTTTTTTTCCAAATAACAGAGCAGTTTAGATTACTCTGTCCAAATACTTTGTTTCAAAAAGTATTTTTAGAGATAATTGCTAGGCATTACTAATGACATCTCATGATGTTTGCCCTTTTTTCAAATGTTTCTGCAAAAAATCCTACTGCTTCAAAACAGCAATATAGTAAAAAAATTAACAAAATAGTATGAATATTACCATTATAATCTATTCTCCCTTTTAAGAGTTACCTAATAAGCTGTATTTTTCCGAACTTGAAATGGTTTAAGGTAACCATAGTACACTCAATCTCTCAATACCTAAAAAAATTTCAATTTATATGAAATAACAGTTCCTAAATGCTTAACTGAGTTTCATTAACTCTCCTCCCACTTCCTGACACCATGCTCCAAGGTTGTATTAACAGGAAAGGATAAAAGCACACACATACAGGCACAAAACACTTTATAATCACAGGTATCAAGTTTTCACACCCATGCTTGTCCACCGCATTAGCATTAGCAATGAGCTTAGCATCCTGTGTTTTTGTCCTGTCCTTTTATCCCATCCTCTACCAGCATCCTGTACTTTTAGTCTGTACTACCAAACGCCAAAATGCTGTGAAATACTTTTGAGGTAAGTTAATGAGATTTCAGTGAACTGTGAGAAGGACAGTAGTCACAGTTAACCCCCTACAACCAACCTTACCTCACCAGCGGATTAGAGGCAGCACAGAAGAATTTTACCCCAAAGCAGGATCAGCAGTATTAGGTAGTTCTGAGATGCCCTTCCTCTCCCCCAGCTGCTGTAAGGTGCAAGTGCTCATTACTCCATTACAGATAAAACAGAAGAAATGCTGCCCGCATTCTCTGCATTGGTTTGAGTCACATCCAAATTGCAGACTCACTGTTTGTCCTTAACAAGCAAAAAACTTCATAGCCTCAGTTCCTCTACTTCTATCTTAAAGCAGGGGATTAACATGGATCTCTGAAGACAGCCTGAAGATCTACAGATGAAAAATGCACCAAAAACCTACAGAGAAACCTTCATATTTACATTACTATATAGTGATATCCAGTATAGTGGGCAGATATACAGAGAAGTATGGTTCCTAATACAGTAAACCTTCAAAGAAGGACTTTCTCAGGACTTCTTTTCAAGGTTTTGAATATGGCTGCCAACTACTACCCATTTACCTGCAAAAAAAAACCCTGTTTCCAAGTAGTAATACAGTAAAAAGTAACAAAATATAAAGTATCACCATTATTTCTATTCTCCCTTTTAACAGTCACCCAGTAAGCTGTATTTCTTAAGTATTTCTGTACTTCGCCCAGCCCCAACACAAAAAAGCTGGACTAGAGCAGGGGTTCTCAAACCGCCTATGCTTCTTCCGAGAGGCATGGTATCTTTGAAGATTATTAACGAACAACCTCCTTTAACCAGAACTTTTAAAGGTGAGGTTTTAGGGCTTTTTTAACCAGCCCAGTGTTCTTCCAGAAAACTTTAGCTACATCTTAGAAACATTTGAAGGCAGAGGGTGCAGGGGTAAAATGTTAGTGAGCAACAGGACAACATATAGCTGGGGACTGACCAAAAAGAAAAAAGCGCCACAGAAACACCCCACATACTTTATATTGATTTATATCACAATGAAAAGAAATTGAACAGCTTTTAGCCGTTTCTTATCAATAATTTTTCCTAGATTCAAAAGTGCAGCAGGTTATCTTCCCCCTCTCCCATTCCTACAGTAGGTTCTTCTGGTCTTGTACCTCAAGAAGATCTATGTTCCAAGCAGAACAGCTCCTACAGCCTCTTTTCTCTCAGAGAAGAAACCGCAAGAGAAAACTTTCATTAGCATTATCCCTGCATTCACAGATATTATTCTTTGAGGTTTTTATCCAGTTTTCAACATCTTTTGTTCAAGTTACTGTAGAAGACTCAGGATAGAGACTTTTGTTCTTTCCAACAGCTTTGTAACACGTTATGAATGCCCAGTGCTCTAAAACAGGGTATTTTTTTTAATGTAGACCTAAATCAACTAAAAAAAAAAAAAAAATAAGACAAACTTTCACAGATACATGTGCAGATCACAGTCTATGACCACCTGTTTCAGCACAGCTTGATAATTATGTGTCCTAATTCAGCAACACAGGTCTGAGCCAAAAAGTACACAAAGTTCAGCAAACGCATTAGCATTTTGCAACAACTGGCACATTACCCAACTCAATTCATTCACCTCTTGCTCTCCTTTTAGATGCTGATGTTTAATCTACACAAGCCGACAGGCAAGTCCAACAACACGAAGATACTCTGATGGGCGCTTATCCATGCCTAATTGCTGAGAAAAAAACCCCACGTTTTCTTCAACTCTCACAATTAACTTGTTGAAAAACAACGTTAAAATTCCTATTGCAGAAAATACTTTTTAGTTAAGAAGTGAATCTGCACCAGAATAACTTTTTAGCAACAGCATTTTTTGTTCCAAATTGGGAATAGTCCTTGTAATAGTTTCTCTCATAGTAATTACGCTAAAGTTATACCAATATTCACCCAAAAGAGAGATAATCCACAAAAAGTATGAACTGGTTTTTAGGGGCTTTCTTTTTTTTTTTTACTAATAAAACACATATACACATAAATATGTTTTAAAGATACAAGTCAAGGATAAACAACATAGAAGTTTAACCACCACCTAGAAGAACCAGCCTTCTCCCCTCCCAGCTCACAGTCACATCCTGCACCATCCCAGACATCACGGAGTCCTACCCAGAAACCAATACACATTAAAAGACAAAAAAAACCAAAAAATTCCTTTTAGCTCAATGTTCCAGTCCCTCACACTGCTCAGGTGCTCTATTTGACACAAGGGAGAGAGAGAGAAATAAAAGACTTACCCTGTTAGAGAACTGTTACCTTGAAGTAGTTATGAAACTGCAGCCCAAGACACAAAGCTGAACAATTAACCTTTTACAAGAGCCTTATGAGCTCTACAATGAACACTGAGGAGATAAAGTCATTGGGACAAATCCGTTCTACAAAGTCAATTACTTGCTTGTTTGGTTTATCAAAGCTGAGGTAATGAAATTATAGGACAGTTCACGGTGGTGACTACCACACCACAGCAAAACCCTCCCAAATATAAGTATCGATCCCTACTGCAGACTGCAGCAATGCTTCATACAGACTCTCAGAATGCCTGGAGAAAGCAGATTTAGATACCCAGAAAATAAATAGCTCAAATTTTACTCAAAGCTTGAGAGAGACAAGTCAAATCATGCTATTCTTCAAGACAGTAGTATTGAAAAGGCCTTTCAAAAGTTCATTTTAAAATTAACTAAGAGCAAAATCCTAACGGCTTGCTAAAAAACTATCCTGTTAAAAATCTGACACGAGGTAACGCATTGTGAGTTTTCTCATAGTAGTAAAGCAGTACAGATATATTCTTACCTTCCAATCTTCACTATGGCAAAAATATATGCTGATTTATGGGGGTTTTCTCCTTTTAATTTACTTTACGGTCATTTACTACAAAGCTACAGAACAAATCCCAAAATGTTATGAACCATTAGCATCTTTGGTGCTAAACCTTACTTGAAGAAAGCTGTGAGTGTTTTGCACTCTTATTTGTCTCTCCTTTTTTTCTCCTCTGTCTCGTGCTCTTTGCTGTATCAAGTACCAGCAATCCATGGCAGTGCATTTGTAGAAGGAAAGAGCAAGCACCAAGGGCTCAGCCTCCCTCTCTAACTCTTGCTTCAGCCTAGCTCTAGCACTCTTGCAAATCTATGTGGCTGAAGGTCATCTTCCAAACTAGTTTTTACAAAAAAAAAAGGCACCTGCTCTATGTCTTTTGAGTGCTCTGTTTTGCATTGCAAAAGGGTCTTGAGGGGAGGAGGCCAAGCATATGATTTGCTTCAAAAGTTCACTCTGATCTGGTCTTCTCACTCCTGGCAGGCTCTGCTGCAGCAGGAGCTGAAACAGCTAGCTAGTCCACCCGGGCCTTACCAGGTCTGCTCGGGGCCACAAAGGCACCTCTGCACTGGGTTCTCTAGCACAGGTAGGACAAAACACAATTCCAGAATGAAAACGTTAGTTGGTCCTACACAGAGAGAACAAGAGGTCTTGACAGAGCTTATTCAGTTCGGCCCAGTACTGTGCCCCACTGGTTGGAAAACCTGCTCTAAATTACCATCAAAATAATCACCTCATACCAACATTCAGATATTCCTGCTTATTACAACAATAAAAAGTTAGCAGTGCTGGAGGATTCCTGTTCTCAAGACATAGCCTTCTCTTAGTTTCTGAAATGACACGTGGTTTTGGTCTGGTTTGGGTTTTTTCGGTTGTTTCATTTTTAAAAAAAAACTCATGAATTATTCTGAAAACACGAACTCATGGCTAAACAATTGCTACTTTGCATCAGCACAAGGTTGAACTTTTTCCTGAAATCTGGTTCAAATGGTGGAACAGGTATGGTTAAATACATACAAAGCTGTGAGAAAACTATGATAGGATTTCGCTGGAAATGCATCACATGAGCTGTACGCTTAAAGAACTAGAACACCACAATGAAGCAAAAGAGCACTCCGGTAGTCCCAAACATGACTAGCACAACACCTCAACTCTTCATTTAAAAAGAGACTGCAGACCAGAACTCACACAGGAGACTGCAGGCATGCTATTAAATGTATGCTAAACCCTGGACTATACTCACATTTTAAAATCCATTAAGACAATTACAAGGCAGAAATCATTCTTTCATTTCCATCCATTGCCATGCCTGGTTCTTTTCACTTACTTGACTTGTTTTTGTACCAACAGTACAATAAAATTTTACCTTGTGTTTTGGAAAGTATGATTTGATACAGCTTTGTAAGAGTCCAGCACCAGTTGCAGAACAATATGCAGCAGGCCCTCCATGTACTGAGCAATGCTGGCAAGAGGGAAAGATACTAGTAAAGTTTAACGGCAGCCCAAGTTGGAAACAGAGTACAATCCATAGCCATATTCCAAAGTCAGGTTCACATTTTCTGCCATTCTGGAAAGATATATGAAGATCAAATATAAAGCTAGTAAAGTGTTTCCAAGTTTGACACCAGTTCTACAGCTTTTCCTGCTTCTGTCAGCCCTCTGAAACCAAGCTTAACAGCACTGAGCATCACTGCTGGCCATACCGTTCTGCACGGCATCTCTAAGTCACACGTTTCCCCCAAGAAGCTGCTGCTAAGAACTACAGAGGAACTAAAACATTATTCAAGAGAATAATTTTCTCCCTCGCTGCCTCCCACCCTTCACCAGAACAAAAATAAAACAAAACCACTGAGGTTACAGAAGTAAAGTTTTCTCCAAAACTATCTTCTCTCTCTGATCTCCTGCTCCTTAAGAACAACCCAACCATTACAAAATGTCTTCAATAACAGTAACGTCTCCCTTCTGCAACAGTCAGGACTCAGAAAGATAAGGCAGAGAAACCTTTCTCTGCAACAGAAAGAACTAACTCCTCAGCCATACAACAGGTAGTACCTGGAGGGCAGAGATCAATCCTCCGAAGAGGTTCTCTAGCCAGTACCCTGTCAGAAGCTGCAGGCATGACTGTCAGCAACCACGACTGTAAACAGCTATGATTTAGCACCAAAACAGCATTTCTTCTATCATTTTTTTCTACTTACGCCTTACTATAGAAGGTACAGGAATAAGATCTCATTGTTAAGTATTTATTTTACACATAAAACTAAGAGAAAGAGAGCCACGCAATTTAAAATGGCACACAAAAACCACGAAATAACCACCAGATATCAGACATAAAAAGATGCAGTGAACGTAAGGGATTCCTCTCAGATTGCAAAGCACAGGCGTTCTTAAAAGGTCAGTAGTTTCAGCGATGGGAATCGGCATGAAGCACCCCTGTTCCACTGGGTGGTTTAACACCCTGCCTTTAAACACAGTTTCTACAGCTTTTTTCACCTCCCAACTGCAGTTAAAAACGTGTTCTTGTGCAGCCTGCGTACCAAAATGCCTTCTCCTTCCAAGAACAGAGGGATACGCGAAAGACAAAGAGGGAAATGACTGTGGAAATAAATTTTTTAAGTATTCAGGGAAACTTTCTAACGTTGCTGGGGGCTGCAAAGCATCACCCCGAAGGGGCACCTGGCGCTTCGGACAGCCAACCCTGACTTCCAATGGGAAAAATTACAGCCCCACTCTCACACTCGCTGCGACCTCACAGCGCACAAAAGCTGAGCCCGGTAACTTTTCCTCTTTGGCCTCCACTCCACAGTTTATGCTCTTCCCACGGTGAAGATTTAGGTCACCCGCCCCGCAACCCCCCGGGAAGGAAAGAGAACACCCAACAAACCAAAACAAAGCACCAGACCCCAGCGCAGCAATGACTCTGCAGGCGCAGGGGCGCGGAGCCGAGCGCGCCTTCGGGAGGGGGCTGGGCTGAGCCTCCCCCCGGCTGCCCCCGGGCACCGCTAAATGGCTGACAGCGGCGGCAGCGCCGGCCCGCGCCCCCCAGCACGGCACCCCCCGGGGCCGCGCTCCCCGCAGGGCCGGCCGGGCGCCCCAGGCGGGGCGGGGCGGAGCGGCGCCACCGCGGGCCCGGCCCGGCGGGAGGCACGGTACGGCCCGGTACGGCCCGGCCCGGCCCGGTCCCGCTCCGCCGCGGCGCGGGGGCGCGCGCGGGCGGGGGGCGCGCGCCGCCGGCAGGGGGGGAGCGGGGGGAGGGGAAGGGAGGGGACGCCCACGGCAGCAGGCGGCGGCGCAGGCCGAGCGCGGGGCAGGGCCGCTCACCGGCGTGCTGGTCCCGCGGCCACAGGTAGTAGGTGGCGGGGATGACGATGAGCCCCACGAAGCTGGTGAGGAAGTAGAAGAACGTGTTGCCGCTGTCGTCGTACTGGAACTGCTGCCCCGCCATGGCCGCGCCGCGCCGACCGCCCGTCCCCGCCGCTGGCGTCCCCGCCGGCGGCCCGCTCGCACCGTCCCGGCTCGCGCGGGGCCGAGCCAACCGCTCCGGGATCCCGCGAGAACGGGCGCTCCCCCCGCCCCCTCCCGGCCGCCGCCGCCGCGGAAGGAGACGTGTCACTGTGCAGCCACCATAGCCATTGTAGCGTCACGGGCGGCGCGCGCGCGCTCCCGCCCACACCCCCACCCGGCCGCTGATTGGCTCGCCGGAAGCCCCGCCCCTCGCCTTCTGCCGCGCCGGGAGAGCCGCCTCGGGAGAGGCCGGCGGGGGCGGCCTAGTCCCCGGCCCCGGCGCCGGCCCCGGCCCCGTCCGGAGGGGCATCGTGACCCCACCCAGCCCTCGCAGGCGGGTGGCCGAAGCCGGTGGCCTGCCCGCAGCGGGATGTTGACCTCCGCCTTGCTCCCGGGCCGCCGCCTCTTCCCCGCAAGATGGCGCCCCTGCCCCGAGGTGGCGGCCTGACTGGCCGCTGCCCGTTCCCTACCCTCAGCCCCGCGCGATGCGGGTGTCCCCGGGGACCGCGGGGGCGCTGAGGCCGGGCAGGGGCGCGAGTGGCGGCCGCGGTGCGCGGAAGTGCTGCGGGGTCAGCGCTGGGCTTAGCCCAAGTGCGATCGAAGCTGGGCCGGTCTGCGGGTGCGGGCGTGGGGCGGGGAGGAGACGGGAGCTGGGGAGGCTGCAGGAATAGGGCCCGGGAAGAGAGGAGGGCGGTGAGGGTAGAAGCCACGAAGCATTTAGGGAGTAAGGGACCGACAGGCACACTGTTCGTAAGATGGGTAAGAACTTGGGTAAGAAGACATACGAAGTCCTCAGGATTTGGAGGGTGGACCATGTGAGGGCAGACGTTTAAAATGCGTCTAATTCTGAACTTACTTGCAGGAATGGTCATACTGTACAAGAGGATGTGACCCTAAAGGTGTGAAATCAAAAGGCTGTGTTGGTGTTCATCACACCGGTAGTGGCAGGCTACCTGTTTGAAGTAAAAAAGGTTGCTTATCATGCCTATCCATGAGAATATGCCAGTCGCTACAGCTTCATGGTCCAGTGCACAGCCACTCCGAAACGTGATCCCATCGATACCTCACAGTTTCAGTACCTGTAAGTTCAGAGTATGGGAAAACGTGACACAGAGTTGGTGTTGACATCACATGCAAAAGAAGCATTAGGCATACACCTTAGTGGGAAAGAAGTGCTGTTCCAACACTAAAGAAGACTGATACAGGAAGTGGAGAGAAAGGTAATAACACCACAACCAGCAAGTGGTACCATATACCCTGGTGCCATGATAATCCATAGTAATCCATAGATGGAAGAAATCTATTTTTTCAGAGGAAGGATTTTGTATTAATTAAATGGGGTTTTTTTAAAGATTTAATTTTTTTCATTGATACTCTTTGTAATTGTTCCCAGTTAGATCCTTGTAGGGTTCACAGGCAAAGCTCAAGATACTACCTTTTTTTTTTTTTTTTGCTATTTACACTGCCTTTTGAGTATTGTACACCTTTTGACAACTCTTGCAGTAGCTGTTTTGGAAGATAACCTGAATGCATGAAACTCACCAGTCTGTGGGTTTCTAGTCCTAAATGTTTCACAGTGAGGCCATGGAAAGCTTCTGTACCATAAAGAAGATGCAAGACAGGTAAAAACCTGCACATGTACTTATCCCAGTTTTGTAAGCAGAGAAAACGCTCTTTCTGCAACTGCGTTCATCTGCTGGGTTTGTTACTTCAAACAGAGGGGCAGAGCTTTCAGAGATCATTAAGTGGATTTTCTATCAGTTGTTGGCAACATCCTTCTTTTGCCCTCTTGGCGTGAGGGACTTGCCTGTGGCATTAACTGACCTAGTGCAGGAATCCAAAGGTCTGCTCTCGGCCTCATCCTGTCTATGCTTTCCCCCTGGCCAGCTGTTAGCCAGGAGCCACTGGAAAGGAGGGCCTGAGAAAAATAATTCCTGCAGCCCAGCTCTGGTAGCGCAGGAGTCCCCAGCCAGGAGGTGACATGCCCAGTAACTGAATAGCAGTAAGCAGAGGTCATTCTAGCATACTCCACTGGTTTATTGGAGTGCCATTGGTTATGTACACAATTTCCCCATGAACAGTGATGGTGATCCCTTGCTTCCCAGGGGAAAGAGTGAAGCAGTGCTTCTTTCTCCACTCATGGCCTGTCTGGAAGGTCACCCAAGTAAAAAAAAAAAAAAAACACCTGCTTGGACTTCAGGGCTGCTGGTCCACTGGAGGTGAAGATAACATTAAGGGAACTCCCCAGTAGACATTTATTTCTACACTAGCAGAATCTGTTCTTCCCAAAATGCTCATTGTGACTGTCAGCTCACAGAAATGCCCTTTTTACCAGCACAGTACTGTCATGCTACTATCAGTCATAGTGGGCCCTTCCATGCGGGCAGGCTTAGCGCAAGTGGGTTACTACAGCCGTGAGGGCTGCCCCCAGCATCTCATAGCACACGTCTGCAGTACAGCTCGCTTCCCTTCAGCACCCTGCACCAGGTTCACATTGCTCAGTGTTAGGTACGTGGTCATTTGCACAGTGGTTTCACAGTCACCAGCATCTCTCTTGCACATCCAGTATTAATGTGTCTGATCTCATTGTCAGCTGCTGACTGCCTGTACCAAGCATGCGCCTTTTGTGCTTTTATGCAGCCTATTGAGTTCAGTCCTAACCACACAAGCCAAGACACAAATTACTGGCAGCAGAAAGAGTGCTTCAACAAGATCCCATAACATCTCTGAAAAAAAGGCAACAACAAACCTGGTAAGGAACCACAGATGACAGTCAGACTGGTTTAGCAGGTAGGGATGGTGAAATCTAGAACATTTCAGCTGTAACAGATACGTAGTTTCCAAATGGAATGGAAGATTTTATGATTGTGAAATGGAAAATACAATCTAGCAGATACATCTACAGCTATGGGAAATTTTGTCCCAGCTGTTATGGCCATCCTGATCTTCTGTAAGATGGTGCACTGCCTTCCTGCAGCTAATGGAGTCTGGAGAGCAGGTATTTCCGAAGGTACTGACAGCAATTGCACCCCTACAGTCTTAAGTTCCCCACCCCTCACACACAACAGTTTGGACCAATAGTAATATTAAGGTCTGGGGTCTTCTCGCTCTTTATTGGTTTGATTTGCTCACTGTTCCATTACCAAGCAGTTGCTAAGTGTCATCTTACACAATATACAGTGGTTCTATATCCTATTTCACATCCTCTTAGGGTGGTTTTGGCCAGTTCTGTAAGTTAGCTATTGGGCATGTTGTAATACATACAGTTCATATTCCAGAATCTATAAGTTTTGTCTGCTCTAGCTATTACTGTTGTAGCTACTAGTGCTAAGTTTTCACTACCTTTTGTACAACAGTCCTTTTGTTTTTATTAACGTTCCCATTATCATATGGGAGCAGAATATTTGTAGCCTCTAAGGTGTGAGCACAGCTGAGTACAGCAAATTTTACATTGAATACAAACAAACAGTGTTACAAAGATCATTATAAAAATTAATAAACCATAACGAATTCATTTTGCCTAAGCTGCTAAAGCTGGTACCCAGGAGGTGAGCCAAGACCATACTTCTTGGAATCCTGGTAAAGTATTGTCCAGTTACACTTTATGCATTAATTGTACTTGTTCCCAGAACTTCTGGGCATCAGTTGAAATCCTTCCACTTTGGTCAGCGTACATGCAACAACCAGTATTAGTAATTGTACCTACTCCCCCTTGTGAAGCTAACAAAGTATCTAGTGCCATTCTGTTTTGCAGTGTAATTCTGGAGAGCTACGAAACCTCTTCTTGTAATGCCATAATTGCATCAGCAGTATTACTGCCTAGAATGTCTATTGCTGCTGAAATGTTAATTAAGGCCTTTTCTAATCTGCTCACTCCCGACGAGGGAAGAAATGATCTAGTGAAGGAGAGGAGTGTGGTCAGCCTTTTTACTAGTGGATTACTACATTTGGTCTTATGAACAAATGTTCACAACCGTGATCCTGATTCCACAGTCACATTTGAGAACACAGAAATATTAGGGTTAACCACTCCTAAGGCACACAAGTTCTTGACCAATCTCCTGGTGATGTTTTGCAAACTCTCTTGCCACTTACCCAAAACCACCCTTTTCCCTCAGGTACAGGCCAAGGTGTATTGGAAAAGTCCCCAAGTATTCCCGCTTTTACTATTTTCATTGTTTGGTTACAGTCGTTAAAGCTGCCCACAACGGTAGTACTGTTGTACAGGAGCTTAAGTTGACTGGGGAGAGTCTGATGTTTTACACACGTTGGATATTTGCTGTGTTCTGGGATTACCACCTCCCATTGTTGTGAATCATTGTGGTCTCTGGAAAGTAGTTATTTGGTATAGGGATCCCTAACAGGGGAATGCTTGAATCTGAGTGGCTGGGGAGCTGGGTACATACCCAACAGTTAGTTTTCTTAGTGATTTGGACTATGGTTTGTGACAAGTTAAGACAGAGGTTTTCTCTCCACACGTAATGGGGCTGTACAGACTTAAGAGATTTCCTTTACCTGTGTAATAAGCACAGCAAATGTTAGTAACTTTATCCATAAAATCTCTATAACCTCTCTTATAAGGGTGGCATATATACCAAGAGGGGTAAAACTTCTTATTAAGTCTCAGATGGTCCACTTAACCAGGTGTCTGGGGAGTCGTACATCCAAGGAGCTCTGGAAAAGAAACAAAAATGACACATATTCAGAACTCTGTCCTTTGGAAATTCAAATGGTTTCAGCTTCTGAAGTAGCTATTACGACAGATTCCTCCATCGCTGGTCATTGTTCATCTATCAAGTGGTCCTCAGGTAGGTGTTTAGCATGGGAGTGGGGGATCCAGGCTTCCTTCCCTGCAACCTTTACAGCAAAGTAAGGCAGTATATGGCCCCTTCCACCTGGGTTCCAGTTTAGATTTACAGGAAAATATTTTTATTAAAACTTTATTCCCAGGCTGCAAATCATGTACCTGTATCCCTGGAGAGGTGGGTTGGTACCACTGAGCATGCTCCCTTTTAAGTTTGAAACTTTATTGTAAATTTACAACGTGCTGTGTTAAATGTTCATTTCCATTCAAGAGCCTGGTTTTGGCTGGGATAGAAGTTCCTGGTATAGTTAAATGTCTCCCAAAAAAACTTCAGCGGGTTATAGTCCTAAGCGTTGCCTTGGGACATTCAAAATGTCCTGTAAGGCTGATTTTAATGTTTCTGCCCATTTTAACCTTGTATGTGTGCAAATTTTAGCTATTCTCTCCTAAAGAGTTCTATTCATTCTTTCGTACTTGCCCAGGTGCTTCAGGGTGATAAGCAGTGTGCAATCTTTCTTTACCCCTAAACTCTTACAAACCTGGTTGATTATTTCTGCAGTGAAATGCAACCTTCTGATTTAATAGATCCTGGGGCTCCATACCTAGGCATAATTTCTTTAAGGAGAGCTCTTATTACTCCTCCGGTGTCTGCTTTTCTTGTTGGGAAAGCCTCTACCCATCCTGATAATTGATCTATCACCACTAGGAAATGTTTATATCCACACACTGCCGGCATATCAGCATAATCTATTTGCAATCTTTTGAATGGGAAAAACACCCATGGCCGATTTCCCAATTCATGCACAAGTTTTATATTTGAGAATTTCTGACAGGCAGGACAGGTATTAGTAGTTTTTTTCTGCAGCTGCATAGACACCTGGAGCCGCCCATACTTGCTGTACTCGGTTAGCCACTGTGTCCACTCCTCCATCAGCTTTATCGTGGAACCGTCTAGTTATAGTCATCAGGTAAGACAGGATTTCCGCCTGTTGTCAATATTCCACCTTCATCTTCTACTGCTTCCCATTTTTCTGCTGTTCCTTCACTTCACTTGTCACATCTGATTGGGTAATTCTTTTGAATGGTGACATCGGCCATGAGCACTTACCCAAGGTAGCTGCCATAGCCTTCACCGCGGGTTGATGAGCCAT
The DNA here is from genome assembly GCF_015220075.1 of Falco rusticolus. Classification (NCBI taxonomy): domain Eukaryota; kingdom Metazoa; phylum Chordata; class Aves; order Falconiformes; family Falconidae; genus Falco; species Falco rusticolus. Next base: position 24,729,495 of record NC_051192.1, read on the forward strand.
AGCTATCGCTGCTGTACCGGCTGAGGCATTCCCTTGGCTGGGTACGGTGGTGTCCCGTGTATGGGCTGGACAGTGAACCGCAGCAATCTCTGTGGGAAGTTGAACTGCATCCAGCAGGTCCCAAATTCCTGTTCCATTAGCCACAGCTTTTCCCGAGGAGGTGGAAAACCCCTGTTCCTTCCACAATATGCCTATTGCATGGCACACGCCACGAGCGTATACCTTGAGACTGCATAGATGATAGAGAATTGGTTAGGTTGGAAGAGAATGGTGGGGGTCGGAAGGGGCCTCTGGAGACCACCTGGTCCAGCTAAGCCCCCGCTGGAGCAGGTTCCCCTAGAGCAGGTCGCACGGGGCTTTGCCCGGCCTGGGTTTTGCTAGCGGCAGCATTGGGGTACCGCGGGGCGGGGGTGCCGCACACTGCCGGCGCTGCTGGGGCGCGGCACTGCGGCGCGGGTGAGCGCTCCGCTCCGCTCCGCTGGCCGAGGCCGGGGTGCCGCGCCGTGCGGCAGGGGGCGCCCCGCGCTCTGTTTTCGCCGGTTGGCGCGGCGCCGCGTGCGGCCCGCCCCGCCCCCGGAGCCCCGCCCCGCCCCCGGGCCCCGCCCCGCCCCCGTGGGCGCGTCCCCGCCGCTGTCACGCCGGTGCGGCGGGTGGGAGGTGTGACCGTACCTCCGGGGGGGTGGAGATCGCGTCCCAATAAACGGGGTGCGGGCCCTTGTGCTTGTACAAACCTTCCCCACGCCCCTGCATTTCCTGGCGTGAACAGTTAGCGGTTTACTTAAAACAAGTTCTGCTTTTCCCACCGCCCCCTGAAGCCATACCCTGTCCTGCGATACAGAGCACTTCAGCACAAAATTTAGAAGTGACAGTGTTGCTTCTACATCGACTAAAAATTCAACTTCTTTTCCTTCATTTTTCCAATGATGTGTCCCATATGATTCAGCTGAGCTTTCCACATCCCACAGACGCTAACCTCCGCAGAGAGAGTGCGTGCCCTGCCTCCAGGCATTGCGGATTACTTCTTCATTCCTGCCTTACACCGCCCATGTCCAGTTCCTTTCAAGCCCCCCTCGGACGGAGCGGGCATTCTCTTTGCCACCGACCAAGCTTCCCCAGTAATGACACTTTTCCTCCCAGTTACTTCCAAGTCTTCTCATTCCTCTTCCAAATCTCCAGTCCGAGATTTGTCTGCCTCTTCCCCTGTTCTCTTTATGGGAGAAAACCCCTCCCCCACCCTCCTGGTTATAAGCTCTGTGCCGGTGCTGCCACTAAAAGACTAGCTTCTTGTTGCTTTTCCTGGTCCTTTTCCTTTGCCTGTTCAGCTCTCTGGCTTTCCTCCTATCCATCAAACATAAACACCGCCGTGCTTAGGATCTTTTGTAATGCCTCCCCTTGCAACCCAGACATATGTTCTTTAAAATATTTCCATATAGCTGGGGTGGCTTGATCAACACATACACTTGCCACTAGCTCAATGTTCAAGTTCTGCACGGTCGTTCCTCCATATTTTAATAAAGCCCACCACAATCATCCCCAATAGTCACTAGGGCATTCATCTAGCCTCTGCCTACATTCCTGTACTTTTATTCAGTTCACTCCCAATTCTCCACAAGCTCTAATAGCTTCCAGGAAATTCTGAATCGCTGTCTGACAGTCGGCTCTGTCTCCTGCATTATTATAATCCCAATTTGGATCATTTGCCAGTCAAAGATTCCTATTTCCCTCATGTCATTCCATTAATTCTGCATCCTTTTCAATTATTTTATCACTTTCATCAGATTAAAATAACCCCTTCAATAATAATATGAATTTCCATGATGGATTATATCCATTACAAACCAACTTGAAAATAATTGGCCACACTGATTCGCACCTTCCCTCAATGTAGGCATTTTACTTCCCCACACAGCTAAATCTCCTGGATTCCAGGGTTGATCAGTAAATACACGCAATACTGGAGGAGGAATGTTAGCTCCCCCTGCTACAGGCGGCGTCACAGCTGGATTTGAAAGAACGTTGGCAGAAGCAGTAGCAAAAGATGGGTTAGAAGAAAGCGGAGAGGGGGGTGCATAGGGTGGAGCAGATTCCACAAGCATATCTGTTGGATCACTCACGACTGTTGCAGCTAGAGTTGTAACCCACGTTCTCTGTGAACTTGTCCAACCACCTTCTTTATGGCAGTCATATGCCCAATTGTCCCATACATACCAAAAGTCTGCTTGATAAGGTTTTTCATTTTCCAGAATATGTTGTAGCAAAGTTAATTTCTTTTGGTCAAAGGATCCTTCACAGGCCCACTCCCCCCCCCCCCCCCTTCTTCTTGGCATGATGCCATTGCTTGTTTTTTTGATAGACTTGCAGTGCCATCTATTTTCCTCCAATTTTCTAGTACCTAGGACTAAGGGCATTCCCTTCTCTATGCTGAGTACGTTCACAGTATCTGTATGCCAAATTCATGTGCCTTAGGCTGATCAGGCCGCACACACCTCTCCTAGCATGCTTGTGAGCTGGGACTTGAACCTGCTCAAACCCAGAATATCCAGAATTTAGTAGCACTCACCAACTGGCACCTCCCATCCCCAAAGTTTCCATGTGAACTCACATGATGCCAGCAGCTGGACACTGGAGACAAGAGGGTCCAACATCCAGTGGTGGTTACCTAAAGTCCCACCTGAGTCACCAAACTGATGGAAATCACACATACCGGCCACCATAACAGGGTTTGACTCTAGGTTTCTGCTGAATCAGTAAGCCAAAAAGAGAGTCTTCTATAAAGTCCATTGTACTAGCAATGCTACAGCTCGAGCTGGGTGCCTGCAAAGAAGGACCCTGAGCAAAGAAATCCCCCAGCAATTGCACCCCTACAGTCTTAAGTTCCCCACCCCTCACACACAACAGTTTGGACCAATAGTAATATTAAGGTCTGGGGTCTTCTCGCTCTTTATTGGTTTGATTTGCTCACTGTTTCATTACCAAACAGTTGCTAAGTGGTCATCTTACACAATATACAGTGGTTCTATATCCTATTTCACATCCTTTTAGGGTGGTTTTAAAGTTAGCTATTGGGCACGTTGTAATACAGTTCATATACCACAATCTGTAAGCTTTGTCTACTCTAGCTATTAATGTTTTAGCTAAGTTTTCACTAACTTTTTCTACTACGATGGCAATCCAACAGAGCACTGGGAAGTTCTCTAGCTCTCACCATCACCAAACAAGTCTGATAAGGAGGTGATGGATTTCCAGCGATTTGTCAGTTTTCTAGGTGCATTAATTTCCAGCAATGCAATGTCACATTATATAAATGTGGTGTATCTGGGTCATTAAACCAACAAAGGAAGAAGGCTCTTGGTGTATGTAGGTGAGAAAACCTGATAACAGGTTTGCATGGCATATTTCATTGAAATGGGCATTGCTAATAAAGCAGTTCTTTGTAAGAGCTTCAGAAGCACCTGTAGCCATGGAAAAGCTACAGGCAGGAGAAAGACAGCAGGATCTGCACTGTGTGTGTGGCTGGGATCCACCTCAGGCTGCCCGGCAGTGTTGGGTGGCTAGGCAGATCCCTGCCTTTGTCCTGTTCCTGGTCCATTCTGCAGGCTGTGTCATGCAGGAGCCTTTCTTTGTGTTTGGCCCAGCTATTTTAGAAATGTTCATCCTGTGTGTGTGTCTTGCGACACAAGATGGTCCATTCCATTAGTTCCAGTCAGCAAAAAGTTGAGTGTGACCAGCTTGAAGAGTCATGAACCAAAAAAAGACTTTCATGGAGGGAAGGTACCTGCAGCTAGTTCTACTAGAGCAGGTGAGTACCTGCACCCACTTCCCTGCAAGCACCACTGTCCTTCTTACTGGCACTTTTTATTGCTGTTATTTTATTTATTTCTGACGGAGAAGCCAGATTCAAATTGATGGTCCAGTGATGCACCCTGGGACCACAGTGGACCAGCCTTCTTTGGATTTGTGTGTTGGTTTCGATGGGAATAAAACTAGCAGCTGCCCAGAACCATAGAGGAGTTGAGCTGTGCAACACACCTAACAAGTTACAAGGAAGAAAGGTCCCGTATTTTAACCTCTTCTTGGGGTGCCCACAAGAGCGTAACTCCCTCTGGTTGAGATCACCACATTCTTGTGTCCCCCAGTGACCGATTTGCTTCTGCACTGGGATGAGAAAAGATATGTATCGTATTCTCCTTGGCGTGCTTCCTAACATTTTGGTGTGATTTCCACAAAAACTTCTGTAGACCCACTCCTGACTAGCTACAAGAATTGGGCCAGATTGATAGCCATGGGATGAGGGAGGTGGGGGAGAAGTGCTGAGGGGTAGTGGTGTGGAGATCTGTAACATGGGTGGTATAGTTTAACCCCAGCTGGCTGCTGAAGGACAAGGTGAATCAAGTCAGTTTGCAGAGGTGAAAGCTCTCCAGCTGGCTTTAGATCTTCTACAACAAGATTCAGGATATAAACTAGGGGGAAAGCTGGCCAGGGGCTGCTGCTTGGGAACTGGCTGGGCATCGGTCAGTGGGTGCTGAGCAATTGCTCTATGATACTGTACATCACCGCTGCTATGGTTGCTGTAGGCCATATCTATGGTATTACATTAAAAATTACCTGGACAAATGAAGAATGAATTTTGATGAAACTGGGCAAAGTACAGCCATGATGGAACTGAACAGGTGCAGCAGTGATGGAACCAGAACTGGCTTCAGCCACCAAGGAAGCCCCACACAGCCTCTCATTCACACACACTCACACACACACACACCCTTCGGTGGGATGGGGGACAGAATTGGAAGAGTAAAAGTGAGAAAACTCATGGGTTGAGGTAAAGACAGTTTAACAAGTAAAGCTAAAGCCACACACACAAGCAAAGACAAACAAGGAATGCGTTCAGCACTTCCCATGGGCAGGCAGGTATCAGCCATCCCCAGGACAGCAGGGCTCCGTCACACATAATGGTTACTTGAAGACAAACGCCATCACTCTGAACATGCCCCTTCCTTCTTCTTCCCCCAGCTTTATATGCTGAGCATGACATCATATGGTATGGAGTATCCCTTTAGTCACCTGGGGTCAGCTGTCCCGGCTGTGTCCCCTCCCACCTCCCTGTGCACCCCCAGCCCCCTCAATGGTGGGGTGAGCGAGAGGCAGAAAAGTCCTTCACTTAGTGTAAGCACTGCTCAGCAAGAACAAAAACATCCTGAATTATCAACACTGTTTTCAGCTTAAATCCAAAACACAGCCCCACACTAGCTACTGTGAAGAAAATTAACTCTATCCCAGCCAAAACCAGCACAATGGTGGAATAGAGCTTTGCTGGGCAGTGCACCAAGTACGGCAGAACATCATGCAGTGGGTGGCTACAGATGACAAGAAACGGGGGGGGGGGGGGGGGGGGGGGGCGGAGTTGTGCAGCGAGGTGACACATTTGTGAAAAAGGTACCAGAGCAAGTTGCTGGCAGCTTGCATCTTAGTTGTGTAGAGGTTAAGGGCAGCCCAAACCCCCACAATGCTCCTGAACAAAGGCGGTGCCAGAAGAGCCGGGAGAGTGGGAAGGTAAAAAGCTGTGCACCTCATGAGCACATCTGTGATGACTGGGCTGTGATTCCCTGGAGTCCTATCCTTAGCAGAAAATGCAACAATTGAGTTGTATCAAAAAACCGTTTCGTTGGCATTTTGTCCTACTTTATTCTTTCCTGTTGGGTGCAAGGAGTAGTAATTGTGGGGATGCAATACTGAAGCTGAGCAGTGCTTTAGGGGTCGAGTTTTTCCACTGACCTAGGTTCAAAATGCTGACCTTCCTCCTCTTTCTTCTTTCTCTTTTCTCTTCTTCCTCTGTTCTCATCTTTTTCTCTTTCTCTTCTTTCTCTCTCTCTCCTTTTCTCTGCCTTTCCCCAGGCTCACACAGGGAACAGCCATGAGGGTTTTGCCCTTGAGGAGGTGCTGGCTTTGCCGCAGGGCTTCACAGGCTTTGGAACGGGCACTGATGTTGGGAATACCAACAATGAAAGCTGGAGTGCAGCTGCTGCTTCTCTGGAAATGAAGTGTTGCAGTTAAATCCAGCAGCCGGGGCTCGGAGGTATTATGAGGATAGGCACAACAAAGATGTAGTAAGTGGATTATCTGAAAAGTCCTTGCCCCCCTTTTCCCTCCAAGTTTCCCATTTTTGTTTAAATTAACTATTTTATGCCATATTTTTAAACATGGCCTAAAAATGATGGAATAGCACTGCTTTTAGACACGGAAAGTAATTTGTAAAATATGCTTACTACTTGGCATTCAGAGCTCTTCGAACAATATCTGTTTTGATAGTTGACCTTGCAAACTGGGGAAGACAGAAGTAAGTCACAAAGATTCCTGCGGGTTAAACTATTTTCCAAGCTGATTATGAAGCTTAGAGCTCAAATGGTATTTGCACAGAAACTCACAAAATACCTTTTTGAAGGGTTATCACCACCTAATTCACTTTCCCTCTGATTTTGCATTAGAGGTATTGTTTACTCCTCTGCTGCTCAGGAAACGCTCAGGAAGTGTGATATTATGGTCCACCCCACAAGCCTGCTCCGAGGTACAGCAGCTTAGCACAGCACAACAGCTGCCATCTGTTTGCCATGGCTGCGCTTTGTTAACGAATATTGTTGGAGTGTTTAAGGGCTTTCCCTGACACTTTATTTATTCCTCAATAATCTCAACCATGCTTCCAGTGATCAGGCAAAATTCACATTGACACCATTGCCTGGCTGCTACCAGTGCAAGATTTGCCCAAGAAAAAGTTGCAAAACCATGAATGCAGTGTTATGCACTGGGACTTGTGCTGGCTTCCAGAGACTTTTTATCAGCTTTTATCAGCAATTTATAATTAACTACAGTTCTCTGGTTTACTTTGGCCTCTTCTTATTTTTAAGGGGCAGGAGTGTCTGGGTTTAGATTAAAGTGTCAGAGGGCAAAGGATAAAAATTGTTTTTCATTGAGATTAAAAAGCAATTAATGTCAAAGAGAAGTCATAGCAAAAATAAAAGAGACTTTAAAAATAGTATTTATTGTCTGAACTGATCTACATCTCACATTTGTGGGTAGAGCGGATGCTTGTTGGTATATACGCTTCATATAGAAAGCGGACCTAGAGGAGGCATAGGGAAGGGCAACTGAAACTGTCAAGGAGATGGGCTTAAGGTCATTTGACAGGGAGCAAGGGGGCAGGCTGGGACTCCGCAGAGGAGGTGGCCAGGAAGGACGTGTTGAAGGTTTGCAAAGCTTCGGCAGCCATGGCCAAACAGAAGAGCTGCTCCCAAGTGTTGCAATGCCAGCATGGGGAAAACTAGCAGGAGACTGGTTAAAAACAGACATTCTTTATACAGACGTAGCGAACTTTTGTTGCCGGTAGCTACACAAGGCTGAGGAGTCAGGCAGTATCAGCAAGCTGGTAAAGGGGATAGATGGACAGTAGCTCCATGGAGGATACTAAAAGGACTAGGCCAGGACATACCCTGAACATCCCTAGCACAGTGGTGCTAGATACGGCAGAGAACGGGGGCAACGGACTACAGGAGGTGGCTAGGCTCACGTGGGGCCTGTAGCAATAGGGGAAGGGGGAATGGTTTTAACCTAAAAGAGGGTAGATCTAGATCACATATTAGGAAAAAAATCTTTACGGTGAGGGTGGTGAGGCACTGGAACAGGCTGCCCAGAGAAGCTGTGGATGCCCCATCCCTGGAAGTGTTCAAGGCCAGGCTGGATGGGGCTTTGAGCAACCTGGTCTGGTGGAAGGTGTCCCTGCCCATGGCAGGGGGGTTGGAACGATATGAGCTTTAAGGTCCCTTCCAACCAAAACCAATCTATGATTAGCCTCTCCTGTTGCCTCTACTCAGTGAAAGTAGCAATATTTGTGCTTACATTCATGCATACCCACTGAGTTCAGCCCACTTTTTCTGGTAGAGAGGATTCTTTGCTTCAAAAAATGATTATTTTTTTTTCATGAACAGCCTTCTTGTCTGCAGTATAATCAACAATCTCTTGAAGACACTTCAACTTTTCTTCTTCTGCATTAGAAATGTCCAGCCCAAATTCATCTTCCTCAGCCAAGGTGACTTCCACTCAGTCCCAGCCATCCCAGACAAGATCTTCCATGCAATGGGAATTGGCTGCAGGATCTGTCTGGCCACACAGCTCAGTGGCACATATGTCATTGCTGCCCACGGTAAGAGGTGGGAAGTGTGCAGTAAACGAAGATGGGGGCAAAGCCTCTTTTGTAAGCAGTGGAGCCAAGGAGTGCTCTGAAACTGTCCTGGTGCGTCACGGCAGCAGCCCAGCCTGTGAACTCCCAGTATGGGGCACCTGCAGCAGTGAGATTTGCTGGTGAGGAGCTGGGCAGCTCAGGATGGAACAGAACATGAGCGACTTATAGCTGCGCACCCCTGAGCGCTGCCTGAATTGAGCACCCAGGGTTTCAGGAGTAAGATGACCTTTGGTGCCAGAGTCTGGTCTTCTGCTCAGTGAGCTAAAATAATGATTATGGGAGATCCAGGCACAGAAGGCAGGGAGTGCAGGTAAATGCTTGAATCAGAGGGATTTAGCCTGGCCTGGGAGGAACAGGGACATGCACATCTTTGCTATGGATAGGGCCAGGCCACCACTCCAGGAGGTCCAGGCCAGCAAATACACAATAGCTTCAGCCCAGCTGAGCACAACTCTCACAGCTGCAATGGGGACAGCATGCCTAGGTAACAGGCAGCTTTGCTGCTCAGTGGAGGTGTATTTTAAAGCTTTTTTCTTTTTCTTCAAGGCAGACCTTGATGTCTGCCAATCTGTATGAAATAAAGATCTGTAAGAATACCATTATGCACTTTCATATTTGCTTTTCCTTTATTGATTTCGAGTTTGCCTTTTTTTTTTTTTTCCCTCTTTAACTATCAGGCTGACAAACCCAAGGCTGTATAGTGTTCTCCATCTTGTATGTCAGGCGTCGGGTGATAAAGATCTGTAAACCAAATGCAGAGGCTGTGCAAGCATAATGAAGGGAATAATGTAATTCTGTAGAGCTTTTATTATCGTTCCTCATGAAAGCACCGTACTTTGTGACATAAATCTGTGACCACCTTTTCAAACATGGGCTACTATAGAGTTATCAGTTAGGTGAGGATGTAAGATTGATTTGTACAATGTCATCATACCGTGATGACACTGATTCCATTACCAGTATTTATTTTCTAAGCTTTTCCATATACAGGTCATTTACCTTTTTAAACTGCTGTAGCAAATGGAAGGGCTGTGTTCAGTGCCACATCCACAGCTGTACTTGGGCTCCCCCTTCTCCCCAGAATAGTGTACACCCCCTGCCCAAACTCTGCTGAGCATTTCACTTTATTCTTTCAGACGTGTAATGCTCTGCATTTTGCTACAATGAGATAATTTTCTGATTTAATAAGGAAGAAGGAAAATGTACTAACACATTTTTGTGTGCTTCTAAAACTTACTTAAAATTGATGAAGCAAAGGTTTACAGGCCAATGCAAGGACCTTCAGCGCTCTTCTGCAACTCTGTCGAAGGATTAACAGAGACCGCCACTATGCTGAGACTTTGTATGATGTTACATTGATTTTTTTTTCACAGCTGAGCTATGTATTTCGAAGCACCAGGGTTTCTAATGCAAATGCTACAGCCTTTCACTGTAGCAACTTAGAGGAGCAATGCTATGATTTTAATAAAGCTGTCAGATTAAGTGACTGCATGGTTACACCATGATATTAATACACGTTCTTAACTGTCAATTAGTTAACTGGCTAATAAAAAGAGCCTAGCTTATAGGATTTTACTAATGAATATAATGCTTTGTTTCTGGGCAAAACATATGCTTTGGATATATAATTAGAAAAAGCCCCCCTCTCTCTCCCCCATCGAGAGAGCATGTGCAGCTGAATAAAGGAGCTCATTATACCTGCAAGGGGTCAAAGTCTGTGGATCTGTAGCTTATGGTATTATGACAGATTACAAAATCACTCTATTATGTTAGTCAATCTGTTTCCAAGCACAAACTAGCAGGGAGCAGGGCACTAGAACCTCCCGAGCAGAGCACCCATTGGCTTTCCCCGGAGGTCTTATGATGGGTCAGCTGGCAGTGACACCACCTCTGACAGCTCACATGTCAGACCTTCCCTGCCTGACTTCTGCCTTTGTTATCACAGAGCCTCTTCACCAACAATCAATCCCTGCTTCAGGTTGCAAAGAGCTCCCAGTAAGAGCTGAAACAAATTTGAAATCTGTGGGTAGCTATCACTTGTGCTAATGAATGCACTTATGCTCCAGCCGACCTCTCTCAGGCTCTCGCCTTAAAAAAAAAAAAAAAAAAAATTAAAAGTTTTTAAGTGGAAAGGGGAGCAGCTACACAGCAACAGCTGGAAGGGAAAGTATTGGGTTCGGCTTTAGTGCATGCATCAGTTTAAAAGGAAAAAAGTAATACATATGTGGGATAAAGAGACTTCAGACATGATAGAGATCCTAGGAAATATGTGACTTTCCTAATCTTTCAGGGAAATTATTCTGCTGGAAAGTCTTATTCAGTCAACTCAGCATAAAACTCCTTGGTACCAAGTGGAAAGAAAATCCTCTTGTATTCGAGAAACACAGTGACAGTCAGCACTGTGGGCACACACATTTCTGACAGATCGCACCTTTCTGAGACCCTCGGAAGATGGGTGGTCCCACTGCTGCCTTGGGCTGGATATTTCACCTTTGCACCAGCCCAGCAGCTGCACCAGAGCCAGGAGGGCCCCAGCGCTGCCAGTGAGGCACAGAACGATGGGGGGCAAACCAGAACCAGCAGGCTGGCTTAGGTAGCCCCCAAGGACTGGAACTAACAAAGCCGCATTTGTGCTCTCTGGTCAATTGGTTGTGGTGTCCAGGAAGATAGAAAGTCTGACCGAAGCTTTCCCTGCAGCTGGGACTTGTACAGGCTCTGTCACATGGGATTTTGTCATGTCTAACCAACAGTGAGGTCAAGGTGCAGCCTTTCTGAGGGGCGATTTCTATGTGATTTCTTTCCTCTCCTCGGCTGCCCTTATCATGAAACCTGTAGGAACTCATTGCTCCTTGCATGTTCTTCCCTGAGTCCAGTTTGATTAAGATTTGCCAAGAGATTCAAAAGCTGGGTGTAAATTACCCTTGTAATTTTAACTTTGCTATTTTTGGTACCCCTCCAAATTAGCTGAAAAAATGGTGAAGTAAAATACATGGTGAAAAATTAAAGTAGGAACCCCCTTCCTTTCTCTTTGAACCATCGGCTTGGGTGAGGAGAGGGAGAATTTCCCATAGTTGAGCTTTGCTGTTATTATACCAAGAGCTGAACAAGACCTTCTCCTCTGCTGGGAAGCAGCCTTCCCTGGCAAACAGTGGGAAGTCAGAACTGGAGTATTTAGAGTAAAGCAAGGTTTTGAATCAAAATTCCCAGGTTTTTAGAAAAGATGGGGGGTGGGGGGGATGTCCTATTAATTGTCTCAAAAATAGACAGCCTGGCAGTCTCTTTCTGTTTCATTTCTGTTTCATCTGTTTTAGTTCAGGAGCTAGCTTCTCCTCTCAGATACATTCACAGGTTCTGAAACACATTTATCCCATTTCTTAGCAGAACATACATACAGCATTACCAGTCCTACAAACATCTTGTTAATCCCCAGAGGCTGAATCCAGGCATGGTGAAAGTCAGTTCATGTCCCTGGAGATCAGCAGAGCGACCTTAGTTTACACTGGGGAACACTTTGGCCCATATGCTCTGATGTATTTGGCTAGCAGCCAAGGAGTTCATGACTTTTATATGTTTGAACAAAAGGCGTTGAAAAGAGCTTTTGATATGGTTATTTGGTGAAAGAGATCAAACGTTTCCCCTTTGCATTAATCCTTTTCATGTTTTCAGTATATAAACTAATTTTTTATAAAAACTTCATCCTGCAGGTGCACATGGTTTGAGAAAGAGTTATTTGGGGCATACGTGCTACTGGGGCAACTGCAGAAGAGAAATGGCAAAGGTTTAGGAAATCAACCAGCACAGAGAACGTGGACAGAAAATTATGAGTCCTACTTGTCATGCCAGAACCAGCAGGCACGGTGGAGACAGGCTCCTAGACTAGAGATGACCCACTACAGCAGCTCTTACTTCTTGAGTCAGCACTGTTCTTATGCAGTTGTCACCTCAAAGCTCATCCCTGTGAAGCTACAGATGCTCAGGGCACATGTTTCAATGACACAAGAGATGTATGACAGCAGCCCCACCGAGCTGCTGTGTGAGCGGTGCTGGGCTGCTCCCGGGCTCACCCCAGGCTCGGGCAGGTGCAAGTTTGCTGGTGTGTGCAGGGAGCTGGCGGCTTTCCTCCTGCTGGAGCATCCCTCCTGCTGGAGCATCCCTCCTGGTGTGGAGCATCCCTCCTGGTGCAGAGCATCCCTCCTGCTGGAGCATCCCTCCTGGTGCGGAGCATCCCTCCTGGTGCAGAGCATCCCTCCTGGTGCAGAGCATCCCTCCTGCTGGAGCATCCCTCCTGGTGCGGAGCATCCCTCCTGGTGCAGAGCATCCCTCCTGCTGGAGCATCCCTCCTGGTGCGGAGCATCCCTCCTGGTGCAGAGCATCCCTCCTGCTGGAGCATCCCTCCTGGTGCAGAGCATCCCTCCTGGTGTGGAGCATCCCTCCTGGTGCGGAGCATCCCTCCTGGTGCAGAGCATCCCTCCTGGTGTGGAGCATCCCTCCTGGTGCGGAGTGAGGGCAGAAAGGCTCCTGCTTCCACGGCAGCAAACCTTGGGTGGGTCCCTCTGAAAGCAGAAGGCACAGGAGGGTTTGCCTGAGCGTCAGGAGAGGCTGAACTCATTTACCCACCACTTGGCACTTGTTTTCTGACCTCTGCAGCCCCTTTGTGAGCCCCAGACAGCACTTGCTTGTCTGTGTGCTGGGCTTTACTGCTGTTCTTGAAAGCTGCCCCAAAATGAGATTTACTTCTAAGAAATAACAAAACCCAGGCAGGCAGGCATGATCTCTTCATCTTTCCGGGGGTTTTGATTCCTTTTTAAATGACCTCTAAAATATTTTCCCATTAATGCAAGATCTATTTTTAAGCTACCAATGTCATTTAATTAGTCATTTTTCATGAAAGGCACATCTGACTGGAATTTATGCTCTTTTTATCCCCTTTTAGCAGCATACATTATCTTTCCTACCAGTGAGTAAGATGAGGTCTCTTAGTCTTAGGTCTAACAATCACTAGGGCTTTTTTCCATTTTCCCTCATCCCCCTCAGATGCTGGAAGTGAGTACAGCAGACAGTCTGTGCACCCCCATTTCACAGATCGTCTGACTCATGCTACAGGAGCGAAGAAGCGACACCTCTGAAATCAAGAAGAAGCACTTAGCAGAAAAAGTGATACATGTATATACTTTTAAATATATTTTAGACATTTTTTCTGTCACTTCTACACCTGTCCATGTTGTCTTACACTTATTGTCCCCTTGGAATGAGTTTCCAGTGTAAAAATATGAGAGTTTACTAGTGTCAGACTATTAAGATAACTTAGAGATTAACTTCTGCCCCAATCACGTAAAGGACGGTGCTGTTACTTTACTCAGCACTCAGAGCTGGGTCAACATAAATTTTCAGGAAAAAAAGGTGCAGATTTTGAATTGAAATGATCATAAATACAAACCAAAGCAGAGAACAAAAACATTGTTTTGCCCAGCTTAAGTGCCTTCACGATCTTACAGCTGCTTCAGCATAGTTCAAATGCAGAGCATGTGGGTCACGTCCTGGCATCCTCACACAGAACGGCCATGCCTCCAGGTCCCTGGAAGAGGCCGTTTTGGTTACAGACTTCTAGACATGGCAGCATCAAAAACCTTGAGAAGGTGAGAGATCAGGCAGAGCCAGACAGAGACCATCTGTACATACTGTCTTGAGGTTACCTACCTATATGCAAGACCACTGGCTGCTGTAGAGCGAGGTGTGTGCTGTGGGGCAGTCACCCCATCTGGGGACAAACCTCGAGTCCAAGAAAAAAGCCTGGTCCCCGTCCCAGAGCTGTAGTCCCTCTGCATCACCAGCAGAAAGCAAAGAACATTTGGTTTACTTCTTATCTCTTATTATGGGGGTTGCTTTTGCTTGAACTGAAGTGGACATATCTATGCATAAGAAGCAGAAATCTGCCCCGTTACCAGTCACTGGGGGTCAGCTTTCGTACACAATCTGCTAAGGAATGCGAGAGAGGAGCTGTTATAAAGGAACTGGATATAGGAAGTCCCTTCGCCAGCCCCATTTTTTGAGCAGTTCCTCGCTATCCAGCTGTTGTGTGAGGCAGCTGCATGCTCCCCAGCAAGACTCTGGCACTCTTGGGGTACTGAGTCAAAGCAGCCTTTGCCACACGGCTCTTTGGGGATGCAGAGTGTGCACACTGGTGGCACTGCTTCTCAGGGCTCTCTAAGCCTCTACTCAGAGTTGTAAAGCCAACAACTACTGTTATCATAAGTGCCCTGAATGTCTCCTTACGTAGCAGAACCTCTGCACAACCCATGCTGAACATCTGGTGACCCTCCTCTGAGGCAGACGGCAAGAGCATTGCCAGCAGCCCCAACAGCAGCGCGGCTGCGCGTCCCTGACAGCAGCCATACAGGGGAAGGAGCTCATGGCCGAGTGAACTGCAAAGGAGGCCAGGTGCTTCGCCCAACAAAATGAAACGTGTCGGTACCGTTTCCACCTCTAAACCAACACCAGGCAGGAGAGAGCAGCCTCCCTGCTCTCTGCTTGGGAAGAGCCACATTGACATTTGCTTACTTGCTTCACGGGCAGCTTTCCTTTCAGCCCGGTGCCCATGGGTGTGCAGGACCAGCCTCTGCTCACTAAGGGCTCCAGTACCCTGCAGCCCCCTGCAAAGTACAAGGATTTGTAGCATCTGGTCACTTGTGAGCTTGGAATTACTATTGAATATATTACTGGGAAGAAAATCTGTGTTCGGGTATAAAGCTCTTTTTTAAGTATTTGGGTACCAGAGAGAGATAAACATCGCCTCCTAGTAACAAGCCATTGTCTGCTTGTGATGCAAAACATCAAGTATTAAAATTATTCTGCTACAAGATTGTCTTTGCCCAGCACTTTGGGAGACAGCCTATGTAAACTTGCTTTCACCTCCAGTAGTGTCTCTTGCCCTCTAGACTATGGACTTCTCTTTGCTTTCTGACCCTAGTGATCATGAATCTTTGCTGTGCCTCACAACTGAATAATGCGTCCTCAAGGAAAGCTGCCATAGCCATTTGCATTATCACAAGAACCCAGCTCCCATCTGGTGAAACCGCAGGAAGCTGCGCCCACCCTGCCTAAATCAGGACCACAAATATTAAAGACAGAGCAGCAACCACAGGGTAGAGAAACCACTTCCGAGATGCCAAATATTACTCCATCATGTTGCAGTAGCACAGAGCCAGAAGAACCAGCAAACACTGTGGACTTTAGAGCTGGGAGAGGTGACACCAAGGCCTGGGAAAACAGGAGAACACCTGAAAGGCGTTGACTGTAGATTTTAAACCCAGAAGAAACAGTCAGAGAAGCTGAGGATAATAATGCCTTGAATAAAGCAAGGTCAAAGCCTCACTAGTGAAAAAACAGGAGACTACCAAAGTTGACAAGCATGAACTAAAGACCATTTGAATGCTGAACTTGACCAAATATTTTCAAAAATACCTTACAGCTGAAAAAGAAGGAATATTGTTCAGAAACAGTAAGTCTTACAGGAGCCCAAGTCCTGCTTTCAAAGTGGCTTGGCTATTGGGATGCTACATTGTACTGTGGGCCACTGAGTTTGACCATACTTCTTAAGGCTGGATTTAGACTCCCTAAAGTCACTAAATGAGGAAAAGTTACCATTTTTCCCCTCAGAAGTCTTAGCTGTTGCATCATGGGTGCAACAAATGTGGGGACAGCTGCCACAGGGAAAGATGCTTTAAAGCTGCAAGCGTAAAACCAGGCTGCTGGGCTTTGGCACGGCCCGTCAGTGTGTCGGACCCCAGCAGCCACCCAGCACACAAAGATGCCGCAGCACTGCTGGTGGTGGCAGGCTGAAGCCAGAGGCCCCAGTCCCTCACATTACTGTGAATAAAAACCTAAAAGGCAGAAAGCCTTATGCCTCCTGGAGAAACTAAACTCCAGCAGGTCCTGCTTTTCAAGCAGTGAGATTAATTTTATTCAGGAGCTTACAGTTGCTTTGCTCAGCTGAAGGGTGTTGTTATATTTACCATATTTTTCTTTATTTACCCAACAGTGCTGTTGCCAGCAAAGAACAAACACCATTTCTGGTGCATGGTGAGCCTCCTGGCAGTGGCCCTCCCTGGTGAGATGCTGCTGTGGGACTCCACGGAGGAAGCTGGGTGCACACGTTTCACAGAGTACAGACAGCTAAACATCATAGAAATAAACAAGCGAGGTTGCCTTGGCCATGCCAGCCAACAGGCAAGCTAAAAGCCAAGGAAATTGTTCCAGGAAAAAGAAAAGCTTAATCTTAGTAAAAATATAGTCCCTGAGCACTGGCAGGGTCAGGGTCAGATTGGGTTACGTGTTGTATAAGCCCCCGTTACACAAGCCAAGGCAGGGCAGAGGCTTTCCCAGGACTACGCAATCCTGCTTTCTCTTGCTCGGTTTTGCTCTTGCTTGCTCATTCCCTCCTTCTCACTGTCCCTTCTTCCAGTGCTTGCTTGGGCATCAAACAGGTCAGTCCAAGTGCTTCCATTGCCCTGATTCAGTAGATGGCATAAATCACTTGGTCTTTAAATAAAATATGAGTGTGGGAGCTTGTGAGTGGACCTAACTCATATGAGTGGCTGCAATAAAGGCAGCTCTTTATATGCTGCTTATCTGTGTAACAGACAGCAAAGCGTATTATGCACTAGGGACCGGCCTGCTGTAATGCAGAGCGATCAGAGCCCAGGGGCTAGATGGAAGCATCACTTAGACCTCTGCAGCCTGGGCAACAACAGCGAACAGTGCTGAGCGGGCTCCTGATAACTGAGAAAAAACACACCACATGCATGTTTCATAGAAATGACGTGACTATTCATCCCCTAACCAACTTCGAACCAGCTGTTAAGGACATTATTTTCCCCTCAAAGCATGCATGTACCTTTCATGGCACTCCATCCCATTCACCTTGATAGTCTGTTTTTCCACGAAGAAGTGTCATTATCCGTGATCAACTAATATCTTTGCCAACACTCAACGGTGCACTCTTTGCATCCCAGTGCTCACCCTTCAGGCAGACGTTCTGAAGGCATCTCCAGGCTGCTTTTTTTGTTTGTTTGTTTGTTTTTGTAAATTTAAGGGAGCAATGCAAAGTAAGGCTGCTCCTCCTAACAGACTTCCACACTGCATTTCCTTCTCCAGAAACAGTTGCCTTCAGCCCTCAACTCTCCCTTTGCCAGATCACTTCCAATTCTGTTCTGAACACCTGGAGAAAAGCAGCATTCACCAGTAGAAACATGCACTTTCCAGAGTCAGAACCACATCCTCATTTGAAAACCTACTCCAGCACAGTACAAACAAACTACTTCTGACATTTTTTGTAATTTCTACCTGTTTGAGTAATTGCTCTGAACTCAGCACACTTCTGCAATACTTTGAAACTCATCTTCCTGGTTTTAATATTCTAGGTTTGACACCAAGACCCTAAAAAACTGCTGAAATATATATTGGCAACTCATCATAGTCTTCCAAAGAAAAAGAAAGAAAACATGGTACTGCAAACAGAAAATGTAATGCCATTTTTAGAAATATGGAGAATACATGGATGCCATAAGAAATACAATACAACTTGCTTCTTAATCAGCAAGAAGGGAAGGTAATTATCTAAAGCAGTCTTTTCATTACAGAGGGAAAGAACGAAACAGTAACCAAAATCCTCTGGCTTTACGGGCTCCCAGTTGAGGCTTGCCCCTGTAGTAGGAAGTGTTTTATCTGGAAACTGGAGAGCCTAAACTTTTCAGACCTGGCCAGTATTATACAAAGGAACAGATTTCTATTATATAATACCAGAGAGTTATAAAGTACCTGTACTACTCATACTTCCCTGTCCCCTTCTACAGACTCCTTTGAAAACCTTCAGTTATTACCACAACTCTTAGGACTCTTCCCTGCAAAGTCTGCTCCCTGCAGTCTGGTTTTTTCTGCAGCACAGTAAATCGCTACTGTTTCAAATGCTTGAAAAAAAAAATTTGAATGAAGTCCAAAAGAATATTCCAATTGCCAGTGGCTGTTCTCTCTGTCTTAACCTAGATCAGTTTGACATAAGCCATTTACTTCATAGTTAACCCCGGAAAAATCCTGCAGGGAATATAAATTCATGCATTAATCCTGCTCACCAATTTGGTTCCACTGAGGTTTGGATGATGGATGTGCCACATTGCAACTTTGGCTCAAATTTACTGCTTCGAACGTTTTAACAAAACACCACTCAGGATCCCTCTGTGATCCTCACAAACTCTTCATTGCAGAGGAGAGAAAGAGACACGACTGTAAGTGCTGAGCATTACAATGAAACATAAAGCAGCATTAAAGTTGCTCCGTGCTTAATGCTGCGGTTTAAGCAGCTAATGTTGTTTTGGTTGAATGGCATGTTCATTACAGCAAATAAATCAGTAATGTGTGGGATTATTGAAGAGGAAAGACATATTAAACCAGTTTAGGGCATCATATTGATTATTTTTGTGTGTGTGTGTCCGATTTAGCTTGGCGTTTTTCAACAGTCAGTTCTAATAAACACTTGTATAGCACAGATTAAGCTGGTGGGAATGCTGCCCAGAAAGAGTATTATGAATAACTTAAAGCACTGGTTTAATTGCAGCAATCCATGATACTTACCATGCTGGCACCAGAGCGGAATTTTCAGTATTAAAAGTTAAAACTTCGACCAAGCTACTAGCAAGTATCTCTCTCTTATTAAATATTTGAAAAAGCTTTCCAACACTTTTACCTCAGATGACAGTAGTTCATTTAACCATTGAACTTATTTCCACCACAACTCATTAACTTATTTTTAAAAAATAATTAGTGGTTTACTTGACTAATTAGCGGTTTACTTGACGCAACTTTGTGTCTCTGATGCTGCAAAACATTGCAACGGTGTCCCTGCTGTCCCACCACCCAATCAGCCCTATTCTGCCTGGTCAGATTTATAAGGAAGATGAACCGAAGCAAAAAAGCATAAATGAGCTCACACTTCAAGCAGCAGGCTCCCTTCAAAGCTGTGCTATAGAGTATTCCCATACTCCTTCCCCACAGTGCCAGTTCCCTGGCGCTATCCTGGCTACAGCTCAAGAGAAACTAGTAGGAGCAGCCTGATCCAACTTCGGAGATGGCTCTGCTTGAGCAGGGACTAGGTGACCTCCAGGGGTCTCAAAGTTGGACTGACAGGAGGGGAATAAACACAGTTAATGCTTAGGTGAAAGAGCAAAGCACTCCCCAGCGCCGAATGACCTCCCCTCAGCAATTTGTCCATGCAGAATGGAGATCCCCTGTAAAACACCAATGACATCTGCAATAAGCAACCTCCCAGCCCACGCACCCACACAACAAAGCGGGGATTCAGCGGGAAATGGGGCTGGGGGAAAAAAAAAAAAAAAAAAAAAAAGTCCCCCATTTAGTGCTAAGCAGGAGTCCTCACTGAAGCAGAACAGGAGCTTTGTGAAGAGCCTTTGAACGAGGATTACTTCAACGCCATCCACTTCAACAGCACCACACAATCCAGGCACCCTCCCAGAAGAAAGTGGTTGCTTTTCAGTAAACTGGAAGCAAGTCCCTGTTGCCATCCCATTACTGGCTGCCATTGCCCACCTGCCCACAGGCAGCCCACGCGTGTGTCCTGCCACAGACCAGCGGGGGACCTGGGCTCAGTTGTTCCGCTTCCCTGCTACCACCCCGCAACCTCACCTTCACCAAGGAGCCAGAGCCTCCCTCTTCCAGCTCAGCTGCAAGCAAGACCCCATTTCTACCCTCTTTTCTCAGGACCTTTCAACCACCTGTGAAATTTAGCAGCCTCTCCCTCCAAAACACTTTGCTCCGAGTGTGCTTACAGACCCCCATTTCTACCCTCAATTACTGCCTGAGCCTCTGCTCCACTCATTGAGTAAATCCCCCTCTTCTCCCGTGCTTACTCCTTTTCAAGTCCCTCTCCCAAGCATACAGGTAACCAGAACCGTTCCTAGTTCTCCAGCTGAAGCCACACCTCATACACTGGCATTACAACTTTCCCAGCCTTCCTGGAAGTCCCTTGCAAACGATGCACTGAGATTTACATTTGCCTTCGAGACATCCACATCCTGCCACTAGCACACGAGGCTGCTACCATCAGGCAAGGCACCAGGCTCTCTCCATGGTGAGGCACTGTGCGACCATTTTTAAAGAAATCTTCCAAGTCAACAGCAATCCAACACTGTGCCTGCTGAAGCTGAAAGAGTAGCCAGTGCAGGCAACCAAAAGCTTCCCCCAAAAGACAGCAAGCTATCCCCACTAGCCTTACTCACACACACCCACCCAAGAAACTCCGTTGCAAGTAACAGGAGCCTTTCCATATACTTCAGCAGGCTTTGACTAAGCTGAAACTCCACCCTTTCCTAGCAGTTGCAGTATATTTGTTCTGTAATTCAGTGCAGCACTGCTTTGAAAACAACTTTCTGATGCTGTTTTCCTGCAAATAGCATAATGGGGAATAATAAGCAGGTGCTTCTGAACAGAAACCCGGAACAGCAGAAGTGTTAAACTACTATAAATGAAGCAATTAAGTAACCACACTGTTCATTGTTTATTGACAATCTTTATTAGAGCTGACTTTCTGTATTTAGAGGGTAAGTATAAATACAAATCAAAGTGCTACCCTGCAGTAAGAAATCTTTATTTGCACAAAAAAGGTACAAACAACTAGTATTTCAAAGTTCATCCTATTTAGTACATATAATACCAAAAAGGCAAAAAATAAACCAAGATGAAAGACTAGCAGCAAAAAGAATTCTAGTTCTCCTTCAACACAGTCTCTGTGCTTCCACATTTCTCTAGGAAATAGAGTATAAAGAGAATTCAATCAATTTATATACGAAATATCCTACCAAAAATATAACACTGTGTAAAGAAAGTTAGTAGTACAAAGTTGGGGGGGGGGGCAGGACACAAAGAAAAATGAGAAAATAGTAGATATAATATTAAAAATCTCAAATGTAAACTTGACTGCTGCTTTAACATTAAAAAAAAACCCCACCAAAAGTCACATGAGTATTTCCGTTTGGCTTAGCAGCCAGGAAAATAAGAAAAGCTGATTTTTTAAATTTTTTTTTTTTAAAGTGCTTAACCACCATATCCAAAAGTAATGACTTTCAGACCTACTTAACATGAATGTGCTCAAAAAGCCACTGCTTACAGTATAAAAGCTGTCATTCTGAAATGCTGCACATACAAACTGGCTTTATCTGCACGAATGAAAGATTCCTTTGAACAGCTCTCAATCATATGATGTCCCAAATCAATGTAATGCTATTACAGTGGGCAGCTGAATAAGTCCCAGAAAGTTGAAGTTTAAGAATAATAGATATAAAAAGTAATCTTTTTTTTTCCTTTTTAAAGGCAGCATGCCTCTCCCAGCCGCAAGAAGGTAAATTTATGTAATAAGCAAGAGAAACAGAGTTTTATGGCATTGTTGTAAACTACCTAGAACAAATGTGACTGTGGACATGTTTACAGAGGGAGATAAACACTTACTGATAAAGTATAAAAAGGCAACCACTTGGGTAGGACCAATTGCTAACACAGTATTTTACTTGGTATTAAACATACTGTCCACTTGCTTTATAACCAATAGTATGTCCTAACTCAAAAAACCACAGTAACAAGAAAACCAAGAAAACAGATGACTTTAAGAGCTTAGGACTTTTGTTACACTGTTAAATATTTATTTGAGCCTTAGTGCAAAGGAAAAAAAATTAACATTCTAGGCTCCAAAGCAAGTCAAATACATAAGACTATTTCACGGGGTTTTGACAGACATGAGACACACAGATTCCAAGAGAAAATTAATTTTTTAGCTGTAATGGCCACTCATTTTTATCTCAGGGTTAGAAAACACATTTAAAAATGGGAGCAAAGACTCTGGCATTCATTAACCTCAAGTACAGCTACAAATCATTCCAACCCTACCACCCTCCCAAATCTAAACCGTCAGTATTGCTGCAGCTGTTGAATTGTGCCCACAGCCTATCACTAGCACTGTCCACCCCCACATTATCGCAATAATTTCTCCATCAGCTCTGGAATCCTACAAGCTTGCATTTGTTTACATTCATCTATTTCACAGGCCTAATTTTTGTAAACTATTTCTTGAAAGCCATCAGTTCCCAACACAGTATCTTCATTGTCCTTCAGGACAGTTTTTAAGTCAGAGAACCCTCTGGTTCATTTACCACTAAAACACATTATCTAGAAATGGTAACTTTTTTCCCTACAAAGTTCCTGTAAACACTTCTGTGTTAAGCCACAGTAAGCTTTAGACCAGGAAATTCAGCATCTCCAGTGAATTGACTTCACCTCACTTCTCTACAAAAAGAGCAACCAAAAAAAACCCAAACAAAAAAAACCCTTTATAATTAAAAAGGAAAGGATATAACACAACAATGAAGCATTCAGTTAACTAAGCAGACATCTAAAATAAGCCTCTGAAAATGTAACATTTGAAAAGCAATTATTTTAGTGGTTAAAGTGTGCAAAGGACTAAATACGCCATATGTTTCAGAGATAACCCAATACTGTAGTCGTCAATGATTACTATTCAAGTCTAGCACGGGCAGTTCTGTTGCTTTTGTTGCTGGCTTTGGACATTATATATTACCACTTTCTCTTTATATTTGGGCATTATATACTACCACAGCTTTCATGTCTTTTTTTTAAAATAGATACCAGCAACATGACTTTAGAGTGGTATAGGAAATACGGGTTTCTTTTTTAAATGTTTCCTGTTCACCCCAAGTATGGCAAGACTGAATATTATGTGGAATTAAACACAGTGTTTCAAGCAGGAACATCAAATATTATTTCAAGTTTTGTCTATGAAAATCACCTCAAAAAGATCCAGAATTTCAGGTTTCTGTGAAACAAATACAGTAATTATGGAAAAATACCATGCAAGGAAAGTATAGCTATGCTATTGATGAGAAGTACAAAAGCTTAGAACCAGAAAAACACCAGCTTCAGCCTGAGACTGAAAAAAACCACAGATTTTTCAAAACCAGAGTCCATACAGTGTCCAACAGCCCTGCCTTGTCATGTTTGTTAATAATCTCGCTTAGAAGTCAGACAGCATTTTGTTTAACTTGTGTTGCTCTGTATCATTACACTAAACCATAATTAACTCCTCTTTTGTCCCGGCCTCATTCCAACACAATTGTACCCACTGTATACCAGCAGCAGTTCTCAGGTTTTGTTTTGCAGCTCAGCTGTATTTTTCTTGGATGTTCACAAGACTGGCATTTGACTGGATGCGCTTGGCTGGAAAAGGAAAAATTATATGAAAATTAAACACAAAGAATTCCACAAAACTCTACTCCCTCTATTTATCCGACACAGACTTGCAAACAGCTTTCTGTTCACGTCCAGAAACTTCAATGAAAGATACGGCTGAACGCTCTTTACTACCCTCCTTCAGGGGACAGCAGCAGACTATTAGTTGCTATTAGTGCTGTCAGCACAGCTGCAGACAGATCTGGCTGGGCCCCCTCTCCCACAAGAGCCAAAGCAAGTCCCTGGCACCACCCAACTCCAACAGCCAGCACCACCACTTACGCAAAATGAGAATCCGTTTCTTCTGCTTGAGTGAAGGAAGCTACTAAGGTAAAAAACAATAGGTAGGAAGAGAATAAAGGATGAAACTGCAATCACTGGGACCGTATCACTGCAGGGAACAGAACAGTTGAAAGTCCTGCCTCCAAAGCTTACGTGTGATGTTCATCTAAAAGAAAAACATAGCCATGAAAGCAAGCACATGTATTTTGCTGTGCAGCATAGCAAACACTCAGGCCTCAAGACATTCAAGTGTTCATATAATGACCTCAGAAAACAATACTTTAACAGATCTCCCCCCAAAAGCAAGCAAACCCCTAGAAATGTAGAGACAGACAATTTTAATGGAGCCAAGATGTCCACATCGAAACTTTTACAAGCGTCAAAACCAGACTGTGCTCAGATACACTGTAGACATTGCCACATGCCCATTTCCCAGAGAACTCACTGACAGCCTGTGGGGACAGGGCTAATCCCATACTTTCGACAGCACTCCTTTTGCCCAACCACTTAAAACCCCACAATACAGCAAAGCTTTTTCCAAACACATGTCACTAGCGCTGAGGACCCCTATAAACAGAAGGAATCAATTATCACACTGGCTAGAACAATAGCAGTAAAGCTTCACATTAAAAGCCAGAAGATTAAGAGATTATTTTTAAATCCATCCCCTTTGCAGGAACAAGAAATGGAAGTGCAGCTACTCAAACTGGAATGCACTTGGGTGATCAGGAGCTTCAGCCATGCTGCTGCTGCACTGACTGAGGACAGGACCTAGCAAGACAGCCCCACCAAGGTAGCCTCCCCTCCATGGGACATCAGCTTACCAAAGGCACTGCTGCCCATGCTGTCCCCCACTGAAAGGGAAAAGGCAATCCCTCACAAGACAAGCACAAGTGGCTCAGTATTAGTAAAGACCTCCATGACAAGGACTCCCTGTTTGAATGTTATAAATACTTACGGCCTCTTCCACGTCGATACACAAGTGTGCGGAGTGCCCAGACTCACCACCTTGCCTGTTCATCCTTTGCAAGTTGTTATACAGGTCATTCAACATTTTGTAGGTTTCGTTGCAGTTTTTACATACTTCTGTGTAGTTGTTTGGTGACAGATAGATTGTTTGTCCCTAGGGTTATAAAGCTCTGTATGAATGTTGTTTTATGGCATCATTAAAAAAAAAAAAAAAACACCTTAAAAAAAATAGAGCCAAGTTTGAACCAAAATCCAGATTTCTAGCATCCTACACTGAGTAAAGGCCCAGACAGACAACTCATACTCATGACTAGGGACAGAATCCTTTTCTTGCAGGTTCTGCATCTCAAACTGTCTTTGAACTAGCAGTTTTATTTAAACATTTTCAAGTACCAGTTCCCAGAAAAGAGGGTGGGGGTGGGAAGAATTACTAGTAATCCAATGTTATCTGAAGCCAGAGATATCAGTTTTTCTTAATAGTATTTTGTTTGTTTTTTGTTTGTCCATACCTAACAACTGTTAGGTTGCTGCTGCTGAACTATATTGACGGATACAGACTGTGCCATAGTCAGAAATTCTTTCCATTTGCGGCCTTCACCACACCTGAACGCAATAGGACACACTTGAAAACAATACCACAATCCTACAATCTCTATAGGTATTGCAGTCCAGTAATGGTTGTACCAGGTACCCACCGACCACTGGATTAAGTACTAGTTCAGACACTTTAAGTGATCCGCGGGCCAGTTCACACTGCTCCTGACCAAGGCCTATAAAGGCACATTTCCTAAAGATCATTAATAATAAAAAAAGCAGTTTTCTCAAGAGATTGTCCCACAGCCACCATTTACAGTTTTTACTATTGAACAATCCTGAAATTTGGCCAGTTTCTGACTGAAATGGAACATTGCAGTTTCTTTGGCTATTTAAGGTGGGGTTTTTTTAGGACAATTACCACATGTATTTCACTAAGTTATATTGCCTTTGCAATATGGACAAACTTTAACTACCCATAATTTTACTAGTCAAAATAATTGTTACAATGATTTAAGATAGCTGGTCTTTCTGAACTAGACTATATTATCAAAAGGTTATTTAAAGATTGAATTGTTAAGTCAGAAGATAATTCTACAAAGAGATAGAAAAAGAGACTTACAGCATGCAGACATGCCATTCCTTACTATATAATTATCAACTATTGTGAATTCAGAAATTCTGATGTGAAGTAGCACTGCAATTACATACAAAATGAAGTCAAGGTGACTATCAGTTACAATTGTTAGGTTCTCAATCTGTAAACATCTGCATTTTACAGATCATTGCTTTCTCTGCCTAAAATTCAGAAACTCACCAGCAGTTTATTTGCCTAATCTATAACTTCAGTTTATTCAGCATAAATAAGATTTTGCTAGCCATTAGAGGATTTAGTGCTTCTTTTACATACACAGCATAAATACCTGAAGGTTATGTTCAAAACATGTCAGAGATTTATTGAATAAATCCAGGAATTCTACAGTAGAATCTGATAATCCCTCACTGTTGTTCTTTAAACAATCTGTCAAAGAGAAAGAAAAACATCAGGATATTCTAATTTCTAACATTTCCATAGCTGATAAGCCCCAGATACTCCACTCCTGCAAAAAGAGCTCTCGACTATAAAAGACAGGTCTAGTCAACACTGCGGTTTCCTTATCTGCCTGCCACTGATGTCTCAGACCTGCTGACCTAACTCTTCATCGAGAACATATTTCAGAATTAATTGGCCTTGATTAAGTGAAAGATGAAGACTATCATCAAGAGCTTTCTGAAGAGGGGGTCTGAATTATCTTTGGACTTAAAGATAAAACAAGACATTAATTTTCTAGCCCACCAATCTGGCTTTGCCCAGCAAAAGTAACAGCCATTTTGTGAAAACAGAAGCACCAGCAGTAGAGATGAAACAGAGAGCATCCAGTAGAGACAGACCGTGAACACAATAGCAGAAATCAGAGCGTAGGTTATTAATGTCTAAGAAAAGAGCTGACCATTTCACCAGCTTTGAGGGGAGCTCTGGGGCTTTCCTCCTAGGCAAAGGCTCAACCCTACCATGTTACTGCTTCCACCCATCTCACCCCACTTTAGGTGCTCTAATCACACAGAGCCTTGAAAACAACAGTGGTTTGGGAATTTAGACATTCAGTGACAGCACCGTGTGAGCAAGCCAATATCCTAGAAAATTCTCCTGAAAGGAGGAAGTGCCATCAGTAACGAGGGCAAGCATCCAGCTGGACACTGGGCAGAGGCTAAGCACGGCAGGACAGCACAGACCACAGAGCTGCTCCTGTACTGCCTTTCACAGCCCAGATGCAGGAATGAAAGCAAACACTTCTGGGCTCTCAAGGGACACTGCAGTAAACTTTAACACTTTACACTCAACTCCATAGTGCTACTCCCACTGTTTTCTAGTGTACCTGTTAGTGTAGGGTCCCACTCCCCACACCAAGGGAATGACAAAAAGCCATAGTTTAGCTGTAGGCATGGCACAGTATCATCAGCATGGGGACAGCGAGATACAGGGATAGACCCGGACACCCGCCATGCATAAAATGAAATCAAAAGCATGGCTATGGAGGCAGATACTGTTCAATGTGCAGCCATTCCAGAGTTACTGACTTTACTAACAAACAAGGAAAAAAATTTTTATATAAGTCTCTTAAAAAACGGGAAAACTGAGAAAAACAGAAGAAACCACACTGAAGCTAAGGAGAATCTCCAGCAAGGCCTGTAGATCACAAACTAGCAAGACTAGCTTTTGCGAGAATAGTCTAAAAGAATAATTATATAACAGCTAAGTTTTCTGACAGACTAATGCCCTCAGATTTTGGCAGTATCCCTTACAGAATAAAAAGCTCGTGCCCTTCATTAGAGCAGCTCCAACAATTTTTGTGTTATCTACTCACTGTATTTAAACAAATACATACAATTCCTATCTGTGCAGTTTTTAAGGGCTAAATCATAACAGTGGCATGAAAGCTACAGAACAAGTCACATACTTGCACAGTTGGCTGCATCCCAGGTTTCATTAAAGAACTCCGAAAGGGTCACAACTATCTGCAGCCTGTCTGAGGTCAAGATGCTTTTGGCACAATTGTGGCTCTCAGAAGAATTCTACAAGGAAAAGGAAACAACAAGTGTTAAAAATACAAAGGGAAAATTTTGAAAAGTTTTTTAGGCAAGCACAGCTAAGCAATCACAATGCATCACATCAATATTTCTAGAACAGACAGAGCAGAACTGATGGAACAAGAAAACTCTTTTGATCCTCCAATTCATACTATGAGCAACACAACTCATAGTCTTTGAAAATCTACTAGGACTGCATGGAAGTCAATCAAAAATATGCAACTGAAAGGTGGGGGGGGGAAGCAGCAAGCACAGAAATAGGGCTTCCTCTGCCAAGTAGCTCAAATTCATCTATTTCTGGGCCACTGCCCCAGAAGCCAGCTCAAGGCGTTTGCAGTCAGAGAGAAGACACGATTGTTCTTGATAGACTGAAGGAATATTTGAAGGAGCTGAACCAACAGACTGGCCTCAAAACAAAGCAAACCCAAACAACAGAAAACAACCTCCAAACACACCGTACCAATACACTGCATCAGCAGCAAACTTCCCCCTGATGCAGCAATATCAGGAACGCAGTCCTCTGTGAAGCAGCACCCATGGCTGCTCCCCCAAGCCTATGACCAGGCCGGGCTCTCATCCTCCCCAGACACGGGTACCAAGCTCATCTGTCTTAGAGAGCCGTACGACACACCCCATCCTCAAAGCAGGCACTGGCGCAACTCTTGCAACAATGTATTCTCTGAACCAAGCTCATAAAAAAAAAAGAAAGAAAAAAAAAAGAGTAACTATAGAAGCAGTTACAAAATAAACAGCAAGAACCCCTATCGGAATTCAGAACAATGTTTTTCTCCTTCAAAGCTTTATTTTGTCCCTCAAATCCCTGATATGAAACCATGACCTCAGTCAGCTGACTCCTGTGCTCCAGCTCCTGGTTTCTGGCTGCTAAATTGACTTAAGCACTCTTGAAATTGTAAAAGCTGCCAAAAGCCTCTTTGATAAGTGACGTGGGACATAAGAGAAAATAATCTCTTTAACAAGAAATATGTTCCTTACAGAGCTTTATAAGAGATCCAGTTTCCATCTCTCTTTGTTAAAACAGGTTTATTTTTAAACAAGAAGTTTCCCTTGGAGACTCAACGGCAGAAGTTGAGTATCGCCACATCTGGTAACTCCTACATTCACCCACTTTCACTTCTGCTAAATTACAAACGGATATGCAAAAAAGTTATTTATGCAGGAAACTCTCTAGTTGCTTCATTAAGGCCTCTAACTGTGAAACTTCCTCGCTAGCTAGACTTATGAGTGGGAAAAAGCACTTCAAATCCAAAACTGAACCAAGTCGACCTATATCATTCCTTAAATGTTTGCCTAATTTATTAATCAGTCTACTGCCAAGAACTTCATATTTCAAAAGATACCCAAAACTTAACTTGGCTGCTTCTTTCATGTTGCACTGTAATTATTGTAGGAATGCGAAGATAAAAACATCAGGTATCTGATTACTTGTGATCATGGATTGAGGTTGCAAGAGGTCACCTACTTTATTTATTTGGTTAGTTAATCCACACATAGAAGGAGACGCAAATGCTCTTTAGTACAGATGTGTCTTCCAGACCACATAGTGGACCAGTCCTCCCAGGCTGCCAGTACACAAGCACAGCAGCTGCAATGACTTCATACATATTGTAAGTACTGGGATACATTTAGCAACCTAATCCTAGCCAAGACATCATGCTGAAAATACCAAGAGAATTACATACCGAGTTTCTCACTTTCACACTACCTAGTCACTGGTATGAAACAGCTTCCGTATGAGAAACAAATAAAACAGATTACAGGTTTGCAAACTAGAACAAGAGACCACTGGCTAGATATTTGCCCTAGAAAGGACAATTATCAAATTAACATCCATGTCCTTTTCTAATACAGGCACTGGGGTGGTGAAGGGAAACAGGCAGACAACACACCAAAAGCAGAAAGTGATACTTCTTCACACAACAGGTAACTAAGCTGTGAAACAGTTTGCAGCAGGACACTGTGGCACCAGAAGTTTACCTGGGTTTAAAGAGCAACAGATTTTTTTTCTTGTCAATTGCAATTCTAAATAAAGATTCAGAAATCCCAAGATTGGAAGCACAATCCACATTGTTATAAACTCACTCTTTGCTTGTACTCTTACCAGGACACCCACTTCTAGCCATCACCACTGAACAGACAAAGGTCCTTTGGTCTGATGCACTGTCATCCTCACATCATCCCAGAGACCAACTTTTACAAATGGGTAAACTGGCCAAAAACATGCAAAACTAGTTGTGAATCACCTCCAACACTAAGAAATTAAAAAAAAAAAAAAAAAAAGAGAGAGAGAGTGAGAGTTGATCAAGAGTCTGGAGAATGTAAACACAAGATCCAGCTTCAGTCAAAGTTTCCCACTGGTGGGGTCCACAGACTCCAGCCAGTGCTCAGGACTTCTAGCTTGCTGCCACACACTCCCACCAGCTCTGGAGCCAAGAACACTGTGGCATGGTTCCCCACAGATGATGTGCATCACTCGCCACAGCTTCAGAGACCACCAATTTTCCAAGAAGCAACAGGCACCTAAGCTCTGGCAACGTTCCTGGTTAGCACTACACAACAACCTGTGAGCCAGCGCACGGCTTGAGCCATTGCTACATCAGCAAGAACAGCTCAAGTTTTTCCACTCGCACAGAGAAGCAAGGCTTCTTTCTGCAGGTGAAGCTGCTTGCCCCTAACCACGCCAGGAGCTGGCTGCACAGACCATGTCACCACGCCGGGCTGCAGAAGGTATCGCTGACAGCGGCGCTCCCCACATGCTCCCAGCCTCTCCTCAACTGCCTCACGCACCCGGTGGGGCTTCCGGTGCGGGAACGGACCCCTGCGGGCTGGAGATGCCCTACCCGAGACACGGGTACCCCGCTCACTGCCTCGGCGGGGCAGGCCACCCCGACAGCCGCGCCCAGGCCCGGCCCAGCGCACGGCGCCCCCCACCCGGCGCAGGGCCGGGGCGCAGGGCCGGGCAGACACCGGCTGCGGGGGCCGCCGGCAAGGGCGAAGCAGCCCCGGACCCCACGTCCACGTGCGTGGGGCCCAGCCGCGCTCCGCACCGCACTGCCGTGACTGGAAGCCTCAAGGCAACAGCCCGGGCCCCCCCAACCCGGCAGAGGTGCGGGAAGGGCCGCACGCTGGTCCCCGCCCCGGGCAGCCCCCCTCGCCCGCTCGCCCCCCGGCCGGCCCCGCGGACGCACCCCGACGGCGCGGGCGATGCTGCCGTACTGTGCGAGGAGGCGGCGGTAGTGGCGGTGGCAGGCCTGGCAGAGCCGCACCGGGCGGGCGCGGCGGCCCAGGCAGCCCGTCAGCGCCGCGCTGCCCTCCGCGAAGGCGGCGAGAAGGCGGCGGCACTCGGGCTCCAGCTCGGGCAGGTCGCCGGGCAGCCCGGCGCCCCACAGCTCCTCCGCCAGCTCCTCCGCCAGCTCCTCCGCCTCACCCAGCGCCTCCAGCGCCAGGGGCCGGCGCGCCTTCCCGGCGGCGGGGCCGAGGGCGAGAGCCAGGGCCAGCAGCAGGGGCAGCAGCAGGCACGGCTGCGGCGCCATGGCGGCCGCGCCGAGGAACCGGAAGCGCAGCGCCGGCAAACGACCCGCCTCCGCCGCGGGACGCCGCCGCTCATTGGCTGCGGTTGGGAGGGGCGGGGCGAGAGGCGGGGATGGGGCGGGGCGTCTTTCCGGGGCGCGGCGGTGGGGTCTGCCGGTCCCGGGGCGGGCAGGGGCTGACCGCCCGGGGGGTGCCCGGACCGCCCGAGGGGTGCCCGGACCGGGAGCGCGGTTTCTGTGCCGTGCATTTCAGCCAGGTAACATTCTTTTAATCTGAAAAGGGGATTTGAAAGTATCGGCCGTGTGGGAAGTGACTTTCAAATGTACTGAAAATACAGCAACTATTAGGAAAAAATCCTCAAACCGGAGGCCGAGTGGATGAGGGAGGAACAAGCCGCGTATTTCTGCAGGCAAAGTGTTTCCCATGTTTTGTCTCAAGCCGGACACCTTTGCTGGTACCTGGCCCCCAACTTTCCCGTGGCTGCCTCCGAACAGAACTGCGGTCACCAAAGGAAAACTCTGCCCAGAGCAGGAGCGAGCGCAGCAGCGGGTAACCCCGCTCCCGGGGCTGTAGTGCCAGGCTGCCTGGTAACTCCTCTGTCTGGCAGGACCTTGACCCCGTCCGTGCCTGTCCATGCCTGTCCCACCTGGATAAAGCCCTTCCCAGCCATTCCGGTGGGATTTTGACCGAGTCTGGGTTTGTTGGTGCTCTGGCCAGACACACATCCGAGAGGCAGAGCAGAGCCCTGCAACTCCAGACCGTGGTGCCTTTGGGAAGAACAGAGCCGAGCAGGATGGCTCACCATCCGTTGCATGCGGCTGGTTCGGTTCTGCACACTTGGCACCGGTGACAGGAGGCAGCGCTGGCTGGCAGTGGCCTGATGGTTGTGGCAGCTGCTGGGAGTTCAGTGCTGCTTGAACTGTTTCCCTGTGCACGCAGCCGTGCCCAGCTCCGCCGGCTCCCTGTCACCTGGCCCACCTGGCCTGAGCTTGTGCCAGCCAGCCGTGCAGTAAATGTCACAGGGTGGAAATGTCCAGGATGGATTTGTGCAGTCAGGTGACAACACATCAGTAAAGGTGATGATAAAGGTGCATCAGGCAGGCAAAGAGCACCTGACAGAGACCGTCTGGCTTCTCTGAGTGGGCTGAACACCACAGCTCGGAAGAAATGGCTTTCAAAACAATGAAGGAAACCAAATGAAAACCATGACACAGACATGACAAAGACAAGACAGAGTGTGGCCGAAAATGTACCAGATTGCCTGTAGCTGCAAACCGATTGGGGTGAGGGCCCTCGTTTGGGTGCCGGAGCATCCCGGCACCGTGCTGCCCAGGCTCTCATCGCCCCGCCAGGCGCTGCTGCTTTGAGTCACCGCGTTCGGGAACCTGAAGCTGCTTAGCGGGACGCACGTGGCTGGGGTGGCCCCAGGGCTGGACGGTGGCCCCCCGTGCTCAGTTCCGTAGCCGGGGTGCAGCTGGGCGCCGGGAAGCTTTGGGGCCGCGGCGCTGCCTGCACCGAGCCGGCGGCCTCAGCCCTGAGACGGGGAGAAGGGCCGCTGGCCTCCCCTAAGCGACCCTCGGCCCAGCCGGCGGCCATAGAGCCTCGCTGGCCCGTGGCAGGGGACGGGGTGGCCCCGCACCGCGACACCCCGGGCAGCCCCGGCCGGGCGGGCAGGAGCGCGGGCGGGACGGGGCGGGGCGCCTGCCTCCCGCAGCCCCCAGGAGGGGGCAGCAGCGCTCCCGCGCAGCGCCCCACCGAGGGGCGGGGGGAGGGGGGGGCTGGGAAGGGCCCTCGGCGTGTCCCGCACCTGCGTCCCTGGGCGGCGATGGAAACGGCGGCACGGACCAGCCGCTCGCCATCCTCACTGGGGGTCTCCCTCCCCTGGGCCTGCGCCGGCACCGGCGGGGACCGGCGGGGGGGCAGAGCGGGCCAGGGGGGGCGTTTTGCCGCGTCTTGGGAGTTAAACACTCTCCTGCGAGAGAATGTGTTCTTCCGAACAGTGAAAAACAGGGCGGGGGGGGAGGAGGATATAAGAAGAGGGGAAAGGGAAAGGAAAAAAATAATAAAAAAAAAAGGGGGAAAGAGGAAAAAGGGGGGGGGGAAGGAAAAAAGAATAAAAACTTTATAAGAGTTTCAGATTATACCTCTGAGGCATAATTGGGATATAAACATTTCTGGCATTAATAAATGTGTTGCTGCACGCCTGTAAGGAAGATGTCTGGTCATTAAGTACTTATTTTTTTCAATAATAAACAGCACATTACAAAGCGAAATTAGAAAGTCACTAACTTTTTCATCTGTGGTTCAGAAGCAGGGCTTGAAGAAGGCATGGGCCTCTTCTCGGGTAATAAATGAGTTTTGTTACCAGGCTGAAATCAGCACTTACCCTAACTGACAATTTGGCTGTCAAGCAAACTTGGTTACTTTTCTTACCCAAGCGGTGCCGTTGCCTGTCTGCTCAGCCCCCTCAAAGGGGCTGTTATGGCTAAAACAAGCAGGATTTGGCCTTGGCCACATATCTCAGAAATAACTCTAAGAATTTCAGATGGCTTGTGTTGTTATATAGTCCCGATTATTCTTGAAAACACATCCAAATATTTCAACGCCTGCCCTGACTACAGGAGAAAGTGTGTTTCATTCAGCAGAAGGAAGAGTCTTACCTGAACAGTTTAGAAACAGAACACAGCAAATGAATATCCATTTCCTATGCCATCTTGCTGGATCTGTGGAGACAGCAGCGTGAACCAGGGAAAACGAGCAGTTTGAAGCTGTGAAGCTGGTTGCCTTCAGTGCTCTTTCTCCTCATTTATGCCTCTGTGAGCTGAGAACCGAACCCCTTTTTCACGTTTTCTTGTTGTCTTTGAAGAACGATGGCTTGGATAAAGCCTTCTAACAAAAGGGCTGGAAAAGGAGGGACAGGCCATAAATGTCAAGGCAATGCCAGAAAATTAGTTGATATTCTGAATGTAAGGAATAAAGAGGGAAAGGAGTCAGGGATGACTGGGAGGCTGGGTGCCTGGGGAGCAGGACAGTCTCAGGAAGGGATATTGGGGCAGGCAGTGCTCAGAGGGCAGGAAGAAAAGGGAGAAGGGGCTCTGCCTCCTGACCTGAAACTGCTGCCCAGGAGACAGACATCGTCAGGACAGGGGCCAGCAAGAGCAAGGAGGTGTGAGGGCTGTCCACTGATAGCTGTCTCCGGAGCTGTGGAAATGGAAACCTTCCTTTTTTAATCTTGACTAGTTTCATTGCAGAGATGGCAAAGCTCGTCATGAGCAAAGAAAGGATCAGCATATTATGTCCTTCTTGCACAACCATCCCCTGCCTATGGAAAGCTTTTCTCCCCCATCCCCGTTACAGTCTTGTGGGTCCCTGTTTATTCATAGGGCCAATGTTGGCTCCTTCATGTGCTGGTGGTGACTGATGTTGAAGCCTGACAGCAGGTCACCCAATTCAATGACTGTTTTCCAGACTCCACAGAGCATCAGAAAGTGGTCCAGAAGGCCATTGCATATAAGTGATTAACTAAGGGCAAGCACAGATCCCCATCACACCCAAGAAAATGCACTTGTGAGGAAATAAATATGCTAAATAAACTATCGGCATGTTGAGGCATTTTTGGTCAGTTGCAAGTGAAAATCCTCCCAGCAATACTGGTCTGAGATAATTCTTATTTTCAAAAGATTATGTGAGCTTCATTTAAAAGCTATCAAGAGACACTTGTCTAGTTGCACAAGTTTTCTGACAAGCCTGAGGTACCGTGCCTCTTAGCACTGTCCTGTTGAAGCACTGTTTGTCTATGTGCATAGCAAAGAATACGAAAGCCTTTTCACTCAGGGAAAGAAGTCAGAGTCACATCTGCACTAAACTACAAAGAACGAAAAAACAAGAAGTAAAAAAAAAAAAAGTAGTTGATTTACAATCATTTCAGTCTTTAGTTCAGAAGAATCCCGAAATTTATCAGTGGCTTTGCAAACAAGATGCCAAATCTTGTCCTTCAGCCTCAAGCACTTGGGAGCAATGACATTGCATCGGCTACTTGGGAATCAAGGAATGTCAGACACTTGAAATGTGAAGACACACTCAGGAACATCATTCTCTGGGTGACTACAAGAGACTGCTACCACCAACTAAAACTTCAGGACTTTCAAACTTACAGAAAAGGCGTGTCAGTGCCTCATACAGAATGCTTTTTTAGGAACACTCTGCAAATTCAGGGTATATTCCCTGAACTGCCAAATGAAATGAGGAAGTATTAATAGCATATAAATTTTCTGAAGAGCTGTTGACTAGACTGCTGTGCTTGACTGGCCAACTCGACCAGAATCTGCAACCTGTTTGTCTTGTTCAGTTATATAGCAAATCGTGAAGCAGATGATTTTCTCACCTAATCCAAACCACCACATTCTCACCACACAATCATGAACCTCGTTCATGTCAGAGTAAGGTGTAATCAGTTAGATGCCACCTAGTACATCCAACTCCTCCTTATAGTTAGCTGGTTCATTTGTGGAGAGGCTGAACATCCGCTAAATCCTCAAGGGATCGGAGGTTACTGTTCTGACCACCACTGCCCACAGACCTGGACACATCTGCATTTTTCCATAGCCACCCGCTCCTGCAGCTTACAGCTGTTGTAGCCACTGGTGGATACTCAGGCTACCTTCAGCCAGAACAAGCTGGGTGGAGGAATCCTGGACACTGTCCTGTCCCTGGGGCTAAGGTATCAGAAGGCACTGAAGTGACCTGTGATGGTGAGCCAGAAAGCCAGCAATAATTTTCCCATTTCCAAACAGATACAGAGAGAACACCAAGACACACCATCCATCAGCTAATCTTCTTCCCTATTTAGCACCATCACACTCCTGAAGAGGGAAAACAACCCCACATCTTCATATGAAGACTTTTATTTTCTGTAAGCATATGTAATAGCTTGAGAAATCATAGATAGCACCATAGGATCTTTGCTTAGGCCTTACATATTTGCATATAATATCTCTATGAATCCAATGCACAGAGACATGTCATTTCTATGCACCTGTCAGAATTTTTGCTCAGGAAAGGGGAAAAAAAAGTACATTATCTTTTAAGAATCATGACTAGAAAACAATTAATTGTCAGTAGGCAATCACACCAGTCTGACAAGATCCAGTTTGAAATAAGTTTATGGGATTTTTGTTGTAGTCGTTGTTGTTGTTCTCAGGATGCTGCACTTGAGCAACTGAATGATATCACATTTAAGGCCCTGGGTGGCATGCCATTTCCTTATTCATATGTGTCTAATTAAGTCTTAATTGTGCCATTCGTTATGAAATGAAAGAAGAGCTGTTAGACTGCATATCTTTTATGACAGTAAAACAGGATGACACTAATGAAATAGCTAATGTCTAGAAAAAGAACGAACATATGCAGGGGACTTTCGAAGATAATGACGTTTAAAACACAGCAGAAACATTAGAAGCAGCATAATAGTGAAATTACCACAAATAACTTCTTGATTAACACTAGTATGAAAGGTACATTCTTTTTATAGTTCACTGAAGTGTGGATGACTGTCCATGCTCAGAAATACCCAGCGAGCCACATTCTGCTTTTAGTTACCCTGGTGTCAGTGTGGTATTGTCTCACTGTCCTTTTTATAAGGAAGCAACTCAAAACTGTTCTTCACTTTTGCAGATTGTTTCTTGCTGCTTATATATCTCCATTGAATTTCACCAAGTTCCCAAAGCACAGGCTAAAACATGGCTCATAAGGGAAGAGAATGGCCAGGCTTCAGTAGACCTTGGCTCTGCTTGTGCACCCGTCAAGTTTCATTCCTTGTATTGCAGCCCCCCAGGACAGGTCAGTGGAGGACACCCCCCAGCACTCCCGCAGAAGCAGGAGTCCTTCCCTCCTGCACACACATGGGACTGAAGCAATGGTGCAGAAGCTGTTGTGGACATCTGGACTAATCACCTGAGCTAAGGGAGAACATTTTCACAGGTGTCTCCACTTCAAACGTGTCTGTCATGGTGAGTTCTTTGCTTTGCATCTCCTCTTTGCATTGTACTTCCTTCTACCCTTGGCATTAGAAGAGGATCTAGGGGAGGTTTAGATCGGATATTAAGAAAAATTTCTTCACTGAAAGGGTGGTTAAGCATTGGAACAGGCTGCCCAGGGAAGTGGTGGAATCACCATCCCTGGTATTTAAAAAATGCGTAGATGCAGTGCTTAGGGACATTATTTAGTGATGGACTTGGCAGTGCTGGGTTAGCGGTTGGATTTAATAATCTCAAAGGTCTTTTCCAGACTAAATGATTCTATGATTCTGTGATCTATTTACTAATATAATCCCCTAGTAAAAGGTTTTACTTTCCTCTCTGGATAGAGGATCACAGAAAGATGAACCGTAATAGAAGATAACATAAACATGAGAGGTTATTTCAGTAAAGGTATCAAAATGTAAGGACTGATCATCCTACAGTTGCAATCTCACCTGAAGTGTGCCCCGTTTATGTTGGTTCTAGAAGAACAAAAAAAAAGAGTCTTTGGCACAATTTCAGGTTATTATTACAGCAAGCTGCCTGCTGGTGAGGAGGCAGCAGAGACACAGCTGGAGGGGAGAGCGTGGGGGGGCAGTGAATGAAGTCCACCATGGCTGCTTCCCACCCAGCCTCAGCCAGCCGCAGCCACCGCACCACAAAATAGGCTGGGGGCTCTGAGCTGGTGGGAGCTGCAAGGGACTTGGGAAGAACCAAGTGTTGCTACCACTTGGGGTATGTCACCAGCGTTGGTCCATTACGGTTTTCACAAAGGGCCAAACTTCATCTGTGAATCTGCAAGTCCACTCAGCGGAGTTCACCGAGGTTGCGGGCATGCAAGAAAGAGCATGCTCTGGTAAAGAGGCTATAAACATACTATTGAGTACCAGATGGCTTTCCTTCTGCTAGCAGGAGCCAGCAGGCACTTCCAAAAGGCTACAGGCAGTTGAAGACCTTGATGAAATTTTGTGAACAGTTGTTGTCACCCTCGCAGCGCTCATTGCTATGTTTCAGTCCCAGCCCGCTGCTGTGAACTGAAAGTCACTTCCCCTCCTCCAGGGGTTCACATGGAATTTATAAATGCCCACACAGGAACAAATAGTATCTCAGATGTAAATATCACGTGGTGAATGCATCTTATACTGCTGGGATGATATTTATCGATTTTTTATTCTCAATAGCTTCTTTTCCAAGTTCTTTATTCCATTTAGAGTGTTTTCATTTTAAAAAAACATTAGTTCCACCTGTCCCCTCAAAAAAGCCTCCAACCAACAGCAACAGACACCTCACACCCAACCCATTCCCAGTCTTAAAACTGATCTGACACCGTGTACTTGATTTTTCTCTGCTGGCAGGAATCGTACAAGCCTACCTGCAGAGCCAGTGCAGGCAGCCTAGCCATCCCGGCCACAGCACGCCCCTGAAATCTCCAGCTGGCAGGATTTAGCCCTATTCCGTATGCCAGGGACAGTTGCTCTGGCTTCTTCCAGGGATGACGGACCCCAAGCAAATCATCGAGAAAGGAAAGTTTCAGCAGCAAGAGGAGAGGTCAGGCTGTGGGAGCCTAGAAAAGAATAAATTGTGATTTTCTGCTCCTCATAGACTGTATTAAATGAAGTGTTTGAAAGAGAGGAGTTACTCATTCAACACGAACCTGTAAGTAACGGGCTTGTGAATGTCTTGGACTTGAACTGATGTCCCACCATCCACCATCTATTCCGAGACTGTGTATCTTTGTCCACAAATGATAAAAAAATAAGGAACAGCTGATCCCGGGAATTTCCCACGGGGTTTTCAACACCTTTGCTCCTGGTGAACGACAGGGCCGGGGATGACTGGCGAGTCCCCAGCACCGGCTGGGGCCAGCCCCTGCTTTCCATGAGCTCCATCTGACAGCTGGACACGGGCCGTAGGACCCTCCGTCCCCAGAGCCTGGTGGCGAGGAGCTGGGCCCCAGGGTCGCGCGTGGGGCCGCCGCCCGTGGGAGCGCAGGCACCCTCCTCCCGCAGCCCTGCCGCACACCGGGGCGCCGTGTCGGGGGCACCGGGTCGGGGGCACCGGGCCGGGGGGCAGGCTGCGGCGGGGGAGGGGGTAGGTGAGCGCCCAGACGGGCGGACAGGCTCCAGGTGCGCCCTTCCCCTCGCTCACGGCTCCGTCTGGGCGAGGACAGCGCCTGGGGCAGACCCCCGGGGCTCACTCCCCGCAGACCCCCGGAGAGCTGCCGTGATTTATTTTTCCCTCGGAGCGCGGAAACCGGGAGACCAGATTCTGGGGCTCGTTGGGGTTTTTCCTAGTCAGGTATCCCCCTCCTCACCACCAGCCCTGACCTTGCCGCAGGGGAGGCTCAAGCGGCTCAGAGAAGGAACGGACGAAAGCCGCTGAAGCCAGCCCGGCGCACACCCGCGGAGCCCCCCGCAGGCCGGTGGGGACCCCCGGGCACCCCGCGCACGGGCCCGGGGTCGCTGCCGCAGTCGCAGGTGAAGCCGGCGCCGAGGGAGCGGGGCCGGGGCGCAGGGGCCGGTAGCAACCTGTTGGCACCGCTGGCTGCCCAGGAGCCTCCCCGGGCCTGGGAGACGGCTTTCCACCCCCCGAAACGTAACCCAAAGCCACTACTTTCTCCTGGGCAGGGCAGGGGCTCGGTGCCGTGCAGGGGGTCCTGGATGTACCAGGCTGTCCTGCGCCCCTTGGGGAGTGGGGCTTGGGGGTGCCGGGGGTCTGAGAGCCGGCCACAGGCCGGGTGTTTTTGCACGGAGAGGGGGCTGTTCTGAGGAGCGGCCGCGCTTGCAGCCCCGGCGGTGGCTTTGGAAGCGGGTGCCGGCCGCCCCCCCCGGCTCCCCCGGCCCTGCCGCCCCCGGCCCGGCCCGGCCCGCCGCCGGGGTCGCCTCCCCTGCCCGGGGCCGCGCTGGGACTCGGCTTTTTGTTATTTTCACGGAGCAGATATTAATTAAAAGAAATACATGATTAAAAAGTAATGAGTTGAATAAAAATTATCTCCGCTCATTTTCTGATTATGTTAATTGTTAAAAACCCTTCAATCACGCTGTTGCAGTCAATGGGTTTTAATGTGAAATTAGTGGGCTCTTGATAACTTACAGTCCAGAATAATCCTGGAGGTTTAGTCATCATTCCTAATAACGAGATGTTACTGAGAACGGAGATTTTACATGATTTTGCTACATTCAGCCCTTCCCCCATGAAAGGGTCTGCCTTTGTGGCACACAACTTCAATTTTCATGCCTGCGACTACTTTGTTAGTCGTACCCTGTATACTGCTCCATTATAGGCCAATTACATATTTTATGTGTCTGTGTGTCGGCTGAATATTAAAAAAGACGCCTGCCCGTTGTAAAGGTAAAAAACCAATTTTGTCCATCATGACTTTCTATTTTTATTTTCCCCGTCTAACTCATCTTGAATCTTGCGACTGTTTCTCTGCTCTGATTTAATTTAGGTCCCTAAGCACAGGTTTACGCTGAAAGTATGAAAAGTAATTAAACGGCTAGGAAAAAAAATGTATATTTGCTGCAGGAGTTGGTATGCTTAAAGACTACGGCGAAGAAATAAATATGGAGAATTTCTCCGATAGGTGATCGCAAAGAGCCGGGGTTTGAAACAACTTCAGCCCCGCGGTTCGGAAGCGCTGTGCAATTCTCCTCTCATAGAGGAAAGAAATGACGGCCCCAGACCCCTCTCATCTTAGCCAACGTGTTTCTTCCCTAGAAATTCGTTTGAGAGGTGTCATTTTCATGCAGATAACTAAAGGTATCCTTTTCTGTTCGACAGCCTTGAAAATTTGCATCTAAA
Source organism: Falco rusticolus (assembly GCF_015220075.1). NCBI lineage: Eukaryota > Metazoa > Chordata > Aves > Falconiformes > Falconidae > Falco > Falco rusticolus. The sequence continues at coordinate 24,770,811 of NC_051192.1, forward strand.
AACCGCTCCTCGCACCCACCTAACAATTTAGCTGAAATTTCGAACCCTGGCAGCGAACCGGCTCCTGGCTGGAAGGGAAGGAGCGGGGCGGCACGGAGGAGCGGCTGCGGGGGAGCGAGCGGCGCTGCCAGCCCGGGATGTGCCCGAATTCCTTCGCAGGGGCTGTCCCCGCCGCGGCCAGGAGCCCCCGGGCCGCCGGCGAGCGGGTGGGGGGCGGCCGGGACCCACGGCAGCGCCCGGCCCGCGGAGTCCCGCTCCCCGAGGTTACGGGCTGGGGGGGGGGGGGGGGGGGGAGAGAAAAGAAAAGGGGGGGAAAGGCAGCGGGAAAATTGGAGCTCCCTGCTTGTACGTGTGTGTGTGCGCGCATACCCACGTATTCCTTCCCCCCCGAGACAAAGTGCTGGTGCTGTGCATCTCCCTGTCACCGCAAGGATATCTAATTACTGCTGACAGATAAGAAAAGACGTTTTCGTGCTGACCGAGGGGGCTGGAGCGGGGGCGGCGGAGTGCGGGGCGCATTCCCGGACAGCCCTGCATAGAGCAGGCTGCGAAAAAGTCTCCGCCATGGCGACTTGGGCTGCTGCTAGTTTAATATTGACCCTCTACCACCGCCGGCGGGGCGCGGGTGTCTGCTGGCCTTGCGAGGGGGCAGGGGGTGTCAGGCTGCCTCCTGCGCCCCTGCTTCTGGCACCTTTGGGGTGGGGGGAGGCCGGCCAGGATCGGGCCCTTTGGGTGCTTCCCCCACAGGGAGCGGCGGGCCAGGGGCAGCACCCCCGTTTCCCGCCGGTGCCTGCCCCCCGCCCCGGGCAGCTCCCGGGGGCGCCGGGCCTCGGGGAGGAGGGGGAAGGTTATGTCCTAATTTGTTGTGAAGGGGAAGTGCTTGGGAGGGTTGTGGTTTGGTTTGTTGTCTTTTTTTTACAAAAAACCTCGAGCTTCTCGTAAAAAAGAGCCATTTGTTTACAAAGCCCCACTGCCCCCGTCTGAGCCCACCCCCGGCAGAGCCCCCGAAAGGGGGGGGGGCATCCCTGCATCCCTCCGTGCCGGGCCCCCTCGCTGGTTCATTTCCCTATTTGCATCCGCTGTTAGCTGAAGATCATTTTAATAAAAAACAATGAAAGGGGAGCGCATCTAGAGGGCTTGTCGGCAGCATTCAAAAGCCAATAGAGTTTATAATTCTACTCTATCATTCCTTATTGATTAGAGTAATCAAGATAAAAAGCTAGCCGGGCTCCGAGAAGTTCAGCGGCATATCATTAAAGATAAGAGTCAGTTAATTCTGGCGCAGGGGTAATGGTGCCGGCGATGAAGAGTTCATTTGCATGAGATGCTGAGACCCGTAACAAGAGGACAAAAATCACTAATTAGGACTGCAGAGTGTCTCGAGTTCTTCAAGCACCCTTTCGAGATGAGGGATGATGCAAAGAGAATGCACTTTCATGTAAACCCCTGGCAGGACACCGCGCCCGGGGTGCTGCTCCCCGGCAGGGATCGCGGAGCGGGGCCGGGCCGGGTCCCGGTGTGTGCGGCCGCCGCCGCCCCGAGCCTGCGGGACGCCGCCTGCCCCGAGCAGCCCGGGCACCCGGGGGAAGCGCGGCCGCAGCCGCCTCCGGGCTTGGCCTGAAATCTGCGGCGTGGGGGGACACGGCAAGAAGCAAAAAAGATGGAAACACACCCCATAACTTTGCTCAAAGGTTTATTCGTGTTTTTTAAAAAACAATTGAGTGAACAACAAGCCTTATACCAACGAAAAATAAAAAAGCCTGCACTAAGGTGCTCGTGAGCCTGCGGGCAGCTACGAGTTGCTAGAAACCAGGGAAAGCGTTTCGCGGCAGCCCGCGAGCAGAGCCGCACCTCTGCGGACAGCGGGAAGAGCCCGCAGCCCCCACCGCCCGGGACGGCCGCGGGAGCCCGGGGGTCGCGCCTGGGCTTGGGACCCGCCACTCCCTCCCGGGCACCGGGACACCTCCTTCCCCACGGAGCACGTGGGGGGCCGGCGCCCTCTCCTTTCACCGTGGCTACTGTCTTCTCTCTCGTCCCCCTCTCTTGTCTCGCCCCCTCTACAGCCGCGCAGACAGACCCAAAGCCGAGCAAAGCCCCTCGGCTTCTGGCAGCCCTTCCGGGGCGGAAGGACACCCATGGGGCTTTCGGGAAGCTCCCCGCAAAAGCCGGGGGCCGCAGCGGCGGGCTGGTAGCTATAAAGTTGTTTACTTGCCCGAAAGGCATCAGCCGCGGGAGGCTTGGCAGCTGGCTATTAGCGCTAACTTTGCCCCTCGCTTGGCCGGGGAGCAAAGGATTCACGGCCTTCTTTTGGCTAATCGTAGGTGTCAGCGTGGAAAGCGGCAATGTCTGCCGCTTCTCAAAAGTCTCGCTGTCTCCGTGGCCCCCCAGCAGCCCCCCGCCAGCACCGCCGCTGCTCGCCGCCGCGTTCGCACCTCTCCGCCCACACGTGGCCCGGCTCACCCGCCCCCGCAGCGCGCACGGCCCACGCCCACGCGCTCGCGCCTGAGTGCCCCCCCCCTCCGCTTCTTGCACACCGCACTCGCCCGCAGGCGCGCACGCGGGCGTTGGTGCCCCGGGCGCGCGAGTTCTTCGCGTGGGCCGAGCCCCTCCGCACGCCCCTTCTTGCACACGTGCACCCCCCGGCACACCCGCACCCCCCGGCGGCTCTCACCTGCTCACACGCCCGCAGGCAGCAGGCGGGCAGCAGGCAGACCCCCGCCCCGCAAACGCCCCCCCCCCCGCCCCGCACACCCCCCCCGCCCCGGGCGCGGGGCCGCTGCGGAGGAGGTGGCGGCTCCTCCCGCCTCGCCGCCCCGGTCCCCGGCGCTTTGGACTTTTGTCTGGCTATGTGGCTGAGGGCTCCTTTCCCCTTGTTCTTCCCATAGAGAATAAAGTCAGTCTGTATTTAATGGTTATGGCGGATGTGAGGAGGATTTGGCAAATGAAGAGGCCTTTTGCTCTAAAATATTGTTCCTTACGTCGTGTGAGTCTACCAACCCACCACGACCCCATATTCTTCTCCGGGTGTCTGACTCGAATGACAAACGAGCTGATTTTTTCAGTACATCGCTGGGAAATGTAGTGAGTGATAATAGAGATTTCTCTTTCATTTTTTACGCTTGACTTGGTTATTGTTGCTTTTCTTTTCCCGTGATTCCTTCTGAGGATTAGCTCTGACTTCCCCACTATTGGCGGTCAAAGTGGCCCAAACTCTGGATGACAATTGATGGGGATCAGGGGATTGCCCATTCTGTGCCTGTAAGAACTGATTTGTGCCAGAGAAACTCATCAAGTATAGGCGAAGAATAAAAAGCATTTGGGGGTAAATGTATTCATTGAGAAGGGTTCTTCCAAATTGCTTCTAAGTTTTCTTAATGAAAAGTAACGCTTGCAGCAATCAACGGCTTTTTGACGGATTACAAACCTGGGTAGGACTATGGGGCTGCATTTAAAAGTGCCCCAGCCTTAGCATGGGGGCAACTTGCTCACAAAAGTGTAGGAACGAGGGTCAGGCCGCAAAATACAAAGCGGAGGTTTGATGCGTGTAGGAGTAATGAAAGGTGCATTAATTTATTAACATGGTGCGCGCAGGAAAAGTGAAAGAACAGCCCGGTGTAAGAAGAATCATTAACTCTCTACCCCAGGGACCCACCCAAGGCTTGCCATTTACATCAAAATAGTTATTGTATCTTTAGAGAGAGAGAAAAATCCCGCAGCAGCAACAGTCCGTGTTAGAGGTGGAGGACAGGAGAAAAGCGAAGAAAAGTGAAGAAAAGCGAAGAAAAGAAAAAAGAAAAGAAAAGAGAAGAAAAGCGAAGAAAAGAAAAGAAAAGAAAAAAGAGAAGAAAAGAGAAAAGAGAAGAAAAGAAAAAAGAAAAGAGAAGAAAAGAAGAAAAGAGAAGAAAAGAAAAGAGAAGAAAAGAAAAAAAGAGAAGAAAAGAAAAGAGAAGAAAAGAAAAAAGAAAAGAGAAGAAAAGAAGAAAAGAGAAGAAAAGAAAAGAGAAGAAAAGAGAAGAGAAGAGAAGAAAAGAGAAGAAAAGAAAAGAGAGGAAAAGAGGAGAAAAGAAAAGAAGAAAAGGGAGGAGAAGAGAGGGGAAGGGAAGGGAAGGGAAGGGAAGGGAAGGGAAGGGAAGGGAAGGGAAGGGAAGGGAAGGGAAGGGAGGTCTCAGCGGAGGTACAGGGCCGGAGGGAAGGTGCAGGGGCGCAGCGGCCCGGCCCCAGTCCCAGGCCCGGCCCTGGCCCGGGTCCCGCCGAGCCCCTTCGCCCCCGCTGTCGCCGGTGTCCCCGGGCGGTCTGCGGTGCGGGCTGTGCGGGGTCCGGTCCCGCCGTGGAGCACGGGGCAGCGCCGAGCAGCGGGACCCGGCATTCTCGCCTCTCCGCGCCCCCCCCGTCCCCGTCTCCGTCCCCACCCCCCCGTCCCCCCCCGTCCCCTCCGTGTGGCTTCGGGCGTTTAAACATCGATTTTGTTAATTAGTCTAATCATTAAGGGCCGAAGAGAGCGGCCTGGGGAGGGGGCCGGGCGGGAGGCGGCATTCAGCGGGGAGGGAAGGCTTTGTCCCGGGCTGCGTTAGCGCTCCGCCGGCCCGGGCTGCGCTGCATTTCGCTTTTCGTGGGGCTTTTTTTCTTTTTTTCTCTCGTATTTTTCTGAAGCGGTCGAAGGACACAATGAGAACGGCCCCGAAATGAAAAGGGTTAGACCGGGAAGGACAGCCGGGAGGAATCTCCAGTCCTTCCCCGCCTTCCCTGCAAACCCAAAAGGCCGGAATATTAACTTTTTTCCCCTGCATCTTGTCAATGCTATCATGGCTTTGATGGGAGGGTCTTCAAGGTGGCACATTTCTGAACTTAACCCCTTTTCAAACTAACTCTCTACCTCCCTTGTTAGTGCCCAGCTCTGAACTTCTGAAGAGTATTTTTGTGTGAGTCAGGGTTCATTCACTCGGGGGCTTTTGTAGGACTTTCTTCCTTTCAGCCCTCAGTGTGTTACACCAATTAAAGGACGACGTGCTGTAAATGTAATGGGCCGAGCAGTGATTGTTTTTGACAAGCAACAAAACACATAGATCCACCCCTTAGATTAGGCCGTTGAAGGAAGGTTCATGCCGGTCAGTTTTCTGAATAGTTCATGAACTGTAATTCTGAGGGCTTGTGTGAAAGAAAATGTCTCTCTCCCTTTCTCCCCACCCCCACCCCACCCCCCCAAAAAAAAAGAAAAAGAAAAAGAATAAAAAAAGAAGAAACACCAAACATCTAGGGGGAAGGGGATGGCTGGGAGGGTGAGGGGAGTTGGAGGGGAGCAGAGGTGGCTTTGTCTTGTCATTAAGAAAGAAAGAAATAAAGAAGCTAACAGTCAAGCCACTTTATGTCACTAAACATGTCAGCCTCCTTTGCAGAGATGCTCCTCTCCATACATCTTTATAGGCAGCCTTGAGCTAACTGCTGCCATCCACACAGGATTTTTGTCTAGCCCAGATCTCCCTTGTAGCTGGCCCAGAAGCCTTGGTAAATCTGACTTCATTTTAGAGGAAGAAACTGTGGATTACTGTTGAACTTTTGAGGAGCAGAAGGCAGAAGAAATATCATAGTGTCATATTGCAGGCCTAATCCTGTTCCTTTTCAGCTCAGTGGGGGAAAAAAGGGAGGGAAATCCTCTATAACCTGAACAGGAGCCGAGTCAAAGCGGTTTGGGAAATGGAAAATGATCCTTCCCCAAATGCCCAAGAGCCAAGGGTGTGCTGGGCTTGTCATTTATTTAAGTCAAAGCAACCTGGATATTCCCGGGGAAGGGGTAGGCACAGTTACAGGCTGTGGAAGGAGTGAGAAGAAAGAGATGGATGTTTCTTCTTGAAAAGAAGTGAGTTCCTTCAGCCTTTCCTACGGAGATTATCCTGGGCACATCGCATTCTCTTTAATCCCAGAGGCATCTGCAGTCGTGCAGCTGCGTGGGTACCACGTGCGGGTTTCTGAAGGGAACCACAATAGTGCAACTCTGTTGAGATGGGGTGGGAGCAGATATGGCACAGAAATGCCTTCAGAGCCCTTTGGGAGAGGGGTATGCCTTAGCATGCAACCCCAAAAGCCAGCCTGCAGGGTGATCTCTGGGAAAGAAGCTACCTCGGGACCTCTTGAAGAAATCTGGTGTGATCTGCTCTCTGCTTTTGCCTGGGAGTCATTTCACCCCTGAATTGATAAGTTAAATAAATAATAGGTCTTGCTTTCAGATGTGCTGTTTCGCTAGGCGTTTTTTAGCAACTCCCAGGGTTTGCTAAATCCCTTTTAATTCCTGCAGGGCCTCAGCAAACCCCGATGACACTTGTGGAAACGATGGGGCTAGGTCCCTCTCAAAGATCCAGAATTAATGCTGTGCAATAACCAGATCACAGCCGTCTGGGCCTAGCAGCCCAGCAGCAGCGCGTAGCAAATTTTTCTAACTCTTCTTCCCTTTGGTTCAATACAATGGGACCTAATTCCTGCAACACTTTTTTTGGATGCGGCAACTCGTTTACACTGGTAATAAGCGTACTGTATGCGCTGTAAAATTTGTACTTGTTACTGCAGGAGATTAATGAATATGTGAATCACAGCTGAGGGGTTTAACTCTCATTGACTTCATTATGCAGAAGGTATCAGGAAACAAAAAGACACGTGTGCTAACTCGTAAACAGAAGTACATCGCTAATTCCAGTCTGCAGGCCCTCCTAGAGCAGAGTTTACATCTGCTCCCCCAAAAAGGACTGTGTGCCACTCATGCTGGCACACAGACTACAGTCATTTGAGGCCACAAATGCCGTGGGAGACAAGGACACTGCGTGGACAATGGGCAGATATCAAAGGGGAGCTGTCTGACCCGGGGGTGTGAAATCTGCTCCTGAGGGAGGCAGGTCAGGACAAGGTGCAGACCAGTGAGGACCGAGAGATGCTGCACGCTGTGTGCCCTTGCAAAGGATAAGATCACCATCTGATTCTATATTTGATTAATAACAGTGCAAAATGCTGCAAAATATTATGGTACATACAGAAATATGTAAAAGAGCCCCCTCCTCTATTTCCCACCCTTCTCAGCAGCAGGGGGAGAAAGTTCCACCTGGTAAAATGAGGTGGAGGTATTTTCACAGAGATTTCCTGAAGAATTTCCTCTTTTTGTTCCTTTCCAACTAGGTCTTCCCGAACAACTTAGCCCAGGAAAGCTAAGGAAAATCTCTTTTTCAGGTTGGGAGAGAATATTCAAAACAGCCAAGTAAAACAAGTTATAAATTTGTAAACATTTCTGTCATGCAAACGGCCCATTCTGGTTGCACAGCAGTAGGGCAATTCTCATTTGGGAGAGAAAGCATAACCCACACAGGGGTTGCCAGTTGTACGTAATGTAGCCGTCCTAAGCCCGTGCCAAACAACCTTTCTACTATGCCAAACCATCCCAGATTTTGTGTAAATTTATTACACCAAGCACACAGCAGCTGTTTAATTGCAGAGAATTTAGGACAGGAAGTGAAGAATAAATCTGCATCCAATTGAATCCGCAGCATGTAATTATCTGGAGCACAAATGGGTAAATAACTAAAACTAATGTGTCTAGGAAAATAAAAGCACACATATAGACACATATTTGTGTGGGGAATGGAAGTGTGTTTCATTCAAGTAAAATGACTCACTCGCAGCGTTCCCTTGATCTGGCTCCAAGTGTTTGCAGCATGGCTTGCAATTCTTGCCTGAGGAGTGCTACATGACTTCAAAGCATGGTAACTTTTTTCCAGGTGTTACAGAGTATTTTACAGCAGTAGATCTCATGATCTGATGTCTCAGAATAGTAGGCAGGAGAAAATTAGCCTGTAAATTCATTACAGAAATTAGCGGAGATTTGTGCTGCATCAGGCTGGCCGTACTCTCTTCCAAGGGATGTGGAGGAATGAGAAAAGGCACCCACTTTTACCAGTGAAGAAATGACTGTGTTTGTGACTTCCACAGAACCAAAGAAAATGAGGACTGAGAGGCATTCATTTTTATGTATCTCCTCTCAGACAGTATTTTTTACATTTTCCACAATTCTGAACTTTTCCCCAGGAGAACAGAGAAGGAGCATGGGTGTGCTTTCTCAGAATAGGTTTTAATTTTTGCCAATTGCTGTGAAAATTCATATTTGAAAATGGATGACTAAAAAAGCATACACTCAATGGAAGTGGACAGGCTGCAGTAAGCTGCCCCAAAAAAGTGTGGGGAGAGTGTTCTGGCTAGTAAATAGATGATTGGCAAGTAATGTAATCTCCTGGGGAGACGGTTTTCAGATTTCCTTCCCGAATAGATGTCGAAAGCACTGTCCTGCTTATCCAAGTTAATACGGTGTGAATACAGCACTGGGTAGCTGCATACAGCAGGATGGCTATAGTCTGAAAAATCTGTAACTGAGATTTACTCGTAAATGCGGTATCCAGAAAGAGTGCCTACTAATCCACTCCCTGCATTTTCCTTCTTCTCCTCTATGTAATTTTCCATGGCTTGCAACTATTTGGACACTCACATTAATGCTCTATACCCATTCGCAAAGCTGTGAGCCACTTTTGCAGTCATCTTAACTCTCAGGGTTTCTCAAACAACCCACCGCAGGGTAAAAAAATACCTACTGATCTAATCGTACACATTCCTTTTGGTGGCAGAGTTTATTAGAGATTTTTTATTTATTTTTTTTAAATGGAGATTTTTTTTTAGATGAAGCAAACTGAGAGGATCAAAGCAATTTTTTCATTACTGGGTGGCTGAATGATGGTTAGTGAGACTAGAGGAGATTGACTGTTTTGTAGAGAGATTAGCAGAATTCACATCGCCGCTGAATGAAAGGTGGAGGAGGCAGAAACCCTAAACAAGTGATTTCAATTACTTCTGAAAGGAATAGGGTAAATGAGGATTCTCTTTTTGGGTTTGCTCCAGGAAATATTTCTGAAAAGTTTGTTGAAGAATACCAGTCATCCAAACCTTAATTTTGCTATTATGTAAAAACTCCTTGCTCCGTGGCAACTTGTGATTTGGAAATGCTTCCCTTGTTTTGTGTACACCGCTGGCATGTCACCTCTTCATTTAATTTCTCTCTCAAGTTACACCACCCAGTGCAACTTGTTTGCACATGTGGCAAGGGTTTCAAAAGGAATATAAACCTGATCCCAAGCCCACCGGAGTTAAAGAACAGATCCTCCTCAGCTTCCCTGGATAACAGCCCCAGAGGAGGGAGCGTTGAGCTGCCTTCGTGGGCTGCAGGCTCTGGGTGGGGTGGTACACTGGGGTGTGATCGCTGGCACTGGGAGGGATGCCACACTCTGAGCGTTGGCATGTGCTGACAGCCTGTGACAGCCTAGAGTTCATGACCTAGGAAGTTTGGATTTACAGTTTATTTGCTATGTGGCAATTTTGTAAGCAATATGGCATAGTAGAAAGTAGCATTTGTTCCACAGGCTATTAGAGCAAGGGCTGCCAACTAAGAAGTGTCATGTTCTCGTTGCCAGCCTGTATCTCTGTTGGGTTTCTGTGAAGCTGGAGAGCCCCCTCAGGCACACAGTGCTCTCCTCTCTTTCCTGCTGCATTTGGGGGTGTTATGCACTGAGGGCCTCCCAGCCCCCCAGGACTTCCAGGCACTGCCAGTGCAAGGACTAGGAGCTGAGGCAGTCACTCCTGCAGGGCTAGGTAAGGAGGAGGTAGGTACTGCAGGGGCACCTCTCTGCATCCTGACATGCCAGAAGGCACTGCTGAACAGACAGAGTGGAGAGACACTGACTTGCAGATGTTCTTTCCAAACAAAGATTTCTCCTTTCCACACCTGTTGGGTCCCTGCCACCCCCAGCACGGTCTCTCAGTGCTGCAAACCTGGCATACCCCTACTTCCTTCATTCTTCCCACCCTGCCTCAATCTGTACCTGCCAACCTCTGTTCCCTCTGCCTCTGCCCCTCCCAGATCCCCCCAGCTCATGTGACACAGTTCCATCTCTTTGGTCCTACCAGAAGGCCCTCCTCAGTTCTGGATGCCATAGAAAAACCTCACCATCTCTTGGCAGTCAGAGTTATTGGGTTGAGGTGCTGCACAGGATGCAGGACTAAAACTGGTCTCTGCCCTTCACTGTCTTCTAGGTCGTGTCCTCAGTTTATCCCATCCCCTCCCAGTCTTCCCCCTTATCCATGCCCACTGCAGCAGGTGGGGTTACATATTATTCTCTCTGACATAACTATCTATTTTGGCTGTGCATTCTGAAGAGGTAGACAGGGACTTACATCGATCAGAACAAGGTAACCTTTGAGGATCCATCTCAGCCTTTTTTTCCACCCTTTGAAAAAGTAAACAAAATTTCCTTCTTCCCAAAACTGAAATTAAGGTCCTACACATACTACAGAGCTGGCAGGAGTCAGGAAGGCAGCCTCCTGTCTGACACAGAGTGTAAGAGAACTGCCCTAACGAAGCACACTGGGTTGACTGCAGGTGCAGGAGAAAGTGGCAAAAGGGTGGCTGTGTGAGGAGCTATCTTCCCAACTGATTTTCAGGGTCCACTCTTGGAGGACACGTCTTGCTCTTCTCCCAGTCCTCACAGCAAAAAAGCAACACCCAGAAAAGCAAGTTGCTGGGAAAAACAGCTCACTTAGCAGAGCAGAGAGCACAGAGGAGATGAATCTGCAGCTGGGGGGAATGGGTGCCATTCTATGAAAGTAAATGAAGCTGTGCTGCTTTCTCCCAGCTGATGACATGACCTACAGTCCTTAGCTGTATAATACATGCTGTATATTTGTGCTGCTTACAACCATGTGGCAGACTCTCTCCCTCAGCGAGGATGCTCCTGGTTGCAGGAGGAGTTCAGGAGACTGAAAGAAAGTCTTGGGCTTCCTTTCTACATCCCTTCTCTAATAAATCCTTAACCGGCTTCTTCCTTACTCCTCTATGCCGACTCTGTCCCAACAGCTTTATTATTGCAAAGAGCTCATTTCTTGCCAAGCATCTTACGCTTTTTTTCTGGTGCTTTACTCAGCACAAATCCTCTAACAGTTTGCCTAAGATTTTCTGCATTCTCCAAATATCTGGCAGTTTCAAAACTCTTGTATAGCTCTGGACTGAGCTATGAGGTATTTAGGGTCATCAGCTTGTACCAGAACCATCACTGGTTAAGTTTTCCCACCTTTTACATAATTTTCTCTTTAATCTCTGTCACAATGACAGTTCTCCAGTGCTCATGGATGAGTACATTTGCTAATAGAATTTCTAGTTACCTGATGTGCTACATCCAAGGCAGAGTCTTTGGGATCTACATTTCTCCAGCGTATCTGATCCTGTGTCTAGTAGTATTCCGGACATGTACCAGAAACCTTTGACCCTGAACATGTTATGGTATCAGAGGGACAATATTCCCTTCTAGAGTACCTCTCTTGAGCAATCTGGTTTACAGCAACATTTGCAACTGACTTCCAGGCAGCTGGAACGAAGTGTCTGTAACACCTTTCTTATTCCAGGACATGATGTGGCTACAAAACCCCACTGCTTCTCCCATTTCCAGGCAAACTGCCTCTCTGAACTCCTGTTCACAAAGCCTCTGGATTACTTAGATGATAGATGGTATTAGATCTTCAACTTAATATAATATTAAATCTTCAAATTTCCATATCCTTGGTGTTCCTTCCATGTCCTATCTGCAGAGACTAGCATCTGGGCCTACAGGGACTACAATCCCCCTAAAGGGTTTTAAAATTGGACCAGCCAAGACAGAAGCAACCCTAATTCTGAAAGCGGTTAAGTCTCGCATGCCACTGTAGTTGGTGTCTCTTTCTCACTCAGTTTATGTAGTGCCTCTGCAATATTGGCAAATCCACAAATAAGGCCTTCGTAGTAAATTCAGAGCCCCACAAAACTCTGCACATCTGTGACTGCCTGGGAAATTGCCCAGTCCTGTGCACAGCCATATTTTTCTTTTTGTAAGGAAAACTCTCTCTCGTTGGGTTGTGTGTTCATGAGAAGGTGCCTCTTTTCAGAGCAACTCTCGTTTCAGGAAGCTCAAGTTCAGTGGCAGCCTTGATCTGATCCCAGGCTGCTTGTAAATGCAGTCTTTCTTACCAGCAGTCTCTGAGTGTGCCCAGAGCCATCTCGGCACAGCAGACAGGCTGAGAGGGACCTATTTTGCAGTGACTGCTTCCAAGATCACTCAGTGTCAGCCAGAAGCCGGCGCTTTCAAGTGCTGCTTACTGACGCAGTAGAAATGCTGTCTCCTGCCCTTCACCCCTGCTCTTTGCTTCCACTGCCACTTGCCAATTCTTCTTAAACCCAAGTATGGAAACCAGACTGAAATGCTGCAATATCCAAGGTGTTTTCCTCTCACGACAGTAACTACACCTACCACAACATTATTTCTTTCAGCATGTTCTACTTTGTAGTGAGGCATGTGCTATCATCTCCCTTAACCAGACCTGTGGATGACATCCAAGTTACTGCTGAAGGCACCTTTAGGTCTTAAGTGATCTGTACAATGCTTTCTCCTCAGACAGTGTGGGGCAGTTTAATGGGTCAGTGCCTCTAAAGATGAGCCTTGAGTCTTCATTATGAAGCAAAACCAGTGACTTCAGGACTCAGAGGAACCATCCTTGAACCCTTACCAGAGTCACAGCTTCATTATGTTTTCCATTAACTAAAGCCATTAAAAGATGTCCTGACCCAGCGCTCACCCTTCCTCTGTTTGCTGCCCATAACTCACAACGGCACAATTACCATATCCTCTGGCTGTGTCCTTGTTAGCAAGAACTTTGGCTCAACAGAAGACTGAAACAATTACTGGCCTCCAAATCTACACTGCATGCAGCCTGTGGAGGGGGATGTTCCTTCATATAACATTTAGTGAGCTTCTCTGGACCAAACACCCCACCACACAAGTGGATGGGATGCTTGAAGCACGTTTGGTGGACATCTGAGCTTCCCAAGTAGTGTTCTCCAACAGGGGACAAGCTCACACACACTAGAGCTGCTCTATCACTGAGCCAACCTGCTGCAAGTGGGGGTCATCACAGGGTTAGCTTCAGAACTGCACCGCTGCCCCAAAGGAACCTGCTTATGCAGGTGCTGCCCCTGATGCACAGCATTTCCCAGAACCCAAGGCACATCTTGGATCCTTCCCATCTTTCTTTTACTGGCAGAGTACAGTGTTATGACACCTTCCTCTCCTATAGGCAAGGTCACTCATGCCCCATAGATCAGATACCTCCAGCTCATCTACTTCATCCATACAACATCTGCAAGACTAGCAGCCTAGACCCTGCTGTTTGGAGACAGGCCTTTCTCAACAAGCTGCAGAGCAGGCTGCATTCTCCCCACCCATGGTCTCTCCTCACTTCAGCCCATGCCCACCCAATGACCTGTATGCTCAGCTGGTACCCGCTGTCCTCAGAGCTAGTAACCCCTCACACATTTGGCCACAGCCAATCCACCTGCCTAAGATGGCTAGGTCGGCAGCTCTTATCCTTGTAGTTCCACACTTTGACTTTCAGGTCAATAAGCTGAACCTTTTCCCATTCAAAGCTGGGCAAGGGCTTTCACTGCGTACCACCAGCTACTCAGTTTTGGCCACACTCCAAGCTATCCTTGTGGTATTTCCCTACCTGCCCCCTTTAAATGAGGAGTTAACAGGGCTGGTTCCCTTAACAAATGTTTTCCTGGTCACACAAACTGATTGTATCATTCCTCCTAACCCGTCAGAAGTGTCATCATGAGGATTCCCATGCCATGTGTCACGCTCTCGCGCATACTCACCATGGCCACAGTGCTGAGCTCCTGTCTCTCTCCTGCAGCAATGTCCCCTTTCAGCAAACAGCTGCACCCAAGCCGGACGGCAAATCCCAACACCTCTCAGAATGGCTCTGGCCTCCTTCTGCTGATCTTTGCAGGCCAGGCCAAGTCCAGCTGAGTCCCTCTAAACCGATCCATTGCCAAAGCACCTCGGCAGCCCTTGCTGGAGGGGTGCTGGGGAAGCCTCCTCAGGTCCCCCCTCAGCTTAGGTAGATTCTCCCCTTTTCTTCTTCAAGATCCCTGCTGAGACTCAGCCTGCTGGACTGGTTTCTAGCTTTGGTCTGTGTACCCTGGTCAGAAATGGAGTAGACAACTGAGTCTTTTTTTGCTGCAGGTAGTGCTGCAGACCTGTTTGGTTCCTGGGAAACACTGTTGCTGTCTGTCTTCTCTGACATAAAGGTTCTGGACATACCTCCTCAGATCATTCACTGCAATTTTTTTAGCAGTTTCTTATATAATGGGACAGTTTGCTTGACTTCTTCCCTTCTGATTTCTGCAGTTGTGACAGCGTTAGGTAAGGCTAGGCAATAGAAGTCCTCTGACAGCCTTAATTCCACATCAGGTGTCTGACTTTTGCAACTTTCTGATTTCTTTGGGCTGTTGGTATTTTTAGCTTTTTTAATCCTCACTGCCATCCTGCTCAGTCAGTAACCTCGAAGCTTGCCAAAGATTCCTTGGCCTCCCCTGTCCCCGGAAAGGCTGCTGGTCCTCAGCCATCTGGTTACTGGTTCCTTATTCATCTATTTTGAACTTGTTCCAGCTTCTGCTGCCCCCAAAAAATTTTACCTCCAGTCTCAGGCCATCTCCCAAGCCTTTCAGCAAGCCTTCAGATGTTGCTTTAATCCCTTCTGCAAGGTCTCATGCTCTTTTCTCTGGTCTTTAGACCTTATTTTAGTCACTTGTGATAGCCTCCATTTCTGCAGGTTTTGTTCACAGAATTCCACAGGAAGTCTCAGTGCATGGCAGAGCACAGCATTCCTGTTTTCCTTTCTCTACTGGAAACAGCTCATTTGATATAACCTAGAATTGCATTTGCCTCCTTGGCAACCCTATAACTTTAGTGTCTCATGGTCAGAGTGTGGTCAGTAACAGGAGGAGGTATTTTTTTTCCCCTTTTGCATTTCTATGTAATGAACTTCTGACTTCAAGCAGAAATCCTTTTGATTCATCCTTAAAGGCACTTTACACAATTACTAATCATCTCCATTCTACTTGTAAAGGCCATCAGATCTTCCTGTTGGATGTTCCTGTCCTTCTCTGTATAGCTGATGTTGCTACATTTTGCACCCAGATATTTATTAAAAATATAAATCTTCTTGAGAAATTCCAGGAGTCATTTTCCTTGATCTGACAGCTTTCCTTTCAGCATAGCCAAGTGTCTTCTCTAGCCAGCTCCTTTTTCACCTCAGCTCTCCAGTGTTTCTCCATTCCTCACACAAGGTGTTATATGCTGGAGTGCCTTCACTAGAAAATACTTCTGATTTAGCAATAGCACTCAGTTTCAAGGTTGAGCCTAACCCAGATGAAGCTGTTGTCCAGATCTGCTTTACCCTCCAAGGAGGGGAGTAAGCATGTTGACGGCAGAGTTCTCCCATCTTGCCATGGAGTCTGAAACAGGTCAAAAGAGCAAGCTTTATAAGTCTTCCTCTCCCCACCTTTAATAGAAAAAGATACTCGGGACACTGACACAGGAGCAGACACCTAAAGCTAGGTGGAATTGTCTACCTTCTAGATACCTGGACTTCCCCAGAAATCCCTTCCATGATGCCCTTAGAGAAGATGGCAGGGTGAGAAACTGCACAAGCAGCCAAAACCAGGCTCCTGGACATCCAGAGACCTTCCTACAGTTTTGACTGGACTTCTTTTTCCTTGTTACTTGTACTGATTCCTTCTTGTGCCATTTTAAGAAATTTAAATTAAAGGGATTAAAAAAACCAAACCCACTTTCCCCCTTTTCAGTCACTTGTAAGTGCTGCTATATTGAGCATAGTTAAAAAGTAATACTAGCGTGCACCTTTTACCAGCCTTCTCAAAGCTATATTCACTGTGAACTCAGTGTAAAACTGTGTCTGCAAAGATTTGTGTTTTGCTCCCAGTCATGGTCACCAAGAGAAAAAAAAAATCACATGAAAAATACAATGAAGTTCCATACCAAGGATACAAATTTGGGCTTGCAATTCCAGGAAGCATCAGCTGAGAAAAAAAAAAACATCTGTAAGTCACCTTCTCATCCTTTGTATGCTTCTTATAGCTATAGTTATAAGAATCTTCTCCCACCCTTGAGATTTCACCCTGTCAATACTCTCAACAACGTCTTCATTAGTAATGCACTGCTTACCAGGGGCTTTGTACAAATGCTGTTCACCATTGCTGGGAGAATTATTGCAGGAGTGCTGAAGTTAACAACTGATGCCAGCTCTCCACCCTCACATACATTTTCATATGGAAGCTACAGTGATACAAAAATATATCTAAGCAACAGGGACCCTGCATTCCCTTACCCAGAATGATTTCCAAAGCCTCCCAAAGATACCACCTTAAATTTAACCCTCCTCTAGTCGGAGACCAAAGCTCTCAAAACCACAGGACTGCTACTAGAAGACAAAAGGTAGCAGGAAAACATATAAAAATCCATAGTAACTCTTCAACAGCCACTGCTGCTCCATAATAAAAGAATAATAGTGTGTAGCCCTCTTATAGCACTTTATCTGGGGATCTCAGTGGCTACACAATGGGTGTTAGTTTGTCTCTTAGCCTAAAAGAGAAAAAGGTCCAAAACAAAGCTGTGGGAACACAACGTCTCTCCAGGTCAAATCACAGTTCTCTGGGATCTCTTCAAAGCATGGAGAAAGCCTTACTCATGGAGTATACCTTGCTCCATCTGCCTTTTGACACAAGAAGGACACAGAAAAGCTGAGAGTCACATGGAACATATCAGAAGCAGCTTGACATTTCTTTGCTACTGTTTCTGTGTTGATACTTGCTTTCAACATGACATATTTTGCATATTAAAAATACTAAGTAAGCTTGAATTATTTTATGGGAGAGCTTGAATGATAGGCTATATATAAAATAAAGTGCTATCTACCGCAGTGTACAGAACGATACAGGCAATAAGGCAGATGTGTGCCCTGTGCATGTTAAAACTCGTTTCTAAGACACAGACATTTTTTCTTGGTATTTCACATTTGAATTCTTTTTGGTAGAGAAATTCATGCTAATATGAAGAAGTTTTTTAGCAGAATATGAGGTGCAAGACTAAGTACACTATTTTTTTAGTATCTTGTTGGTCTTCAATGGCCTGGAACAGTGTATAGTTTATCCTGAAGACCAGTCAATTAAAATACTGTTCATCCAATGGTTTTGTTTTTTAAATCTTTCTAAGACATTTTGTATCATGTGTTGAACGGGATATAGTTTTCTAGCTATCCAAACAGCTCTTGATTCCACATTTTTTAAAACGGTCAGACCAATGACTTCAGGCAAGAGGTTCTAATATGTCAGAGCCTTGCTTTAACACAGACACCCTGGACTGCAGTAGCCCTTGTCTTTGCCTTCCTCTCCTGGAAGGTAACAGCTTCCCATGTTCAAACAAAACACTTCTTCAATGCCAGGTCACTTTCTTGGTTACAGCATTGAACAGGCTGAACTTGCTGTAACCACTGTCCTTGACATAGCTTATTCAATGTGTAGGGAAAAATGTCAAAACTAAACCAGTAAAGACCTTCACCCAGCCAATTCTCCCAGTAGGTTAAAAAATATACATGTTAAAATGCCAGGACTGTCTAACATTTCACTTGAAACTCACCATAGCAACACCACATTGCTACTGTAGTGGGGAAAAAAAAAAAAAAGAGCATAAAAAAACCTCTAAGGTCTTCAAAAAGGCCCTTCAACTTTAAAGTGAATGTATTCGTGGAGAAATGAAGGGTCTGTTGTGCAGATGGCTGTTTGCTCTCATTGCTAGAAGCAGACAGTCCTTGGTTTGGAGGGAAGGGGAGTCAGATAGCGTATTACCATGCAAAAGCAGCCAGCCCTGCCTATGATGACTGCAATATTAACTCCCAGGGCTTCCTGCGGCTGAGAGGCAGCAGCGGCAGCGGCAGCAGCGAGTTTCACTTGCCCCCTGCCCCCCACCCCCAAGCTTCCAGGTTCAATAAAGATTACATCATGGAAAAAGTATGCCATGTAAGCCTGAGAATCAAAGCCGTCACAATTGGCGGCTGTTTAACTGTAATGTCGCTGAAACACATACTCCCCCTACACGCACACACACTTTCCCCCTCACCCCTCCCATCCCACCCCGAACCTTTCCCATCTCCTGCGATTAAGGGTAGTATTACTGGGGAGAGGAAAATCTGATCAAAACTGTCGACCGCCAACTGCCGATTTTCTATAGATTCAATAAAGGCCACCTTAACGATTTCCCTAATTAATGGATGACATCTTTGGCTGGAGGAGAGGCGCTGTATTCTACTCTGCCTTAGTCTTTGTTAACCTTCTAATTAACTTTCGTAGGTCACCCAGGTCTCCCAAACCTAAAAGTGAAGAGAGCCATTGTGCTAGAAGCAGTAAACTTACTTTTTCTGCCTGGGTACTTAAAAGGGAGAACGATTATAGGCAGGGAAAAATAACTCCATTTAAACTCTTTGTGGCTGTGGAGAATGCATAGGTCCCTGCCTTAGAAAATAATTGAAACACCTTTTATAACAATATTTGCATGCATAATAAACCAAATTAGCAAATATGCATCTAAATTCAGCTGCGGTTTCAAATTGATTAGGGATTTGGAGGGGGTTTGGGTCTTTTTTTTTTTTTCCTTTTTTTTTTTTTCTAATGTGAACTTCAGTGGGTCAACAAAAGGAATTGGATTTCTTGAGCAAATTGCAACTGCAACAGCTATCAGCTTTTACACGGCATGATCTCCACCAAAGAGTCTGGGCTAATAGTACACACACATGCATTCTAATACTATAATATTAGGCCAGATTAATCCCTGTGGTAAGACCATTGAAGTCAATGGAATTGTATCGGAGATGAATTTGGTTCACTGCCTTTTGTGGAATCTAATATGAATTGACCATTGAGCTGGAGGCATCAAAGATGATAAATGCAGCCCTCTTTCAAACAGTCTGATGCAACCCAAAAAAGGGCAGGCAGAAGGCATTTAGGATGGGTGGCCTTTTCTTCTGTCTACAGCTTTCTCAGGGAAATTCTGCCCTCATTCACGCCCATTGACTGAAGTCAATTAAATTATTTTAATAAACTGTAATTAAAATTCACAGTGTACAATGAAAGATTGAAACTTCATAGCACAACTTGACTAATAAACCTGAAGTTAATTGCTTCTTGAAAGTAAAGATTGAGAGTGCTTTTTTGGCTTACAGAAGAGACATGAAATTAATTGTTCCTAGTTTTCTCTACTCAGCAGAGAACAACAGAGCAGAGTAGAAGGGAGTAATAATTGCTCCCCAATACAAACATACAGATGTACATCCCTGCACAAATATCTGACTGTGCAACCCATATTCCTGGACAGAATGTACTGAGCTAAAAATTTACATTGCAAAAAAAGGAAAAAAAATCTAGGACAGAATATTTTGGAGAATTTTTTGGATTAACTGAGGAGGAAGCATGATATAGTGAATAAAACAGGCCTGAAAATCAGGCTACCTTCAATCTTATCCCTCACCGCCACTGGTTCACAATGGAAAATGGTCACTTTGGCCTTGATTCAGTTTCTCCTCCTTTAGAGGAGTTATTTTTCACCAAAGTAACATTTAAAAAGGCCTTGAATTGATTGGGTATGAAAGCTGTAGACATGTAAAATGCAACATGCCAAACCCAAAGTCTGAGGTTTTGAATAGCCAAACACTTTTTTTATGGTTTGATTCTGCCACCATGTACACATCTTCTAATGGAATAATTGGCATGAAGATGGTGTCTACTGCTTCTTTGCTTTATTCTCCAATCAAGTGGTGCAAAGTTTATTATTCGTCTTCTGTCTTGGTTTTTGGCTGGGATAGAGTTAACTTTCTTCTTAGTAGCTGGTACAGTGCTGTGTTTTGGATTTAGGATGAGAATAATGTTGATAACACATTGATGTTTTAGTTGTTGCTAAGTAGTGCTTACCCTAAGTCAAGGATTTTTCACTTTCCCGTGCTTTGCCAGTGAACAGGTGCAGAAGAAGCCAAGGGGAAGGAGCAGGCTAGCGGACCTGAACTAGCCAAAGGGATATTCCATACCATAGAACATCATGTTTAGTATATAATCTGGGCGGAGCTGGCCAGGAGGGGCCAATTGCTGCTCAGGGACTGGCTGGGCATCAGTCAGCAGGTGATGAGCAATTGTATTGTGCACCACTTGGGTGCTATTCCTCTCTCCCCCTCTCCTTTTCATTACTGTTATTGTTATTGCTCTTATTGTTGTTATTACTTTATTTCAATTATTAAACTGTTCTTATCTCAATCCATGAATTTTACCTTTTTCCAGTTCTCCTCCCCATCCTACCTAGGGCATGGCGGGGGGGGGGGGAGTGCACAAGAGTCTGCGTGGTAGTTAGTTGCTGGCTGGGTTTAAACCACAATATCCTCCCAAGTGTCCCTTGTATGTCCTAGGAACAGTCTGGTGGTGGATACATAACTCTGAGGAAATTTGAACTGTCATCTTTCAAAAATATCTTCAGTTAAACATGTCTTCTACGTTTCTGCCTGCAAGTTCCCAAAGTTTTGGCATTGTAGGGATTTGGTTGCTGAGGAAAGGCAATCAAATGACCATGTACAGGATCAAGATACAGAAAAGAAGCAACACATCTTCCCTCCCTCTGGAACTCACTGCCACTGGACAGCTGGTGGATGAATGGATGCCCAGGGCTCTACCCTGCTGCTACTGAACACTGCAACTGGGCAGTTTTACCTGACCATTCAGAGGACAGACATTTTTGCCCACATCGATGGTTAGGTATCACCCTTTATAGCTCAATGAAAGTTTTCAGGGTCCCCAGTGTAAGGCTCTGCCTCAGAAGGAGTATTTTTACTAAAGCAAGAGGTCTTCAGAGAAAGGCATTGCTGTTAAGGTTCTCAGGAAACCTGAATTAATTCTCAGGCACCAACACAAACCTCCCATGTGACATGGAGTCAGGGGGATTCTTCTCACCTGGATTTTAATATCCGTAAGAAGATATCTGCATCTGAGCCTTGGGAGACTGTGTGCCTTGAGAGGCAGCAGAAGGAAAGGCATCATGCAACTACTAACCCAGAAGTGCCTATTTTGGATGCCTCGTACAGGAAGGATGAACTGTGCCCCAGAAGAGTTTTCTCCCAACTGGCTATGAAGAGTCCACATACCAAACCTGAACATTGCCAGTTAGTACTGCAAATGTCTCTTCTGTGGTCAGATGAACCCCACCTTCAGTCCCTCTGCACTTCTGTTCCCCATTTGCAAGAAGAAAATAATTGTGTTTCTGTTCATCTATCTTTTGTCCTTTTTGCCCCCTTAAACGGTGAGGTCCTTAAAGACCTGCCTGGGATTTACCTGGCAGGAAGTAGACAGCTACCTTTAGGGTGTCTATGAAATTGGTACTTTTACAGTGCAATTAATCTCATCCAAATTAAAAATCTAAAATAGATCTGAGAAATGCATCATAAAAATACCTTTTTCTCAGCAGAAAGGGAGATGGAAATAACCAATTCTTTAATTCAGATTTCTAAAGTCAAGCAAAATTAATATCCTGTTTGTTTATACAATATCAAGCACAACAGAGGAGTCTGATGAAAATAGTTTTGATATCTTGTAATACTGTGCTAACTGCCTTTGCATCTTAAATAATCCAATAACTAATTAATTGGGGAAACCTGGGTAACACTCAGTAGAACAAAGCGTAAGACATCTTCCTCAGTAATGAACATAACAGACATTTCAAATCCTGTTATTTCAAACTAAATAAATGATCTGTGGAAATACTTCACACCAACGGAGACATTCATTTTCTCTTTTCTTGGCACAACTCACAGGGTTGTGTGTACCCAGAACTGGACTTAACTTTCTGACTCTGACATTAAAGTCATATTTCACAGTCTATGAAAGAGGCAGCAGCTAGAAGTTGATGCCTCCCTCTAGCTCAGCCTATCCTTTTCCAGAGGAAATCAATTATTTTTACCAGATAGCCTTGCAGAACCTGATAATGTGCAGTTAAATTAAATTACACTCAGTTGTTGACCAGAAACAACAACAATTTCATGCGAATAACCATAAAAAGAAGTTACACGCAAAGAGTATAAACCGGGTCTCCTAAAATGCATTTAATATGTCTTCTCACAACACAAGAATGATCTACTTTAGGTCAAACTGATAGTGAAGTCCTGGGCACACACCTCCATTGAATCCCACTGGCTTGGCAAGATGGGAGTAGGCACTCAGGAGCTGCAAATGTTCCTACTCCAGTATTATCACCTGAATTAGAAATTCCACTTTGCCATCTTCTCAGCCCTGAGGGGTGTGATGAGCTGTCTTCCCAGCCCAGGAGGCTCGTATAGGCTTTCTCCATCCTCTGAACTTTTCTGTCGAGGAAAAACTCATGAGCTCAACAGAAACACAGATGTCACTCCTTGTCCGTGGCAATTTTAAAGTGAGCTCCACTCTCAGAAGTTACCTTAAACATAACAGGGCAAGGCTGCACATTTGTTGCCTCTTGGTTTCCATATCAAATATGTTTAATTTACATGAAAAAAAAGATAGTGTCTCTTTCCCTGCTTGTCACTCAGGCAGAGGCAACCTGGGCTCTGAGAGGCAGGAGGCTTGATCACCTCTGATCATCTCCGTGCTCTGCAGCAGTCTTTTCACTCTCAGCTGTCCCCACACTGATGTTACATGTTTACCCAGTGGGACTGAGCAGACAGCCCTACTTGGGGTGAGCATCGTGCAGCCCAGTACAACTGGCATGCTGGTACATACAGTAGCATCTGCATGTCTGCTAAACATGAAACATCAGCTCTACCCTGTTGCCTAACTTGTGCCAGCCAACATAGTGCTCAATGCAAGGATCACCTTAGTAAAGTTCCAGTGTAATAGGCCTGCTTCACTTGGAATCCAAGAGCCATCCATACAGTTCTTGTGATATAAAAAAGCGCAACTCATATTCCTGTTTCTCTACAGGCTCCTTTACATTGCCAGAGCTTTGTAGATGAGCTGGACTAGACTTACAAAGCAGTCTTAGACACCAGAAGGGTGACTGAGCTGTTCAGTATAGCCCAGTAGCAGAGATGTAGGAAAACCAAAGGCTTTATCTTCAAAATCAGGTATTTTAAGTGCTTCCAGGTTGATATAGGCACCTGTATGTTGATCTTGGACACTGAAGAGAAAGAGTGAAAGGAAGGCAGCCCTAGCTGCTCAGCCCTAGCAGGAGACCCTGTTGCTGAGCACTAGACTTTCTAGGCAACAAGCAAAAACAGGCTCAGGAGGCAGGTCCATCTGTCCAAGATGCAAATCCTGATATCTCAGAAGTTCTGAGGATTCCAAGGGGTTTATATGGATGAAAAAGAAAACAAGAGAATACACAGTTTCTTCCCTGGCTGCGTTTGTTTTATTTGAAGTCTCCTTTATATTTCCCAACTACAACAACTGATGCAGGACTACAAGCTTTGGAAACCCGTATGGCCACACCTGAAACTAGATTAATACATCAAAATCCCTTGTACATAATGGCACTACTGTTTCCCAAATTGTCTTTGCTTCACTGTGAATTCATTTATGCCTGCCAGCTGTGGTGCTGGTCCCTTTCTCCTGTTTTTTTTTTTTTATCTGCTGCCTTATAGTGTGCTCCTGGTAACTATTCCTTCTCCTCGCTGTTGGTGATTGCATTTCTCTTGTTAATTTTTACAGCTCCAGTCCTATTTTAAGAGCTTCAGGTTTCAGCTGCGAGCTCAACAGAAAGTCATTGACCTCACTGCATGGTGGGACAGGACACTGCATAGCTGTTTCTGCCTTTTACACCTCGTGCATTCTCCAGTTACCTTTTGGCTGCTCTGATTCCTTTGTCTTTCTTTGTCCTCCCTTTAGTTCATCGATCTGGTGATAATTACCCATAACTCTCCTCTCAGCCTCCCTTGTTCCCCCTCCACACCCACTAACTACTAACTCTATCAGCCTTTATACTGCCTTATTTCATCCAGGCACATGGTCTGGTGAATGTCTCTAGACCCTTGTGTTCACCCTCTGCAGCTTTGCACTTATCCTTGGAGAAAAATCCTTTCTTCATCCACCCCCTGCTAGGGTGCCTTCAGCCTCCTCCCATCCCTGCTCATTCTTTGATTAGTACTTTCCTCCTCCAGACTCACCAGCATACTTGTTTCTATGGATTGCCCTCTCTGTCTGTTTTCAAATAAGCCTCTGAAAGTCTCTGCAAAAACAACCCTCCTTTACATACCATTATTCCTTTCTCATCTCCTTTACCTCTTATCCTTTCAAATGACTAGTTTACTCCCATTCTCTTGAACTCACCTCTCTGACACTCAGCAGTCTGGTTTTCAGCCACTTCACTCTGCAGGAATTGCTCTCTCTAAAATCACTAATGATGTCCTTCTAGTCAATTCTAACTGCCTCTTCTCCAGCCTCTTTCCCTTTGATTTTTCCAACACCTTTGACATATCAGATCATTCCTTCCCTTGGAGTTCCCCACAACTCAGCTGCTCTGCTGAAAATTGCCATCTTTAGTTTTAGGAGAGCTTGGTAGCTGACAGCCAGAAGCATAAGAATAGGGGCACAATGAAAAGGATAATTCTTTGTATTGTCTTCTGCACACTAATGAAGCTCCTCTTAGGAAACCATGAAAATTTGAAGGGCATACTCAATGGTAAGGAAAACCCCAGCACAGGATCTCTCTGCTTCCTATAGACTTCTATGTCAGACTTAACGTACAATATAAGAAATTTCACCTTTCGTATCTTCATAGTTTCTTTGATGGATCCTTGTAAGGAGGAAGAAAAGGGTGAATAATGAAACCACTAATTTCACCTTTCTACAGATTTTTTGTTTCATGGCTCTCTCTGTTTACTAGTAAAATCACAGATGGATTAATTCTCAACTATATGCAGATATACAATACAGACAGAAAGATGATCACCCTGGGAGGATAGTGGAGTCTTTCCAGTGTCAGGTTGGCTAAAAGACAAAGAAAATCATACAAAGTAAAAGTAAATGCAGTGGTGTAGCGAAGGTCACAGTCAAAGGTTCAGGCGGGTGGGCGTATCCCACAGCCCAGCAACGAAGCCAGAAACTCTTTTCAAGTTAGGTTATAGTCGCAGAGCTACAAGGATAACATGAACAGATGTTCCTACTGTTTGGTTCTCGCTGTACCCACTTTTACAACAATAGTTCTACTTGAAAAGTGGACAGAAAAAAATCCATAATCACTTTATGTGGACCTTAAAAAATCAGAAGTTCATGCACAGAGTGCACAGAGACATAACACATGAGAATTATCATGAACTTCAAATCAAACTGCTGCACTCTGTACCCTTCTACCCTAGTTTCAAGCTCTGCCTGCCATACAGTCTGCAGCAAAGCTGTGGATGATAAAACACATGGTTTTTTCCTGTTAAAGTAAGAATAGGTTGCAGAAAATTATGTTTTAAAAGTCAGGGGAATTAACTTTAACTGTTGAATGCCCTACTCCCTCCCCCATGTGTCAAAGCAATTAGCGAAAGTCAGATCAAATAATCTACTCTGCAGAAAAGGGAGAAATAGAATCCAGTGTGAAATGTCCCCCTGCAAAGACAAAATATAGGCAAATTACAGGTAACTAGGAGATCTGATACTATACCACCGCCAGGAGGAGAGGGTCAGCAGTTACATCTGATAATAGCCTCTCTCTTTTATTTGGGGATCACTATTTTCCAAAAGAAAAGCTAAATATTGATTAAATGATATCGCAAATACCACAAGCTTATCAAAGCAATTACAGGGATTAACTTCCAAAAATGCTCCAGTATAACCTCAGCTGCAGAAACTGTGCCAACTTGGTAACGGCTATTAACATCTGTATGCACAAGAGTAATCTCCTGGTTTTCTTTTCTCCTTTCTCTCGCTCTGATTGCTCCTATATGTATTGTAGCTTTGTTGAGTGCATGGGATGTACCACTTGGGAACCTCATTCTGCATTCCCTGGTGGGACCTGCTTAGAGTCAGAGGAAGTCAAAGGTTATTCAAGGAAGACACAAGATACCTAGTTGTGTTGCTCACTTTCACATGAGAAAACCTTCCCTGTTAGAAGACGGCAGGAGACTTGACCAGTCATGAAGTCCTGTATGAATATGCTGCCCTCAATCACACTAATTTGGTCTCATTCACTGATAGCGCTACTTACCTGAGGACTGGATGTGCTGCAGACACCTCGAGAACAACATCAGATTACAGTTTATCTCCACTAAATAAGAGCTCTGTCTTGGTCCCCAGCTGTTTGGTAGCTTTCTATCCCCAGAGCCCACTCTCGTGTTCATGCTGATGGGGACAGCTCACTTTTGCTTCCATTTTCCCCCCCCCCACTCTTCTCTTACAGGAGAAGCAACTTTAAAGCATGGGAGAGACAGACAGAGAGAGCATGATGCCCTATAATCCAACAAGTCAACTTCCCGAGCTCAAACATGAACTGATTTTTTTTTTCTTCCCTCGCCTTATAAAAAAGAAATTGACTTTTGTTTGGAGTTTGTGAAAAGTGGGACTCGGGGCCCAGTCAATGGGGCTCCCCGCAGCGCGGGCTGAGTGGAGCCATCTCGAACCAGTCAGCCGCGGCACCAATTAATCCGCTCTTTGTCACAGCCCCGGCCTCAGCAGCAGCGGCAGCAGTAGCAGCAACACATTTGGCCATTGTTCAGACCTTCATGCAACGGGATTTACCCTTTCAAAGAGGCAGTTTTGTCCCAAAGAGTTCGAGCGGAAGTTTCTCACTGACAATTTGCCCCAAATAGATAGATTTGTCAGCAGCAACCTTTAAAAGCAAAAAGCCATGGAGGAAAAAGGGGAGAAAAAGAAGTGTGTGTGTGGGGAAGAGCAAGTGCATCCTTGTCCGTCTGTCTGTCTGTCTGTCCGGGGGCCTGTGCTGAGCAGGTGGGGTGAGCACAAGGCCTGAGGTACAGAAGGGCGAAATGGCATTGATGGGGGCTCTTGTTCATCTCAAGGCAGATGTAGCAAGGGAGCTAACAAGCTCCCAGGCTGTTGTATAGCTGCTCTGACTTCTAAAAGCCTTTCAGGGAACTTCTTTTACATGGCATTGTCATGCCTGCTACACAGCACTGTGCTAGGCTGGCCAGGGTTTCCCAGCCTCAAATACTCCACTGGCAGCTCAACTCTGAGAGCAACAGGCCTATTCTTTGTGGTCTTGCCACCAAAATCTACAACTAAACCAATATAAGCAGGTTTTTTGCAAACAGGCTGCCATAGCTTTTCCTATGCACAGTGCACTGGGACGCACATCCCAGGCAGGAAAAGGTGAAACAGACCCACAGTTATGTCCTGTCCCCACACCAATGCCACTGTGCTTCTTACAGGCACAGTCCCCTTTGGATTTCAGGGCTGTTTGCATGAACAGAGGCTCGAACTCCTTCTGTTGCAAACCGCAGCTGTTCACATGCACTACTGCTGCCCCTACCCTTGGATCATTGCACTGCCCAGTATCCCTGGCTCACACGTGGGACCTGCCCTTCCTCGCAACACCTCCCCACATACTTCAAAACCAGAAAAGGAGAAAGCAAAGGAAACTGTCTCCCCAGCTTGGGCTCCAGCAGATCCAGTTCTATATACACACAGCCTCTCCCAGCAGCATGGAGACAACCCTGCTCTCACATTTGAGGGCAGAAACTGGGAAGTTCCCAACCCTGTCAGACTATTTTCTCTTAACAGCACAAATTTTGGGGAAAATGGAAACAATATGCCTCATCTCACCTGTGACTCCACGTTCTGTTGCACCCACTGGGTGGGAGGCTAGGGAGTGGCTAGCAGGTTTCTGTGATCACCATGTTGCTGAAAACTAAAGCCCTGCTTTTTCCTAGGAAAGGCTGGAAGAGGTCATTCAACCCAACATAGGTTGCCCTTTGCATACAAGAAAGTATCACCTCATCACCTAAACAGCAAGTGTAGCCTGCCCTGCCCCAGAGGCCTTTGCACAGCAAAGAAGCCAAATTCACAGAAGAACAAGTAGTCCTGATGTACTCACAGTGCTTATCTACTGCTATTTAGGCAGTTTGGCTTCCCCAAAAAAGCTGAAGAAACCCAGTTTGCTGAAGTAGATCCGCTGCAGCTATCTGACCAAAAGGAGGGGCATGAGAAATGGATGCAAGGCAGATATACAGCCCTAAAACTTTGCAATGAACTCTGGAAACTCCACCGCTGGGTGACAGCTGGTCCAGCTCCTCTGTCAGACTACTTTGTCTTGCTGCAATCTTAAATGGGTTTGATCTACACATTACTCAAAGAACCTCATTGTCTGAGTACTGCCCAGCCCACTGGTGTTTATTTGATGGCCTTCCCAAAGGCATTTCCTAAAAGACGTAAGAAAAAAAAAAAGGCCAAGTTCCAACTGACAGAAAAAGTACCACCAGCCTGATTTATACCCACCAAGTTCCCCTAAGCCTGCTTACACCTTGTTGTGGTTTAACCCCAGCTGGCAAGTAAGCCCCACACCACTCACTCACTACACCCCAGTAGGATGGAGGAGAGAATCAGAAGAGTAAAAGTGAAAAAACTCATGGGCTTGAGATAAAGATGGTTTAATAGGTAAAGCTAAAGCCATGCATGCAAGCAAAGCAAACCAAGGAATCCATTCACCACTTCCCATCAGCGGGCAGGTGATCAGCCATCTCCAGGACAGCAGGGCTCTGTCATGCATAATGGTTATTTGGGAAGACAAACACCATCGTTCTGAACATGCCCCTTCCTCCTTCTTCCCCCAGTTTTATATACCAAGTATAACATCATACAGTATGGAACATCCCTTTGGTCAGTTGGGGTCAGCTGTCCTGGCTGTGTCCCCTCCCAACTCCTTGTGCAACCTGAGACCTCTTATTGGTGGTGTGGGGTGAGAGGCAGAAAAGTCCTTGACTTAGTGTAAGCACTGCTTAGCAAGAACTAAAACATCCCTGAATTATCAACACTGTTTTCAGCACAAATCCAAAACACAGCCCCATACTAGCTACTACAAAGAGAATTAACTCTATGCCAGCCAAACCCAGCACATTCTCCATCCCTTATTCAATACCATTTGTGTCATGCTCAGGTACCACACTATCCAATGCACCCTCATTAACTACCACCACCTTTCCCATCCTTTGATATAATCACTCCCTTACTCTATGGACCACCCCTGTAAAATGTCCATCAAATGTCCACAAACATCCAGAGAATGTCCATTGAGTTCATTTAGTCCGTGACTTTAGGCTCCATCTGTCATACTGGTCACTGAGGACAGCAGAGGTGGTGTGTTGTGTGGAGTTATCGGTCACCAAAGTCAGCTCAGGTCAGGTCACTGCTGCACTTGCACTGCTTCTTGTAAGACTTATCCTTCACTGATCCAGGTGGTTCCTGATAAAGTAATTCCTATAACACACAACTCAAATAATGGTTTACAACAGTTTAAAGGTATATCCATTGCAATCTTCACCCCTGGTCCCTTTGGGCCAGGTTATAGGGCAGGGGTCCTCAAACTTTTTAAACAGGGGGCTGGCGTGCGGATTAAGTAGCAGGCAGTCATCTGCGGCTGCTTGGTTTCCCTCCTCAACCCCCGGCAGGAGGGGGCGGGGGGGTTCTGTAAATACTGGGGGTCGGATTGAGGACCCTGGGGGGCCGTATCCAGCCCGCAGGCCATAGTTTGAGGACCCCTGATATAGGGTTTAACATTGCAATGAACTCTTCCCCTTGCCCCTGCTCTGGCTTGGACTTATCCACCGACTGCTGTCCTTTAGGGTTGTACCTGCTCCAAGTGGAGCCTCATCTGTGTGCCACAGTCTCTTCAGGGGTATTTGAGTTGCTTTGAGGTGTACCTGTTCCAGCATGGCCTTCTCCATGGGCTGCAATACCTTTGGAGATCTAACTGCTCCATTGTGGCCTAATCCATAGCCACAGTCCCTTCAGAAGTAAACCTGCTCCAACATGGCCTTACCCATGGCTGTAGTCCTTCCAGGGTTGTACCTGCTCTGTCACCCACGGACACACACTTTGAGGTGCTCCAGTACAACCTCATGGACAGCCACTGATGCCTCAAGGTGCACCTGTTGCAGCACAGATTTATCCACAGCCACAAACTCTTCAAGGTGTACCTGTTCTGGTGTTGACTTATTCACAGTCACAGACAGTTCAGGGTGTTCTGGTCCCATGTGGACTCATCCACAGGCCACAGTCCCTTCAACTTGAGTTCATACTGGAGTTCCAGCCTGTCCAGTATAGCAGCCCTGAAACAGCAGCCATGCCCTGGCCCTCTGCCAGCCCAGGCGTATCGCCACTGTTATTATAAAAATGTTCCTGGGCACAACACAGTAAGATGATAAGCAGTACAGCAGTACAGCAAGCAGTGAAAGCAAAAAGCAGACACTAATGAATACTAGACTCTAACATACAGTAAGGTAAGCAAGCCTCATGGCAAGGACAGGAGCCTGTCAGTTAATAGCTAAACAGCAGTAACAGCTATGAATTTGATCTGGCACATTCCAATCAAATCTGTTGTTATTTTGAACACTTTGAACCCCATGTTGGGTGCCAAAAAGGACTGTCATGGCTTAACCCCAGCTGGCAAGTAAGCCCCACACAGCCATTCACTCACTACACCCCAGTAGGATAGAGGAGAGAATCAGAAGAGTAAAAGTGAAAAAACTCATGGGCTTGAGATAAAGATGGTTTAATAGGTAAAGCTAAAGCCATGCATGCAAGCAAAGCAAACCAAGGAATTAATTCACCACTTCCCATTGGCAGGCAAGTAATTAGCCATTTCCAGGAGAGCAGGGCTCCATCACGTGTAACGGTTATTTGGGAAGACAAACACCATCACTCCGAACGTGTCACCCTTCCTCCTTCTTCCCCCAGTTTTATATGCTGAGCACCATGTCATACAGTATGGAACATCCCTTTGGTCAGTTGGGGTCAGCTGTCCTGGCTGTGTCCCCTCCCAACTCCTTGTGCACCTCCAGCCCTCTCGATGGTGGGGTGGGTGAGACGCAGAAAAGGCCTTTGGCTCTGTGTAAGCACTGCTCAGCAAGAACAAAAACATGCCTATGTGATCAACACTTTCCAGCACAAATGCAAAACATGGTCCCACACTAGCTTCTATGAATAAGATTAACTCTATCCCAGCCAAAACCATCACATACTTGTTCTTGGAAAGAGAAAAGGGTACAAGTTGCTGCAACCTAATTATAAGCCAGCCAGAAGCAGAAATCGTTTACAGTTAGGTTAGGGCTATTCCAAGTGAACACACTGAGCTAAAACTGAAACATCAGACACCATGATTGAAGATACCAATGGGTGTCACATGTTCTAGGTGGCCTTCAACTCAGGGGAGAGTTCAATAAACAGCTGCAGAGCAGCGGTGTCCTCAGTTGCAGCAGGCAGGCAGGTGTAAGGCCTAACACCCTCCCCATCTGCAGAGAAGCTTTAAGAGGCCATAAGGGCAGATAAGTAAGGATGGACACACCTTGCAACGGTGTAAGGCACCGAGAGGGGCTAAAAGTCAAGCGGTACAATCGCAAATATGTTCAAATACAGTTTTGTGCAGGAAGTCCAGGAGAGAGAAAGACACCCATGTGGCTTCTCCCCTGTGGAGGCCTCACTCATGGCAGCTCTCCTGTTAATGCACAAGTACATTAACAGTGTTCTTCCCTGGCATGGGAAAACCACTGTTACCAGGGTCAACAGTATTCCCTGGGAAGCTTAACTGTCCCATCCTTTATTCCCTTAGCATGACTGGCCCTGGTCATCAATCAAATTGATGGGGTTCCCAAGACCAAAACTTTTCTTCCTCCTCAAGTAGTGATTTTGCTTATGATTTCTGATAGAAGGAAAATCTAGCTACTGGATATGACTGAAAATATTCTACCAGCTACAGTGTGTTTACCGTGTGCACAGAAAAATGAACAGAAGAAGAACCCATTTCCTCCATTTGCCTGTGAGGTGCTGAATCACATCAACGTCATGCAAGCAAAAGTGCTAGGTGGATTTGAGCAGCATCAGCCAACACTGACTACAATGGCAATATATAGAAAATGTCAATAATAATCAAACAAATGCTGCTGACAGTACAAAACTTGTTAATCAGCTTTACAGTAGATTTTAAAGAATTTCTCATATGTATTTGCAGGCCAGTTACAGTATTTGGATGACGTTTGAGGTTTCCTAAACCTCATGATTTAATATGCAGTATAGTCTCTGCACTTGTAATGGAAATAAAAGCATTGATGAGGAATAATCTTCGCTTTGGCCTTCTACTGCTTTAACTAAGTAATCTGCCACACAACTTTGCTTACCAGTATCAACACTGTCACAGAACAGAGTAATTAGGAAAAACAGCTAATGTAAGCATTACTAGTTGTTATTACTCCACATGCATCATTCCATGTTGAATTGCCATCCATGCCAGTCCTCAGTTTTAGATTCAATGCTTCAGTACTTTCTGCTCTGTATTGCAACACAAAGAACTAATTCACAAGATAAAGCTCTGTCCTGGGATTCCCATCCGACATTCCCCTGATTTATATTTCTTTATAAGAGCCATTCCTCATGGAAAAGAGGGACATACAGTTACTAGATCTCACTGAAGAGAGATCCTCCCCCATATCCAAGCACCTGTAATGCCCTAATATTTATGGTGATACAATGTTCTTGTGACAATTGCAGCAAAATTGCATCTGGCAAAATCACATGCGAACATGAGTGAAAATATCTGAAGTCTCTTTTAAGAGCACTTAGAGCTTGGAAGCCCTGGCTTAGTAGCACATGATTGCCCCACACTGCAGAAAGCACTCCAGGCACCAAGGTTTGTGAACCACCAAAATACACTGCAGATCCAAGAACGTGCATTGTATTTGAATGGTGACATCTTTTTTGAGGACTGACAGGACTCTTCAGATTAGATAGACTGTCTAAAACTCTGATTGTGCCAAATTCTGCCCATCTTGTGCACACCAGCAACCCTGTAAGCCCATTAAATTACTACCTATTTCATATTTATGATAAAAGACCGCAGGATCAGAATCTGCCTCAGTGTTATATTTTCGTCTGACTGCATTTTCTTTTCAGGTAGAACAAGTGCAAATAACTGCAGGACTTAAATCATTTTACAGAGGAATGCAACAGACCTCTGCTTTCGTCTTTTCTTAGAGGTAAGAGTGCTAGATTTTGTTACACAGCCTCAGTCTACTGGTTTCTCAATTTCACCAACCTGGCCTCATCAATGTCTGAAATCTCAAAAGGCAGAAAACCCAACCAACCTCATAATACATCTAGCTAGTTGCAGAGTGACGAATACCATGCTCTTCTCTGCTTGGACTTGCCAGTAATTGCTCTACCTGCAAAGATATTCTGTGACCTATATTTTATAGAGCAAGAGACAAAGCAAGCATGTCTATAAATGTCATAGACAGTCGTAAAACTATTCATCTCTTCTTAAAAATCTGTCTGCGCCAACTGACTCAATACTTTCAAGCAGCACTGAATGTGATACGCTGACTCAGTGCTGCATCTGGAAGTATTTATTTTTGTTGGTTCTAAATTTGTTTCCCAAAATAGATACCACAGATCTGGTCTCCAGCCAGTATCAAGAGACATAGCTAAATTGAAGTCAATGGAGCTGAGCCACTACATTGCCATCCAGAAATATGGCCCTTCCTAAGAGCATTCTTTGCTGCCGCTACACAGTATTTTGTGCAATTGCCTCAAAGGTCAGCTTGTTAATAGGCTTCTATAGCAAAATTTGGGAGGCCAATCTACCACAGAAATAATTACACTCGAAGTGTTATCAAACAAGGTCATAGCTGAGGCAACCCTTTTCTACGCACACACAAGCACTTAGGAAGTAACTAGAGCTATTCATTTAACACACTGGTAAAATGATTTTTAAAAGTCACAGCATAGCTCCAAGATTTATTTATTCCTTGTAGTCAGCATTTTTTATTGGCAATTTAAAACTACTAAAGTATAGACCCAATCTTATTTTAAGTTTTCTGTTATTGAGATAGTAATTTATTTGCCCTCATATTCGGACATTTCATGATTTTTTTTACAGCTGTGTCTCTACCAGCTTCAGTATTGATACTGTCTTTCGTGTTTGTGTCAGAAAAACTAAAATGAGGCTGTTTCTCTCTAAATTAGATTGCAGCTGCTGCTGCATCATTGGCTTATTACAACACTTTGATTTATATCTAACTAGCAAACTAACAAATAAGTCAAGTTGCTAACTAGAGCTGCTTTGTTAAGCGCTTGTCTCACATTGTCTAGATGGGATCAGGTACCAATGTAGGCGTATAAGCCAAGCCTGACATATCCCTTTCAAAGGCATACGTGATTAATGGGGCATTTCATTGCTGCAAGTGAACTCAGGCTTGTTCCACCCCTGAATGCGAGTATTGAGAAGTGGTGCCATGACTTACAGAGATATTCTTTCCTCAGTTGTCTTCCTTAGGTATAATTTTTCCCGCTGTTCTGTGCAAGCTGGCTTCGCTAACATACACTCATCAGATGCACGTGTGGAAATGGTCACTGTTTCATGCAGTCATTAACTTATTTATCCAAGCATGCACACGCACAAGGGAGAAAATTGCCACTTCTTCGCTGGCATCTGCAGGATGCCAAGTCTTCCCTGACTTTTTGCTGCATGGATTGCTCAAGGTGGAGGATGGACTGAGAGCTACTCAAGTCCACAAGCCACCAGAGGTAACCGGTGCACTCACCGGGACACCTCAGCACATGGAGATCGGACATAGGGCTCCACTGGCCCCGGAAAAGTCATCCCCAGCTGCAGTGAGGAGGTGGCTTCGCTTTACAGAGGGTATGTAAACACAAGGAAATCCCTCTTGCGACAGGAGAGAGGGAGCATTCACAGGACAGTCTTTTCACTGGGTCATGTTTCTGTGCCTCAGATTTTCACATTTGGGAAAAAAGCTTTTTCTTGCCTTGCGTGGAGAAAACTCCCAGCACAAAGCTGTGGTGGTGGTTTTTTTTAATTAACCAGGCCTCTCAGCACCACCCTGCAGCCCTGGCAGGCACCAGGCCCCAGGGCACTCATGAGGTGACGCCAAGATGGCCACCAGGGCAGCTGCCAGGCAGCGTCCTCAGCCCCCGGGTCAGCCATGGCACAGGGAAGGCCAGCACCGCCATCGCTGTGTGCGCAGTGCAGGGCCCTCCAGGGAAGCTGTCTGTGAGGCAGGGGCTTCACAAGGTAGACTGAATACGGCAGAAGAGCTTGTTGGGTCATTTCTACTACCCACATGGGGAGCAGCCCCAGATGGGCAT
Source organism: Falco rusticolus (assembly GCF_015220075.1). Lineage (NCBI taxonomy): Eukaryota > Metazoa > Chordata > Aves > Falconiformes > Falconidae > Falco > Falco rusticolus. Next base: position 24,806,086 of record NC_051192.1, read on the forward strand.
CGAGCACAGACGCGTCCAAGGCCAGGAGTGTGGCGGGGCAGCTGAGGAGCTGCACAGTCCCTCAATGGCCTCCATGGTGCCACTGCCTGTCCACCTGCCTGCCCATCTGCCTGCAGGTGGGTGTAGAAAGGGATTTGTGGTGGTGCCACAAAAACACGGATGGTGACCTGCAAAGAAGGAAAGGTGCCTCAGAATTCAGTGGGGATTTAGCAACCCAGAAGAACTAAACCTGACAGGTATTTATGCTGTGAGGGTATCGCCATGCTCACCCCCCTGCACAGGGCTGTCTGCAGCGCCAAGGGATGCCCTGGCTCTTCGCTGGCACGTGCACCAAAGCAGAGGAGTGGAGATGACTTCCCAAGCACCCCAAAGCAACAGCAGCTCCTCCTCCCAGGAGAAAATAGCTCTATCCTTTCCTTCCTTGTATCCTTTCCAAGTAAACTGATATGTTGGATTTACCTGATCTTACCCACCTGCTTCCCAATGAGAAACAGATGGAAACAGCACATCTGTATATTCTGTTGCTATATGCATACAACTCTGACAGCTTAATTTTTTCCTTTGCCTGACCTCCTTCACTTTTTTTTTTTTCATTTTTTTTGTTCACTGAAGATCTTTCAGCTCCCTACCCAAAGAGCAGAGAAGACGAGCAAGGTAAAGGCAGAAGGAGCAGTGTACTTAAAAATGGCTCGCACAATGGATTTTTCTTGCTGCTAAGGCTCCAACAGAAGATACCTGGCAAGAGACTGTGGCACAGCACTGAGAAATGTCACCATGTAATTGTTGTCATAGTCCAGACTGCTGAAGGAGATACAGTGAAAAGGAAACACATGCCAGCTTCTGTAGCAGGACTGGTAACTATTTGTACTTCCAAAGCATTACAAGGAGACAGTAAATTTCATTATTATATTAACACCTTCCTTATATGTAGGACCACTCAATAAACAAAATGCTAAATATAATTGTTGTGGTTTAACCTGGCAGGCAACTAGACATCACACAGCCGCTCACTTACTCCCCCCCACTCCCAGTGGGATGGGGGAGAGAACTGGAAAAAAGGTAAAATTCGTGGGATGAGATAAAGACAGTTTAATAGGACAGAAAAGGAAGGGAAAATAATAATAATAATAATGATAAATGAATATACAAAACAAGTGATGCACAATGCAATTGCTCACCACCCGCTGACCGATGCCCAGCCAGTCCCTGAGCAGCAGGCTGCCACCCTCTGGCCAACTCCCCCCCCACACTCCCCCAACTCCCCCCCCCTCGGTGTTTGTGTTCAGCATGACATCATATGGTATGGAATATCCCTTTGGCCAGTTGGGGTCAGCTGTCCTGGCTGTGTCCCCTCCCAGCTTCTTGTGCAGCCCAGCCTTCTTTCTCTCTGGAAGGGCAGTATGAGAATCTGAAAAGTCCTTGACTTAGTGTAAGCACCGCTCAGCAACAACTAAAACATCGGTGTGTTATCAGCATTATTCTCATCCTAAGTCCAAAACAGCACTATACCAGCCACTAGGAAGAAAGTTAACTTTGTCCCAACTGAAAGCAGGGCAATAATGGTAAATGCTAAATGGTAATGATGTTAATAATGATAAATACTAAATGCTAACTAGAATTTCCTACCTTGTTGGAGCTGGACTACTTTTCCACCAAATGATTATGGAAACAGCTTTGATTCAATCTGCAGTGAAAAGCTGGAGTAGGGAGAGAGGTCTCCCCTGTACTTCTAGAGGATGCATTCTGCTTTCACTTTCAGGGCTGAGATATTTCTGTCCATCACAGAAACCACAGGAAAGGCTCTGAAGTGACAGAGGACAAACCTCAAGCTGGTACAGGATTGCAAAGCAGCACCAAGCACAGCCTGGTGGGACAGAGAAGGGCTGATGGTTTGCTCCCTTCTCAGCAACCCGCAGCCCCAACCCATGTGCAGAGGGCAGCTTTGGGTGCCTGGATTATGTGGAGTTTGGGGCGAGGGGGTAGATAGTCTGTGGGTTTTTTCTCTCTTGGCAGAGCCTGGTGCTGTACATGCAAGGGAAAGCCCTGGCCACATTCAGAACAGCCTGTCTCACGTGTGGCTGGAATGTGTGGATGCAGTTTGACCAGCCTTTGCAGTGTTTTTCAGGTGGCTTTGAGTTTATGGGTTAAAGAATTGCAGCTGCTGTAGGGCCAGAGATCTGCCTCACTAGGCAGGGGATGCCCAGGGCCAGGTTTGGGCCCTGCTGCTGTTTAATCCTCTCTCTTTGTTTTGGCCTCCAGGCCCTGCTAATGTGGCATGGTCATCTCCTTCCCTGTTGCTCTGAACGATTGCCTAAGGAGGTGGACTTTTCCCTGCCTCCCTGGAAGCAGATTTGGAGTGAAAAATCTATCAGCGTTCCCTGATCCACCAGTTTCTTTGCTTTCTGGGATCTCCCTGAGCAACTCCTCATCCCGCTGGACAGTGTCCCTCAGTGTTAGGCAGGACCAGGCTTGTCCTGATTCGAGGCTTCCTTCTGTGCCATGTGCAGGCCCCGTGGGAGGCAAAGAGCAGCGAGAGTCCGGGATCCCAGTGCTGTCCAGAGCCAGCGCTGCGACACACCCCTGGGCTGCGCTGCCAGCTCCCACCTCACAGAATTTCCAGCAGGAGTGGGAGAGCCCGGCAGCTTCCCGGTGAAACCAAAGCTGCCGAGCTGGAAAGGATCCCGCCTCCGGCCGGGGCTGCCCTGCTGCACCCCGGCACCGGCAGCGCCGCCGGGCCGCTCCGGGGCAGCGGGCAGCAGCGGCGGGGCCGGCGGGGCCCCGGGGTTCAGAGCAGCCCGGCGGGCCCTCTGCAATCCCCCGGGGGCCGGGGCGGTGGGTGCCCGCCCGTAGGGCCCGCTGGGGGGGGGCAGGAGGAGTGACCCCCACCTGAGGGCGGGCTCCTTGCACGGCCGCGGTGCAACAAGTCCCGGCGCCGGGGAGCGGGCAGCCGGGAGCCGCCGGCCGCGGGGCTGGGATCGGCGGTGCCGGCAGAGCCCCCTGCACGGCAGGGCCGGGCGGCCGAGCGGGCGGCAGGCAGAGGCGACTCCGGCTGCGGGCACCGGGAGACGCGGGGTTTTCCAGGCTGGGGCAGGGCAAAGCGCTGCCCGCTCCTCCCGAGGGCGAGCACAGCGCTCCCGCCGGGTCCCCCGCGCCGCCGTCCGCCTGCGGGAGCCCGCCCGCCCCGGCCCCCGTGCCAGCCTCGGGCTCCCGCGGCAGCAGGGAGGTCCGGCCGCCCGGCGGGTAGGCTGGCTGCCCGGACCGCCTCCGCTCGCCTCGGCTCGCAGCCCCGGGCCCTCCGGCCGCCGGCACAGGCACTGCCCGGTCCGGGGCAAGGGCAAGGGCAGGGGCGAACCGCAGGCGGGCCCCACCTCGCCACGGGAAAATGCAAAAAGAACGGGATCTTGATCCGTTCTTTCTGCTTTTCTTTTGTCTCCTCTTTTTTCATTTTCTTTTTTTTCCTTTTTTTTTTTTTTTTTTTTTTGGGTGGGGGGTGGGGGGTGTCCCCTTTTATGACAGCGAGGGCACAAGGCGAGTGAGGAGGCGGAATCATCTCGGCAGCCGCTGCATTTTGTGTGGAAGCCGCTCGGAGGTTCATTAATATCATTAGCATTTAACCCCCTCCCTGCCCCCTCCCCTTCCCCGCGCAGGGTGACGTCACGCGGCGGCAGGAGTTGGGGGAAAGAAGGGGAAGCTCAGTGGGCAAGGGGCGTCCCTCTCCCCTCCCCGCCGCTGCCTGTCACAGCCTCTGCCGATATTATAGGGGCCGAAGCCTGGAGCTCAAAGCGCAAAGTCAGCCAGTGTAATGAACTTCTGGAAACCTTTCCCTTTTTATACCATTCAGTTTCTGAGAGGCAGAGACAGCCTCCTCTGACGCCTTTTCCCCCCTTCCATTATTTTTCCAGGCTCTGATCTCCCTGCTCGCTGCACCGAGGCGCTCGGCGCAGAGCCCCGAGCCCCATCCTACCTTCTCCTTCGTCTTATTGTTGTTTTGGCTGCTGTGGCTCTCGCTTGCCTTCCAGGAGCGCGGTGGCGAGCCCACTCGCACCCCCCTGCACCCTCCCGGGGTCCCGAGAGCATCTGCTCGCAGAGGGGCAGCGAGCGGCCGCCGACTTCGGGTCATTTCGTTGCTTTTTTTAAAATTCTTTTTCTTTTTCTTTTTGCTCCTATTTTTTTTTCTCCCCCCCCTTGCCGCGTCCCGGCGGTGCGCTCCCGTCCCTCGGAAGGACACCGCTGGGGAGCGGGGCAGCGGCGAGGATGTGCCGGCCCCCGCGGCGGAGCCCGCAGTGAGCGCCCGAGGGAGGCACCTGCCGCGGAGCCGCCGCGCCGGCGGGGGGTGGGGGGTGGGGGGCGCACCGCCTCGCCCCGGAGCCGACACTTCGCCCCGAGTTTAACGACTCCCGGGGGCTTCGAGCATGAGCAAGCCGGCGGGATCAACAAGTGGGTAATAACGCGGCGGAGGCTTCGAGCAGCCTTTCCGAGACCGGCTGCAGCCTGGCCCTGGGGGGCGGGAGGTGGAGGGGAGGAGAGGAAGGGGAGGGGGGGTTGTGGTTTGGGTTTGCAGCCCCCCCCCCCCCCCCCAGTGAAAAAAGAGGTGCATATTTCCATCTGGAGTGGCAACGAATATATACGCTCGGAGTTGCCCCGATGGAGTTTGGGGCCGGGGCTTACAAGAAGCTGCTCTCCCGCTGCCCGCTCCGGCTGCCCGCGCCGGGAGCCGGGGCCGGAGCCCGTGGTCAGCGAGCCCCGGGAAAGGCAGCCGCGCCGGCGGCGGGAGGGGGCTCGTCCCGGCGGGGCGCGGGCGGTTGTCTGCGGGTCTCCGGTACTTGGGCGAAGGGAGGCAGGTTTGGGTTTAAAGGGCATCACGAAGTTGAAACGTGCTGCTTTCCTCACTGATTTTATGCAGTCTCCTGCGACATAATAATTTCTTTTTAAGAGTTTGAAACTCTGGTCACACAATTACACGGAATCGCTTAAGCAACTCTATTGAAGGCGGATTTAAATGCAATACTTTGCACACCATTTCCAGTTACAACAAATAATCCTGCAACGAGGAAAGCAGAAACAACTTAAAAGTCACATTTTTCTTAATCCTAAATCCATGCACCTCATAACTGGGGAATTTAAAGCATGACTAACCGCTCGTACAGAATGGCTCAATCCGTATAATCCCAATGGGACTTTCGGAGTTTGTAATATGGATGGAGTCAGTAACGAAGGGGGGGAAAAATACCCAATCCAATTTGATGTCTGACAAGTGATGGATCGGACAGTTATTTCCTCTGCGCTCCGGCGCGCTCCCGGGGTTGCGGAGCGGCGGAAAAATAGGGAGGCAGAGCCGGGAGGGATCCAACGGCGGTACCTGCCACCGGCCGCTCCCTGCCAGCACCGCGGCCTTCTCACTGCCGCTGCCCTCCGTCCTTCTGACCCGGGTCCTCCTTTTGTCCGCGGGGGCCGGGAAGCCGGGGGGGGGGCGCGGCGGCGGGGCCGGGGGGCCAGGCGGGGGCCACGGCGCGGGAATCGCGCGTGGGGGATGCGGGGCACGCGAGATGCCCGCGGGGGCCCGGCGCTGCGGCCGAGCTGCCGCCGCTTCGGCGTGGGTCGGTCTGCCTTCGTCCCCCGTGGGGCCGAGCGCGGCGATTTTCCCCGTCAGCCCCACGAGGGGAAAAAGCCAGCAGCGGCGGGGCCGCGGTCGAGGTACTAACGGCGGTAGGGAAGGCGGCAGCGGCAAAAAAAAGCTGCGGCGGCCGGGGCTGCGTCCCGCCGGCTGCGCTGCCCGAACTGCCCGGTAAGAGCGAGGGGAGCCTGAGCGGGATCGGGCCCGTGGGCAGCCGCGCCGGGACGTTGTCGGGGCTCCTGGCAGATTTCTGAGTGTTGGGGAAGGCGCAGGAAGGGCCGGGGAGCCTCGTCGCCAAAGGACGGCGGAGCTTCTGCCGGAGACATTTTGCGGAGGAGAAAACCCGCAAGGCTGGACCGCGCCTCCGGCAGCAGGGCGCTGGGCGACCCCCGGCCACCGCCGCCGCTTTCGCGGCTGAGTCCGACCCGCCCAGACCCCCTGGGACTGCCCGAAAGGGACTCCCAAGCCCGACCCGGCCAGGCACCGCAGGCACACGCGGGGACCGCTCCGGGCCGGGGCCCGAGCCCAGCCGCCCTCGGCGGCGCGTGCAAAAGCCGGGCCCGCTGTCCCGGGGCCTGGGCGCCCGTCCCGGGGGTCCCGGGGGCCTCCCGGGCAAGGAGGCTCCGGACTGGCTTTTCTGCCCGCCGGTGGACGTCTAGCGATGTCAGCTGCGATCTCTGCCTGGGTGGTAACAAGACCCCATCCCGCCGTCCCCCGAGCCCAGACTAACTTCTTTCAACAGCCTCTGATGGTAATTACAGTAATCGGGGCTGCCATATATCCTTTAAGCAATTATGACACACAAAAAAAGCCCCCGAGGACCCCCTGTCGTGGGATGTTCAAAACGGTTTCCCAGCTGAACAGAAATCCCATTTTCTTAGCGCTAAACTTCTGAGACGAAGCGGTACCTCGGGGAACCGGAGCTCTTTTAAACAGAGTTAATCAGTTATCTCATGACCCCGTGTCAAGCTTACATTTTTCTCTTCCCACCCCCCCGCTCTGCTTCTTCTCCCTCTACTTATTTCATATTTTGCACTGCACGACAGCCTCCGCGGGGCGGCGACGGGGGGGCTTGGGGGGGGGGGGGGGGGGAGCAGGGGGCGACCCGGATTGCGGGCGGGCGGCGAGACGGGGGGCTCCAGCCGCGCCCTCTGCCGTGGCCCCCCTTCCCTCCGGGAGCCTCGTCGGGGGCCGCGGAGCCGGTCGGACGGGCCGCGCCGCTCCGACGGCTGGGAAGGCGGCTGGTGGCTTTGGCGAGGCGCTCCAGGTGCTTGGGTTTTATACGGACTATGCGGAGGTGTAAAGAATATACGGAACATATGTTTACATGCATGGTGTGGATACAAGCATATACAGTGCATAGGATTTTTTAAAAACCTTTCCCAAACTTAAAACCCGTCTGGGGAAAACTGTTCTGTAGAACGAGCCCAAGTTTCTCCCCTCGCCGCCGCCCGCTCTCAGCGCCGCCGGGGCCGAGCCGGCTGTCCCGCGCCGCAGGCCGGCCGGGGGAGCGGGGAGCCCCGGGAAGAGGGGACCCCCGCGGCTGCCCGGTGCCACGGGCGGCGACCTCACGGCGGGCCCGGGGGCGCGACCACGGTGGGTGCAGCTGCCGAGGGAAGGGGGAGCGGGGGGTTCCCGGCGCTACGCCGGGGTGCGCAGGAGCAGCGCAGCCGAGCCGCGCTCCGCACCGGGATGCGCCACCGCTGCACGTACCGCTCCAGTGTCTCCCCCCACCCCCAGCCTGCCCCTCCTCCTCCTCCTTTGTGTGCGTGCGTGTGGACCCTCTCGCTCCCCGTGGATGCTGAAGGCTGGAGAGGGAAGTCGAGCGCTTTCCCCCGTTGGCATTGTGCGATATCCGAATTCCCATGCTACACTTTTTGACGGGTCACTGGTGCCCCAATAGGCAGGTGGCAAGGAGGGCTTGTAATTACACACTCCCAGAAACCGTGCCTTGGCCTCGGCCCTCCTCACGGGCGCCTACCTGCAGTTCCAAAGCCGCGGCTTGGTCGCAGGCAGTGGGGCGGGGGGGCTTCCTTTAGCTGCGCTCCTTATTAATTGCGTAAAAGTTTTCTATTCTTTAACCGCTCTCCCTCTCTCCCCACCTTCCCTCCCTCCGCCACCCCTCCCTCTCACAGTCCCTAACCTAATCCCCGTCCCTCTCGCCGTGTTGTGTATAGCAGCTGTCGGGTTTCATTTAGGGGAGAAGCTGGCAGCTTGTGCTCATTGGAGGCAGTCAAACGAGTTTCAATGGGCAAAATCATTAAGTTAACACTTTATCTAATGTCCCTATTGTCTGCCAGCAGGCATTGTCTTAAAGCCTTAGCGTAGACACGTCTGAAAGTATCTCGGACTTCTAAATTCTCTAGGGAGCAAGAGGAGCCCCTGCGGCCTGTTTCCACACACCCCCCCGCCCCCCCACACCGCACGCTGCCGCCTTCCCCCTTCCAGCCCTCACCCCCACCCCCCCACAGCCGGGGTGCTCTCTCTGTCTGAGCTGCTTCCGAACAAAGATAGCGGCCCTGGGCGCTCTCCCTTGGAGTTTGGAGACCAAGGTTTGGTGAGAGGGACTGAATCGCCAGTTTAAGTTGTGGTAGGAAGGAAGATGGCTGTTTGAGGCCAAGGAAAAAAAAGGAGAAAAGAGAAGAAAAGGGAAGAAAAAATAAAAAAGAAAAAAGAAAAGAGAAGAAAAGGGAAGAAAAAATAAAAAATAAAAATTAAAAGAAAAGAAAAGAGAAGAGAAGAAAAGAAAAAAAGAAAAGAAAAGAGAAGAAAAGAAAAGAAAAGAGAAGAGAAGAGAAGAGAAGAAAAGGGAAGGGAAGGGAAGAGAAGAGAAGAGAAGAGAAGAAAAGAAAAGAAAAGGAAAGGAAAGAAAAGAAAAAAAAGAAAAGAAAAAAGAAAAGAAAAGAAAAAAGAAAAAAATAAAATAAAGAAAAGAAAAGAAGAGAAGAGAAAATAAGAGAAAAGAAGAAAAGAAAAGAAAAAATAAAAGGAAAGAAAAGATAGAAGAAAGAGAAAAGAGATAAAAGTAAAGATAAAAGAAGTGGAAAGAAGTGAAAAGAAAAGAAAAAAGTAAAAAAAGTAGGAGGGGAGAAAAGAAAAAAGAGAAGAGAGAGGCCGGATAAAAAGCAGAAGCTGAGCGAAGTTTTGGCGGGTTTCTTGAGCCGGGCTGCAACAGTCCCTGTACGAGTTTTTACATCACCCTCAGAGCATTTGCAGTTCTAGTCCAAGCCGGTGCGGAAGCAGCGCCCGGCGGAGCGGGGGCTGCGGGAGAGGCGGCGGAGCGCGCGGGGGAGCGGGGCAGAGCTGCCCGCCCGCCAGCCCCGCGACCGGCCCGCCCGCCGCCCGCAGCCGCGTCCGCGCACAAAGGGCCAGGCGAAAAGTTTTGCTGCAGGTTTTGGGGTGAAGGAAACGGCACGCCTCTTCTGTAGCGGGAACCAGCCCCCTTTCCCTGGGGTTGCTAGAGGGGAGACAAGGTCGCTCGGCTTCCCGGTCATTTTATTTTGTTTTGTTTTATTCTGTGCCTCGATCTCCTGACTCTCTCCTGCCCAAGGGAAGCGCCGTCGGCTGTTTGCCGAGCGCCAGAAAGCGAGGGAAACACACACACCCCCGCCCCCCGCCCCCATCCCCACTTCTAGCAGGCAAGCCTGCTGCTCTCGCTGCTGTAATCTTCCCTCCCAAAATGGGTCTTGGCGATTATAGAAGATCCAAATAAACGTAGCGGGGCATGAATAATGCTCATTGTAGAAAACTGACACTTGCTCAAGGAAAAGAAAGTTGGCTATAAAATCACTTCATTATTTGCTTGTACTGAGGCTCTGAGGCTAATCCCTCCGGAGGTCAGATTGCTGAGCGCTCGCTCTCTCCCTCTCTCCCTTCTCTGCTTTCAGGTCGCATTTTAGACATCCCTTGCAAAGTGTGTGGGGACCGCAGCTCCGGGAAACACTATGGGGTTTACGCCTGCGACGGGTGCTCGGGATTTTTCAAGCGGAGTATCAGGAGGAATAGGACCTACGTTTGCAAATCGGGAAATCAGGTACCAGCCGCAGCGCAGTCCGCTCACCGCCTGCACCCCTCACCCTGCACCCCCCCATGGCCCCGTGTTGCCCCCGCGCCGCCAGCAGGAACACCCGCAGCGGTGAGATCCAGCTGCCACGCAGCTCCCCGCCCCGACCCAGGGGGTCCCGGGCCGCCTCTTCCCGGCACATCCCCGCACCCCGGGCCGTGCGGCCGCAGCCCACCAGGGAGGGTGCGCAAGGAGGGTGCGGGGACAACGGCGAGGGGAGGCGTGCAGCCAGCTCACCGGCTGGTCACGCCAGGAAAGAGGGGCAGCCCCCCGGTGAGCCGGACTCCGCGGGCGGTCGATGGACGACGGACACGAGTTCCCCCCGGCGGGTCGCGCCCGCGCCCAGGCAGAGCCAGCTCCGCGCTTTCCCCCTCCCGCTCCGGCCGCGCTCACTCCCACCCCCGGTCGGTCCCGCAGGGATGCGGGGCCGGGGGCGCGGCGGGGGGGCACGGGGCACAGGGGCGCCCCGAGGGGGCGGTGCCGCCGTCGCTGTCTCGGGTGCTGAAGGCGGCCCGGCCCGCCACGCCGCGGGGCCAGGCACCCCGGCACGGCACGGCGCGGCACGGACCCCCGGCACGACCCCCCCCGGCACGGTCGGAGCGGCCCCCCCCGTGCCCCCCGGCGCCGCGGGGAGGGCTCCAGGGCCGGCGGGGTGAGCGCGCTGCGCCCCCCGGCCCAACGACTGGCTGCCTTGCAGGGAGGCTGCCCGGTGGACAAGACGCACAGGAACCAGTGCCGGGCCTGCCGGCTGAAGAAGTGCTTGGAGGTCAACATGAACAAAGACGGTACCCGCTCCCCCTCTCCCGGCGCCGGGGTGGTGGGGCAGCAGGAGTGAGCCGGGACTCACTCTGAACTGGGGAGCAGTGCGTCACTGCAGGGTCTACCCCCCCTCCCCGGGCCTCTGATGACCCCCCATCCCGCAGCAGACTTGCCCATTTCTCTCCAGATAACATCACAGGTGGGAGGCGTGGGGGTCACCCCCAAAAATTGCGGGGAGGGAGGGAAGCCCAGCCGAGCACATGGGGTACTTGGTGTGGGACCCCGTGGTGACCCCCTCACCTTTCCTTGGTGCCCTGCAGCAGTGCAGCACGAGCGGGGCCCCCGGACATCGACGATACGGAAGCAAGTGGCCCTCTACTTCCGCGGGCACAAAGAGGAGAGCGGCGGTGCCCCCCACTTCCCCGCCACCGCCCTGCCGGCACCTGCCTTCTTCACTGCTGTCTCCCAGCTGGAGCCCCACGGCCTGGAGCTGGCCGCTGTCACCGGCACACCCGAGAGGCAGGCTCTGGTGGGCCTAGCACAGCCCACCCCGAAGGTCAGCCACTACCCCGGCCACCAGACCTTGCCACTGGGGTGCCTGCAACCCACCAGCTCCCTCTTGCCTCTGGGGTTGACATGGCAAAGAGCGAGGCTTGAGGCCTTGTGGGTTGTGGTGGGAACTCTTTTGTTATGTCCCTAAAAGCTCTGAAGATAGGAGGTGCAAGGGGCAAGAGGCCCTCTGCAGAAGGGGTACACAGAAGGACTGACTGGTAACCTGCTCTGCACCAACCCTGTCCCTCCTCCATTCTTACACCCTCATGGCTGCAGAAGTGCTCCTCCTGTCTGGAGCCCATCCACAAGTCAGTTTTAAACCTTGTTTCATGAGGAATGCAATCACTGAGTTTTCTTCAGCAAAGTGCCCATCATCATCTATAGTGGTGTAGTCCAGGAAGTACTATAGCTGTGCTGACCAAAGCCTGCAGTTTGTCCACACAGACACAAACGAGTCTAAGCTGGCTCCGTGCTTCTTGGCTGTGACATTTCCTAGGCAGCCCAGTGGAAGCACTGCTGTGGCCTCCACTGCACAGGAATTAGCCATAAGGTGTTGGTTTTTTCCATTAAGCCATTTGCAGTGGCATTTTGTATATTTACAGCATCTAGAAAAATCATAGAAGAGATGGCTTAAATCGTTCTGCATTTTTAGAATTGGTAGCTTGGCAGAATCCATCATGAGCATGATCATAACGTATAGTTTTATATTGCAGTTTTGGAAAATACTTAATCGGAAATTATTTGGCAAGAAAACATCACACGTGCTTGAAAATGTAACTCCATTCCAACCCTACACCACCTTTAGGTAGTTATGCTTAGTTCTACACATCTGCTTACAGTGAGTTGCAGTCAGGGAGCTAGGTGAAGGTTAAAGCTAAGTGAGTACTTACTCCTTTGCCGAGCAAGGCTGGTGCACTAAATCAGCTTCTGAAGCACAGGTTACAAACCACAAATTCTTAATCACATTTGTATTCTTTTAACTCTGCTACCAGAAGTGTGCTATTGTGTAACACGGCAAAGGGTGACACCACATTTTGGTAAATTTTTCCCCCTGATGTAATAAGTTCATTCTTCCTCCTGCCTCCTCCAGGCACTGTTTCTGTAGTACAGTTCATCTATACGGATGAGCAGCAGAGAGCAGTTGGAGTGAGCCCACTGAAAGCAATGCCCTCTGCTTGCAGAACAAGAGAGTGACACTCTGTGCTGGGCATGAACGTGGTGCACTGAATGGCAGCTGTTAGGGAACAGGAAGACAAGGCTGCCTTGGTGACATTGTGTGAAGTTGTTTTATTTTCTTTTTGACATTAGTACCCGCATGAAGTCAACGGTACCCCTATGTATCTCTACGAAGTGGCCACCGAATCAGTCTGTGAGTCAGCAGCCAGACTTCTGTTCATGAGCATCAAGTGGGCCAAGAGTGTCCCAGCCTTCTCCACCTTGTCCTTACAAGACCAGGTAAGGCACCTGCAGCGGGAGTGGCATTGGCCTGGCTTGCCTGTTAAAGACAGCTCAGAGCTCAGGCTGGGTCCTGAACCTTCAGCCCTAGACCTTTAAATCCATAATGGACTTCAGCAGTTCTGAAATTCAGGGCAAAGTTTCGGTCTGTTCCTGAAAAAAAGGCAGTGATTTAGAAACTGCTTTCCTCCAACTTTTATTTCATGAACAAAGTGAAAACTCTCCTCTCCTCTCCTCACATGGCCAACATTTTTTCCTTATTCATGTTGGCTTCAGTGAATTTGCAATTACACCAATATGGTGGAGGCAAAATTTGGCCTGCCCCCAGTATTTTTCACCATTAATTAAAATCTTTCCTAATTTGTCTTGTTTTCCTCTATGACAGTTTGCCTTTGCCTCAAGAAAATCCTATGTGAACCATACAAGCTTAAGCAATTTCTTAATGACTTGATTCTTGATGAGGACCCTGTGTGCTTTGTATAATGCACTGATTTTTTAAAAAAGTAATCAGATAATTATAAAATGGAAGGGGAAACCTACACAAAGCTCCAATCATAAAAGACGTCTAATACTTTGATATGATTGAGCTAATTTCCCAAAATGGTAACTAGAAAGGTTGTGCCTTAGATGTTACATAGCAGTCATCAGAGGAACTAGTTCCTTTCCGTGGATGCATGTTGCAAGTGCTGCAGTTGATATGCAAATACATATTTTGAACTGAAAGAGAAGAGCTTCTCAGGAAACCAGCAGTGTTTTCTACCTAAAGGTAAATCATGATGGTCACAATGTGATATGAAGCTAAGGTACATTGAAATGTTCCTTCTCTAGAACCAGACCCATGTTTTGAAATTCTTGTCATGAAAATAGTCAAGGGGACACTGCTCAGCTCTGGCTGCAGTACTGTTGCGTAGCGAGCATGCGAGCAATGAGGCAGGGCCCACGAGGTTACACATGCCGTTAGGAAGACAGCAGTCCCAGTGTGGCATGCTGCTCTCTAACATTGTCTTCTGCTGCCACTGCTCCTGCGGAGCACTAGGTCTGTCATACCAAGGAACCAAAGAAACAGGCCCCAAATATCAGGGATAAGCATCAAGTGTGCTGCTTCAGCAGCAGCCTCAGTGCACAGAAAGTGGCTGGTCCATCTCTCCACCAGTGATGTGCACAGGAGGCTCCTTAGGCAAAGGCTTTATTAGACATAATACAGATGCATTTCCCACAAGGTCATCTCTGTTAGAGTGAAGAGGAGGGAGCAGCAGGATCTGGGAGCAAGGGAAGTCTCCACCACACATGACCAAGCATGCCTCAAACAGCAAAGCCTGCTTATCTACCATAGATACCAGAGTGTTCCTGTTATATTTAAATAATGAACCACTTCTTTCACTTTCATATCAGGGACTAGAGTAAGTGAATTAAATATTTAAATCCCAGCCTTTCCTTAACATCACCTTGACTTGCTGTACCTCACTGCAAGCCAACTTCCTCAAAACTCAGAGCTGCTCAGCTCTAAAGTTTTGACCTGGGCCTTTTTCTGTATGATTCCCCTGCCACATTCAGGAAAGCTGGAGAAGAAACAACTCTGATATTAATCACTTTATTTAATGAATAATCAGACAGTTGATTTTTATACTAGTGCCATTGCATTATTTAATTTTACAATGGCCCAGCTGTAAATGTCTGCCTTTCTCCATTTGTACCCCTGACATCTGCCTGAGGAGAGTCTAAAACCTTTTCTTGGATTTTGCTTTTGTTTGTGCTCTTCTGAAAAGGCAAGCACATTGTGATTTCAGGGCTCTGTGACAGTTTCATGTTGAAGGCAAGGAAATAAGTAGAAACCAATCTGCTGACAAAACACAAGTTGGAGGATTGCTGTGTCATTGCCCTCGGTAGAACAGAGGCTGTGTCCCTTCCCCAGCTCCATACAGCTAATCCCGTTGTGGATTGGAAGCCACACAACAAAAATGCCATACCTAAAGTTTAGCTGGCCTGCACACCTGCCCAGCTTGTCCATAAAACAGGTTGCCCCAATGCAGGTCACCAACAAAAGGTCGTACTTACAGGAAGGAGTTGATTAAGAAGCAAAACCTAGTCCTTCAGAAAGCCTGGTATTTATTGATTCTTTGGTGAAGGAGGGCTGAGTATGACTTCAGCAAGAGTTATTTTAATTGGCGGTTTTACAGACTTATGCATACACATGAAGAAAGCTTCAGCTATTGGTATAGTATCTTATTTCTAAAGTCTTCTGACTTTAAAGACTTAGAGGGAAAGAACATATGAAATTGATATCTTCCAGGAACCACCCTTCATTACCATTGTATCTGCATGAATGAATGACAAAAAACGTTTTACAAAAGCAAATGAAAGGCTGGTGGATCATTTCCTATGTCATACAGAAACCTGTGCATCCATCAGGCAGGATTATCCAGAGGAGGGGCTGGGTTTGCAGGCTGCAGCAGTTAGGAGATTTACGAGCAGGTTCAGCTGCTCTCAGAACAGAGCTGAGATGAGCACTGAACCCTAGTACCCCGTCCCCGCTCCCAGTCTGGGCAGCTTCCAGTACTGTAAAATCCAACATAATTATTTCAAACAGTAATTGTATGCAGGGACAGAAATACTTTCCTGTCACAATTTCCTTAGTCAGGTTATGTAGAAGTTCTGCAAAGCACATAGCACAAAAAGGCACAAAATGGGCGTTAGCCTGCAGTGGCAAGCTGGGAGCAGGAACTCTGAGAGCTCTTCCTCCCATTCTGATCGGAATAAGGTGGTTTAAAACTCATAATACTGTTAAGAGCACATAGATAAAAAATCCACTTTTACTGCATGCTTTCTGTATCATAGAATCATACAGTCATAGAGAAGGCTGGAAAAGGCTTTTAAGATCATCGGGTCCAACCACTAACCTAGCACTGCCAAGTCCACCGCTAAACCATGTCCCCAAGTGCTGCATCTACACATCTTTTAAGTACCTCCAGGGATGGTGACTCCACCACTTCCCTGGGCAGCCTGTTCCAATGCTTGATAATCCTTCCAGTAAAGATTTTTTTCCTAATAACTATTACTTTCACATATCTGTTTCCAAGGAAATAATCATTCATTTGGTACAACATATTTTTTTATATTGTTCTTCCTTATAGAGTCTTTATAGACTTAAAATACCCTCCTTCCCATTTTCCTAAGAAGTTAAGCTGCTGATACTTCCAGGGATCATAGAAATAGTAATGCTTGTGGTTTGGATTATTTTGCTGCATGAGTTTTGGGCAATGAGTTTTCACTGCATGGAGCCACCAGATGATGCCTCCTGAGTCCACTACAGTTCTCACCCCTCCAAATCTCTCCCACCTTATTAAGAAACATGAGTTCCCAGCAATGTGTGTGCACCACAGCATGTCCTTTAGGCCATGAGCTTCAGCTGAACTGGGGGCCAACAACCCATAGATGCCCTCAAGACTAAACTTGTTGCCAGTCTGCATTACCAGGAGTCTTGTCTCCTCTTCAGATGCACCAGTGCCTCTCCACGGAAATCAAAGGCATTGCCTCCAAAGAGGGAACACCACATCCACTGCACAACAAGGCAATGTAGGGAAATTGCAGAGAACTAGCAATGCTGTCAGTGCAGGTGCTTGGATTGTCAGTTCTCTGAAACAGCTCTTAGTGCCTGGAATTTTTGAGTGATTTCAAGCAAAAAAGCAGGAAAACAGGTGATACTGAGAAACGGTGTGAGCGTCCAGATGCTGTGTGCTTGAAAGAGCTAAAAACTTGCTTAGTAAGGAAGGGGTTAAAGATACATATGTGCTCTAAAGCACTGCTCCCTACAGAGTGATGTCATTTCAGGGCGTTGTCCAGGCTTTTCTGCACAAATCCTGCCTTCCTGGGGGAAAAGAGGATAATCCCTAGAGAGCAACAGGAGAACACTGTCCAACTTGCCCTAGGACAGCTATTTGTGCCGAGGGAGAGGAGCAGAGAGCCCATGCTGTGCTGAGAAACACAGGCGAGCGTTCATGTTGCGAGCAAGCTCTCTGGGCAGTTCTCACTCTCTCCTCCCTTTTGGTACACACCATGGTGCACAGTGAGCCAACCCGCAGTGTTTTTCTACAATGCAGAGACTTATTTCTAGACACCTTCTCAAAAAGCTGAGAGGAGAGCTAACGAATTCTGTGGGGAAAACACCATGACAGGCATTTAAGTAGTTTTTGTAAATAACAGAAATTACAATATTTAAAATTGTTTATAATCTATAAATATACACTATGTTATATTGTACATCTATTGTATGACAGCTGATGCTTTTGGAAGATGCTTGGAAGACACTGTTTGTTCTAGAATAGCACAATGGCCATTCCAGTTGATGCTAACACTCTACTGGCTGTATCTGGTAAGAATTGCACAATTTAATGACTTTGTTACAAAATTACATAAAATACATTACTGAAAAGAAACACATGTAAAGAATAACAAATTCTACTGAACAATAGAGCATACCTGTCATTTATAAATCTATATTTAAATGCAAATAATGTTGTTTTGTTGTATTCATGAATGCTTGCATTGTCATTTAAATGCAAATTACTGTGTTTGTATCATCAAGAGAAGAGATGTTATAATTAACTTCATACAATATAGTCAGTTTACATGGAACCAGATAGACAAGTGTGACAATAGAGTGGATATTGATACAGAGGATTTTGTCAGAAATCAATATAAAATAAAGCAAATGCCTTTAATATTATTTATTTAATCTGTTTCTGTTTTAGGCATGAACGGTGACAATACAGATTCTCAGAAGCTGAATAAAATTATTTCGGAAATACAGGCTTTACAGGAGGTTGTGGCTAGATTTAGACAACTTCGGCTAGATGCTACCGAATTTGCCTGTCTCAAATGCATTGTCACTTTTAAAGCTGGTAAGCAGAAAGAATCTCTTGCTTGTCTGGTCTGATAACTATGAAGCTACTGTAGAGCAGAAATATGCTTTAAACCAGACATAGTTTTATACCATCCAACAGGTTTCGTGGTATTGAATTCCAATAGCCAGTGTTGCATTTTGAAAGGCTGACAGTGGCGTGCTGGGGAACTAATGGGAACGTTTAATTTCCATTGATAGCATTAGCTGAACTGTTCTGACCCCCCAAGAGCCAAGCTGAACTAGTTACTGATCTGCTTTCCAGTGCCTACACACAGTGGTTCCGAACTGAGGAGTTTCCGAAATGCTGCTGCTATAGCAGCCCTTCAAGATGAAGCCCAGCTCACTCTGAACAGCTACATTCACACCAGGTGAGTGGTGGCTTCTCAATACTTCTCGCAGGTGTAGGGGTAAAACCCTGCTCTCACGTAGTGAGGGTGAAGTTCCCCACCGATGCTGAAATGGGGACTGGGCTATTACAGCAAGTATACATCAGCTGTCAGCCTGCTGGGATTTGGCATTCCCTGATGAAACAGAATCATAGAATCATAGAAAATGTTGGAAAAGATCCTTAAAATCATCAGGTTCAACAATTAACCTAACGTGGGCAAGTCCACCACTAAACCATGTCCCTGAGTGCCACATCCACATGTCTTTTAAATACCTCCAGGGACGGTGATTCCACCACCTCCCCAGGCAGCCTGTTCCAATGCCTGACAACCCCTTCAGCAAAGAAATTTTTTCTTAACATCCAATCTAAACCTCCCCTGGTGCAATTCAGGCCACTTCCTCTCATCTGATCACTTACTACGTTAGGAGAAGAGACAACACCAGCTTGCTACAACCTTCTTTCAGGCGGTTGTAGAGAGCAGTAAGGCCTCCTCCCTTCAGCCTCTTCTTCCAGGCTAAACAGCCCCAGTTCCCTCAGCTGCTCCTCATAAGACTCGTTTTCTAGACCCTTCACCAGCTTCGTTGCCCTTCTCTGGACACACTCCAGCACCTCAATTTATTCAGACAAATGAAAAAGGGCTAAAAGGAGAATCTTCCCCTGGGGAAGTGACAACTGCTGTGGGACAGAAGGCTACATTTTCTTCTACATTTTATTCAATTAAATACCACTAACAGTGATGCTCAAACATCACATCTCACAGCAGTATGACAGCTTGTCACCCAAGATCTCTAATCCCTATGCCATTTCCCCGATTGTGCAGACACAGAAATTGGGGCACAAGGAAGGTAAATGTCTCTTCCAAAATGCTACCCTGAGTCTGTCCTCGGGTTGAAATGAAAACCCCAGAACTTGTGAATCCCATTTCGGTGCCACAGCAGCGTGACAAGAATCATTATTTGGGAAGAAAATGTTCCCCCTTGTCTCATTTAGGATAAGTCCCACGGGACACAGGAATCTTAAAAGCTGCTGTAAACGTTGTAGCTTTCATCCCACAAAGTATACAAAGGTAAGCCCAGGAACACACAAACTGTACTATGCAAAGTACAATCCCACAGTCTAGAACAGCTGGCTGTGAACGGATCAGTAGCCTCCTCCTACGGACCACTTCAGAGTGGTGGGACTGGGGAGAATTCTGAAGAGTCCCCCTAACACCTTCTGCAAGAGCTGCTCTAGTCAGTTCAGGACTTCTGGGGAAAGCTGTGACAGGTCTTGTGAAGTCCATGTCTAAGTTCTTTAAATTGCACTTTAGATAACAGGGTATTTACTACAGGTCAAGATCTTCCCTGAACTGCATCAACAACATAGATGTTGTATGAGGGCCAAGTCAGAGCAGATCCTGTCTCTGTATTGCTACTGCTCTGAGGGAATAAACAAAGGAGCTAATCAAAACTCAGAGACATTGGTTTATATTCTGCTAACCTCCACTAAGACAGTTTTCCTTGGGGTCAACTTTCATGCTCACATGAGTACAAAACACAGGGTTTTAGCACAGGTAGCACCCATCTATACAATTTGTTGAATATCGATCTTTTCTATAAAGTAAAAGACTTTCTTCAAAAAAAACCTTAAAAACTTCAATAATGGTTTGGTTTTTTTTCCCTCTTTGTCTCCCAGGTATCCCACGCAACCCTGTCGTTTTGGAAAACTTTTATTGCTTTTACCAGCTTTACGTTCGATTAGTCCGTCCACAATAGAAGAAGTGTTTTTCAAAAAGACCATTGGGAATGTACCAATTACAAGACTGCTTTCAGATATGTACAAATCCAGTGACATATAAATTACCTTAAAATAAACAATCAGGATGGACAGTTTGAGAAGAACTTTTATCTACGGAGAATAAGCCTCAACTAACAAAATCTACAGGAAGCATAAGCCTGGGAATGTTTAGCCTTTAAACCCATTGACAAAAAAATACCCCGGTAGATATGATTCTGCTGCTCTGAACAGAGTGATTTAGATCATGGAGAGAATGCTTTGTTCTACAGAAAAAGTGAAAGTGGTTGGAATTTGGCTGCTATTCCTGTTACTACAGGATGGAGGCAATTCAGATGCCAGTCATAGTTAACAAAGACTCTGCTATTCTCTCATTTAACTGGCAGATCTGAGACAAAATGTGAAAGAAGGTACTTTAGTTTGTTCAGTATTTGGAACTGGGTGACCAAACTTGGCTTCTGTTGTAACACGAGATGCAGTGGCCTTCAGAATTGTTTTGAAAGTAGCCTATGTTGGGAAAATGTTTTTAATATGATAGGCAACATTTAAGACCAGGTTACCAAAACATTGCTTCTGCTATAATACATCATGAAGTGGCCTTCAGAACTGATTAAAAAGTAGCTTATGACGGCAGCTCCATTCTTCCTGCAAAATGAACTGGTGATCTTTGATGTGGATGTCACCACAATTCGTTCATTTAACATCTCAAAGACAGAAGAGCTTTATACACATCCTCCTCGACCTTCCCTCCTTCCTCTTCCACACACACAGACACACGTTCACACACACACCTGAAAAGACACAAGTCAAGAAAGGAAGACTAAAACAGCAAAACCAAATACAATGGAGATGACTGCTTCAGTGTCCTGCTGGCTGTCCCGATGGCACAGTGCTGAAACCAAAGGCAACGGTGGCCAAACTCTTTGTCAGTGAGATGTGCAGAGAAGTGAAATGACTATAAAAAAAAAATCAATGGAAGGAATTTTATTTCAAAGAAATAAAGGTTGTTGACTGATACAATGCTAACAATTTCCAAAAGTCTCCAATGCCTTTTTAGAAAACTCCAGGTTCTAATTTTGAAGCCTTGTTTGCCTACACCCTCTCACACACAAAAAAACGTTATAAGCTGCTTATTTGATGTATGAAAAATGTAGAAAAAACATTTAAAGATAGCTGCTGTACTTTTCAAAATTTGATTTGTTATTAGGAACTAGCACTGAGAAAAATCAGCACTTGGACTATCATAGAATGAGTAAAACTTTTCCTGTACAAAGTGGATTAACTGATTTGTGAAGTTAAAAAGTTGTACTCATTGTATTTACAAAGAATAAAAATATATTGAATTTAAATTACCTTCCACTTTTCTTTTAATGCTTGTCCTTCTACTTCTGAATTACTTTCTTCCACTGTACCCTACCTACCAGGGTACAGATATATTATTCTCTAATAAAATGGATTGCTTTGGATGCTGTGGAGTCTCCATCATCAGAGGTATCAAAAACAGGTTAGACAAACATTAAAGGAACAGCTTAGGTGATCCTGCCTTGGGTCAAAGGAACCTTAAGGTCCTGCATAGAGCTGTTTCATGTAATTCAAATATACACCTGCTGCAAGGTTCCCTTCTCCAGGAGCTGACACAGTGCTTTTTCTAGGACACAATACTAAACAGATCAGAGGTCTAACCTAGTATAAGTCTCTGTTTTGTGTTTTTACAGTTTTTAATATTGGTGGATTGTGCAGCTAACAAAGGGTGATGAGTATAAAACCACTGCTTCAATTAAAAAGATTCTGAGGTTTTATTAAGGTGTCCAATTGTGTAATCACACCGAAGAAAGAGGTAAGCAACTCCCAATGCACAGAACAAGTTGGCAATAGGACAAGGGAAATATAACACATTGTTCATATGGCAGTGAGTGACCAAAGAGCCATGCACGCTAAAATGACAGGTGGAAATGTGCAGCGTACATCAATGGTTCACTGGTTTTCAGTGTCAAGGAATACAGATCACAAGCGAAATCCTAGCTCCACCGGCTCCAAGCACAAAAATCAGATGCATTTCAGAGGTCAAAGTTTTCACCTCAACTCTCTTCCATTTGCACAGTCTGCTAGGTCTCACATTCTATCCTTTCCAAGACAGCCAGACCATAAAGTATACAAGACCAGTCTTCTGATGAGCCAGCTGTGACAAAGCATGGACTACAGCGCTTCACAACATCTATTAAAACTAAAACCAGCATGGAGCACCTGAGAGTGCATTTACCACAGGGCATAGCACATTCTTAGAAAGAAGCCAACGAACACCTTATGAAGTGTTCTTCCTGCACCTGTGATAACCTGCAATCATTTTCTGCTCTCTACACTAAAAACAACTGTACAGGGCAGAAAAATCAATTGTGGTTCTCCACTCTGTGACAATTCAGTTTACGAGCTACAGAAGTTGAACCCAGTGCTGTGCCGAACCCCATGCCAGAACACTCGTTTCAGTAAGATTCATGCTGCTGTCCTGGAGCAGCAATAAATATGAACTGCATCCACGCTGCAAGGCAGCTGGACTCTGCAGCGTGCTGTAGTCTCAGTCCCTAGATCACCCAGGCCAGAAGATGCAACAGAGTGTATTGGCTTCCTCGCAGTTGCAAAGCAGGCAGGGCAATAGGTGCACGCCCATATCTCATCCTTTTACCTGCAGGACCTAGCCCAGCTGCAGAGCGGACTCATGAGCTGGGAACAATGCCCGGCTCCCTGTGGTTTAGGCACGGCTAATCTCAGATCATGTCTTCCTCCCAGTACTGCAGATTGCACAGGAACAGAACCAATTACACTAGACTAGAATCAAGGTCTCTAGATGGCCTTCAAGAACTGAAGGTGAGGTGAAATTCCAGAGTCCGGTGCAGATGTCCTGTCAACCTCAGAGGTTAACACTCCAAAGTCTTCACTTTGGAAACAGAAATACTTCCACATCAAGCATGCAGCTTTTCCCTCTTCAACTTAGTATTTATTTTCCACAGCAAATGATACAGATTGTGTCATCGTATTGTAGGGATAAGATGGGACATTGATTTCTGGAGGTAGCTTCTCAGAAAAGAACATTTGAGAAAGGAAAAATAATACATTACTATGTATCTAAACCCAAATAATAAAACTTCACATACATTTAGCCCTTCTTCCCCATTTCTAAGAGTAAGTCAACTTTTAAGTGTGATTTAACAAGCACAGGGAATTTTAGAATTAATTTTACATTAATGAAAACTTATTGAAAAAGCTAGACTGTGTTGAAAGCGAGACAGCTCTGGGTTGCAAGTGGGCTCTGTCAGTTTTGGTCCCTGGTTTCATGAAAAGGACTGATGATAGAATCACAGATGATCTTGATTTGGAAAGGACCCATAAGGATCATTGAGCCCAATTCTCTGCTCTGCACAGGACTACTTAACACCAAATCAAACATCAGCACACTCCCTGCCATCCTTAGGCTCAGGTGCTTTGGCCTACACCTGTCAGTTTGCACTGGGAGTGGGCCAAAGGGGTTCCACTTTATACTGGGACAGGGCCCAGTCTGTACTGGGAGAAGCCAGGAGATCCAGTTTGTACTGGGATATAGCTTGGAGAGATTCAGCAGTCTTTACTAAGTATGAAGGAGAAAGAGCAACTATTTGAGCATCTAACTATTCAGTGTAGCTAGTCAGGAGTACTACATGTAATCCAGCCAGCTACCCCTGTTTTGTCAGTTCAATCTTTTACATCCGAATTTCCATAAATGAGGTTAATAGTCTTAGTTAATTAAAACTAGTAACTGTGCAGGATGTTCTAGACAGTAGCAAGTATATACAAAGGAAAAAGCAGCCAAGCTAAGTCTAAGCCAACTTGTACTGTTACCAAACAGCACACAACACTGGATCAGATTGCTGCTAGTGTTCTCAAATCCATTTTCAAGAGCATACGGATAGGTAACTCCCATGTCACATTTGGAAGCACTAAGGAAGCTTCTCCAGCCATAGAAGCATCTAGTGAGGGGGTGGGGGAGCAGGAAACGAAAACTCCAGCAGTATTGCTTGTGAACTGTCGTTCAGGCATCAACAACCTGCATTTCACCAGTGGTCATACAAGCACAATGCCACAGCTTCCCTTTCCTTTAATGATCAAGGAAGTGGCCTATAATCACATAGCAGGCTTGTATGATTTCATGTCCCCAGCTGTAGTTGTAGAGCAGAGCTACTTTAATCTAGGACTGAATTTATAATAATGGGTTATATCAACATTCCTTTCTCTGTAGGATGGTACAGTTTTCACTTGTTACTTGAAGCTGGATCGGTGCTTCTCATGCCAAGTAGAAAGGTACCCTCTTCCTAAACTTACAGAAGCCACAGATCTGTTGACTGCCTACCATAAATGGAGTTCCAGCTTTGGCTCCGCAACACAGGAATAGCCTTCAATACCTTTATATGCTCTTTAATACTTGAGCAGCGAGTGCCAGCATTTAAGGGTATTTGGCGCTGGCTGTTAGTAACACAAGGCTACATTGCAGAGGAGCATCACAGCAAGGCTGAAACACCAGTTCACTTAGTATAGTCAAGTCCCTGCTTCTCAGAAAGCATGAGATACCCCATGCTCAAGGTCAAGAGTGACAAAACATTTGAAGTGCATTTTCACTTTTATTTCAAAACTTTAGACAAGTTATTTAGTATATAAATTTGATTTTTTCCTCTTACAGAATATAAAGATAATTCCCTCATTACTTCAGTATAAAGTGTTTTACAAGCTTGAAGACAATTGCATAAGTGTTTCTCACACAAGGAATCAGAAATAAAGCAGTCTTTCTACAGAAGTTCAGACAGATGACTACCTCGGAAACAGCATAACAGTTTAGTCAAATACAAGTGAACGTGTGACACTACAACTGTGAAAGTTCAAGTAAGGCCAAGTCAGTAAACATTAAGTCATTGCAAATAAGAGTGGAAAGGTTTGTGAGACATTGCAAGGGGTGGATAGTCTCATAGTATAATACTCTTAAATCAAGGATTCAGAGGGATTTAGCTAGAAGGCAAGTGAGTTCTTTAATGCTATAAAGCATATGCAAAGACCAAGCAGTGTACTGATGTTAGTGGAGACTTCGTGCCCGTTTATCCTCAGCATGCTACCATAAACTACAACCTCTTAAAACCAAGCATAAGAACCACTAATGTTTGAGAACAATGTTTCAGAACTCAAGTATGTCTTATTTTGGATGGTGTGTAGTTTTTGTCTATTACTTCATCTTGCAAGAACATGTGAAGACAGCGCTCGTTCTGTGCCAGTGGGTGGCCTGCAACCCTGGAGAGGAAAAAACAAGCATTAGTGCTAACAAGTTGGGTCTACTTGCAGCTAGCCAGCACAGCAAGATTTCATACCAACAACCTATGGTTCTGCACTTAGGCATAGATCCCACTTCCAGTTCATTGCTGGCAACTACAATGATGTCTAGCAGCAAGATCTGTCGCTGTCCCCCACGTGAAGTTAGCCTATAGAAACCCTGAGCAACCTCTGATCATTTGGAAGCGTGTTATGCCATCATCTGTCACCTACAACTGAGAGAACTATCCAAGACCCCATCCTAGCGTTAGGAAATCTAGAGTGAAGCAAGCCAAGTAGATTTTTACAGGTCTTCATGTCTTTGACACGGGATACCTTTCCAAAGGCTGCTGAATCCCTCAGTGCTCAGTCAGTAGCAGTTAACCCAGGCAGAGTTACAGACCTACTCCAACAGGGGTGTGAAGCTCTTCTGAAGGCTCTGACACTCTTTAGAGCAGTGACTTACCATGGACACTATTCCTAGCGCACACGAGCAACACTGATGCACAGCCAGAGGGTACTGGCTATTCTGTTAATTACAGATGTCTTTAGATATCGAAGATAGGAGATAGAGCGTGTCTGCTCTAGACTAGATCTGCATCTCTACTGTAGATTTAGTTTTGTTCCACATATAGACGTAGCCACCATCCTTTTAACAGTAAAGGAGCTGAAACTGACTTAGAAGACATCGCCAAGCTTGGAGAAAAACCACAAGGCATTGCATTTAGTTCCTTAAAATACCACACAGCCTTCTGTGTAGGTAAAAATCTAAGAGAATCAGAACCCCTGGAAAGTGATCACTTATGGATATGAAAACCCAAAGCAGTTTGGATTGAAAAAAAAAGTTACATCCAGGTCAGTCAATCAAGAC
The DNA here is from genome assembly GCF_015220075.1 of Falco rusticolus. Taxonomy (NCBI): domain Eukaryota; kingdom Metazoa; phylum Chordata; class Aves; order Falconiformes; family Falconidae; genus Falco; species Falco rusticolus. The sequence continues at coordinate 24,831,783 of NC_051192.1, forward strand.
AGGCTTCTTCCGCTGAGAAAGCCCCCCCATCCTCGCTAGGACAGCTTGTGTCAGTCTTATGGTCCCCATATCTGTCAGAACATTTCTACCCTAAATGGAAGTTACTAAGTTAAGCACATAGTCAGCTCCAGTGGCTCAGCACTTCTAAGTGCTTTTATGCATCTTCTACAAATGTATCTATTGTTGCTTATTTCATGACAGAACAATTCATTTGTCACTTCTCATGTGTCATTGAGAGTGTCCTTTAATGAGGAAGTTGAACTCTCCTATTCAGCATTGACAGATTATTTCTAGTACAGTAATAAAACTTATCAATCTTGCCAGGTTCTAGTAAATGGGCAGCAGTCTCAAGCACTAGTTAACAAGGAAGAATCTAGAATAACTAGTTTGAGTTTCTTACCCCCATCAGACTGAAGTTGCTGGCCTTGAACTTCAGGAGAAAGATATACAGGAGAAGATGGGGCAGTGACATATTCCTTCTCTCTTTCAAGAAGGCTGGCAAACTGGTGGCTGAATTGCAAGACTAGATATGATTCAGCTCTTTGTTTCACATGAATACCCCACTCTGCATTGGTGTTGCCTCAGTATTCTTCACTAAGGTGACCTTACACATAGCAGCTACTACTTCAAAAACTTTCATATATCCCCAAGTCAGGTTCAGGCAGACAAGAGCACTGCAACATAGCCACCCCTGTGAATGTCATTTAGGTAGTACTGATGGTGGTACCAGCAAGCTGGCCCAAGAAAGCTGACTCAAGTAAGCTGCACTGCTGTGACTTTGACAAAGCTTCTCAACAACATCCATCTTAACACTCCTGGATATCAAGAACCGACATCGGTACACCAAGATTTTTTTGGTTGCAGTGATACTGTTTCTGAGGGACTCTCCTCTAGTTCTAGAAGCCTAGACCAGCTTTGAGAACACAGTAACATGAATGTGTTATGCAAATTACCTTCAGGTCCAAGATCACTAGTACCCAGAGTACTCTGTATAAACTTTAAAGCTTCTAGATGGTTCAAAACTTTAATTAATAATGTTTGCTTGATGAGTTGGTCATGCCACTAGAATAAATTGATGAGGTTGAATAGCTAGCAGTTGTGCCTGAGAAGCCTTGTTCCAGCTGTACTCAAGTCTTCCATCATATCAATATCTACATTAACAGTCTGCTTTTATGTTTCAAAGGAGGAAAAATTGACCAAGAAGTTCCACACTTCCACAAGATCAATGCATTACTTGCTATAGATCTGAACAAGTGATACCAGTAAACTGGCCACTCCATTACTGTCAACTATACTGAGCTCTTCAGAGATTCCAGTTGAGTGTTTTGCTATCAGCTGCTTCAGAACATAAACAGCCCTCTTCCCCCATATACTGCTAGATTTTGCATACAAAACTTTCAGTAAGTGCACACCTTCCTCATCTAATGTAGATTTCTGAGATTGCATGGATAAAAGTTGTACTTTACAGTCATGACTGCCTTGATTGTACAGGCTCAAAAATCCCAACACAGTCCATCTTACTGTAAGTGCATCTGCCTCCATGTAGTGTAAATGCTAAACTAGATGCCTTGCAAATTCATTCCACTCATCTTTAAGCAGAGGAAAGAGCAGTCTACAGCATTTTAGCTGCTCAGAACCATTAGAAATACCTGTAGATTGAGCCTACAAGCAACTATGTTAAGAAAAACTTGGAGATTTTATACCGCTTATTTGCACAAGATTGTTTCAGTAAACTAGTCACTTGCAACTCTAAGCCACATGCCTGAACTGACAAGCAGATTCTTGTAAATTCTGCGTTAAGTCACAGGCATCCTACGTCCCTGTTAAACAGCACTACTGCTGAACAAGATTAGAATGCTAGTGGAACTGACAAGCTTGAACTTTTGAAGGGAGCAGTCCCAAATTCAGTTGGTCTGAACAGTGTTGTCTCTAGAGACCAGAAGAGCCAGTTAACAGATAGTGTTAATTCTTACCCGCTGTTTGGATCCACATGGCTAAAGAGATTAAAGTAGCTCTTCAGGTCAATATACAGACAGCAGTTAGTAGCGTCAGATGGTAGAAAGAATCATAGGACTGTTATAATTTCTGCTTATCCTTTGAAAAGCAGGGACAAAACTCAAAGTGTCTATTTCAAACTGCATGTGTATGGACCTCAGGTAGTGTTTTTACATCTTCAGATCTTTACATCTCTCATGATAATTAGAGAAAATATGCATCATTATACAAGCTGATAATATCTCGCATCTGCAAAGTAAACTGCTGTAAAGCCTACTGTAAGCTCCATTGTTTACCCAGTGGAGGATACCTTTTCAGAAATGAAAAAGTAGAACTATTTTGAATGCTATAATTTTAGTAGTAATTTGCATAAATTAACACCACTGCTAACATTCATTTCAGCTGTTCAGGTAAGCATTAAAATATCCAAACTAAACACTGAATGAGCACTGTTAGTATGTCCTACTGTGAGAATATGTGAATTATATGTATAGTATGTAGAGGTGCTACCATAGTTAGATGTTTAGCAGCTTTAGTTCAGTTTTCCAGAGCTGAGTTCCAGGGTTTGTTTCTAGATAACTAAACCCAACACTTACTTGTTTATAAATTGTTCAAGAGCCTGCTTCCTCTCCTCTATAAAGGCATCATCAAATATGCCATCATCTCCTCGGAAGGGGAGCTGACGGAGAAGAGCTTTTCCTGGTAGAGGTGGTACCACAACCTGAAAGATTTAGGAAAGTGTCCTTAAGTGCAGCCTGTAAGCAAGTTTATACACCTCCTGTGCCACCTCTTCCTCCTACAGGATTCATCAATCACATCCCCAGTGAAGTAATAAAACATCGCCAGAGAAGAACAGTATCTGCCCACAGAGGTAAGTTGAATTCAAGTAGTTTAACTCTGAATTAACTCAAAACCATTAAACAGCTTCTATGATATGACCAAGTTTACTGAAAGACTGACAACAGTTTAGTTTTGGATATTTTCAACCACAATATCTGCTCTATATGCTTTATAAAATAATGGTAACACTTCAGCATCACTATTGTGTGTCTATGAAAACTTATATTTGCCTTTCATTTTACCCACCTTGCTTTCTCTTTCTAGTTCATTCCTTAGCCATTCAAAGTCACTGTATCTTCTTCTGACCGTAGATTCTTTCAATTTGAAGATAGGTAGATTTGTCTGAAAACAAGAACATAAGCTATTGATTAGGTAAGTTAGAAGTTTCGAAAACAGCTTATTTCTTGCTTCAGCTCAAGTTACAAGTTAGCGCCACTTCAGCAAAAACATTATGGAGAAACACTCAAGATACAGGAATAGAGATAAAGCCCTATAAGCTACATGAGTAAGCTGTGCCTCAAACTGCTTAACTGTGGACCCCACCTACATATATGGCATCCTAATCACTGGTATTTTGCCACCATACCACCTAGGAGAATAGCAGATTTGCTGGCCCCTTATGCTTCCTAAGACTGCACAAGCGCCTTCTGTTCTTACTGTCTTGAGAGCTGGATTCCCAGTGCCAGTACAGAATTGGAAGGCCAGGGGAGAGAAGAAGTCTTCTTAATCCACATAGGCTCCTCTTACTGCACTCAAGGGAGCGTTTCAGGTACAGCATAGGACATTAACCAAGCTTCCTGTACTTTCCTGCTACCTGATACAACATGGCCTCCAACATCTTTAAAAACAAAACCAGTAGATCTTACAGTGCATCCATTCAGGCCAGATAAAGCTGAAGATGTGATAGTACAAGCTGCCAGGTTTGTATAGCTCCAAAGAAGCCAACAAGGCTGAGATGAACACAACATTCAGTGCCGATGACATTAGACTGTTGCTACAAAGTTAAACGAAGCAGAGCGTGATTAGGCAGAGCTTTCCTCAATGAGGCTAGGAGTCGGCACCCAACTCTAATAGCCTTGAAAGAAAAATCAAATGGGAGCAAGACTATAATGCTGCACAAGACCATGTTAAATACATGAGCACCCTGATATATGTCTTTTGCACTAACCTGTGCAAGAGCCTATATTACCCTCTGTTCATTCTTGGGGTACAGTGTTATCTCACTGCTGTAATTCAACGCACATGTTATTTTAAGAGTAGTAATTGAGAGAACACTCTCCTGAAGACATCCCCAAACAGAAAGCTCCAAGACCACAATCTGAAGCTTAAATGTCATTGAGACAGCAAACTGGCTAGAGTGTTACAAAAATGTATGTAGGAGTTATGACCTACTAAAAGCAAGACCAAAAGTCTGTAATTGCTATACATAACCAGCAGTAACAGAATAAAGCTTACCATTGTCAGACTGCATATTCACTATCAGTCTTAATATACCCTTAAAGAAGGCTCTTGAGGAATACCCTAGGAAGCTGATGTTCAACTGGAACTACAGCTATCCACAGTTTTCCTGGTGGCATAAGCACTCAGCTAGTGCCTGTTATTTTTTGTTGTTTTATTTTAAGTTGCAAGCCATCTCTCTCAGCTTCTGGTCACAGTTTGAGTAAATACCCCTCTATAATATCATCTGTAGGATGTTATGCTTAAGCTATTTAGTGATACTTTTGGCTGCTCAGAACAGGTTTGATTGCAAAGATCCCTTCCTGTACTAGGCAGGCCTATGACTACGGGCCATTGTATTATTGCCAGCCAATAACAAGTTTCTGGCTGCCACAGTTCAAAAGTACTTGAGAAGTTAGTTGTGTACTTTCACATGATGCTATTTAGGCCATGATTTACAAGTGACAAAGTGCAGAACAGTATTTCGTTATGAAATCTCTTATTGCTAAAGATCTAAAAGTATTCAAGCTCTCCTTCCCAGGTAAATCATTGTTGATTGTACTAGTGACTAATAACAAAATTGCACTTAAGACTCTTATGCCATAAGTCAAGCTTTATAAATAAACACTCTTGTCTTGATAAGAATGTGCTACTCAAGAGTGAATAAAGCTAGGTTTCCCAGAGTGCATGAAGGAGATTCCCAGAAGTTAAGTACTGGATTATTTTTCTCTGATTTCAGCTATTGGCTTTTTAACCAAGTTCAGCCTGCCACATTACAACATCAACTCCTTGTCAGTGTCTCGGGTAGAAAGTGCTTTACAGTATTTAACATATAGGCTCTCACCTGCAAAAGATATTCCATTCTCCTCTCAAGTTACTTATAAGAAGGATTAGAACTAAACAAAAGCAGCTAAAAACCACCAAGTTCCCAGGTCTTCAGGAACTCTTTTCATGCTTCTGGGCACAAGCTCTATAAAGTTAATCTCTAAACATCATATCAGGCTTACAGGTACAGTGTGGGGGTAGAAGTACCAGTTGAGCTCATTTTACCTTCTACATTCCCTTTTGAACTTGACATGCCAGCCCAGCCAACAAGTCAGAGAAAAGGACAGAATACTTGTTTACTCTGAGTTGAAATGTCTTCTCCAGTTTTGATCATAAGCACTGGAAACATTAAAACTAGAAGAGTATGCTAGAAGGCTCCCATTAAATCAAGTGGCATATAAGTCAACTTGACAACTATATGCTAAAAAGAAAGTGCACGTCCCCTGACCTTTGGCCTAGATACAAATTAGAGTTATCTGTTGATATCAACTTCTAAACCTCATGTTTCTTAAAACCCAGAAACTGCAGTAGTTCTTCTTTCTCTAGAAATCACAGAATCACAGAACAGTCAGGGCTGGAAGGGACCTCTGGAGATCATCTCTTCCAACCCCTTACTAAGACAGGTTCTCCTAGAGCAGGTTGCACAGGATCATGGCCAGACAGGATATGAATGTCTCCAGAGGAGACTCCACAGCCTCTCTGGGCAGCCTGTCCCAGGGCTCTGTCGCCCTCAGAGTAAAGACATTCTTTCTCATATTCAGATGGAACCTCCCTGTTGCCCCTTATCCTGTCCCTGGACACCACTGAAAAGAGCCTGGCCCCATCCTCTTGTCACTTGCCCTTCAGATATTTGTAGACATTTGTAAGATCCCCTCTCAGTCTTCTTGTCCCCAGGCTAAACAGCCCCAGCTCTCGCAGCTTTCCTCATAAGGGAGACGTTCCAGTCCCCTCACCATCTTCATAGCCCTTTGCTGGACCCTCTCCAGTAGTTCTCTGCCTCTCTTGAACTGGGGAGCCCAGAACTGGACACAGCTCTCCAGGTGCAGCCTCACCAGGGCAGAGCAGAGGGGCAGGATCACCTCCCCCCACCTGCTGGCCATGCTCCTCCTAATGCAGCCCAGAACAATCCCACTGGCCTTCTCGGCCACCAGGACACAGTGCTGGCTCATGAGCAGCTTGCTGTCCACCAGAACTCCCAGGTCCTTCTCCACAGAGCTGCCTTCCAGCAGGTCAGCCCCAGCCTGTACTGGTGCAAGGGTTTATTCCTCCCCAGGTGCAGGACCCTACACATGCCTTGGTTGAACTTCATTGGGTTCCTCTCCGCCCATCTCTCCAGCCTGGCCAGGTCTGGCTGGATGGCAGTGCTGCCTTCTGGGGTGTCAGCCACTCCTCCTTGTTTTGTATCATCAGTGAACTTGCTGAGGATACACTCTGTCCCTTCATCCAGGTCACTGATGAACAAGCTGAACAATAAGTTAAATCAGTATTGACTGAGTAGCACTCAGATATGCAGCTGTTAGGATCTATTTAAAAAAAGCAATTTGAGAGCCCCGTTTCATACTGCTTAACCTATTTACATCTTTGTTCCCCATTTTTAACTCTGGATGTATTCACATCTGAAGTTACTGTGTGTGCCTTTCTCATTCACGATTATTATAGTGTTTGACCAGACCACTTTTTTCCTACAGTAAGAAGGGTTTCTGCATGTCCTACTGCCTCCATCTACTACCATGGATAGATGGTTTTCATTAAGCAAGCCAGACAGCTGCTGAAGCATGTGTTCTCATTAGCCAAGAATTTGGTAGAAGGAGACAAGCCTAAGGTGTCAGCAGAAACTTTAAACTTCTATTGAAGTGTCACTTCAAGATCATACCAGATATAAAAAAGTTATTCTCAGCTTCAGTTTATGTTGAGCTATCCTTGCTTAGTCACCGAGGTGCCAGTAGCTATCCTCAACACTGTTAATGCTTTGTTTGCCTGCTAGAACAGAGGTAAGAGTAAGGTACAAAACTTGAAGTCAGACTAGTTTCATTTTTAGAAACATTCCTCCCCATGCTCATCCAGCATTAGTGTTGGCTTTTTAGCCTGCTGATCTGTGAAGTCTATGTCATGAAACTCACGACCCAGTTTTCGCATAGCCCCTGGAGCACAGCTCATTCCTCTGACAAGTTCAGCATAATTATTGCAGCAATCATTTTACAGTGCAATAATTAGTCTCACTTATCGAAAACATTTCCAACAACTGCCTAGTTCAAAATAATGGCTCTTAGCAGTTTGAATGCAAGCCCTCAACCTGAGAGGATTATGCATTACCCAAGACATTAGACAACCATAAGTCACCAGTCACAATTGCTGATAAAGCATTATTCCAGAAGGAACAATAAACCAGCTCTGCCCAAGTCCCACATAGCCCAAAATTCTAAGCATAGAAAGATGCTAAGACCAGGCAGATTCTGTCTAGCACTGGTTTTGTACCAACTATATGCAGACAGCCTTTAGGCTTTCTGACTACTGTTAAATCAACAGTCTGTTCTGCTGGATGAGTTAACAGCCAAGCGAGTACGCTACAATAAACATAGTCAGAACAGATGCAGAGTTAAATTACATAGTTAAACAGCAGATGACAAACCCAGACCCTTAGGTCACTCCTGCGCTCCTCCACTCATATACCAAATGAGTTTCTGTAGTAATTTATCTAGTGTTCCCTAATGGAAAGCAGTGGTTGCCTGCTAACAGATTTCAGGGCAAAACCCATATTCACAGTAAGCGTGTTTCTTCAGCTACATTATGTTATTACAACGTGTCCAAACTACAAGTCCAACTCCAAGCTCAGGAGGTTCCCAATTCATATCAGAAGCAAGTGACAATCTTAAGACAGTAGCTTGGATAACCAGAAAACAGCCTTTGGCTGTTACTACAACGAATCCCTGAACTACGCCCAATTAGAAGTCCAAAAATTGTTTATGTATACAAGTGAGGAGACTTCCACAGGCAGAATACAAGTAGTTTGAGTAACAGTCAATACTGCCCATTCAGCTTCAGATACACAGCTCACCAATGCAGCCATTCTAGTACATAAGTTACCTTGAATGCAGAAGGAAAACGAGGTACTTGAAATAAAATTAATTAGCATTATAAATGAATGTAAGTTTTCTGTTACCTAGACAAGTTTAATTTATAGAGTGAGTAGAAAAAACCTTGCAAACAGCTCCTACATATTTGTTTCCAGACATAAATTGAATGCAAATAGCGTTTGGGTTCCTTCAAGGAGCATGCCGACTCTCCACAAGACTAACCCTGAATGTCACTGCAGCCCAGCCCACCCCACAACTGCAGAAGCTCCACAGCTGTTGCTGTTGAAGTAAGTTTGATTAATTTCCTTATCTGCCAATGTAACGCTCAGCAGCAGCACTGCATTGCCATGTCTCCCACTCCTTACAGACTCAGAATAAAGCTCCACTGTTGCCACAGCACCCACTTCGATGTTACATTTTTAAGCAGGTTATGGTAGCCTTGATACAACTATTTCCATTAAAATAGAGTGAAATACAGCACTCAAAGTGCTCAATTTTGATAGAAGTTTGTGGCCTTGACTCTCAGAAGCTAAATTCGAGCTTCTTACTGTCTCTTCATACAAGCTGTAATCTTTGTCAAGAGACTACACCCTGTGGGCTACATTTAGTCACCAATGGGAGCTCTGGGGTATTACAGTACGTAGCATTCAGGGTGGACAAAAATGATTATGGTTTTCTTAATGCAAAAGCCTGCTGTCCTTTAGTACAAGAAGCTGGCTCCAGCAGTCCACTGTTATTGCAGAAACTTTGCCAGTGGTTTGTTTCCTTCCCGACTTGACATAAGCAGCTGCCTCCCCATTTCCTACAATTATGAAAAGCAAGAAAGAAGGCAAACATGCCCTAAACTTCAGTTGCTAGAAGTTTAGATTTTTGCTGTGTACTTTACCGAAAGAAAACCTCTTTCCCCACTGCAAAAAGGTCAGATAAGAGGTTGTTATTTTCCCAAGTTTCCTTTTGATCAAAGAAGAGTTCTACCGCCCCTTTTATCCACTTGGTGTCCAGGTCTACTGAGGGTACACTACATGCAAAAAGTCTAAAGTTAATAGAACGCTGAAAAATCTGACCATACATACACACCCAAGTTTCAAACAATGCTGACTTAAGCTATACCAAGAACTATAAAGCTTCCCACTCCACAGTGCCACAACACAGAACAAGGATGTTTTCCATCTAAAGGACTAAGGCAGCAAAATCCCAACATCAACACAACAAGGACTATTGGTCTTTAGACAAGAGCTAACCCTTGCCAAGCCCAGTGCCTTCAGTCCAGAGTTTCTCTAGGAAAATAAGCATAGAGTGCCTGGGGTTTTGCCAAACAGCATCTACCATCACCTGATCAAGTCCACCAACATCATGAACAGCTGAATTATGGTATGCCACAGTCAAAAGGCTCAAAGCATGGTAAGTCTAGAAAAACAGATTTAGCGATGCTTTATTCTTCAGGCTTCATGCTCAGAAGCCAGAGGTAAAAGCAGGAGCCCACTTAAAGGAGGACACATTCAGGCAACAGCTTTTGCAACACCCAGACAGAATCAGTAACTCTAGATAATTGTTTCAGGGTTGGAAAGCCAAAGCCTCCTTTGGAATACCAAATATTCCTTTTAAAGGGAAGGGATTGCTACTTTTACACAGTTGATTTAGTTTACTGTAATGTTACCATTCATCCCTTATTGAGAAGGACTGAAAAGGGATCACCTGAAGTTGATGCTTTAGCATCACTAGCTGACATCTACCAGCTACAGTCAAGTGGGGACTAAAAAAAATTTGCAGTGAACTGCTGCAATTGCTATTTTTTATTGGTTTTAATGTGCTTTGCAAGCTAGAGACAGTCCAGTATCCCTACACTTCAAATATGCAAAAATAGATGAGCAATATAGAAGCAGGTATACCAAGTAGCAAAAAAAATCTCTTTGTATTTCCATTTTTATTGGAGCAGCACTGTTTGCATTCTTAAGTAGCCACCTAACAGCTACAAAAACACTGATAGCTCCTGTTTGTTAATTTGTAGCATACCACAACACTTGGCAGGTTCTGCAGCTTAAGCCCGTAGAAAGTCTCTGAACCTTTATTTCCAGGTATAGTGGTGGCTTTAAACCACTTCAGATTAGTTTCATTTTCTTCTGGATTTTAGAGTAAAGCTGCTATACACTAGCTTATAGTTATACTTTCAAGATTGGCTTTGTGACCAACACAAACTATACTGTCATATGACCCAGAAGATTCTCCCATGACAGAAGCTTTGAGCTGGATTCTCAAGAAACAGCCACAGAAGGAGTATGTTCACAGACGTCTTCAGTTTGTGATCAGGATATAAACCCAAATATTTTACAATGTAAGGGCTTCTCCATCCTTCTCTTGTCAAAAAAGTTACGGCAGTAACCACAACTTCAGACCCTTCAATCAGTGCTGTAACTTCACAGGACTTTCAGACTACGTACTTGCTAAAATAGCCTCCAGTAGCACAACTGGCATTGCATTACCAACTAAAAAAACTCTGAATACTTTCCCTACAGTTAGAAGCTCATAAATCTACATTGCATTATTTACTTCCCCAGATGAAAAACAGTAGACCTGACTGCTCTAAAGTTCAAGCTGACACTTTCCTGGCAAGCCATCTAAAAATAAAGATGTATCAAAACACTCTGGCATCACATGCCTACCTGGATCACAGCCATCTGTCCTACAAAGATTAGGCATTGTTCCGTTTGATTTGGTCTGTTCAGCACTGTACTAGAGTGCACTCTTAATACATGACAATCAAGGCCTGCATTGTATGCACAGAAATAAAAGAGTCCAAGTCCCCAGTTAAAATAATATACTAATAAAGAAGTACTATTCAAATTTGGTTATTTTATTTACACAGTGACAGACACCAACATCAAACTAGTTTAGTGCCTTTGGACTAGGCTCTTGAACCTAGTTTAATCAAAAACCTCTACAGAAAAATCAGCTGCTCAGAGCTAATACATGCAGTAGACTTGTAAATCTATTCTCCTTGCTTTGCAAGTTTCTTTTGTCCAAGCCCTTTCTCCCTAGTCAGTGTCCTGGGAAGTTCTTAGCCTTCCAGCTATCCTTTTCTGAATCACTGCTCAATGGAACAGTTAATGTTTGAAAGGTGCAGTACCTGGGCTGTAGAACAGAGAGCCAAAGTCAATAGAATCAGTGCATTTTTGTTCTTTGAAGGAGTCTAAAAATACCTAACTGGTAGCAGTATCTAGAAAAGCATATTAAAAGAGTAATTAACTACAGTTAGAGCAGACTTAGTGTGACACAAGATTTGCAGTAGTAGAAAAATAGAGCATTAGTGCTGATTATGCATCCCTAAACACATCCACACTGAGTCAGTGTTTAGTCATTACTCAACCACAAGCTTCACGACTATGAAACTGAACAATGTTGAAGCTAACTACATGTCCCAGCTGCTTTGATTCTTCCCATGGTGGGAGAAGTCTGCAACTTCAAACCCTGCAAAACACATGAAGGACAGGAAATTTGGTACCATTCAAGGACAGATCATTTCAAAGACACATTCACCAGCTCAAGAGTGCCACTTCGCAAAGCCATGGCATAAGACAAGTGCTTTTGAGCAAATTATACTTTCAGTTTTACTGTCCGACTCAATTTGATCACAGAAAATAGACTCAAATCAGTCACTTGAGTCAGAATAGTGTAAATATGCTGAAATGCAAATGCTGTATCCAAGCTAGGTCTTGGAAAAAAATGGGTTAAGATAAGACCAGACTTTCAAAAGCAGCACAAGTTTAGTACTTTAATATACTTTACTTGCCTGATCCTTTAGGACCAATACTATTTCTAACACTGGAGGCACTTCAAAGCCTGTGTGCTCATTTCCTTCCCCACACTAGGCCTACACAGTCAAGTACCTTTGCAGGTCTACATAAGTCTTTCTGCAGAAAATACAGGAAAGGTGACTGCTGCCTTAAAGAGCACTAGCATCACCCATGTGACATTTCACAACTGGAAACACAGCAGCAAGGATTACCTTTCTACACCTCAAAACAACCCACTGAGCTGTCAAACCTTGAGAAGCTATGGTGTGCCTTAATGCTGAGTTTAATCATACTGACTAGAGGCAACAGGCCATTCAACATTAAATAACAGAACCAAGATGACAGACTTTTTGTTTAACTTTGGCTGGACTAAAAAGAACTCTTTAACTACTTGGACTAGTAGCTCCTGTAACGGGTATTTTATTTTAGTTCTGTCAGTTTGACTATTAATGACTTTCCTGCAATTTCTCACTAACCATGAACAGATAATTTAGCCTTTTAGTCTAGGTGACAAACCCAATTAAAGTGGGCAGCACAGAAGCCAATACAGAAACAGTAATAGATGTAATAGTGTGAATAAAGCGATATCTTCCCAAACATAGCAAGTTCCTGGACACCCACATGCTTTGTTGACAGTACTCTAACCAATGTGCTTATCTCCTATGGCACTGCTTTTACAGTGGGTGTATGGCTCTGAAGTGCGTCACCAGTTGCTGGGATTGGAGTTAGCTTGTAAAGCTTATGACTTGTCTCCTTAAAGGATTTAGCAACTGAAGCTGTTGCACAGAATCTGAGCAAAGATGTTCCTGTTGACCCACTTACCAGGAAATCTGTCTCAACTACAGTAAAAGTCAGATGATATCTGGAACTGGATTGAGGATTGCAGATACGCTGTAGGACAACTGTCACTTGTTCTACGTTTGCTTGCTGGAATTTAGAGGGAGGACTGGCTTACACACCATAAATAGTAACATGCTCTTGTTGAAAAGTGTTGACATGCACAAGCCCACCCTGAAAAGGTTTAACAAGTAGAAGGGAGCCATCACCCCTCTGGTGGCAGCTCCTGAGTGAACAGCTAGTAAAGACTCATCAGAAACAGCATATGGCATGCAAGAGTATTTACACTGAGAGCTTAACTGTTGGTTCACATTCTTCCTCAAGAGGTAAGGGCAGCAAAGCAGTTTGTTGTATTACTTTAGCTGACAGTCTAGTTGATTATGTTAGTTTTAACCATTGCACAGTTACCATACTGTGATCGTCTCGTATCTTTAGATACAATGACTACTTTGTCAAGTTCTATTTCACTAGAAAAAGCACTTGGGGCTTTATACCCTCCTGCATTGTTCTCCTTTTTAGCTCACCCTAAGCCTTCACACAAAGGATACCTCAGAATGGTACAAACTCACAGCCTAATGCTGCTGCTGAAAAGCAAATTCTCAAGTACCCTGTACATGACCCACCCAAATTTGCCATTTTAGCACTGCAGGATGGCATTTTTTTATCATTTACCATTACTGAAGAAATTTGACTTTCATTGCCAAGCTGCACTGTAGTAGCATACCACAGCATTGTGTGCCTTATAGTGGTTGTTATAGTGGAAAGCTTTGTCATAACCTTGTCCAGTTTGCCAAGAACAAAACATTTTTTAGTGCAAGTTCAAGCTCAGAAAGTCAATACCTTGGCCAACTGACCATCTGAAGTAAGCTGCCCTGCTGGAAGTGCTATATATGTTCTAGCTGCAGCACTCATGAGCTTAACAGCTTGTTGAAGTGCCATGCACTTAGAACAATGCACAGCCACCCTACTAGTCTGCACAGAGACACACATGATGAAGAACTTTCCTAAGTATTGAAATATAACCAACTTGCTTATCCAGTAGTTTACTGCTGAGCACTCTACCCAGAACTTTTGAGTTCCCCATTAGGCTTTCCAGCTTCCACCAGAACTTGATGAATACAGCAATACAAGGACTAAAGCATAAGGTTGTTCCACTTGTTGCTTTCCAAGAAACAGACATACTTCAGCTGCAATACCAGTAGAAAACTTGCCAATAAAAGCTTTGAGGGAACTCTGCAGTATTTCACACAAGTATATTTTGCAAGGTACTAGTTATCAGACATCAGCTTAAGAGTCTTCTGGCAAGCTCAGTCTTCCCCCAAAAAAAAGTTAAGCTTTGAGATTCAGACAAAGCAATAAAGACAGAATTACCCTTGGACTGAATTTGTAAACACTATGGCAATGGTACAAGTCTAATTGCTTCAACACAAACTTGAATCTCAGTGTCCTCTCTGACAATTTTCTGGCTTCACATGATCTCCAGCCATAACATGAGGCTGTCCAGTAGCTTCTACCAGGACTTGGCAACAGTTAAGCAATACATACCTGCACCACTTAACGTTTTAATGTTAACATTAGTTGAAGACATAGCTTTCCAGATGTGACACAGGTAACTCCAGCTTCTGAGGTTTGTTCTGCTGCTACTACTAGCACTGTTGGGGGAAGCTACAGCCACTACTTTCTGTGACAACAAGCAGCTGTAAAACCACAGAGGCTAGCTGGTGGCTATTGTCTGCCACACTTCAACAAGCAGCTTGTAGTACAAGGTCTAACTTTTAGAAATACAATACTACAGCAATTCAAGTTTGAACTCTTCTCCCATGCTGAAACTTGCGTATTAGCAACATGGTCCGTTTCTGCTAAGAAGCAGTTAATTGATACAAGTTTAGACAGCAAACAATTCTGCATGACTTGTATTACCTGCTCTATAGTCTTCCAGCATACAGAGATATAAAACTCAATTTTACAGTTCATGATAGCTATGAATGTACATAGCATGGATGCAGTATGTGTACAGTAGTGCCCAACTGGAAAGGGAATGATCATGTATCATATAAGAGACAGCCCTGTATACAGGCATGCATATATGCATGTAAGGAAGATGGAGGAGACAATGTTTATATAGCAGTCAGACTGGGAATAAGAATAAAGGTCCCAGTACTGTCACAATGTATGTTTGTTCAAGTCACTTCTAGGTCTCCATTACAACAGGAATCCAGAATTTTCTACCCCAAATAGTGCATGAGCTAAGAGTAACCTGTCTCAAAACCTGCTTTCCTTTCTGCTGAAAAACTTCAGTTGGGAATTTTTAAAAAATAGTATTTTTTTAATCCCAGCAAATCTGGTCTCATTCTCAAGACCATATCATGGCTAAGTCCCTTTTGTATCATCTTGCCTGCATCCAGCAATTCCAAATGCTCAGTCTCACAGAAAGAAGAGTCATCAGGAACTTAAGGCACAAATACTTATCAGCAAGGTAGTTAGATCTTTCTGCCAAGTGGACAGCTAGGGTCTTGACAAGGGCAGTGTAATGCAACACAAGTCAGCAAGTTCTAGTTTGTCCTCCTACAAAGGCCAAAACACAAGCTGCAACTGATATAGTTTATTCTTCCTACCCTATGGACATGTCCTGAAACATGAGGATAGCTACTGGACACAACAACTTGGAAGCATCAGAATTAAAGTATCCTCCCTAGTAGCTTTAGATCTCAGCTGATTTTGCTTTTTTAACTTAAGTTATACTAAGCTGAGAACTTAGACCTTTAATACCAGAAAATCCACACAGGGTTTTAAGTCTTGCCTGAAGAATTTTAGCGACCAAGGCAGCAGCCCTCACCTGAGGCCTTCCCTGTCATGAAAGAATGTGCACTCTGTGGTGTTCAGCAAAAGAAGAACTCATATGGCAGAAAATGTGTGCAGGGAGTCAATGAGGCTTCTTCCCCCTCTATTACCACCTGTAATAACTGACCAGGTTCAATCAGCTGTGATGGAGTAAAGCTACACAAGGTAGTAAACTCAACCACAAGCTACAAAAAGCTAAAAAATTGTAAGAGGTCATCTTTCTCAGCCCAACTTATCCCTGGCAGTATAGACTTAAAGGGTCCCTGCCTCAAGTCCCTACCAGCCACAGTCAAGTGCCACGCTGCAGATATTGCATTTTTCCATTCACCCCTCCAGGCCCTGCTTATGAAACTAGAAAGACCGGGGAACACAGTAGTGGCTTCATGTAGCTTTTCTCAAGCTCAGGACTACTAGCCTTTAGGGCAAGTCGGTGAACACAGCCCTTCCAGCCAGGAAGGGGTCTAGTACTACTAAGAAAAACTATTTGATAGCAGGCAGTGAGGAAACAGCCCTGTTTATCAGGCAGTCCATTTACATTTCAGGTACAGAACAAACCAGGAAGCCCTCCCCCACATACCTGCACCTCATCCCTTCAGCCAGCTTTGACCCAGCACATGTGCCCACTGGACTGACCTACACGTTCCCCACGGGTTTTTGAGGCTGCTGGAACGCTGAGCCTGACCTCCTCCTCAGGGCAGATCCACCCATACTACTAAATCTCAGACAGCTGAGGGCTTGCCCTCTTCTCTTTACCAAGAGGCCGGCGAGCCATGGCTCCCTGCACAGCAGCACTTCAGCCGAGCGGCAGCTGCGCGCAGCCGTGCCCAGCGAGCGTTTGCCCTTTGCTTAACTCAGCCCAGACGAGTCGACTTCGCTACCACCAGAGCGTCACTATCGGCTCCAGCTGCCCGCCGGAGCCGGGGCCTGCTCCCGCTCCTGCCCGGCCGTGCCCTACCCCCGCGGCGCTACGCGCCGCACCGCTGCGGAACGGGCCCCGAAGGGCACGACGGCGGCAGCCCCGCACGGCCAGCCGCGGCCCGGCGGCGGGGACACCCCTCCCGGTTACGTAAGGGCCGGCCGGAGCCCGCGGCGAAGCCCAGCGCCCACACAGGGGCTCCGCGCCCGCCCGCCCCCGCCGCCTATCTGCCCCCGCCGCGGAAGGGGCAGGCGCGTACCCCGCGGGGCGCCCCCGGCCTCCCGCCGCGCCAGGGCAGGGGCGGCCCGCAGCGAGCGGGGCCGGGGCCGGCTCCAGCGCGCCCCGCCGCCGGGCCGAGCCCTCACCTTGACGCGGATCTCGTAGGTGGTGAAGCGGCCGCGGCCCACCCCCACCGTCTGCGGGTTGCCCACGTCGATCTCCAGGAAGTTGCTGGGCGGCCCGTAGGCGTCGTTCAGGTTCTGCGGCTTGCTGATCAGCCGCCGGGTGTCCGCGATCGTCTCGGCCATGGCGGAGCGGGCGCCTTCCCCCCGGAGCGCAGCAGGCCGCGAGCGAGCGAGCACCGAGCGCCGCCACCCCGCGCCGCCCGCCGTCTTATCGCGCCGCAGCCAGCTGACTGCCCGGCAACCCGCACCCACGCCGCCGCGGCCGCGACGGATGCGCCCGCCGCCCGCGGGCAAGGCACGCTGGGCGCTGTAGTCCTGAGGGGCCGGCCCGCTCGCCAGGCCCGGCGCAGCCGCTCGCCAGTCGAACTACAAGCCCCGGCGGGCGCGGGAGGCGTGTCGCCGCCGCTCTGCGCGCTGGCTCCGCGGGGCCGTCCGCTGGGCGGGCGCCGGCCGGGGGGCTCGGCCCCGCTCCGCCCGGGGGCAGCGGGGCTGCGCGGGGTGTGGTGCGGGGCTGCCCGCCGATTGCCCTCTCTTGGGGCCCGCCGCGGGTCCCCTTCTGTCGTGCAGGGAGGGAGCAGCTGTGCGGGCAGGGGTGCGGCCCTGCCCGAGGCGGTGCGGGCGGCCCGGGCGGCTCGGCTGGGCCCGGCCCTCGGTGGGGCCGAGGCGGGGGCCGCTGCTGGGGCGGGGGCGCGGGTCAGGGGCGCAGGCGGGCAGCGGCGGTGCGGTTCGGCCAGCGCAGCAGCAAGCTAACCGGTTTTTCCTTAAACCAAAGAAAGTTCTAATAACACACGACAATAATAACGCATCACTCCCGGCTGCGGCTTTTCACCTCCAGCTCTTAAAGAGTGTGGAAAGGAAGGATTGCAGTTCATTACGAGTGGGGAACCCCAGGTAGGTTGGGTATATTAGACAGAAACATAACCTAGGTCTCAGTGTAAGAGAATAACAAATTAATTTTGCAACAGAGTTGCTAATGGACGTGAACAAAGCTGTACATATTGAGATCAGGGAAAAAAACCAAAGGAAAAGGCAATGCTGTAACGTAGATAGGAAACTGTGAGAACCAGGATGAAAAGACTGAATAGGAAATGCTGTATATGCAAGGTGTTGGGCAAAAGGAATCAGCCAGGTACAAATGTAGGCTGGAAGAGATGCCTGCTAAAATCTCTGTGTTGAAGACAGAAGCCGAGGTTGTTGACCCATGCTGCAAGCAAGGTGGCAATGTTGCCTGTGGTAGCCTTAAAGCTTCAAAAATTCTTGAATTTTCACAAATGATATGCATTTAACAGCAGTATAACCAGCTGGCCCATATTTTATTCAATTTGCTAACATTTCATTCATAAAGGATAAGAAAAGAAAATTGTGTTTACAGAATAATTAAAAAGGTATTTTAGTAACCGAGAGGGATAGAAAAAAAAAAGAGAATGAAAGAAAGGGAGAAGGGGAGCTGATGTAATTGTTCCCTTCCAAGATGTAAGCTTTTTGATTCTTCAGTACCTGATTCAAGTAGATGGTGTGTTAAGATAAAAGAAATGTTGCCAAAGGAAGTGGAATATTTACCTTCTTGATGTACCTAGGACATCAGTGAATAGAAATTACATTAATCCACTGCTAATATTTCTAAATGACTCTATCAGAGGTCTTCCAGGGTTTTTTTGTATCTGTTAACTGTATCCCTCCAATGATTAAATGCATATATCATTTTCCTTCCTTCCTTATGAAAGAGTTCAGGAAATGCTCATTTACTATCCAGGTAGAATGAGACTGTAGAAAAACTAGTTCTATTTTTTCTAAAGCTCTGTGTCTTAGGCAGCAGGCAAAGTGGCAGGCTGCCCAGAGGTCACATCTGAGAGACTCCAAGTTAACATCCAGCAAGTTTGGTTAACAGTTGTCTATGTTAATAAAAAGGTAATCAGAAAGTAGGGATTAACCCAAGGTACAAAAATAGCTTATCCATATTACCAGTATGCTGTAGGTGGTTCGCTTGGTAGCTTTTCTGTGAATTTCCTGCTCATCACTCCTCCAGTATTGTTTCTCCCCCTTCCTAGTGCACCTCCCTTTCTTCCTTTTTTTTGCTAATAGCTGCCAACTATTCATTTTATAATTATAAACAGAAATTAAGCTGACAGAGTTTTACAAAGCGGGAGTGAAAGGAAGCCTTACCTGAATCATACTAGTTATTAAACTGGTCTTGCAGCAAGGCAAGAAAAAACTCATTAATTCTACTGAGATTATATGTGCATGCATCTGGATAAGCTTTTGTTTGTTACACAACCTATGCTACCACATCTGACTGCAAATGTGAAAATACAGCAGAGCACTGGTATTGTCTTAAGTATAATAAACTGTCTGCCTCCCGGCCAAGCCTGTTCTCATTATCTATTCCAAAGAAACAAAAAAGTGCCTAATACTGTACATTTGGGAAGTTGGTGAGCCTGTGATGTATCAACAGTATAATTTGTTCTCATGCTGGGTAAATACTAAGAGCGAGGTTTAAGCTGAATGCTTTTCTCACAGCATACCATCTTAGCACCACTGTTTTGTCTGCTTTTCCTAACAGAGATAACTGGTGGTAGAGAGCTGTATGGAGGCCAGCTCAAGCTACAGAGAGTCAATATTTTCGTACCCGTGTGTCAACAGCATGGCTAAGTAAGGAGGCTACAGTGGTTTGGTTAAGTCTCCCATCTTTTTTTTTTCTTTTTTTTTTTTTTTTCATTGAGGTGAAATACAAATCCTCTGACCTGGGAGACAAAGGGAAAGATGCCCTACTTCATGATTAGCCCCCCCTTATGTCACGTGAAAGCACGTGTGCCCCACTGGATACTGAGGCAAAGGGAAGGAATGAAGGTGAGGGGAAGTCAGAGTCCTGGCGAGCCTCCTTGTTTCCTTTCAACCCTCAAAAAATGCATTTGTATATTTTGAATTGTGTTGCAAATGTTTTTTTTGCGATCCATGAGACTGAGTTACACTATCTGTAGCTGGTTTTGTTTGCTGCAAAGATTAATCTCTCAGAATGAAGTTGAGCATAAATTCAGAAAAGGAAGTTTCAATGCTGTTTCTGACGTGAACTTTGGGCCAAATTTCAAATCTAGAGGGAGAGAGGTCAGCTGTGTTTGTAGGTCCAAAGTTTAGATGCAAGAAATCAAGCATTTAGGTTGATTAGGTGCTCATGGATTTGTTACTACGTATTTTTTATTCAACTGACACAAAGATTTTCTGGCATAACTTCAAGTGATAATATGAATACCAGAGTCTTATAGCATGAACTCACAGAAGCAGGTGCTAATGGATGATAAATTCTTAAATTTGATATAGTAATACCTCTCAAGTAGTTTTCTGTTTGTTTCTTTGTTTTCAAAAGAAGTCACATTTAACTGGAAAGGAAACCAAATATCTCCATTATCCAGTCAGGACTCTTCAGCTTTCTGACAAGTGCCCAGGTTAACACATTTTAGTTAACACAGGCATATTTTGTCAAAACTTGTGGGAAATGCTGACTCAGGATAAGGCAAAACCCACAAGACATTGAACTAATTGTGCAATGCTTGTGTGGAAAAAGGACTTCCTGATCCCTACATTGGCGGCCAGTGCTTTGAAACATGGTGTCTGAATATCTGCATTGTGTACTTACCCGACAGATAAAAATATTAAGCTTATAAATCTAATTTGTAATATACACATTATATATATATATATATATTCAGATTTAACTATTATATTCAATTTCTCTTCTCCCTTTTTGCACACCATTATCCCTTTAACAAGGGATGATTCTCACACACAATTCTAGATTCCTCAATGTTTAAAATGTCATCCACCACCTCATGGCATTCATTTCTACTGTGAACTTGATTTGAGAGATGCTGAGTAGTGCCCGTGTAGCTGGTAAACTGTGCAATGGATGTCTGAGCTGACTGAAATGCAGGCTGTAAACTGGTAGTGAAATTGGCTCTAAGTCCATAAGTTTGGGAACATTTATGCAGCTTTATTAATCTGAGGTTTCATAAGCAATGTAGACTATTAATAGCATATTTGATTGTCTTGAAATAGGTGAGGTTAATATCAAGGTTACTCCAGAGTATTTCAACATAATCCCAGGAAAATGGCTTTTGATGGAAACTGTCAATTTTCATAGAGTAGGCTGAATGGTCAGTTCTATATCAAAAGTATGTTTATGTTTGGGAGCCAGAGATGTTTCTCATGGTGGGAGTATCTTGGTGCCTTGCAAGCAGGTAAACCCTGGCCTCCTGCAGAAACTCAGAGAGCGTCTAGTGGAGGCCCGAAGACCCTTAGATACCTACATCCCCATGGGGTTCAGCACATCAGGGTTTCTAAAATGAGTACATTTTATACCACTAGAGGCTAGAGAGGGCCTCTGGAGGGGTTTTATTACACCCCTGATTTTTATTCCTGTTAAAGACCACCTATAGTTTTGGCTAGCTGGAAGACTGTTAATGCAGCTGGGTTGAACAAGTGTCAATTTCTTTTCTACACAGTTGCAGTGTCACATTTTTGGAGGTGAGAAAAGGGACAGGTACAGGGAATGAAGCATACAAAGATAACCTATACCTGTTACAGGACATTAACCGTGCTAATCTGTGGAAGTATGCTTGAAAGTCCTGTTCATTTAGGTTAACACCAAACATAGTTTTGCCAAGTGCATATAGCCAATGGAGAAACAGTTCCTGAGGTGTGCAATACAATGAATATATGGTGGCATTTCAGAGTCTGTCAGTGTATAGGAGGCTCACAGCATTGCAGAGGATTTATTCACTTAGGTAGAAGATGTCAGAATACACCCAAATGGGAAGTTTTTCTATGCTGCCATGGATAACAAGGTTAAGAAAGAAACAGTGACAATTTAAATAAATCAGATGTTTTTGCAGAAGATTATCCTGTCATTTTCTCCAATTATTCTTGACATTTCACCCATTGGTATTGTGATCTGAGTTAATAATGGAAGAAAACCCGGCTCTTGTTGCCTTGTTTATTCTTTGTTCTCAAGGAGATAAGCTGTTTATAAAGATAACTTATTTGTTATTTAAATCACTTTTACTGAAGTTGTTTGTTTCCTTGTTTGAGTTTCTAAAAATATTGCAACAATTGTGATGGATCTTTGAGATGTCTATTCAATTCACTATGATTTGTACTGGAATTCTTTCCTAAATGGGCACAGGTGTTGATAGCTATAACATGCTCGAATGAGTCAAAACCAATAAATGCTCAATAAGGGAAAGATGAAAGAAAATGCACTGAAAACAGCTCTTTTAAGCTGTGATAAATTGGCACTTCGATTCACTATTTAATTAGGTACATAGCACTGAAGATGTGTCTGGAGCAACTAGATATTTTAAAACAGCTGAACATGTTAGAACATAACTTCAATCAGTGTTAATATTTTCAAGGTAATAATCATTATTTTTAAAATTAACAAAACCATTCGGGATGTAGTCAACTTTTGTTTGCAAGCTGTTCTATCGTGCCCTGATGCAACATTTTGCTATACTCATACAGAAAAAAAAAGTTAATCATTTATCAAAATTACTTGCTTACTTTCTCATGTTGCACAGAAACTTAATGCTGGAGTATGACATAGGAATTCTGACACTGCAAAACCAAAAGTCGGTTAAAGCTTTTCCTTTGTGCTTTTGCCATAAGCAGACACTTTGTTACCTATTTCTTACAACAACACACTCTGCAGGCAGCATTTTCTGAAGCCCCATCCTGACGCTTGGGTGCATTTCTGATGGGAATGCAGGGCTGCCCAGTGAACCGGCCAGTGTCGTGGTTGGGGATTCCCAAGCTCTAAGCGCCTTTCCCTTGGAGCCTAGCCTTTCTGCATTGTGCCTTTCGGTCAAAAGACCTTCGTAGGGATGATGGAGGTGGCTGGGTAAGGCGGCGAGGTACCTGCCAAAGGAGGCAGGCGGTCAGCGTGCTCCCGAGAGCTCTCAGGAGCCACTCGTGGGTATCGGAACTGACACCATCCAGGTCAAGGCTGACGGTGTGCTGAGCCCCCACCGGCCCTGTGGGACTGGAGCAGCCTCAAGGTTTTGCATTATCTGCCAGGAATTCTGCTCTTACGTTAAAATACCTTGCTGTTGCGGTTTAAATATATGTTCACAGGTGTAGAAGTGGTTGTACTGCTAATGTGCCGATAGGCTGTAACTCCGGCCACGAGTATTTGTCCTCGATACTTTAAAAATATCTGTCCTTACTATTTTATGGTCCGTGCTTTTAAAGATACACGGCACTAGCTGGAAAACGTCGACAAACGCGAATTCAGTTGACAAAACCCTTTAGTGATAGCCAGGCTGGCCTGGAAGCTGCTGCATCGGCTGTGCACCGCGACACCAATGACAGGCGACACGCGAGTTGTTGGGAGAGTCTGAGCGCGCGGACGCACCCGGGCACCAGCGGCAGCCGCCGGGCGGGTCTGTGCCGAGCGGGAGCGGGCTGCGGCTCGGTCTGGGGGCGGAGGGAGGGAGAGGAGCCGGCGGCCCCCGTTAGAACGGCTCGTTGCGCACCGGCCGAGGCGCGGCTCCCCTGAAGGACGGCGGCCGTTACCCCGGCGCGTGGCGGGACTCCGTTTCCCAGCGCGCCTCGCGCCCCCGCCGCGGAGGCCGGGCCGGGAAGATGGCGGCGCCGGTGTCGCCCTGGGTTACTGCGCGCTGCCTGCTGCGGGCCTCGGCGCGGCGCGTCGGCCGCCTGCTACCGGCGGGGGCCGCAGTCCTGCGGAGAGGTCAGTACCGCCGCGGGAGGGGGCTCGCTGGCGCCGCGCCCTGCCCTCCCGGCAGGCGGGTGAAGAGAAGCCGTGTGACGGGCTGCTGGGGCACGGCGTAGGGACGGCACCGTGGGGCGGCCGCGGGAGCCGGTGCGTCCCGCCCCTGCCCTCCGGGGGAGGGGGGGGCCTGGCCGAGGGGAGGGGGCTTGCCGGCGCCGGGCGGCCGAGGCGGGCGGCCCCGCCGGGGCGCGTACCGGCCCCGCCGCGCTGCCGTGCCTGCGGGTGTCCTCGCGTGCCCCTCCCGGGCAGGCCGGGGCGGCCTGTGTGCCCGGGCAGAGCGCTGCCTGGTGACGTGTTACTGTGCCGCGGCACCGGGAGCGGGTGCCCTGGTGCCCACAAAGCTCCTGCCGTGCCTCAGGGTGTCTGAGGGGCTCTTCCCCTGGGGATCCTGCGCTGTGTAACAACAGCAGAGCTCTGCTGTCGGCCTTGCTTTAGAAGTCAGGCAGTACAGAAATCTGTGGGTAGCGAGGTTTTGTTAACTTGAGGCTTGGTGAGAAGCAGAGATCTTTTTTTCTTTAGTGACGGCTGTTCTCACTAGTCTGACAGAAGTGTGAGAATTTGGCTGATGTCAGGTGGGTTCCACAGGCCTGAAAGTCAGCAGATCTAGGAGGATGTTCACATACACGCACTCTATCGTGGTTGTGCCATATTTGTACATTCTAAGGAAAATAGGCAAGCGCTACATGTACTGTAGTTGTACATGTTTTATTTGATATTGGTTTAACACTCTAAATCTATGTAGATGTTATTTTATAACCAGCATACTACCATTTAAAAAAAAGTCAGAGCAAATCAGTGGCTTTGGGCATAGTTCTTCAGCTTCTATGCTAAAGGGAAGGTTGTCCTTACATACCTTATTTGAGGACATCTGCAGGGGTGGGCAGCCATCAATAAATTATTTATAATCTTGTTTCTATGATCACTGGTTTAGAGTCATTTATTGGTTTTTGTGGTTTGCTTTCCACACTTTGGTACCTTTTCCTTAATTAAAAGACTTCACAAGTAGTCTTTGTGTAAAGTTGCAATTTCACTGATAAATCAAATTTTCTGCCTTTTCCTGTTTTCATCTGTAGGTCATATTGTTAAATGGGGGCTGCATGGAAATAACACAAGTAGTCTTACCTCAGAATAATGTCACAGGCATGTATGCAAGAAAACAGAATTCTGGTTCCAACTTCTGTGTTTCTCTAGAAGCTTAATATACTGCTTAAATGAATAGACTGCAAGAAGGTTAAATAAGGGTTTAGTGATTCATCTAAGGTCATAAAATGAGACAAAGATAGGAGGACAGTCCAAGTTCTTGTTCTTGAATTGCTCATTTTTTGGTTTTGGGTTTTTTCTGGTTGTTTTTGTTGACTTTTTTGGGTGGTGGGTTTTTTTCCATTTGGTTGGTATGATATTGGCATAACGTTTTCGATTTGTGCAGATAACAGCCTCTTCCCATCCCCCCTCCCCCAGTATGGTTGGTTAGACTTTGCTTTTCTAAACATTTTTTTAAGCATTGGAAAGTAAATAATTTTTTCAGATGGCCTCCTTTCCCATTCTTCTCATTAAGCATTGTAAAATATTTTGAAAAGAACAATTGCTTGATGTTATTGTAGGACTATAAATGTATTTTCTGCTTTATAACCAACGCATGATCTCTTTCCTGAGAAGCTTACTTGTCAAGTCTTTGTTCTTCTGGAGGTTTATGCATGTGCTTAACTTAAATGCATGTGTTTAGTTGGCAGTTCACCTTTTTGAGACTGATTCTGCAAAACTGGCATATGTATTTAATAAAAGATGAGACAGGAGAACATTATTATTATCTACAGATACTAGGATGCAAAATTTTTTTTCTTCTGGTCTTTTGCTATCTTCATTCCCATTCTCTTGCAGGAAAATAACCTTTGGAGCTACAAGACTACCATTGTCCTTCCCCCCTCACTGAGGTTATCCTCTAAGAAGGAAAGATTTGCAGCGGTTCTGTTATCAACTTAATTACAAGTTTCACAAGGTCTCTGATACTACCATCTGCCTGTTGATAAAAGTGCCTACCAACTTCAAAGTTCTCTTCTTTCATGGCAGCTGTGTATCATAATAGCAGCTTTACATTAATGGTTTTGGGGTTTGAAGCAGTTTGGCATCATTGTGACCCAAGCTGATATTCTGAACTTCAGCTTGAATTGCTGAAAACAGGACAGTTTTTAAACATTGCTTTGTATTACCTTTTTTTTTCCTCCCCTCAGTGATTGTGGAAAGCTGCAGTGTTTGTGATAAGTTCTCAAGACAGAATTCTCTGTGCAGAGCAGTAATGAAAACAGATGTGATTCCTAAACATTGCCTTAACACTGGTTTAGCAGAAGCTGTTCCAGCTTCTTGATTGTGACTGTCAGGAAAGGTGGCACTTGGGTGATTTTGGGGTTGTTAACTTTGGTATAGTTGTAACCTCCATGAGTTTGGTTAGATGCAGTTCTCGAACAACTATTAGTTGTTTTATGGTAATGTTTTATCTTTAAGGTAAACAGTAACTAACCATTACAGCAAAGTCTCATAAGAAATGGTTAATTTGTCATCTCTTAGGTCTTCAGAATATATTTTCTTCAAGATATGCCGTAATCTAACACAATTCTTGAGCGTAGTTAGAGGTAATTAGATAAATTTAACTTCTGTTATATTTAGAAAGGTCAGTGTTGTCTTCCAACCTTAATCTCCATGTATGAAACTATTTATGATCATTCCCATGAGGGAGTGGTTTGAAGCATACATACAGCACAAGGTTTAAAGGTGATTCCCCCCAATAATCAGTCCTCTGAAGTGCCTGTTTTAACTTTGTTTCCAGAATTAATAATACAGATTTTCATGTGTACTGTGAGTGACCCTCAGGTGAGATGAATGTTGTGATCTGAAGTATGACTTACCTTTTGCAATAAAAGTTCAGTTCCATTTGTTGAATCTTTGCTTCTTTAGCTGGATATTATCTCTCTCTCTCTCATGGTTTTTCTTTTGCATCCCATTAAGGGTTTACAATTCTAATCATGTATTTGAAAGATGTTTAGTTTGAGGGCAGTTAGAGATCTTGCAGACCAAATTTGAATTAATCTGTGGAAGTGCAATACTTTGTTTTTCCCAGAAGTGAATAATCATCTTAAATTCACATTAAATTCCCATTAAATCTTTTTGCATGACTTGAAAATTCACAGATTAATAAATTAAAAGATGTCAGTTTCTGCAGTCATGGAAAGATAACAAAGATTAAATTTATGTCAGGGAAGCCCTGGTTCTTTTCCTAGGCCCTGAAATATGGGGGAAACAAGGATGTGCTGGGATTTTTATAATGGGAATTATGACAGATTTTAGATATAGTAAAATTTTTTTTTTTACTTGCATAGTATAATCCAACTTCTAGGAAAAAAATAAGGATTACCAGGGTGAATAGTGTTTGTCTTGTTTATCATTCTGTGCTCTCAACCTCCTGGCTGCTGTCAAGATCAATTTTTGATATGCCACAACCTAGCTTCCATTTCAGATTGTCTTATTACATAAATAACTCTAGTGCCTGCCTCAGCTGTGACTGTTGCTTTCATAAGCAGTGTCATTGAAATTCACATGCCTTTTCCCTGTGTAATCTCATACATGACATCTAAGTGGCAGTAGGAAAACTCAACAACACACAGATTAGCGTTTCAGTTTGCTGCTCTCTCCCAGAGCAGAAGGCCCATGGAGCTAAGAACACTTTTTATTTTTGTGTAGGCACTTATCTGTGCAGTGGTAAATTAATGCCAGTTTACTGAAGGTGTCTTAAGTTCCTCACTTTAAAGGAAATGTTTATAATTTCAGATTGGCATTTTCATTAGGCATTTACACATTAATAAGGTTTTTTTGGCTTTGGTGAGTTTTTCCAGTCAGATTTCTCCAAGGCAGGATTTCAGTGTATCACAATAGGCCTTTACTGCATCTTGATCTGTGACCCTTGGATAGGCAAACAGAAAGGCAAATGGAAGCAGCTAATTTTACGGTTTGAAATAAAGTGAGATTACACTTAAATATGTGTGTTTTAGGAACAGTAATTTAATAAAAAGTTGCAACCTTGTGGCAACTCTTAAAAGAAGCAGGGAATGTCAGACTAAATGTGGTAACATGCAACACTATCTTGCACCTTGGAGGTGGGAAAGATAGGTTATGAATAAATGCATGTCTGTAGTTTTACACTGGTTTATGTAAAACCAGGTAAATAATTGACACTGTGCTTTTCTATGGTTGTGCGTTGAATACTACGTGGAGATGGAAGATGCTTTTGCTGTGTATGACTTTCAAAGATTTTAGAAAGGAGCTCATAAAAATCGAGTATCAGCTTATGTAATACAAAGATTAGATAACAAAACAGAGGTAAATGAAACCCCATTTTTGTCACTATGGAGAAGAAAGCAGTAGGACTACAGTTAATGCGTGGAATCATAGGTGATTCCTGTTCTAACAGTAGTTCCCTTGATGTAAAATTATGGAACATAATTGCCTGGTATTCCTCTGCTATGTATTAAAATTTCTAAAGTTTCCTTTTCTTGATCAGTTCAGAAGCAGATTACTATAGAAGCATAGTTGTGTGAATGATTTTGCAATCTGTCCCACAAAATGCAGGTTAGAATGGAAACCCCACTTTTTTTTTTTTCTGTCTCTTAGGATAGTTTTTCTTCTTTTGACTCGCCTCTAAAACCCTTACACTCTTGAAGAATGCATGCCTTTGTTTTGCAGCTACAGGTTTGAGTTTGTCACCAGTTATGGGTTGTATCCTGTTAGCATATTATAGAGTACCCCCAGCATATTTAAATCCCAATGTTCAATATTATTTTAGGAGAACAGTGAATAATTTGTCCCATGACACCCTCTGTCATCACTTGTGCATACTCCCCATCTCTGTCATCTGTTAATGATGGTATTTTCTTCCATTCCTGGGATGGTTAGCTGTAAGTACATGTAATCTGAGACAAAAAACATGTTTCTGAGCAGTCCTACTGTGCTTTGGTGTGCTTTGTCAATGGCCAGGAAGGTCATGAGCCACAAACCCTTTCTTATTCCTAAATCGGCTGTGGTTTTTTTTTTTTCTTCCATTCTTGTAGTAAGCAGTAGGAACTGGTGGCTTTATAGATATAGTGCTATAATGGGGACTGGCTGGCCCTCACATTGGAGCTCTTGGAGCCGTCAAGCTCTATGTGTTGCAAAGGCACAGATAGTTTAGAGGTACAAATCACAGGACTGAGGTTCACTTTATGTGGGAGTGGAGTGGTCAAAAACAAGATGAAAAAAACTTCGTGAAATCGTCTATGCATTTTCCTCTTCCATTTGGAGGTGGCTCAGGTATTGCTGCCCTGTTCCTGACAAATTTTTTTCAAACTTATTTTTAAAATTTGCTCCCTGACAATTAACGTTTTACAGCTTCCAGACTATTAATCGATTTCACTGTCTTAATTACAGTTATTAAGGAAACTGTATAAATACAGTTTATTTTCTTTTCTCAGTACCCCACATGTATCTGGAGAGAGCTATATGCTTTTCTTTAGTCTTCTCTAAAGGTGTTACTATTTTTTTTTTTTTTCAGTAACAGACTTTGAGCTCAACTCTCTCTGTGTGATCTCTTTAGCTAGGGATGAGCTAATTACTTTTAACTCAAAGCAGTAACTCAATTCCTTCAGGGCAGGAGAATTTGGTGTAATTACTGGCTGCAGGTGTAAATAGTGATGGTCTTGCTTTGGAGAAACTAAGGTGTTACTTGCAATAAATGTAATTTGATCTAATTGTTCAGTTTTATCCTTCTCTTTTATAACTATATTCATTTTATATTTCTTACAACAATGTAAAACCCTTCTTGTGCCTCTTACAACTTATCTGTGGGTTGTGTCCCATGGTTTAAAAAAATAGCCCTTTAAATAATCTTCTACTCTGCCACTTAGTTTATAGCTCTCATGACATATGACTTGAACACTGAAAAGTGTGTTCCAGGGCAGACTATACCAGTATTGAATAGGGCAGGGTTTTTTCATGTGTGCTTATATTGCCCCTCATATATATACATCGGAGTTCTTTTTTTTTTTTTTAATTATTATTTTATTTTGTCCTCTAATAGGGTTATGATGTGGCTCACTGTCAGTTTGTAAGCCAGTTTAGCCCCTGGATCCTTTTTAGCAGAGCTACTCTTTAGCTGGTCATTGCCTGTTTCTTCAGCTCAGTTATTTCCTCTATGCACCAGACCTTGTCCCTGTTGAGTTATGCCCAGTTTGTCAGAATTGCCTTGCCTTCCAGGGTGTTGTTTGTGCTCCTCTCCTGACTTGCCATTATCTGTGCTCCCAGTCCGTGTACTTTATTTTGTCATATACAGGTAATGAATGGAAATTCTGGATTGCACCAAGCTGAGATTCTGAGCTTTCCCTCAAACTCTACTGCAAATACACACCTGGTTTGACTGTAGTAATTATTCATTACATATAATTTTTCTAGCTGGTTTTGTACCTGCTCAGATGTAATTTCATTTGTGAATTACTTTCCTACTTTGTATATGAGGGTGCTATGTGACCCAATGACAAAAGTGTTACTGCAGTTAAGATGTTTTTCCTCTACCCACTAAAGGATGTTACCTGATCAGAGAGGAAAACTGGTCAATCTCGTGCTGTTTCTGAGGAGCTGATGTTCCCTTTTATTTGTTATCTTAAATTTAAAAAAATATTTTTTTTTAGTGTTTTGAAATTGTGTGCCTTTCATTCCTTCGAGACAAAAATTGTTTCATTTTACTGGTGTTTTGGAACCTCATCTACCTTCAGGAAGGCCTCAAAGAAAGCTGTTAGAGACCATTGTGTTGCTTAGGAAACTTACCTAAAGCATTTAGGGATGAATTTCTTTAGATCTTACAGTGTTAAAAATATCTAACTGTAGTTTGATACGTGGTTTTCCTACTCAGATCTATTTCTTTTATCACTGCTACAAGTTGTTTTACTTGTGATTATATTTAACCTTTTAAATGACAGTGGAAGCCAAGAAGATAAGAAGCAGCTTTTCAGTGTATTCCGTTGTTAGGTTTCTTATCTTACTGATCTAGCAAGCCTTCTTTGTAATCTTGTATGTTCTTTCCTTTCCTAGTTATATCTCATTTTATGTCTACCAAGTCTGACTTTTTTTTTAAAATCAGAATTGCTGTTTGGGCATGGCCCTGTCTCTTCTAGGCAGAAGATAAAGCCAGCAGAGGAGGCTGCAGCATTGCAGGGCTTCACAGCTATTGCCTTGCTTAGGGTGATCTTTGACTCTTTCAACTCGCTTACAGAACTCCTGTTTTGGTCTCCTGTTCGGTAGCTTTTAAATACTTTCTGTCTAGTTTAGCCCACCTCTCTCTAAAGGATTTATCTATTCAGAGAAATGCACTTTGGAATTTTTTAATGATTTTGCCTCAATTTAGGGGGGGGGGGGAAAGAAGGGTCAAAAATTCCCTTGCAATAGCTCATCCCAATCTTACCAACTCTTCAGGTGGGCTTTTTAGTGTGTGTGCTTGTTAGTATGTTTTAACATTTATTTTTGTTATTACTAGAGGTGTTTACCACTGAAGTTAGAAGTTGATTTAATGAAAAATGAAGGGGTAACATACTATAGTGGTTGTATAGGTAAATAATTATATATGTCTTTGCATGAACTGTTAAGAATGTGTTGTTTGTGAATATAAGAGCATGCTTTTCAAAACTTCTCTGTTAATTGCCTACCTTTCATTTTACAGCATATGCAGCTCAGGCAGATGAGAAGACAGTCTCCAGTACTCCTACAGATGCTAATGCCAGAGCCTTATTGGTCTGCAGTGGACCTTTAGAACATTATGACTTTCTGATTAAGCAAGAAGAGTTGAGGAATGATGACCAGCAAAGAAGAGTTGTGCAGCATCTGCAGAAGTTGCACGAGAGCCTTAAAGGCTACAGCATCAGTTCAAAAAATATTATCTCAAAGGTGAGATTTATAATAATATTTTTTTTCATTTATATTTGCTCAGAAGAATGTGCTTAAAATACATACATTTCTGTCATTAACATGAGACTTATTTTTGCAGCTGGGTCTTTACAGATAGGTCATTTGTCTTTGGATCTCTGTTCTTTATTTTTTGGTTTGTAAAATTCCAGTGGCACTCCAGAAGTAACCAAATTAAATATTATTGAAATAATTCTATAAGAAAATCTGATATGATTTTGGTTTTGTCCACTGTCTGACTTTCCAAAAATGTCATTTGGCTATAGGAGAGAGGAGTCTAGACCACGTTTTAATTCTCAAGCACTGGTATGATGTGTGTTTGGGTTACACATACTGCACTCTGTTTTGTGTTCTGACAGATCTTCCAAGAATGAGTGAAATTAGCCAGCAGAGTCTAAATAATTTAGCTTTGCAAAACATTAAAATATGGATCGGACATAACTTTTTAAAAAAATATGCATTCTTTCCAGTGGTGTTAGTCTCCAGGTGAGGTAAGGAAAGAAGGCAGAGGGGTCATCTGCACCCCAGTTGTGGTTTTGGGGGCATCACAGCACCTTTTCAAAGGATTAGCAAAAATTCAGACATATCCCTATTGCACAGTGCCTTAGCATGAGTAATGTTAATAGCCTGCTGTTGCATCTCTGTAAATTTTCCCTGAAGCTGTTGATCTAGTGTTTTCCGGAGCCTCTGTGGCAGTATTTTCCATGTCTTGTTCTCATGCTGTTATTCTTAGACTGTTGCTCTTGTGGCCTTGCACCTGCAAATATTTGATAGTGTTGTTATGGCAAGTTCTCATGGGAAGCAACTAGAACTGGTGTGAGAGTTCTCCCTCGGCTTTCCTTGCTTCTTGTTTTGTAGATTTGAGTTTATATCCCAGAAACCCAAACATAGTGCCCAGCAAAGGTGATAAGCCACTAATTACTTGGTAAATATTAGGCAATCATAGATATGCGCAGAAGCTGAACAACCAGTGAATATGCTTCATTTGCACCGGATTAGCATATTTCAGTCAGCACAAATAGTCACAAACATGGTGAAGGGAAGCAGCAAGAATAGGGTGTTTGGCTGAGTCTGATGAGAAAAGTATAGTGGTGGGGAAAAAGCATGGCAAAATATTCATTGCCATCATCATCTTCACTTTCTCTGCCTGCACTGGAGAGACACCTCCCTACCCCTAAGAGAAGGATGTCTGAAAGCTGTCATTGCTCTTCCCAGCCAGCCACTGAGTGTTTTCCTTCTCTCTCTCTTTCTCTTGTACTACTTTTGTTATTTTTTGACAGAAGTAACTTTGACATTTACAGTCAGTGTATGCTGTCAGTTGCAGACCTTGCTAATAAGTCTCCATGTCAGCCTTTCTCAGCATCCATTATGCAACACACCTCATCTAAATATATAAGTCTATTGAACCTGTTACCTAACCATATACTTCCCATTACAACCCCAAATTCTCCTATTACCTGACACAACTACTGTATTTTGTTTGCATGGCGAGCCTAAATGATGTAGCATGAGGTCAGGGGCGCCAAAGACTACAGGGCTCGAGTGCCTCTAAATGACATGCTGTCTTCTGCCCTTGAGTCACTAAATGGCAAGTTACCATTCTAAGGATCCTGCAATGTATATTAACTTGAAGGCATGAAAAAGGTAGAGAACATTGGTATGAGAATGAGTATCATACCTGTAAATGGCCTGTGTTATACCTGTAAATGTGCCTGTTTCAAATAGGCAAGTATAGCAGGTTGTAGAGCATTGGGATGCAAACTTGCCTATCAGACTGCCTCCAACATCTCTTGAATGCTTTAAACTCGTATATGTAGCTGGAGATCGTGTATTTGCTAATCATATGCTTGACTGGAAATCCATGTCTTCCTGCCTCCTGATGAAAGGAAGAAGACTAAATGTCTAGGAAGGAGCTCTTTTTTTATTGAGATACAGTGGGAAGAAAGCTGAATGGAAAACAATTCCATGGAGCGGAAGTCAGGCACTCTGGAAGGAAAAAAACATGGAAGCGGTGAAATACAGGAAGCAACCTGCTAAGGCAGGACTGCTGATAGATGGCAATGACTGTGTCTTTCAAAGTTCTTTTCTCGAAGCAGTTGACCTGGTCATCCTTATAGCTCCCTTCCAACTTGAGATGTTCTATGACCCAGCTTTAGACAGGGGGTTTGGCTGCAAGATCCCCTGAAGTCCCTGCCAGCCTAAATCGTTCAATGATTCTAACTCTGGTGTGGGAATTGGAGCCAAACAATGGTTTGGGGTATGTTTTTGCCTGCTCTGGCTGGTGGGTCAGCTCATCACATTACTTACCCTTTTACTTTTGGGATTTCTTTAATTAAATTTATTAAAAACATAAAACCAGTGTAAAAATGATAGCTGTAGTCTGAAAACTGTATGTTTATGGTATTTTAAAACACTTACTTACATTGTTTGTGGGTGTGTGCCTGTGGATTCATGTTGTCTTGGTGCCTTTGTAGGCTAACTCTTGAGTCTAAACCAGCCTCCTGATTCGGTTTGGGCAAATACCTAATAAAACCCAGAAATTTCCTCTTTCAGAAATGGTTATTGTTTATTTTTGGTATCCAAAGCAATATGGCAATGTGCCTGAATGAGAACTGTTTTTACATAAGTGTAAGGAGATCAAACTGGATTCAGCTTGCCAGACTACTTTTGTGAGTGCAATCTTAGCAGGCCATAGTTTTGTATCTTGAGGATACTTGATGTGAAAAGGTGGGTTTTTTTCATCTGTCTGGGCTTCTTTTTAAGCTTTGGTGTTGGGCTCATAATCTTTTGTCTATTTCAAAATTGGCTTTAGACACTGTACCTGGGCTGTAAAAGAGGAAGTCACTCAGAAGGCACGCAATTATCAGGGTTGCTTCTGCATTATGTTTTGACCACACTGCCAGACTTTTATCATTGTTTAGAAAAAATGTTATGATGAAGGTGTTTGCCATACTGTCAAACCTGAGAATCAGTAGGCTAGAGAATTTTGATCTTTTATGGTAAACTGTTTTGGACATTTGGATATTCTGTTCTAAAAGTGCTGCCTTTGAGAATAGTTTTGAGAGCTGACTTGTGTTAACTGGCATGCCCTGAATCATTATAGTTGTTAGAGCAGGTGCCTTGTAATGGCTTTGTAGATCAAGCATTATGTGGATTTGTTATTTAGTGTTTCTTTGATTGGGAAGCATGAATAGGGAAGAAAGTCTCTATTGCAGAGAACAAATGCTAATCTTAGTCTCTAGGAAATTGTGATGCTACTTTGTCCCTGTATAACAGAGCTAATCGCAGTAAAGCCAAACTGACTGACACTTTCTTAAAAGGAAGAAGTCAAATGCCATTTTTTTCGGTTCAGAATGTGGTTTTCACTAGTTCCTTTAAAACACTCCTCTCTTTCATTTAACGTTGCTTTAATTCTGTGCTTTTAATTTTAAACAGCTTTTAAAAATTGCTGTGCGGCTTGCTGAAAACCTGGGAACTAATGCCACAGTCGGTGAGAAGCAGCTGTAGAACTACTTGCTATTGGGATAAATGTTGCAGTTTGAGGTTTTTCGTCTATAGCTTGATGTCTCTGTGGAAATCTTAAGAAGGCTGATAACCAGATTAAGCACTACAGTGTTGTGCCATACATCAGAACCCCAAAAAAGGAGGAGAGCAATGAGTTTTGTGTAAATCTGCTAGCTTGTATAACTAAATCAAATCATGATTCATGATGGAAAAGAAGTTGCAACAATTTTGTTTCAGTTCTGCTATCTTTGAGGAAGTTATTTGCCAGTTCCAACAGAGCTTCTTTTGAGATAAAATGAAGCCAAATAAATCATGGTTTAAATTCTAGTGCAGGCCAGATGTTGATTCAGCAAAGTTGTAATCAACATCCTTAATGAAGGCTTTCCCCAGAATAAGTGCCACAGCTGTAAGTAGGTAGTTGGTAAAATCTTAGCCATAAAACACTGTAGACAGTAGCCAGCTGTAGACAGTGCCATTATACACGTGTCCTATGTCTACATCTGTCAAGGAGTTTACTAGGTGAGCAAAATATATATTTTTCTGATAGACTTTCAGGGTAGGCATGCTGTTGCATACTTGGTTCAGTTTTGAAGAGTAGAACTAAGGCCTTTCGTGCCAAGAAGAGGTGGTGAGTACTGCTTTCTGGACTTGGCCTGAGTTGAATAGGATTTGTGTAGGCTTATGAGTGGAATTAGTTTACATAACTAGTAGAAGGTATCTCCAGGAAGTACCAGTGATAGGGCACAAGTAAATCCTGTATTTGTGAGTAGCTCGTTGGTACTCTTTTTCCGTGAAGGCCTGGTATTTTGTAACTTTGAGTATGCTAGGAAGTGAAAGATTAACCTTATGCTATAGATGTTTGGTTGTTCTTATGATAAAACGATTGGCATTGGATTTTCCTTTTTGTACATAATGGGTTTTAAAGAAGTGAAATAAATTGGTGTATTTTCAATTACTTAAGGACTTTTTGGAAATAAGACAAATACTTTATCAATTACACATAGTTTGTAGATTGACTTTTTGCTTTTTCAGGAGGTTTCTAGCAACTCTACTAACCTACTTTTAGTATGAAATCTCCTGTGATGAAAAGACTCTACTGGCAGCCTTTTAGAAATAAAAAATAGTGGTGTTCAGCATTTCAAGCGTGCTTATTTTTCCTGGCTTTGTCACTGAAGAAAATGTGGTGGAGAGGTTGCAGTGAAGAAAAGGGGTAAAAGAGAGAGAGAGAACCTTCTTTTCGTTGCCTGCTTCTGTAGTCTGGTATTCCTTGTTTTATTGCCTGATTTCTTCTGTGATAGAATTGCAGAAGCCTCTTCCTAAGTAACAGTTATTCCAGAAGTAGAAACTTCTTGCAACTTTGAACCTTTACAAGAATGGTCTGCTTTGTTTTTAGCTTTGTTTTTAATTTGTCACTTTTTATCTAAATAGTTTTATTCACTAAAAATATGGTAAAAGTAGGATTAGAGGATAAATATTTATATTAGATACAACAGAAACATTTCAGTGTTTATTCAAGAGATTTCCATTATCTCACAGGCCAGAACTTTCTGAAATGAGTCTGGGCTGGGGGACACAACACGAGCCATTATCATTTATTATGGTAATAAAACTGTGGGGTTTTTTATGATGTAGGGGTTTTGGAGCACCAGTGTAGAATGAATTTGAGGGGAAAAACCAATTAGTCTTGCTGCAAACGAAGTAGGCTTCTGTTTTTCGAAATTATTACTCAAATTTGAACAATGACTTTGATCTTCAACTTGGTGAAAGCATGGCCTTGTATGTTGAGGTATTTTGAGATCCGCTGAATTGAAGTTCAAGGCTGTAAGAGTTTGCATAGACATTTCAGATCTCTAGCTTTTCAAAATAATACCAACTGGGACATGTTAAGAGTTGTTGAGTTGCTGTACTAATGACTTGAAATAAGCTCAATTATAAGTGAGATCATGTTTGAAAAGAGGTATGAACAATAGTAAACACAATTCAAGACCTTGAAAATGTCTTCAGCTACAACAGCAACCAAAAAGGAGGCTTGAAAGTGTGGGAGAAAGAGGCAGTTTTGTTAGTGTTTAAAACTAAAATAAAACCTGCTGTTTGGAGACTTGTCGCTTTAATGTTGCATATTTTAATTAACCATCGAAGTATTGACGTGCATTTTCAGTTAGGTTTTTCAATTCAGAGTGTAAATATTCCCAGGAAATTAGTTACTCGATTCTGGTGTCTGAGGTAGGGAGCATGGTAGAAGGTGGGGAGATTTTGTAAGATATTTAAGAAAGAATAGGGAGTTGTCAGAATGAAGGAGATGTTTTGACCAATGTAATTCCTTAGATGAAGTAGGATATTGGTTGACTCAAATGAGGTTTAAACAAAATAGAAAAATCTGATGTGATAGAATGAAAACAAGGCGTGCAGTTTTGAAACAGAAATGTGTAAAATATTTTGATAGTAGAGGATAGAATTCTGTAAATTTGGGAACACTAATGTGTGTGTTGTCTTGTGAAATTGTAAATATTTTAGCATATGAGTGATTTTCAGAGAAAAGTCTGTAAGTCAACAGATCTGTAAAAGGAAGAAGGGCTCCTGCTGTAGCATGTCCTGATGATAATGAAACTTGGTGAAGCACTTTTTGCTTTCTTAAGTTACTGCAATAAATGTTATGGGTCTTAAGAAACTTGGAGGACTCAAGGGTTTTGACATGTTTGTGGTGATGCCCTAATTTAAAAGGATGTGGTGAGCATTCAGAACATACATGTAAGGACTTCAAAGTTCTCCCCTTCAAACTCAGGTTTTATGCATCACTTAATATCTTTGGCTTTGTACATTTTAAATATTAGCTTTAATATCCTTAAATCTGACCATTGTTGCAAAAGCAAATTTATTGTCAACCAATTGAACGTTATTGTATTGAGGCCCTAAAATATACCTCAGGATAGTGTGGAAGTGAGGAGCAAGGAGAAACTCATTCATTTAGATTGTCATCTTACATCTCCTACTGTTTTCCCTTCCCTCCCTGAAATAAACAAGACTACACTTATTTTAGGGTAACTGCAGGATCTTCTCCATTAGATCTCCCCCTTTCTTTTTCTTTTGGAGTCTGTGTTTCAATAGAACCAAAATCAGTCTTCTGCATTCTTTGCCCCCACGTACCACTGACTGTCTTGAATGCTTGCTGTGCTCCAAGTTGAACCAATAGTGTTGATAGGAAATTAGCAGAAATCTTAGTGGAAATTGCTCTTTTTCTTACACAACTTCCAGGCTTCAGTAGATGCAGGATAAAAAAAAATAAAAAAATTTAAAAAATCCATTTAATGGTCATGCAGAATAGTTTGAGACTGGTAGGATGTCTGAGTTTCAGTATTAAAAGTCTACTGATTAAGTTTACCTTTTGAAATATATTAAAAAAGCCAACAACCCTAAAATATAAAAATAAATTCTTAGTGTTATACAGTACCTGACAGGATTGAGGAGGTGAGTATCCTGAAGGTGTCTGTAGAGTAATTTCTGGCAGAAGCATATGTAAAATATTTCCTGCAGATTTCTTCAATTGCTCAAAGAGGATAAAGAGTTTTTGTGGCATTGGATTTGTTTCTAGAAGTGATCAGCTTCAGCAAATATGTTTAGATCTGCCACAGTATCCATCCATATTTTTTTTTAGCAATTAGATATTACTAATCAAAAATTGTTGTCTTCACAAAAAAAAAAAAATCCATTTTTTAAATCAGTGGGAAGTTGATTTAGACTTTTATGGAGCCCAAGCCATTATGTTTGTTTCTTTCAGCCAAAAAACCCTTTTCCTGTATATGTGTTTTCTAGAAATGATAAGTACTGAAGTGAGAATAAAATATACCTAAAATTACGAACTTCAAAATGGTTAAATGTAATTAATAAACACTTTACAATTAAAAATATGGTATAAAAATATAGGCATTACTACTTCTTCTGGTTGTATAACCTTTACAAAGACAGGTAAAGTAGTACTCTAAACATTGATTTGTTTTTCTAGCTTTGTGTCATTCCTTGTGAAACTGCTGCATTAATATAGCCTTTTTGTGTAACAAATTTTATGTGATAGTCTTTTATCTTGTTAAAATGACTTGTTGATCTCAAATTAAAAATAAATTCTTATATCTTTGTCATTTAGGTTTTTTTCCATTTCTCCTTTCTTCACTGTGTGACTTTAAGCATCAGTAGTTTTAATGAGTGCAAGCTCTTAAAAAGTACACACTGAAAAATATTCGTCAATTAAATTGTCTTGCAGTGCTTTCAAAGCACTAGCAAATAGTTGCAGCCTTGTCTATTAATGGAATGGTTTCAGAACATCTGAAACCCTGGTCAGCCACAGACTGATGATACAAATTTTTTTATTATCCTATTAATACAGCTCTAAATTAAATCTATAAGTGGGTCTTACATAAGAGCTGTGCTTGCATATTTTCTGAATAAACTGGTACTATAGATCTGAGACATTATCTTTCTACCTTTTGGTTATATATTTTCTTTCATATTTAATTAGTGTTATGCTACTGACTCCCCTATTTCTTTAACATGGCGCTGTATTTTGAAAAGTGCTTTAGATTCAAGTTGTTTAGCAATTACCCAGCTCCAAATGAGACCACAGGCTTGCAATTTTAATTTTCCTGTTTTGGCTCAGCTCATAGAACTCTGAAAGTGGAGCACTTTAAAATAATGAAATTTTCTGCGGTGTTTTTGTGGATGTCCGTTCAGTTTCATGGATTTGATGAGAATTTTGTTAAGATTTCTAGTTTTTTAGAAACTGTTTTTAGGATTATACTTGGAAGTGGCTATGCACAATACTGGAAGGAGGAGGACTGTTTTGAATTGAAAGTCTTGATGTTGTTGCAAGTTTTTCCATAAAAATACATTATTTGAATAAAATAGAATAAACCATCAGGTCTCATAACATATATGTCCTGAATAATATTGAGAGATTAAAAATTCTTAAGCAGTATTAATTCAAGATAATAATTTTCTTAAGTGAGTTATGTTTAATGGAAGGCATACTTTGAAGGTAACCTATTTTATGTGTGTATACACACACATTCATGAGTATATAGATACATACTTTTACTGTGACCCCATTGATTTTAATCATGTTTAAACCAGAGGTGATTCTGCGTTTTAGATTCAGAGTGGAGAGAACGGGGTCCTACAGTGCTCACTGGCTTTGCAATACTGATTTTTCTAAATCCCAATGGTTTATATCTTAAGCAAAGCTGCTTTAATAGGTATGTAGTACATGTATCTATGAACACTACAATAGTGCTTAATTTTATATCCTTTTTCTAGGAATGTTTGTTCAAATGGTTTAATGAGGACAAGGATTTGTTTTGATGATGATGGATTAGGAAGTGTTGAATCATTTTGTATGTTTTCTGGTAAAAAGGCATGTGTTGTAGGACTGGGGATGGGGCTCTCTTCACAATGATCTAAAAAATACCCCAAAACCCAAACCCTGCATGTGTGCTAGCTACCTACAGTGACACAGTTGCCTTCTGATAGCTGTTATCTAATGATTAGACTCAGTGATCTTAAAGGTCTTTTCCAACATAGACGACTCTATGATGCTAGATGTTTGGCCTCTTTTATAGAATTTACACAAGTACAGTATTAAGATTGCTTAGCAATTCTTAGCTAATGATTTAATCAAGGTTACACTTTGCTAGCTAGTGCTACTTTGGTGGTTAAGTGTAGTCAGTTTTTTACTTTACCACAACAATGTGCTTGCTCATATTTCACCCTATATTTGTATTTATTCTTTTTCTCTTGATTTGCAGCTCTTTGCAAAAAATAAACCCCCAAAGGGTCTTTATGTCTATGGAGATGTTGGTAAGTTTCAGTTTCATCAGTTCAAATGAAATTTTCTCTAAATGTATGTTTATTCAAATTCTGAAGTGGCTAAAAGCTTTATGCTTATGTAGCATTATTGCTGTAATGGATTTTCCAGGATTAGTTTTCTTCCTGGTTATGATGTTACTTAATACAATTACCCTCTGAATTCTGAAAGCTGTTGAATTGGAATACATTACCATGTGTAGCTTCCCCCCCCCCCCCCCCCCCAATGTTACCCACTCACTAATATCTAAGAATACAATTTAAGAATTTGGGAAGTAATTGAGGGGGCCACAGAGAGAATTTATTTATATATTCTAATTGCAGCAATGCAGCATGAAAACATACTCACTTGTCAAAAGGAAATATCAAGGATGTTCTGTGGATACATGGGGAGCTGTTTGTGCAACCTTTGAGCCATCTCTGTATGGATCAAAATTTAAAACCAGAAAAATAGAAGTGCAGTTGCTCCAAGATTTTGAACAGAAAATATAACTATTCTTCACAACCAGTCTAGTCTTGTATTTGTTCTGTGGAAGAGTATAGTTTCATTAGTTCAAAGCTAATGAACAGTCATTATTGTAATCTGTACATACTATTCTTAAATTAATTACCTCTTGGCTGGGTTTTTTTTGTTTGTTTTTTATTTGAAGGCACAGGAAAGACAATGGTGATGGACATCTTCTATTCTCACTTGGAAGTAGAAAGGAAAAAGAGAGTCCATTTTCATGGTTTCATGTTAGATGTACACCAGAGTAAGTGCAGACACAGGTATTTACAAGAACTTTATGAAATATAGTATCTGTAAAAAAAGTCTGTCTCATTCTTATGTTAGTGTAACTATATGTAAATATTCAAGGAGAAAAGTAAAAAAAAAAAGATAAGTTAAAGGATTTTAGCATTGTCTGTCATACCAGAGTGGATACAGAGTAGATATTAATTGTATATTATTTCTCAAGTATCTCTTCTCAGAGATTCTGTATACCTGCTTGTATAGAAAACTTGGGTGTATATTTAGGATTAAATCCTTAACTAAACGTTTTCCAGTTACCAGTTAGCTTTCATGCAAGTCTGAAGGTGGCAATTGCTAAAATTGAAATGGTAAAGGTTAAATGCAGCCTGCATTTTGAGTAAGTGATAACTAGATCGGGTGTAAACGCCAAGGAGAATGAGAACTGTTCTGGTTTGCAAACTTAGTAATGCTATCAGTAATTTAGAGGAAAAAATAATAGAAGGAAGTTCATCCTAAGTTTCAGAAAACATTCTGACAGGGTGAATAAGGCACTTTGCTTTGAGAGAGGTACTGTTTTATATATTTAAAAATTTTGTTCTGTTTCTAAATTCTTTGACCTTAAACAACTATGAAATGGTTAAATAATGCTGTAATTTACAAGTATTGTGACAGCTGCATTTTTCTGGGGAAGCTTTCACTGGTGTAAACAACTTTGCCACTTTTAGTGCCCACTTTCCTATCATCATTGGGTCACTGTTGAGGTTTTCTGTTTCCATTTCTTGTCATTTGTGCTTAATCTTATCAAAGGTAGCTTCTTACTGCAGGATCTTTGTTTTCCAAAGGTTTGTTTATAGGCATATGGAATACAATCCATAAGACAGTAAAGTATGGATGTAGTAATACTACTTTGTGCCAGTATCATCATTTTAACCTATTAAAATAGAACTGTGTTGCCATGTCTGAGTTCTTTTAACTGAATGCATTCTAAATAAACCTTTAGAGAATGCAGTGTATAGAGATGTGCAATAGATTTGTAAACACTATAAGGGTTTTTCATACTCAGAAGATTGAGACAGAAAATGCCAAATTACAAAGTGAAACTGAAACTAAGGTCATCAATTGGAGCTGGATAAACTGTAATTTCTATCAGGTTTTAAAAGGTAAAGTATAGCATTCAAGAGTTCTTTGATTTTTGTTTTACATGTTTCTGAACCAGAAAATACAAACCACAGGATCTGTGAGTTTTTAATAAATTGCCTGGATGTGGTTGAAAACTGTTTTTCTCTCTTGAAATTGGACTAAATTTGAAGCTTTTTTATTTTTACTGAACCAGGTTACCTTTTATTTAGTAGCTAAATAATTTTATTTTCCTTGTCTTTTAAAAAGAAATAAGAAATATTTGTTCTTTTCTGTTTTATCAACTGAGGAATACATCGCCTTAAGCAGAGCTTGCCAAAAAGAAAGGCAGGATTTATGGCCAAATCCTATGACCCAATTGCACCAGTAGCAGAGGAAATAAGCGAAGAGGCTGCTCTCTTATGTTTTGATGAATTTCAGGTAAGAAGTCATAAAATTACTTTTGAGCTTAAAATATGACACTTGTTACTGCTTTGTATTTGTACAGATATTGAATATAGTATTTGAATCACTGGCTAGTAGTGAACTGTAGAAGTTATTTCACAGTTTTGAAGATGGTGGGTTTTGTTGTGTGGTTGGGTTTTTTTGCAGGAGGTAAGGTGCAAGTTGGTGGTGTAAGTAGTCCCCTTACAGTGCTGTCGTTTACCAGTCTAGTAACTGGTCATACAAGTGGTTATTAGTGTTTGGCCAAGAGGCTCATGAGTACTTCAGAGCAGGGACCATCGTTCTATACTGACTCTGTACAGTGCCCAGGAGAGTAGCCACTTGACACTTGCTTGGCATGCCTGGTCTTTGCAGTGGTTTGTATAATGCAACAAAATCATCTCAGTGTGATGAAGGATGTGTAATAACATGTCAAATTCAACCT
Organism: Falco rusticolus; assembly: GCF_015220075.1. NCBI lineage: Eukaryota > Metazoa > Chordata > Aves > Falconiformes > Falconidae > Falco > Falco rusticolus. The sequence goes on from NC_051192.1 coordinate 24,875,587, forward strand.
AAATTCCTTCCTAGAGTTATTTGAGTCTTTGGCATGGTAGTGCCCGATTATATCAATGTAACTAACATTTTAAGAAACTTTTATTGAATTAAATGTGGAAGTGAAAAATAAACTCATAAAATTATCTTTGCCCAAGCTAACTTGGCTGTTTTATTTGTTTTATACAGCTTGTGAATTTTGTTTTAAGGGCATGTCACAAATCTAAGTGTAAAATTGCTTTATAAAAATTGTTAGGAGAGGCTAGAGGTATTTGGCATCTTTAAATAGCTGAGGTTTTTTTAATTCTGAGAGAAAAGGCAGAGCAAGATAAGCACAGATCTGTGTTAGCTCTCAAATCGCCAATAGTAGAAGAATCATCTATTAACTGTAAATTATCTGTTATGCTCTTAAAGTAAATACATTACTGATATGGGTAGAGCAATTTATATCTCCTGGCTATTATTTTACAAGCCTGTGCACCTGAGAAAATAACCGGTTTATGATCAGCTCCCATGAAGGGGATTTTTATAGCTGTAAATTAGTAGGCATTGTTGTTTTAAGTTACTCTTGCATTTTTCAACAAGGGGTAGTCCTTTGATCGATGGTTTCAGAATGCCCAGGGTCATACAATTGCTTCTGTTTGATCATTTAAATTGTGCTTTATCTAGTGAATATGAATGCTGGGCTTCCAAAATTTGCAGTATAAAATCTAAATGCGGAGACAGTTTGTATTTACATTATGAAGAAATGGGAAGGTTCGGAGAGGGCAGGAAGGAGTGTTAACTGTCATGACATCAAGTGCTCAAATGGTAGAAAGAGGCATCTTTGCTCTACCATGTATTAGTGTAAATACCTGCTTTTTTGTATAAATGCCCACTGGTTCCTGGTGTTTCTGTGTTTCCAGGCTGTCTGTCATGTTTCCACATTTTAAGGGGAGAGACTGGGGTATTTTTTGTTTCCAAATTGATTGCCTGCTCCCCCTGCTGACTTGCTGGAGGTACATCAGTCTCTTCAGCTGTAAAAATGGCCTGGTTTTGTCAGTGGGTCACAGCTGGTAAAGTAATAGAAGAACTATACTTTAAAATGTGTATCTAAGACTTTGTATTCTTATGTGAATTTTTAAAATCTACTTGTTCTGTGTGTACTGATGTTCTAAATTCACATATTTCTGAACAGCTGGATTTCTTGATTGATTTTTCTGTAGCATAGAATGCTACACAGGCTTTGTCTACTGAAGAGTAGTCCCAGCTTTCTGAAATTTTGCAGAAGGCGCTGAATTTGGGATAAGAAACCTGCTTAAACAGTCATAAAGTAGTGATTGCAAGAGCAGCTCTCACATAGTGACACAATTAACGTTGATAATAAGGAGCCATGTCTCATTCAGGATGTTTGCAGCTCATTTTGCCGGTGGACATAATGGCTAGATTTCACTTCAGTCTGATTCAGTCATATTTAAAGAAGTGCTAGATTAAAATGAAGCTGGGAAGAGCCAAAGGCCCAGAACATGCACTGCTCTGATTTGCAGGCAAAGCTATGGTCTGTTTTGACAGATGGAAAGTCAAGTTAATACTTTGGCAAAATAATTATGTGTGGAGAAAACATCAGAAAACTACTGAGATTTGCTTTGAACAGTTCAGGTTGCTTTCAAATACCTGTTGGAAAAAAAGAGAATAAGCTGGAACGATTTATTTATATATCTTAAGAGCAGACACATGGACAAGTGATATTGTAACAGGGACAGCAAAAAGTGTTGTTAATGCTCATATTTCAGAGGAAACCAAATGCAGAACTTCAAAAGACAAAAGCATTGCTGAAGTTGCACATTCCTCTTTGACAGTGGGCTAAAGCAAGACAGAAGTACTCTGAAGTGATTCTTGCAAAGCCTAGAGAACTGTCAAACAAGCGGAGAGTTGTCTGATGTTGGTACTTTTAAAAGTAATTTTGTGTGTTCCAAAATATTGTATTAAAAAAAATTACTGTCTTAAATGTTTCGTTTTGCAAATACTATGTAATAGCCAGGACCTTAGTGATGGCACTAAGCTTTCTGAGTTTGTCCATTCTGAAGCAGGTTTTTCTCAGCATTTGCCTGAGCCACAGGCTCTCAGGTTATTAAAGCACTGCTAATTCTTACTCACATTTGTCATACAGTTTACAGGAAATATTGAAGTATTTTTTAAAAAATCATGAACGCCCTAAGCCATTCTAAAAATTTGTCCTTATTTTGAAGAAAACCCCTAGAATGAAGCCATTTGTAATTATAATTTTGATGTTTCAGAACACAGAGGTAGGCCAATAAAAAGAGACTAGTTACTGTTTAGTGATCAAATAACTACACACAGGTAATTAGAAGCTCTAATTTTGGCGTGTGACTGTAACCTATGTTAGTTAGTATTGATAATGAAAACGGAATCCCTACGTCTTGGTAAGCTGAGTGATCGTACAGTGTTAGTCTTTATATACCATCGGTACCACTTGGACTTAAACCAAACTACAGTTTAGGGAGTTTTTACTAACCTGCATGCTATTAAAAGCCTCTAATAAAAATTAGACTCTTATTTTTGTGCTAATACTAATTGCTGATAATACATGCTTATGTTTGTCATTCATTATGTGGAACTGTACCAATCAGTGGCTGACTGAGTCTCAGGCACTTACACATGTAAATTAACTATTAGTCTAGTGTTTTTTTCTTTTTTTTTTCTTTTTTCCCTTTTTTAAAAAAAATGTGAGTCATAATGGAAAGCAGCACTAGGTCATAAAAATCTTTTCTCTTAAATGCTAATGAAATTTCTCCATTCTCTCCATTAGCAGGCTCTCCTTATTGGTAATTTGTAGCTTTTGCTTTTGTTCCCTGTTGAAATGAATGCTGGATACAGTAAAAAACATGAGAAATGACAATGCTTCAATACTGTCTTCTACCTGCTTTACATTTTTTTCTGTCTTTCTCAAGCTGCATTAGATAAAAAGAACATATTTACATCCTAGTTTTCAAAATGGTTCTTGCTTTTTGGCAGAACTTTTGAGAGTTATTTTTTCTGTAATAGAGTTGAAAACTTCAGAATTCCACATCAAATAACACTTTAATTAATAAGAGAATGTTATTAATTGTTTTCTTTTATGTAAGCATTAATGTTCCTTCCCTCCCTGTTTTCTGAAGGTAGCATGCTTTAGAGTGTTTTTAAACAAAAATAGTTGTAACAGAATGATTTATATAATACATTTCTAAAACTTGGCTATTAGGTTTTCTGATACAAGAAATTCAGTTACCCCTAAAATGCACGTATATACTGATCCCTTGTGTCTCTTGTTTTTTAGTATTCAGAACAAATAAATTATTAATAGGTGTGTGCATAAGCAGATACATTAGACATGTAGTACAATAGTGCATTACTACATGCTTTTTGGATCATTGGATCTTAGCGATTAGAGATGTACAGATCTGAGGGGTGTGTTACTGATTGTGTAAAAGTTTGTTTTTCAAAAAGGAAAATAAAAAATCCATGTTAATGTGTTCCATAGAACTGATTAGAAGAAATCTTTAGAAGAAGGAAACTGGCGTTTACATTTGGCTCCTTACGAATATTACAGCTTCCAGTCTAGCTGTCAGAAATTTAATAAGTCTTTTACTGTCTGTAGTGTAGAATGAAAGTTTTTTGCTGCTGAGAAAGGTCATTTAGAAATGGGGGAATGATGGGGGTTGGTGTGGTGGTGGACTAGCAAAAATTATAGCGGTTAAAGTCTTTCTGTAGATGTATTACTATTGTGACATAAACATCTAAACTGGTGAAAGCACAGTAGTCTATCAGTCTGTTTGTATAACTCAGCATGCCACCACTTTTTTATTTCCTCAGAATGGGGGTTGGTTTTGGTAAGTCAAAATGCAACAAGTGTATATAATAATAAAAGGGAATGTAGGAGAAACAAGTGCAACGGTAACAAAGATGGTTTACTTAAAAGATGGTTGGTCTCAGCTGGTGAAGTCCTGTAAAATACAAATTGCTGTTGTAACAATGGGCTTTTTCCAGAAAAATTTATTGCATTTTTTTCATTTGTACAGAGTGGTTGCTGTTTCCTTTTATTTCTTGGTACTGTAAAGCAAGTTTGTTAAGCTAAACTTGGATATTTAAAGAAATTTTACTTTATGGCTTATTTTTTTTCAGTCCTTTCCCAGTACCACTTCTCCCAAACATTTTTTATTTTTTACTCGTGTTTTGTGCCTGAAGGTTAGAAGAGGCTGACTGTGCTGGAAGTGACTGCGTGCCTTTTGATTATTCATGGACAGTAATAGAAGGCACTTAAAAAGAACAATGAAATTGCTTATTTTTGTGATGGGCCATCTGTTGAATTGTTTTTTGCAACAATCACACAATAGTATCTATGTCATATCATTCTATTTTCAACAGCAGCTGATTATGTATAGTTGGCTACTTGTCTTTATTTCTGAAGTCCCATGACCGTTTAAATTCACCTCTGCAAACCTTTGCCTCGAAGGTAATAGAAATGTAAAACAGCCGGTGTGTATTTTCTTTCTGTCTTCTGTTTTTTTCATGTTGTTTCTAATTCATTAGGCCTCTTAAATGTTTAGGTCTGTTTTCTGTGTCTCCCACCTGTAGTTTTATAATAGAAGTTAACATGGAATCATTTAGCAATTGGTAAAGAAATGGTGGAGTTCCACAATAAAGAGTGGGCAAGTTGTGAAAGACTGTGGTACATTCACTGCTTATTAATTATCCCTTTTATTTTTTGCTTACCAAGGAATAATTAGAATCTTTCTCCATGGCTTTCACTAACAAGCATTTTTCCTAGCTACAAAGCCACTTGCAGATCTATTGCAGCAGAAGCTGAAAGCAAGATAAAACAAATACGTTGTCTTCTACAGGTCACTGACATTGCTGATGCCATGATTCTGAAGCAGCTTTTTGAAAATCTGTTCCAAAATGGGGTTGTCGTTGTGGCAACATCTAACAGGCCACCAGAAGGTAAAAACAAACATGCTACTAGTGTTATCCAAATACAGTGAATCTCAGTATCTTACGAAATTATCATATTAAAATCATACAGTATTTAATGCTAATAAACTCTCTAGTCTTCAGTAATCTGAGATACTCCAATTCATCCCCTGTTTTTTTTGGTGTTCTTAAGGAAGAAAGGTTTTTCACTGTCTGGCTCCTCCCTTCTTCCAAACTCAAGGTGTTCCTCCCCCCACCTCCCTCCAAATCCTTCTGTGTTTTCTGATCTTCTCTGCTCTGTCCAAACCAGTGACAGGATATCTGGGGACGGGGTGTTGAGTAAGGGTGAAATAGTGCCTCTGTTTTGGATGTGTTCCAGGATAGGTGAAGATCAGATTCTGCAAAAGAGGGGAGATCGAGAGTACATTCCTTCTCAGTTTCTAACTTGTAAACTTTCAAACTTGATCCACCGCCTTGAAGGAGAACCCTTATCAAAATACCATTCTCACAGCCTGGTTGGAGGTTACTCGTTAGGAATTACTTTGATGGAGAGTTGTTTCCATTTCTAATAATATTTTTAGATAGAGTATGACTTGCTAGGGAGATCCTTCTACAAAGTCCCCAAACCTGTATGAGTTTTAACCAAGCAGTAATTGTAATTTTCTGTAGGGGAGAGAAATGTTTGTTATAGTGTAACATTAGCAGTTAGCATAATGCATAATTTCTGTGCAACTTTAATGACACTTCAGATAGATTAATTTCAAAGTTTTGCAAAAAATACTGGTTACACTATTAGTTGTAACTAGTAGGGGTTTTTTTCTACCCAAATTAATTGAGTAAAAGAGAATCACTAAAGATTTACAATGCACTTTATCTTAAAAAAAGAGAGAGAGGATGTTTTAAATGTTTTCACTAGAGGAGGAAATAATTTCCCATTTGCTTGAGCAAACAAGGTGAAATCATAACTGCTGTAGCTGCGTTAACTACAGATAAACTGGATGCTGGTACCTTACTCAGCTGGGAGCCACCCTTGTGATTTTTGAAGCATTACTCTTTAAAGTTCAGGATAATTTTTTTTATCATAACTTGGGGATTGTATCCTGCATATTTGAGATGTCAATTTGTGACCATTATTGCTGTATGGCGTTTTTTCATACATATTAAGTCACTGTGTCAACCTAAAAGACATCCACTTGTACTAGCTACCCAACAGAGAATGCCAAGTACAGCGTCTCCAAAACTGAGCTGTGTTGCAGTCCAGATGTTGATCAGCGCCTGTTTCTTTGTCCCTTCTCACTACTCCTGCATGCTCACGGTGTGTGCCTGAAATGCTCCTGCAGGAAAGAGAGTTGGGTTAGTGTGGTATGCTGCATCAAGGTTTAAGATTGAATTGAGAGTTTAGTTTCCTGTGGATGCAAAGGGGAAAAGTGGCTTTTTGGTTAGAGAGCAGATGTGCCCAGCTGCTGCCCATTAAGTGATATGCTTAACCATGTTAAACTGCCCCAGTTAATGTGGGGAAATATGGAGGTGCAGTGTTTGAAGAATCCTGACTTCCATTTCTCCACCAAAATTACTTTTTATTTTTCTCATCCTCACAAATGCAGACATAATACAAAACTTACAGCCTTACTAACTAGGAGGGCTAACAGAAGTAGCTGTCTTATAGTATTGTTATGTGTTCACTGATTTTTGCGAGTAAATATGCAGTTGATGGCTGTTGTAACTAATGTGTTGCTATTATGAGTTAAAAAGTTACGAATGAGAATGATACATGGCTTGGTACAATTTTGCTAGTAATTAGAGTGTGGAATCACCTTCACTGGTAATTTCCCTAAATGTTTCTGTGTATATATGTAATTTTGTGAAAACCATTTTATAGGTGTCCTGTTGGTTTCTCATGCATCTGGTATCTTCTGTCCACTATGAGGTGTTGGTAGAGCATAAATGCTTTAGCCTAGTTGTAGCCTTTAAGCACTGAGGGGAATATAGGTGATATTAATAACCTGGCACGGTCTTTGTGGGAAATATTGGTGACATCTCCAGCAGGTGTCTGTATTCTCTTACTTATTTCTTCTGTCAGGCGTAGGTGCTGTACTGCCTTTTTATAAGGCATCCTAATATTAACGAAACAGATCAGCCCATCATACAGTTTCAGTGATAATGTTTTCAAAGAACAAGTCATTCTGTTACAAATATGTTGGGCAGTGGGATAGTTTCCAGAGAAGAGAAGTTTATGCTGGTAAAATATAAAGATGAATAAGGTATAAAATGCTGCTTTGCAGTTTGTTTTTACTGATTTGTATTTTCTTTGAGTGCAGATCTGTGTTTTGTACATAACATCCTATTGTTTTTTTAATTCAGTTGTATTTTTAGCAACTTTGCATAAGTTTATATATTAATTTTTTTTTTTTTTTTTTGGCCTTAGGGATGACCCTTTTCCTTGCTTTGGAAAAGGGAGTGTACCTGGTAGAATTGCTAGAAGATAGTGTACCATAGTACACAGAATGAGAGTAATACTAACTTCAATAAACTCAAATAGTGTATTTTCATTTTACGTTGGGTTTTGCACTCTGCCAAATACTTGGCACGTAGCAGATGTGTGGTTTTGGCCTTATAATTGTACCGATGTATACCCAGCATTACAAATCCTTTTCTAGATCCTTACTTTAAAACAGACGCTGATCTTACTTCTTCTAAAATCAGTTATATGTCATTAGGGCATATATATGCCCTAATGAAAAGGCATATGCCTTTTTCACACTTTCTCAGGATATTCCTTTCTTCCTTAAAAATGTATTGAATTTTCATACAGCAAAAGAAGAGAAATCAGTTTCATATCTTCTTTTCTGCCTTTTGTTCCTCCTCTCTCTAGCAACACCAAGTTTTATTTGCTAGACTAAAAGACAAGCTGACATTGTTATTAAGACTAAGTAGAAAAATGGTACTGATTTCCTTTCTTTCAGATCTCTATAAAAATGGTCTTCAGAGAGCTAATTTTGTACCATTCATTGCTGTGCTGAAGGTAAGGAGAGTCACTTGTTAAATGCTTTTCAATTTCACCTGCTGTATTAATAAATTAGAGATCTGTACAGGATTGCTTTGATACTAGTTTCCAAATGAGATGTGTATGTTTTAACTGTTTGGAGCAAAAATAATTGAAGGTAAGACAAAAAGGAACTCTTTCTCTCTAGAATTAATGTGTCTTGAAAGCTGGACATTTTTAGTATGACAAAAAGTTACCTTTTTGACTAAGGTAGCAGAATTTGTTTGTTTGGGTAAGACTTTCTCACTGTTGTGTATATACATGGTGTAACATATTATTCCTCTAACAGTGTACTGTGGTGGACTTGTGGGGTTATTACATTTATTATACTGAAAAAAAATGTGGTGTTCTTTGGTGTAAGGAAATTGTGTTTACTATGTACCCCTCGGTTACCTTGTTTCTGAGTCTTTTTTGTGTGTAAATGGTTTTCTGACCGAGTGTTTGTGAGGCGTCATGTAGTGTTCAAAAATCAGCAGTTCTGAAGCAAACTTCCTGGAGTCTGCATGTTGTAATGTGGTGAAGTAGCAGGCTGTGAACTTTAATTGTTTCGTTTAGGTTAGGTTAAAAAATGGAGCATCCCTTCTTGATTTGAATAATATAATCAGTGCTTATTTTGCTATTAAAAAGAACATATGCTGAACTCACACTTTTAAGTTCTGGGCAAGTAGAGATATTTTTCATTCACAAGCTATGATTGTGTTGTTACATTGTTGAGGGCTAGCATACAGGTCCTGTGTCCTGCTCTGCCTGGATTGACATGACACATAAAATGGAAATAGCAGCACTTATCTACCTCACAAAAATCTTGCTAGCATGAATATATAAATAATGTTAACTCTATCAATACCTCAGATAAAAGAAAGGTAAGGTAGGGTTTAGGGTAGGTTTGGCTTAGTGGGAAGAAACTTGGAATTGCTGAATAGATACATTGGTTGGATGTTTCCGTTAAAGTGGTCAGCAGTAAAGCATTTGACAGTGCCTTGGGTTTTCAGTGGGGCATTTTGGAATCATGAGATTGCTTAATTCCCTAAGCACCTTTGAAATTCCCATCTGATGTTGACATCTGAGCAATTACCATGTTTCAAAGTTAATATGCCATTGACATGAATGTGGCACTCCTATATATAAAGTCAGGGAGGTTATTAGTAAAAGCAGCTCTTACCTGGATGGCTTTAGAAAAATAAGAAACATGAAAATAGATGAAAAAACACTTCCGCTTCAGGTTCTTGAAGAGGGTTTATTCTGCAGCTGACTGCATTGGATACAGGATAGGGTCCTGATCATAGAGCACTTTCAAGAGCAGTAGTAGTTTCGTATGTATTTGTTTTCTGTAATACATAAACAGTGGCAGACCTTTCTTTTCTATGTATCTTTCCTAGTTGACTCAGTTTTCTTCCTTGATAGATATAGGGCTCTTCCATTTCACCGATGATCAGACTTAAAGAATATGTATAACGTGTGCCTGTTTGTAGTTCCCGTCTTTCTCTTTTTGACTAACTGAAGAAAAAAAGTGAAATGTAGCCTATGCATATGGAATGCCTCATCAAGACTGGGAAAATAATCTGAATTTTCAGAAGGAACCTTGTGGATAGAATGCCGAGAGAAAACCTAAAGGTAGATTGCTTTAGAGCTGTGACAGACGGTGGAGTAGTGTGAAAAGAAACAAGTAGCACAGCCCAGACTAGAGGTAGAACAACATTACCATAATAATGAATGAAGGGAGAAAAAAGGTTTCGCTCAACAAACACTCTATTCAGAAAGGCCTTTCTAAAATTCTGGATTACGTGTCATCGTTTTTTCCCTACATCTTCGTGTTTTAACACTGCTCTAATATTTCTGTCTTTAATGTCACTTTAATAAATATTACCAATATAACATGATTCTTTCCCCAAAACATAATGCCTGAAAGGTGGGTCAGAGGAAGCTTATAAAAAAATGCTTCTCTGACCTTAGTTGGAAAATACAATGGTAATGGCAAGGTATTAAAAATAATAATTTAAAAATTTCCAAATCTACATTTTGAATTCAACACATCAGAAGTAGGCATTAAGAACCCACACTGGAATGTATTTTAAAGTAAGATTTTAACAAGTGGTCCTTAGATTACAAAGGCGTGGATAGAACTGGGTTGATACTCTGGCTATGGTGGTTTGAGAAATGCAGATTTAGGCTTCACCAATTCATGTATAATCTGTATCATGGCATTGGTGTTAACGGGTGGAGTAGCTTCTGCCTTGGCTGTTTATAATTCAATGCGTGACTTTATGAAATGTAAAGATGATATCTTCCAGGAGTTTGAGTGGAAATATAAAGGAAAAATAGTACATTGGATGCTTGCAAATATTTGATTTGCTGTCTTTTCTGCTTTACCTCACTCCAAGCCATGTGTGTCTGTGGTAGTGTCAGTTTCATCTAACCTGTTCCTTGGCAGTGGCTTTGACAACTGTCTTAGTTTCCTCTGGGCTCAGAGCCTCCTGCAGGGCTTTTGTGTGGTGTTTAGTGAAGTTGGGTTGGTTTCATTTATTTGTTTCAGAAATTAATTTTATGATCATAAATCATAAAATAAGGCTTTAGCACTAAAAGTAGTTCAGCACAGGAGCTTCAAATTCTTTTAAATGTTCTTGGGAAGGTGGAATGACTAGAAAGTATTGACAGTACATTTCTGTGAAAAGGTGCTTCGCTTGAAATGGATTTCAGGCTGTTTCCATTCTTGATAAATGGAACACATAGCTCCTAGATACCCTGATAACTGTTACACAAAAATCCTTCCATGTCTTCAGATGATCAAAAGAAATAGTTTCTTTCCTAGATCTAGAGTTATCCATGTTCATCCTTGATTTTGTTGTTTTTATGTTCTTCAGACTATATAATTACAGTATCTGTATTTGGGTTCCTATTTCTTATAAAGAGAACTACAAACCAGTTTATGTGGAATAAGCAAAAAGGTGCAACAGTGCTCTAGGAAAGATACAGTTATCTTGTGAAGTTTGTCCATATTGTCTTTCTAGGTGGTAGATTACTGAGGACAAGTGATTGCTGAATGTCTGCAGTGGGAGGTGCGATTGGTAAGTTCCACTTTTAGGGCCACATAAAAGCTCCGTGTCCTACAGCTGGTGGCCATGTAAAAGCTCCAGGTCTGTGTAGTTGAGCAGCAGTAAGACTATTGGCAGCTTTTCCTGCCCTGTGTGTGTCCCCTGCCCAATTCCCGGTGTTCTGATCTTTTGAGATCTAATTTTTCAGTGATTCTTTAATCCTGTAACTTAAAGGGGTAGTTTTCATAAACAAGGAAAACCTCTCAGTTGCTCACTTCATTATTTTGGCTAAAATTATTTGCAGGACAATATTCTTTATGGAAGGGCTTAGTTTCTGCCGCAGATAAGAGTGCTTCTCAGTCTGTGAAATTTTACACAGACAGAGCTTTACAGAGATAAGAAGTGTTAGGAAGGAAGGTCTTCTAATTCTATAATTGCAATTAGATTCAGTCCCTTCTGATTGAGCTTTTAATCTTGCAGCAT